>NC_069364.1:76687500-77937500 GCF_021730395.1 Mercenaria mercenaria | reverse complement strand
ACATTCAAAGGGTTCAACATAATAATACAGCAAATAATCATAACTTGAAATAAAGAGAAATAAAAAAAAGATTTGAAACAGACTTGGGGAATTTTTGCCTCAATTTTTTTTCTAAAATCTAATGATGTTATGTTCTTCAAACAGAACTATGTGCAGCCTAGATGTTGGCACTTATATCCCAGTGTGAGGCGAATCGCCACATCGTAATCTGACAGAAAATAGTATGTTTATAAGTCACTTGTCCAACATCTGCTTCATGTTGAAATTCTAAGGAACAATAAGAACTGCGGTTGAATCTGAGGAACACAGGGAAGGTTACCTTTTGTAAATTAAAATTAGCACCTATTTCCTTTTCATTGTGGACTATCCTGTGTAAAAGAATGCTATATATCGAGTACAAAATATGACAATATTTTTACCACGTTTTAACATGATCAATCCTATATAGTTTGTATTTAAAGTATTTTATTTGATATATAATCATAACTAACAGCATGTTTTTAGAATAATTAATTATGCAAATAGATTGCGATACTTTTAAGCATATAAGTATTACGTTGATGTTACCGGGGGTGTAGCTATGGTTACTGAAACTGAAGCGTTTAGAACTGAAAGTGAAGGGGTTAGGCATTATTTTTAACTACAAAAGTCAATCCCCAACGCTTGATGGTGAAGGGGGAAAACATTATATTGAACAGTAGAAAATTGTTAAAAATGTAATACTGTACATATTTCAGTGTGCTTTATTACCTTTGCGAAACTGTTCAAGCACATGCTTCTTTGATTTTGCCGAGCTACGCTCCTTTGTTTGTGAAATTGTTGCAACATGTTACTGACAGCTGTTTACTTTTCTTCTCTGTTTGTGCGGATATATAGAAATTGTCGGTAATGACATTTCTCTTGATGAACTGGATTTAAATATTTTGTCTTTTCTTTCAGCACTTCTTATATTTATCTGTAAATGTTTCAGATTTCCCAACAGTATGTTTCGCATCACACCTTTACTTTGTTTTACTGAATCTTGTACATTCAAATTGTGGTCTGACAATCTTTGACCCATGGATTGATCAAGTTACATGAAGTTTAATACAAGAGCAGTTATTTCATATAAATGTTTTTGTACTGTTTTTGTGATGTCATTACTGTTCATGTAACAGAACTTTTCAAATTTTAAAACTTTAACTTTAGTAAATGATATTTTACCCAAAACAATCAGATTTCATGGTTCGGTTATGATAATTTGACAGTGCTATGAACTAACTTCTACATCTTGTACACTTGATGCAGTTCGAACAATACATGATGAAATGTAGTTTATATCATTCATATGGACTTGAACATAGTTCATACCATATGCATAGAATGCAACTTAGATTATACCATACATAAACGAACTGAAAATTTAGGATTTGCAATTTATACACATTAAGTAGAATGTATTGTTTATTACATTCGATTTTTATGTCAAAATATTGCTAGAAATAGTTTATAGTTTGTTAATATTATCACAGCTGTTCAGATATTTTACTATATTTATTCTTTTAACCTTTACCCTGCTTGATTTCTAAACTAGACTGGTCCATATTACGGTTTGGGTAATACCATTAATTATTCAAAGGGGTTTTCTCTGAAAATTTACTGATTGCATAGTGAAAGATGCAGACCATGATCAGCCTGCACGGATGTGCAGGCTGATCTTGCTCTGCACTGGTCGCAAAGGCAAACTCACTTGCCGCCAGCAGGCTAAAGTTTAAAATTGTATTTCCTGCCTTATTTCATTTGTTTCTTAATGTAAACATAAATGGTGGAGGTATCAAGAACGCTTTGATTTAATTATTCTTTGGTTTTAAAGATGCAGCGGAAAAATTGTGAAATTTTCTTTTTCCATATTTTTATGCCCCCGAAGGGAGGCATATAGTTTTTGAACCGTCTGTCCGTCTGTCGGTCTGTCGGTCTGTCAGTCTGTCCGCAATTTTCGTATCCGGTCCATATCTTTGCCATCGATGGATGGATTTTCAAATAACTTGGCATGAATGTGTTCCACAGTAAGACGACGTGTCGCGTGCAAGACCCAGGTCCGTAGCTCAAAGGTCAAGGTCACACTTAGACGTTAAAGGTCATTTTTCATGATAGTGCATTCGTGTCCGGTCCATATCTTTGTCATCCATGGATGGATTTTCAGATAACTTGGCATGAATGTGTACCACAGTAAAACGACGTGTCGCGCGCAAGACCCAGGTCCGTAGCTCAAAGGTCAAGGTCACACTTAGACGTTAAAGGTCATTTTTCATGATAGTGCATTCGTGTCCGGTCCATATCTTTGTCATCCATAGATAGATTTTCAAATAACTTGGCATGAATGTGTACCACAGTAAGACAACGTGTCACGCGCAAGACCCATTTCCGTAGCTCAAAGGTCAAGGTCACACTTAGACGTTAAAGGTCATATTCCATGATAGTGCATTGATGGGCGTGTCCGTTCCATATCTTTGTCATTCATGCATGGATTTTAAAATTATTGGGCATGAATGTGTACTACAGTAAGACGACGTGTCGCGCGCAAGACCCAGGTCCGTAGGTCAAAGGTCCTAAACTCTAACATCGGCCATAACTATTCATTCAAAGCGCCATCGGGGGCATGTGTCATCCTATGGAGACAGCTCTTGTTCCTTTTTATAAATATCCTTTCTTTCAATCTTTTTAGTCGTTGTGCATGGTTTCTTGTTTTTTCTTTCCTTTTTTAGATTTTAATGAATACTCTGAAAAGAAACTCTTTGTCTTGTTATTGGTGAGTTTTCACCAAGTACTGTAAGACTTCTATTTGCAATAACCGGTGCGTAAATGCAAGCAGGAAGCACTGCGTCTGATGCGTAGACAAGGTTTATGACACGCAGAGGGTACTGGCGTTTGATAGCTTGTTCCTTTTTCTAGTAAAGGTGAAAATCTATATATATAGCTCTACTCCCTCTGGATTTGGTAGGTATTTAAATAAAATTAGATAGTGTATTTATGAACTGATGTAGCTGATTTTTATCTAGATTTGACAGTGCTCTGATATTTTATGAACGGATATAATAAGTACAACTACACCTATACTTTTACATATTCTGGTATGATATGTACTTTAGAAGAATGTGAATGGTATTTTTTTAAGACAAGAAGATTATATTTGTCGATTAGGCATAAATTGAGAATCTTTGTGGAAAATATTTAACTTGAATTGTATGGTATATCAGTCAGTGTTTCTTCATTAGTATAAAATATATTTTTACTTATATATACTGTCATTATAGAAAGACAGAAAAGTGTCCATATATTACAGTACGTGTACCACTCCAACCAAGGAACCTGCGAGCCAGGCCGATATCACCCAACGAGATAGAGATAACGTGGGATGCACCAGAAGACATTGATCAAGTTGTCGATTACACACTGTACTATAATGACTCGCAGAAACATACCAATAACCAAGTCAGAGTACTCCCTCCTACCACAAAATACATACTGACGGATCTTGTACCGGATACTATATATCATATACAACTTGCCGCTCGTAGTTCACGAGGCCTCGGAGTTCGTACTATACTCGTGCAGGCAAAAACACCGGAATTTAGTAAGATTTTCTTGTGTTCTACAGTTTTATACATTAGATAGCTTTCCAGATATTTTTCAACCCGCCCGCTTAGCTCAGTAGGTAGAGCGTCGGTCTACGGATCGCGGGTTCGCGAGATCGATCCTCGGGCGGGGCGTGTGTTCTCCGTGACTATTTGATAAACGACATTGTGTCTGAAATCTTTAGTCCTCCACCTCTGATTCATGTGTGGTAATTGGCAGTTACTTGCGGAGAACAGGTTTGCACTGGTACAGAATCCAGGAACACTGGTTAGGTTAACTGCCCGCCGTTACATAACTGAAATACTGTTGAAAAACGGCGTAAAAGCCAAAACAAACAAACAAACAAACGATATTTTGTTTCCTTTCATTCACATATTACTTTAACATTCTGTTTTAAAGATTTGCAGAAAGACCGAAAAAAACAATTATTATAGCCATTAGCATGATGCTTTTGAAAAGAAATTAGTTGGCCATAAAGTAAGTTTTGAAAATACAGCTTTGAAATTTCATTTTAAAGCGGTTCTGACGTTGCATGTCATTTTTTAAATATTTGTTATAAATTGTTTTATCTTTAAAAGTTTGATTTAGGCAGATGTTGAAAATTTGTCATATTCAAAGTAAGATGCAGAGTTATAAGTTAAATGCATGCATGAAAAAAATTTGAAAAAGGTACTGTTATGTTATATATTTTAATAATTTACAAATCCATTCTAACCAAGTTCCGTTTGCCAGGAACCGATTTCTGCTTATAGTTACGAGAGGACTTGTTGAGCCCTATACACTATTTGTATAGATGTCGTGCTATGATTTATAAGGAATTTATTTAACTACTGAAGTTGAAAATATAATTGTAAAATATAATTTAGTAAAATATATTTCTTTTTTTTTTCTTAATTGTCTTAATGTGTTTGAACTTTGTTTCTATATTTTATAGACAATATATAATCAACTGTCTAGATTGCTGTTATTTTTTAGATTGTCTTGTGACTCATGTGATATCATCAATCATTAATCACTCATTAGTCAATCACCATAACCATGTATATGTATCCAAATCTGAATATGTTTTTAGGAAACAGTTTGAGTATCACTTTTCACTTTAGCTTGTTTTACTATGATGCATATCATTACTTTTTAATGTTTATTATCAAAATGTTCCAGATAACACTTTTAAGGAAATTAATTTACAACTAAGTTACAAGTCCAATATATTTCTCATTATGCCAGTCCATTCATCTGTCTGTACAGTTACATGCATAAACACCTTGAATACTTTTATTGAATTTAGGCTGAAGTCTTCACAACTTACTGAAACAATATTAAGAATCCATGTGCCATAACACTACACAACGATGTCAAAAGTTAGAGCCTTAGATTTTATGTTTTACCACTTTTTTTATACCACTGTAAGGACTTTTGTGAAATGTTAATCTTTTTTAAACAATACCCAATATTGCTGATTAAGGTAAAGGTAACAAATTAAGGTCAAAGGTTTTAGTCTTAAGATTCTATGTTGGATTTATAACCACTATACTCCTAAAAGGTTTTGAATCACCAATGCAATATTTACCTCTACATGATGTGCATAACTTGTGTTACAATCATTTCTCAGGTCAAGGTCAAAGTTCAAGGTCAAGTGCTTATATTTCTTGTTACGGCGACATTTGTAATTTGTTATTTTACGCCCGAAGAGACGTACTATGTTATACCCCCGGTGTCCGTCTGTCCGTCCGTCCGTCTGTCCGAGCCCACATTTGCATACTTAAATGGCTATAGGAACAATAGGTAACTGTACTTTTTCTTTGATGTCATTTATTTATGTGGCTATTTTTCTTTTACGTGGCTAAAAGAACATCAGAGAGAACAAAAGAGTAGCCACATAAATACTCATATGTAGGAACGTCCGTCCGTCTTTCCGTTAGCAATGTAGTGTCCGCTCTGTAACTATTGAACACCTTGATGGATTTCAAAGAAACTTGACACAAATGTTTACCACACCGAGACGACGTGCAGAGCGTATGTTTTGGATGCCTTGCTTTAAGGTCAATGTCACCCTTAGGGGTTAAAAGTCATAACAGTTTGTTTCGTGTCAGCTTTGTAATCTTGAACTGCATGAAGGATTTCAAAGAAACTTGGCATAGATGTTCACCACACTAAGCCGACGTGCAGAGCACATGTTTCGGATGACTCGCTTCAAGGTCACACTTAGGGGTCAAAGGTCATATATGACTGTTTTGTGTATATTGCTCTGCATTTCAGTGCTCTTGTTTTTATTTGGCAGATCCTTCTTTTGTTCACTTACAATAATTTTTTCTTTGAATAACTTCCCTTTTATGTTACTATAATAGTTTATTTTGAAACTTTTTTTTCATTATTAGCCGTAGAGAAAAACGGAGACCACTTTTCTTTAGTAAAACATGGATGGTACCTCCAATGGTTAGGTGTATTTTGGCATACCTGTACCAGGTAAGGATTATTTTGAGGACTTAGGATATTTTTTGTGGACTTAGATTTTTTTAAATTTCTTCCCTTTTTTGTTCCTGTCCTTTGGGCTTCAGCAGTCAAGATCTTTAAATTTTGCTCCCATCCTGATGTAACTTTTCGGGCATATGTTGCCTCGCTTGGCGGAGCTCTTGTTCTCAATTAAGAAAGTTTGTTTGAAAACTGATATGCCATTTTCTTGTATCTTCGTGCCTCCTTCTTATTCCCCCGTTTAAATTTCATGATACATATCATTCTGGAGAAAGATTCCAGATGGATTTATGCCGCTTTGATCCACGGTCACACTCTTATGAAGTGATTTCACTGCCCACTATATGTATACCACTGTAGATACATATCTTTTAACTGGAGTATGACTTTTCCACAGCTTAATGATGCTACACCTACCGCAAAGATATGCTCTAAGAGGAATCCAAATCATCAAATTTAAGTTTTTGTTCATGATTTTCATCCTTTCACTTTTACTTTCCTTAAAAACATGACTGCAAGAAATAGAATTTTTAGTTTCTTTCTTCCTTTTTCTTGTTTTGTTTTATATATGTTTTGTTTTCCTCTGCCCTTAATTTATTTTTATTTTTTCAACATAACAAAAAGTCAACACTTCATAGCAACTGGACTCATATGGATGTGGGTTTCAAAGAATTACAGTTATTGCGGGCTTGATATTTTCATCTAAGGGTAATAATTTTGGATCATTGCAGATGTGGCTGAGTTTAGCAGTAAACTTTAACATGTGCCTGTAAAACTGAAGTTTTGAATGTATCGGAAATTTGATCAAAATATTTGCACAGTTTTTGTCAGACACTTATAACTGTGTATAGATGCTTTCTGTCTTTATGTATATGTATGTAGGTCTTGAAATAAAAGAACAATGCAGTTTTAGTTGAATTATGAAGATAGGGGAGTAATTGGGTTGGGTGTGGAGCATGATTATCATTGTCTTTGGCAGTCTGTTTTTGGCTTAGCACAACAATTCTTTGAATATTACTCAGTTGAATTTATTGAAGTGTTGACATATTGCTGTTATTTTTTCTACCTCCCCCACCTATATTTGTGAAAACCCGCAAGTCGGTTGTGTACATTGTGCAGATGCTGATGCCACTTACGTACCAATATCTCCTAACCCGTGTAGAAACTTACAAAAAGCAAAGCTGTGTTGTAGCTTCGTATTTAACTTACAGCTTGTAAATTGTTTACCCAGAAATAACAAATTTAACAGACTTTTTTATTTGAATGGTCCGCAAGCGACATTATGTAATCTAGAATTTAGTCTGGAAAATGCAAAGTTTCGTCATAGAAAGCTAAGAGCTGCACTAATCTAACCCAAGAAATATTTGACATGGAAACTTATTATCATTTTTAACCTTGACCTTTTAACCTTCCAGGCCCCATCTTGAAATAAAACTACTAACTTGAGTCATAGTCATCATCTTTGTCATCACCATCTGTCATCATATTCGAATTTTCGTTGTTTACTACGTGTGGTGATATTTTTAGCCAACCAATGACTGTATCTTGGAAGAAAGATATTTTAAAAACATGTTTTAAAAATTTTCCCATGTTACTCGAGCTCTATCTTAGTGCACCCTAGATGTAGTATCCAGAACCTGCAAAAGATGCAATCCTTTTTGTCATGTGTAACAGAATAGGTCATATTTCATTTGTATTTTCTTTATACTGTTACTATGTTCTTAGTAACAGTAAGATTACTTTCATAATATATAAAATCTGGTTGCCTAGCAACCAGTGACATAGACTAGTTGCCTAGCAACTAGTGAATCACAAACAAACTAAGCCCAGAACCAAAATGTTTGTTGTCCTGCCTAGTCCTCCAAAACAAGAGTTGGATTTCAACCATTTTTTTTGGTAAACTTCAATTAGTACCAAGTTCTGGTGGACTAAATTTTGGCCAAGTTTTAGATTCTTTTGAAAGACCGTCGAGGCTACTTTAAAACTGCTAGTTATATTTTCCACCGCAAGTATTAAGGGAGGTTATGTAGTGCTGATGTTATCAAACTGAAGATTGTTTTTTGCAATGTTGTGGACCTTTAATTTTGCAAATAAAGTATTCCAGACTAATAATTAGGTAATTAGACGGGATCAGTATATCAGTCTAAGCTTTTTACATCATTGACTTTTTAAGGCATTAAAGTTCAATCTTAATTATATTTCAGATTTTGATTTCATCCTTAACCAGCTCTTCTCTGCTTGAAAGATTGGCATCTAATATGAGACAGAAAGTAATTGAGCCATGCCATGAGAAAACCAACTTTGTGCGTTTGTGACCAGCATGGATGCTGACCAGCCTGTGCATCCTTGCAGTCTGGTCAGGATCCATACTGTTCACTATCAGTTTCTCTAATTGAAATAGGGTTTGAAAGGGAACAGTATGGATCCTGAACGCGAACGCACTATGTTGGTTTTCTCATGGCGCTTTCTCAATTGTGCTGTCTACATTTTTGTTGATTTTAAACACTTGATATGTCAGCTAAAGGTATATGGTGTGAGATCAGGTCTATACCGCCTATATAACAGGCAAGGACTTTAACTCTTTACCTTTAACCCTATCCCACAGGGGAGGTTGTTCCACGAGGAGAGTATTGGTCACTGACTAGTGACATCACTTGTTTTCAAGGGGTAGTGTACCAAACTACTTTGTCTATAGTTACGATCAGAATTCACCAAATGTTTTACGAAGATTCGGAACCGACCCTATACGTACATAATATTTTTATTTTCATGTGCATAGTTTTTTTGTTTTGCTTAATTAATGACATTAGAACAAACAGTTCTTTCATGGTATGTTTAAATGCAGTTAGGTAGATTTCAGGCCTTGTTCTTTTTCATTAACTGTCAAGTAAATTTTCACACAAATGTTTTTAGCTTTATCACCTCCATTTCAAGTTCATCTTTTATTGATGTATGAGTGTTGTTGTTAATATTACAGATGGAGAGGTTCTACTCTCTACCAAGTTGTTTTATTCAATTATTAACAAATCATGCACTTTCACAATTAATCTCAATTTCAAGTCAAATATGAACTAGGCAAATGAATTTAAAGAGTTCTGTACATGTAACGACTAGTAATTTAGACATACTGCAACTTTTACATCTTGTATTAGGATTACTGTTTTCTTTTTTTTTTTTCACAGTTCCAAATGAGCCTGAACGTGTACAAGTGCAAGCTGTCAACGCTACGACCATATATGTGGAATGGCAACCTCCACGGCCAATGGACCGTAAAGGAACTATTCGAGGGTATTATGTGTATTATGCCAAGGTAGATCAAAATAACAATGTTATTATGAGCACAGAGAAAATTGAAGATGTGAACGATGGAAATAAAAACGAAGCTGTAATAACTGACTTGCTGCCCAATACACGATACCAGGTGACAGTAGCTGGCTACACACGACGTGGTGATGGTGTCAGAAGTCGCCCAAAGATTATAAACACAATGGAAGCAGGTAACATACTGTGAAATCTGTTACTTTTCTGTTGTGATCGCCCGGAGTCCGTCGGTCCGTCAACCTTTTCCTTTAAATAACATCTCCTCCTAAACTTCACATGAATGATCCTTGGGTGGCCCCTTTCCAAAGTTTACAAAGAATTGAATTCCACATAGAACACTGGTTGTCATGGCAATGGAAAAGAAAAACTTTTTGCCCAAAATCACAGGGCCTATGACTTAGATAGTAGTCCAAGATTGTCCAAATTTTCCCCCTAGATTCAAATATGGCCCCGCCCCGGGGGTCACATGGTTTACATAGACTTATATAGGAATACAACTTTGAAAATTTTATAGTCTGAAACCACAAGACTCAGACCTTTGATAATTGGTATGTAGCATTGCCTTATGGTCTTCTACTAAGATTATTCAAATTAAACCCCTAGAGTGAAAAGAGGTCCCGCCCCATGGGTCCAAGTTTTACAAAGATTTATACATGTATAGGAAAAATTTTAAAAATCCTTTTGTCTGAAACTGCAATGCCTAGGCTTTTGATATTTGGTATGTAGCATCGCCTAGTAGTCCTTTACCAAGATTATTCAAAACATGCCCCTGAAGTGGAAAGAGGCTCCACTTAGGTGGTCCAAGTTTTACATAGACTTATATAGGAAAAATCTTCTTGCCTGAAACTGATAGGCCTAGGCTTTTGATTTTGGGATGTTGCATTGCCTAGTTATCCTCTATCATACTTGTTCAAGTTATGCCCCAGGGGTGTAAAAAGGCCCTGCCCCGGGGGCTTACGTTTTACATAGACTTATATAGGATTTAAAAAAAACTTCTTGTCTAAAAGTTCAAGGCTTAAGCCTTTGATATTTGGTTTATAGCATTGCCTAGTGGATCTTAAACAAGATCGTTCAGATTATGCCCCTTGGGGCGAAAGAGGCCTAGCGCCGGTGGTCACTTGTATATGAGTTATATAGGAAAAAATACTTCAAAAATTATTTGATCATATTTCCTTTACTGTTTAATTATAATTACCTGATGACCCCAAGTAATTGGGGGTCACTTGACTGTGACCTTGGCCTACTGACCTACGTTTTTGTTTTTTTAAGAAACAGCCTTTAAATTTGAATGACATATACAGCAATCTTAACAGCATACAAAATTGGACCACGTTCTAAGCCCTGACCTTCTGACCTACTTTCTTGGTTTTGAAGCTACAACAAAAAGATTTGGACCACCTGAATAATGTTTGATACAGATTTCAATACTCATCTTGAATAGTCTTAATCGTGACCTACTGACCATTTTTTTTTCGTTTATGAAGTTACAATTTTGAAATTTGGACCACCTGTATATTTTTATACAGATTTCAATACTTATCTTGAATAGTCTTAATCGTGACCTTTTGACTTACTTTCTTGTTATTGAAGATACAGCATGATATTTGGGCCACATGTAAAACTTTTGATACAGATTTCTGTACTCATCTTAAATATTATTAACACAGACCTACTGACCTACTTTCTTGTTTCTGAAACTACAACAAAGAGATTTGGACCACCTGTATATTTTTGTGCCCCCATGTGTGGTGGGGTCATATATATTTGGTCTTGTCCGTGCGTACGTGCGTCCGTCCGTCCGAAGTTTGTAACGCGCCTAGCTCAGAAAGTAATAGATATAGATTGATGAAACCTTGCATGAGCCATTATCATGATATGAACTTGCACACCTCCTTTTTCGTCTTGTTCCGCCCTCTATTTTCAGTGTTATGGCCCCTGAGACAGTGGAAAATACACATTTTCACCTTGTGACACACGAAACTCAAAACGTATTTGATTCATAAAATTTTGCATGAGTCTTAATCATAACATGAACTTGTGCACCTTCTATATTTCATCTGAGTCCGCCCCGTATTTCTAGAGTTCTTTTTAGTGGCCCCTGAAATAGTCTAAAATGCACATTTTAACCTTGTGACGCGCCTAGCTCAAAAAGTATTTGCTATAGATTTATAAAACTTTGCATGAGTCTTAATCATGTTATGAACTTGCAAACCTAATTTTCATCTAAGTCCGCCCCATATTTCCAGAGTTATGGCCCCTGAAATAGACAAAAATGCACTTTTTCACCTTTTGACGAATAATATATTGATATAAATTGATGAAAACTTGTAAGAGTCTTTATCATGTTATAAACGTGAACACCTCTTATTTTTGGCTGGCTCAGCCCCCTATTTTTAAAGATAAGGTCCCTGAAATAGTCAAAAAATGCACATTTTTACCTAATTATGTGCTTAGCTCAAAAAGTTTTTGATGTAAATTCATGAAACCTTGCTTGAGCCTTTATCGTGATGTTACCTTGCTCACTTGGAATTCTTCTTGAGAATCTAAGCGCTTATTACATAGTTATGGCCCTTGAAATAGCAAAAATAGTGGATTTTTGTTTGCTCATAGCTCAAAATTTAGCCTAGAATAATAAATCCTCTTCATAAAATGTTTTTGGAGGTTATACCCCATTAAACTTCAAACTTTTCAATTATAATTATTTCCCCTTATTTGTGACAAATGTACCAGTGGGGGGTCACACTCTATGTCCTACATACACAGCTTAGTTTTAACAGCTTTCAGATTTCAGTATTTTTCTTAAAGAATCTTTACTATCTTTATTCCTTCTCACCTAGTTCTTTCTGTTTTTGAAGCTTTAGCAAAGAAACTTGTTCAAGCAAGCAATTAAACTCAGATATAGCGATATAGGGCCATCATGTCCCTCTTGTTAAATTTAGTTGTAATATGCTACTGCACGAGAATCAATTTACATTCGCCCAGTTATTTTCCACTGAGAATTATGACGTTCATTTTGTTTGAACAGTAACAGGAAATACGCAGGAAAAAAGTTACGACAACGTTGCTAAATGACAACGGGAACGCGGCTGCTATGACGACGTCTGCGTTAGGGAGAACGTTCCTTACAAACGAAACGGAAATGAACTGTAAATATAACAATTGATGCGAAATGAACGACACAGTAGGATCGGCAAGTTAAACATAAATCGCTAAATGTAATGCTGTAATATTCACTGAGAGTGAAGCAAGCAAAATGTCTTAGGAGATATTAGAATATATTTCCTGAAATTTATGTTCTTTATAATGGATGGATCCGATCTGTCAATCAAACCAATGATATTGGCCAATAAGACAAGGCGTTATCCGTCGATCCGCAGACTTTGTTGCTAAGGTGTCATTGTGTCTCACAAGCTTACCATAACTAAGTATCTAAAGACTGTAAAGTTCTAAATAAAAACAGTATTCTTTTACGTTGTCGACATGGCAGTGTGTAAAAAAAGAGATGCTTTACATATTACATGTAAATATGACCTCTAGAAATAAGAAAAGAAGTGACCACAAGTAACATATAATTGCGAAACCCCATGTAACATGATCATTTATCAAGTGTATCATTTTAAGAAATTACAGCTATTTTTAAATTGGTTCTTAGACAGATGTCACAGGATTTTCATTCGATGTTGCACTCGGGGAAACGAAGTTCTTCAAGGCAAATAATACATATAGTCTACATGTGAACGGCAATCTCCAAAATTCGGCCACACTACACATTTTATAAAATAAACTTAATGCTAAATATCCATGAACTGATTTTTTGTTTTTCTCCTAAGAATGTAAAGAAGCAATGTCGAATGTATTATCATTATTATTTTCATGAACACTCAACAGATTTTGTGTAAGAATTTAAATGCTAGCTCTATATATTCGGTGAATTGATTTTTTGTTTTCTTCTCCTTAAGAATATTGTCAAACAATAAGATAATTTAATTAATGACATGAATAAACGTGTATCATATTGAGAACGTTAACACTTGCTGATTTGTTACCCCATATTTTCAATGAAAACATGTATTATCAATTACAATTTATAACAGGCACCCCCTACTTGTGATTAACACCGGCGTGACAGTCGATCTGCTTTCTTTTGTCGTTCGCAGGCGATAACCGTGAAAATTGCTGCTAAAGTTTAACTTTTCAAACCACGTGACATTCCTTCAAATGGTATCCACAAATATTGCAGAAGAAATACAACATATTAAAATAAAATACAATGATTTTAATTCACAATTTAATAATTTACAGGTACTTATTTGCAAATATAGAAATGAAAGAAATTTTGAATCATCATATATCGGTTTCGTTAAATCACAAATATCATAAACGAAGATATAGACTTTTTGATTCAGCTTCATTTTTTATTTATAGATATATTCCTCTTTGCAAGAACGCAACTAGCTGTTTTTTTTTTCTTTTTGTTACGTGTATTATACTTTATACCAATAGGCTTTGAAATTTTGTGCGGTCCCAAAATAAACAAATTTATCAAATTCTACGACTTTCATATCTATGAATACCTTATTAACACTGAAATTTAACAGCTACATTTCATCACTTTTCTTCATGGAATAAATGTAATATTAAGTATAATTATTAAATTACTCATTTAGCACGTCAACCGAAAGGTTTTTGATCTTTTTTGCAGTAATGAGTAGAAGATTTAGATACTTTTATGAAAAGATAATCCGTCATAGCGGTTTCATGTGTATCCGCCATTTTGGAGAAAGCTTGATTGACACAGCAATAATATCCAAGGGGGGGGGGGGAGCGTTCCTTACCAGAAAAAATCGGATCTATCTATTGAGACAAGACTACTAATATATGTTACGTTTAATGGTGGAGTTTCTTTTACTGACAGCCTTGCCCCTGTTTTTCTATTAGTCATCGCTTTAATATAGATACAAATAGTTTGATGGCTCTAGGTTCTCGAAGGAATATGACTGTGATTCCAAATTTGTATAAGCATTTCACACTGTGCGACAAAACTACGGAGTCTAGCGTAAGAAGAGGCAAATACGTTCGATAATTTTGGAATATTCATATATTCATTTAGAGACTTTCAATATTCGAAATTGTTATATGGAAGACCATTCCTTAGGGTGGTCCAAGTCAACTGTGCCATGACTATGAGACTGTATTAATTTTAACCGATAATACGTTATTCATTGTTGTTTTGAGACAACCCCCAAGTTTTGTTCGAAGCATATAATACATGTACGTAGTCGAATACATATATATTTATGCCGAAAAGATCTATTTATAAATCGGTATGACTTAACCCTAAATATGAGTCATATTCGCGAATATGAGATCAAATACAGAATATGAGATATATTCTTTTTATTTATGAATTAAATTAAATTTTGATTATATTAAACAATTAAACATATGAATAAAATATTTCAGGCTTGGTTCTGAACCTTGTCTAAAGCCTGTTTGTTAGTTTTGACCAAGCAGTTGAGCTATACTCTAAATGGGGTCTCACTGTTCCCTGATATACTGTCTTGGGTATTTGCTCATTTGCTCCCCACGTTGTTCCAGCAAGTTTGCGCATCATGGCAAGCTTCCTGCGGCCTTCCCTTCTGCTTGACTAACGTGGGGCTTACAGGTTAGCCGTTTGTCAAAGTTCACTCCGAGGTATTTTGCCACGTCTGCTTCAATCACCACGTATTTCCTAGGCATTGTACCTAATTTAAAGAATATTTAAAAAATGGAATAAAAAAGTAAATATTGTCATATATGATGTCATTGCATGATACAACAACTTTTATTTTCAATGTTCTGTCATCAGAAATGGAATAATGTTCAAAAGATGATCATCAACAAATAGTCCTACCTGTGTAAAGGGAAGGTAACTGTGTAACAAAATATTGGTTACTTAAGACAGTACTTGTTATCTCCCTTACCAATTTGCATATAAAGTGTCAGAACTGACCCTAAATTGACCTATGGTCTGTTTCATGTAGCAATCAAAGAAAACACTGATGTTCTTAAATATTTATTTAATTCTGTTTACATGAAATATAATGATTTATATAATGTTTTATGAAAATAGTACAAGTATGTTAATGAAAGTGATATAAGTATGTGGTATTGCACTTATTTGACAGTAAAAAATATGAATTATATAAAAATGGACATTTTCATGAGATAAAGAACATAGCTACAATTCATTAAAAACATAATATCATCAAAAATAAGCCAACTAATTTCTAGGAAAAGGAAACTTCATAGTAACAGAGAAAATCAAAAAGTACTAGAAAAGAGGTCAAATGTTGCCTTATAGTACTACTTCTTAATGTTTTAATAATGCCAGCTCAAATCAAAATACAACATTTTTGGAAACTTTTATGAAAGTTTTATGAAGGCTGCTAAAGACCAGTAGCCTGTAATGTGATATAAAATCTGAAATACAAAACGTTTGACTAGTACAGTGGTGACATCACTTTAGTGTTTCTAAAGTAACCATGCCACTATCAAAGTTGACAGGGAACTTAAGGAAATTAACCTGCAAAGTTTCGTGAAGACTAATCAATAATATATTGTCCAGACAAACAAATCAGGACAGGCACAGGCACACATTTGGACAACTAAGTCTTCATTTCCGTAAACTGGCACAACAAAAAGTAATGACAATATAAAATACTGAAAACATACTCATGACAAGTACAAAAGGGCCAATATTTCTGAGTCATAGAACTTTCTGATCTTATGATGCTTAATGAGGTAACATGTTACACAAAATATTGCTATGGTAAGAAAAGGGCAATAATTATGAAAAAAAGCCAAATGCAGTTATGGAACTAGTGCATTTTATGTCAAATTATTACAGTTTGTAATTGTAAGAAGTTTGATACATTTTTCATTAACAAAGACGAAAGTGGAAGGTGTTTTAGGTATTTTTATGACAAACTATGTCTCCCACCTATGTATACCTTTAGCAATAGTATGGCAGCTATTTTGTGCAGCAAAATGGAAAGTGTCGCTGATATGCAAAAATATACTTGGTACTGATCACTCCTGTGAAGTTTCATCAAAATCTGTTATGTAGTTTTGACCTGTGAAAGCCGACAAGATTTTTCTATTTTTAGCTCTGGCTGCAATTTAGTGCATCGAAACGAAACATGCAAGCGATATGCACAACACTATGCTTGGTACTGATCAGTCTTGTGAAGTTTCATCAAAATCTGGCCAGCAGCTTGTCCTCTTAAAGCCAGACAGGCTTAATGCGGACAGACGAGAAGGCATAAACAATACCTCTCCCCACCTTTAGATGAGACATAATTCCGAGATAAAACCTTACATACAACACTTTACAAAATAGGGATGCTATAAAATGGATGTGCAATACCTCTACCTATTCTTCAGTGAAACTAAAAAGGACAAAACACAAGTAATATGGAGGAGTTATGGGCCATGACATGTACGATAAACAAATGTTTTAAGACTGAAGAAAATGCATTGACTAGTTCAAAAATTTACATTAGTGTTTTAGTTCAATATAAACTTTGTCATACTAAAATGATATTGCAATTATAATGACCAATCACTTTTTAGATTTATGAAGGAGAAAAACAATTTATGCCAACTTTAAACTTACAACTTTTAAAGTGAAAATTATCAAACGTTTTACTGTGGTATTGCATGAAATTAAATTTTGTCACCATACAAATAGTTAATGATTTTAATAATACTGATCACTATGGTCTTATGTTTGATTTGTGAACATACTGTGTTATAAACTGAGACAAAACAGTATTGATACACTGCAAGACACAGCATTTTGAAAATTATAACAGTGTAATGTTTACATATTCTCAAAGTTTCTGAATCACATTTACATGCACGGCTGGACAGGACTTGTTGCTCTCTACATGTGTGTCCTACAATAACAGCAAATATGTAACAAAATTGATTCAGAAGGCTCCTCTATACTAAACTGTGCAAGCTGCAGACACTGATCTTGAACAATAGCTGAACGGTGACACTGAAGATTTCACAGGTACATATCTGAAGAAAGAAATGCATAATGTAGTAACTGTATTCGAGGTGTCTGCAGCTCTTTAATATTCAAAATATGTATATTTCTGAATATAAGGTAAAATAAAAGTGGTACTGGATTAATAAAACTTCAACATATCTTATGCATAAGACCCATTTTAGTAGAATATATCAAGAGGCCAACAGTTACCCTAAGTCACTCACTTGACCTTACCATTTGACCTAAAATATATGTATGACACACTTTGTATTTTGGAATATTATGATGGCAGGCTATATTTTATTCTGTATCTTAAATACTTTGAAAATAACACACCTTATACTTGACATTTCATAATTTATATCTTACATTCACCTTTTTAAGCTTATAACAATAGAATTATGTTTACCTATTTAATTAATTTCAGGAGAAAAATGTAAGATATTTGGAAAGTTACATTCATAAGTCTGTAATTATTTGGTACTGTATAATTTCTTTTTGTAAGTGTAAAGTTTACATTATCATCATACTTGACCCTTGGTCTCATGTGAAACAAACTTTACACAAGCCTCTTGAAGTGATATATACCAAATCAATAACTGAATTACATTGTAACTCTTTGAATATTGTAAACAGTTACCTGAAGGTATCAATATCTATGTTTAATTAAGTCATACAGATCAACACTGGCATTCTCATCATATGAATCCACAGAACATTTTACACTGAAATAAAGAAACAACTTCCTATAAATTTTGTACTTCCATTACTGAAAAATACAGAATTTACATTAAATTAGGACTCTAATCCATTGAAAACATCAAGTGACAGATATAAAGAAAACATTGCATTAAAAATATATTTAAACAAAATGGTTATTGCTATAGTGTGTTTAAAAGCTTTGAAACATGGTTAGTGGCTGACAATAGTAGTTCTTTTATCTCTGTATCATATGAAAGGCTAAGAGTTAAGAAGTCTGAATAGATATCTTTACCTAAGTCAAAATTTCTTGATTCAAAATGGTTGGGTGTACCATCCTTCATGAAACTTCATAAAATCATTTTAATTACATTTACAATGTGTGTCTGTTAAATGTTAAGGGGAATGTAATTCTAATAACTGGCATTATATTACCCTTGACATCTTAAACTTGTTAAAGAGTATCATTTGTACATCATTGTACCATCAGACCATCTTTCACTTCTGTCAACCTGACTACTCATGTTGGACACCCTGAAATATATAAATGATAAAATCTGTGAAAAGACTCATCATGCAAAAACCATAACACCATCTTTATAAAATCACCTTAACACCTTGATGTTAAAAAATATTATTATTTCAAATTATTATTGTCCATTAAAGTATAATGTATCCATCCATAATTATTACATGACTCCTTTTATAATTTACCAGTTCATAGTTTGGAATGGCTTCCAGTCTAAACCCAGAAGTTGAAGAAAAACAAATTATGAAAGTTTATTTATGGTGTCATTTAAAAGAATGACATGCCTGTTAATTGTCAACTGTTTGCTCTTTTTAATATTGATAAGCAAACCATTCAATAATTGCATTTTATTAAATGCTGTCTAATATCAACTGTCAATAGTTTACAAGTGTTAATTAGATGTCACTGACTTGTTTGCTCCCAACATCATAAAGAGAGATAAAACTACATGTAAATTGTAAAACATTGTATGTGATACCATTCCATCCTGTATAAATTGCCTTTAAAAAGAAATTACATAGAAGTATTATCCCACTGTTTTGACTGCCCCTGCTCTATCTAACTTTTCAAGCTTCTGCAGCCACTTTAATATGTCATCTGTTCACTTGTACTTCTGTCTGAAATGAGGTAATTATAATATTTCAATAACTTATAATGAATATATTATGTTATTCTTTCCCTACAATTTGCAACAGTTTATTTTGAAAATTCATTTGAACTCAATTGCATTCTGTTCTGACTACAGCTAAAATACATAGAACAGACTATAAGCTATTATAAGGTCAAAGGTCACTCTAAAAGGAAAAATCGGTAAACTTAGGCCCAGTTAATCACAGATGCTTTAAATAAGCTGTCATTTCACACAATAATTTGCTATAGGACTATGTATCTACAAACAAAAAACAAGAAAAAACAAATTAATAGAAAGAACATTTTTGGGCAATTTAAAAAGCGACAATGAAAGTGAAAGTTGAAAGTCAATATTTTCTTATCGGCTTTTCTTTCACAATTTCCATTTAAAGCGTAACAGTTTACTTTCATACTGTATTGAATAATCCATAAACATTATACTTACCGTTTAAATACATGAAAAATCCTCATGGAACCCGTAAACTTATTATTTGTTGAAAACCTCTCAGTTTTCGGCCGTTTTCACGTGAAAATACGAAACCGGTGTTGACATAAATGTTCTACTTCCGGCGGTATTCGATTGCGTAAATCGGCTCTAGTACTATGTCTATATTTCCTATCTTGATTTTGCCCGCCCTCTGCTTTGACGACAGGGAGAATAGTGTCGTGGACGAGTTTTCTGTATTGATCGATACACACCAATCTTCAGCCTGAGCTGAAAGCTTGTTGGTGGCTTCTTTCATCCTGTATGTGGCTGTAGTGGCATGTTCTTCCTTACACCATAACACCAGATCGTCAGCGTAGAGAGCAGCCTTAACTCTTTTCGGTAATTCAGACACCAGGTCATTGATGAAAAGCAAGAAGAGTGTGGGGGATTAGATTCCACCTTGTGGGACACCATGACGCAACAGGAACTTCCTACTGTTGGCATGTTCTAAACTGACTCTTGCTGTCCTGTTGTGGAGGTATGACTTAATCCTCCTCAGCATATGACCTCCTACTCCAGTCCTCATCAGCTTGACGAGGAGTCCATCAGTCCAGACTTTGTCAAACGCCCTCTGCAGATCAATCCATGCTGTAAGCACGACTTCCTGCTCTTGGAAGGCGTCCTCTATCTCTTGCGATAGTTAAGTGGTCTGGTCCAAAGGTATATTGTATATGCCGATATGCTAATAAATCTGAAACTGAAACTACATTATGTAATTAATCATTTTATTGTAAATGTATTAAATATGTAATAATGACATTGCTCATATAATTTGTAAGATATTTTCTGTGTATATATTTAGATAGATGTTAAGTCAGTCACTGAAAAGTGGAATAAAGGAATATAATATTGATTAAAAGAAAAATATTCAACAGATCAAACCTCTGCAATACACATACGAATGTAAAATTGGTTTCAAACAGAGTTACGTGCGCACATGTCATCCTTCACAAGTTATCATATCTATACATTTCTTTAAAAAAATCGGCGGTTCCACACATGGTGTATCGATCACATGTTAAGTGGCGATGATTAGATGTCTGCAGAGATTGATCTAAAAGGATTCTGAAGGAAAATCAGCATGCGACTGCATGTGGTCATACTTAATTATTATCAATTATCTCGAGCTCGCTCCACCTATCATACTCCCTGGTAAATATAAACTTTAAAACTTTATTATAATCCTTCTTTTAATTCTGGAAAATACATGCAAGATATATATCCTATATTCATTGAATTATCCAAATTTCTATAATGGCAAAATATACTTGTTATGTGTGTTCGGATAATTATGATGACTTTTGCATTTAATGTGACTGTAAATAAGACTGTTTTAAACTTTTAAGTATTTTATGTTTTAGATAATAATGATAAAATTTTTAATCAATGATTATACTGGTAATAGTAGCCTAAGTATGAGTATGTTTTAAAATTATGTCTGGCTTTTTATAGTAGAGCTCTAGAAGTCAGTTTCATCTATTGCAGTCTCTTATAATTAAAAAAAATATATTTCATATATGAATAACAACACTGTATTAGTTTTAATGATCTGTGTTGTATATTGATGTACAGCGAAGAGACCATAATAAAGAATAAATGTATATAAAACTAATCTAGATCTGATACCTGGGTTTTCTGCAATAAATAGAAAAAATAAACATTTGATTTTTCAATGTATTTAAATGTAATCTAGGAACTGTATTTTTGGACAGGAGAATTACAATCAAACAATTTCCTATATAGATATATTTCATAGTCATATTCGGTCTGCATACACGAATATGAGATTCTTACTGCTGGAGTGATTTATTTCAATTAAATACCTTACTCGTTCTTCAAAGCAGCCCAAATTTCGCTTGAAATATTATGATAACATATATTACAGTTCAATACAGTTTGATATGAAAAACAATACATTTAAAGCTTAGATTAAAAAATACATCTCATATTCGGTCTTTACCACGCATACACGAATATGACATTGATTCAGCTTAAATGAATTATTTCAAATAAATACATTATTAGTGCTTCAAATCAACCCAAATTTCGCCTGAAATATTATGATTATATATATTATAGTTATAAAAAATAATTCATTTAAATCATAAATAAAAAAATTACATCTTATATTCGGTCTTTACTCCGCAAACACGAATACATGTATGCGATTCTAAGTGCTCGGGTGAATTATTCAAATTAAATACCCTGTAAATGCTTCAAATCAACCCAAATTTAGCCTGAAATATTATGATAATATATATTATAGTTTGATATAAAAATAATTCATTTAGATGATGAATAAAAATATTACATCTCATATTCGGTCTTTCCCCCACATATATACGAATATGAGATTCTAAGTGCTCGGGTGAATTATTCAAATTAAATACCTTATAAATGCTTCAAATCAGCCCAAATTTCGCCTGAAATATCATGATATTATATATTACAGTTTGATATCAAAAACAATACATTTAAGTCTTAGATAAAAAAGTACATCTCATATTCGGTCTTCACCACGCAAACACGAATACGACATTGATACAACATGAATGAATTATTTCAAACAAATACAGTATCAGTGCTTCAAATCAACCCAAGTTTTGCCTGAAATATAATGATAATATACATTTTAGTTTTGTATAAAAAATAATTCGTTTAAACCATAAATAAAGCGTTTACGTGTCATATTTGGTCTTTACCCCACAAAGACGAATATGAGTTTCTAAGTGCGCGGTTGAATTATTCTAATTAAATACCTTATAAATGCTTCAAATCAACCCAAATTTCGCCTGAAATATTGTATTAATATGTTCAATTGTTTGATATAAACACAATTTAATTCAATTCATAAATAAAAAATATATATCTCATATTCGGTATCTGATCTCATATTCGTAAATATGACTCATATCCGGGGTTAAGTCATACCCTTTATAAATTATTAGAATGATTTACACGATGTTTATGTGGGAGGAAGAAGTAGGCCATTATGCTGTACTGAAGATATATCGGTCGTTCATATTTGGTACAAATTGTTATCATGTTAATTAGATCATATTGTAGTTATTTAGATCTATATATCAAATACAATGTAATCGCAAGAAAAATTGTATTGTTCTTACGTAAATATTTCTTAAATGTATTTCACTAGATATACTATTTTTATATAAAACAATGGCAATTTTTCGAAATAGTTAAATCTGACATTATTTTATTTTAGGGGACATTAATTTTGAATGGACAATCCAATTTTACGGATAACAGAAATAAATAAAACAGGTATCTTAAAAAGACACCATATTTCAAAACAGGACAAAATGTGTATAAAAGTTTGAATGAATGACAATTCCTTTAGATGTCAAATGCAGTACTTGTTGCAGATTTTGTGGCGCGTGGGACACATTCTCTAAATTGAAATTTTCATTCATTCCGTCTTCGTTATTTATGTATTTTCAAACAAATTTATGTGTAATAGCAGACGATATGTGTGCAATTTTACGCCTTGGGGTTGTACTCTGTAATTGATATACGGGAAATGATGGCGTAAAGTCATTTTTCCGGAAAACGTAAAATAACACTTGAATTCGGCGTACGGAAATGAAAATCATTTTATGAATAAATGGCAATGTGTGAGTAAAATAATTACTATATTTCTAAAGTCAAAATATGATATTAAAACATAGGACGCGTTAAATTAATCAACATATTGTCTTAAAGTTGGCGTGGAATGTCCGATTCGATTTCTTGGTCAGACATCTCAAAAAATAACCGCATGGACCTATACCCGTTATTTCACAATGTTGTAGGCCGTATGCTTATATATATCTGTTAAAGTCTAAATAAAAGTTACAAAATCTACACTGTAAAACAAAAGGAAAAAAAATGCGAAAACGTTATGGAAAGTCTGGTGTTCCCATAGGCTCCCATTATGAAAAATTGAATGAGGTCCAAATTCTTCAAATCAGTCTAGCAAAAACCCAAGCATACGACCCTAACTTTTTATTTGCTGAATTTTCTAAGAATATTTTGAAGTTTCGAAAAATCATAGTTTAATAAAATTTAACATTGTAGAAAAACATTTTGATCCGAGCGTGAAGAACTTTGTTTGTTTTGAGTTTAACGCCGTTTTACAACAGTATTTCAGTTCTGTAACGGCGGGCAGTTAACCTAACCAGTGTTCCTGGATTCTGTACCAGTACAAACTTGTTCTCCGCAAGTAACTGCCAACTTCCCCACATGAATCAGAGGTGGAGGACTAATGATTTCAGACACAATGTCGTTTATCAAATTGTCACGGAGAACATACGCCCCGCCCGAGGATCGAACTCGCGATCCCACGATCCGAAGACCAACGCTCTACCTACTGAGCTAAGTGGGCGGGCTCTTGAAGAACTACCTTAGACGGAAACACAGATATATGCAAATGTAACATGGGACTTTGAAATTTTGATCGATCAATACAAATAATGACGACACTTTTTTATATTTTTAAAATATAAATTCATCATGACATTTGACAATCTTAGATGTTTACTTTGATATGCAACAACAGTATGATAAAATCGTTTGTTTTTCTTTGGAACGCAAAATGAACAGTCACGTGAGCATATTTCATGAGGGGGTGGGGAGATGAGCTTTTAACGCATAGCATCTGACTCATTCGGCTGAAGAAGTAGTAAATTTCATTAGGGTGATGGTCTTCAAAGTCATATAAAATTATACTCGTAACTAAATTTCGTTTCAATGTTTAATTCCCATGTTTGCTTTCGTCATGATGTAAGTTTTACTTATACTTGTGATGTACCGCCCGCTTAGCTCAGTAGGTAAGAGCGTTGGTCTACGGATCTCGGGCGGAGCGTATGTTCTCCGTGACTATTTGATAAACGACATTGTGCCTGAAATCATTAGTCCTCCACCTCTGATTCATTATGTGGGGAAGTTGGCAGTTACTTGCGGAGAACAGGTTTGTACTGGTTGAGAATCCAGGAATACTGGTTAGGTTAACTGCCCGCCGTTACATGACTGAAATACTGTTGAAAAACGGCGTTAAACCCAAAACAAACAAACAAACAAAAAACTTATTAAAAAGCTTATTTCATATACATATGTACACATGAAAGGTTTTAAATGCGTTGGGTCAAATTTTCAGTTACTGAGGTTTGCTAAGTTGTAAATTTGTAGCTACACTTTTGCGTGATTATTTCTGGTAAGACTGCTAAGAAATTTAGTTTGCAATTATGTCTTTTAAGATTTTTTGGGGGATAAATTTATATAAATTTATTGTGGTGGAAAAAACTCTGCCAACAAAGGGTTGAACACGCGAGCCATAACAGTGATCTGCATGTAATCAACTGTCTTGAAATTGTGGTTAAGGACTTTTCTCATGATGGACTAGATTTAAATAATTTGTCTTTCCTATCAGCACTTCTTATATTTATCTGTAAATGTTTCAGATTTTCTAACAGTATGTTTCGCATCACGCCTTCACTTTGTGTTACTCAAATTAATCTTGTACATTCAAATTTGGGTGGTCTGACAACCTTTAATCCAAAATCTGATCAAGTTAGATGAAGTTTACTACAAATGCAGTTAAAATGTTTTAGTACGGCTCTTGTGATGTCATTACTTTTCATGTAACAGATCTTTTGAAATCCTAAAACTTTAACTTTAGAAAATTATATTTTACCCAAATCCATCAGATTTCATGGTTTGGTTATAATATTTTGACAGTTCTACATCTACTTGATGTGGATCATACCATACATTTAGAATGGAATGTAGTTCATCTCTTTAACATGGACTTGAACAGTGTTCTTACCATAATTATGTATATACTGGAACATAGTTCATACCATATGTATAGAATGGAACTTAGGTCATATCATGCATAAAGGAAATAAAAAAGAAGGATTTGCAATTTTATACACATTAAGTATAATGTATTGTTTATTACATTCGAGTTTTATGTCCAACGTGTGCTAGAAATAGTTTAGAAACATAAAATTATGGTAAAAACCTATAAAATTGTATATGAAATACAGCTTTAAAATGTGGCACTGGAACATTTTGTAGGGATTACCATAAAACGAAGGTTTATAAAGGTGTTCTACAGTTTTATACATTTTAGATATCTTTCCGGATATTTTTTCCTTTTATTTACATATTACTTTAACATTCTGTTTTAAAAAGATTATCAGGAAGATCAAAAGAAACAATTACTTTATCAATTACTTCAAATATATATCTAAAAATGTTTTAAAAAAAAAAAATTGAACCCCCATTCCTTTGCCCTTTGAACCCCCATTGCCCCGCCCTGCAAAAAATATATGTAGTAAAATGTTCTTGTTGATCCTGACTTCAACTTTAATTTCAACTTGTACTTACTTTACTGTCGTGCTCATCTTCCATAGAGGGAGCACATGTTCTATAGCGCTGCAATGTTGCCCCAGATTAGAACTTAAGCAATGCCCCTGTGAACACATGAGTGGTTGAAACCAGTCGTACTAAGGTCAGCTCATCCATACATTTCCTTTTTATATATTACTGAATCATAATTCTTTTATTTATGAGAGAGAGAGAGAGAGAGAGAGAGAGAGAGAGACGTCCTTGTGTGACCTAATCCTTATTATTCGCTTTTTTATTATATCTTTGCAAATACACCATCAATCTTTATGAAACTTGACATAAGAATAGCACTACATATGCGCACGCTATTATATGATCTGCACTGTTCGCTATTCAGTCAGTATTTTTTCATGAAAATCCATTTGAACTATAAATGGTATTGTTCGAATTGAAAGATGGAGTAATCCATATTAGAAATTTAACAGGAGAAGTCCATGCTGCAGACAAAGTTACGAAATGCACGGCCAGTGTATAACAGCGATATATTTTTCAATGATCATTATTATATTTTGAGCCTAGTGAGAGAGAAAAATTGTATATTATTTATTTTGTTTTCACTCAGAAACAAATCCCAACAAATAACCGGGCGATTTAAGTTGAGCGTACGCAAGCTTCCTTCCCCCGCCTGTATCCGCGCCTGATCTGGGCATTTTATGGAAACTTTGATGTTATTAAGGAGCAGCAGCTCACCTGTTAACATAATTTTTCAGGGATATAGCTGGAGATTAATATTTATGAAAAATTTCAAAACTTCTTTTTTATATAATTATGTGAGGATAATGAGGCTCAGTATAAATCTTGAGGATGGAATATTTATTTTCTGTTTTCTTGAGGACACATTATTTATTTTCTGTAACTTTGAGGATAGATTATTTATTTTCAGTTACCCTGGGGACTAGGGACAGATTTTACCATTTTCGTATATATATGTTTATCGTCTTAGGCGTTAAAGCTGTCTTAATTTTCACCCACCCGTTACAACAGATCGATGTTGCCTCTCGACAACTGCGCTTAAAGTAATGTTGTCGTCGAGACGCAACGACTGTTGTAACATCCTACATCCTAATATAATTATCGTTTCAAGGAAATTAGACATCCAAATTAAGAAGTACGTGACTCTATAGGGCAGTGTGTATGCTGCTCAGTTTGTGGACTAATCGATGGGAGTGTGTTTATTTCTTTTTCATTCATTACTAAAATTTATTTTACCATATTGATAACAAGGCAGATTCAAGACAGATTAAAACATATGCGACTGGTTAGGCGTTCAATATATATATCCATGTACGTTTTACATCTTTCAGTTGACGAGACAGATAAGGAGTTTAGTGTGGATGAGGTGACGGTTAAAGTTCCATCTACAAGTGATAACTGCGCTGGAAAGTCGAATCAGTCTGGTAATCTAAATTATGCCTAGTTTCATTGCTTACATCAAAATCAAGGATTATAACAAGAAATAAAATTTGATTAACGTTATTGTTTTATAACATATTAATAAATAAGGCAGTTTTTTATTTGTGTAGATTTATTGTTTGTTAACCTTAAATGAAAATCCAAAAAGTTTTTTTTTTTGTTAAATGAGTTATAAAATATTATGAACATGATTAACAAACCGACATAGTATTTTATATTTGACTTTCATAGAGCTTTCAGCTGGAGGAAATGCAGAGGGTGAACTACAAGAACCAAAGTCCAGTCAAAGTCAAAGGTACTAACAATATTTCTGTTTTCAAAACTTTTCAAAACATCTTACTAGCTCGCTTCAGTTGAATACCCGCTTGAACAACTGTAAAGTGAACTATGTCCGAAAATTGAACACCCTTTCATTTATTGAATCATACACAGACGACAATTAAAACAAGGGGACCCTATATCACTTACCTAAGTATAATTGGACTTAAGGAAAAGAAAAATTGTAACAAGGCCCATTCAAGATAAATCTGAAAATAAATCTGCATATGGTTCAAATTTCACTACTCTAGCGTAAAAAATAGAAACCTGCATCAAAAACCCTTATTAAATGCTTCAAAACAGAAAAGAATGCCAAGGTAAGCCTATTTCGAAGTTGTAATCGACATGCAAAATCTGAATACATGGTCCAAATATCATTGATATATATATAAGGATATAGGTTAGATGCGCATGGTTAAGATCAGCCAAAGTCAAAGTTGTCATCTGCCAACATTGCCCTTATGGATATGATTTGAATAATCGTAAAACATGGCCACTAGGCAGTTCTACAAACCAAATAAAGATTGTCTTAAGTAACAATCTCGATGTGAAATACTACCGATTTTTTATTTCTTTAAGGACAATTCTTTATTTCAACGGAGACATTGTGTTTTTCACATACATCTTGTTGTATTTGTTCTTAATATACTGCGTAAAGGCATTTTATTTTGTTTCGCGTAAACTTGATTGTGTGCAATTTATTCTTTGTCATGCCTGATCACTGTCATTTTTAATTTCAGTAAAGCAAAGACGCTCAAGGAGCTTAAGATGGAATACTACCAGCAAGCAATAGCTGGCCTAAAAGTCCAGACAGAGTGTTTTGCTAAGGTGTCAAAGCTTGCGGACGTTCTGATTGCTAAATTCTCGTCTACCTAATTAACATTATTAGCTTGACTGTTTATGTTTGCAACATCTATATGTACTTTAAATGTTGGTTATACAGATCAAAATTTAATAGATGCACTTAACACTCAAAACATCTTGGGTTTTTTTTCGAACTTTAATCCCTGCTGTAGAGCCAACTAAATTTCATTATGAAATAAATACCTTAAAGAAGTACCAGTGTTTTGAAATTACTTTTTCTGTTTTCAACTGACCAGGAAGAGGAATAATTTTACAAGACATTTATTCACTTTACTATTTTCAGGGGTATTCTTTAAGGTATCAATCAGTCCGACAGCATCGATGGATTCTGTATAAAGAGTCACAGTATCCTGGTACCATATCTGAAAAAAGGTTAACGTGATGATGCTGAAACAAGATTTCAAGATAATATTATGTCGCTCACCTGACTCCACAGAGATGAAATTACAATTATTGCCTTTTTAGCTCACTGCTCTATATTTCAACTGGACAATACCTGTTATAGTTCTTAGGGAGTTTTCATACTGAATCGCAAACAGTGCAGATCAGACTGACTTTTTATCTACCGTATTTTCCGGACAAAAGGCCGCGGCATATACGTTAAAAAAGTGAAACTGTCGGGGGTGCGGCCTATGCGTCGAAGCGGCCTATACGTCATTTTATTTTTTTCTAAATGGGCCTTTCATTCGGCTTACACAACAGGTTTTTTTTTAAATTTTTCACTTGTATTTTGAAAGCTTTTGAAAGCTGTTGAAAGCTGTTGAAATTCAGCTTACGATTTTATCGGTTTCATTTCTTCTGGACACACGATTTCGGGTGTATTTGACAACAAAAGACAACCTGTGAAATTAGCCCAGTTGTTTCGCATCTCTATTGTTCTGTAGACAAAGGCTGAATAGACACAAACAAACGATTACCGGTATTGCGTCAAATATGTATAATCTGGCTATCATGTTTATAAAAATTGTTGTGCAGAAATTTTAAATAAATAACGGATTTTCATCTTTAAAAAATTATAATTGACATACATATATATATATGTAAACTGAACCATGTATCGCTGATTGAAACTCGTGTTTACCGGTACATTCCTCAAAGTAGCAACCAGCAGACCAATTTCCATGCTCTTCAGCGTATGCAACCACTTTCAGCTTGAACTACATGGTGTAACTTTTTCTTTTAGATAGACTAGCGCTAGATATTCCAGTGTCGATTTCAGACAATTTGTTCTATCTAGTCGGTGTAGCCATATTTCCGATCGAATCAAGTAAAATATACATAATGGACAATTTTGCCGAGCGGGACTTTGAGAACAGCTCAGGAAAACTTACATTTCGGACTTAACAGTTCACTGCATTCGACGGATTAACAGGTGATTACCAGGAAATACAACCGACTTCAATGAATATTTACCGAGGACAGTCTTTATACGACATGGTCAAGTTTGCCGCAATGCGATGTATAGGCCGCGGCCAATATGCCGGAGCGGCCTTTACCTTAAATTTATTTCTGATAGAGTTAAAATATACGGCTGCGGCCAATACGGTGCAGCGGCCTATTGTCCGGAAAATACGGTAGGTCTCTATTGCATCATCTGAACTCATCAAACAATTGAGACAAAAATAATTTCCGAAAAGTCTCCCTTAATAAAAAGTATCTCCCCCCTAACCCCACAAAAAAAAAATTCCGACGTACCTACCCTAATTTTTTAGTATGTTGCCGCAAACAAATAATATTTCAGGCCTCATTCAAACTGTACTCAGGCCGTATGTTAGCATTCAAAGGAGATAACTCCTGACCTTATACAAATTTCGTATGAGCATGCCTCTTTTCCCCTTACAACGCTATGATGGAATTTATCGAGATTGTAAATAAAAATTGAATATTCAGAAATGTATCTTTGAAAAAAAAAATTAAAAGAGTTTGTAATCAGTAGCCTGGTTACTGTTAACTATAAATCGTACATTCGGCTAAATTATCTCATTCGGTATTTCCCGTTTTCTTGTTTCGATTTAGTATCTTCATAAGGTGTTGATTTGTAAACTATTTGTTTAGATGACTAAAGTTGATCGTATAAAGCACATGTCATTATGTTAAATATTAACAACTGGACTAACACACATTTTAAATTCAACCAGTGTTTCAATTTTAGGGAGTTTTCACATACAAGTGGTAAAACATCGAAAGGTAAAACTAGGACAATTATGTATTTCGATCAATGTCACTTTAATGTTAGACTGAAGTAATTTGAGAAATCCACCGATAATCTATACAATAACAAGTCTAAAACGTGCGTCGTCTGGTTAATCGTTAACTGTCGCCTAACTGGTTTTTTCTCAGTAGTATGATGGGTTTTAATATCAATTTGGTATCTGAAAGAATTAAGAAATATATTTTTAATAATAAGTAAAATAATCGGGAAAATGGAATCATCTTCAAGCACGAGCGACCAATATGCTCAAAGTGAAAGTGATTTTAATGCAACAGCGCGGGATCATCTGAATTATACGGAATGTTCTGGTGATCAAAATAGTGTGACAGTGTTCTCATTGACAAAACATAAAAGGGACAAAGCTTTTAGAAGACTTATTATCGCGCTCAGTAAGGAACTAAGTCCAGGTGAATTCGAAACTGCAAAGTTTCTTTTCGGAGGTAAGCCATGCTTGTTAAAGGTAATACAATATTGATTTTAAGTATGATAATGAAACTGATGGGAAGTTATATTGCTTATCTTAGCAGCTTCTGTATTTGTGTCATTGCTATCAACATTTAGAAAGTCCTAATTTTTTAAGCCATACAGCTAAACGTTTTATTATATCAATCTTAAATGTAGAATTAAACATAGAAACAATCATTTGTTTTAAAGGTAGGATAATTTCCGTAAATGTGTACTATATTCAGTCTTACACACAATATTGTTAATGCAAAAAAAAATGTTTATATTTCATGTTTACAAAGACACGGTGTAGCAACTGTGCATTATATTTCTATTATACATTGGATATAAGGTTATAACACACTAAATAGTTGTTGTTCTTTATTCTATATAAAATTGACCTATTTCCAATGACCGCAGCACACATCAGGACCCATTTTCAAATGTCTGTAACTTACATTTTCTTGAAGAATATTGTCAGTGCTAACTAAAGATCAAGAGAAAAGTGGGGGTCATGTTTGATGCACGAAAAATAATTTCAGTCAAACACACAAACTGCAAAATCAGCTAAAAAATGAGACCCCAAATTATACTGGTGGTGTATGATCTAAGGTTCCATGAAAAATTTTGTCATGTTGTTATTTCATTATGAAAATACTGCCTACATGTCAAGCATAGATCTGTCATGTGATTTTAGCAAATAAATTGCAAAGAAATAAGGAAAATAGCTCTACAGAGCAAAAAAACTGAGGACTATTTGTATCCGCCCTACCATTTTTTTTTCGCGCCATTATTCTATTTACTGTAGTGTCTGTATGTCATAAGCTTACTTTAATTGAAAAATCGAGATTTAGATTTAAAATTTAAAGGGTGGCTCTCGACTCTCTTTACTTTGTTCAATAAATACTAAAAAAGCGCATGAAATATGATGAATTCAACTCTATTTTATATCATATTGATAACAATGTATATAACTTGTGATTTATTAGTTGTGATATTTAACAGATGCTTAATAAAAAAAATTTGTAAATAGAGAGGGTAAAAATACTTGATATTGACTTAAATTCAAATTTGGAAAGTACAGTCCATAAAATAAACAAACGTGTTTGTAAACATGGACGGATCCAAACAGAAGGGGAAGAAGCATTTTATAGAAATATTTCGATGGCAAAATACAATACATATCGTAGTCCTGACCAGCCTATATACCGGGTCAGTCTATTATATAAGGACAACAACACGGTTGAAATATTTAAACGAGCTGTAATCATTACACGCTTAGTCAATATTATGCTATGTTTATAATTCATATATATAAAAATGATAACAGATTAATAGTTAAAACTGTGTCATTTTTACATAAGCCTGTGATAACTAGTCTTAGCAGTAGACTTATATATTCACCTCCTAAAATTAAATAAAATAGTTGTTAAATCGATCAATATGTGTCATCGATATTTGACTGGGTTACAACGTTTCTTACTTTGCGAGACCCATAATGTTTTCTTTATTATGTTGATACCATTTGCTGTGTACATCTTCTTCCTTGCCCTAACCCATTATAATAACTTGTTTAGAATTAAACCTGCCCGGTACAAACAGGGGCTATCGAATGCATCTCGTGATATAGTGCTTGAATTTCAACAAAATAGCAATGGATGTCTATAAACCAGTGAATGAATATTATAACACTCCCCCCATTTATGCAAGATATAAATAACTACATAGTTTATTTTTCCAAATGAATTACATTCCTGTAACAACTAGTCGGTCGGCCAAGACCGTTGTAATCCAGAAATTAGGCAAAGGTTGAGTTATATTACCACGTTACACTATCCTTCGGGAAAAATGTAAGAGTGGATGTCGATCTGAGCATCATATCAGTGCCTAATGTCTATTGAATGAAATTTAGTATTAGTCGTATATTAGCATAAATTTGATCTGAATGTTGTTACCGAAATTTATGTGACATTTCTGATCACAGACCTTATATCTTTTATTGCATGAAATAATTAATATTTAGCATTGGGCGTTATGAAATGCTATTTTATTTATTACATTCTGAATAAAGTACGTAACATCTTTTGTTACTTACATTAGATGTACAGCAATGTCTAACTAAAATAAGACCCAAACTATCACACATGTGGGTTAAAGCCACCAAAATATGAGTAATTTTATGATTTCAACTGTAGAATGATTTTAGTTAGCCAATTTTAAATGGCTGCCATCTTGAATAAAGCCTTATACTTTTGGATTTGATTCCCTCTTGATGTTCTGTGAATTTGTTGTAATTCTTTGTAAATTTTGTGCTTGAATAAGACTTTTAAGATTTTCATAATTTCTTCCCAAGTAGTTAAGAATAAGTCTTTCAGTATGATATTCACCTATAAATGAAACGTGAACCATAGTTGACAGACTATGAATGCAAATATATTTGAATATTGTTAGTTAACACTTAATTTTGTTTTATATTTGTTTTCATGTTTTCTATAATCTGAAGTGATAGTTTCTCATAAGAAATATGTAAAATTCAGAATCTTAATTTTGTCTGATGATCTCTATTAAAATTTCTAGTTATTTTGATATTTTGTTCTTAGTTATTAAAACCGTCGAAAATGTAGCTTGGGTTGGTGCGGTATTGGAACCGCGAAATGTAGGTAGAAAACGTCGAAATTGGGAATAAACTATTACAGAAAGCCTTAAATTGTGTTCGAACAATAACGTACTTAAATGATCAATCTTTGAAAGTCAGTATTGATTGTACGATTTCATTTGTAAAATGTAGTTTAATTAAAATGAGTATAACTTTGTTTGACATTGGATAGGAAGCCATATCCGGTCTCAAACTATTTTAAAATGAACGTACTTGTAGCTGAAGTAGATCACCCCTTGCCACATGTATGGGTTACAAAATGGAAAAGCCGGAGGACTAACAGAAACTGACCAACCGACCATATACGTGTATGGCATAAAACCTTAAATGAAACTTCGAATGCATTGCTTAACATTGAAATTTCAGGAGAAATAAAGAAAGGGAAAATGGAAAGATTAAAGACGTTGATAGACCTTTGTGTTGTCCTACAAGAAAGATGTATATTAGATGAGAACAAATTGGGTTGCCTTCTGGAACTTTTCGAAGAGTTAGGAAGGCCTGATCCTGTCGAGCTAGTGATGAAATATGAGGGCAATTTTAGTGATATAACGTATGCAACAGGTATTTTCAATTTATATATTGCATATTAATGGTTAAATCCACACAATGTTACGTTAGGACAATAGCCTTCTTTCAGATAATGATCGTGACCGAAGCACAGATAACGGTTTATGATATATGGCGCTTCGCTATCGTGACCTTGCGCTTCACTCTTCACACGAGTTCATGATAGCAAAACGCGAATTTACGATGGCGAAGCGCAGAGCATGTTAGCGAAGCATCCTATATCCGGAATGTCGCACTTCGTATCGTGCTCGCCCTTCGCGAACGTCATCTCGCGTTTTGTATATCGCTAGAGTAACCGTTGCACGAAGCGCAAGATAATTATTGCGAAGCGAAAAGCAGGAGACGCGAGACCAAGATAGCGAAGAGTGAGATCATAATGGCAAAACTGTGGAATAATTTTGTGATTTCCCACCATGATATCACGCTTTGTCGTTGTGATCACGCACTTTGCCATCTTTGTCTCGAGCTTTGTGCACGGGTAATATGAGAGAGGAAGTGATTTGCCAAATGGAACCCCGTAATTCTATGAAAGAACCTGCAATAATATAAAACAGTATCTAAGATCTATGAAGATAATTATTTTACATTTAACTATTTCAAGAGTTACTATTTTTAAAGTATGTCACCCACCGTGTGTAAAGAACATCAATGACGTCGTGCCATTAGTATGAATATTGCATATTTAGAGACAGATTTATAAACATTTTTTTTTAAAACTTTGTACCTAAGATTAATGTAATCAAGTTTTTTTTTGTTTCATCACGGGTCCTGCTAGACATCTGTCGTTTCATGGTACACGGGTTGTTTTGAACGTATTTGCAAAATACAAGTATCGGACAATTCAAGTTTTCTAAATTACAATATACTAGGTTCAAGATTATTTATGAACACAGCAGAAACGTAACATTAAAGGTGGTTATTTAGAGTTTAGTCAAGTAATGAATTTTATCAAAAGTTTGCACTTATTCATGCTCAAAGAGTGCTGAATAGATTTAAAATTCACTAGAGTTGTTGATCAAGTTTGTTTTTCCTATCCTGGTAGCCCGACCAAGATAGAATAATATAGCATATTTGATGAACATAATTTACATTTCATGTAAAAACTTCTGTATTACATTTGTATTTGGTCAAATATTTGCTTTGAAAGCTACATATTAAGCTGAAATTCATTTCTACCACAGACACTGTAATAATTCAACACTGAAACAATTGATTTTTGCAGGTAATAAAATACCATCTGGAGCAACCTTAGCAGAGAACAGTCACGTAATAGAAGTCACAGAATCGAATGTTAATATCAGTGAAACGCAGACAAATGAGCCGTGCTATGAGAAAACCAACATAGTGGCTTTGCGACCAGCATGGATCCAGACCAGCCTGCGCATCCGCGCAGTCTGGTCAGGATCCATGCTGTTCGCTAACAGTTTCTCCAATTCCAATAGGCTTTAAAAGCGAACAGCATGGGGCCTGACCAGACTGCGCGGATGCGCAGGCTGGTCTGGATCTATGCTGGTCGCAAACCCACTATGTTGGTTTTCTCATGGCACGGCTCAAATGATTTTGTCTCGGGAAGGTCTCATAAGGAAGGAGACCCTAAACTCTATTCGGGTACGTAACAGTTTATTGTCTATATACTGCTTTAAACATACACTTTTACTTTTAATATAGGGTACGTGCTTATTGTTTACTTCAAAATTTCTTTCAACTTGATGTATTTTTAATCATAACACTAAATATCTTGTAAAGATAGCATTTGCGAATATCTATCCGATATTATTTTGTTTAATTAAAGGTGTGAATAATGAAGTTACACTGACGCAAGATAAAGAGACACAGACGATTGGAGAAATATTGAAGACAAGTGACCAATTTCAAGAGGAATTGAAATATCTTTCAAACGAATTAGATACCGAAAAAAAGATGAGACTTGACATGCAAGAACTGATGTTTTGTGGATGGAGTGAAACATATAATTACAGCATAGAGATATCTAAACTATATATGCATCGTAACGAGATGGGTTTGAAGTTTCTACAATCAAAACTTCTTCGTGTATACCCACAATGCTTATATGATGATATATACTCGTAAACTGAAAGGTGTGAATTTGAAAATAGGGATAAAACACTGTCAGAGCAACTACACAAATTAGGTAAAAGTTAGATAATGTTTCGTTAGACTGGATAAGATTTACCGTAAACTGTTTGTTTTACGACGCCGTTCGATTACAAGTTAGAGTTGTTTTGGGGAGATTCATTCATTCTCTCGATATGTTTTTTACATCAGTAACTGTAAAACGATCCTTTGGAAGCAAACAACGCATCCAAGAAGAATGCGAAGGTGATTCAGTGAATTCTGTCGCCGTATGCCTAAATAATAAATCCGATCAATCATATTTTCAAGATATTTTCCTATGCTCAGAAATAGACTGTTGGAGTCTTGCTATCCGTGATCTAAATGATGCAAAGTAGTCTCTCCTTGGTATACTTTTGGTCAGGGGAATTAGTGTGTGCTCAGCCTATATAACTTTTCCTGTTCTAAGAACGGGAGGAGGTGTTGTCAAGAATAAGCTGTTATGCGTTTCTAACATTTACTCTGAGCCTTATTTTAATAGAATGTTTACAGCTGTTAGATTTTTAGGTCTTTGTAGGAAATGCCTATGATAATCTTATCCGCTTGACATGGAGTTCGTACAATGGGGCCATTAGAATTTAAGAATTGGTATATAAAACATTCTTGGCCCTTTTTGTCCTCATTAAAAGACTTTTTTTGAGATAACGATTTTTGTATATTCAGCAGTTTTTGTGCAATGTAAACGCTTGAACTTTTAAAACAGGTATCAACAAATGGTTTGTGTGTGGTTTGTGGGGGGTGGGGAGTGGGGGGGGGGCGTGCATCTAGCACTTCCGTTAATTTCAAACGGTTAGTCAGAATAGATGAACGGTCCCTTCTAAAATACCTATAGCGTGAGCTCTTCGGGAAATAGTATATCGGCCATCGTCTTCTGTCATACACCAAACGGCAGCACTGATCTTCTTTGATACTGTAGCAACAGGCCTGCCTGGACGGTTACTGTCTTGAATACTATTACGGCCACATTGATGTTATTTAACCCAATAAACCTGTTATTAATATCATTACCGAACAACCATGAACACGAAGCAATTCAGAAAATATCTCTTTTGGGGATACATGTACCTGCAAAGAATCTCGAACCTTAATGTAATCCCTGATTTCTATTTCTTCTTCTTCACATTTTATAATAGAACTGAATCTCAGACACCGTATGTGAGTGTGGTCAATTCAGCAATAGATAACTGTGCCAATGGTTACTTTATTAAATAGATATTTCGCAGATATGTTTAGTAAACATCCGTTATCAAGTACATGAAACTCTCGTACTGTTATTGTTATGTACAATGGTTTCTGTGAGAGACCCTAAGTGACAGAATTTATTGAATCGCCCTTGCAGTGCAACTTTTACCAAAGTAAGTGGTTTCATTCTTACATGCTTGATTTAAGCTAAAACAGTAACAAACCCGTTGTGTTTGATTGCTTGACATTGTGTCTGGACTAAAGGGTAAGATATACATTGAGATCATTCTACGTATCCTGGCCTTTGTGTTTTACAGACATAGGCTATAAGGAAGTATAAATATCATTTTACGATGAATACAGACATGTGTTATGTGCAATAATCATTTCAGTCCGAACTCCATAAGTATTTTGTTCATCGATATATCATAAATTGTCCTCAATATATAAAAATGTATAATACAGTTTTCATATGATATGCGACAACTTGTGACATATGTTGTGATATGTGTATTGGCCTTAATTTATATCTAATTATGTCATATTTTATGTTAACTGGCAGATTTTACTGTAATAAAGAGGGAGGGTATTTTTCATCGAGCAATAATTTTTCTCGTTTACGACATGTATTTTCTCTGTCTGAATATTGTACAAAATATATTTAAGAAGTTTTGGCTTGATCTTCGGCGGCAGTAACACTGAACTGCGGGCTGTGTGTTGCGGGTTGCTAGAATGGAAAAATAGTCTATTGTGGCAACCAACCCGCAACCCTCAACCAGCAAAATATACTGATTTGCATGCATAAATAACAAGTTTAAAGAGAATTCCTTTAGTTTTTTTCCTTTCATAGAAAATTTTTAGATTCACATATATGATAGGAAAATTTGTGCTGAAAACAATGAACAAATAAAAAAAAATAGGTCACCAGGCTTGTTTTTGTGACAAATTGTTTTGAACACACCCACTGTTGCTGAAACTGCTAGCGATTTCTCAACATTTTCATAATTTTCTGCTTTTTTGTAAATACCAACCAAAATATACATCAAGACAGCACAATAAGTTTTTTTCTTTTTACAGATTTTATTATTTACTTATTTGATATCATAGTCATATTTGTAATACACTATCCTTACAATAATGGGTACAAATGAAAAAAAAAATTGTTTCATATTTACTTTTGTGAACTTCTTTCAGTGAAAAATGCCCATAGTGAAGAATAGTTTTTTTTAAATTTTGAAAAAACTCTTTCATAGAATTTTTTTCTTGTTTTTCTTATGTATAGATAATTGTATTGTGAGCATAAAAATGGCTAAAAATGTATGGGTCACCAGGCTAATTTTTATGTTAAGACCGCTAGCATAAACACCTGTTCGGACGGAAAATGGCGCGAAACCGGCCAAACTGATTACATGTATGTCTGCTAGAAGTTAAAAAAAGTTTAAAAAATTCTTAATTCTTTCTATAATTGAATACTAAATAATCTGAAAGGTGATAATGTCTTATCAGTACTAATAAAATCTGGAAAGTAGATCCCTCGGAAGCACCGAATACAAGGCAAACAGTGAAAATTGCGGACTCGGTTTGATAGAGTCTGTTCATGAGCAGTAATGGAAAATGCAACACTGCCCACGCCCCCTAGCACCGGCTTAAGCAGTATTCAATCTTCAAATCTAAATGAGTTGAAATCAATAATCCCGAATGACCAGAAAATATAACAATACTGAGATGAAGTCGGGGCGACTTTTTACGGCCGCCACACAGCACTTAACACCCGCTGTTGTGAAGTAAATAAAATCTTGAAAGTAGATCCCTAGTCAATTATCTTACATTATATGAACAACACTGTCTTTGTACTAAAACGCGATGTGAAAACACAACCACAATAATAGCAAGATACCTGTCAGGCATGATACTTATCAATACAACATAAACCAGTATCAACATTTGATTACTGATAAAACGTATCAAAAATGTTATTTCATTCAAGCTTCGTCATATTTAAGACTGTTTGTAACATGTTTCAACAAATTTTGACTTCGGTTCAGTTTTCCATAGAATGTGTCGGCTGCGCAGAAAGATGCGCATAAAAAACTATCGGAATTCCCTTTAAATATCTAGCTTTTATCTGATTTAACATCAAATTAAAACTTAAAACAATGCAAAAAATATTTTGAAATACTAGTAATAATTGTTTCTAATAAATTAATACATAACATTATTCTGCATGCAGCTTCACAAGAAAATTTCATACACATCAACGCATGGTGTTGGTTGAGAAAAATAAACACTCTTCGGCGGCCGATACAGTGAAAATTCTTTTATCTCAACTTCTTTTTAACTTCTCCTTATTAACTTCTTTTTATTAATAGCGTCATTAAATGTTTTCGTTTAAAAATGTTTTTGTTTTTTCTTTACATGTGTGTGTGTGTGTGTGTGTGTGTGTGTGTGTATACGTGTGTACGTGCATGCGTGTGTGTATGCGTGTGCGTATATGTGATTTTCATTGATGTATTGTGTTTTTTCTTTTTTGGTCAATTATATATTGTGAAGAAGTTAACTGACAAGTTTTATATTTACAACTGAAGTATAACACCTAGCTGATACAATTGCACAATCCGTAAATGCGCTAAGAACATTTTTGTATTTTTAGAAATAAAGGAGAATTATAAACTTGCTTCTTCAACTCTATTCAATTTGTGGATAATTCAATATACTAGAACATTGGTAAAATTGTCGTGAAAACGAAGAAAATTGTACCATATATGTAGATTAACATACTATTATTCACACTGTAAAGTTCATATTTAGAAATGATATCAGCAGTGGTGCCAATTAAAAAATAACTTTTTGGTTTCCAACATTAAATAAACTGCGCAAATGACTATTTTTAATTACAACCTAACATACTGGGAATCCAAATTTGAATTTTGTTTCGTTTTCATTGTTGAACGTTAATTCACATCATATAACTTTTTTGGTCCGGAACTTTAAATAAATTGCACAAATAACTATTTTTAATTACAACATAACATATTGGGAATCCTTGAATTTTGCTTCGATTTCGTTTTAGGTAGGAGAATTTTTTTCATGTTGATCGTTAACATTTGTACTTATCAAGTAATATGGTTTCTTCGAAATCAGTGGAAATTAACCGTCTTAGAACGAATCAAATTTTTATTTTGCAAAAATGAAATCAATATCATTCAAAAGATAAATTTATTGAGAGTAGGAAACCGTTTGCACCTAAGCTTTCATATTAATGGTTTTATTCAAAACATTACTTTTAAGAAACGCATGTATGAGATTTTTACAAATTTTATATGGAAAATAGAAGGGGAAAGATGACGAGATGATAGCATTAAACATCATGTTAGGAACGAATCAAAAATAAAAATCAAATTTAATTTAAAAATACCGTATGATGAATCAAATGTTGATCTTCGGTAATATTTTTGCACCTAAGGTTACTTATTTTTAGTAATTCTGTTATTAAGTAAAATGTGTACATGCCCTTCTTATTTCTATATAGAAAATCTGACGGCTATCGATTATTGGCCGGAGGAATATTCTTCGGTATGTGTAAAAATTGAATATTCAAAAATGTATCTTTGAAAAAAAAATTAAAAGATTTTGTAATCAGTAGCCTGGTTACTGTTAACTATAAATCGTACATTCGGCTAAATTATCTCATTCGGTAATCCCGTTTTCTTGTTTCGATTTAGAATCTTCATAAGGTGTTGATTAACGATATTGATATTGTAAACTATTTGTTTAGATGACTAAAGTTGATCGTATAAAGCACATGTCATTATGTTAAATATTAACAACTGGACTAACACACATTTTAAATTCAACCAGTGTTTCAATTTTAGGGAGTTTTCACATACAAGTGGTAAAACATCGAAAGGTAAAACTAGGACAATTATGTATTTCGATCAATGTCACTTTAATGTTAGACTGAAGTAATTTGAGAAATCCACCGATAATCTATACAATAACAAGTCTAAAACGTGCGTCGTCTGGTTAATCGTTAACTGTCGCCTAACTGGTTTTTTCTCAGTAGTATGATGGGTTTTAATATCAATTTGGTATCTGAAAGAATTAAGAAATATATTTTTAATAATAAGTAAAATAATCGGGAAAATGGAATCATCTTCAAGCACGAGCGACCAATATGCTCAAAGTGAAAGTGATTTTAATGCAACAGCGCGGGATCATCTGAATTATACGGAATGTTCTGGTGATCAAAATAGTGTGACAGTGTTCTCATTGACAAAACATAAAAGGGACAAAGCTTTTAGAAGACTTATTATCGCGCTCAGTAAGGAACTAAGTCCAGGTGAATTCGAAACTGCAAAGTTTCTTTTCGGAGGTAAGCCATGCTTGTTAAAGGTAATACAATATTGATTTTAAGTATGATAATGAAACTGATGGGAAGTTATATTGCTTATCTTAGCAGCTTCTGTATTTGTGTCATTGCTATCAACATTTAGAAAGTCCTAATTTTTTAAGCCATACAGCTAAACGTTTTATTATATCAATCTTAAATGTAGAATTAAACATAGAAACAATCATTTGTTTTAAAGGTAGGATAATTTCCGTAAATGTGTACTATATTCAGTCTTACACACAATATTGTTAATGCAAAAAAAAATGTTTATATTTCATGTTTACAAAGACACGGTGTAGCAACTGTGCATTATATTTCTATTATACATTGGATATAAGGTTATAACACACTAAATAGTTGTTGTTCTTTATTCTATATAAAATTGACCTATTTCCAATGACCGCAGCACACATCAGGACCCATTTTCAAATGTCTGTAACTTACATTTTCTTGAAGAATATTGTCAGTGCTAACTAAAGATCAAGAGAAAAGTGGGGGTCATGTTTGATGCACGAAAAATAATTTCAGTCAAACACACAAACTGCAAAATCAGCTAAAAAATGAGACCCCAAATTATACTGGTGGTGTATGATCTAAGGTTCCATGAAAAATTTTGTCATGTTGTTATTTCATTATGAAAATACTGCCTACATGTCAAGCATAGATCTGTCATGTGATTTTAGCAAATAAATTGCAAAGAAATAAGGAAAATAGCTCTACAGAGCAAAAAAACTGAGGACTATTTGTATCCGCCCTACCATTTTTTTTTTCGCGCCATTATTCTATTTACTGTAGTGTCTGTATGTCATAAGCTTACTTTAATTGAAAAATCGAGATTTAGATTTAAAATTTAAAGGGCGGCTCTCGACTCTCTTTACTTTGTTCAATAAATACTAAAAAAAGCGCATGAAATATGATGAATTCAACTCTATTTTATATCATATTGATAACAATGTATATAACTTGTGATTTATTAGTTGTGATATTTAACAGATGCTTAATAAAAAAAATTTGTAAATAGAGAGGGTAAAAATACTTGATATTGACTTAAATTCAAATTTGGAAAGTACAGTCCATAAAATAAACAAACGTGTTTGTAAACATGGACGGATCCAAACAGAAGGGGAAGAAGCATTTTATAGAAATATTTCGATGGCAAAATACAATACATATCGTAGTCCTGACCAGCCTATATACCGGGTCAGTCTATTATATAAGGACAACAACACGGTTGAACTATTTAAACGAGCTGTAATCATTACACGCTTAGTCAATATTATGCTATGTTTATAATTCATATATATAAAAATGATAACAGATTAATAGTTAAAACTGTGTCATTTTTACATAAGCCTGTGATAACTAGTCTTAGCAGTAGACTTATATATTCACCTCCTAAAATTAAATAAAATAGTTGTTAAATCGATCAATATGTGTCATCGATATTTGACTGGGTTACAACGTTTCTTACTTTGCGAGACCCATAATGTTTTCTTTATTATGTTGATACCATTTGCTGTGTACATCTTCTTCCTTACCCTAACCCATTATAATAACTTGTTTAGAATTAAACCTGCCCGGTACAAACAGGGGCTATCGAATGCATCTCGTGATATAGTGCTTGAATTTCAACAAAATAGCAATGGATGTCTATAAACCAGTGAATGAATATTATAACACTCCCCCCATTTATGCAAGATATAAAATAACTACATAGTTTATTTTTCCAAATGAATTACATTCCTGTAACAACTAGTCGGTCGGCCAAGACCGTTGTAATCCAGAAATTAGGCAAAGGTTGAGTTATATTACCACGTTACACTATCCTTCGGGAAAAATGTAAGAGTGGATGTCGATCTGAGCATCATATCAGTGCCTAATGTCTATTGAATGAAATTTAGTATTAGTCGTATATTAGCATAAATTTGATCTGAATGTTGTTACCGAAATTTATGTGACATTTCTGATCACAGACCTTATATCTTTTATTGCATGAAATAATTAATATTTAGCATTGGGCGTTATGAAATGCTATTTTATTTATTACATTCTGAATAAAGTACGTAACATCTTTTGTTACTTACATTAGATGTACAGCAATGTCTAACTAAAATAAGACCCAAACTATCACACATGTGGGTTAAAGCCACCAAAATATGAGTAATTTTATGATTTCAACTGTAGAATGATTTTAGTTAGCCAATTTTAAATGGCTGCCATCTTGAATAAAGCCTTATACTTTTGGATTTGATTCCCTCTTGATGTTCTGTGAATTTGTTGTAATTCTTTGTAAATTTTGTGCTTGAATAAGACTTTTAAGATTTTCATAATTTCTTCCCAAGTAGTTAAGAATAAGTCTTTCAGTATGATATTCACCTATAAATGAAACGTGAACCATAGTTGACAGACTATGAATGCAAATATATTTGAATATTGTTAGTTAACACTTAATTTTGTTTTATATTTGTTTTCATGTTTTCTATAATCTGAAGTGATAGTTTCTCATAAGAAATATGTAAAATTCAGAATCTTAATTTTGTCTGATGATCTCTATTAAAATTTCTAGTTATTTTGATATTTTGTTCTTAGTTATTAAAACCGTCGAAAATGAAGCTTGGGTTGTGCGGTATTGGAACCGCGAAATGTAGGTAGAAAACGTCGAAATTGGGAATAAACTATTACAGAAAGCCTTAAATTGTGTTCGAACAATAACGTACTTAAATGATCAATCTTTGAAAGTCAGTATTGATTGTACGATTTCATTTGTAAAATGTAGTTTAATTAAAATGAGTATAACTTTGTTTGACATTGGATAGGAAGCCATATCCGGTCTCAAACTATTTTAAAATGAACGTACTTGTAGCTGAAGTAGATCACCCCTTGCCACATGTATGGGTTACAAAATGGAAAAGCCGGAGGACTAACAGAAACTGGCCAACCGACCATATACGTGTATGGTATAAAACCTTAAATGAAACTTCGAATGCATTGCTTAACATTGAAATTTCAGGAGAAATAAAGAAAGGGAAAATGGAAAGATTAAAGACGTTGATAGACCTTTGTGTTGTCCTACAAGAAAGATGTATATTAGATGAGAACAAATTGGGTTGCCTTCTGGAACTTTTCGAAGAGTTAGGAAGGCCTGATCTTGTCGAGCTAGTGATGAAATATGAGGGCAATTTTAGTGATATAACGTATGCAACAGGTATTTTCAATTTATATATTGCATATTAATGGTTAAATCCACACAATATTACGTTAGGACAATAGCCTTCTTTCAGATAATGATCGTGACCGAAGCACAGATAACGGTTTATGATATATGGCGCTTCGCTATCGTGACCTTGCGCTTCACTCTTCACACGAGTTCATGATAGCAAAACGCGAATTTACGATGGCGAAGCGCAGAGCATGTTAGCGAAGCATCCTATATCCGGAATGTCGCACTTCGTATCGTGCTCGCCCTTCGCGAACGTCATCTCGCGTTTTGTATATCGCTAGAGTAACCGTTGCACGAAGCGCAAGATAATTATTGCGAAGCGAAAAGCAGGAGACGCGAGACCAAGATAGCGAAGAGTGAGATCATAATGGCAAAACTGTGGAATAATTTTGTGATTTACCACCATGATATCACGCTTTGTCGTTGTGATCACGCACTTTGCCATCTTTGTCTCGAGCTTTGTGCACGGGTAATATGAGAGAGGAAGTGATTTGCCAAATGGAACCCCGTAATTCTATGAAAGAACCTGCAATAATATAAAACAGTATCTAAGATCTATGAAGATAATTATTTTACATTTAACTATTTCAAGAGTTACTATTTTTAAAGTATGTCACCCACCGTGTGTAAAGAACATCAATGACGTCGTGCCATTAGTATGAATATTGCATATTTAGAGACAGATTTATAAACATTTTTTTTTAAAACTTTGTACCTAAGATTAATGTAATCAAGTTTTTTTTTGTTTCATCACGGGTCCTGCTAGACATCTGTCGTTTCATGGTACACGGGTTGTTTTGAACGTATTTGCAAAATACAAGTATCGGACAATTCAAGTTTTCTAAATTACAATATACTAGGTTCAAGATTATTTATGAACACAGCAGAAACGTAACATTAAAGGTGGTTATTTAGAGTTTAGTCAAGTAATGAATTTTATCAAAAGTTTGCACTTATTCATGCTCAAAGAGTGCTTAATAGATTTAAAATTCACTAGAGGTGTTGATCAAGTTTGTTTTTCCTATCCTGGTAGCCCGACCAAGATAGAATAATATAGCATATTTGATGAACATACTTTACATTTCATGTAAAAACTTCTGTATTACATTTGTATTTGGTCAAATATTTGCTTTGAAAGCTACATATTAAGCTGAAATTCATTTCTACCACAGACACTGTAATATTTCAACACTAAATCAATTGATTTTTGCAGGTAATAAAATACCACCTGGAGCAACCTTAGCAGAGAACAGTCACGTAATAGAAGTCACAGAATCGAATGTTAATATCAGTGAAACGCAGACAAATGAGCCGTGCTATGAGAAAACCAACATAGTGGCTTTGCGACCAGCATGGATCCAGACCAGCCTGCGCATCCGCGCAGTCTGGTCAGGATCCATGCTGTTCGCTAACAGTTTCTCCAATTCCAATAGGCTTTAAAAGCGAACAGCATGGGGCCTGACCAGACTGCGCGGATGCGCAGGCTGGTCTGGATCTATGCTGGTCGCAAACCCACTATGTTGGTTTTCTCATGGCACGGCTCAAATGATTTTGTCTCGGGAAGGTCTCATAAGGAAGGAGACCCTAAACTCTATTCGGGTACGTAACAGTTTATTGTCTATATACTGCTTTAAACATACACTTTTACTTTTAATATAGGGTACGTGCTTATTGTTTACTTCAAAATTTCTTTCAACTTGATGTATTTTTAATCATAACACTAAATATCTTGTAAAGATAGCATTTGCATATATCTATCCGATATTATTTTGTTTAATTAAAGGTGTGAATAATGAAGTTACACTGACGCAAGATAAAGAGACACAGACGATTGGAGAAATATTGAAGACAAGTGACCAATTTCAAGAGGAATTGAAATATCTTTCAAACGAATTAGATACCGAAAAAAAGATGAGACTTGACATGCAAGAGCTGATGTTTTGTGGATGGAGTGAAACATATAATTACAGCATAGAGATATCTAAACTATATATGCATCGTAACGAGATGGGTTTGAAGTTTCTACGATCAAAACTTCTTCGTGTATACCCACAATGCTTATATGATGATATATACTCGTAAATTGAAAGGTGTGAATTTGAAAATAGGGATAAAACACTGTCAGAGCAACTACACAAAATAGGTAAAAGTTGATAGTGTTTCGTTAGACTGGATAAGATTTACCGTAAACTGTTTGTTTTACCACGCCGTTCGATTACAAGTTAGAGTTGTTTTTGGGAGTTTCATTCATTCACTCGATATGTTTTTTACATAAGTAACTGTAAAACGATCCTTTGGAAGCAAAAAACGCAACCAAGAAGAATGCGAAGGTGATTCAGTGAATTCTGTCGCCGTATGCCTAAATAAATCCGATCAATCATATTTTCAAGATATTTTCCTATGCTCAGAAATAGACTGTTGGAGTCTTGCTATCCGTGATTTAAATGATGCAAAGTAGTCTCTCCTTGGTATACTTTTGGTCAGGGGAATTAGTGTGTGCTCAGCCTGTATAACTTTTCCTGTTCTAAGAACGGGAGGAGGTGTTGTCAAGAATAAGCTGTTATGCCTTTCTAACCTTTACTCTGAGCCTTATTTTAATAGGATGTTTACAGCTGTTAGATTCTTGTAGGTCTTTGTAGGAAATGCCTATGATAATCTTATCCGCTTTACATAGAGTTCGTACAGTGGGGCCATTAGAATTTAAGAACTGGTATATAAAACATTCTTGGCACTTTTTGTCCTCATTAAAAGACTTTTTTTGAGATAACGATTTTTGTATATTTCAGCAGTTTTTGTGCAATGTAAACGCTTGAACTTTAAAACAGGTCTCAACAAATGGTATGTGTGTGGTCTGGGGTTGGGGGTGGGGGGGGGGGGGGGTGGCGTGCATCTAGCACTTCCGTTAATTTCAAACGGTTAGTCAGAATAGATGGACGGTCCCTTCTAAAATACCTATAGCGTGAGCTCTTCGGGAAATAGTATATCGGCCATCGTCTTCTGTCATACACCAAACGGCAGCACTGATCTTCTTTGATACTGTAGCAACAGGCCTGCCTGGACGGTTACTGTCTTGAATACTATTGCGGCCACATTGATGTTATTTAACCCAATAAACCTGTTATTAATATCATTACAGAACAACCATGAACACGAAGCAATTCAGAAAATATCTCTTTTGGAGATACATGTACCTGCAAAGAATCTCGAACCTTAATGTAAGCCTTGATTTCTATTTCTTCTTCTTCACATTTTATAATAGAACTGAATCTCAGACACCGTATGTGAGTGTGGTCAATTCAGCAATAGATAACTTTGCCAATGGTTACTTTATTAAATAGATATTTCGCAGATATGTTTAGTAAACTTCCGTAACTAAATACATGAAACTCTCGTACTGTTATTGTTATGTACAATGGTTTCTGTGAGAGACCCTAAGTAACAGAATTTATTGAATCGCCCTCGCAGTGCAACTTTCACCAAAGTAAGTGGTTTCATTCATATTTATTTGATTTAAGCTAAAACAGTAACAAAACCGTTGTGTTTGATTGCTTGACATTGTGTCTGGACTGAAGGGTAAGATATACATTGAGATCATTCTACATATCCTGGCTTTTGTGTTTTAAAGGCATAGGCTATAAGGAACGTATGACTATCATTTTACGAGAAATACAGACGTGTGTTATGTGCAATAATCATTTCAGTCCGAACTCCATAAGTATTTTGTTTATCCATATATCATAAATTGTCCTGAATATATAAAAAATGTATAGTACAGTTTTCATATGATATGCAACAACTTGTGACATATGTTGTGATATGTGTATTGGCCTTAATTTATATGTAATCATGTCATATTTTATGTTAATTGGCAGATTTTACTATAATAAAGAGGAAGGGTATTTTTCATCGAGCAATAATTTTTCTCTGTGTGCATATTCTACAAAATATATTTAAGAAGTTTTGGCTTGGTCTTCGGCGGCAGTAACACTAAACTGCGGGCTGTGTGTTGTGGGTTGCTAGAATGGAAAAATAGTCTATTGTGGCAATCAACCCGCAACCCGCAACCAGCAAAATATACTGATTTGCATGCATAAATAACAAGTTTAAATATCTAGTTTTTATCTGATTTAACATCAAAGTAAAACTTAAAACAATGCAAAAAATTATTTTGAAATACTAGTAATAATTGTTTATAATGAATTAATACATAACTTATAATAAGATGGTATCTTATTATAATATTGTCTTACCAGCACTTGATATGGTCCTCACTTTTATTCAGCATGCAGCTTCACAAGAAAATTTCATATACATCAACGCATGGTGTTGGTTGAGAAAAATAAACACTCGTCGGCGGCCGATACAGTGAATATTCTTTTATTTAAACTTCTTTTTTAACTTCTCCTTATTAGCTTCTTTTTATTAATAGCGTCATTAAATGTTTTCGTTTAAAATGTTTTTGTTTTATCTGTACATGTGTGTGCGTGTGTACGTGTGTACGTGCGTGCGTGTGTGTATGCGTGTGCGTGTATGTGATTTTTATTGATGTATTGTGATTTTTGGTCAATTATATATTGTGAAGAAGTAAACTGACAAGTTTTATATTTACAACTTCAGTATAACACCTAGCTGATGCAATTGCATAATCCGTAAATGCGCTAAGAACAGTTTTGTACTTTTAGAAATAAAGGAGAATTATAAACGTTGCTTCTTCAAATCTATTTAATTTGTGGATAATTTAATATACTAGAACTTTGGTAAAATTGTCGTGAAAACGAAGAAAATTGTACCATGTAAGTAGCTTAACATATTATTATACACATTGAAAAGTTCATATTTAGAAATGATATCGGCAGTTGTGACAATTTAAAAATAACTTTTTGGTTTCCAACTTTAAATAAACTGCGCAAATGACTATTTTTAATTACAACCTAACATACTAGGAATTTAAATTTGAATTTTGTTTTGGAACTTTAAATAAACTGCGCAAATAACTTTTTTTTAATTACAACATAACATATTGGGAATCCTTGAATTTTGTTTCGATTTCGTTTCAGGTAGGAGAATTTTTTCATGTTAATCGTTAATATTTGTACTTATTAAGTAAATATGTTTTCAGTGAATTTCTTTATTTGACGTTAATGTTGAGCTGCATAGCCCGGAGCTAAAGGGCGTGGAAGGTAGCACTCCCACAGGCTCAATCAAATCCAGCAACATTTTCATTTTTGTCGTGTTGGGCGACCTGTGGTCTTCCACGTTTTGCTATTTTATCGAATGATTGGATTATTATAATGATTCTTTCTAATATTATCATTAAAGTTCCAGGAAGTTGAGAAAAGCATGTCGAGTAAAACATGTAAGACAGTATCAAGACAGAATGAAATCGCAAGAAAGGCACCAAAGCCGGCAGATTGGAACTTTAGTCGGCTATTGTTGTACATTGCAAGAAACCTTTCTGACAAAGAACTTTCAAATCTGAAACAGATGGCAGTTGGTATGTTAATCACTTTTCTCAAAGTCCTTTTTCAAATGAAAATATTGTACTTTTGTAGGATGTAAAACTCACTCAGTTTTGGTTTGGTTAATCAAAGGAAGACACATAATTATTCTGATCGTTTGTAATTATCTCTTACCTTTACAGCAGAACGATAAAAAGTGTAAATCCTTTACGCCTACGTTGATGGTTATTAAAGTTCAGTCCCTATCTTATTTATGCTGTAGATCAATCTGAGATCCTTAATAAAAGTGTAAGCTTAACAATACTTACCTGAACAATACTTACCTTATTCAACACGTCATTATCATCACAATCACGGTTATTCGTCCTATAGAAATGTATGATGTTTTCTTTATCACATTATCAGTGGAGAAAACTGAATAGCATTTGAATGAAATAGCATCAGTTAAAAGTATAAAAGATCATTTGAAACATAAAACAAACACTAACACTAAGGTAAAACATTTACAAGTTTCCTTCCAATTTACAGGAAACGGGCTCCTTCATGAAAATCAAGTTGAGAAACTCACCTCGTGCATGGACTTATTTTCTGCTCTGCGTAGCATGCAGTATATGGACAGCAAGAATATGACATGCTTGCAGCAAATGCTGATGCTGATTGAAAGAAAGGATCTAATTCTCAAAGCCATTGAATACTGTCAAAAAGAAGAAGACGGCGAAATGGCGCGAATGCTCAAAGCGTCTGACGAAGACTTAGGTTTATTTTGTTGTTGTTGTGGCATTTAACGTAACACCGACACAATTAAAGTCATATAGCAACTTTTGACGGAAAAGAAAGTCCCCAGGTTCATTAATTAATCACGGACGGGCACCTGGGTTAACCCTTCGACCTTCCGTAAGTCAGCTGGATGGCTTCCTCACATGCAGAATACAGCGCCCCGAGCAAGGCTCGAACCCACATCGATGAGGGCAAAAACTTTGTAGTTAGCAACAGTTACTATTTGGTCATGGAAGTCCCATTGGTTTTTAACATGCATTTAATGATGGGCACTTAATATCAGAAATTCTAAACTAAGCCGAGCATAATTCGACTCTACGAACGATGTAATTTAATGCATTTTACAACTAAGAGCATGATTCAGTGTGTTTATATTTTACCTGAAACACATTTGATTGTTAACTTAGACAAAGTATAACCTGAAAGGTACAAACTTTCAAAAAGAATCATTTTATGCATTCTATCTGGTACCATTTTGATTTCAATGAAAGATAGGACAACGTAGTTTTTTTTTCATTTGTTACAAGATACTCGTTTAAATCGTATTTTTTTAATTCTGAAAACAGTTTTCGCTTTTTTCTTTACAAAGAAAAAAGCTGTTATGTTTTCCATCTAAAACTCAGCAGCTATAGTTATTTAATTATTAGGAGTTGTTAATCTAAAAAGAAAAAACGTATTTAAATGCACTCATAAACACTGAAATGGTAATGTCTATGAACAGAAATTTCTTCTACTATTTCAAACTACATTATCGTTTTCAATAGTGTTCAAATATTGAGAAGTATTTCAGCATTACAAATGGTGACTTTCATAAAAAAACATCTTCTTTATAACTGGTTTAGCATTCCTTTCTCTGTGCTCATACGATCGTATTTAAAATGCGTGTCATATCACATACACTTTTACATTATTCATATTACAGAATACGGGCACAGTTACGCTCGATTTCATTTTGACAACCTGGAATCCATTGACTGCAATGTGAATTTTATCAGCTATTTCAAAATGAGAATATCTTCACTGCTTTTCGTCCCCCCTGATCATGTCATAGTATCCGGTGTTGAGGAAACCTGTGAAAACGAAGAAAAAACTCTAAACCCGTACCTTGGCATTATTATAACTCTCATGATACCAGATATGTTTATATCAATCTTACAAACCATGCTAGAAGACGGGAAAAGGATGTCAGCAATTCGCCTTTTCGGAGTAAAGGAAGTGGTGATTCAAAACAAGACATATTCACTGACTGAAGGTAACGTACAAAATGACTTTTGTATGTATGTTTATGATATATGTAAAGCATAAAAAGTCACTGAAAACATTTAGAGCACTTAGGTATATATATATTCAGTAAATAGTATATAAAACAGAGTTTCTAAATATTTTCTTGCATTTTGCTAAGAAGATTTCTGAATATATTTGTTTTTAGGCAGTGTACATAGACGACATTTTGGTCCACATGAATTACATACAGATCTGATCCACGAGAAATTGCTTGATAGAGAAAGAAAGCCAGAACTTTGGGACAGGCAACTTGAAAACAAAGACAACTTTTCAAACAATGGACATCTTGATAATACCTTTAATGAAAAACTGTCAAGAATAAATCAGAAGTCAGGCATGTCGATAACGCTTTGGAAAAACTTTGGTATAGTAAATGAAAAATCAACTAAACCACAGACTAGCCACGACGAACTGCAGAGGCAATGCCTGTATGCAAAGGTCACTCGGCTTTATCCCCAGCTAACCTACGAGCAAACCCCAAAACAGAAAGAAAAACAGAACAATGGAAATACTGAACAATGAAAACAATGGTATAGAAATAATTACTGCATACATGATTGATGTTTCAAATTTTATAGTTCATAGTTAGAATTATTGTATAAACGTTTGCTATCTTGATAAGTAAGATGTCTCCGTATGCATCAGAAATACCATATTAATAAGTGTCATTCTTCACATATATTATTTTCTGAAATCAGAGTTTTCGTAATTGCATGCCAGCATTAAGTAAAATTCAAGTAATTAATACTCAAAACCATAGAATTTAGGGACAGTTTAGTTCATAGCATATAACAACATTAATAAAATGATATAAGTACATAAAGGCATTACCTCACTAGCAGATCATTTTCTCAAAAATCGTGTTTATTTCAGCACTGAATATTATAGAAGTCATTTTATCTTTGTTAAGCTAGTATTTGATATCACAAATGTTATCGGCTATAAAGTTCAGTGTATATAAATTTAAAAATAATGTTAAGAAGTTAATACTTTCTGCAAGACCACTTAGTTAGGTTAGTTAGTAAGACTACTTAGTGAGTGTTTGTGCTAAAACATTCAGGTGAACATCGAAATTAGGATATTAACGTATATGATTTTTACAAGCTGTTTACCAGTGTTATCTATGTAGGTCTTTTATCTGCAATGTGTAAACTACAGTAAAAGTCATTCTATATCAGTTTTGCACTGCGTGATTAACACTGTAAAATAACTTCAAATCTTAACAGCCGTGGTGTATGTTTAAAAAGATGCGGCCTAAACTTTATTGAAGTAGTTTGAGTTTAATTTTTATTTCCCATTTCTGTCAAAGGGGAGTAATTTCAGAAAGTCTGACCTAAGGCTTGAAAATGCCGGGCCTCCTAAAACTGATAACATTAATAGTACTTATAGTAGTATGCAGACAGTAGTAGATAATATAATATCTTATTACTGTATGGTTTGTCTTAGTAATGTTTTAATGATACAGGGATTATGAAATATTTGTTTGTTTGGTTTAACGTCGCACCGACACAATTATAGGTTATAGGGCGACCTTCCAGCTTTGATGGAGGAGGAAGACCCCAGGTGCCCCACCGTGCATTATTTCATCACGTGCAGGTAACGGGGTAGAACCACCGACCTTCCACAAGCCAGCAGGATGGCTTCCTCACATGAAGAATTCAAGGCCCCGAGTGAGGCTCAAATCTACATCGAAGAGGGGCAAGTGATTGGAAGTCAGCGATCTTAACCACTCGGCCACGGAGGCCCCTAGAAGTATTATGTATTACTTTTTTAAAATGTATGAAACTTAGGTTGTTAAGATCTGCAAGAAATTTCGTTGATACAGTTAGTAGCGTTACGTCGAAACAGAAGTGTCCATATTTCTAATAACAGAAATGGGTGTAACATGAATGTAAACAAAGAACAGGTGTTCTATTTCAAATAACGGTCATGGGGATGAGAACTGGAAACATAGAATTGTTATCTTATCATGAGTTAAGAAACTGTTTACTTTCATAAATAGATATCAGAAAAAAATAGAAAATGTAATTGTTTGCAAATGCATTTACATGTATTTAAAGCTATACGCTGAGTCTATAAATGCAACAAAAACAATAGTTTGTCATAACTGGTCCACTTCGTGTTTATGCAAACAACATAGAGTGAAGACGGGTTCTTTTAAGAGTGCAAATACTGATCACCCTATTTAGATAATTTAGAGATGGTACATACCCAAGAAGATTCAAGGGGTGCAACTCTGAATTGACTAATAAACTGAAGCCGGTATAGAAATAGTGATAAAAAGTGAAACAAGAACTAAACAGCCCATTTTCCAAACAAATGATCAGACAGGCAAAATATGACACACATTTGTTTAAAACTCTTTATCGCCATATAAAACATGAATACCTTTTCATGGCTTATTTTATAAGCTTTCCCGAGGCCCAAGCAGAAAGATTAGCTGCATTAAATCTAACATTTCATCAATTTGATTGAAATAATGTTACGACTTAGAAAAAAATAAATGCAAATATTTAAAGAGTTTTTATTTTTAGCTGGAGACATTTGCTTTTAGTGAGGATAACCTTATTTAGAATAAAAACCAAATAAAAAGTTACAATAAAAGAGATAAAACCTGTACTAGTATCACATATTTGCAACTACATAGAATGTTGTTTATCATTTCATCGTTTTAAGAGTGTTTTAGATGCTTTGCAGATTTTGAAGTATTTCTTTGACTTTTCAGCGGTATTTTGCTGCAAATAGGGTAACACAAATAACCATTGTCATCAAATATATAAACAAATAGTAAAATGCCTTTATTGTTGTAAACAATATCATGGAGCAACTTTAGAAATTCAGAGCAATTTACAACAAAGGACTTCGGACACTTTCTGTATGAATTTGCCTACTCTAAGAGTGAAAAATAAACTACTAAGAAATAAGTATTTAATTACATATGCCATTAAAATACATATTTGAGATTATTTCTTAAGGTCAAATTTTCAATTTTTGTTTCATAGAACAGTGATTTTTGTTCTAAATAGAATTACGTACCCTGTTATATAGATATAAAAAGTGTTTTGCTTTATATAACATTGTTCCCACCCGTGCATCAAAACCATATTTGGCCAGCAGATGTAGATATTAATTATATACGTTTTCTGTGACTATTGTATTGATGCAAGGGGTGGAACAGTACTTTTAAACAAAAAATATAACTACAGGGTGTTCCCAAATGTGAAGTAACCAATACTTTTTACATTCATTTTAATAAATTGATAGTCACATATTTTTACATCTGTTTGTAACTCAAATACTATACAAATGTTTGAATGGGTACACATAGGCATGTTATACATGTAAAGTAGTAAAAGAAGCAAATACTGTGAATTCATTATTATTCGTTGGGATAAATTTTCATTGGCTTATCCTGGTTGTTTGTTGCAGTAGATTGACAAATATATGCTTTAACATACTTGCAACACACCAGGTAATCATCTGCATCCCCCCCCCCCCCCCCCCACTTCCCCATCCTACACTCCCACCCCGCTCGCGACGCGCACGCCACTAGCGATGAGGATGTAGTTTGTTTTTCAGTATGTTTTTTTATTATTTTGTATTTCTTATATATTTTTCATTTCTTTATTTTTTCATCTTCTTCTGTGCGTTTATATTTACATTTCTAGACACATACTAAATGTCACACGCATTCATCACTTCATGTTCTTCCTTCTGTGAAAACTGAATTGAAGACTGTCCTTTGCGGCGGACTAGGCCTAATGTTTACACCACAAAAAAAGAGGCAATATGTGCACAGCAGTTCATCTGATCCTGACTATAGTCTATCCAACAGAAATAAAGCTTGGCATTGATATGCCTGTGATACATAGGTCAAGAACAGTAGCTTCATGGCAGTCATATCAGTGACGGTTTCACATTCAGTGTGATCCCACGATAGTGATGTGTCAAGTCGCTTTCTATGCAGATGGCATATATAAATACGGCTAAAAGGTCCAGTCGAGTTTCAGGTGGATTTTTTATGCAGCGACCTGGATACATTTTTATTACATGTTTAAGTCAAATGAACCGTGCCATGAGAAAACCAACATAGTGGCTTTGCGACCAGCATGGTTCCAGACTCGCGTGCGCATCTGCGCAGTCTGGTCAGGATCATTGCTGTTTGCTTTCAAAGCCTATCGGAATTAGACCAACCGATAGCGAACAGCATGGATCCTGACTAGTCTGCGCAGATGCCCAGGCTGGTCTGGATCCATGCTGGTCGCAATTGCACTATGTTGGTTTTCTCATGGCACGGCTCATTTGGCTTAAACATGTAATTAAAATGTATCCAAGTCGCTGCATAAAAAATCTACCTGAAACTCGGATGGACCTTTTAGTTCGTTTTTGTGTCTAGCCGTATTTATATATGCCATCTGTTGGTTTTCTCATGGCGCGGCTCAAATGTTATCTATGCCACTGGTACTTATCCCAAACAAGAACCAACCCTACGGCCTTGATAAGATGACTGCCTTTTTCTTAGTACTAATGTTATGCAGCACACAACTATCTGCCATCACTTATAACAGAACTATAGACATGTACATGCACTTAAATAACTGCCTGAACCACTGTAATAAAACTGACCGGTCATTTATACATGTATACTTATTCACACATGTAATGCATCAATAACTTTACATTACGAACAGTGTATAGATAAATCAAGTACAGGTTGTTTGCAAAAATATCGTTCTATTTTTTATTTATTTATAGGATTTTAATCTTAAAATGTTATTTTTTCTTTAAATAAAATAATTTTGTCACTTTATTCGACTGGAATTCATATATTTAAAATTCCGTAAAATGATGACATTATACTTTTACGGAAATTAAACATTTTATTTTTTTCAAAAAAATATACCCTGGCCTAGATAAAATAAGAAAAACATCTTGATAGGAACAGATACAAACCAGTTTCTGCTGTAATAAGTTAACTAACACATTGGTTTATCACTGACTCGAAACGATTTGGGTATTGTTTAAATACTAATTGGAAATTTTGCCTTCAAAATGTAGGCTAGAAGCATATGATAGTGTCCAAAGTCCTTTGATACATGTTTTCATAACATTAAAAATTATTTTCTATAAGGGCTTATACCATGATAATCAATTATTACCTGTTTGAGTTCAATTATGAGTGGAAAAATATTGATGGTAAAATGCAGTATTGCTTTGTTTACATTATAAAATCTTTAATAACTTCAATAAGATTATTTTGGTACTTGTATCAGGTTATTTTGGTATGGTTTGTATAAGCTTATGATAAAAGGATGGGATTATCTTTCATTCAGGATTTTTGTATGTGTTTGCGACTCTTGAATAGTATTAGATTAAATGTCGAAAGCAGACTAAACTTATATTCTTGCATAAAAACTACTTTTTTCACTGGATCCGCCCATGTATTAACGGGAGAAAAATCGTGTACAAACAAGGCAATTCACGTGCTGTTAATACCCGATTTTTATTTTTGAAATGCTTTGCCAGGGATATATGTATGTATTTTTACGCACATTGATATTTGGCATCTGGGTCTTGTTTCTTCCTTAACAACCTCATCTTGTAGCATTATAAATACAATGTAATCCATAGTATGTTTAGCTGTATCTGTTTCCAACCCCAAACGTACTACCCCCATCAATGTACGCACTAGCTTCTCTTAGAGTGCACTCCCTTTACAAAGCGTCTGTTCAGTTATTGTAAATAACTGTGTCAGGCCATGAGATTTTTGGCCCAAATGCGATTTTGGTCGAAAATGGGGTTTTCAGGTAATCTGACAGATTGTCATGTTCCAAGTAAAATTCTGCTATTAGACAACAGAAATCAGCCGTTGTTATGGAGAAATTACCGCCTTTCGGACACCATATTTTCGTCTATCTGTATCAAAATAGAGGCAGAATATCTTTATTCAGACTCCTTCTTAAAATAATATGAAAAAAAATACATAATGAAATATCAAACATAACATGCAGTTAGTTAAATTTATTTCTTTCTGTTTCATTTTTTTTATATAAGCACATATTATTTTCCCCTTAAAATCGTTTCCATGGCAACACAGTTGTTAAATCCAATTTGAATAGTTCCTTGATAAATCCAGCCAAAATTTACATCAAGAAAGTGAAGCTAATATACCGTCAACATTTTTCAGTGTACAGACAGAGTTTAAAGATAACAGTTTTTTTGCAAAAATCTTAATATGGCTTTCTTTTGTACAAAAATAGATTTACTGGATTACGGGTTAGATAACATGACAAAACTATGACAAATTAACCTTGTTGTTAGAACACTTGACACATTGACATATTTCTTTGTAACTGTTAGACAGAAAATCAGGCAAAAAGATATAATTATTAGAAATATTAAAACTGATTTTGCTTAAAGTAGTAGTACAAATGTCACACTGATCAGTGACTCGTTACCATAGCAACCATGATGTATTTTCTTACCAAAAGTACCATTTCTATCAAGTTCTTGAAATAATTGAATATGTTAAAGTGTTTTTCAAAATAATATATACATTGAAAGCTGTCTAATTTCATATTCAAAAGTAAGAAAACCTCATTTCATGTAAATTGATGTGACACTGTTTGGGATATACATAATTTTCTGATACACACGACACAACTCTTGCTAGTTTAAGGCAGATTCAAAGATAACTTAACGTTTTGTTGATGCAGTTACTACTAAGAAAAGAATATGACCTTACATTATTTTTTTTAACAAATAGAACATATAAACATGAAAGATGTTTTACAATAATTTATAGTCAGATTAATGTTTAATACCATGGCAACAATGCACTATTTTCTTATAAAATTAAAGATAGCATTTATTGTCAAATTTCTTGAAACTGTATGATTATTTAAATAAAAAAGAGCACTCAAGATATATTATGCATGGAGTATGTTTTTTAAAAAAAATCTGTATTGCTTAAACAATGAAGACAGTTTTACTCTAACCACTTCACTGCTGTTCTGACAACAAAACATACTTTTACCAAACATTTCTCACAGTTGAACTGTGGCAGTTCAGTTAGTTTTACTTTTTTCTTGACTCCCATTTGTAGTTTGAATCAGCTTGGTGAACTTTTGCAGAAAACATGACCTTATTTTGTGCACTTCTTTGACAGTTGCACTTTATTCCATTGGCATACTTTCAACTGGATGGTAAGCAAATATATTAGTTCCTTGGGTTTCATTTCCATTCACAAATTCATAAAGAATTTTATTTTTGTGGCTGGAAATTCTTTCTTCCTTCAGCCATTCTGCAAAACAAAAATACATTAGTATTAGTACCTTTAAGTAGAAAGTTACAGAATAGAATACTGTGAAGCATTTTTTAAAAATAAAAGTGTCTTTTTGTGTAATCTACATAAAAGCATGACTACTAAGTACCCATCCATCCATCAATCTCATAATTTTCAAGAATACAAAAAACTAGCTAATCTTCTGACATACTAGTAGACATACACTTAAAAGAATTAATTCATTCAGTCTAACTAAATGAATACTCAAATACTGCAACAGTTTCTTAGGAAAATACATGTATGATGATATTCAATCATTATGCATATTTCCCCACTCTCCTCTTTTTATGCTAGATATGTTTGTTGAATGAATCTATTAGACTAGTAATGATTTCTTTCAAAATGCTATTAATACAATCAGGTCATTTATGTGTATGATATTTTAAGATTTATTTAACTTAGATAAATCTACTTGTACTTATTTTAAGAGGAATTTATTTTTTGTATATATTCTTAAGATGTATTTATCTTTCTTACAATAGAAAAACTGCAAAAATGCAGAAAATTACAAACCCACAAACTCTTCCAACATGTGATATGTAGGCATGCCTTGAGAATTCCTTTTTTTGTTTAAGGTCATAGCAATATGCCAGATGTTTCTCAGTAGTTCATCAATAGTTGATCTGTAAAATTAAAAAATACTTTAAAAAAAGCTGAAATGTGAGATAAAGATGGCCTAGCTAGTTACCTCAGGACACAGAACACAAAGATTTATACTATGAGTGTAATATGTTTCAATCAAAAGCATGACTTTCTTAACAAAATGTCTTTAAAGTTTAAAAAATATTCATTTAATGTGTAGAAGTTGTTTGTAACTTGTAAAGAACATTATGTAGTGGTGAGGAATCCAACAATCATGGCCAAGTGAACTGAATGCAAACTTACATGAAAAGCTATTGAGCATCTGTTTTATACAAAATAAAAACAAACAGCTATTCTTTATACTTTTCTAATTGAAGTGAGTTTGACATGAATAAGAAATAATTTATTTAAACTGACAACTGTTCCTGTAAGTCACTACATAAATATGGATAAGGCTGTGACTTTTGACATACTGGTCTTTCATACTGACACACTGATCAGAAATAAGAGTGAAAACTGTTGTGGAAAAAAGTAAGCTTCATGAATGCCCCCCCCCCACTCCCCATTATTTGGAGGATATAGGAGGGGGGTAATTTACAGTTAAAAGGAACGGAGGAGGGGGGAGAGGGGGTGTATTTAGTTTATAAATGTAGTGTGGAAGCAGTTCTCAAGCTGAGGAAGGGTGCATTTCATATGACAATGGGTGGGAAAGAGAAGGGAGGTATTTGGAAGAAGTTGATGGGAAGGGGGGTGATTTGAGGTAACCCAGTTGTGGAATGGAGAAGGGGGGTTAAATGATTCCGGGAGGGGGTGATTTCCTTTTTTGAAAAAACTGCGGGTGTTCTGGCTGACATTATTTAACTGACGCTGTTTTAATTTTCTGATTATTTCCCATTACCATCAGAGATCCATAACAGCAAATAAACATCTCTGAACTGAATATTTTTAGCTAGAATTAAAGCCCAGATGACAATTCCGGGATATTTTCGAAGGACAAAACGGTCAATATGGATTTAATTAATATTTTAAAACTCTACATATTGTGTAAATATTACTACTTACCAGTAAATCGCTCAATGACATTCATTATCCCTTTTAAATCAATCGTCAAATTACTGTTTAAAAATTTCCTTTCACACGACCTTTCATGTTTACAAATGGCGTGTTGGTACAAAGGGCGATAAATTGTCAATTATTTGATAATGAAACGAAATGTCAAAACACGGAACTGTTACAATACCTGCTTGGTAAATGACGTTTGTCTCTTCATTCATTTATCGTCCAAATAATATAGTGTTAATTGATAAAATGCATTAATTGACGCGAAAACGTGTTGAACTCCACTCATTTTTGTGACGTAACTTTAATCGGGTTTTTCTCGAATGACGTAACGCCGCATTTGGGCCAAAAATCTCATGGCGCGACACAACTGTGAATAAATAAGTATCGCGTGTAACTTGTGCTGTTGTTCGTTTTTAAGTATTATATTTATGATTTTGGTAAGTATCAGTCGGTATGTTTTTATCTAATGTCTCGAAGAATTTATATAAACAGCTTGGAAACTTGACACTACGTTCGTACTTATCCGTACTCCAACTGCGTGTCCGTACTCAATATAACTCGAATGCAAAGTTATTATTCTTGAAATTGTGATTGAGTCCACCAAATTGTGAAATGATATGAACAGTTATTGGTACAATGCTTTCAAATCTGTTTATAACATGTATAACAGAGCATTTGCATTTCACAAATGAATCATTTCACCGAATTGGTAGTCGGCCTTGCAAGTTAAACAAAACCTTGCGAATTTCAAACCGTACAGGTCCATACTCTATTATTTTTTTCAGCATTAATGCAAGCTTGAATAATGCTATAGGCCCCTACTATTTACTGAAACTGCTTCTTGTATTTTTGTATCTATTTGCATGTATATAGACAATACAATATTAAATCAAAACATCTCTTCCATTTCTCCATCATATTCACAATGATGACAAATAGGACGATGTTTACATCTGTTTACATTTTTCTTTTGTTTTGCTGCTTTCTGTTCTTTAGTTTTGAGCACTTGTTTTGCTCATTTTTAACAAATTTTCCACAGTTCTTATTTTACTATGTTAGAACTCTTTTCGGGCGTATCTGTCAGAAGAGCTCTTTTACATGCTTTCGCCATCCAGCAGTCATTCTAAATTGGCATAAAACGCAGGCCTAGCTCTTGTAGTTGTTCGCTGCTCTTAGTGCACTACTAGTATTAGATTTTATTGACGCCACTGTAATGTTCATTTCTATTCACACCAATCCGGAGAAGATATATATATATATATCCACTGAATACGACATCTTCATAGACAAATTGCAATATAGTAGAGTGCCAATTTCGAAAGATCTAGACAGGCTGGACAAAAGTACCAAATTTTGTTAAACGGTAGCTTGGGACAATATAAGACTTTTGGTTGTAAGGGCCAAGGTCACAGCTTTTTGGAATTCTATTTTTAGAACATTCAAAATGGCCGCCATTAAAACAAATAGCTATTTTAGTAAAAGTTAGTTTTTATCTTATTCTTGATACATATATATGTGTAAACTGATTCATACCTACTCTTAGGGTCAAGTGATGCATTTGCATAAAGTTAGGTCATGCTACATAACAGTCTGTCTGTACATTCGTCCGTACGTACGTTAAAAGTGTCTTCTTTTTTAAAACCATACGCTTTTACGTACATACATCATAAGCCCTGTAATGTGCTGCTTGATCTCGATTGGTCTAGAGGTGATAAATATGTGTAAAGACTAATTTTTGTAGAAGATAAGTTCCATTTTTGTTTCGTTCGTCCGTCTGTCTATCTGTCGGTCTGTCTATCGCAAAATCGTGTCCGCTCTGTATTTTTAGTCATAACGAGACCACGGTAGCTTGGGACTTTGGCTGTAAGGGCCAAGGTCACAACAGTAGCTTGAAACAATATAAGACTTCTGACTGTAAGGGCCAAGGTCACAGCTCTTTGGAATTCTATTTTTAGAACATTCAAAATGGCCGCCATTAAAACAAATAGCTATTTTAGAAAAATATAATTTTTATCTTATTCTTGATACATATTTATGTGTAAACTGATTCATACTTACTCTTAGGGTCAAGTGATATATTAGCATAAAGTTAGGTCATTCTACATATCGGTCTGTCTGTACATTCGTCCGTACGTACGTTAAAATGTCTTCTTTTTTAAAACCATACGCTTTTACGTACATACATCATAAGCCATGTAATGTGCTGCTTGATCTCGATTGATCTAGAGGTGATAAATATGTGTAACCGACTAAAGTTTTGTAGAAGATATGTTCAATTTTGTTTCGTTCTTCCGTCTGTCTGTCTGTCTACCGCAAAATCGTGTACGCTCTGTATTTGTAGTCATAATGAAACCACATGTGGAACGCAACATCAGTTTAATATTACTGTTGTACAGTGTAGATCAAATGATATAAAGGCAGCATTTCAGTGCTAGTGCCTCAGATAACATACAGATGGCAATTCCATTCATCCTTCTGTTGAAATAAAGCTATATTGGGAGACATGGTTCATTTTCATTTATGGTTCTTTTGCATCATATACATGTACCAAATAATAAGCTTTGTTCTTTTGTTTTTTGGTAGTTTTAGTATCACATTAACTCAACTCTAAGTCAAACGGCGACTAAATAAGCTTTGTGATTAGCTTTGTAATTCCCATAATAGAACACATATTACATATATTTAATATAAAATCTCTATATTCAAATAGTTTTACTTTGATATAGCTAAGTATCAATATGGTCATATCTATATACATATATCTTGAAAAGCTTTATTGTAATGAAAGTGAAAACTTTTATTTAATGATTATGTCTTTATTTACTGGGTTCTTGTTATAATTTATCATTTAGAGGTGTTTGCGTGATTTACATGCTCCCTTACTTCATCTTTTGCATGAACAAATAGTTACCTCAAACAAATTTAACATAACTTGCAACTGAAAGCTTTGACCACACAGGACATTTTTCCTGTTCAAATCATCAAACCGACATCTTCTGGTGTCATTTTTATCCCGGTCACATATCGTGCCAGAGCCTTCTGGTACTGGAACTTTTTTGCTGGGATAAGTCACTCGTGAAGAAACTATAGGTAAGGGAAGCGGTTGTCTAGAGGTTAAGGTATTGGCCGCTCAACCCAGAGTTTGATACCGACTTGGATCATAACCAAGCCTTCTCAAATGACACCAGTACTTGATTTTCCAGGATTCGAGTGTGGTTCAGATAAGCGTCTAGCTTTCATCACAATTGAGCTTAAAAATAAATTAGTATAAACTAAAAAGCTATAGTTATTCATACAGACAAGAGATGGAATAGATGTATGCACATGCATTTTTTGAACATAATGATTTATTTCTATTTTAAAAAGCCTCTTCTTTTATATAGACATTCTCTTCTGTATGATGATTAAAATCCAAAAGGAGATAAAGATAGATATAGAATGCTGACATTTATCACTAAAAGCTCCCAAGTAATTATGCTATTTCACTACAAATTATATCATCAGAAGTATGTGCACCTTTATGACATACTCCTTATGAATATATAAATGGTAATACTATGCAACAAAATTGTAAAGCATAATGAAACAGTCAAAGCATTGATTGCAGCATACATGCATTGCCTTTTAAATAGTTCGAAATTTTCCACTTAGATCAATGACATCAATTCCTTCTTAAACGACGACAACATGTCTTAATAGATTGAAAACAGTATACAGTATTTACACCAGCAATAAAAGAAATGGAATAAACTAGTTTCCCTTTATCTTCAATCTTAATTTTATATGTTTTCATCACACTGGCTTAAAATGGCATTGTTCGGGCAATTAGTTAATTTTCAGAATGTTATACTTAAATTAATGATTGATCTATGCATAAGTCATTTATAAGCATAACATTCTTTCTCAACATGTAAAATACATAAGCTGTTATACAATTATCACCATTATATTGATTAATAAAGCAATTTGCAGTTAGTAATGCTATGAAATTACCTTACACCTAACTCTCTAACCTTGAAATAACCCCTAGAATGCAACAGCCCCGTTGACACATAGATAAAAGATAAGAATGGTAATCTCACCATTAAAAACTTTGCCATCTGCACAGTTGTTTTAGATAATATAGGTACATGTAGTAATTGGTGCTCTCTATATAAGACATTAAGAAATAGGTACATGTATCAAACATGACTTGAATATACATTAAGAAAATGTTCCCCTCAACCATCTTTAACAGTTGTTCAATATGCCTAAAGTACTTTTTAATAGGATATTTTGTCACGTCTGTTTAGGTGAACTTCACTGTGTTAAAATTCCATAATGTTAAAACCCGATACAGCAACTCTCAAAAATGAGAATATGCATGATAATTACATGGTTGGAAGTACTGCACATGTATTTATCCTTTTGTATAAAAGGGAGGTTATAAAAAGGAACGGACTCAGTAATACTTTATACTTTATGAATCATACTTTAAATACCTTTGAAAAATATGTTATTTATAAAGTATCAAAAATAAGGATTTAACAAGTTATTAATATATTTTATGTTTATAACAGCACATGTGGCAGTCACAAAATAAACAAAGCCATTATGGACCTATAAGCAGTTAAAACAAATCCTTTTTATACATTTCATTTTTAACAGGGTATTTCAGGAACAGTCACTTGGATATTGCAAAAGTCAATAGGCATTTAACAATTTATAGAATAAATAATGTCAAAAATCTTTAAAAAAACGCAGATTTAGCCAAAACAGCTGTTCTGAAATATATGAATTTTGCGACGGACGGGCGGACAGACGGACGGAATAAATAATAACATGCTTCACTCAAAAATAGACAGACAGACAGAATTTTTTTTCAGCTGCACCAATACATAATTAAAGTCAAGCTGCACATTACGGGGCCCATCTTATAGTTATAATCACAAGTATACTGTTTATAAACAGCATTTTTGACATACAGACAGACGGATTTACAAACAGACGGACGTGAAAACTGACATCACTTTCTGCAAATGTATCACTTGACTCTAAGAGTAGGTATGAATCAGTTTGCGCATAAATATGTATCAAGAATAAAATAAAAACTAACTTTTACTAAAATAGCTATTTGTTTTAATGGCGGCCATTTTGAATGTTCTAAAAATAGAATTCCAAAGGGCTGTGAGGTTGGCCCTTACAGCCAAAAGTCTTGTGTTGGTCCAAACTACCTGTGTGCAAAATTTGGTACTTTTGTCCGGTTTGTCTAGATTTTTCAAATTTTATGAAGAATTGGAACTAAGCTAATAGTGCTTGTATCGCCAGAGGAGCTCTTATGGTTTAAGATGACAGAGGTGCCAAGGAAGCTACACAAAGTCGACAATATAAGGTAGCGCTTAATATCGTCAGTTACATTTTGTCCATTTGAAAAATCTATATAGTAACTGGCATGGTCATTTCACTTCATTTTCAGTAGCCTAGTATGCGCATGGGGTAGTTGTCATCTCTACTATTCAATGTAACTACAACATAGAGTCAACAATGTCCCTCCCCATATGCAGCTTCCTGGTCCAATCGGACATTTACTATAACAAAAGCAGTGTTCTAGTTTCCCTTGTCTCAAACAGGAAGGTCTAATACGTTTGTTCCAGTCTTAAATAAAGATTCTCTTGTGAATCTTCTCTTTGGGGTCAACTGGTAGTATGTACCAACGTGCCCCGCACTAATTGTAACAACATGCCCCGACCCTACAACACGTGACAATATCTAAGGCAGACAACTCAGAGAAAGCATGTAACCTCTTGAGATTTTACGATTTTTAGCATAATTCCTTGCTTAGTCCAACAACATTTTTAAAGTTTTATATATATTTCAAGTGTGCACATGAACCAAAAATGTATGAAAAACTCGAAAATTTACTTACGTGGCCCAAAATCAAGCTTTTTGTTCTATTTTTCAAATAACTGTCACCAAGTTAAACAACGCATCCGTAAAAGATGGCGACTTTTAAAACTAACAAACACGCATAATCTGTGACTTTATATGATGCGTCATCACTTCAATATTTGCAATGTAACAACCTACCCCATGTAACAACTATCCCCGGTCTCCCCTAATTTTATGTTTTTAATAATGAGAGATAAAAAATCGCTTAAAAACCTTCAGGATGTGCTTTTGACAGTGTTGTTTATTTCCGGGCCCTGGATACGGATATTTAAAACATGTTTACCGTTTCCAAGAACAACTGGAATGGTAAATAAAAAATGTACCGGAATCGTCAAGTCATCACGTATGAAAACAATACATAAATCGTCGTGAAATATATTTTTATGCAAGAATAGCGACAATACACGTTTTTTTGTGTATAAACGTCTGCAGAAGCCCTTGGGATATGTTTGTGACCTCGACCTTCGGTCTCGGTCACAAACAATCCCGCGGGCTTCTGCAGACGTTAATACACAAAAAAACATGTATTATCCCTACAATGTATTCTGTTTGAATTTATTTACCCGAGGAGGCTATCGACTATAACTGGGGAAATCCCAAATAGAAATAGAAAACAGTTAATGCATGTTGTTCATTTGCTTCAGATATTTTTAGTTTACCATTATTTGAATGTCAAATATTTCTTTTCCTATAAGGAAATGAAGAAAATTATTTACGTGTTTAGTAAACGTGTGCACTAAATGGCAGCAGACCAGAAGGAAAATGCCTCAGTACATGTTATACCTAGACTTACAAAGTCTGTTGAGATCAAATAATCTGTAATAATATTAATTTCTTCACACTGACACTAATATTTTCCCAGGAAAACATTTTCTCTCTAGGCTCATCTTTTTGACAGAGGCAAGAGATATTGTTAATTTTTTTAGAAAGTGGTATCAGAGAGGATATATTTTATGGCCAGGTGCTTTACATTCAATGACACTAACGACTGATGTCAGTCTGATGTTTTACCCTACCCCTAGGTATTCTATAAGAACCATGATCAAGAACTGGACGATATACTGACCCATTTCAATCGCGCATTTCAGACCTAAAACGCGCAGTTCGGTAAATGTGTACTATGAACATTGAACAAGTGGTAAATCTTCCAATGTGTGCCGGTTACATTTCTAAAATATTTCTTACTTTAGAGAAACAACGCGTAGCTTACAGTTTTTCCGACGTTACACACACACACAAAAACTTGGTTTAACTTCCTTTTGAAGTTCCTGTTTAGATTACAAAACGAATCTGGTTGGCTGATGTGAAAATGTATGTCAGTCGTTTTAAATATAAAATTTAAGTGTACTATTTAGTTTGCATTATCCCAGGGATGCCTTTTATAGAACGGTTATTGTAAAAATGACATTATAGAAAATTTAACTCTTTTTAACAGCGGAACAAATATACGAAGACTCTATAATACATTACTTAGTATTATCATCATCGATCATTTTGCCAATAGACTGTTACAAACGAATTTGAAAAAGCAGGTATCATTTTACAACTTTAAAGGAAATGATTTGAACTTAATGGTTATGGTTACCTTTGATATCTAAGAGGAGTAGATGGATAATTCTGTGATTAAAGGTGGTTAATCAGATTTTTGGAAAGTTATGGATTTGTTCAAAAGTTCAAACATCTGGTCACTTACACTTATTCATGATTGTTCACTACGCGCTAAAGTAAGGTTTTCACTGGAAGTGTTTGTGTATTCTCTTTGCCAAACCAAAATTCATTTTTATCTAATAAAAAAATGTCAGTCATACTCAGCCTTGGGAGCTGTAGAAATATTCGATCTGTTGTGTACTATTTGTCAAAGCTTTACACTACACAAGAATTACATATTTAGCCGAAGGTCATCAGAAATACAAGTCTGTGGAACAATATGCGAAATTATGTGATAGATCCGGATACTCTTCTCTTTGGTAACCCAGACATTGCTGATCAAAATAACATGAAAATAATTGCTAATGTACAGGCACTCCTGATGCAGTCTCTTTTCGTCTTTCTTTCTGTTTCATTTCTATCAACGACTTATCCTATTTTTCTTCAATATCTTTCAATATTGTACATGTACTCTTAACATTTCTTTTATCATACATTACACTTTTCCAATTTTCACATAAATAACAATTTATATTCTCATATTTTAAAACCATATTCCTAGCCCCATTAAAGATGTCTTAGGTCGATATACCCATACAGTTATGTTAGACTTGTCTTCCATTCTTTACCTTTCCTGTGTCACTTTAACCAAAGTAAGATATATATGTTTTATTGTATGTACTTTATTTCGCGAATGAAAATGTTCTGAATCTGTGAAAGTATTATTTCTTCCCATTTCTCTGTCTTAATGAATTCCGAAGCTACACTGAGTTTTAAATCTAGACGTATTTAGGTCAACTAAATGGGAATACAACAATAGAAATCATATTGAAAAAGAAATACTCAGTTTAAAGTAAAGTGGAGGGAATAATTATGAAATTCTATAATACAGTAAAACATCTTTTTTAATAGTGATCTAACACTGTGTTTTTGTTGTTCTTAAACTCAAGTAGAATTTTAAAGAAAAACTGTGAAAAACTGTTCCTTATATATGCTTGTCCACCTTTAAAGAAAAACAGAATTTAATAAATAATTCATCACCGCAAAGCTAAAGAAAATCGTTCTTTCCTTTAGAACCTGCGTCAATAGCGAAGAGTCTGAGTTTTGTAATAGGCTTTTAAGCAGCAGTGTAGATTTAAAAAAAATAATTTTAGAGGAATAAAATTTCATTTTAAACTGAATGGAATAACGAAAGGCAATTGGATCATGGCTGAGATTGGAATGATGGGTATTTGGTTCCTGGCAGGTAAATAATTAGGATGTATTTTGTATCTTGTGAACAAATTCAATTTCTGTTAAATGTAAGTATAATTCTAACTGTAGTATAACAGCTTTACATTGTATAAATTAAATAAATGAGCCGCACCATGAGAAAACGAACCTAATGCATTTGCGACCAGCATGGATCTAGACCAGCATTCGAGCAGGCTAGTCAGGATCGATGCTGTTCGCTTTCAAAGCCTATTGCAATTAGAGAAACCGTTAGCGAACAACATGGATCCTGACCAGGAAGCGCAGGCTGGTCTAGGTCCATGCTAGTTGCAATACTACTATCTTTGTTTTCTCATGGTGCGGCTCAAATCATGTCGTGATAGAACAATAGAAATAAACACTGAGAAATATGAGAGCTGTGAGAGCTGTAGTGGTATTCATCTGGACTTAGTTCAGTCCTGAATGTTCTACATTTCGGCTAAACATATCATGTTATCACTGCTACAATGCAATTCATGAATTTAGAAGCAAAGCAATACTATCTTTAATATAAATATCCAAGATCCAGAACGAAAAAGAAAGCAAACGAAAACAGGTATTTTAAAGCACTTCTTGGAATACATTTCTTGAATAAAGTTTTGCAAGAAACAAATAATGTGTACTAAAAACCAAATGAATCAAGTTTTGGATATGGCATAAATTGTAGAAAGAAGCCATATTGGTCATTAAAGCGTCATCGATCATGATGTTATTGCCAGTAAAAGGAATAATATGGAAACCGTGTTCATTTTCGCGAAGAGTGGTACAGTAATTGTATTTAACCTTTACCCTGCTAAATGTTTAAAAATGGACGGGTCCATCATTCAATTTGAGCAGTATCACTTATCATTCAAAGGAGATTTGACTGAAAATTTACTGACTGAATAGTGAACAGTGCAGACCATGACATGCCTGCACGGCTGATCATGGTCTGCACTGGGCGCAAGGCAAAATCACTTGCCGCCAGTAGGCTATAGGTTAAACATATGCATCCATTACTTATTTAAACTGCCGGTCTAAACTCATCAAATGACTTCTAAGTCTTAGAAGATTTTTTTCTTTATATCATCAGTATAGATATGATTTCATAATCGGGGGACAAATACATTTACAAATAGTATATTGTTTGCAGATATGTACATGGATTTCGTATAATACCCATTGTATGTTTTCTTAATTTGTATAGTTTGTATTGCAGTCCTGTCGGTAACAACAGCAGAACAAGCAGAAGAAGGTATGTATACAATATATGAGAAAAATTAGAGTAAGGTATAAAATAATGCATAAACATTAATTGCAGGTAAGATAGACACTGCTCCCCCCAAATCCCCCCTCTCCTTCACCAAAATAAAGTAACTAAGGAACTTTCTTTCTTTCCACAATATCTTGGATTTTAGCTGAAACACCATCTGTGTCTGCTATCAATTTACATATGATTTCAAGCCAAAAGGCAATAAACATTAAGACCATTTGGAAAACTGAATTATTAACAATGTTCTTCTTTTGAAAAATATATTGATTTGGTACAGCAAAAATAATACATTTAAACAAAATGTATGAATATGGCCGCATATGAAATTGGATAATATCTCTCTGTATCGACAGATATCAAAATTGATACATTTAAATTATGATATTGAAGTGAAATGGAAATTGCAGAGCCTCAACTTTTATATTTTCTTCGACTCACTTAATAAATTTAAATGTATAAGATAGTAACCTAATATTCTCTATTTATTATAGTCTCTTCAATGTGACAATAAAATACATGCATATTTATAAATATCACACATAAAACTAGTTTTAAAAAAGCACGTTGCCACTCTACATAGAGTTATAAGAGACTGTATTGATTCTCGATAATAATGAAAACTGTGCATTTTACTAAATACGTTCTGCAATACGCACTACGTTCCTTGTCACTAAGCTGTACGTAGTGTACTGGTATCATGTTATCACACCAGAGGGACCTCGCGTTCCCTTGTTTAGATGTTTCCGTACGACCAACGACGTCAGTTAAGTGGCTTTTTGTCTTGTAACCGAACTCCTCACCTAGCCTATCATTCTCTAAGCGTTCGACAGGCTGGTGTATTATTGAACTTATTAATATATAAAGATACATTAGTACCTATAGTTTGCAAAATATACAGTGAAACATGTAATTACTCCTTTTTATATTGAAATGTACGCCGAAGCCGTGTCATTAGATGTCACGAGATAAGATATATAGCGCTCGAGATAAGATGTCGTGCGCACGAGATAATTTAATCTATAAAAATAATTGCATGTCCTAAACATACCACCGTACGTTTTTAATTCTATTCAATATAATTAAATCGCTGATGAAACATGAATTGATATTAATAATAAACGTTGCTTATTTAAATTTATAATAAAAATAAAATATGTGCTTGTTCACATTTACCTACATACTTATCATTCGTATCATATGCGAAGAATACTGTGAAATCTGGCCTGAAATCTTATGGCGGCAGACAGAACACATCAAAATGAGCATCAAGTTTTTAAGTTGTTACTACTTTAATAAAGATTTAATTGCTATAATACCATATACTAGTTTACAATTAAATATTTAGTGTCTACAATAGTTCTGTAATGTAGTCATGTAACTGTAAGATATGCTCAAAACCTTGATCTAAACAATTGATCTGAATAACTATTTACAGATAATTATTTAAAGTTGATAAATAGTTCTGTAATGCAGCAATGTAACAGTATAACATATAAAATCTTGATCTAAACAATTGATCTGAACATTTATTTAACAGATTTATAAAAAAGCTTTTACAATATTGCTGCAATTCAGCCATGGGACTGTATTATATATTCCGCAAATTTGATCTGAACAAATGATCTGAATAAATATTTTACAGATAGATATTAGTGGGTTCTGCAACAGTATTGTTATATGCCCGCCCGCTTGGCTTTGCAAGGAGAGCGCAGGTCTAAATATTGCGGGCCGTGAGTTCGATTCTAGGCGTGGCATTTCGATGAAAGACATAGTTTCCGATATCAATCGAACTCAACTTCTGATTTATGTGGAGAAGTTTGCAATAATTGTGGAATATATGTTTATACTGGCACAATATCCAGGAACACTTATAAGGTTAACCGCTCATGATAATGTTGAAAAACGGCACCAAACCCAAAGCAAATATAAAAATTTCTGTAGTGAAGCTATATGATTGTAGAAAAATATTCCCACCCAATGATCTGAATAAGTATTTTACAGATGGTTTTTTCTACAATAGTTCTGCACATTTCTGTGCATTACGCAAAAAGGAAACAATTGACAAGCCAACCCATGTACATTTGCAGATGGCGTGACCAACGTTGCACTTCACAAGAATGTATTGGCCAGTGTTTCTGAGTTTGACTCCAGTTTAGCAGTTGATGGAAAGATGACAAGGCGTTCTTGTATTGAAATGGAAACGGAAGGCGATATTTGGTGGCAAGTGGACCTCGCTGACATATATACTATCTTTAGCATACGAGTAATAACTTCAGTAGATTTTTATGACACTAAAGGTGAGGGGGTACTAATCTTTATCTATTATTTTTCTCTCTAAGTTTGTGCTTCAGTGTGGTAGGTAGCAAAAATCTGTTTTTGTTTTTGCTTTGGCCCTCTTCAGTAGGCATGGTGCATGTTTAGTATGAATTTGAACATACACTTTTCAACCTGCTATTTGGGGTCACAGTTTTTAGCTTGCTTATTTGCAGTTTGTGTGTTTGACTGAAAATATTTTTCTTACATCAAACATGACCCCCCCCCCCCCCCCCCCCCCCCCCCCCCCACACACACACACCATCTCCCACTTTTATTTTTATTTTTATTCAGCACTAACAATATTCTACAAGAAAATATAAGTTACAGACATTTAAAATGGATCCTTGTGTGTGCTGCGGCTGTTGGATATATGTAAATTTTATACAGAACAAAGAAGAACATCTATTTAGTGTGTTGCAACCATAAGGACAACCGGGCTTTTCCTCCACTAGTAAGCTGGAAAGTCGCCATATGACCTATAATTCTGTCGATGCGGCGTTAAACTTAACAAATATATTAACTGAAGAAGCTTTCGGGTGTACGGGCCCTCCGTAAGGATTTAAATTTACCCAACAAACAAAACTTTTTCACCTATTAAAAATTACAATACGGCAATAAATTGAGGTTTTAAATGAGGTCGTAGAAATTAAAAAATGTGCTGTAACCATGGAAACGGCTACTTTAGTTTATGGCACTTTGTTTAAGCTCGATTGTGATGAAAGTTTTAAGCTTATTGGAACCACTCTCGAGTCCGCTTCCTGGAGAAACCAGTACTGGTGTCATATGAGAAGTCTGTGAATCTCGGAAACTTTAAAACTTTCCATTGTCATATTTCAAAAGGTACAAACTTTTCCTGTTTCTATTAATTTATGACTACCGATTGTTTGCAGTGATTTAATTGTCGTCAGCTCTGATATTTTAGTATTGGCAACGCACATTCAATTGTTAATCAGAAAGGTGCCTACTTTAATCATACAATATTTTAGACTTAATTACAATTATGGTTGATTTTTGGCGGAAAAATGTTTTATAAAACGCATGCAAGTAAATTTCTAAAATTTTGGATACATCAGTTTATCATCATTTGATACATTAATGCAGCGGATTACATGTCGTATAGGTTCTTCAGTAATGTGAAAAAAAACAATGTTAGTTAAATAAATTATTGGGAAAAAATGTGGATAGATCATGTTTTTCGGTGACACTGCCTTTTGATACATGTCAGTATGATATAGATACGCTCAACATATAATGCATAAAACAGATTTTTTCTGCGTTTTTTTAGTTGATTTTTAAACTGTTTCTCGTTTACGAAATCAAGTATTTTACATAACATAACATAACATATCACTTTAATAGTTAATAATGTCGTATATAATAAGACTTTTCTCCATAATTCAGCGGTACCATAATGGGAGTAAAGACTTAAAGTGTGTGTAGGGTTGTGCTAATGTTCATATACCTATATTGTGAAATCCATTTCTACATACGCGTAATCGCTAAACAAAGAATTTCATTGGAGCATTTTCAATGTGTGATGATATTCAGGTCAGATTCTTTTTCTTTTATGTAGCAAAACATCTAAGTACTTCTTTTTCATTTTTGGTAATAAAACATGCTATACTAAATGGCAATATATGGTTTTTATATCATTCAAATGCCCTAAAGTACTAAAAATTATTTATAAAGATTTCATTGTTTATAGATAGATATATACTTTATTTAAATCCATTGCATTTATAAATACATGAGGATAATAACACACAATAATACATGATGAACAAACAGTGTGAAAACATGTAACATTTAAATATAGGAATTATATGGAATAAAGAAGGAACCGAACTGGTATAATGTAACCTATATCAATGTCAAATATTGACAGTCAAACGGTTTTTGTCTATAATTGCTGAGGTTTTGTTAAAATTATTCAGCTAAATATCATCATTGGATAAATGCGTCATTTATATAATCATTGTCCTTCGCTCTGTTAAATATTTTCAGTAAACATTTTACAGCAAAAAGTTACGGTTCCATTTCCCCATAAAAGGAGCAACATGGTATTGTTTCAAATCAGACTGGTAGAACATTACACTTTTTCAAATGAGTTAAAGTTACATTCATTAAGATAAAGCTTATTAATTGATAAGATTTAATAATTTGAGAACTACCATTTATAATTTGGCAAAAAATAATAAGATTTTATGACATTTAGCATTTGATATTTACCATTATATAATATATAGCATTTTGTAAGCAGGATTTCGCATCAAATATTTAACATTTAGCATTAAGCTTTTGGCATTTTTCATTAACTATTTGTTTCGTATGGAATGCAGGCCGGTGCGCCATGCTAATTGCTTATTGCTAAATGCCAAATATTTGATTCTAGATATCAATTATTCTATGTTAAATTCCAATTAATACTAAATGCTACTAACCAAATGCGTTATGCTATACGCTAAATGCTACTTGTCAAATAGCTAATGCTTATTGCTAAATAATAAGTGCTAATCGTCAATATTTTCACTTTTTCAATCATTGCTTCTATCTCTTAACCAATGAATGTATCATTTAACTGTTTAAGACATGTCATACTTTAAATAACAACATGATCTACCGGCCATAAGAATATTGAAATGAAACTATTTACTCGTAAAATGTTAAGAAAAAAGTTTTGAATAGAGACAAAGTTATTTAACAAAAAGCATTACTATCACTGATATATTCAGCTCATTTAAGTGAGCAACTAGCAATAAGCATTTGACATTCATTGTTTCACATTTCTCTATTAATTATTAGCATTTATCGTTTGACAATTACCAAGTGACAACCAATATTTGACATTTAGCATTTGCTAATTTAGCATCTGGCAATTAACATAGCGTACTGGCCTTACATAGTTTCATATATAGTCTATAGTAGCAGCGTCATCCTATGCATGAGGTGACGAAGAAAACATCTATATGTTTATTCGTGGTCACAATAAAAGGATCAGTTTGCAAAAGGATGGTCTGAAAATTGTTTTCATTCGAGCTCAGTTACTTCAAAAATACGCAATTTTAGGTATTCTTAATATACAATAATACTTACAGATGAAATGGGGAAAAAAATGAAATCTAGACGTGCTTTAGGACTTCCCGTAACATTGGCGAATTCTCAGTGTTATTTAATAACTCCGGGTGCCCCAACCCTCCCCCCTCCCCCCACAAACACACCCTTACCCAGTTTGAGCAGCAGTCCTAGACGTTTTAGTGCTAGAATTAATTCTTTATTGCAGCTAAGTAGCCCGCTCCGATACTATACAATACCATCAATTTTCTTCGGGAAAAAATAACGAAAATTGTACAATATATGTATATATGTACAGAACGAAAGATTTGTTAAACCCTTAGCTTCCTTCGCTCTGTGACTGTGTCTGATGATTGAGTGCAAAAATAGGTGGTGGTCAAAATATTTAGATCATCTTGAAAGTTGAGTGCTTCATACGAGATGTCAACAGAGTAACAAAAAGCAATCCATCTCCCCCACGGCCCCACCCCCATCCCCACCCCCGCCCCCAAGCATTTCTATTATTATTATACGCTATAAAACTAAATTTTTGCGAAGAAATCATTAAAAAGCAAAATAATATTTATGCATGTGTCAACTTTGTAATATTGCACGTGCGCCCAATTTCTTCTCATTTAGATAAAAATCTCCATTGTGTTAAATCTATGTAATAGGTACTGATGTAATTATACTGTGTGTCAAGTGTCACTGAAAAATATTCAGTTGTTTTAGTTTAAAGTCAGTTTTTAAGAATTAAAATCTGAATTTGAACTTGATCTGTTTCATCAGCTGTTGTCATGGTGACACACAACGCTACATTTCTACGACCGATTCAGTAAGTTCTTATTTCACTCAGTTGTTTCAACATAGTAACATTGTAAATTAAGTGTGGCAGATATTTTGAAAGATTCCCCATATAAATATGTATATGATAGCCATTAATGATAAAGTATTTAACCTAATTGTCAGTGATTAGAATAAACAAAAATATGAAAAGGACATTTGGTTAAAGAATTTTATAAAAAAAAAATTTCGCTAACCTAGCTGAAGTACTTATTTTATTTATAAAAAAATGGGAACATTTGAAACTTTGGATTTTTATTATATGCTTACTTAGTGGAAATTGTGTAATAGAAGGATTAGGTTAGCGAAAGAAAATTATTTTATAAAATGTTTTTAAAAAATGCCCTTTGTATCTTTTATTTTAATCACTGACATTTGGTGTTTGAATATTTGATCATTAATGGCTGATCAGTTTATGATGTTTGTGTAAGTTTGATTTCGATGTAAGCGTTTGACCTTAATACACTGACGAGAAATGAAAACGCAACAGAGATATGCCTGAATATATTTTTAAAACAAAAAGCATCACCTTGAAATCCATACCCATTGTGTTAACTTTAGGGTTTGTTTCTTTCTGATTAAATTTGAACACAATGAGTATAGAGTATCGAGATGTGTATGTGTTGAACATTTCAAGGTGATGTTTTTTGTAGTAAAAATATATTCAGGCGTATTTTTGTTGCGTTTTCGTATCTCGTCAGAGTAGAATCATTCTCGTGTCTGCTTTTTGGGAATAATCAGTATTGTTACCATATGAAAATAAGTGCATACCTACGACTTCCGGTTAAACAGCCGACGTCTTAAACTTAAGTGTTCAACTACTTATATACAACGATTTTTCGCATGTTATTGACACACGTGATTGCTTTAATATCAAGAGGTGGTAGGTCAAACATTTGTGTCCTCTTCTGTGAAATGAAATAAGTACACTCAAGAATCAATTTTATAGAAAACCATGAATTTACTTTTAAGTTGAGGAGGAAGAGTCATGCTACTATGCGTTGAGGGCGTATAAAGGTAAAGTAAACAGCACTCGTAGTGGAAGAAAATGCCAGCGCTGGGACTCCCAAACACCACATAAACATAGCTTCACGCAAGAGAAGTATTGGTATAGAGGAGAAGATTTTCTGTCGGATAACTACTGCCGCTTGCCAAATTATAATTTAATGCCATGGTGTTACACTACTGACCCTAAGATGCGATGGGAACCCTGTGATATACGTGTAGAGGAGTGCGAATACGGTAAGACCGAAACTTTTATCCTGCTTAATTTCTAAAATGGGCTAGTCCATCCTTGAATATGGAAGTTCCATTTAATATCTAAAGGGGTGTTTACTGAAAATTTACTGACTGAATAGCGAACAGAATAGCGAACAGTGCAGACCATGATCAGCCTGCACGGATGTGACTGCTCTTGGTCTGCACTGGTCGCAAAAGCTTTTAAACGTTCATTCATATTTCTCTTTATGAAAAACATGGTATTAACCATATTTTGCACATCGTTTAAAATTCGGTTAACAGGAACACAATGTCTAGACTATTAATTTTACATACTAATTAATCTGGGTATGAACCGTATTCAACGTGTTGTCCTGCTTTTTTAAAAGATTTATATGTATTCTGTGAATAAATTGATACTCCCAACATTGATAATATGATTCCTAAAAGCAAACAATCGCATAAGTTACCTGCGATTCAATACGTTCACGGTTATCAACGAACTTTTTCCTAACGCCCAATTCGAAAAAAAAAAAAAAAGCAAACTGCGGCGAAATAATAGATGTCTGGCCCTGGCGCACCATTTCAAAAATCATAGTTATGTATTAGCAGCATGTGAAAGCCTTGTTAATACATGATTTTTCTTCCGTTAATACATGCCCGGATCCAATGAAAAATGTAGTTTATGTAGTTTTTATGCAAGAATTAACTAGGAAAATTAATGAACATTGTTTTCTTTTCTTTGTTAGTGCTGAACAGTTATACCAGTCTTAAGATAGGCACTGTTGAAAACAACTTGGTAGATACTGATTATACTGAGGTAGATGACGAATTTCATCATTCTTGGGAATTTGTTTTATCAAATCAAACACTGGCTAGGTTCGTGAAACTGCATCAGATTGGTACTAACGGTCGTTTCCATTTGTGCGAAGTTGAGATTTATGGAACAAAAGGTTAGCATATACATGTAATACAAAAGTATGTTTTGATAATTTGGGATAATTCGTTAAACATTGAAGCAAGTACATCAATTGCCAAGTGGTTAAGGTTGGAAATGTTCAGTTTGTTTACTATAGGATGCTGTTCTTGAATATGTATTCCCAGGAGTTATAAAGTATTTAGAAGTGCTGTGTTTACAAAAATATTTGAAATAATATAGTGCCTATGATTTATATGACATTACAGAGGTTTAATTGTCAATAGATGATGTTCAGTTGTAGTTTTATTTATCTGAAAACTAAAGAATAAATGATATGTATTATTTCAGTTAAAATGTTAGTGTCTAGAGCTTATTAATCAGTTACAAGTTATTCCAGGGGAAGTCACTAATGTCGCGTTGCACAAAAGTACTGAAATGTCTAAAGAAGTGGTTCTTAAACACAAAGTGTTAGGTTCGAACCTTGCGGTTGACGGCATAAAGGATCAGACTCTTAGTGGCGGTTCATGCTTTTTCACTGCTGATGGTAATAATCCTTGGTGGCGGGTTGATCTCGGAGACTTCTTTTTGATATTCATCATGAGGATATATAATCGAATTGACTGCTGCAGTAAGTAATTTACTTCAATCAATTTCATCATGCCTGGCTAGAGCCAATCTCAAGTTCATTTCATTCCCCGTGTAAGAAAGATGTATATAGATTTTTTATTCAGTATTAAAGGAAATGTCATCTACATTACGTTTTTTGTCCATTTGCCGTGTTCAAAAGTAGACATTATCTGGAATTTATCGCGGTAAACTATTTTGAAATGTGTTTCTATATATACAAACTTAAAATACATTCTATATGGTTTCTACATATTTCCAGTTACGGATGGAATACCTTAAAAGAATTGGCTTTATACCACCATATCCTTGAAAAGGACAAATTCATGTGCAATTTGTTTATATTTCGATTTTGTAACACAATGTAAACCAAAGAAACGTTCACTTCCAAAGCGTCATATATTATGCAAATGGTGGTTTAGTAAATCCTTTAGTGTATTTATATACAGTTAAGTCGGAATGATTTGCCAAGTCACTTCGAGCACGATTCAGTATTTGTTTTATATATCATAATTATGATATAACGGGAAATACTCTTACAATTAGTAATGCCTAAATAACGTAGCCCCAAGACTGAAATTCTTGTACCGTTTACGACCTTATGAATGTCTTTTATAACTGATAGTGACTCATGTGACTTTTCTCTCATGACAGCGGGTAATTCAGCATGGGTTATGATGATAACTACACATGTAATTTCTTTTCTCTGATCAGTGTTCAAAATAATAATAAAGTTCGGTTTGATTGATTTTGATTGTTTTATTGGATTTAGAGCTATTAACCAATGGTATTACGGTTATGAAACAGCAGGCGATCGCTTCGACAGGGGATTAAAATCAAGATCTGTAGAGCTGCGCTCTCACTGTTGAGACTGTTCGTGAGAGTTAATGAAGAGTACTACACCTCATATTCTGTAGCACCGGGTTAATTTCTTAAATCTAAATGACCAGGAAATGAAACAACACAGAGTCAGAATGCAAGGACACATTTTGCAGACACTACTAGACACTTTAAAGACTTTTGTTATGCTATTTATGAAAATGAAACAAACGAAGGATCTTGCATAGAATGAAACCAAGCAAAATGATAATAACAGGCTCGGTTTATTTTAACCTGAATCTCTGCAGCGAACAACAAATACATTCTTATAGTGTGTTTTATTCTTATTTCATCATGGTAATTCAACATGATTTGCATCAGAAATTTGAACATTCTTTGTTATTACTGTTAAAAAATGACGGTAAAACGTAGGAGAAACTAAGACATCGAGTGTTAAATATGTCATTGAATAAATAAAAAAAATTTGTAAATACATTATCGGAACAAGAAGTAGCTCTCATTCTGTAGTAAAGGTGTATTTATGTTGTCATGAAGTTTACGTTGGGAATTTTTGGTGTTGAAAAAGAAATACGGGTAAAATAATGGACAGATGTTCTGGTGTAAATGTTTGGTATATTTATAAGAAATTCTTTATTAATTTTGAGTTTTAACAAAAAAGGTATTTGGGAACAGTTGAGTTTAAGCAACTCGACATGTCCAGACATATGACATTTTAATGTTGATTTAAACAAATAAAGATAAACATATAATGGAATACCGGTATTTGCAAATTGGAAATCTTTTCTCTGAAGATATCTAGCTTGGTGTCACTTTAATGATACATTACCTGTGGTTACGCATAAGGACCTTTGAATAGAAATATCTTGCTGAGACGTCAAACACATTTTACAGTTAGCATGACTTTAATCAATAAATAGGGATAAGATTGTGTCATCAGAGATGTAGTTAGACACCATTTTCTCTTGTATTACGCACAGTTTTATTGCAGTTAATTTGTTTACTTGTCAAATCCTGTGTTAGTGTCCAAGATTTTTCATTGTATAATTTCACAGAAGTAAACCATTTCCGAATTATTTATAAGCACATCCGCTTCCCCCAAGAAAGCCACACACCTCTGGCTTCGTACGTAAATAAATAGTACTGGGAGATGACAAGATTTATATTCTTTTATAGCAATCAAAAGTAGACTGTCCTCACAGCCTGGGCCATGAGGCGGAGGAAACGAAAGAAACTTTTGAAGGCAGGGAGCCTTAACAACGGCTATAATCTCTATATAATATAGGCCAATACCATCTGTTTTAAAGACAACCCCAAACTTACAGTACATAACTCATACATCAAATACATTCTCATTATTTGATAAATCTGTTAATTTGTAGGTGAGAAAGCGCATGATTTAAAACTGTGGTTCTGGAACACTCCGGACGATGTACACAGATTGATCTTAGAGGGGCAAATTAGCGACATTCATAATATGTATACGGATATAGCAGCGAGATTTCTGCAGTTGTCATTGCCTGAAAGTGGAGATTTTCACTTGTGTGAAGTGGAAGTTTATGGAAAAATAGGTAATTATATGAGTTATTGCCTTACGTGTTAATATCAATATAAAACATTCATTGGTGTGATACAAAGAAGAGCTATTGTATATATAGACTGTTAAGACAGTAGTTTGTGAAGTACACTTGATTTACCCCCTCATTCCTACCCCCACTTTCATTTATACAAGATATTAACCATTCCAATGCGGTGCCCCTTTTTTCAACTTGATTTTTGTCCGTTCCTTTTTATATGTATTGTTTTATATGTTTCCTGGAGTTTCTTCCCTTCACGCCCCCACCATTTATGTCCCCAACAAAACGACTCTCCTTTACGTATCTTTCCTCCTTTCCCCTTCACCCTTATTACCCCATCTCATTTTGAAATATATTTCGTAGAATTAAAGTATATTTATTGATGGACAACCCATCTATTATATCTATTATATGTTTCCACTATTTGTGATTGGCCTACTTTGCGATGTGTGGTTCTGGCTATATAAATATTTTATGTATTCAATGCTTCCAGAGAATCCGCGCTTAATACTTGATTTGCTACTGGCCGAGGCAGTTGTTTTCTCGATGCGTGTTTTATATGCGATTTCAGTTAAAAGTGTTTTAATTTCTTTCTTTTTCAGTTCATTCTAATATCAATGTAGGTTTCTCGTATTATACCAAAACATATATTTCAGTGAAAAAGTGTTTTTCTTTTAGTATTGACTATTCCTAGTATTCAGTTTCTGGTTTAAAGGTCCAATACTAAGGAAAATGAACATTTTAATTTCTTTTAAAAAGCACAGAAACTATTTCATTTTATTGGAAAATGAAAGTTGGTATGTAGAAATTCGAAATAAATCGCAGTATATGTACAATTATTTTTCTATGAAGTATGAAGAAAGTTAAAAAGACCTGGGGGGTCATTCTGTCGATTCATTGAAATTTCAACATAATACACATACATTTCTTTGAGTTCCAAAGACCTTCTGTAAATTTTGACCTGCCAATCTTCATTATTTAGTGTCTTGCAGAAGTCTATGCACTGGCTATGAAAAAAATTGCCAACTCACTTTCTCTTAGTAATGGACCTTTAATGTATTATGCATCCGTTTATTTATTTGGAAATATTCTTTAGATTTGTTCTTAGATTTTTCAGCTTTCATATATTTTTACAATATTGTAATATTGCAATTCATGTATATCGTGTAGTAACAGTGTGTAAGGGTAGATTGGTACAGATTCTGCCCGCTGCAATCGAAATTTATAGTTGCGTTGAGTTATCTGCTGCAGTAAGTCGAACCATTTTGGAAACTGGGTCATTAATCCTAAAATACCTGGATATCATTAACTGGACTTATCTGATTCATATAAAAAAAGAGTTTGTTTTCTGATCGCGCTCGGCTACAACGTGAATGTAAAGAAGAGAAAAAAGCAAACAGACCTAAACCTGGCGCTTGTAAACTCTCAACTCCTTTTCTTCCACTTCTGGATGGACGCGTCAAACAATAGCGAAACGATCTCGTATCAATTTAAGTCAATATCTATGATTTGAATAAAATCAAATACTCCAGCATATTTCCAGCAAATGATTATATCATGTAAAATGGATTTCTAAATAATAAGATACATTTACAATGAAATGTTGCTTTGAAACTGACCTCCAAATCTTATCTGATACGCAGGACATACAGCTTTAATTATTGCAAAAACCCTGTCTATCTATTTAGAAAAAGGTGTGCATTTTAATGCTGTTGAGAAAATTTACTTATACATATTCTATTCAAAGTCCATAATGTGTCACGCAACCAGAAATTCGAAGAGAAATACAGTCAAACCTGTATTAAAGCGTCCGTCAGCTAAGGGAGCGACACGGAGAGGCTGTTTACGGCAGATTGCTACGTTAGTCAGGTGGTAATTAGAGCAAAATGTCAATTAAAGATGTTAGCTGCCTAGTTATTTAAGGGAAGTGATTGCTTTGTACAGGTGGTCGATAAGGCAATAAAATAAAAAAAGTGGAAAACCACAGGTCGCCCAACAATGTTACAGGCTCGGTTTGATTGAGCCTGTTCATGGACGGTAGTGGAAGTGCATGCTACCGTCCATGCCATCTAGCACCGGGTTGAGCAGAACTTAACATTTACACATGTTAGAAGTACCAGAATGTAATTTAGAGACATCCGCAGATGTATTCATGCGGCGGTGCACATGGAACCTTCAATGATGCACAGAGTGCAATTCCATGAAAAGCAGCGTATGTCCCCAGATAAAATAATGGCTGTGCGCTAAACGAGAAAACAATGGGCAGAACTAAACAAACTGGAATTTAGAGAGGAATGTATGGTTATAGAGCCTGCATATCACAGAAACTGCCAATAGACAAAAATAAAAAGCAGGCACCATATCCAAGGGGTGATTAAACAATACCCAAAGCTTTTAAAGCGGGAGTATTGGAACCACCCAGGCCGAAAGGCTGACTGTTATCTAAAAAAAACGCCATTCTACATTTTTTATTCATATGATAGTTTTAGAAATTTGTTACTGATATAAAGGAGGACACAGACAGAAATAAATATGTTTCATGTTGAAAAGATGAAACAACAAAAGGCTTATAAATGTTTTCAAAAGTCATGCAATATTTGAACCATGCAAACATAAGAATGAATTGACATTCAGTACTTTATCATTTACATTTTCTGACTGGTAATAGATAACAGTATTAGAATATTTCTGTTATATATATGAACAAATAACAGTATTAGAATATTTCTAATATTATCTATCTTTTTTTTTTCAAGTGAAAACTAGACCTAAAATCTTATTCTAACACGACCAGCAAATAACCTATATACATGTAGAGCAAAATCCATCTCGGGTTATTCTGCAATATACCACTCGGATCCAGGTGCGTAGTACGGTCGTAAAAAGTAGTTACCACTTTTTTCGAACATTTTTAATACTAGTATGTCGTGTTAGAATCGAAATAATAAGTTCTCAAACTTGGTTTATCGTAGAATAACCAGAGTATTTCGTTCTTATGTGAAACAATATATCACTCAGGCCTACGGCCTTCGTGATATATTCTTACGCATAAAAACTCAAAACTCGGGTTATTCTACGATAAACCACGTTTGAGAACTTATTATTTCTTAACTATACCTAAGATAGGGAGGGTTTATTGTTGCACCTCCTTGACACCTGTAGAATGAGATGATAGATATAGGTTGACTTTTTAAAAGAAGCCATTAGACAAAGTTTCTTCACATACTAGATTGATTTGAACAAAAGCTTGAAATAATAGGTTTATTCACATTTATTCAATTAATGCAAAACTTTTACTAGGGATAACGTGTTAAAGTAAAAGTATTATAAGTTAAATGTCTCCTTTTCAGTGATCCGCTTGACAAACTCTTGGCAACAAATAAGGTCATCAGCACCATTGCTTTTAGACTTTTTGTGCCCCCTCATCACCCCCTCTCCCCTCACTCCCCCCTCCCCCACCCCGCTCCCCCACCCTCCACAATTTGTTTTTGGGGATGTTGACTTACAGTCGCTCTTCTTTTTCCGTTGGTCCGTTTGCATTTATGTCGTGCATACCTCAACCACCTCACAGAATTGTTACTCAGCATGTGAAATTGTGCACATGGTGTGTTACTTGTGAACACAGACTCCCATACCAGACTAATGGCCTTTGACTTAGTCATAAATGATCATAAAATGTGCCTAGGAGCTTGTGTCGCATGTATCTTAAAAAGTATTTGATCCGGGATTATGAAACAGTGCAGGAATATTATTCAGCGTGTGAAGTATAGCAACTATGGTTTTGTTAGAGATTTCATTCAGCCATTCCAGAGTTATAGCCCTTGATTTAGTGAACAATATACAAATAAGAACATTATAGTTTGTATCGCATCATCAAAAATATGCATAAATGGCATACAGGTTTTCGTCGCATGTTTCGCAAAAAGTATTTATTTTGGAGTCATAAACATTAGGGGATTGATGTGAAGTTGTGCGCCTGGTGTTCTGTTTTGGGATTTCACTCTTCCACACCAGAGTTATGATCCTTGACTTAGTGAAAAATATATATAAAGTACTTAAAAGTTTGTTTTGCATGTATCTTATACGATATTTAACCTAGAGTCCTGAAATCATGTACAGAGACAGGAAGTTCGGGCACCTGTGTCGTACTGACACACATTTAGTTTTTATGTCTGTCTGTAGCGTACATGTATTAACTAAAGATATTTGTCTTCACTTTTACAATGTAGCTGAATGCAAATCTAATCAGTGTAAAAATGGCGGCAGTTGTTCCCCTAAATACTGTGGCGACGACTCGGATACCTGCAGAGACTACACATGTACCTGCCCGACTGGTTTTGGTGGTGTCATCTGTGAATATTGTAAGTTTTAAGAAGTGTTGTAAGAGCAGAACTTGAATAGATTACAAGGGCACTTTGGTAGAAACCATATTATTATGCCCCCCCTTCGAAGAAGGAGGGGTATATTGTTTTGCAGATGTCGGTCGGTCGGTAGGTCGGTCGGTCTGTCGGTCGGTCGGTCGGAATGTAGACCAATACGTTTCCGGATGATAACTCAAGAACGCTTGGGCCTAGGATCATGAAAGTTGATAGGAAGGTTGATCATCACCAGCAGATGACCCCTATTGATTTAGAGGTCTGTATGTCAAAGGTCAAGGTCACAGTGACCCTGAATAGTAAAACGGTTTCCGGATGAGAACTCAAGAACACTTGGGCTTAGGATCATGAAAGTTGATAGAGAGGTTGGTAATGACCAGCAGATGACCCCTATTGATTTTGAGGTCAGTATGTTAAAGGTCAAGGTCACAGTGACCCTGAACAGTAGAACGGTTTCCGGATGGTAACTCAAGAGCGCTTAGGCCTAGGGTCACGAAAGTTGATAGAGAGGTTGGTCATGACCAGCGGATGATCTCTATTGATTTTGAGGTCAGTATGTCAAAGGTCAAGGTCATAGTGACCAGGAACAGTAAAATGGTTTCCAGGCAATAACTCAAGAACGCTTGGGCCTAGTGTCAGGAAAATTGACAGTTAGGTTGGCCATGACCAGCAGATGACTCCTATTGATTTTGAGGTCATTAGGTGAAAGGTCAAGGTCGCATTGGCCAGGAACAGTTAAACGGTTTCTTATCTTCTTGTCCAAAACCATAGGGCCTAGGGCTTTGATATTTGGTATGTAGCAAAATCTAGTGATCCTCTACCAAGATTGTTCAGATTATTTTCCTGGGGTCAAATATTGCCCCACCCTGGGTGTCACATGGTTTATATAGACTTATATAGGAAAAAAACTTTGAAAAACCTTTTGTCCAAAACCACAGGGCCTAGGGCTTTGATATTTTGTATATGACATCATCTAGTGGTCCTCTACTAAGATTGTTCAAATTATTCCCCTAGGGTCAAATATGGCTCCGCCTTGGGGGTCACATGGTTTACATAGACTTATATAGGGAAAAACTTTGAAAATCTTCTTGTCCAAACCACAAAGACTATGGCTTTGATATTTTGTAATGTAGCATCATTTAGTGGTTCTCTACCAAGTTTGTTCAAATTATCCCTCTAGGGTCAAATATGGCCCCGCCCCAGGGGTCATATGGTTCATATAGACTTATATAGGGAAAAACTAGGGGAATCTTCATGTCCATAACTTACATCATTCAAATTTGGACCACACGGCCTTGAATATTCAATAAAAAGTATAAAATTAAAATGATTTTGGGGTCTACGTTATTAGTCCCCTACTGGTTGAAAACCAGTTTCGGGGACTATAGGAATGCGTTTTTCCGTCCGTCATTCCGTCCGTCCGTCCTTCCGTCCGTCCGCAATTTCGTGTCCGGTCCATAACTCTGTCATCCTTGAAGGGATTTTAATATTACTTGGCACAAATGTTCCCCATAATGAGACGACGTGTCATGCGCAAACCTGAACCCCTAGCTTAAAGGTCAAGGTCACAGTTGGAGGTCAAATGTCAACAGGGCTTTTTACCTGTCCGGTCCATAACTATGCCATCCATGAAGGTATTTTAATATAACTTGGCTCAAATGTACCTCATAATAAGGCGATGTGTCACGCATAACTTTCAGACCCCTAGCTCAAAGGTCAAGGTCACACTTGGCAGTCAAATGTTTACATAGCATGAATAGGGTCTGTTTCGTGTCCGGTCAATAACTCCGTCATTCACTGAAGGGATTTTAATATCACTTGGCAAAAATGTTCCCCATGATAAAACGACGTGCCATGCACAACTCCCGGACCCCTGGCTCAAAGGTCAAGGTCACAATTGGAGGTCAAAGGTCAACAGGGTTTTTTTCCTTTTCCTATGCCATCTGCGAAGGAATTTTAATATTACTTGGCATAAATGTTTCCCATGATGAGTCGACGTGTCGTGTGCTAAACCCTGATCTCTAGCTCAAAGGTCAAGGTCACAATTGGAGGTCAAAGGTTAATAGGGTTTTTTCCTGTCCGGTCCAGAACTCTGCCATCCATTATGGGATTTTAATATTACTTGGCATAAATGTTCTCCATTATGAGACGATGTGTCATGCGCAACACCCAGAACCTTAGCTTAAAGGTCAAGGTCACACTTTGAGATCAAATTTCAGTGGGACTTTTTCCTGTCGTGTCAATAACTTTGTCATGCAAAACAGGATTTGAATATCAGTTTGCACAAATATTACCCTTGATGAGATCATATGTTGTGCGCAACACCCGAGCCCTTAGCCGCAAGGTCAAGGTCACACTTGGAAGTCAAATGCTAAAAGGGCTTTTTTTTCTTGTCCAGTCTGTAACTCAACAATCCTTTGAGGGATTTTAATATAACTTGGCACAAATGTTCACCACCATAATACGGAGTGTCTTGCACATGATCCTTGTCCCTAGGTCTAACGTCAAGGTCACACATAGAGGCTAAAGGTCAAATACAAGAATGACTTTGTTCGGAGCATTTCTTCTTCAAGCATGGAGGGATTTTGATGTAACTTGGCACAAATGTTCACCATCGTGAGACACCCTTGTTTTTAGAATTACGTCCCTTTGTTTTACTATAAATAGATTATATTGTAACTTATTTATTACTGTTCGTAGGGAAAAATCGAGACCAGTTTTCTGTGGTACAACATGCATGTTACATCCAATTTTTAGGAACATTTTGACCTATCTCTGTCTGGTAAAGAGTTTCTTGTGGGCTTATATTTTTCCCCTTTGTTGTTACTATAAATAACTTTATGACACCTTTTATGATAATCTGGCAAAAAATGCCATATGAAAACTACTGTATGTTTTAATATATATAAATTTTAATCCAAGTGTTTTGTTACAACATATTGTATATAGTACAATATTTTTATACATCATTGACAGTTATCAGTTCATTATGTTATACTGCAGTCGAGAAAATTAGGTGCCTTCCAGTAGGGGACTTTGTATTGCATGGCAATACTTCATTCACTTGTTTACGCTTCTTTTTTATTTCATAGATAAGATACATTTTTATCGAACCATTAATAGATTAATCATTTAAAATGTGTAATTTAGATAAGTCTAAGTTTGAATAAATTTATCTTGTCATGAAAACCTATAAAAAGAAAATTTTCAAAGCTTAGGAAGTAATTAATGAAAAAAAAAAAAAGATTAGACTTGGTTTTATTTAATCTTTTATATGAAGTAATAAAACGTGCAACACCCTTCATGCACCCTATCACAGCTCAATTAGAGCTTTAGTTTTGTTATTTTTATATATATAATATATCAATATAATTTATATAAAAAGGCGCCGAAAATATCGCTTTTGGAAAAGACATTATAGCGTCAAGTATCAGCCACCCGAGCTGGTTGCCTAGTTATGCCATAGACGGTGATACGAATCAGTTTGTTACAAATGGAGCGACGTGTGTGTCCACACAGAAGGAAATAAAACCTTATCTGATTATAGATCTTGGTTCAGAATACACACTGACCAGTGTCAAGGTCTACAAACGATTGGACTGTGAGTCAGATTTCTATTGTTTTAGAATAGACTGATTAAACTGTATTTATGTCTCGTACGATTAAAGCTGATTTCTGTATTAGACAAGCAAGCATTGAACTACTTGAATAGTGTTTCCATATAGGTTTAATATTTTACCTGATTATCTTTATAGAATAGGGATAAAATTATCTTAAATGTTACCACAGAACGAAAAGTACACAACTTTCATTAGGTAAACTGAACTTGAACTGTCATGTAATTACTATTCATAACATATTGTATTGTAATATTAACTTTAAATAATTTAGACATGTATAGTTTCGGGATGTTTTCTTTTACAACGACAACAACAACATCAACGGGACAAACAAATCTCTAACGAATATTTGATTTATATCGAAGCCGATGGTATATCTGCCGTTCAGTTATTCCTCATGTTAGAAGCTTGGACGAGCTACAAGAAAACTTATGATCCGAGTGATAAAATATCAACATTCGACCTTGTACCTCTTGTTTCCACAAGACTTGTAAGACTACAGGCAGAAGAAGCGCAACCAACGTCCCTTCAACTGTGTGAGATAGAAGTGTTTGCAGTTTGTCAGGAAGGTAAGAAACAAACAACAAAAAGCCATTTCTACCTTTGTTGGCTATGCTCATGTAAAGAAATAGTTCAAGAATGATGCATTGTGTGCCAAAGAGTTTGAACTAGTACATAGCTTTATAAAACTTTCACTTTGTATCGACAGAAGAAATGCTTGCAAGTGATGAGCCAGCTGTTGGTACTAGTTAAGTATTTCTTATTCAGACAGAGAACTTAACATGTGAACGTTGTGTAGATGGTCCGCCTTTTTCTTGAGCCATACCTGTTCACAACAAATTCTTCTTCTTTTATCAAAATAAGAAAAGTTATTTCCATGTGGCAAACTACAGTAGTACGGAAAACTGATTAAAGATTTTCATTTTTCAGTTTTCATTTGATATTTAATTCTTAATATAATCATTTCAATTAATACAGTTTCAAAATGCATGCGCGGCAATAAATCAACACTCTCATTTTCTGTTATTCGGTGTAAGTGTTAAGCCATTGTTAAAATTTATAAACTTTATTAAACTGTTTTGCAGAGTTGGCATCCAACACCCATTCCATTAAAGACGAATCAAAACCCCTAATGCAGATGCGATTTTCTTTGTCAGAAAAGTACAGTGATGTTGTCAGATCGGAAGATTTGTTTAAAAGTTCAATAAGAAAAGCATTGTCTGTTTACACCGGCTATTCCGTGGAGAGTTTTCAGAATGTACAGCTGGAGAAAGGTATTCAGTGACTCAATTCGTTAATAATGGCCTAATTGACGAAAACTTCTTTATGTCAAAGTGTGGAACAATAATCAGTTTCAGTAGTTTTACCGAAAGTTCAAAACAACACCCAGGCTCATACAAAATGTAAAATTGTTTATGAGACAAATTTACATCATTACCAACTTTTAGTAACATCGATCTATTGGAAAATCGATAAATTTGCCTATATAAACAAAGAAAGAAAAAAATACTTAAACTTAAATAGAAAAAGTTCTATTTGGAAATCAAAAATTCGATACCCCACAAATTAAAGTTTAATTTATTCCGGATATTATAAATACTTTTTTTAAAAAGTATTTTAATATTTGGTTGGTCCTTTTTGACTTTAAATAGACCCACCTCAGTTTATATAGACTCTGTAGGAAACGGATAAAAAAAACTGACTTTTTCAAATATAACAGATAAAATGAGATATTTTCCGCAAAAATCAAAAATTCGATACCCCTAAAAATGTAGAAAAATTATTCAATTTTCGTTATGTGTAATTTGTTTTAAATTTTATAATGGTTTGTTTGGTCCTTTTTGCATTTTAGTGTGTACAGTGAACATTTCTTAAAAAATTCCGGCATTTTCCGCCGTTATCCGTAGGTACTCGGAAGCTGTTACGGAAAGTATTGTCGTCTGCTAGTCTGACTTTGTCGGTACAAACTGTTATAGCTCAAAGCCTATAAATTGTAGGCAACTTCACACTGACAAAAAAAAAAAAAAAGATTATAATTAGAAAATTTAAAACAAATTAAGTGTTGAACTCAGAAACGCCAAAACCTAGATCCGCTGTCGTTTAAAATAACGCTATGGAGGATTTAGTGTTCAGTTCGCATTAAATATACAAATGCTTTTAATTTTCATCGCATAATATACTTAAAGCAACTAATTCTCATGTTTTTCCGTAAAATATAGTCTGTCAGTAATTGAGTTTCAAAGCATTCTTCAGAAATATAACGATGATTAATTTATTAATTTCCAGATACCTATATTATTTTTTGCCGAATGATCAGGGGACTTTTTTTATTGCCGCAGCGGTCCGGGTCCGATCTCCGACGCGGTCATCTTTTTTTCTTCATATGGGATTTTTTAATGATTTTTAAAAAAGAAAAAAAATCATTTTCTATTATTTATAATATGACCAAACTTTAATTTGAAAGATAGCCTTGATGAACTGATAATTCTGCTTCTTTTCGAATCTTCTTTGTATATATTATTCTGTATTCTTAAATTAATGCATGTTTTTGGTACATTCTTTAATCATTCGTTTTAAAAAATGCGATATCTATTATTTGATTTAATTGTAACAAATATCTTAAAATTACCCTTTGACTTTTATTGTGTATTACAATATTGCCTAGGGGTAAACAATATCCGGTCAGTGTTGTTTCAAGGCGGGTCATAAAAGATATGTTACCCCACTTAATAAGGAGTGTAGGACAAAATCCCCTGCGGACAAAACCCCCTTCGCTAATTTTTGCATAGGCGGACAAAACCCCCTTCATCATTTTTACATAGAGGACAAAATCCCCTTTGCTGAATTTTACAAGGAGGACAAAAACCCCTTCATGGTTTTTTACAAGGAGGACAAAACCCCCTTCTTTTTTTTCACAAGGGGGGACAAAAAAATACGAAGGGGGTTTTGTCCTCCTTAATAAGTGATAGGTATTTTTTATTGTTTTATGGGTTTTTTTGCGTTGTAATATATGTTTTTCACTTTCTTCTGTCTTTATATATCTTTTCCCTTTCTTTCATGAGATTTGTTTTTACGATTTTTACCCTTATTTCATGAATCGTATGACAGTAGGAAGAATCAGTACAAATTTAGAATTCACATCGTTAACAGAGTTGTTCCGTAAATATTTACTGAGTAAAGAACCTGGCCCAAATCACGAAAAATCTTAAGTTATTACTTAGTTACGTCTGCTATTCCAAAATTGAGATATTGATGAAGTTATTATTATTTAATGTTGTTTTTTTTCTGTAACAATATATTTATAGTTAAAGAATACTATGGTAGTAGTATTTGTCAGCAGTACTTATTCAAATCACGCAAATATAATATTTCTATTTAGGCACGAAATAAGAAACTTAATCCTTACCATGCTAAATTACAATGATGAACTTGTCTATCTTTCAATTTGGACAGTACTATTAATTATGAAAAGGGTGCATACTAAAAAGTTACTGGCTGAATGGCAGACAGTGCAGATCATGATCAGTCTGCACGGATGTGCATGCTGATCATGATCTACACTGATTGCAAAGGAAGAACCAATCGTGTTCAGCTTCGTAAGGGTTAAGTATTTCCTTTTAACAGTATAAGTCTTATTTCTATATTTCTTTTTCTTTAAAGCGACCGGCCTCCAGATCGTTCGACAACAAAAATACTTTTTAGATATCTTGAAAAAAATGCTATATTTCTTATGAAGGCTTCAAAACTTAATTACTGACAAACTTTATGTTATGGAAATACATGAGAATTTGCTGTTTTTACTAAATCGAAAAACGTTAGTGGTTTAGAATTTTGAAAATATTTTAGAATCAAAAGCTCATATTCTAATGTTCATAATATGTGAAAGAAAGCGCGTATAGAGGAAGTATATACGCTTTCTAAATATTTTAGATAATATATTCATATTCTTGAATATTTAATTTATTTACAGACAGTTTCTTGTGCGTAAATATTTCTTTTCTGTACATAGATATACGTTAGCATGATGTTTCATATATTAAAAAGAAAGTAAATCTATGTGTTCGATGCATAAAAACGATTTCTAAATATTTTAGATAACATATTCATATTCTTAAATATTACTTTTATTTGACAATTAATAAAGTATTATATAATTTTTCGACTTGTTCCGATTTTCACTTTAATAATTACCAAAACTTCATTCAATTCAGGTATATCTTTTAGCAAACCGCCCGCCTGTAAATGCATCAAATAATGACCAAAGATGTTAATTATCGATTTTTCCCCCGTGTTACTACAACAATAACAATTAGTACGGAAATCAACGAATCCGTCCGGTAGCGATGATATTGGATTATTGGTTTTATTGATTTTTATGATAGGTAGATCTGTCCCGCTTTATCGGTTTAGAGATGTTACTAAAAGTTGGTAATGTACTTTCAGCTGTTGAATACTGCTCTTCAAAAAAGCATCTAAGAATAAAAAATCCTGTTTATAAATGTTTTTCTCTGTGTGTGTGCGTGTGCGCGCGTGTGTGTGTTTGTGTGTGTGTGTGTTTGTGTGTTTAACGTCTTTTTCAACAATTTTTCAGTCATATAAACGACAGTGTCTACTTGTAGCAGTGAGCACAATGCCCAACTTTATAGTGCTGCCTCACTGAAATATCACGCCGTAGACACGTGGCATGATACCCCACCCAGTCACATTATACTGACACCGGGCTGACCAGTCCTAGCACTATCCTCTTAATGCTGAGCGCCAAGCAAGGAAGCTACTTGTACCATTTTTACGTCTTTGGTATGGTGCGGCCGGGGATTGAACTCACGACCTCCCGCACTCACTAGGCTACCGAGGCGGTGTGTTTCTGTCTGATCTTATTTTTTTTTAAATATTACATTATAACCTTTTCAAATCTAAATATAAGATATTACAGATCTTTAACTGAAGGATTTACCTCTGCATTGTAATATTATGTCCTTGAAAGACCTACGTTTTTATGTTTACACACCCTAGTATTGAACACGGGATCAGAAGCTGCAAAGCAGTGTTTTATACAGATTTCAATTCATCGACACAACATTTTCCAGCCTTTTTAATATTTGTATTCCGTTTATAAAACGCATTCAGTTACAATTAGAGCGACGACGGTAACAGTATACAGGTAACAGTCCATTACTAAATATCATATTTGCAATAGCATATCATTACATATGGGGCCAATGCACTTTTAGACATAACTTTTCATCAAAGTCCTATTACCGCAATATATGTATTCCAGATCCTTTCCGCGTGTCGTTTGAACTTCATGCAATAAATGGAAATCTAGTAACGTTGAGTGCAATGTTAGAGAAGATTGACAAGTTACTTAAGCAAGGTGTATCAGACATGAAGACTGAAGATGAACAGACATTTACAATAACTGCTGGAAGTCTACAGTACTATTTGGTTTATGTAGAAAATACAGGTAAGGTACCACCTCAGCATTTAACTTTGAACTAGGTGGATTTATGATCGCTTAATACATTCTTGCATCTATAATTAAGCAATGAACAAAACACTTTTAAATAGTTGTTTGTTTGTTTTGGGTTTAACGCCGTTTTTCAACAGTATTTCAGTCATGTAACGGCAGGCAGTTAACCTAACCAGTGTTCCTGGATTCTGTACCAGTACAAACCTGTTCTCTGCAAGTAACTGCCAACTTCCCCACATGAATCAGAGGTGGAGGACTAATGATTTCAGACACAATGTCGTTTATCAAATAGTCACGGGGAACATACGCCCCGCCCGAGGATCGAACTCACGGCCCCGCGATCCGTAGACCAACGCTCTACCTACTGAGCTAAGCGGGCGGGTTTTAAATAGTTGTAGAAATTATACTATATATTACACATGTACAAATATGTATAAGGGTGTGTACTTTTTTAATAATAACGTTGTGTCCTTTTTATTAATTCGTATCATTCATATACAAACTGGTAAAATATTCGATTAATTTATCATGTAATTATTTATGTAAAACTGACGGTACAATATCCGTATGAACACCTTAACTACGTTGTCTGATAGCTACAGTTTGTTTTACGTAGTGAATATTCTTTCATTCTGCAGGCACTATGCTGACTGGACCTCTGTTGACGGCAGTTTCAATGTTCTTTATAGTAGCAGCGTTGCACATTTGTGAACGGCGTTAACATGAAACGTCACGGAGCTTCGAAGGACACATTGACTAAGCATAATATATCAATATAAACTCTCCAGTCATTAACGTGGTTAATCAAGAGCGTTTTAGATATTGTCTATTTAAAGAATTTGAATATATCATTTTCGCCAATCATTTCCATGTGGATGATATGAATCTATTCGACCACTTCAGATACTTTGGATTTAGTCAACACCATATATGATTATCATTACTCTTACACTGACAAATAGACAGTCATGCGAAGAGCCAGATCTATATCTGCGACTAAAGATGCCATATTTTCCTCATATCAGTTGTCTGTTGTAAATCTAATTCAGATTGCTTTTTTTCTGTGCTACATCAATTTTCTATACAGATTGAGGACATTAAACTTAATCTTCTTTGGTGCCACAAAGCTATACAGTCTAAATTCAATAACTAGGATTCAACATCGATGCTTGCAAAAACTTCTTTGCTGCCTCAAAACTGTACAATCTACATTTCAACACTGATGCTTAAAACTACTTGGTACCACGAAGCTATACAAAACTACTAATCAGCGTTTATGCGTTAAACTACTTGGTACAATGCATATTTATTATGCAATATTTTACATCGATACCTTATAAGGTTCCGAAAATGTAAAGAAAGTAATGAGGGTTTGCTAAAAGAACAAATTTGTGAAATGTTTACAGTTAAGCTTTTTGTATTACATAATACTTTTAAACAGTATTTGTCCATTTTCATACTAGGAGCGAATTAAAATTTTGGTTCGAAATTTATTAGCATATCATATCACAGCAAATTTGATCTTAATGTAAAACAATGTCAAACAACACGTGATGCATTGTATTGCATTTGGTTTATACTTGATAAAAATGAAAATGTAATGATAATAACAGTTTAATGCTACTTTGTCTATATCAGCCTAAATGAGCTTTCTTTTGTGTTGTATTAAATATAGTAACAAAAAATGTATGTTTGTTTGTTATGATGTTTTATGGTGTTTTCTTTATTCAAATTTCACTAACGCTGTTTTTGTTTTGAGCTGTGCTTTTTTCAATAAAAACATATAATCCTGCACGTTGAAAAATGTCAATCATGCCGCAAACAAATAGTGACCCGTGTATTAATTGGCTGCTTTACTATTAGAGCTAATAGAGCTAATATCTAATAATAATTATTCCTCTTTGTATAGGCTAGTGTATCAAAATCTCTTTTATGTAACTGTCAGTTCTTGACAAAATATGGACATGTAGGGTATAATTAGATATTGAATATAACTGTGTAAAGGTTTAAAAGAAGCGTCGTACCTTTTGTTAAAGTTAACAACCATAGAAAAGGCATGGAAAATAAGACATGACTTTTTATATATTTTTTCAAGCATGTGGAATGCTGGTATATTGATATATGGCTGATACAGAAATTTCGTTAAATTTTAGATTTTCTGATCGAAAAAAAAAATCAAAATATCGGGGAAAAGTATGTACCTTTCAGATTGTCCTTTACTTTTGATTTAAGTTTTACAATTGTTTGCTTGCCTTTCTTCACATCTTTTACATTAAAAAGGTACGAAAGCTTCAAGCACAAAACAAGTATCTTTAATCTGACACATGCGAAACTAGAAATAACTAATAAAACACACCAAGTAAACCTGATGATGTAATAGTTGAAACACTATTGGAATGACTTGTTTAATCATCAGTAAGAGTGTTGTCTTATCAGCATATTTTGCTTAACATTAATTAGACTATCTTAAAAATGTAGTTACTTAACACAAAGCAAGGGTAATTTCCAACGGCCGCGTTTTGAAGTCAGCGCATGTAAGTATTCAAAAATTATTACCTAATCAAAAGCATGTCCTAATTTTTTGACAGAATATATTAAAAACGACTCGAACGAATATGACAAATATTCAATTGCACCACTTCCGTACAAATGTTTAGATGCTCTTAAAAAAGGGCGTTAAATCAATTAAGTGAAAAATAGTTTGTTATTCGGTTCCTTTGAAGATATAAGTGCCAACGTTTTTACCATATTTTATTGTACGACGAGAAAATTAACAATTAAAGAAGAGCTATTTGTATAGCATATATATCAGCAAGAACGCTTTGATCTTTATCTTTGACCTAATGATCTTTTTTTGAAAGGATAACGAAAGTCATCAGCTGGCTACAGGCAGACATCATATGAAGTTTGAAGGCAATAGGCACAAGACTTGTGTAGTATTTGATAAACAGGCATCGTTATCCCAAGTCACTGTGACCTTGTGTCTTTAAGAACCGAGTCTTAAAGCAATAATGGCAGGCGATTGTCTACACAACTTGACAGCTGTAAACCTAAATGTTCTCCAGATATTGACTGGAAATCGTTTCCAATTTCAAGGTCACTGTGACCTTAAGGTATTGGACCTAAAATATTACGAGTCATCTGTTGACCTCGAATATCAAATAAATGAATTAGGAAGGATTTTAGATAGAAGCAAAATCCGTTTTCAATCCCGAAGTAAATGTAACCTTGACCTTTCACTTACTAACTTGCAATGTAATAGGAGTCATCCACTGACCGCCTCGTCTAATGACTATAGGTATCCATAATCTGAATGTAGTTTAATAAGATGTGTGTGATTATTTATTTATGATACTTTTGCTCATTGACCAGCAAGCCATTTAGATTTTTACATTTCGCTAGATTTGAACTGAAATTATTTATTTGTTTGGTTTTTACGGCGCACCAACACAGTATAGGTTATATGGCGCCAAACAGAACTACAAATTTTGGTTCCACATCTCATTTACATCGAAATAAAATTGAACTGAAATTAAACGTTTAACATAAGAATGATTAAACATACAGTAGCAATTCAAAATGAGTACGGGGCCTGGAACTTATAATTATCTGCTATTGACTGATTTAACAGATTTCTGAAATATCCCATGATTTTAAAATATCATTGAAATAAAAGAATTCAACACAAGGGAGATAATTACCAATGGTTATCTAATGACGTTTTTACAGAAGTTGAAAAAGTAAAAATTATTATGAGGTTATTTGACAGTGTTGAGTACAACACTGAATTTTATTGGACGAGTACACAGCAGTAATAACCAATATTTGGACGAGGCGAATGCTGAGTCCAAAGAAGGGTTATTGCTACTGTGTACGAGTCCAGTAGAATTCAGTATTTTAGCCGACACAATTGTTGAATTACCTCTTAATTTCATACCATAATAAAAGAAAGACATGACAGAAAGGTAAATATTCTCACATTATTAAATAACAGCTGGAACTATTTCCAAATACAATCAACAAGAAGCTGATATTTTTCTCTCATAATATGTATGCTAATGTTAGATGTGTGCGTTACCAGGCTTTTACTCCAGCGCCAATAAAAATCAAAACAACTTTTCTTCAATGTTTTAACCGAAACTATAATAATCGGATAGGAAAAGTTCTAACTTAGAACCTAAGTGCTCATAATTATATGTTTTGTTCAGATGTTTTTAGGCGGAATAGCCAGAAGTAGGTCATTTTGCGAAAGACAATACACGATAAAATCCAATTTATTTATACAAAAGAAAGTCTTAAAAGTGTTAGAATTTTAATTTTCGTGGTGTCTTTAGTGGCATTATACAAGGAAAGTAATCCCGATCGACTCATTGCATTAAGGAATCGGAAGAGTTGTCCTATCCAATATGAAAAAAATATGGTTATTTTGGATTCTAGTTCGATACGAGAAAACTATGGCCTTTCTGGATTTAAAAAAAAAGACCGTGAATAAATTTTGAATAACACAGAACAATACTGGTTTCTATTGTATCGTCACGCGACTGAAAGAAAGCATTTATATAGGTATGGAATAACATTAAAAATTGATTTGATGCAACTGACCATAACACTATATAACAATTGTAAATGTGTAATGTTAGTATTAGTTATAGGAATATAGGAACGTCCGCAACAGAAATGTGCAATATATGTATAAAATGTATGAAAGTTTGATGTTTCATAAATTATCAACACACATGGTCAATCGGTTTGATTCACTAGCGTGTAAAGACAGAATTTAATTTGTACGTAATAAAATCCTACCTTACATTACACATGAACAGATAAAACGCTTTTTTCAAGCTCGTACTCGTTTTACCTAAGGAAGGAAACTTTTAACGAATTTCATCCAAAAGTTATTTTTTAATTTATTTATTTCCACGAATATGTCCTTTGCATTGGAAGTACATCAGCATTTGCCTACAGGATATGGAAGAACACGGCTTAAAACATTTTATAGAGAGTTATATATCTTGCATATTATGTTTAGTAAAATTTTATTCAGTTTTTATAACTAACAAGATTTTGCGATTTAGACTTTTTTCCAAATCCTTCTGCCTTGGTATTTATTTTGTGAAAGAAACTTTCTGAAGAGTCTTAAAAACCAAAGGAGCTAGGGACAAGGGGGGAGGGGGTAATCCTGTCCAAAAAATAAACTGAAACTTAGATATCAACATGCCTGTACCGAACGACTTAATTTTACCTAGGCAAATAAGTAGGCGCATCACTGTGAGGTTATTCTGCAATTTGGATGGTATAGGTAAAGCGCCGTCAGGGGAAAATGTGGCAGGCTGTGTCCAATCCTCTCAAACTGAGGGTGAGGGGCTGGGCTACCCTGAGTAAAATTAGAATATGCTACCAAAGAAAACATTCTGGTACGTTTTTTTTTATGTAAAAGAAACAAATTACCTTTTCACTCCGCGATCTACCACTTTGTACTTATATTTAATTTTTATTATATTTTTCAGGTGTTCATACACAAGTAAACCCTGAATCGAAAAACAGCCCTGAATGTGTTTTATCTGTAGTTGTTCCGAGTGCGCTTTATTTTTGATGCAGAAAATAGTACAAATGTCCAGCTTGCCCTACACATGCAATGAAACAGAAAAAATACACTTCCAGATAGATCTATATCAGGAGCAAGTATTCAACTTGGACTGATTTTGCACAAAAAGATAAAAAAACAACAACCTTTCATTGAGTTTCGAATCTTAACCATACTTTTAATTTAGGCAAGGTTTGAAGGTTTGAAAGACATGAAGAATGTACATTATGACTTTTCATGTCGTTGGAAATTACATAAACGTACGTAATTGAATATAAATATCAAAAATAAAATTGTGGCGGAGCAAGCAACTTACCCAACCACTCGATTTCCAGCACCGAGCTCGGCATACAAACATACGCACAGGTATACAATAGAAATAAGAAAAAGTAATTCGGTAAATAAAACTAGGTCGAAGTGATGCGGTTTAAGCTGAAATGGATATACAGAGAGACTTACATTTAATAACAATATTGTCTACAGAACTGTGATAGAGGCATAGAGTAAATCCTGCCTTACAGATCACCTTTATTATGTAGCCACTTGCCTTAAGTAGCCATTCAACAAACTTCTCAAGCTGACCTGTGTTCTAATTTTGACAGCAGTCACATGTCTTATGTAAATGCATGATTTTAACTCCACTGATGTAGTTTTTAATAGATTCTACAGATTTAAATGTCCTACTCGAAAATTGAGCATATAGTTGCAAAGTCTCTGTATCTGCTGGCAATGCACAAAATTTAAAATAAGTGCAAAATAGAAAAAATGATTCCCACTGAATGTTTTAATTTCTCCTGGATCCTTCTGCATATGCTATTCTGTTGGATTTTGAAAGATCAGCTTTTAAAGTCTTAATTTTTGACTCTGTAAGGAAACAAATAAATTACCAATTATTTTTGAACTCAAAATCATTATCAACAACAGTACATTCTGTAATATTTTTATCCTTTACTAAAGCAATAAACTGTTTTTGATAACTATCATTCTTATGCCACTTTGAAAGACAATCAGCTATGCGATTTTCATTTGCAAGGATATGTTGGGCACGTATCTCAAATTCATTTATTGCAGCTATAAAACATACTTCTCGGAGACAGGATTGTAAAAAGGAGCACCTAGCATTTCCTGTATTCAATGCAATGCAAACAGACAAATTGTCGCATAACACAATGATACCACGGTATTTGAAGAATCTCCCCTACAAGTGCAAACATACCACTAATGATAACATTTCTAATGCCCCTAAATGTATTTTTTGTTTAAAATATGGACAGGAAATTCAGAATGGAAGTAATTACCTTCCCAGTATCCACCACAACTCTCTAAGCATGAGTCTGAAGAAAAAATTTGATCTGGTTCAGACCATTCACCCAATGACATTAATGAAACCCCATTATACAAAGGGAAAAACTCATTCCACCAAGGCAATTCCTTTTTAACTTCAGAAAGAATGTGAGATTGTTGTAAGTTGTCTCTTCCATACAACTCCCTTAACCAGTTCAGTAACCTACTAACAATTTACCCAGTAAACGTTGTACCTCTTTCAAAGCAGCTGTATCCTTATTTAACCAAGTTTTAATCAAATCTGTAATTTCCTTTAACCTTTCAGTGGTAATTTCCATTGTCATTTTAACTGTATTAAAAAGAACTCCTAAAAATGGCATAATTTGACAAGGGGGGCAACTTTACTAACAGACTCTTGTAACCCAGATTCTGACAATACTTGACCTAAAGTGAGATATGCAAACTGTGCATTCTCTATTTTTTCGGCTCCTGCTAAATCATCTAAATAATTCAAACAGGGATACCTAAACATAAAAGAATAAATACTGTGGCATTGGTGACCTTCTGACAATCTGAGCTGCACTCCTTAGTCCCATTGACAATACCACATCACAAAATATATGCTTTTTCCAAATGTAAGCCAGCAGATTATAATCAGAAGGACAAATATTTATTTGTCTGTAAGCTCTTGATAATTTTTTTTAAATAATTAGCAATATTGGCCTTTAGCAAGAATGAGTTGAACAAAATCATTTACGTTAGGGAATATTAATGAAACAGTTTCTCCTAAATACATATCTTTATCTATAAAACTATTTGTATCAACGCCAACGTGATTGGAACAGTAGACAACGAAGTGTATTTTATTCATTTTCTGCTCTCGCATTGGTTTATTTTACCTGGGCTTTACACATTTGTAAAGCAAGGATTTTAAGTACTCACTGAACTGCTGTATATGGCAATGAGGAACGCCTACAACTACCATATATGGAAGGCTATGATACAAAACAGAAAGAACATTAAAACTCTCGGGTAAACGATTTATACTCGAGGGCTACGCCCCCTCGTACAAATCGTTTACCCTCGAGTTTCAATGCTCTTTCTATTACTTACAGCACATTGTGTAGCACTACTAAGATCTAAAATAACTCGTCTATCATTGATTTCTTTCTTGGGCACGGTATTTAAAGGTGAAATTAATAAACTACTACTAAAAGGATATGTTTTAAAGGTTCCAATAATTGCATTTTCATTCATTTCTTTCACCAAGTTCTTCTCGATATGCGAAGAAAATTCTTCCGCACCTTTATAATTTTTATATTGCCATAGGGATTTGGGCAAAGGTAAGTTATTTCCATCTGCTGTGAAACCAATGGGAAAACCAAATTCTATGAAATCACATACCTAAAATATCTTTGTAATCAAAATTATTCAACATAAGTCTTAAATAATTAGTATCAATTTTAGTATTTACTCTGAAAAGACAACCATTGTAATTATATTTGCCTGATTGTATAACTAACTCATGGATTCTTACTTTATCTCCTACTTCTCTGAAATTCAATTTATTATTGCTCATCACACAAATGTTACATGTTGTAGTATGATTACTGAATATCTTTTTGTTTAAAATAACTGATTGACCTGAATCACTTGCCCTTGACTGTTTATCTTTGTTATCTGAATTTTGTGCTGTATAATAGAAGCTTGGTAGAAAACAATCTTCAATTTTATTCTCATAGATAATTTCGGGACTTGAATCCCAACATCATGCAGTCATATGAATACAAGCAGAAGAACTTTCTGGGCGTTGCATATTTTTGTGATTTTTCTGTCAACAAGTGGCACAAATATGTTGTGCAAATCACACCTGACCTTTCACAACAACTGTGTGACCTGTCTTATGGGGACATTTATTTCTCTGATATGGAGAACAAAACCAAATGGGACTTTTATTTTTATTTTCATCCCCTTTTGTTTTATATAAATATTAAAAACAAAGACAAATATCAAACAGGGAATGCCACGTACCAAAATCGCAGCCTCCGCAAAACGAAACCTACAGCACGCAGACCTGCACAACACACACACACACACAGCCAACACACGAGGACAAAACGAACAAAGAAAGGAACACAGTGGGGCACCGCCTTGGAACGGTCAGTGGCAAAAACACCACTGGGGAGCTTAAACCGGTTTATGGTGCGCACCCAACCTCACTCTTACCCCCACCATGTTCCAAAGACACGGGACAGTGTAAATAAAAGTAATCCCCTCCAGGTGAATCTCTAACACACGTAATGGAAACAAAAAGGCATGACATGTAAAACACAAAAATGCTCGTGTATATATATATATATAAAGCAAACCTTTAGAACCAAAAACATATGTACTCAATGCCTTTTCAAAAGACAGAGCAACAAGAGAAACATCCTTAAGGGCCCGACGAAACAGGCCAGAAGACAGATATCAAAACAGTTCAGTCCTGGTAAGATTTAAAAACTGCTTATCATAGAGTCCTCCCCCTCTTCCGTCAGACACAATCAAAAAGGGAAGCGTAGTGTCCAACTGTAAACGGGTTGAACACTAAACATGCGGTATGTCTCAAAACAGTTGGGTCGTAACCTCTTTTAATAAAACGTTTTATAATTTTACCAAATACATTTGGAAAATTACCATGACTCAAGATCTTACGAAGTTTGTTAACACATCCCCATAAAAAACCCTTACCTTTACCTTTAACCTTTGAACTTCTAGTTATGTTAACTTTATTCAGAACGGCAATTTCAAGGTAATGGAAGTTCTATTTCTCTTAACACTACTGCGTAATATGACCTAAGGATAGAAAAACTGTAAGTAGAACTAAGATACATTATTCTTTTTAAGAGATCTAGCCTACCTTTTCTTTCTTTCGATTTAATCTGCTTATCTGAAATTATTTCTAGTTTCCAGGCAACAAATAAGTTGAAATTTGATATTTTGGCTTACAAACTCATATCTATGTTTAGAGTGGGTGTATTTTTGAGCATGTTTAACTTCAAAAACGTGTGACCAAGTCAAAATCACTTACAACAGTAACAAATACTATAGAAATCAAAAAAGAGACCAGGCCTCAACAAAACAACTTTATTTGACCAATCAGAATAAATGTAACAAATTCCTATCACCAATGAAGTAAGACTTCACTAAGACAGAAAAAAAATCCCAAATGTTCCGAATTACCCACATTAACAATAAGGCAATTTTAAGCTCGCTTATTAAATATTTTAAATTAAATAAACCAATTGTGAAAGTCAGTTTAGAAAGCAATTCCATATTATGGGCTCTGGTGACCCCTATGTGCAATCAAGCAAAACTGTGTATATAACTTTTAAAGAAGTCTGCCAAAGAAATATACATGCCACTTTTCAACAGTTTCCATGTAATGAGATGTTGTTTGAAGAGCCGGCGGATGGACTACAGACAATAAGATATCACAATACCATACATTGGGCACGTCATGCTCTTGTGCTCCACGGATGCCAATGTCACGACTACAAAAAGCTGGTATTAGTTACACCTAAACATACACAACACTTATTCTTTCCATAAATCATATCTTAATTTGGACTGCATCATTAGCAAGCTTTATCACAGGTATTTATGATTAACATAATACCGCCAGTATTTCAGTACTTATGCTCGGCCAGTACAAGCTTTAAAAAGAACCATTATCGGTGTCAAAACTCAAAACAAAATATATATTCTAAACAATTCGCAACCAAACAACAGAATATAACTTTATACACCTCAGAAACTCTCTTGAACCCATCAATACATAAATACAACTGATGAACCACAAACAGCAACTCGCCGAATGAAGAAACAACTTAAAATTGAAACAAAATATAAACTTGAAACAAAACTACAACCAAATAATAGTCCAAGGATTCTGCTGACCAACATTGCTGTACAAATCATACAACAGTTCTTCAAGTTATTTTTATTGTTAGCTTTATCGGCAGCTATACGCAGTCTTGCGAAACGGTTTAAATAAACTTTAAAGGAATGGATATTGATAAAGGTTCATTAAGTTGTTGCCGAGAGAAAGGTGTAAAGAAATCTATTTGTTTTTGTTCGATTTAACGTCGCACAAAAAAGTAATAGATCATATGGCGATTATCCAGCTTTTCGTAGCAGAAGAAGATTCCTGGTGCCTTTACCTGCAATACTTCAGGCACAAGCGGTCACCTGGGTGGGGTGGAGCAAGCCACCGACCTTCCGTTTGTCAGCTGGATAGCTACCGCACACGATCGAGCCCATATCAGTCTTTGACCTTAACCACCCAGATGATAATGCCCCTGTTTTAGGTTAAGTTTTGGTATCCGTATTAAGTGGCCAAACGGAACAATTTGAATAAACTTGAGAAACAAGGATTTCACAAACTATGCCTGACAAGGAACCGTATGGTGGTTCATTGGAAGAAGTCGTTTCAAGATACTTCTATTCTCATCTCTAGTGGCCTCTAAACGGGTTGAAGTGGAACCTTTTGGACATACATTATTGAGAAAAGTCTTAACAAGAATGATACGGACAAAGCTTTGCTAAGATCTATCAAGTGGAACATAAAAGATTTTTAAAATTTAAGTTCAGTTCAGTCCCTAAAAAGGTCAAGCGAACTATTTTAACAAAATTTAGAGAGTTCATAATAAGGAATGGGTGCTATAGTCCGAGTTTGTTCAACATCCATCAAGATGCTCATGAAAAATTGTATAAGGATATTTAGCGGAACCATTTTAACAAACTTGAAAGATGTCCATTCAAGGATGCTACAGACGAATTTTGGTGTAATTCTAAATATTAATTTCAAACAACAACATATTTTAAGTTAAAAAACGACAGACTATCTCATTAAATATGATAAAACCTCAGACTGAACATTGCTATATTATATCAAAGTTATGCTACATACGTGCCAGACAAGATCTGGTACGATATTAACCTTTGATATAAGATCCGTGGTTCATGTGCGCCAGTACTGTCAAATTTAAGCAAACATTTCTGCAAAATAATAGAAATTCCTTCATGAATTCCTAAGCTATTGTCCAAACAAAAGCGTGGTATAAAACTGACATTGGAGGTGACGGAATGAAATAAATGCGTGACAAGTCATATATAATTCATTCTATTCGATCACACGAAGCATATAGTTTCCGAAACACAATTTTTTATCATAAATAAATGTTATCGAGTCGTTTGCAAGTTTGTTTCCTATATTTCAGTCGGGCATTGTTAAGAGAGTAATAAAAATGTACGATTTTCGTGGTAAAGGTTGTCCGAACATCATTAGGATGGTCAGTATTTGCATGAATGCTTCAATAAACCTCCACCAAACGAAAACCGATGGTGATTGCCGCATCGTGGGAGCTGCAATGAGTGTATCGGTGTATAGCTCCATACATACAACAGCTCTTGTATGTTAGATTAACGAAATTAAAAGCGCTTTGTCCATATATGTCAATTATTGTACTTGTTCAGATAAATGCAAATAGTATGATGTTCATTTCTTATTATTCGTTAGATCCGACTAAATACGGTATTGTTTTTGGTGTTATTTTAAGCGCGAAGTGTAGTAAGTAAACTGTTACTGTATTTTGAAATCGAAGCTTGACTTTATCTTAATTAACTGTCTGCTAATTAAAAATCACTACCATCTTCTTGTCAAATAAAAGCGTGTTTTTAAACCGTTTTGTCACACAACAAAATAAAACATCATCCAGTTATCAAGGTACATTAGAGACACAGAAAATGTTGACATTGAACAGTGACATTGACCTTTAACCGACAAGCATAGATCATGCGTTGACACATTGTCTGATCATGTGGAACGTTTGATAATCTATTAATGCATATACATGTTATGGAGCAGAAACAATTTTACTTGACCTTCAATAGTGACCTTGACATATGATTTATAAGCATAAGTCATGTACATGCATTATCTACATATTACCCTCTATTTATAAACCAATATTTATAAACCTTGCTTGAATACTTTTTTAGTTACCGCAGGATCCAGATTTGCGGACGGAAAGACGGACGGACGGAAAGCATTCCTATAGCCACACCAGTATTCCTAATAACAGACCTTCAAATTCAAGTTTTTAAAGGCGAACACTTACCAAATTTATATATATATTATTTTGAAACTACACTGCGCTGACCATCTTTTTTTAAAGATCACTCTCGTTAACTTTTGAGAACATATATAAATTTGAAAAATAATAACATATGACATGGCTAACAAACACAGCAGTACACGTTATGTAATATGAATGATTATGGCAATAGTTTTGGCACAGTCGTTGATAAAATACATCTTTGAAATACCAGCAGTTCTTTGTAGACGCAACAACTTTTATTTTTTAAAAGAACGCCATTAAACATTGAAACCGCACGTGTTTCCAAATTTCTCAAAACATAAAAGAAATATTTTCTCAGAATCTCTTTCTAATCTTATACCGGTATTGTTTTTATTTCACAAATAAACGTCCAAACACGCTTTCTTAGACAGAAGTTTGGTACTCCTCAAGCCCTATTTATGAACTGTTCACTTTTTCGAAAAAAAATGCAATGTTTTATTAGTAAAATTGTAAATTTCTGCGTGGACAATTCATTTGTGTTGGTTTTTGACGACGTTGCATTCTTCGTTTCCCTTCGTTGGTTATGCAAGTATTTTTTGGTCTGAGAATGCTGTTTTTTTTTTTTACAAATATCTGCACCAGAGTGGGTAAATGGAAAACAAAACGTCATTATCTTTTTTCTAAATTTCTGTATTCTAAATGACAATTAAAACACTCAATAAATTCATACACAAAACATTCACCTATATTCTGTCCTTTTGCCACGATTTCAATAATAACCCCCGCCTACTTGTGCTTCCAACCCTAACTCCTCATTAAGCAAGTTAAATAATATTCATGGAAAAGATTGTTTTTCAAAAGCTACAATTGTTTTAATATCTAAATTACCTAACAGCAACGATCAAAACTTAATTGATTTTTAACAGTTTGTTTGTTTGTTTGTTTGTTTTGGGTTTAACGCCGTTTTTCAACAGTATTTCAGTCATGTAACTGCGGGCAGTTAACCTAACCAGTGTTCCTGGATTCTGTACTAGTACAAACCTGTTCTCCGCAAGTAACTGCCAACTTCCCCACATGAGATTTTTAACAGATCAATACTGGGTTCGAATTAGTAATTCCAACCAATCTGATAAAAACCCAATATATTTTACGTTTTCAGACTTAGATTTTAGATTTTAATTACGTTAAATAGATGGTTGCAAGACACTTCAAAATTTTATTGGATTATCCGTATTGCCTAATCAATCTGAGTTTCTGATATGCCTCTACTAACGTATCGCAAATAATGGCATTACTTAGACAAATCGTCGGTAATTGTTATCGCTCGAGAACTGAATTGAGTGATAAAGTCATTAACATATCCACTGTATGTTCTAAATCAGAAAAGTGCCAGTATTATAGCGTGATGTGTTTTGTTTCGTCTGTATTTTAAATGACAGATAAAATCACCTAATACTTCAGTAATAAAAGACACTTCTAAATCAGAACCAATCTGTTTTAGAATATTATTTGGTTTCTAAAGTATTGCTTAATTCCCTGTGGGAGTTAATTGACATTTTAGACAATACTCGCACATTTACCGCATCAATCGTTCCCATCATATGAATTCATTTCATGATTTATTCATCTATATTGAAAGCAATTATTCGGTCGTAATCTGTTTACTGAATTATATAAATGGACAGAAAGTTCAGTTGCGCTGAGGGCTGTTAAGACAGTAATATCACTTTTGTATGCAATGAAAAATTTAATGCAACCTGATATTTTTTGTACTTGAAATTACGCTTAACATCGGTTAGCATTTCCTGTAATTATTACAATGCGTGCGTTATATTAGAACAAGGAAAATTATTTTTACCTTCACGTGATCTGGCAATCATGTGGTCAATTCGTTTCACTTTTCATGTGGCGTCCGCCATTTCGCCACAGACAACCGGCTAGGCATTTGCTTAGCTTCCCGGCAATGCCCAGAGAACTGAATTGAGCTGTGTGCGCCGAAGTGCTCCGTTCTAACGAAAAAGGCTACCCGGAAAATCAGTTATCTTCGCGATATAATTCGAATGATCATATGGAAATTATGGGGTTATTATAGTTTGCTTACTCATTTGGAACAGAACACAATAAAAAACCATAATAAACTAGAAGTTTACGCCGGAAAGTTCGCTTTTTGTCTTGTCCGTTTCCCGGGTTGAGCTAAACAAATTACCCCATTCTTACATTAGCATCCAGATCAGCGCTGTGCAAGTATTTGAAAATAAGCGCTTAAAACCCTAATATTTGCTGTTAACAGTCTCCGATATATACCATTTAATCCAGGAGAAATGATTATAAACGTACACTCTTTCCGACAAAAGTATTTTCAAAAGTAACAGTTTAATTGCGTCATTTTAAACGCCCCTTTTCCTTATATGCACAGAAGCTCATTCTATGCAGTTTCGAGATAGGAACAAACAAAGCTGGTGGTACTCCATTTAGTATATATACAGGATACTTTATTTATATACAAAATTGAAAAGATAACAAATATCAAGATATGATGATTTTGTACATATTAGTTTCATTAGCGACCTTTCAAAAACTGGCACTTTCAGTGAATATATCTATAGGACAGAATGACTCATTTATTAACGAGGTGTTCTACATGATGCCGACTGATTACGATTTTGACTTAGTTTTTGGAGACGTCACTATAATGAAGAATCTTTTCAAAGATCTTCTTGACGATTACGATACAAGGATACGTCCTATACAGGACCAATCTCTACCAGTGAATGTGTCAGCACAGTTTGTGCCAATGAGCCTGTTAGAATTTGACACAGTGGGGCAGAAGTTTTCAATTCTTGGATACTTTCGGGTGTGGTGGAAGGATGAACTCCTGACGTGGAAAGAAGAAGAATATGCACATACAAATAATGTAAAAATACCAACAAAGGAAATGTGGACACCTAGTTTGATTATATTAAAGGTAAAAAAGTTCAACTTCTTATGAATTTAATCAAGTTGAAGTGCACAACGACATTTGAGCCGTGCCATGGGAAAACCAACATAGTGGGTTTGCGACCAGCATGGATCCAGACCAGCCTGCGCATCCGCGCAGTCTGGTCAGGCTCCATGCTGTTCGCTTTTAAAGCCTATTGGAATTGGAGAAACTGTTAGCGAACAGCATGGATCTTGACCAGACTGCGCGGATGCGCAGGCTGGTCTGGATCCATGCTAGTCGCAAAGCGACTATGTTGGTTTTCCCATGGCACGGCTCATTTGAATAAAAACAAAGACTTGTTTTGTTATCATTTTAGTGTACGTACCAGAAAAACTCTTATATATAACTATACAAAAGATTGATCAAGAAAAGATTAAATAAAACTATATTTATCTGACGTGCGTTCCTTGGTTTTAGCTTTTCTTTTCATTCTTTATTTGACACACTTATATTTTTGACGAAATGACATTATACCATTTAAGTTAAAAACTGTTTCAAATGCATCTGAGTCCTTTTCGCTACTCCAACTCTTTGTGCCACTAAAGATAAGTTCGTTCCTAATGAATTATATTAATTCATGTCCTATGTGACATACTTAAGAGAGAATTTTTAAATCATTATGTTAGGGGACCATTTTTAGACTGGCTATAGCTAAATATATTACATATTTGTTACTTTTAAGCGCGTATAATGGATTCACCTGTCGAGGAAAACATATTATTATCAATGTCCTGTATTTTTTGACCATGAAAAATATCAGAAGTTCCGACTGGTTCTTTTTCCTTTATTCCTTTATGTAATGATCAAAACCAATTATACTTTACAGACAGTTAATGGCGATGGTGTGGTTGGAAACATGGAAACCGACATCGCAAAGGTGTCATCGGCGGGTGATGTACAATGGGTGCCAGAAGGAATTTACAGGTATAATATTTTTACACAGTTGTTATAAATATATCATTTGTCTCTGTATAAAATATATAAATGTGTACTATCGTACTTTTTGATAACAGCATAGTTTGGACTGCATCTGTATATGTGACATTTGTCTATAAATAACATCTTCAAAAAAATCTGTCTAAAATGGCCTTAATATTTCAACATGATTGTTCTCTTTGTCTTTCATACAGTGTGGTTTGCGATGTAAATATCAAGTACTATCCATTCGACAAGCAGATATGCACGATTACCTTCTACGTGTCTGATGAAACTGTGACAAGTGTTGTCCTCAGTCATCACAATGAGGTCACTTTGGACGAATATACGGAGAACACTGCCTGGAAGATCATGAAAATTGTAAAGAAGCAATACAGAAAGTACAATTCGAACTTTATTGATATTCAGTTTCACGTGCAGAGGCGTGCTGGCTTTACAACATTCACTTTGATCATGCCTTTGCTCATGTTGGCATTCTTGAACGTATGTATTTTTCTGGTTCCGATAGGATCTGGAGAAAAGGGATCGTTTGCAATCACCATATTTTTGTCTTATGGAATATTCATCACAATTATAAGTAATACCTTACCCCAAAACTCTCTTCAAATCTCCTATTTTGTGCTCTTTATCACTATTCTATTGTTTCTAAGCGTCCTATCCGTATTCTACACAGTTCTGCAAGCGAAACTTGTTGCTGTTATGGGTAACCAGCCATGCCCGTGGAAGTTTCTCACTCCAAAAAATGAAAATAAAGTTATGGCTTCTACAGATCTAGAAACGGATGAGTTAAATAAAGTAGAAAATGGTGAGATTACGGGAACTGATAAGCCGTACACATGGGCAATGGTTTTCCAACGCCTTGACACAATAATATTTATTCTTTTTCTAACATTAGTTATTCTCTGTACTTTTTCTTTCTTTGTTCTCATGATTCAAAATTAAAAAAAAACTGTAGGGTTTTCTGATAGCTGCGATATATTGTTTTTCTGTATACAGGCACATTTAAATTGTATATATTTTAGCTACTATAGTATTATCCAAATGCATTTTTTTCGACGACATTACAGATCAGTTCACGTTGACACTCACATTCCGTACTTTTCTTGAAGGAAAAGAGTGTCACAGAACAAGAAATTCATTCGCGTATCGCATTCCTTTGACTCGGAGTTAAAGTTTTAAATTTGTCAGCGAAAGATATTTGATCAAAAGGGATTTGACTTTTCATTGCCGGTCATATGTCTCAGGTGTTATAGAACAATGTTTTCGAGATATATCCCTTGTATGTACATGTAAAATGAGTACTGCATTTTAAGCTGTTTTAGTTGGGAAATATAAAAAGAGAGACACAAAAAACGAGGGTAACATAGATGCTGGTATCATGAGGGCCGGTGTAATGAAGTATTTCGACCCCCATAGAATAACGACCCCCGGTCATTATTCTATAGAAAATGTGACTCCTTTCCTGTAAAATATTGACTCCCTTATAAAAAACTGACTCCCTTTGAAAACTCTATAGAATAACGACCCCCGGTCATTATTCTATAAAAAACTGACCCCTCCAAGTAAAATACTGACTCCCTAAAGATGACTCCCTTCGAATCTCATAGAATAACGACCCCGGTTATTATTCTATAGAAAAAGCGACTCCTTCCATGTAAAATACTCACTGCCGAAATTACTAGATTCGAACTCTCATACAATATCGATTCCCGGACATTATTCTATTTAAAACAGTTACTCTTTCCGTGTAAAACACCGGCTCCTAAAAAGACTTTCGACGATAATATCTATCAAAAAGTGGTCCCCACCAAACCTAACGGACAATGTTTCTAGATCTACAACTCTAATACCCTCCATTGCCAATAGTTAACATTTTGATTGTACTTCTACTACTGGTGCCGCTACTTCTATTGCTATTACTACATGTTCTTCTTCTTCTTCTACTACTACTACTACTACTACTACTACTACAACTGCTACTACCGATACTACTATACCTGCTTCCACTAATACGTCTTGTACATCTACCTCTTCTTCTCCAGCTGCTGTTGTTGTTGTCACTTATTCCTCTGCTGCTGCTGCTGCTGCAACTGCCACTACTACTACTACTACTACTACTACTACTACTACTGCTGCTGCTGCTTTCTATTGTTGCCGCTACCGTACTTTACTGCCACTGCTAAGTATTGCAACTTCTATTAATACTACGTTCTATGCTAGCAGTTTCTTGCGCAGTTTTCTTCTGAAGAATTACTTCATACCGAAGTTTGAAGGGATTATTGACACTGGTGTGTTTTGTGAACGTATTGTGAATTGTTAATTTCCTGAAAAAAATGTATACACCAAGATACAGCGTCTAGAAATAGAATCCCTTTTCCCGTTGCGGAATGCTCTGATTTCTGTGTCAAGTGATGGTATCTGGGGCTAATGGTCAAACGGACGGACGGACGGACGGACGGACAAGGGCAAATCTATATGCCCCCCTCCCCCGAGTGGGGGCATAAAATGCAGCAATTAGGCCTTAGGTACATGAGTTATCACTAAATTTGGGGTAGTTTATTTATGGGAATCAATATTCTTCGTGAGGTTCAGTTTACTTCACGTGGGGGAGTCATAGTACTATGATCTGGATATCATAATACTATGACCGGGGGGTCACTTTTTCTGTAGAATAATGACCGGGGGTCATTATTCTATGGGGGTCGAAATACTTCATTACACCTGCTTATATAAATATAGGCTAAAAGGGAAATAATATTTTATAAATATTGAGTTATTTAAAAGTACCATTAAAATAGATCACGTTCACTTGATATAGAAGACAAATCAAATGACAGTATATTAAATATTGCCAAATGTGTAGCTCTAATAAATGGGAAACATATACACATCTAGGATGAATTATGTGATTCTCACATGGATCGAGAATTAACGATATATAAATGATCAGCTGGAATGGGTTGGACTACTTTATTTTTGATGGGCAGTTGAATGGAGACAGCTTTAATTTTTTTAATTTGGACTGCTTTATTATTTAATATTCATCTACGATATGCATGAATGGAATTATTTGTTATCGTGTGGACATTTTTACGAAGTGATAAGGATTCTTTCATTTTCCAAAAAGTATTAATAACTCCAGAAGTGGGTAACCTTCCCCCACCGACATACACACATACACTTTCTGATACAGGTGTGTATTCCGCTAGGTAGGTTTCATCTCGAGTCACTCCATGAATTTCCTTTTAGTGATTCAGAGCCAGAAAACGAATTTCCTTGACAGAAAATAACCGGCGCTATGTAACTTCGTGTCGGATGCAATGGTACTCTTATTGTTATCTAGTAGGATGGGATTTTCGCTTGAGCTGATCTGTATAAACAACTATTGGTTTTTAGTTATTTTCAATCACGTGACTTCAAAAAACGCGTATTTTCGAGATCACAATATCCGGTTGGTTGCCTGTGTTTACCTACTTCACGTTTACATTTGAGACACGTGCAACATAATACCAGACGTTGCTTGAAAGCGAACATTGTGTTGTCAACGTTCAAAGTTCCTGATGCAATAGCGAAAAGAACCATTCGTGTATGTGGGCGCGAAATAACTGTCATTAATGTTGAACAGCGGTCTAGAGTTTTACAAATACCAACACCAAGGCAACATTTTAATTATTAATTATGTATGTGTCATGTGCGTAATCACATTGACATTTCACAGTGAATTCAATGTTCACACTTGAAAATATTATTTGATTTATTCATTAAGGAATAACTCCATGACACTTATGTTCGATACCGTGTTTTCCAGAAAATGGCGGCCATGTTTCTTTTCGCCTGACGTAATTAGTAAACTGTTTATGATGCATATATGTATGATGGGTGACAAATTAAAAAAGCTTAACTTCTGTAAGTCTTTAAGTGATAAGTGAGTTTCTTGATGTGCAGAAGCATCGTGATATGTACCTAGATAGGCTAGTGGTAGAGTTTCGAGTGCGCGAAGTCGTTGTCGATCCCCGGCCGCATCAAACCAAAGACATGACAATGGTAGTGACAGCCCTTTTACTTGGCGTTTGGCATTAAAAGAGAACTTTCATACCCTCGTGGTGATTGTGCCATCAGTTATGAGATGTGATCAATGTAAGTTGTAGAACTTGCTTCGCAATCAACCTGAAATAAATATATTAGTATAAACTAAACTAGATTAATTATTATATACATGTAATGAAAAATAGAGTAAATGATATGTAAATGATTCCAAAATTCAAAGTTTTAGTAAAACAGATACATCATAACAGTTAATCTGCTTACGCAAAATCCAAAATCGCTTTTGCATAAGACGTTAAATCATTAATACAAACTGTAGACATTTTTAGTTTCAGGATTTCTTCGCCCATCTGCATTCCCTTGTCTAAACTAATTACTGTGTGAATATTTCATTAAAAGGATATACAGGTGTAAAAGTAGACGAAAAATTCTTTATTTGGAGACGTACCATATTGTACTTTTCAGTTATTTTTTTATTTATTCTTTCCACTGAAATAAAAACAAAATAGCAATAGTATGAGCATTTGATGATCAAAGTCTTGACTGGACGATTTCACACACGATTTCGTTTTGCATATAACCATAACCATATAGATTTTATGTGATAAAATGGCCTCTTTCAGTTTCTTTAAAGTCTTTGAGTTAAATAGCCTAAATAAAGCACGTATATTTTCAGTGAAAAATACATGAGTATCCCAATAACAAAATACCGTATAGCCATCCTTGTATTGCCACACTGTAGCTACATAGATTGTGTTTATGGTCCCCATCGGACTAGTCATTAATGTGTTTTTGTAAAATATTCTATCAAAATGTCGGATATAAATATTGGATGAAATAATATACATAAGGGGTTCGTATACGGTGGAACAGGCGTGGCATAGATATTGCTATAGTGTTGTCTACATGATGCCGCAATTGATGTAATGGTACATGATGGGTAATAAATGTTATGTAAAAAAAGCACTGGAAACTTGATTATTTATGTATAATGATATCAGAGAAACTGGAAACTTGTTCTGTTTTGTATAATGATATTTGAGAAGCTGGAAACTAATGGAAAGGAAATGGAACCTTGTTTTGGTTTTTTTGTTCCATCGTATTAAATGGTATTAAATGGTACTAGATCGCTTTATAGCTTATGAACCTCATTAACATCGACTTTATAGAGACGACGTGACTGTATTGATTAAATTTTGAAATAATTACATCGAGAAGGCTTTGTGGTATTTAGGTCAGATATTGTTATTAAAAAGCGACTTTTGACTGATAGAAAATGTGACAGTCAACGATACATAAGCTGACTGGATAAAAAGGTAATGTTTACAGTCATAAGACTTGTATCAAACCAAGCAATATAATGTTTCTTGCGAAATGTGGAATATTTTACGTGGCCTGCTGAATGCATTACTTTTAAATTGTCACTATAGGAAATGAGGTGTCATTGTGCTTCTGGCTTCTATATGCAATTCAGCAAAAGGGGTTGGTGTGTTTTGAATAGAAATTGTAAAAACTGGATCAGTTAGTTAAGTCTATATTAAATTGCTATTTTTTCATTGGTGCCTGACATGTTATTTTATTAAAGGAATTACATTTTTAAACGACATCCCTCAATTTTGAGGTATTTGACAAAGACATTTCTTGTAATGGAAATCTGTGGAAAAATCATCAGCTGTGCCTGACCAGTCAACCCATACAAGTGGCTGAGCAACAAGCTACTATAATAGAGTTATTGTAAAAGTAGCTTGATCTGGAATGCTTTATCAGCTGGAAAGTGTTTTGCCAGGTCGAATTACACGTGACGCATTAGCGCCGAGTACAATCCGGCCAAGCAAAATCCACCAGAGCCGGATACAAAATCCCAGATCTAGCTACCGTGACACCTTTATTATAAACCTCCACCTTTTTGTTTGTTGTTTTGTTTTTGACCAATGGGCATCGAATGAAGTAATGTTAAAGGGTTTTTCTTCTGTGCGCTATTTAATAAACTGAGGTTGTGAATATTAACTAGTAAAGGTCGTCCGGAAACATGCACAGTACAGGATTTAAAGTACAATACGGAATTATATTCTGTCCGTTCGTATTTATCTGTGCAATACAGGCCGCATGTTTCCAGAATTTATACAGTATAAATATATTTGTATTTTTACAAGCATTTAAATGATGGTTTCATTGAAAATGAGACCATGAATAGTTTTGAATCCCATGAGGGCCTCGCGTATGAGATGATAACAGTTTTAATGGATAAATTTGCATTTTAAAAATGTATTTTCTTGCTGCCAGTCGGGCCTTACCGCTTACGTTTTCTCATACTTGATATTTAGGTATTAACAATTGGGTTTTAAACCTGGTTGCAACATCAAAAATAGAACATTTCAACATTGGACTTAAATTGATATTTTGTACATTTGTATTTCATACGAATAACATGGCCAAAGGAATAACATAACTTTTACAGGAAGGTAAAGAAAACTTCAAGTTTTACTTGACTATGAATTTTACGACAGAACATGATTGTATCATGCGCGATATTCAATTCTGCAAATACCTGCTTTTACCGGCGTGTATTTGCTGAAGCAAATATTAGAATATTTCTGTTTATATAGTCACAATAATATTTCCAGTATGAAAACTGTACAAACAGGTTTCTCATCATTAGTGTTTTTTCGATTACGTCATTGCATATATCTTGGGTGTTTATCCTGACGGCATCCATATTTTACCTTTGTGATATCATTTTCATTAAATACATTGTAAACTTAAGGTCAGAGACCACCAATGCATAAAAGTACGGGAAATTACTGTGAATAAGGTAAGTGTACACGTAAGGTAATGTTTGTCCGCTCTGATTGGTCAGTCATGCAAACAAACACAAAAGTGATTATCCTTTTGCAAAACTGCATTAACAGTATTTTGTTTTATATTTTGACAAAATGTAATGCAGTCTATGTGTATTGAAAAAAAGTTTTATCAAACGATTTTCTTCCACCATGCCAACGGTGTAAGCAGGGGGTCATCACATTCACACGAAAAAAAATTACTTAAATAATGTTTTCGTCCGATATTTTGGTAGAACTAAACTCGTTCTCGAAAATAAATGTGACAGAAACTGGAGGAAGGTTGAGCCACGTCACAAATTATAGTATTTTTTGGGTCACTTTTAAGAGTTGGCGAGTTTAAAAACATAATGAATGCAATTACGCCTTCTGGCATAATCTTGTTTTGGATGCTGTATACGAATTGTATGTCGTATCTCTTGCCACAGATCTTATTTTCATGTTGAATTATTTTATTCAAGATGGCATCCATTCAAACTGACTATCTGAATTTATTCCTGAACTACCATGCAAATGAGTTAAAGTGAGTATTTTGACGATTTCAACTAGTTTTTATTGATGGCCACCACTTTCAAAATGACTGCCTTCAGTTCGATCAAATATTATTTATAGGGGTTGTATAGCTCTCCAAATAGTCATAGCTAAAATAGAAATCTCCTTAAACTGATCTGAATATGTTACAGGATATTGTACAGTTCCGTCACCACAAGGGTATGAGAGAACCTTTTTATGCCAAGACAAGCAAGGGAGTAACTGGTACCAATTTCTACGTCTTTGGAGCGACGCGGCCGAGATTGAGCGCACGACCTCCCGCACTCGAAGTAGACCATCTACCACTAGGCTATTAAGTCTGCTGAATCTGTCCTGTTGGAACAATTTGCAGTAACTGTTTACATCAGAAAATACATCAGCGACCTTAAAAATATATAAATACATATAAACCGAAAATTGCTGAATGAATATATCTGATCTGCCGCATGGGTACTCAAGGTTATATCCGTAACCAGTAGTTTACAATTCACATCGAACATCGAAATACAAAAGACACTGTGACCTTGTCTCAATACAGCAAAACTGGCACACTACCCTTACCTTTGTGTTACATAGCGTTCAATGTAATTTTGGTAACGTTTGTTTAGTAACGCATGTTTCATTTAAAATTTTCACTCCTGCATTGTTAATTCGCATGATTTATATATTTTCTACATTTTGCATAAAATTAAAATGTACTTGTTAGATTTTTGAAGCAACCCGTCTGTAATATTTTTCCGTTACAGCTTCTTTTTGTTGTGGGCCTACTTTGCTAATGCGTGGCTCTGTGGCTGTGTTTGTGGTGCTCTGTGCTTCCGAGAAATCTGCTCTTACCTATTCTCTTTTTTTAATAATGTTGACTTGAAGGTTCTTGAAAACCATTGCAATTTCGATCAAAATTTAGGCAACGGAACTTTCTAAATTGGTTTTCCATTTTACTAAACTATGTACATAGTGTTCTTAACGTTTTATTTCAGGATCATGCTGCCATTTTTTTTTCAGCTGTTGTATTTTAAATGTCCTTATTTTTCTTTGCTGAAAGATGAATATATTCTGGAATGTATGTATTTATACAGTCATGTATGCAGACTAAATAAACAAGGTTTATTCAAATTAAAGTATACGAATGCAACTGCTTGTGTGTTTTCATTATTTGAGTGGCGGCAGTAATGCATGTTATATTTTAGACTTCCTTACGTACTAAAAGTCAAAATTATGCAAATTATCTACTACAAAAGAAACATATTGGTACAACAAACCTTTCTAATTAGGTGATATTCTTTGGAGTATCAACTGGCTCGTTTTATTGCGAAATAATGTGTTGTTGATATGTATTGCATTTTTATTCACAGTCTAAACTAATCGGTTTCTCTTGAAAAGATATAACATATAAAATAGGTTGATGATATGTTATAAAAACATCCAGTTCTTTTGAAAATTTTGTCAGTTATGGAAACTGTATATTGAGTGGATAAGGTATTTCAACCCCTAAATTAAGGAAAAACGTACATATTTGGAATTAATACCCATTATCTATTTTTTAATATACGCTCTTGCTTCAAACAAATGCATCTGTATATATCACTCTTTCAAATAGAAATATTTACGCCATTCAATCGAATTGAAAAAAAAAACAGGCATTTCTCCAATAAGAAAGTTTTCAGACGCAATATGTCGTGATTTATATGTGGGTAATGTGAGTTTGGATGATAAACATAAAATGCATAGGATCATTTTACACTGTTTGATTTTAATATCAAAAGTAAATGTTTCGTTCACATATAATGTTACAAGTTCTGCGACTCCGTCAATATATGATCGCAAGATACCAATAGAGCATGGCTGGGACTTAGTCCAGGGAGATATTAGTCATATGAAGAATCTGTTCCATGACCTATTCAACACCTATGATACCAGGATACGACCAGTTAAAGACCAGTCGAAACCAGTAAAAGTGTCAGCAGAGTTTGTACCGATGAGTTTAATAGACTTCGACACAAAAGTTCAGATATTTTCAGTGCTTGGCTACTTTCGGGTCTCATGGAAAGATGAACTTTTGACGTGGAAAGACGAAAACTATGCAAGAACAAATTATATAAAAATAGCGACGAAAGAGATATGGAAACCGAGTCTAACAATTATAAAGGTAAAAACATTTTCTTTTGTAATTTAGATATTAAGACGTTTGATATATCCGAAACGTCAGCTCCTTTCTGTCTCCTTATGTGCCCGCTATCTGGAAGAAAAAAGAAGACATTTGTCATATTATCTCACAATTTTAATCGATTTAGAGTCACACAGACACGATTGGTTGTCTGGCGGCTTACCATATTTGACTGTGAGGAAAGACCATTTAAGGTTCTTTAAAGTTCCGCTGAAGCTGATGACCGTGGGTGTGAGGAGTGTTACGCTTCTCTTCATAATTAGCCCGAGGTTGTGTTATTTGTTTAGTTGTGTTATAATTGTACATAAAATGAGCATTCAAAATCTCTAATACATTCTGTACTATATATAACTATCCATCCTAGGTTTGAGCCCCGTTTCGGGTTGTCATTTAAGGAAGCAATCCAGCAGACCAGCAGCAGTTCAATGGTTCTACCATGATTTGAAACTCACTTCAGGGCAACTTTGGACTTCCTCCTTGATTAATGCTTGACAGTCACTGTATGATCTGAAATGTGCTCAATCCTCAACAAGCGCTAACAATGTTACAGAATTACTTATCAACAGTGGCAAAAAATGTTTTTCATTAAACAATTTAATACATGTACTATATTTTTGAGATATACATTCAGATGGGAATACATCTAATCCTAAATCTCTTTCAAGTAAATTAATTCCAATGATAAGCTTTCGATTTTTCAGATTTGCTAGGAGGAAATTAATTTTGAAGCACAGAATATAAAAACAATATACGCATTACCCTAATACTTTCGTTACAGACAGTAAACGGTGATGGTGTTGTGGGAAATGTAGCAACAGATATTGCAAAGGTTTCGGCCAAAGGCGAGGTTCAGTGGGTTCCAGAAGGAATATACAGGTCTGCTTGATATGATTCAAATTAAACATGCTCTTCAGTCGCAAATATGTTTTTATGAAAAGTTCTAATATGCTTTTCTCTGTTAAAACACTTTTACGCGAAAATGACGTCACGTTAACGTGCGGTGACGTCAATGTTTTTGCCGTGACCAAGAAAGAGCGCTACTATATATATTTTATCTACTGTTTTAGATAAAGGGCATATTAGAATCGAAGTAATTTATACAAAAACCGTATTTTAACACTTTTTATGCACTCAGGAGGTGATACGCCGTACAAATAATTTTACTCGGGCTGCACCCTCATGATATTATTACGCCCGACGTATAACCGCCCATCGTGCATAAATAAGTGTTCAAACACGCTTTTGGTTTAAATTATTTCTTAAGTATCTTTGCGAAACTGATTTCCAGTCAACATATAGCTCAAGCAAGGAAGTGGTTGAAATATTTAGAACAGAATATAAAGATTATCTAAAATAAGTTTAAAGCTAATTAATTCTTATTGAGTCATTTACAAAGTAAGTATATAGAATGCATCCAAATTTCTTAAAGTTTCGTTTGTGTTTCATATACGAAAACGATTTGAATAGACCATTTCTTCCATTGCTGTTTAAATGAATAAGCGCTTTTCTTATATCTTTTTCAGTGTGATTTGCGATGTAAATATTAAATACTATCCATTCGACAAGCGGGTATGCAAGATAAGCTTCTACGTATCTGATGAAACTGTGACAAGTGTCGTCCTCAGTCATCATAATGAAGTCACTTTGGACGAATATACGGAGAACACTGCCTGGAAGATAATTAAAATCGTGCGAAATCGGTGCACAAAATACAATTCAAACTTCATTGACATTGATTTTCACGTGCTTAGGCGTGCTGGCTTTACTACTTTTACACTGATTATGCCCTTGTTGATGTTGGCTTTCCTTAACATCTGCCTTTTCCTTTTGCCGACTGGCTCTGGAGAAAAAGGATCATTTGCAATCACTATATTTTTGTCATATGGAATTTTCATTACAATAATCAGTAACACATTACCCAAAAACTCTCTTCAAGTCTCATACTTCGTGTTATTCGTCACCCTCTTATTATTGTTAAGTGTCTTGTCTGTATTCTACACAGTTCTGCAAGCAAAACTGGTAGCTGTCTTTGGTAATAAAGAATGCACATGGAAATTTCTTGCATCGAAAAGTATCACCAAGGACAAAACAGAAATAGATTCTGATAAGCTAAAGGAGGTCGAGAATGGTCAGGCCACTGTAACCACAAAGCCTTACACATGGGCGATGGTTTTCCAACGCCTTGACACGATACTGTTTATTTTGTTTCTTACAGTAGTTTTGCTTTTCACGCCCATTTTCTTTTTCTTTATGTCACATTATTCAAAATAGTGTCGAATAACATTTCAAAAGTACAACTCACAATGTCGAAGATTTCAGTTGTTTACTGATTGACATTGTTATAGATTTTTTCGTGAACCTTTCGGGATTTAATGTTAAATACAGCGCACCCATCTGGTATGAATACCGGAGTTTTGTTTAATGAATGAATTTCAGTTAAAAATTAATAGGTTCCCAATCGTGGTTTATCGTATAATAACCTGTCTTTTGAGTTCTTATGCTTAAGAATATATCGCGTAGACCTGAGTGATATATTGTTTCGGATAAGAACGAACGAAAAACGCGGGTTATTCTACGATAAATCACACTTTTTATTCACGTATTATCTCGATTCTAACATGACATACTAGTATCAACAGTGTCAAAAAAGAATGGTAACTACTTTTTACGCGCTTGGATGGGATGACATCACTGCACGCGCATGGGTTATCGCATAATAACCGTTGACTGATGTTCTTCTATACGTATATAGGTTATTTGCTGGTCAAGTGAGGTAGACCGATATATTCATGTATATAGAAACAGACATAGATATATATAATTTTATAACCCACTTTACTCCCCCGGCTTTAAATTCCATAATTGTACAGTAATAATTTTAATTGTTGTTCTTGTTTTTAATAGCATTTTCATAATAAGATAGTTTAACATTGAAATTTCTGTTTTATTATCTCCCTTTATAATTACTATGTCACTCTTTCTTCCATGTGGTCGCATTTTGTCATATTTTATTATTATTATTATCATTATTATTATTATTATTATTATTAATGTAGTAATCCTGTACCCCACCCAATCATGTACGTTTTTATGCAATGCTATTTATATAAATTACATTGCATTTCAAATGTTTCATTACCTTTGACGTCTCTGTTAACTTAGAATCATTTTGGCCTTGCTTTATCGTAAATTATTGTTAACTATGTCATTCTGAATCACTTTCTTATTTTTAGCGAACATCTTCTTCCGGTTCTCGCTTTACCTCGTATGAAGTCACGCTCTTTAAGCAAGTGCGCGAAGCACTATTTTTATACTGAGTTTGCTTGGCGTTAAATGTATATTGTTCCTTAGGCTTTTCTAGTCGATACTTTTAGATCTTTTTAAGAAAAATCATGGGTAGTTTATTATAACAATGTCCGTGTGTCGTCTTGTAATGTAACACTTCGTTTATACGACCTGGTGGGAAGTTTCCAATAGTGGAGGGTTTCCTTAAAGCGCTTATTCCAACTTGGTTGAAACTTCCAACTAGCGTCCGGGTACTTTGGGATTTGTTGGAATTGTTGGGATATAAAAGGCCTTGGCCGAAACTTATTCAGCACTTCCACTTTGTTTGCAAAACGTTCCAGACGTTATTCCGTTCTGATAATTTTTACAGTTAATTTATTTATCAAATTATTACTATTATCAGAAAGCCTTCAGTAAAGATACTGGTATTTTATTTTACACGTATGCGTTGCTTATGATAGAATTTAGCAGCGTAGCAGCGTTTTTTTTGTTGTTTTTTTTTTTTTAGAAATGTTAGGTACTTAGATTTTTGCTGTCGTATCAAGTATTTAGAGTAAATAGCTCATAGATCTACATAATATTTTTCCATCCCCAGCTTTTATTATATTTGGCTGGCTTATCGTAGTAGGTTGCCCCCCTTGAAAACTATCCGATAACCAATATTGGTTTCCCTACTGATATTAGTTTGAGCAATAGATTATATAGGAAATTTATTTTCAATGATTAATTTCAAATATATCTTTTGGTTTGTGAATATTTTACCAGATATGACAGTAAACTTCAATTTCTGCTCTTTAATTTGATGTGAAAATATGTATTCTAACTGAACATCTTCTTGCTTCCAATTTTGTTTTAAAAGTATCACCATCGCTTATATTGAACATATAGTGAAAAACACTAAACATTTCAATTTCTGTTATTTTAGAGGCAAATAAATTATAATTATCAAAGTATGACAATTTATTATCACATATGTAGGTATTCTTGACTTTATAAACAATACAATAATGTAATTATAAGTGTAAGAGGGTAAAGGCTTCTTGCTTCCATTTTACTTCAAAGTGTATAAAGAAATTAAAATCTTGTGGATTTCTTAAAGTTCTGATGTAACTTAAACCGTGTTAATTTACGGAACTGCATATACCAACAAGTGACGTACGATTCAAATAGTCTTTTGAAATAATAACGTTCATAATTGTCTAATTAGTCAAAAAAAAAAAAAAAAAAAAAAAAAAAAATAGAAAAAAAATGGAAAGAACACAATAGAACAGAGCTTTGATTTTTCACCAAACTGTTTATGAGAACAATAAGAATCAATAGGAATTACATAATTTCCGACAGATATCTTTGGAATATTGAAACATTCGACGACAGGAGAAAAACTAATTCAAAGAATAATTTTCTTATGAAATAGTGTAATTTGCAAAGTTAGGCGCTCATTGAAAGCTGGTGAGAGGGGGAGATAATGTGTACATTTATTTAAACAAAAGACACAGCATGGTTTCCACGATATGCAAAGAAAGGATGAAATTAACAGACGCGCAATATTACGTCTATTTTAGAAATGAAATCCAAGCTTGTAAAAAAATGGCAGGCTTTCCATAAGTTTGCACGGTAGGATTATCTCTTTACATTTTTGTCACGGTTTTGTGTGTGGAAAGCATGCCAAATAGCCACCTTTACAGCTAAAGACTTTAGTTTACACGCTAAATTTGATTTCATGATTGAATTGTATAGTATATAAAAACACATATCTGAATGGCAAATATCATTGATTATACAAGTAACTTAGACACTTATAAATAAGCAGACAGGGTGAATCATAGCTAATTGTTTAAAAAAAATGAGTTAGGATCTCTTTGATACAAAAAAACCAATGCTGATAAAAAATCAGAAATTTGATTCATAATTAAATAGATTCTTTCTTTCTTTGATTTCTATGGAAAACCTTGGATCAAGGTCAGTTAATAAAACATGTGTGCGCGTTTTTTAAGATTGTTAAATTGCTCGGGTTTTTCTTTGCCATTGCCTGTCAAAAACAATATTGCTTAGTTTATTACTTTATTTTATCATGTGTTAGAGTAAACTTCTAGGTACGAAAGTTAAACAAAAGTACCGTTATAAGGACAAGAACAATCAGGCAACATGGGAATACATGTACCTTCACACAAATTTCGTTTTTCTCGAGGAAAACTATTATACATGTTTTTGTGGGAAAGATCGTTAATTATCGGATTTCAATGTTTAGCGGGATTCAAAGTTTCAAAAGAAAAGAAAAGAAATTTATTCAAATGTTTTCATTTTCTGTTACATGACAACACGAATTTCGCAATATCATAAGCTAATATAATGATTTTTTAGAGAAATGTTATATATCTTTACAAGAATAATATTTCTATATGGATCTATAAAACAACATGATTTATATAAAAAAACTGGCTACTTGTTGCTTTCTGTGGAGTAACTTGCGAGCTTAATCTCCGTGTATTACATAAAGCAAAAATTTAGATCAATGCAAAATCCATGACAAAGAATATGAATGACACGACTTTAGCTAATGTAAGGGAGGCAATCCAATTTGAAGGGAATTGCTTTAACACGGTCAATAATTAAGGGAGATAATTCTTGCAAATTCTCGTTAAAAGCTGACCATGTTTGAATTTCTTAAGTGTTACATCCTCAAATAGATTTATTTTCGGCAACTGTATTTTTTCGGGTCGGTCATAGGCAGCCCCTTTCGTGCGTTTTCTTAGACAGTCTATCACGTCGGGGTTTTAGTCAAACAGATCTCATGGTTTTGTTTTATCGCTCTTTTATTTATCATATTTTCAAGCTATTATTGTTAGGGCTCTTCAAAATAAAAGTTGTAAACTTTTAAAACATCTTATCTGTTTTTCCATTGGTACATTTTACTTTGTTATCTTAATTTGTGGAAGTTAAACCCTAATCCTAAGAATGATGTAGACCGTGAAAGCATTACAGCTGAGCACTGGCAAATTAACGAACGTTTGCAATATTTTCCGTTTATCGTCGTGTGTTGACTTGCCAAGTAGCCCCTTTTTCGTCATTGAACTTCGGTTGCAGAAAGACACCGTGTACATAAAACGCCCTATTAGTAGACTCTGGGTCGTAACAATATTATAATTATCATTATTATTATAATTATCATTATTATCATTTCTATCATTATCATTATTATTTTTATTACTTTTTTTTTCTTCTCGCATACCCTTCATACGGACAATATACAATCTTGTATATTGATATGGTGGCTTTTATTTTTCTCTTCTTCATATTGAAGAAATATTTTATTTCTATATATACAAACTGTATCAATATGATACATGTCTACATGTACAATAACGCAATAGATGTAATACAAAATATACAAGTTATTTGAGTTTTGACGTGACGTCGTTTATATTGTACTTTGTTACTTCTGATGCATTTTAATTTTCTCCGGTTTAACAAAAAAAATCTGTCTTTTGTCACTATAAAGTGCGTTAGGAATTCATATACCGGCGATTTCTTTTATCTAAACTGCTGTACCATGGGGGATTAATTGTGCACATATACTTATTTTAATATTTCGAGTTGTAGCTTAACACTGAGCGTTCCAAATTGGCGACCAATGGTGTTTATTTTAAGACTCATTTGATTTTAAAAGCGGAGATACGGACACAGGGCGATCACAAATTGCTGATGCTACCTCGGAAATACGGACACAGCGGGATCACAAATTACCCTATAATCACACAGATAATTGGTTGCTACTTTGCTTTTGAACCAACTGTAAAAATATTCTGCTATAAATGAATAAACAACACTATGTTAAGTTCACTTCATATATTATACCAATGTCCATTCATCAATAATTAAACTTTTATATAGATCTACCGAGGTACCATTAAGGCTGCGGTTAGATCGTCTTAATAAAGTCAGATCCACTGAGGTACCATATAGGCTACAACTCGATCTGATCAACGTCCTAAAAACAGTTCATTCACTGGAAAAAGTAGCAAAGTTCTTGCGCTTGTCCTGAACAGCTGAAAGTTTCTATAGAGTGGAGAAATGTAGCCGCTACGTGAAAAACCTAATATGCTGCCAAAAATTTCTTTGCAAAATTCTAGCTCCAAATGTGCTTCCTCGTTAAATGCCTAGATCGTGGAAAATTAAATTAGCCTTTGACTTGCGACATCCTTCCAACAGCTTTCCAACTATAAAAGAGTTAGTTGGATCGTGGAAACCGAAGACTTTGTGAAAGAAGCCTACCCAAGAAACGTAGGTCTTAGTAGTGGCTGGCGTGCACCCGAGCTCGAAACAATATGAAATGAATAAGGCCACGTGCTTGGTTTCATATGGCAGTTGGCAACTTAAAGAGTACTGCTTACAGAATTTTTGAAAGACTGAAATAGCGGTTTGGTATGTTTTAATGGTGTTCTTTGCGAGGCTTTCTTTTAGTAAAAATGCGACTCTTGCCTGAATTCTTCCCAAAGATGGCTTGGCATTGGACACTGTTCGGAATCCGCTTCTGGGTCCAAAGTTCGGAATCGTTCCCACTGAAAACGAGACAATGAGTCACATATGTCATTTTTTTGCGCCAGGGACATGAGAGGCTTTTACGAGCATGTTATACTTCAAGCAGCGCATTGTAATACATCGTACAAGGGTCATAACGCGTTCAGATTTTGATGAAAAGGAATTTAGGATTTGGACAACTGCGGCGTTGTCACAGTTAAAAACAATTTTTTTACAGGTTAACTTATCGCCCCAAATATGTAGTGCGACGAGGATGGGAAATAGCTCCAATACAGTTATATCCCTTGTAATGTTTTCCTGTTCCCATTCCTGTGGCCACTTGCCACTACACCAATGACCCTGAAAATAGGCACCGAAACCGAACCCCCTGCACTGTCAGTGAAGAGCTGGACAGCCTCGTTTGAAGACCAGTGGCGGTCGTAGAACACTGATATGCCATTATAGCTACTAAAGAATTTTAACCACATCTGCAAATCTAATTTTATGCCTCAATTCACACGAATGTGATGATATGATTTTGTTAAACCACAAGTAGCGTTTATAAGCCGACGACAAAAAGGTCTACCTGGGCGAATTACCCTACAAGCAAAATTGAGACTGCCTATAAGGCTTTGCATAGCTTTTAAGGTAGTTTTTTCTTTTGATAGCATGGCGGATATTTTGCCTATTAAGTCTATGATTTTGTCTCGCGGCATACGGACAACCATTTCCTGTGAATCAAGCTCTAAACCGAGGAAAGTCAGCACTTGAACGGGACCAACTGTCTTTTCAGACGCAACTGGCACCTGAAGTTCTGCTAATACGTTGTTACAAAGTTTGAGCAATCTGCGCATGTTTTAAAACAATTGTGGCCTCCTAAAAATCGTCTAAATAGTGAAGAATCTTTTCAGAATTTGTCAGCCGCCGCTTTATGCAAAACTCAAGAAAAACTGCGAATTTTTCGAAAAGATTACATGATACACTGCAACCGAAAGGTAAACATTTATCTATAAAGTAGGAATCGAAGAACTTGAAACCGAGCTGATCAAAGTCGTCCGGGTGCACCGGAAGTAACCTGAAAGCATTTTTTGTATCCAATTTGAATAGATAGCATCCGCGACCGAGATCTTGCAACATGTGTATTGCTTCGTCAAAGCTAGTATACTGAACTGAACAGAGCTTCGGGTATATAAAGTCATTCAATGAGTTGCCCTTTGGATGCGATAAGTGATGGATCATTCTAAATTGTCCATTTTTCTTGGGGACGAGTCCAATTGGCGACACCTTTACATTATGCACTGGTAAAGTAGAGATATCAGAAGGACCGGCCACTCTACCTTCTTTTAGTTCTTTTTCAATTTTTTCTTTGGTAATTTCAGCGTGATCTAAGGCTGATTTCAAGTTTTTCGATTCTATGAAAACTCTAGGACCACTGTAGTTCAATGAAAAGCCGCCGGTAAAGCCTTTTTGCAATATTTGTTTATCACTAAGTGAGTAAAAGCTTAACTCACGGGACAATACATTTAGGTTGATTGGTGATTTACAGATTTCAGACACGTTTGTATTCATTCTGGAAATTCCTATGAAATGGTCGGATGGCTGGGGCTTTGCCTCTGGGCGCACTGAATGAGCCACGAAAATTAGGCACCTTTCCCCTAGGGGCTGAGATATTGGAATTACCTGCTACTGGAGGAGGATTACTTGATGGTTTCCAACACAAATATTTTGGATGTTGGGCGCCACACGACGAACTAGAGTGTGCAAAGCGACCATTGTTATAAGTACAATGTCCCCTGTTATATGCATTGCACGTGTTTACCTTTTGCGTGCTAGATACATTTCCAGCCAACGACATACAACGAAGCCATAACTCTTGATTTATAGACGCCCAAGATGCTCGACAATGTGCCTGTCGCAGTCGAAACTGCTCATCGTATGTTACCCATGCAAAGCCCTGTAATTGTACTGAAGCCTCCCTTATAATTGACATATATTTAATTAAGTCTTGGGTTAATGTGGGTGACTTTTTCAAAAGGATACTCATATGTATTAAAAAGGCATCCGTCCACTTTTCAATGGATGTTATTTTACCTTTGAACTCTTTGGTCTAGATTCAATGAGGCCACTTGGTGATATGTACAGACTGTGGCCATTCGACAGTTCAGACAATTCTAAAGCGCCTTTTAGCAGAAGCGCCAGATTAACGTACTCACCCCGCCAGATTTGGTCTTTTATAGACTGCGGGATGTGCATCGCAATGTCATCTGAATTAGACTTCATTGGTTCGAGACCCGGTTGCAAGAGCCGGCTTAAATTAGCAACATCCGGTTCCCTATTGGGACTTAAATCACCACCACACCCAGAGCTTTCCATATTATTATTTGGATTGTAAAGAAGGGATCTAAAGTTAACAATGTTATCTATATCATTACCCGGGTTTTCTGAATCCTCGGCGTCACATAGCCTGACATGTTCAACGTCATTTTCGGTCTGACTGCTCTCATCCACCTTTTTCCTTTTCGTTGTAGTATTCTGAGTTGTCGAGTTTTGGGTCTTCGATCTTTTTTTGCTACCTCTACCCCTCATTTCGTTGATTAATTTGGATATTTTGTTGATGTTAGATTTTTCTTGTTCGGCCATTTATGACCTTGCGGAAAGAGGCAGCTGTGACGTCATTCCGCGTGCATGTGATGAAAAACAAACATCGGCACTTTCCGTTAGCACCGAGAATACCCGACCTGTCATGTGGAGTCGTCAGTTTAAATTGAACTCAATTAAGTGTCAAGAAGTGACTGTAATATAACATTATTTCACTAAAATAAGTATGGTTATTAACGAGGAATAACCACAATTATTTATGTTTGTCTATTTGTTGTAGTTTGCCGTATATATAAACATGACTGACTGTAAGACTTTTTTATGTGGCAAGGCTATTCCTTTCGACTTTTGTCCTGGTTATTTTAACTTCTTAATATCTTAAGCTTACTAAGATAGAAGTTAGCATTTCTCTTTTAAACAAATTAAAGTCATTAGACTTATCCACACACTTGTACTCAAGAATGTTTGAAACCGACACAACGGACACGATATAGTTCCGTTTAATGTATGAATTTTGTTGTTGTTTTATATCTACTTTAAGTAATATTGTTCTTATGTTCTTAATCATGACAATACAGTTTTTGTTCAAATTTTTCTTAATGAGAATTTTATCTGAAATGATAAACTATGTGTATTTTGACTATAATTTAAAAATTCAGTTTGTTGGCAGAGATGGATTTGGCAAATCTTAACTGCTACTTTCTATATTTTATGTAAATAAATCTGGTATAATAATAATAATAATAAATAAAAGAAACATTATAACAATTTTATTTTAATAAAGTATCGTTTGATATAAAGGTAATAAATGTCTTGAAGTTACAAATATATTTACCTAATGTCGTATGAGTCAAATATAACATGAAAGCGCAGTTACCTGTGATAGAACACTTACATTGTGAATTTGAGGTATTATTTCCCTTTAGGAGTGGCACTACTTCAGCTTAAAGATAATGTTTATACTGGAAACATTTTGTTCGAAATGTTGTGTACCCAAACGTCTTTAGACAATCATATTATTTATTTTAATATACAATTCAACATATGAGCTGGTTTTACAGTAGAATGTATAAGCAGCAGTAATTGTTAGGTAACACTCTGCAAACTGACCCAAGTTTCTTGTTTTATATAAGTGTAAAAACAGTGTTTTCTCTTATAAATCCTTAATTGTCTTAATATGCATTTAACAAACGTTTAACGGGCAATCCTCGATATTTGATAATATCTTTTCAAATTTTGATTTTTATTTCATTTTATTGTTTACTGTAGTATCATCGATATACACTCCAGTTAAAATTACTATATAGCATATATACACACACAGTGTATATGGCCATTCCAATCGGAATTACAAGATATGAATTATCACATGTACATGTACCTGTATGCCAATCCAAAGAAATGGTTTTAAATTACTGATCAATCGCAGTTAGTTCGAGAATGACTTGATCAGCAGTTTCTTCTCCGGTATAATGAAAAAAGCACTTCATGTGTTTGACGTCTTTGAAATATATATATACTGACTGAAGGTGACTTAGAGGCCCATGGGGGCGGGTGTTCTTAGAATCATGTAGCTAACATTTAACTTTATATGTATACTGCATAACACATGTTACTCACTTACTTACTTACTTACTTCCTTACTTACTATGTTGCATAAACACAGAATCATTATCTACAGAAATAAAATTGTCTCCCTTATTGAATAAAAAAACTGGATCTGGTTAACATGTTTGATCATTCATAATTTGTAAATAGGTATTTAAGTTTGTCTCCACTAGACATGTCTAAACAACTTTGAGCAGTTTAATAAGAACATTTTTTCAGATCATTAATAATCATGCTCAATTCTAATAATACATTTTTTCATTTTCAATTTTTATTTATTGTACTGAATGGACAAATGCGTTTGTCAACGTTTCCCACTCTGACTGCGTAGTTTGGCAACTCCACATCTATGTATTATTGGCATAATACATGTCCAGTATTTCGTTATAATAAAAAAATCGTGGTTAACAGTACAATAATTTCTAAGTTTATTTCCACTTGTACCAGAGAAATCATCACTTATTTCTATTTATTAAGTAATTCAGAGTGTCATCATAGCTGGTTACTGGTAAAACTTTTCAGTATTTATACAGCAAACACTGAAAAATATTGCAAAGTTCTCCGTTAAGAGATAGGAATCTGCATTAGACAATATGTAATTCTTATAACAACGCATCATAACTGATTTTAAAATAATTTTGAATAGTAACTGTTGTGAATACTATCATATCGTGTAAACTGCTGGCAGGTTTTGGGTGACTGCTTTACTTTCATTGCAACAGCAGTTTTCAGTGCCTAGTGGTGGCTGTAAAACGTGTCTCAGTGTTGTTATCTTGACTGGCCCGTTAGCTCATGGAGTCGATACCTTTCTACTATAATGAAATTCAACGCCGATATTAGGAGTGTTGGGAGAGCCATTTTATTGCCTCTTTAGACAAAAACAACCAAACATTGTCTGTTACTGGTTTGCTTTGTTGCGTTATATTATTCTAAATATATCTTTTCTATTGATTGCCTTATTGTTTGTTTACTGCAGTTTTTCTTAAAATCAACATCATGAAGGAATAACATTACAACTGGTTGAAAATAACATTTTTGTAAAATTGTTCTTCAGAAATTGGGATATGTATCTGAACAATCAAAATGTTATTGTTGTTGTTGTTGCCGAAAGGAAAATAGACATAAAACAAATAATGGAATGACATTTTTCGCAAAAATATCACTTAATTCCTTCTTGTTTTTTGTTGTTGTTGTTGTTGTTTTGTGTGATTTTTTACAAAATGACTGGAACATAAAATGAAATGCATAACAATTTCAATACGTTGCAAGATCGTAATGACATAGCTGGAAACCAGTTTTTATAGTTTGCAAGTACTGGCCCGGAGTTCTGGTGGTAGCTACCCGGACCCAGTAATTCGACACAACTTTCCATCAGCGAAAAAAAACTGGAGTCCCACAAACACTCAATTAGGTACATATTTACCCACGCACTGCTCTGTTCTGTACTGCCATTATACATGGAAATGATTTATGTCCTCAAATGGATGCTCCATAAGCTACGACTTGCCAAACCACTGAATCAAAGAGTTTTGTAATGGCATTTCATGGTACTCCGCCAATCACTTTCACTTTGGCAATAAGTAAATCTTTTACCCGGCTTGCACTTACAGAAACATAAAAATCTAAAATATAGGTGAATATTAGTGTATATTTAGAAAATATCATATTAAAATTTCAATTATAACAATTAATGCAATTATATCAGTTAATTGATTTGACATATAATATTCAAATATATACAGCATATTTCTAAATGTGATAGAAAATTCACAAATGCCTTAATATAAGTCATAAGAAATGCGTTAGATTGTAGATGAAAATTGAAGTACAAATCCATTGTTCATCATTACTTTCACTTGCTTGACCATTGCGAGAATCTTCCCTTCTGCACATTAACGAAGTCTGTATAAATTTGTCTCATTTGTACATATTAACTTGTGTTGCAAACGATCTTTAAATATGGTATAACAAATGCAGAAGTCGTTGTAGACAACCAATGCCGTTTTTAATTAACATATTTTGTCAGACTATGAAAATATGCTTATACTTCATTTTAATTTTCTATCATTAATTAAGGTAGTGGACCCGTAATAGTAGTATAAGCAGCTCTTTAACGTCAGGAGTACGCATGCTCGAGAATGCGGCGGGAATTTTGAATTCTAGTTTTAGAATGACATCACCTTTCTATGTTAAGAATGACCTCACTCTGCTATCTATATCTCCTTGAAGTATATAGAGCCGACTTATATACCTATCGAGGGCGTGTTCGCGTACATCGAGGGTCGGCCCTACACGGGGAGATAACACGAAAACAAAAGCTATACCCATGCGTAAAAAAAGAATCCTCGTATAAAAAACCATTCGAAAGAAAATTTATAATAATTACGTACTGCTGACCAGTCATTAAAACTATACGAGAATACCTATTTATAAAATGAAATTAAAAGAAAAACTATTACCCACTCAACGGATGTAAACACGTCGATATCCCACGCTAAAATGAACCAACACTTTTAGAATACAGATTAATACCGTCGTTTCTAAACATAAAATAGCCAATCAGAAGGCAGGAAAACGAACCAATAAAACATCTCCAATAAAGTCGTTTTGACCGATGAAAACGTCAAAATTTTAACCAATCGACGCTCAATATTATTAACGAATGACATCGCGAGTTCAGAAAGCGAATCGTATATAAGAGAGTGCACAGCCCTCATCCATTGGAATAAAGCACTGAAAGAATGCCCCAGTACCATCGAAAGGGTTAGAAACGGTCACACTGGTAGGAAAGAGCTTAGAACCCAGCCGTACACTCGAGAGGTTAATAGGTTACTAGATAAATACCAATTAAGTGAAGTAAATATACAAGAGCCGGTGTTTTCATATAATGCTGGGATCATGGTCACAACCCCCGACTTAAGCCTTAAATGCTTCATTAATAAAACAGAAGATACCACCCAGGCCAAACATATAACAGAAATGCATATAATGAAGCATTATGGGTCACATTACCATATATATACAGACGGTAGCAAAAATCCCAGCGAAAATAAAGCGGGCGCGGCCTTTGTTGTCTTTGATCCCTATAGCAAAGAAATTTGCTCGTCGGCTTTCAAATTAGACCCTAGGGTCTCCATATTCACGTGTGAGGCAACAGCCATCCAACATGCACTGAAATGGATACCCGAAAACATGCCCAGAAACGTAGCTATATTTACAGATAGTTTGTCTGTATTACAATCAATAAATACAGGCAGGTCACAATCAAGATCTGATATAATAGTTGACATTATTCATAAAATCAGCCATCTCAGTAAAATAGGTATACATGTTTCCCTAATATGGGTCCCGAGTCATGTAGGCATCATGGGAAACGAAAGGGTCGATCAACTAGCAAAGCAAGGGTCCGAAAATGGAGCCCCGAAACAGGTCAAATTAGCAGTATCTGAGGTCAATAGCATAATAAAGGCCAAATCAAGGGAGTTTTTTAGACAGAGATGGCTACAACAAGACACAATGCGCTGCGCCCTCTCAGAACATATCCCCAGTAAAATGCAAATTTATAGCACAAACACCGGCCATGATAAGATCATTACCAGATTAAGGCTGGGGCGGAACGGTCTGGGCTGGGAGAACTACTCAGACAAACATCTATGCCCACACTGTACAGAATACGAAACATTCAACCACGTATTCTTCGACATACACAAAGAGTGTACACGAAATGCAGAACACAGATTGGAACTTGAATGTGGACTCCTGAAACTCGGGTTGGTCTGTATAGACAGAAAAACACTCCTCTTCCCTCCAAAGGAAGTCGAGCAGCAGGTCTACAGCCTCCTAATACATTTCATCACCAAAATAGGTTACTTGAACAAAATATAAACAAAACATAAACATTACATAGGAGGGGCCCGACCTAACAATGAAGTTTACAACTTTGGCCTTAATTTAATATCACAAAGTACCAGGGGGTTTGAATCTCTATATGCACCCCGTCTGGGGGTACCATGTAAGGCTTAACGGCACTGGTGCGGTCAATAGAGATAATATAATCTCAGGGGAAACGTGTATAAACATGTTAAAATCCTAAACTTCGTTCAAAAGAGATGGCGTCAATAACCAGGGGGGCTGAGCTTGTATATGCACCCCGTCTGGGGGTACCATGTAAGGCTTAACGGCACTGGTGCGGTCAATACAGGCGATATGTCCTCAGGGTGAAGGGCGCTATCTATTAAAGTTGCTAGGGTCGGGCCTCAACTATGAACAGCTAGAAATAATTTCAAGAATAACATAGTAACAGGAGCCGACTGTATATGAAGTATACCAAAATAAGCCCGAAAGAGGTTTTAATATTATAATTTATATTATAGTATTTTACTTTTAGTTGTTAAAATGTATATATACATATGTTATTTTTATTGTTTTATATAATAATCAAAAGGCCAAATACTCTTTTAGCAACCAGTATCTTTTAAATTGATCGGATTTTAAACATATACGTAATTTTAAACCATAACTAGGCTAATTTTAGACAATGATTTTAAAACTAGGAGACACATCATTGCAAACACTTTACATTTCGGCAAGGATGGTCACCTGTTTTTACTAAATTAGTTTTAAATATATTTTTATAACTTAATTTTATTAAAAACTTTAGGCAAAATAAAAATCAGAAATAAGAGTCTTTGTGTTTTCGTTTTTCGGCAAAGGTCGACTCTGATTTTATCAAATTTTATCAAATTTTAGCTAGCTTTTTAACCAACTTTTATTCAATTTTAACTTTTTTATACAAATTCTATAATAACAGTAATAAAATCATAAAACCATAAGCAACCAATATCAAATAAAGCTATAAAATAATATAAAGTATTGGTCAGCACTGTATATATGTGATAGGGACCTATGGTGGCATGCATAGGCATGACCCAGTCCGAGAAAGACGCCACCATAGGAAAATCCAGTAGTGATGATGATCCGGAAACATACAGACGTCGACACACAACGGTAAACAAACAACAGGTAAACAGGTAAATTTTAAGTAAAAATTTTTACGCGTAATTTAGGCGACGGGTACACAGGATTCGCGTGTAAAACATTTATTAATATATATTTTATCTTTAAATTTGCAGAATCGCTAAAGAACACATATAGCTATATTGCTAGACCACTTTTAGGAAGATAATATCATTAAAATGACCAAAATCACGTAGAAACGGTCGAATTTTGATAAAAACAACCGCAAAATTTCATACAGCGCGATCGTAAATATCTTTTACATATAATATGTAAAGTAACTAATACCGATATAATCATTAAATTTAGACTTTGGACTATAAAGTGCAAAAAACAGAACTGAAAAACATTAAAAAATGACAAAATGACAGCATTTTAAAAATATAGTAAAACGGTATCGGTGAAGCACAATGAATGTTTACGAGAATATAAAATAAGCATATTTATCGATATGACACATTTATGCAGTAGGCGTGGCGTGTAATCTATAAATAACCTGTGTACTGTCAACAATCGGACGTATATAGAGGATATGTTTTAAACGTATTTTTAAAGTTTTAATGTTTTTAAAGTTTTGATATTAATAAAATAAAGCTTAAGAGTATAGATGTAGTTCATGGTCAGTGGCAGTTTTTCTCAGGCGCTTCAGGAGTGTTAGTAAGGTAGTCGCGGCTCTTACCCTGGATGACAAAATTTAATAAATTTAAATACTTTTATAACCTATTTATTATTTCGGAAATTAAGACACAGTTTAGGGGGGTATAACATTTAAAACAATATAATAACAATAAATACTCCAGCCAAGACCCAGACATGTTCAAAAATAACACCCGGGCCTTGAATTAAGGCCCCCTTTTTAACTATATCATATGAATCTAATTCTTTGGAATCGATCCAGGCGCCGACCTGTATCTGGCAACGGGTCTCAAAATTCCAATCTCGCTGGGCCTACGATTGATTAGTTAGATTGAAAACAGTCATAACTACGCAGCGCAGCGTAAACAAATAAGAATGAATAAAACAAAACAAAACAATCATCCATTGGAATTCATACGGGTAACATGGAAAACTTTACCGTTAACACTTTCACCGGCGCGGACGAATTTTGCGGGGATACAGGATTTCAGTCACGCGTTCTCTTCTGCAAATGACAACGGTAAGTCTGAATACTGATCAGAGAATAAACTATTTTGACAGGCTTAAACCCGTTCTATAACGTACAAATACGATGATTTTACATAGCGCGATTTATGAGCGCATTAATATAATGATTACAATTTCTTTAATAAACCCGATACGAAATACAATAGAAATAATTAACTAAATTATTCATACAACTTACCAGTCCGGATAAATTCGCCTAATGAATCAATGGTTGAATAGAAATATCGTTTCACTACCAACAGCCGATCGGAATGCATTATTTTGACAAGCGGTAACGTTTTTTCCAATACAGGTTGAGACACGTATCGCTTTACGTCTACTCCACGCTACATATATATTGATTTTAAAGAGCGCCGTTAACGCTTTATACATAATTACAGAAATGATTATAGCAAAATGTCATGAATTTACCCGATACGAAAATGAAACAGAAATACCTAATTTAATCGTTCATACAACTTACCTGTCCGGATAAATTAGCCTAATGAATCAAATCTTTAGATGGTTGAATAGAAATATCGTTTCACTACCAACAGCCAATCGGAATGCAGTATTTTGACAAGCGGTAACGTTTTTCCAATACACCTGACAGGTTAAGACCCGTATCGCTTTACGTCTACTCCACGCTATAGTGTACATATATATTAATTTTAAAGAGCGCCGTTAACGCTTCATACATAAGTATAGAAATGATTAAAGCAAAATGTCTTTAATAAACCCGATACGAAAATGAAATACAAGCACCTAATTTAATCGTTCATACAGCATAAACCGTGATGTGCGCTTTACCTGAGATCCTTTAACCGAATGATATTTACCAGTAGAACTGGAGTATATAACACTTCGCTACCTACAACCAATCAGGAAGCAGAATTTTGACAAGCGATAGCGCGTAGTTTAACATTTGGCCGCATTATTGAGCGCGTTTTATAATTTCAGTGTATAGCTTTATAAATACTAACGGAATTAAAAAGCTAGGTTATTGAGTTTATTTATTTCCTCTAACGGTTTTTAATGTGATAATAGAAAGGAATGTTTACTGTTCTTTAATACATAGATGAATAACTATTGACACGGCAGTCAATTAAGCACGATGGCTGTCTTACCTTACCTATCTGTTAAAAAACGTAAAGTACAACATTTCTCTAATATGCTTGGAACGGCTTTAGCAGTGTTTGGTATCAAAGAAAGGTTTTGACGAGTACTATTGACAAAATGATTTGTTTTATCACATATCCAAAATGGCAGCGAATGAATTTACAGGGCGAAGTATAATAAATAGAGCCAAAGCAACGTTCTGATTAGTTAATATAACTTATAGCATTGCTTTGATTTGCTAGCGATACGGCGCATTTTGATTGGTTTAATTCTCAAAGGAAGGCTAGCTTACGTGTTAAAACTTGTCATTTTTGCGATATTTTGGTTCAAAGCTGTTCGAAACTGGTATGTTATTTTATCAATTAGCGAAACGATGTTGAAGAAATAAAATACAATAAAGGAATATGTCGTTTTATTTGTGTGCACCACCACACCTACCGACGCTTCATCTTTTCCGTTAAATCAAATTCGAATGTATAGGTTATAAATAACAAAGACATATTGTACTTTCAATCTTTTATTGCCAAAGCTTGTAACACATATACAGACTACATGTATCAACTAAAATAAGACACAATAAATTCATCATTCGACTTCCTGCGATACGCATCAAACGGTTTTAAAATGTCCTTCATTTTTCGTCCGGAACATCGGTTCATAATGTAATATACGCAATACAGCCCGCATATGTTTGAATCCGTATCCTGTATTTGACTGAAGTTCATCCAATAACGCTTCTTTAACGCTTGCTCAAAATGAACTTTGTAGTGCTCCGTCTATTACCTAGTGAATCGAAAAATTCGTCGGGCCCTCTTTTTGGAAAGTAAAAGACCACCCAATGTTTTCCTGATCCCTGGCTCGTGTCTGTATTCGAAATGACGTATTGTCCTCTACGTATTTGAAGTTGGTCCGCGGCGCATATTGTCACAGGGTACTCTTTTAACATTTCCTCGAGTTCGTAGTTATTCATTTTAAAATGTATAGGTGTTCCAATCTATAGTATCTTGGGTCATGCTTTCGCGATATTTCTTACGTCTTGGGCTGTCTAAATCACGACTCAAAGGTGTGTCAATTTTATACCTATGTCGCTTCAGATCACTATGCTTTCGTGACTGTCTTATTTCCGATCTAGCAATATCAACCGCTTGGGCTACGGGTGTCACAAGTTTTACTACGGGGAGATCTTCCCCTTTTTGTTCTTGTGCTTCCCTTTCTCGTTCCTCTTTTAATTCGGCCATTTTTCTTCGATATGCACCGCTTCCTACAAAGTAACGTCCCATATGATCAGGCCGTACGTATCCGTCCCTCAGGTCTTTGAAATGTTGTATCCATTTTTCAGGGTCCGGTTTATCCGGGGCCCATTGTTCTTGTTTATAATCGTACACTTCTATGGAACCCATTTTGACACGGTGAAAGTTAAAGCACGCCAATCCTTCTTACAACGTTCATTCATCATCATCCGATTCTTGATCGTCATCACTTTCTTTATTATCCTCCATTGAATAGTCTCCTTTGGTTTTATGATCGGGCCACAACTCAACAAAAAGGTCTTTTCTAAGGGCAATGGCTTGCCGAATAGATTCTTTGACAGTCATCCCGTGCTGATTTTTAAGTTTCTTAGCCGACTGTATAATCTGCTGCTGAGTAGGGTCGTTTTGTAGCTCATAAAAGTCGATTAGAAATCGGGCATAATTTTGTCTCAGTCTCTTTCTTAGTTCAGGCAGCACGTCATTAGCGGTGTGACGGTACGCGTCTTCAAAAGAGAGCCCTTGTTCCGTATAGTTGTTAACTTTAGCGCTGAATTGTTCTTTAATAGATTGTCTGAGAGGATACTGAAAACGCTTATCCCATATCTCACGGCGTGATCGCTCTTCTATAATCTCAACTTTTCTACGTTTACCTGGAGGTCCCTTGATCAAAGATCGTTTCTTTACAAAGCTTGTGACATTATTTCTATTTTCTGTTTCATCATCATCATCATCATCATCATCATCATGGTCATCATAATCCTCCTCCTCATCTTTATCATTGTCATCATTTTTGTCAGATAAGTATCCTTCTCCATTGAAATAGTCTTCTTGTTTATATTCATCATTCGTTCGTTTTCTCTTTTCTGGATTGATCGCCTCGAAAATGTTTTCGCGTAAACGGTGTTGTTCTGGGGTGCTCGATTTTAAGTCTATTACCAAATAACCGTGCGGTCTTGATGTCGCTCGTTCAAACCGTTTCATAAAGATGTTACTAGACGAAGGGTAAATTCTTCTGGCCAATGTAGCAACTTGTTGTCTGTCAATAGGATTATTAAATAGCACCAGATACTGCGTATTCAAAGCGATATCTCTACAAGCTTTACCTTGAGGGAACAAATTTTGGGTGAGATATACGACAGATATGTTCCTGTGGTGACTGCCCTTGGTAAAGAGATCAGCAATTCTTTGATCGCATTTAGCTTCAGTCATCAAGTCGTCAAAGACCAGCAGGTTCCTTCGATTAACATTTATATATTGGGAATCGTTTAGGTAGTCTGGAATACCGTGTACAAATTCGACCCCGGGAATTTCACGCCGAAGTTCATCATACAATGGTTGCCATTGTCCAAAACACCATATGACACGCTGAGGCTGAGGTCTTACAAGATTTGATGATAACAGTTTTCTTGTCCATTCAGTTTTTCCACTACCACTTGGTCCTGAAACGACCATAGAAAATGGATGTTGAAACGTGATCTCTCTTGAGATATCCCATGCTTGTAATGGCGGTGAAAAACTGTCAGTGGCTTCGTCATTTCCGTGAACATAACGTTGATGTCTCCGCATGTTGTCGATCCTAGAGAAAGACTGATGGCAAACAGGACACTGATGCATTTGTGAAATTGATGTAAGTATCTTTTATCAAAAAGACACTGCTTTATTCTGTTTGCCATTCTTACGCTTTCTTGGGGCAGAGGAGAAAGAAGAGGAGGAGGAGTGGAGGAGGAGGAGGAGGAGTGAAGTGGAGGAGGAGGAGTGGAGGAGGAGGACGAGAGGAGGAGGAGTGGAGGATGATGAGGAGGAGGAGTGAAGGAGGAGTGGAGGAGAGGAGTGGAGGAGAGGAGTGGAGGAGGAGGAGGAGGAGGAGGAGTGGAGGAGGAAGAGGAGGAGAAGGAGTGGAGGAGGAGGAGAGGAGGAGTGGAGGAGGAGGAGGAGGAGGAGGAAGGAGGAGGAGTGGAGGAGGAGGAGGAGTGGAGGAGGAGGAGGAGGAGGAGGAGAGAAGGAGGTGTGGAGGAGGAGGAGGAGGGAGAGGAGGTGGTGTAGGTATATACAGTAACTCGTAACCCCTTCAGTCATGGTTAAATTTACTTTTGACTTATATGCGTGTGATCCCTGTGCGACCAATCAAAATGCGCCGTATCGCTAGCAAATCAAAACAATGCTATAAGTTATATTAACTAATCAGAACGTTGCTTTGGTTCTATTTATTATACTTCGCCCTGTAAATTCATTCGCTGCCATTTTGGATATGTGATAAAACAAATCATTTTGTCAATAGTACTCGTCAAAACCTTTCATTTGATACCAAACACTGCTAAAGCCGTTCCAAGCATAATAGAGAAATGTTGTACTTTACGTTTTTTAACAGATAGGTAAGGTAAGACAGCCATCGTGCTTAATTGACTGCCGTGTCAATAGTTATTCATCTATGTATTAAAGAACAGTAAACATTCCTTTCTATTACACATTAAAAACCGTTAGAGGAAATAAATAAACTCAATAACCTAGCTTTTTAATTCCGTTAGTATTTATAAAGCTATACACTGAAATTATAAAACGCGCTCAATAATGCGGCCAAATGTTAACTACGCGCTATCGCTTGTCAAAATTCTGCTTCCTGATTGGTTGTAGGTAGCGAAGTGTTATATACTCCAGTTCTACTGGTAAATATCATTCGGTTAAAGGATCTCAGGTAAAGCGCACATCACGGTTTATGCTGTATGAACGATTAAATTAGGTGCTTGTATTTCATTTTCGTATCGGGTTTATTAAAGACATTTTGCTTTAATCATTTCTATACTTATGTATGAAGCGTTAACGGCGCTCTTTAAAATTAATATATATGTACACTATAGCGTGGAGTAGACGTAAAGCGATACGGGTCTTAACCTGTCAGGTGTATTGGAAAAACGTTACCGCTTGTCAAAATACTGCATTCCGATTGGCTGTTGGTAGTGAAACGATATTTCTATTCAACCATCTAAAGATTTGATTCATTAGGCTAATTTATCCGGACAGGTAAGTTGTATGAACGATTAAATTAGGTTTTCTGTTTCATTTTCGTATCGGGTAAATTCATGACATTTTGCTATAATCATTTCTGTAATTATGTATAAAGCGTTAACGGCGCTCTTTAAAATCAATATATATGTAGCGTGGAGTAGACGTAAAGCGATACGTGTCTCAACCTGTATTGGAAAAACGTTACCGCTTGTCAAAATAATGCATTCCGATCGGCTGTTGGTAGTGAAACGATATTTCTATTCAACCATTGATTCATTAGGCGAATTTATCCGGACTGGTAAGTTGTATGAATAATTTAGTTAATTATTTCTATTGTATTTCGTATCGGGTTTATTAAAGAAATTGTAATCATTATATTAATGCGCTCATAAATCGCGCTATGTAAAATCATCGTATTTGTACGTTATAGAACGGGTTTAAGCCTGTCAAAATAGTTTATTCTCTGATCAGTATTCAGACTTACCGTTGTCATTTGCAGAAGAGAACGCGTGACTGAAATCCTGTATCCCCGCAAAATTCGTCCGCGCCGGTGAAAGTGTTAACGGTAAAGTTTTCCATGTCACCCGTATGAATTCCAATGGATGAGGGCTGTGCACTCTCTTATATACGATTCGCTTTCTGAACTCGCGATGTCATTCGTTAATAATATTGAGCGTCGATTGGTTAAAATTTTGACGTTTTCATCGGTCAAAACGACTTTATTGGAGATGTTTTATTGGTTCGTTTTTCCTGCCTTCTGATTGGCTATTTTATGTTTAGAAACGACGGTATTAATCTGTATTCTAAAAGTGTTGGTTCATTTTAGCGTGGGATATCGACGGGTTTACATCCGTTGAGTGGGTAATAGTTTTTCTTTTAATTTCATTTTATAAATAGGTATTCTCGTATAGTTTTAATGACTGGTCAGCAGTACGTAATTATTATAAATTTTCTTTCGAATGGTTTTTTATACGAGGATTCTTTTTTTACGCACGGGTATAGCTTTTGTTTTCGTGTTATCTCCCCGTGTAGGGCCGACCCTCGATGTACGCGAACACGCCCTCGATAGGTATATAAGTCGGCTCTATATACTTCAAGGAGATATAGATAGCAAAGTGAGGTCATTCTTAACATAGAAAGGTGATGTCATTCTAAAACTAGAATTCAAAATTCCCGCCGCATTCTCGAGCATGCGTACTCCTGACGTTAAAGAGCTGCTTATACTACTCGTAATAGTAACATTGCTTTAACATGATATAGTCTTAAAGTTCACATTGTTTTGCACTGTGTTGAAAATTTAAAAGAACTTTTACTGTGTCGTTTTTTTTTTTTTTTTTTTTTTTTTTTGTTTTTGTTTTTTTTGTTTTTTTTTGTATATTTTACAATATTTCCTCAAGCTCAAATAGAGACAAATTTCAAAGTGATAACCACTGTACAAAACGTTCGCAGAAAATTCATTATACCAATAGTTTTGATAAAAGAGACCTAAAAGAATTGGTAAACAATTATAATACATAAAATGAAACTGTTGAGAACATTTTTTCTAGGGAGCCTCAAATAAAAGGATTTAATCGGACAGAAATTTTGCTCCAGCACTGAAAAATTATGGCCGAGTCCTGTGAGACTGTTTTAAATTTTGCTCTCTACATTCAATAAACATGGAGCAGAAGTAAAACCTACTACATTTCTTCCATAATATGTAAAGAGTAAAGGTGAAATAAAGAACTTTCACCGCATGTAGTCTTTTCAATGATGTCTAACCTTGCACCCTTCTGTATCAGAGGTAAGATTCACTTAAAACAATCATTGAAGAAAAAATGGCTTATCAAATGAAAATTTTCTGCTTTTGTACAATAAATCAGTAGTAAGTCTTGGAAAACAGTTTAACTTACTAGAAAAAAAAGAAATGTAATGAAAAAAAGTTTGGTCCTAGTGCGGTTTGAATCTATGCCCTCCTAAAAATTAGTCAAAGTAGGTTTATGGTATTGAAATTGAATACTCTTCAAAAGAAGGTACACTATTATGGTTCCATTACCATAACATGATATTGTTCTAAAACATTATAAAAAGCTGATCTGGCTTGCATATTTGATGCATCAAAATGGTTATACGATCTTTTTTAGTAGTTTTTTTCACGTAACAAAAATCGTTTGTTTAAAAAAAGAGATAATGACCCAATCTGATATATTCAGTTCTTTTAAAGTTGAAATATCCCTTTTTGTGTTTAACAGAACAGATTGGGGACTCCAAGGAGGAGTGTACGTATTAGGGTGTTTAAGTGAACAGATTGAGGACTCTAAGGAAGACAGTCAGTTGGGACAGAGCTGCTGTGTTACCTTTTTCTGGCTTGCTGCTTCGTAAAGCCCTTAATTGTACTTTCAATAATAATCTGCCTTCCGCAAAGGTATCGGGTGCATGTGTTTATGGTTCGTTATGTTTACTTTTCAACATATTTACACGACAATTTATGTGTTTACATGTCGTTCATTCTATTACCAGATTCACCTGGCGAGGATTTCTTTTGTTTACACTTAACTTTAGAAGGATTGATGTTTGTTTTCTTCACCATTCACCGGTTTAAACTCTCGAGTATTGTTTTAGCCACTGATTATGTTCTTCATTTATTTCCAAATGTTATCATTGTCTGTGAATTTTGTGTATATATGTCTCAGGTACACAGCAGTAGAAGTAAAACACTTCTATGGAGCATTGGGGTATTTGTCGTTTTTGGGAGGGTGCGTTCTTTGAACGTAGCTGCACCGGCTAATCTATAATCCTTGTTTTAATTACCTAAATGTTTTAAATTTTAATGATTGCAAAATGCGAACTTAAGAGTCTTACGTATTTGTTTATTTCCACTGTTTTACCGATTTAGTTTGTTAAAAATATGTATTGAGTTATAAGACCGTTCCTTATGCAAACTAAATCTTGTGAAAAACACTACGCAAGATATGTTGAAAGAGGCTTAGTATCATTTTATAATCAAAGAGCGGGGATGTACCGTTGCATTGGATAACGACATTAAAGTAAATGTTAACGCACATTCCGATCTACATCGCATTAACTGATGAACTTATTCACCAAAAGCTTGACCGCTCTTGCAACATTAATCTGTGAAAAATTGTCTATGTAATTGTTAGGATCAAAGTCAGATTTTGTGGTCCCCTGTGATGTTTCAAATGCATTTGAGTCTATTTTGTATCACCGCCAAAAGCGAATATTTCAGATTTTCTTTATGGGAATGACAATAAAAATATAGTTTACGCTCTTCACAAAAGGTCTAACAATAGGGTTAGAATAATGATGTAGGTTTTGTATTATTTTGGCATCAAGAGATTAAAAATCGCATACGGTCAATGATGTGCTTCTTCTGTTGTTATCTCAGCGGTCTTGTTTGTGAAAGTGGTTAGATTATTCGCATGATGTACATTGGCGTATAAGTGCCTTAAAGTTAGATAGTTCACGAATCTAATTGGTATGCTTGATAAATTGATTTGAATTTAACTAATATTTTTCACCTTTTACTTACCGGTCAACCATCGGCTTTAAGTTTACCTTTCGTCCTTTTCGTGACATAGTTACCAAAATCCTTCTGGCAATGTTTGTCTGTAAAAAAACGGCGTGTGTCATCACATGAACTGTTCCTTCGAAATTTCAAAAGTATTATATACATTTAATATATATACTAGTATATAGATAACCTTGCATAATTATATCTATCTTTACATAAGAACAGTTTGATATTTAAGTAAATGTTATCAGAAAAGTTTTGGAGAGATAACAAGCTTTATTCAATACACTTTTAAGATATGAAAAGCTTTATTCTGTCTAATGAGAATGTTTTAAAGATAAGACATATATTCTGCAAAAAGATAATTCCTGTCAACTTAGAATGACGTTATGAATATCCTTTATTACCGTCAGCACTACAATTATTACCAACTTTTATCAAAAGGGCTATTATCATTATTGTTAAATTGGCTCTTCTATACTATATACTTTATACACGAAATGCATCCTTTTTTTATTCAATTACCATTTCAAAAATTAACTTAACTACTGCTGACATGTTCGGCTTTTTGGTGAGCACGAAGAAACGCATGGATCATATTTCCTTAATTAGGAAAGCAGACATGCCGCAGGAGGTGATCTTTAACCAAGATCCTATCATCTGCTTTATGAAATATTTCGCAAAATCAGAAAATCAAAAGTCTTTTAAAAGATGTCATATCGAGTTTCTTCAGAATTTGTCGAATATTAACTTTTAAGCGTTTAATGAGTGAGATATGAAACCTCTTGATGGGCAAAGCGTTTATAGATCTTGACTTTCTTTCAACATAGACGACGTTTAAGTCTAATTGGTACTTCAGTCTGACTGCGATTCTGTCCGACGTTTAAAAACGTTCTTTTCAAATGAATTTAAAAGATGATCATTTTAACAATGTTCAAATTTAAAATCGTGGATTGGTGAAAATGTGTGTCTATTGATGAAGTATATGTAAAAGTACAGATATCAATTTTAATTACAAATATTTTTTCTCTTAAAAGAAAACCGTATGGTTTACATTTAAATGACTTACGCATATTTATTACAAATGCGTTTAATTGTCGTTGTAATATCAAATGCTGAACATATTAAATATCAGTTCGCAGGACAATTCATCATTCATTCGTCTGGCACATTGCATATGAATGCATTTTGGTGAAATATGGTAATAAAATACTCAAACTATGGGACTTTAATTAAATCGAGATACCTTAATTAAGAAGAAATCAAGTCATATGGCGAACATACCGTCTTCATTTACATCAAACAAAATAGAAAGACGAGGTTGCTTGTTGAACTTTTGGCTCTTGGCACCATCCTAACGCATCACATGAGAAGCTTTGTCACCCTTCTTATTTATATTTGACCGGCTTCTATTGTTAAAGCCAGTGTTCACCTTTCAATCTGGCCATATAGCCTAAGACTTATAGGTCATTTTCACACTGAATGCTAATTGATGAGGGATACAAAATGTTGAGTAAATACAGATTAAGTCGCTGTAAATCTACCCTCTGGCAACAGAAAACCACTTGTGAATTTTGAAATTTTGACCACATTTTGGACCACACGGACGACTTCATAGAACAATAATAGGATGGAGAGGGTGGCACAAGATACAGTGTTAACAAACTGTACTGCGTGAAGTCTTGTTTACAGCATGTGTTGTTGTATACCTGGTGACATAAGACTGTCAAGTGCCTGATTAACATTTTGATTTACTGGTGAACACCTGCACAGCTCTTCGTAAATGATGAACTGGACAGTTTATTTTAAATGGTAGCAAACGAGAGATATCTTTACCGCATATTTTAAAACTTACTGTATAAGTCATTGTTTCGTGTAAATGTTTTAAACACTTATTTTTGCATATGAAGTAATAAAACAGCTTTACTGAAATGTAGAATTAAGTAGTCAAGAATAATATAGGCTGTGGTCATATTCATAGCATCTAATAAAAGACTCGAAGTACAAAAAAAATTATATATATAAAACCATTTATCTTTCCAGTATTTATATATCCAAGTGGAAATAGTGATGAAACAGCATTAAACTTATTTCTGTATATTGTACATGTATTTATACCACAGAGACTGTTTTGCCACTGGTCGTGTGTAGGCATTACTTTGCTTTGCTTATTTGTATACATATAAACAGTCTGTGTGCGCATGTGCACACTTCTGTGTGGAGCGCTGTACGGGTGGCTTTGTCCTTTGAATGTGGCTTTTCTGTTGGACCTTAGTCCTTGTTGGTTTGCCCTTTTACAGTTGGACGCTACGCTTTCCTCTTTGATTGTGTCTGACGGAGGAGGGAGAGGACTCTATGATAGGAACTTTTTAAATCCTATCGGGACAGAACTATTTTGATTTACGTCTTCTGACCTGATTCGTCGGGCCTTTAAGGGTGTTTCTCTTAGTGTTCTGTCTTCTGCAAAGGCATGGAATACATGCGCTTTTGTTTCTTAATGTTTGCTTTTTATATAAATTTACAAGAGCATTTTTGTGTTTTACATGTCATGCCTTCTGTTGCCATTGCGTATGTTAGGGATTCACCTGGCGGGGAATACTTTTATTTACACTGTCCCGTGACTTCGGAACATGGTGGGGGTAAGAGTGAGGATAGGTGCGCACCATAATCCGGTTAAAGCTCACCAGTGGTGTTTTTTTGCCACTGACCGTTCCAATAAGATACCCACTGTGTTCCTTTATTGTTCGTTTTGTTCGCGCGCGTGCGTGCCTGGCCTGCGTGTGTATGTTTGTTGGTCCTGTGTACGTCTGCGTGCTGGGAGTTGCGATTTGGGGAGGATGCGATTTTGGAATGTGGCATTCCCTGTTGGATATTTATCCTTGGTTTTACATTTTATTGAGATAATGCCCTGTTGATACCTTTAAAATAAGCAAGTATAGCACAGAGGCTGGTCATATTGTATTAGGTCTCTTTCAACTGTAATTACTGATAACATTAAAGTCAAAATACCTGATACAATTAGGAATAAACGCATTTCACAGTTATTTACATTTACATCAGGAAAAATAATTTAATCTTATATCAGCTACTAAGTAAATCTACTATGTCTTGGAGAAAAGTAAAAGTGTTCCTTACAAGGTTTATTTTAAAGAAATACTTTTTTAAACGCCATTCTACGTGTAATATCTTTTCATGATTTTTTTCATTCAAATTTAATATGTTTCTGTTCTTTCATGGAAAAAGTTTTCCAACATGTAACTACGTTACACCACGTGAGCCATGCTAACTACTTTACAAAAGACACTCACAAGAAGGTAGTAAAACAGTACGCTAAAACAAAATATATTTGAAAGTTGGAAACAAAATACTGTGCTTTGCACAACTGTTCAATATCTATGCTTTACATGTCATCAAAATAATGTGGCATAATGCAAACAGGAATTTGATTTGTCAAAAGAAATACAGCGTTAAACAGCAAAACTAACTACATGTGACGCTTTCCATGCTTATATTTGTTTATTTTTGCTGGGCTATTTTTCGAGCTTTTGATGCTGAGGAGAAACCTCAAATGCTCCTCTAGGCTTCATTTCAAGCATGGGTTGGAACCTGGGTAGAACAATCAACCTTCCACCACCAAGAAACTGTAAAAGATAATACAGTTGAAACAACTGATACATGTATAACCATAAAAATCACGGATCTGACAACTGTCATGTACTGCACATTAACTTTTTGTAATATTTCAACAGGAATACGAAACAACTTGTTGCCATTGTTGAACATGTGAAGATAACATTAAGGTTTTAGTAATTTATTATAGGTCGAAAGTAAACAAGTAACAGCTTAATCATTCCCAACGGTATCCATCGCCACGATGGAATGACAAAAGATAGAATGCTGAACTTCAGGCAAGGGAACTACTTGTACCATTTTTCATATGATGGAGCTAACCCTCGGCCTCCCGCACTTAAAATGGACGCAATAAATACCTAACATTTGAAGACATAAAATGTTAAGACACAAATCTTCTTATCAGAATTATCAAATACGATTTATTACACAACACCGTTTTAAAGTGAAATCTACTTTCCCAGTGATTAAGTCTTTTGTGTTTAAACACCGATCAAAATCAAGCATTTTCTGAAAGATCTAAGATGAAAAAACTACCACTGAGACTACTGTTAATGATTTATATATTTTGATAAGGATAACGGGAGGGATTTTATAGCGTGGTCGTTTATGTCACTTCACAAGGAGATCATCAGACAGCTTGATATATTCTCAAATACAGTAAAATCACGAGAGATCATATCAATTAAATGATAAGACAAATGTAAAGAAAATCTGTCAGTACCTAACCGATGTGCAAATCACTTTTGCCTCTTCAAAAGAAACTATCCATTGCTATTCTTTATGTAATAAATGAACATGCAAAATTAATTAATCCCGAACAAAAAGACAAGTTTCTTTATTTGCTTTGAAAATCTCTTTGAGGAATTATTTCTTCCAGCGGACTCACACGACATTTTCGACTTAAAATCGGTTCACAACCGCGTACATCGTTGACTACAAATAAAATATTCATGGTGTTACCTCGGCTTTAATTCTGTCAACAAGTTTTGTGAAATATTACTCTTTCTTTACATGACATAAGCCTTCGTTTATTTGTTTCTTTAACGCAAAGTATAGCCAATACCGCTGAACCAAATTGGTCCGTTCTGCTGTGTTAATTTTCTCTCAATTATAAGGACTTTTGAACCCCAGATTAAGGATGGCATTTCCGATCAGGCGGTTTTAGATTTTGTCTAGTGACAACAACCAACTTAAAGGTACCAAACAATGAAATATACTTAATAGTACGCTAATCAGTCAAAAATTATATATCACTGTAGCTCCTGCTTTCCAAATTGTTTAAACGTATCGGAACCGCCTCGGTAGCCTAGTGGTAGAGCGCCCGCTTCAAGTGCGGGAGGTCATGGGTTCGATCCCTGGCCGCGTCATACCAAAGACGTAAAAAGTTGTACTAGTAGCTCCCTCGCTTGACGCTCAGCATTAATAGGATAGTGTTAGGACTGGTCAGCCTCGTGTCAGTACTAGTATAATGTGACTAGGTGGGATAGAGGCAGTACTATAAAGTTGGACATTGTGCTCACTGCTACAAGTAGACACCGTCGTTTATATGACTGAAAAGTTGTTGAAAAAAAGACGTTAAACCCGAACACACACATAAACGTATCGTATACAAATATACTCAAAAGTAAGCAAAAAGAATTGTAACTCTCTTTAAAGGAATATACTTATGTACTTTTCTTTAATCGTAATTATGCTTTACCAAAAGTAATTCGTCCTATAAGGAAAATTGGTAAAATTTATCATTGGCTGTTCTTCTTTGATAGTTTACAAAGATATCAGAAGCTATGGAACAGCACATCACCTTGAGAATGTAATATGAAAATGTGACCACCAAGTCTAAGTGATTTCATCTCAAAGCGACTGCTGCCAAGTCTTCAATATTCTGTGTTCATACTTACCTTGTTGTGTAAAAGAAACCTCTTACCAATGGTTATCAACTACTTTCCCATGGAAAATTCTCAATAGCATGTTGCATAAAAATCTTTCTAATATTAGTATTACAGAAAACTATGGGGAAAAATTACGTTCCCTAATTTAATATTGATATTTCTTTATTCCTGTCTGCATTCCGTACATAGAAACATTTCTGACTGGTCACCTGACACATTGACGAATATGTTTGATCATGTTTTCCAGGGATCAAAGAAATACATTGTACCTTCCAAAATTCCATAAGGCTTTACTTATACCACGCTGCTGTCAAGATAGTTAGTATGCAAAATGCACAATGGACTTATACAGTTAAAGTAATAAAAGGACGTAATGAAAACAATGAATGTAATAATACCTTCTGTTCTGTTAACCAATATTCAAACGTTTGACAAGTATAAATAATCATCAAAAAATAGAATGGTCCCAGAAATAGTACATTTTGCGTTGTGATAGCCACACTATTAAGAAATGTTTTATGACCCTTAAATGTATAAATGTTTATAACATATTTAAAAAAGAAAGAAAAAAGTCTGATATAAAGAGAGATGTTGCACACAATGGAAATTAGTCGCCTTAGAAACAAAAATACGTAAAACATTTATGAGTTAATTAATTTTATTGCTTTGCAAGTGCTTTGAATTCATAATGAACCCTAATTACAAGCTAAAACGTACGCCAAGTTTGCCGTATCCGACGACGTTTCATTTAAGATGTAAATGATAAATCTGTGTTGAAGTTATTGACTTGAGTGTCTGTCTTTTGAGAGATGCATGTCGATCGAGGAATTTATTTGGCTTAATTATTTTTTAAAGGACTAGTTCAGTAAAGTTTTTACTCTATTTGAAATTATACGTTTTTCTAATTCAATCAAACGCAAGAAGATAAATCCGAAAGATAAAGAAGGGCATTTTCCGTACCGTGAAAACGTCACATTTGCTTACAGTAAAAAGATACCTATGAGAGACATTATCTGGTCTGTCATCATGTACACAGCTTGAAAGTCTACGTATGACAATAAACTGTTCAAAATGGACAACAAAGTAAATCTAAGAAGTCATGCCAAGGTGTGGGTATATAATTACAGGTGAGTTTTGAGAAACGTCTTGCATGTTTACTAAAAAACGGACGGAGTGATGATTAAGATGAAGAGGTGGAAGGAAAGGTCACCACTTCTGATATCACTGTCTCGTCTGTAAATGAAATCGTGCTGGTTTGAGGGAGTTTCGGAGTCGGGATAACTTATAGGTCAGTATAACATAACTTTTTTTTCGAATATATTCGTAAAGTGATTGTAATAACCCGTTTATTTATAGGGGCCTCCGCGTCCGAGTAATTAAGGTCGCTGGCTTAAAATCACTTGCCCCTCCCCGATGTGGATTCAATAACTCAGTTGGGACGTAGAATTCTTCACGTGAGGAAGTCATTCAGATGCTTTCGGGACAATTGGTGGTTCTACCAAGGTGTTTGCCACTGTGTTGTATTTTCTTACTTTGTCTGTTTGTTTATCTGTGTATGTCAGTTGTGCGTGTGTGTATTTGTCTTGTGTATGTGCACGACTGCGCTGTTGTGGTTTACGGTGAAGGGAGACTGCGTTTTAGGAACGTGGCTTTCCCTGTTGAATATTTATCTTTGCTTTTTTCTTCTTCCCCTAACACCCGGCCTCTTTTATCTATCCATTACAAACCCTCCCCCCATCCCCCACCGACCCACCCACACACACTTTTTCTGTATTTTGCATATAATTAAAATGTACTTGTTGGATTTTTGAAGCAACTCGTTTACAATATTTTTCCGTTTCATCTTCTTTTTGTTGTGGGCCTACTTTGCGATGCATGGCTCTATGGCAGTGTTTGGGATGCTCCTTTAATCTTTTCATAATGTTGACTTAAGGTTCTTGAAAACCATTGCAATATCGATCAAAATTTAGGCAACGGAACATTCTAAGTTGGTTTTCCATTTTACTAAACTATGTACATAGTGTTCTTAACGTTTTATTTCGGGAGCATGCTGTCGTTTTTTTGTTGTTGTTTTTGTTTTTATTCTATTTTTTTTCAGCTGTTCTGCTTTTACCTTTTTTAATATTACTGTATGTAGAGTTTAAGACACACAATGTATATCATAAATGCAAAAGTCATACTATATTTTCCGTTAATCTGTGCTATTTTATGTACATGTTAGTTATTTATTTCTGTTTTTGAGGACATGTTCGGCATGTAGTTTGAAAAGAGATACTAAAAATATCACTGCATCATGTGTAACAATATTAACTTACACGCAAGCGTCTTAACATTGACTTTCAGAACATGTAATACTTTTATATATTTCTTAACTTTTTAGTGAACATTTATTTGCTATTTCTAGAAATGAGTGCAGCCAGAGAGCTTTTGTAATTCTAAACAAATTCACTACTTTCTCTTTTTCTCTCTTCTATTCATTAAAAGAATGGGAGAACTACAAGGCAAACTCCATTTTTTTCTAGTTAATAATTGTATCTCTTCTATTCATGAAATTCTTCTAATTCATTTTAATGTAAAAGATAGATATATTTCACTGAAACAAATTTGAGGAAGAAATAAAGCTCTACCATGCAGAAACTGAATTAGACCGTTTTCATATTTCATTTAAGACGGCAATGTCATATCCCAAGCAGGATTTGAACCCATAGTAGTATCTTCCTATTGTAACTAATGGTTTGAGAAATCGTTTAGTCATTAATAACAAGGCCAAAAAAAATTCCTATAGTTAGAACTGCATCAGCTATGCAGTAATAACTCTTAAACATTTTTAATTGAGAATTTGGTAGTTACACTTGTCTTGAACATGTCTGTTGTGTTTACATTTTGTAAAGTCTGTAAACATATACCAAGCAAGTCAAACAAATTGGATACATCTAATTACTGAACGTCAACTGGTTTTATTTTCTTTAATTACTTTTCAAGTAGCTCACATTTCTTAAACCGTCCGGTCGAGATTGACTTTAGACGAGCTCAATTTAAGTTGAATAAATAGAGGACAAAGCCTTCACCCTGGGGAATGCCTGAAGCGCTGTATTTGTTAACACTTAGACTCTACTGACTGAGCCTCACATTCAATGTATGGGTGGTTTCGTAAGTGATAAGAGGTCCATGTCAGCTGTCTAGAAGTCATACAAACTATCAACTAGAACTCAATGGGTCAAACAGTCATGTGAAAGGGAAGTCGGGATGTTTGCAAAATTAATTAGACTGAACTTGACATCTTGGAAGGCCAAATGAATTTATTTATAGTATTTATTACTGAAAGGCGAGATATGAAAGCATGTACACAAACATTTGGAAGTAAAACTGTAACTGTAACTTGTAAAAATTAAGTATTGTCAGGAAAAAAATATCGGAAATGGCATGTTTCATTTAAATGGCTGAATAAAATTTGAGTTAAAGACAAGATACTGTTACTTTAAACTGAGTTATACTATAATTTCAGTTGTTCCGTTTTCAAATCACCTGCCCGCACCACTGGCACCAGATCAAAAAGAAAATGCCTCCGTACGTGTTATACCCTACCCCTAGGTATTCTATAAGAACCATGGTCATGAACGGGAAAGTGCACTAACCCGTTTCAATCGTACATTTCTCAACTTAAACGCGCAGTTCGGTGAATGGGTACCTAGTATATTGAACAAGCGATAATTTATCTTCCATCGTGTACCAGTCACATTGTCTCAATATTCCATATTGCTGAGATTATCAACATACTTTATGCTTTCGTCAACGTTACAGAAAAAACTTGCTTGAACTTCCCTAATGAACATCCGGTCTAGAGGTCACGACAGTGCGCACATGTTTGGCGAAACGTAAACAAACAAAAACAGATTTAAAAAAAAATCACAATTTTACACTAAAACTCGAAATGATGAATGAAATTCATCTTGTATATGATCTTTAATTTGAAATCGTACATTGGTCTGCATCTGTTCTGTATAATTTATTCATTTTGCACATTTTGCTGCATTTTCACATTTTAGCGAACACGTGTAGTAAAATGACGATTGACATACATTTTCACAACAGCCAATCAGAATGGTTTTGTAATCTAGAACGGAACTTCACCAGGGAAGTTCAGGCAAGTTTTTTGTGTAATGTTGAAATTACTATAAACTACGCGTTGTTTTTCTAAGATAAAATGTATTGAAAAAATGTGACCGGTACACAATGGAAGATAAATTACTACTTGTTTGATATCCATAGTACACATTTACCACACTGCGTGTTTTAGGTATGAAATGTGCGATTGAAACGGGTTAGTATATTTTCCCGTTCACGACCATGGTTCTTATAGAATACCTAGGGGTAGGGTATAACACGTACGGAGGCATTTTCTTTCTGATCTGGTGCCAGTTGCCCGCACATGTATAAAAATATTAAAACTGATTGTTCTAGTTTATAATAATAATTGTATTTAGGACCGTTTCACAAGTATGGGCCAACATTTCGACCTAAAAGTACAGCATATTCGACCTGCCGAATTAGCAACCAATGTTACCATCACTAGCAGTAGAAGTATATATCTTTTTCTACATGTATTTATACTGTTTCGCTTTGGTCCTACACAACGTAGAGCATATTAATTATTAACTTCATTTTACATTCTCAAGAACAAAAAATTACTCTTTTTTCATTCAAAACGTCAAAAATGTATATTCTTTCACTTACAAAAATAAAACAACGGCCAGTTGTGTATAGATGAAAGACAATGATTTGATTTTATCCCGTCATGTTACATTCCAATAAGAGTGATTGCACGTTTATGATAAATCATTTTACTTTTTTGTAAGTATTGTATGTAAATATAAAGGAAAGATCGCCTTCACTGACATGACCCTTTTCATTATTATGATATTTACAGGGCATGCCTCCATATCTACATGAAAATCTCAAAAAAATTAAAACAGATAGAAATCAAAGTTAAGTGTCGCAAATGGTAAACCAGTATTGTTTAGTGCAATGGACCTTTCACGGTAAAGAAATAAGAATAAACAACTGCTGAAAACTATATTCCACCTACTTATGTGAATTTTCAGCACTATGACATTATTGCAAATGCAACAAAACGAAGATATGTAACAGTTCTTTGGAAATGGTGAGTTTTCAAAGGTGCAGAACTGTCCGAAAGTGTGCAGTCTTTTTCTGGAACTCAATGCATATATCAGTAAATTGACAATAGTTTTGTAGATTTATATACATGTTTTATATCCTGTTTAATTTTCATGTAAACAACCCTTTCTTTTATGATCTGGTGTTGTTTGAATATTTTTACTCAAAATGTGGGATTAAGCGTCAATATTAATCGGCAATTTCCGCTCGTTTATGTACTCTCCGTATGCGATTTCGGTATTTTCCGATTTTTATGAAAAAATGATTTTTTGTTATGGCCGAAGGATGCCGAAATCGAATGCGGAGGATAAGTAGCGGCACGGAAATAGCCGAAAGGGGAGTTAAGCAGTAAACGAAGATGGATGGATGGATGGATGGATGGATTATTATGGGTTCATTACCTTAAATAGGTATTTTAATGTGTATGACATAAAATACAGTACGATTTCTTTCAAATGCAGTTGTTAACTATAGAAGGTATTTTCAAAATTTCGAAAACAAAATGACAAAAGTCGGAAGGCGTGCACCTTTAACGGGTATTGTTCTTTGATGCCACGCCGTCCCCCAGTTTTGCGCTGAAGTTGGTCTGTGTTTAAACTGCTTTAATGTGTTCATGTGTTTTATAATTGAACACATCTTCATTTACAGAACTTGTCTTTACCAATTACATTTTTTTTTCTTAGCTGCAAATTCTGATCCGCACACAAATTAAGTTATAAAATTTAAAAAAAAACGTTACAAGAGGAAAACCTGAAAGCATAAAAATCAGAAAAGTCAAACAGAACCCCACACCACAATTCAGTCAACCCACAAGTTGACACCGTGGAAAGGCACGACAGGCTTAATGTTTCAGATACCTGTCAACAAAGCGAATTTTAGTATGAAGATGAATATATGAAAGAGGAGTAGGTGGTGTAACAGCACCAACATACAAGACTTATACAACCTGGTGAACGAGAAAGTGTAAATAAAATAATTCCAAGCTAGGTTGAACTCTGACATTAATGACGTATAAGTCCCGGTTGTATAAATAGAGTCAATTTAAGGTATGAGCACACCAACGAACGCAGTTACATATCTAAATGTAGAACAACGACAGCTATACTTCTAAGAGCATGATTGGGCAAGTTGCAAGACAAAACCTCCTAAGTATATAGTACCGGTAACTAGTTTTTCAGTAATTAGCCATCGCACAATCAGATAGGAAAGCGTACAAACTAATGGTAGAGGGGTGAATCACCAAAATAAACTATGCTTTACTGTGTTTGTCTTGTGTGACTGTTTGTGGTGCTCTGTGCTTCCGAGAAATCTACCCTTACCTATTATCTTTTGCAGCCTTTTTTAATAAAGTTTGAAAATGTTCAAAAACAAATGCAATGCTTGATTTTATGTATCTGATTTCTACATCCCCATTGTATTCCGGAAGTTTAAGACAATGTTTTAGAAGCTTTTAAGGTTTGTGTTGTAATCACTTGCCCCTCGCCGATATGACTTCGACACCTCACTATCTTAAGGTGTAGATTCTCCAGCGAGGAAACCATCCGACTGACTTACGGAGCGCCGGTGGTCTTAAACAATGCCCGAATGGACTCCTTAAGTATTCCTCCACCAACGAAAGCTGGAAAATTCGTCAGCTTAAACTGTGTCTGTGTGATTCTAAACCCAACAAAATTAATGTAATCAACCATGAAACGTATAACACTTTGTAATACATACATTTAATATTCTTGAATCATGCTTAAACAGCTATGTGGCACCGGCTGTCAGTGTGGGGCTTTGCTTTGAAAAAAAGGAAGAAAAAACGAATATGTATATCATAATATCAGTATTACTAACAGAGTAAATAAATTTAGTTGACTTTCTAAATATTGGAAATGAATAAGCTGTACTATATAGACCACGTAGCATACTGCTCCTGGGATATCTCAATCTAGGTGTGGGTAGTTGACAACGTCTAATTTGAAGTCGACTCTCTCAGTCTATACCTTTGTTTGTAAACTTCCAATTTAAAAAGTCAGATGTTGGTCAAAATAGAACGCATTTAAATCCTATGTAATAGCTATGTTATGGTACTTTTTGATAAATGTATTTCGATATCTTTGAGAAATGAAAGATGTCGATAATTAAGATATTATCAAGGTATCTTGGTGTGTCACTAAAGGCTTCAATAATATCAAAAGTGTGTTTCAGTGTACAAACTAGTTTTAAAATCAAGAAAACAGCAAAAAGCGTTGCGCAGTTAGTGATACGCTTGGTTTTAGTAACATATCTATTACTTGTCTATATGCTTTAATGCCTTTTAACTGAAATATTCTGATAAGGTAGAAATGTGCTGAAATCATGAAATAAAATTATTCACATGTGCATACCGTACCCTACTGGCATCATAATGTCTTTTTCCCAGGTGTCTCGCCTACACTTGTATGACACTTTGCCAAATAGGTTTGGCTGTTTCGCAGAATTCCACATTTCTCTTGTAGTTGTTAAACGATTGCGCAAAGTCGATTTGAAGTATTTAACCTTTTAACACTAGATTATTATACACGTATCAAAAAGTCGTCTTAAAAGGTCATTACAGTTTTGTACCAACCCGACAAAACGACAATTTCGATTAGAAAAAAATAGTAGCGGGATTTAAATTTTTGCCAAATGTTCGCAATGAAAAGGTTCTCGTATTTATCTTCCGATGTTTATGCAAAGTTAATCTCTTATTTAGCTTTTATATCGTGCAATATTTCTTTGATGTAGAAAACAAATGTTTAGAAACAAATATTTCCATATCCACCCATGATCCTTTGACTTTATATAAAGTATAAAGTGTTTGTAATCCATTTAAAATGACTGTTTACGTCATAATAATTGACAGTATAAACAAAATAGTTTTTAAACCCGATTTGAAATAATCTTAACTTTGTAATTTGTAACCCGATGCAAGCCGGTTCGGAAAGTCAACTCAGTTTATTTACTTTGTTAGTAATACTGCTATTACGATATACATATTCGGCTTTTTTCTGTTTTTGATTCAAAACCGCACAGAGTGCAGGTGCAACATGTTAGTTTCAATATGATTCAAGAATCCTCTCATATACCCGATCTCTGATAAGAGTTGACCCCCCCCCCCACCCCCACCCCTCTCACCCCCACACTCCCCCGGTGGTGACGGATTCGCAGTCAATGACTTTAACCAAAGTGGCCTGGCTCATTCATATGATCTCATTCATATCACTCACTTATTGATAAACTTAAATCAGGGACAATTTCTTAATATGGCCGCATAAAACAGTCATATTATTTTGTTATCTAATATTGTCATAACGCACTTTTAGCACATAAACATAAGATGAAATGTATCCAGCATTTTGTCCACCAAACGACATTAGATATTCATGCAAGTTATAGACTTAGTTTAAATATAAACATATTCAATTAGAAAAAAATGAAGTCTGCAAGGAAAATGGTAGGGACGTGTAAGTTTATACTATAATTTATTTTAGCTGGATGGCTATGAAAGCTTGATTATTATTTTGTAATCACCCTCGAGTCCGCTTCCTGGAAAAACGGGCACTCGAGGTAAAGATTGGAAAATGAATAATATTTGTTTATGACAGTAAAATTTGGGAAGTTCATCAAAAAGTCCTCAGACATACATGTAATGTAGATTACCCAGGTATGTTTTGCGGATAAATCAATTTCTTGAAAGTTGCCAAAGTCATTCTCCATGCGCGGTCAAACGGAATTAAAACCCTTTTATCAATCAAAATTTTTGACACGAAACATACATAAGACATTATTAAACTTTTTGATGTCTAATTAAGTGGACAGAGATCTTGATCCGACGTTTTGGCTTCTTAATGCTTTGCGAGGCCCGTAGGCTGTTCAAAACTTTGTATTAAGTGTGTGTTTTACGTAAGCTACACATTTAAAAGAGCACTGTAATTTTGTTAGACATGCCCTTTAGAATATATTTAATACGTGATCGCGTTATAAATGTGGCTTTTAGCACTGATGCATATACCTTCGCGAAAGAAGCTAAAGATGCGCTTAAGATATCAAACATCTAGAGATAAATTTTAATATTTAACCTTTACCCTGCTAAATTTTTAAAATGGACTGGTCCAATATTCAGTTTGGGCAGTACCACTATTATCACTTACCACCAGCGGGCTAAGGATTAAAAAAAGGTAAATCAAGTGATTTAGTTTGAAAATAGCACCAATTGTAGTACAGAAAAATACAGCCTTAGAATTAAGTAAAATACAGATTAGAAGTAAGAATTTACATTTCTGAAGATGAAATGTGTCAGCAATGCGTTAAACAAAATATTCCAAATATTAGAGGGAAAATAGGGTTCGCATTAAACGATGAAAAAATCATAGGGAACAGTAGTCCCTTGACAAGTTCATAAAATAGCTTTACAAAAAACTGCATCTGTAATTAGGATTGAGCTTTAACAAAATGCAAAATACATTGTTCGAGCCATAGTTTAGCTTCAGAAGAACGCACATTACATAATTCAAGAAAAGATATAGTTTAAACAAACTGCAAGCTCCATTTACCTTCAACATAATGCAAAATTGTATTTAGCTTCAGCGGAATTCAAATTTCATCGCAGAGAAAAAAAAACCAAATGAAAACAATTAAATAATCTTAGTTTAAGTTTTACTTTCAACTACTTAAGATCATAATATTTATGATTTTTATTGCAGCAGAAAAAAAAACAAAATTTAGAAGCCATTTTGTTTCCCTATTTCCACCTACAGACATGGAAGAACCTCCTCCGACAGGTCAATATTTTTATTAAACTGAAGTGAAAAAGTCAAACCTGACTTGTCGTAATCCTTGCTTAAATATTGAGCAAAGCTATTGTACTTTCGTTTGTATAAGTTATTATATATGTGTATTTGTAACACTTAGATGTCTTTGGGATTTTCTGATCTATTGATTCATGACCTTAAAGTTACCTTATTATGTCTGGCACTGGAGAAACTATATACAAAAATAGATGCGTTGTATAATCCAATATGCTAAGTTTATTCAAGAATATATGGCTTATTACTATTAAACAAAGTATATAATTTCCAAAACAGTTTTATACCTTTTTTCACTCTATAACAGCTATTACTGAGAGCACGATGACCCGGGGGTACAAATATCAGAATTGTCAATGAAACAAAACAAAGAATTTCCAACTTACACTAACCCTTATCATGCTGGACACGATTGATTCTGTCTTTGCGACCAATGCACCTCTTCAACAGTTAATGTTACTGTCCGAATTGAAAGATGGGCAAGTTCATTATAGAAAATTAGCATGGTAATGGTTAATGCTTTGTCCTTTTAGCAACAACAATTACACAACACCCGGTGATCAGAAAAAGTTAAGTATTCAATCAATTCTAGACACATATTTTCACTAAAACAAACATTTCTTGGGAAGCTGGTTAACCCTTTTTACGTCCATTTTTTTTCACGTCAGTTTCCTCTTTTCTAAAGGGGAAAGTTATTCTATGACTTGCAGCTTCGCCGCGACTTATCCAGTTAGATCAGCCTGGACTTCATGTGTTCCGGGTTCGAACATCAGCCATACCTGATCAAAGATCAAAGTTATATTTGGTTCCGCCTGTCCGTATGAATGCCGAGTCAGGGCGAAGTTGGCACTGTTAAAAATAGCAAATACTGATGGCCTTTCTCAAATCGACAAGATTGTCGACAAACGGGATGACCAACCTTACACTATACCAATAAAAAAAAAAAGCTCAGTCTTGAATTAAATAGCCTATCTGCTTTATTTGTTTAAGCAAATTGGGCCTTTTTATTCTAAGATGGCAAAATACTAGTATATGCTTTATGCTACAAATATAAGATAAATATTGAGAATTTGTTTTTACATTATAAGAAAATTGATGTAAATACTGTCTTGATATCTTCTGAACTACAAAACACAGGAATTTTATAAGCTTCTGATATTTACAAGGTACGAGTAAAATTGACTTATGTTTAACGTTGATATTACCTCCACTTTGTTATTGACTTTTCTCATTACCTCTAATAGAAAGGATTTGTGTTTTCCCACCGACTTTGATAAAAGTCTTAATATTACGCGATTTGAATGTGAAGAAGTTAACTGTAAGTCGAAGTACAATGAACTTTTGGTGGTCTATGTTTGCGCAAGAGATTGTGATACACACATTGCAAAAAATAAAAATGTCATTTTTGGATTATGTCTCTTAAACTTTTGACCAGATTTAACAATTAAAATTAATAAACCATTGACCTACTGACTTAGATTAGCAAATCATATTAAGGTCAACATTTTTGCAACTCCCAGGTGCATGCAAATAGCCAAAAGGAAATTACCTTTTTCCCTTATCTTAATCTAGACAATATACAGACTCGAGTGAAATTTGAGACTTTCGGCGACCAGTAAACCTAACCGTTGTTCCTGGGTTTTGTACCAGTACTATATGTTCTTCGCAAGTAACAAGTCCACAAAAAGATGGAAGTTCGAATGACTTCTGACACATTGATTTCTATCAAATCATCATATGAAATATTCGCATCGCTTTCGGATCGAACTCCCACCCGTCGGTCAATCCACATTCTTGTGCTCTGACTATTGACCTAACCGGGAGGAACACGGGGAGTGAGTGTGTTCGGGTTTAGTGTCTGTTTCAACAACTTTTCAGTCATATAAACGACGGTGTCTACTTGTCTCAGTAAGTACAATGACAAACTTTAGTGCTGCCTCACTGGGATATCACGCCAATGACGCGTGAAATGATACCTCAACCAAACACATTATACTGACACCGGTCAGACCAGTCCTAGAACTATCCTCTTAATGCTAAGCGCCAAGAGAGGAAACTAATAATATCATTTTTCAAACGTCTTTGGAATGACACGGCCGAGGGACGACTCCACGACCTCCCGCACTCAAAGCAGGCGTTCTACCATGAGGCTACCGAAGCGGCTGTGACCAGGATTAAGGCGACTAGAAGAGAAAATAGTTCTCACAGATTAGTTTCTTTAACATGCGCAGGCATTTTGTAATTATCTGGAGAACAATAAAAAAGATTAATAATCAAATGAACAAAATTTGTTTTTTATGTTGATCTGATACCGCGCAATCTTTAACCCATATATTTGCTCAATGAAATATTCAAGTTTTATATAAAATGGTATTTATTTTGAGCAGATCACAACTGCAATACAGAGATTGCATTAGGCATGTACTCGTACCTTAATTTCTTATCTCTCATTAGAATAAATCAATTTTGACTTAAAGAGTTAATTTCGTTGTTAAGAACCTTGACAAATTAAGTATTATTCACATAACTTTATTCAATTAAGATGCCTCCTCTTTCTTTCGTTCCATTAATGCTTGTACATTCTCCAATCCGTACCACCCACATTTTAAGTAGCTCACAAACAAAACAGTTTGTCGGCACTACATCAAATGTCAACATCGACATACTACAATGTATGGTATCTTCAGAATTGTTCCCAATTAAAAGAGTATTATTGAAGATTACATTTCGTCATGGCTTAGACATAATAGCGATGTCATCCACGTTTTAAAGTTACAAAGCGAAGTGAATGATACCATGAAAAAGATCATTAAATTGAACGATGCAGGTGTATAAATTACGAGTGGTTAAGGGGTTTAAGGGGATGACTACGGCAAAGACAGCGATCCTCTTAAGTTGAATACATTGTTAAACTGTTTCTCGCACTTCTAATTAGGGGTATGATACTGTGGGTATTAAACATGTAGATAACTGCGTGACGTTAGTAGATTTGCACGGAATATTAGCTATATATACATTTGTTCGTGTGTCAAACTGTACAAAATTTGTCAAAAATGTAAATGATGTTATAGCAGAAATAGCAAGCAAGCAAGGAAAGAAAAAAGCTTACACTTCATACTAGGATCAGGTCATATTTTGCAAGTTATTTACACTCTCTGTAACCTTTAAATGCAGATGTTAAAGTACACATTTTAAGATTTATATAAATATAACATTATATTAACAATTGCAAATGTTAAAATTGTTGCGGCATAAACTGATGCAAGTGTCAACATAATGGCATTTGTCATCCATTCAATCTGTAAAAATTGGACCTGAATAAAGGAAAGAAATAAGACAATTACTATTAACGTTTTACATTAAGAGACTTAAAGAGGCATGCTACCAGATCAACATTAAAATTTCAATCGTCGAAAAATAGCAACTGATATTAGATATCGGAGGTTTTTATTAGTATTTTTCAAATACGTGTAGGTATTTTAGCATGTTGCTAAATACTTGTTATGTTATATTAGATTTCATGAGCGTGACTGAAGCTTTTTAGAGTTGTTTTTTTTTACATATTTTATTGACTAAAAGTGTGACATTGTAGACAAACAGTTCCTAAAACGCACGGAATCCCTTGAAATTTCTTTCTATTGCAATTACTAAGTTAAAAACGCCGTTTTTAAATTTTGAAAAAAAGACGATATAAATCTGTAGGCGTGTAGCTTTAAATTGTGGTTTTGTCAAATACCACTGCTGATGTGATATATATAAACGATTACAATGTATTATACAACAGAATATTTAAAGTTGTCAGGGTAGATCACTGCACTACCTTTTTTCTCTGCAGAATACTAAGTTTGATAAAAAAGATAAACAATGATTTTACCGAGCTAAAACATTTGATACAGCGTACATAAGAACGAATTAAATATTTCAAATGTACAACTGAAGAAACCCTATGAACGCGTGTCAACGAAATTCATCATTTGCATACATTTTGTAGTTAATGCATTTATAATTAGAAGATTTGAATTTGCATGTTTTTGTTTTTTAGATAAAATTATCAACAAAAGTCACATACTCTTATTCTGGATGCTTATTTTTTCAAACAAAACGTGATTATTATAAGTTTGTTTAGAAATAAGCAAGTCAAAGTTGACGCTAGCACTGAAATGAAATGCTACTCCAATAAGTCAGTTTGGTGCATTGTTTCTCTGTAATAGAATTTTATGAATTTAGAACATCTCTTATGGTTATAAACACAATAAAATATTTTAGAATAAGAACAATGCGAAAAAATAGCATGCAAAATACCAAGCCTAATTACTTTCTTAAATGACTTAATGAATTATTTCATAACCTCTGTGATCATACTGGCTTTAATCCTGAGAACCAGGATCTGACAAGCGCAATAAACCTGAATTTGAAAAATCGCATGTGTTTAATGAAAAGGTACGAAGCGTTGAGCAAATCAATAGAGATAATATTTTATTTACAGTCATCAAAGACAAGATTGCCTCAGTTACCACCGCAGAGAGCATCTACTCAACCCATTGGCTATTCATGACTTTTATAATGTCTGGGAAAAACGACAGGTTTTCTGGAATTTTACAACGCGCAGTGAAATTGCGATTCTCTGTAATTGGTATAAACGTCAATGGCTTTGCTTGAGTATATTGTCTCAATCGATGGACAATTCGTGCCTTTCCTTTCCGACAGCTAATTGTTTTACGGGAAAAAAGACAAGTCGGCAATTGAGTATGAATATCGAATTACACTGAAAGCAAAGAAGTCAAAATAACATTTAATGATATGAGAAAATTGAAGATTAAATAATAGATAATATCGCGCAAAATTCAATAGAACACGCGTGGGATAAAGCATGTGTGAGCGAAAAGTGATTAACTTTTTACCGGTACCTGTGATCAAATCAAGACGGCAATAAATTTGATATGAAGTTATAGATATAAATATCATAATAATTATAGCAACACGTCAGTTTCTCAAACACTGAAAACAAAATGTGTCTTTTGTATTGTTTTAAATCATGACTGACTCCTCACATGCTATTCTTCGTAGAAAGATTCGAGGTCTCGGTTAATATATTAAAATCATATTTCAACGACGATGACAAGATATTGAAAAATACAAAGAATATATAATAATTGTTATTTTTAGTTTAAGCCCAATTGATTTCAAAAGAAAAGCGATAATACTTTAACACTGTATTGCTGCTTTTGTAACAATGTAAAATATTTAGAAAAGAAGCGATGAATAAAAATGATAATTTTCGGCCTATTTTAAAAGACGTAGACGTGTAATACATGAATAATTAAATTAGACTGACAGATCATTTCAAATGGTATTTCTAAATATAAAGAACAAGTCTGATCTAAGCATATTAATGGCATGTAAAATAGGCATTCGTTCAGAAGTTAAAATAACATCAAGTTAAATGAAACTTTAACCAAGCAAGATGGTGTTGTTTGTTATTGCAGAAGAGTTCGGGTCAAAATGTTATCTATATTCGTTGACACTTTAATTGATAACGTCTACATCAGTGTTTCGGACAAAGCCTCATTCCTTACGCCCGGTCTGTTAAATGAAGAAGAAAACGGCCATAGGGAATCGCCTTAACTGACACCTGATGTGGGAACAATATTTATATATTGAAATACTTGTGGTAAAACCTCAATAAACCACCACCATCAGCTTTAATCTAGTAACTATGACATCCTCGCCATTATATTTTAATAAGACCACAGTGATAGTTTCATGGCCGATCCGACAATCACAAACATTCTCCTGGAAATACTGATACAAGTTTGTGACTGATGTGAACTCATGAACATTGACACTTTAACTTACAAAAATGTAAGATTATAATCTAACTAACCGATAAAGTTAAAAATATAAAGGTTGTGTTACTAAAAAGAAACTGTTTTTTACATGTAATTTCATAACTAATCTTTTAGAATTTCAATGAAATATATTGAAATGGACTGCACGTATAAATAATGATCATTTAAAATCAAAATATCTGCGTTTTTCTAAACACTACATATATATACGGTGGTAAAGAAGCTTTACTAGATACTACGAAACAGTTACCCGAGAGCCGGATATTTCCATCCGCGTCTTCAACTATTATAGATTCTTTTTCTTGCATACCGTTTTTTCACTTAATAGAAGATATAGAATAATACAAATACTTTTAAGCATTATTTTAATAAAGTAGCCTGTGAATTTACACATTCATTGATAATTTTTCGAGGTGTATAAAATGGGTTTTCCAGCACCAGCAAAAGACACGGGGAATATCCAGTCTGGCATGCAAGATATATATATATATATAAACCACTACTATGACTATATGATGCTATCTTTCGTACGATTTAACGGCTGAAGTCAAATTGTCAATTATTATACAATAATAAATTCATGTCAGATGACTATCGGTATAGAAGAAGAATTCACTTTACATATGTAAACATGGAAAAATGACAAACCACCCATGGCTATTTATCAGTGGATTTCTATCTACAATGAATATATCACTAAATAAATAAATTTCAATTATATTTTTAATCAAGGGGGTGCCAAAAGTTTGAAATGCCTTTATACTTTGTTTTTACGTAAATGTATTAACACATTTACCAAAAAAATGGCAACACAAAACATTTTTGGAACGAAATCAGATAACAGTAACGGTAGCCATATCATCACGATACATGTTATGAATAATGTTAGGCTTTCTTTAGTCCATTCCTGTTACTTCACGTGTTCAATTTCATGCTGATATAATAACAATATTTAATATCGTTTTTAAATGTAATCCAACGCTTTCCCGTAATTTTCTCATTTAAGAGTATTTTTAGGGTTTTAGTGAACGAATTACAAGCAACATTTAATTCTTTAACCACTTGTGCAAAATTTCATCTTCTGATATCGCCTAAACTCTTTTCATTCTACTACTTACTGTTATGCTACTAAGGATTCATTGTCTATGTTATATATTAAGGATAGAGTTATTATTATTATTATTATTATTATTATTATTATTATAAAGCAATGTTCCCACGAACAGACTTAATCAGACCGAGCTCCTTAATACTTGGGTTGTTTGCCTTCTACGTTCAAATTAATATTCTGATGTTCAAACGGTTGCTATTGTTATCATTATTTCTAATCCTTTGGAATAATGGCGTTCATCTAGTATTCTATTATGACAAAGCTACTTTTGAGCCGGTGCTGGGTGCATGAGAGGTGTTGCATTTTGCATTTCCTTTAATAAACAGACTCAATCAACCCAGTGTTTGGTCGCGTTTTATGCTTCCAACGGGTCTTCTTGAAAGATTTATTTTGCGTGGCTCCCTGGTTGTGTTAGAGGTGCTATGTCCTTCCGGGAAATCTGCCCCCTGTAAGTTATAGACTTGTAATACTTAGCATGTAATATGTCTACTGCCCTGGTACTTCTCGTTTAACCATATGGAGGTTAGTGAAAGTACAGTCATAAGCTAATTAAATGTTTATCCTATCTTAACTGTTGAAAATGATTCATGAAAGGACATATATAAAATACGTCTATATCAAACATGTTAAAGTTAGTTTGTCTAACATTGTTTTACAATTCGCTTCTTTTATGATAAAATTTTATAAAATGGAGGCAAGGTTGACGTCAAATCAATCGATAACAAAGTAGAAAGAAGGACATGAAAAGCACACAAAATTTTAGTTTAAAAAAGAAAGCAGTGTCAATAATACCGGGCTTCAAACAGTATGAAGACAGCTACTTTTTGCTGGAAAAGCCTCTTGTTTGTACCCACCTTGGTGACGGTACACAAAACTGCCACACCAAAGCATATTTGCAATATGTAGTTTCTTTGTAAAAATAGCTGTTTTTGATGGAAGATTTCTACCGTTTGCAGTAAGATTATTGGATAGAAAAGTGACAAAATTACACGAGATAAAACACAAGCTAAAACCAAACATCTCTATTTTCACACAGGAGATATTTGCCAAAAGATGTCATTTTTTCAAATAAGGATAGACGCGTAACGACAAAAGGAGAGATGTATGTAGTCATTGGCTTTGTAAAACAGGAACCTAGAGTAAACTTCTACCAGGTTTCGACAACCATAGCTTATATTTCCGACCATTTAAAACAATTTTAGAGAAAGTTCTTGTAAACAAAAGTCTGTAACACAAACCAACCGATAATATTATAGATGGTTCTTTAGTTGTTCTTGTTGTTTGAATGAATAAAGCTATTCTTGTAGCACATTCTTCTTATACTAGTGTGTCCTCAAATAATTTAATTTGTTTATTATCAGAATTTTCCTAAATGCTGATAGTTAATATCATGTTTACAGTTTTAATAAAATGTTTGCCGTAACATTAGAGAAGGTCTTTAGAGCAAACGTGTGTTTATTCTCAACCACCAGAGGTTTGACTTACACAGTAGACTTCCCAGATATGTGGCAATGTCTGGTGCTTAACGCCGACTCATTTTTTACACGTTATCGTGCCCTTGTATAAGTTTTTACAAGGCATACAAAATATTTCTTAATGTTCTAATAACGTTCTTAACCTGCGGTTTACCTTTTACGAATATTTTAAGACACATGAATTAAATTTTTAGGTAAATGGTTCCGTTTAACATATATTTACCTCATACCCCGCCAGCTGTAATGAAATACATTTTTTTTTCTTTTTTGATACTTTAATGAACGCCGCTAACAACTTCTTAATTTGTACATCATAAATTGTCAAGGTGAAAAAGAATGACACTTAAACGTAAAGATTATTGATAAAACACTTTTGTAAAACCGCCCATGATTTAACTGATAAAGAAGACTCTTTTTATCTAGTCACTTAATTTCCATCCCTCAACTGTCATTGAAATAAACATCTCGGCATGAGGCTGTGCTCCACCAATCAACGCTCGTTTTACATGGGTAGCTGGTGTAAGGTGCCACCCGTAAAAATTATTGAATCGTGAAAATAGCACTTTAACTTCATTTCGAACATTACTTTCACTTCTGTCCTTCTTTCGATTGGCCAATTAGTCTGGGTATATTTACGGGTGGTAGACGGTAGTTTATTTAACTTTAGTGTTACCGCATCGAAGTGGTGAAAGGTGATTTAAAGTTGGATTTAAGTGTTTATTAAACGTCCGAAATACAGTAATGCAAATATGAATAAAGTAGCAGGACAATCAAGTAAGTCGTTTAAACGAATTAATAATGGAATGTTTTAAAACAAAGCGTATATTTTAAGATTTATGGAGGTAGATGTAACACTTTATTAATTTAATGTGATACTTCTTCTTATGAACATTGTCTGTTTTATAGCCATAATTAAAAGGAAGGTAGCGATTAAAAAAAATGCAAAAGGAAAACATTTGTTTTTCAAATTATTTATATCACAAGTGTAGTTACTTCATTACGTAATTTAATGTTGATATTTATGCAAAAATGTTGTTTCTTTTGTATGACATGCTTGTCTCGTGAACATGTATTTAATTGCTAGAATGTATTCATACATGCAAGAAACTGTAAGAAATATGATATTTTCTTCTCTTTTTTTTCTATAGTAAAAAGTATTAAAATATATTTACCCATTAAATGTCCGTATGAAACAAAACGAATACATGTCAATTAAGACAGATCATTTTCTTAAGGAAATTAAATTATATTTTATTTTGTTAGGCGAAAGAAAAGGGAATTACGTCAATTTGATGAACATGTATATCCATGTGTGAAGAATATTTTTAATTCGTTCTTCTCCATAGTTTGGCATATTTATTTTTCTTCTTAAAAAATAAGTAAATATTTGTTTTCTATACAAAATAGATTATATATTTATAAGAACCTTCAAAACAACAAATTTCGACAAACTGAATTATAGATGGAACATTTTAAGGTGACGGCACTGTCTAATATCTTTAACAGTGTTTGTAGGGGGTGGGTGGGCTAGGGGAATTTAACATATACGATATTCATATGTGTTGATTAATAAAAAACAAGTTTCAGTTTAAGTTATAGTCTTTACTTTGGATGTTTAAAAACTATATCTATATGGTATTTAAAAGAAAATACAAATTGTTATATCACTCTTATTACATTAACACGAATGTGTATATATATGTATGTTTAATTTTATGCTATGTTTGTTCTCATGATTGAATACCATAAGAAAAACTCGAAACTCTTTAAAGCTAAAATGAAACTAGGCCCAGTATAATAATGTGTTTTTATCGAAACGATGCTTTTCGATAAACTCAAAATTTGCTACTTAATTATGTATGTGTATCAAGTTAAAAAGCTTAAATGATTTTATAATTTTACAAACAAAACTGGCATTAAAACTCTTAAAATATTTCTTGAACGGATCAGTCAGACTTGGGCTAAAAGAAAAATGTTCTGAAAATGAGCTGCAAATAAATGTCCAGCGGCAGTACAGGCTTGGAACTGAACTAATATTTGTTTTCGAAGATTTAGCTTTAGTCTGTCTCGAAGGTGGTGGTTTCAGCAAGAAGCCGGTTCTTCACGTGCTTCACACTATAACAATTTCTAATATCATTTATTAACGGATACTTTTAAGATTTATGTAAATCCATTTACAGAACAGGAAATAATATGTTCCGAAACATAAAACCCAACGGTTTTTTTTTTCCAAAGCTAAAAATTGAAAAACTTCGAAAATCTAAGTTTAACCCTATTTGACCACTTTTGGATTCATTCGGGAAGACGTATTTCATCATCGTGTTTGTCTAGGGAGACCCTGACGTAATACTGTCCATATAATTTTCCAAAAGGCAAAACAAATATAATAGAAAATAATATAACATGTAACAAATAATATCGGTTGGTGATTGCCAAGGCTCCAGATAGTGAGGTTACTTTAAAGTCACATAATATTATGCCACTGCAGATAAAAAATATCGGAAAGAAGCAGACAATGCTCGAGTTCTCAATATGCCCTAATTAAAATTTAAAAAACATATGAATGTGGAAGCTGAAATCTCTGACGAGCCTGAAGTAAATTTTGACGTTGTAGTGACACATAGAAATTCTGCTGCGTTTATTTTGTTCAAATAAATCATTTACTCATTCTTTCTTCAATAAAATGGTGAAACAAATTTATAACATATTTTTGAACCTACGGACAGGTATAAGCAGCGAGATTGGAGTCAATCTAGGTGATAAAAAGTTTATTAAATGCGCATTATACGATAAGCTGTGTGCGATTTAATAAATTATGTGCGACCTCCAAATAAAATGTCATATCAGAAAACAGCTCTCCCGTAGCCGGGAACACTGTGCACAACACAATTTGAAAAACAAATTAGAAAAAAACTTTTCTAGGACATTTCTTCAGTTATGTTTTGACAAGTTTGACAAGTTTATTTCATTTCTTCCAGAAAGTCAGAGACCCATGAGGAATAACAAAGCATATATACAAATATGGCGATACAGTAAATATGATATAACCGAAAAGCATCATAACATATAACATGTGATTATATGACTAAATTATCACTTTTAGACATGTGTTCTACAATAGCGGGGTCAACAGATTAACACAAATACATCGTATGTACTATAAATACAAGTTCTTGTGTTATAAAGTTCGTTACAAGTGAGTATAACTGACCAGAAATATATGTTTCTAGCTCTAGTTATGTTCCAACATGTGTTTAAATTGTATTAACTAGGTGAAGTATTAATTAGTAATTGCAATCAAACAAGACTACATGTCAATATGTAACATAGATTCATTTACAACTCAGTAGCTTCTGAAGACAGTGATATGGGAATTTCCAGGCTTGTTGAAGGCTGCATGCGATGTCTCTTAAACAATTTAGAAATATTGCACCTTAGAGTCTCTGTGAGTTGATACTTCAAGATATGGGAGTTACTTGTGAAGCTCAACTACTAGGTCTTATACAGTCAAGTCTGACTTTGTCTGTCGTTCCTCTAGCGTACAAGATTTTTTTCCCACATTTACTGATTCTGAATATTCATTTTCTTCTATTCAGATTGTAAAACAAGTTGTCATTAAATAATGTTGATGGTCTATAACAAATATCAACAAATTGCAGCAGTTCTGGAAGACAAAAACTAGAAAAAAAATGAAGGTTTCTATTTTAGTTTCGATCAGTTAGTTGTTAAATATGCCGCATTGATATGTAACTCTCTGATTTTTCGTTAAAAGATTCAGATTTTAAACCGGCATATATGATACGGGCTTTTTTAAGTTTGTCAATTTGCTTTTTATAATGAAGAAAATATTACAAGAGTGTTTAAACATTTTGAACCTTTGACAGTTTAAACATGCGGAAAAAAATCGCTTTAAACAAATTCAAATCAAATATGTTTTGCCAAGTTCACAAAATCTTTGCACCTATCTTAGTTTAAACAAATGACTGCGGTACCAGGAAATTGTATACAGTAATTAAGTACGTGAATTATGTTTCAAATCTCCCCAGTGTCTTCCTTTAGAATGGGTTTACAACTGTTTAAATTATCAAACAAGCTTTACATTGACTTATTGGCGGGGATTAATCTTCTGCGTCGTTGTCAGCCGTTGCGTAAGTATTTGATTAAGACAGGAAAAAAAGAAAACCAAGTCGGAATCTTAGTAACAATAAAGAACATCAAGAATAAATAACAAAGTAAACCCTTGTCGCTAAAGGAGATTACTAAATGTTTTAGCTTTGCGTTGACTTTATTAAAACGGGCTGGAGTTGATTTGGTACTTTCTCAAGATCAAAACGTGAGCTTGGTAGGATTTTGAACAAATGCGGTTCATAATTTATGAAAATATTTGTCTGTTCGTTCTATCATTTATCATACTTTGCAGTGGTTTTAAATTCTGCTTTTGAGACGAAAAGATATTATTGTGAGAACGCAAAAAATTAATTTTATAGTTTTAAGAAAATTGGAAAAAATATTTGATAAATGAGTAAGTAAAATTGTAATTTTGATTTCTGACTGCATTATTAAATCCATTTGCATTGAAATGAATAGCGACTGTATGATTCTGAAATAATTTTGATTGAAGACAGAATTGTAATATGTTTAATATCTTAACGGAATATTCACGATGTCACTTGCTCTGTTTGATAAATTGCTCTTACAAAATAGCATTTCAAGTGTTCTTAAGAGAAATTTAATTAATGTCAAACTTCTCACTTTAAATTTAGTGTTTTTAAAAGATTTTTGGATGGAAAAGTATACATCGAAGAATGCGCAGTGTGTTTTGTTTAAACAATACATGTATACTTAAATACCCATTACCAAAGTAAGCTTAACAAAAATTACAGAAAACAATAGATACTTCAAAGTGCCGACAGTCTAAAGTCAGTTGCAAATTTCCGTCAAAACAGTTTCATATATTTACATTTAAGCTGAGGACATCATAAGCCACATCAAAGGAAAAAATGTAACCTAATTGACAAAAACACAAGCCGGCTATTACGAAAAAGGCCAGCATCCGAATTAAGAAAATAAATATCCCGGTTTCAAAAGATAAAAGTCGGTGCAATATATACTTACAAAGGTGCAAATGTTGCAGTATTTATTTTTGCATCAATTGACGGCGGTCTTTCACTTACAACGGGGTTTGGCTTTTAAAGTGTATCCGGAAGAAGAAATGTTTGTTCAGGAGGATAGTTAGACTGCCGGAAGATGGCGTTGGTTTTCACACGGCTCCATTCATTATAAAACATGCATTATTTAAAGAGGACATCTCGTATACAGTCTTCAAGTCTCACGCGTAGGAAATTAAATCTATTCTTTTTATGGATTCACCTGCGTTTAATTGAACAACTCAGTAATTTTGCGTTTTAATTAGACGTCATCGGTTGTCGCCGATTTCCTAACGGATGCCATTCTCTTAAATAAATCAGCTAGAAGACTTGAGAAGATGTCAGCTATTTATTGCACGAGAAATTCGTACGTAAATGCTGGCACGGCCAAATTGGCAATAAGTGACTCGAAATAATTGATGATCATTCATCGATAGGGTGCGTTTACAGGTGATAAATTTGCACGGGACAGGTGCTTTTATAGAAGATGGGTAGCAGGTTACATCCGGGCTATTACGATAAGACAATAACTTAGGCAGAATGATAGAAAGTCTTTGATTATCTTAAAGAGTTAGCGGAAATTATTGCAATCTATTTAGGAACCAATTTCTGTTCACATTAATAATTAATAAAGAATCGGATTTTATATGAAACAATAAAAGAACAATATAATAAAGCTAAGTGTTTTGTTGTTGATGAACATTTATGTCTATAAGACATGCAACTTAGATACCTGTTGATACTGGAGAAAACATTTGAAAATAATCGTAAACCCGCTTCTGACGCATAATATAAAGTGGCTAGCTTGTAGGTAACGTTTGACAGAAACGTTCAATACTTTTTAACTGTGTATTTCAACCGCGGAGGTATCGCTATTGCCTCACCGGTGTGAATAAGACCCCGTAATTCAAGACTTTAGTCATTTCAGCCAAAGAAGTCGTCATTATCATCTTTAGAACTTATTCTTGAAAAGTGACATAATAAAGCCGCAATAAGCTATATCAATATTGTATACATCTTCCCTTATTGACCAACTTAACTTTTTGAAAAGATCACCATAAAAGGGTAACGCAACAGTTGTGAAGTCCCATAACACCTGTAGCGGCTTCTTGCGACCCCTAGGTTGAAGGAATCCCTTCTTAATACACTTAATCATCTCTTCCTAACCATCACCGTAGGTGGGCCACAAAGAGCAAAATCTTTTGCAATACATAATAGGTCCTTCTAAAAGTCATATTTACACGAAATACGGATCGTTAATGATATACTAGGGTCGGCGATTATTCTCTGTTACATTATCATTGTATAATGTGGTCTTGTTAAGTTATGATTTTAGCGGATCAACTCTAGGCTGGCTAGCTAATTGAAAGTTGATTGTCGCTAAATGAAGGACCTCTAATACGATACGGAATGCGATATGGGGGGAAGATGATCATGTCAAAGATTTTGTCAGTGTCTTGTCCTGTTACGTAATGACACTACATGTTGTCGCCCTCCGGTGAATGTCTACTTACTATAAGTGTTTCTAAAACAGTCGAAGTGATACGGGAAGAAAGTGTTCTTTCAATCATATTGAATACACGCATTTTATTAACGAAATGTATATTTTGTGCTGTCTAAACAATGATTTTTTTCTTTGGTGAATTACATGTTAAGTTCAAGTATATATTTGCTTTGAGGACATTGTCTGAAATTATGTCAGCCAATTATTGCATGAAAATTCCGTACGGTCAAATTGGCAATATGTTTTAAAGGGAAATAACTACAAAGAGGTAAAACTAGGGTGGTCTATGAGAGGACCCGAATGAATAATGAAATGTTTGACATTAAATAAATCTTATCATTAATCACTTTAAAGTGCAAATTACAATGCTTGCAGTATATATAAGTAACTCGCCTATAATTTATCGTATTAAATTATGATATAAGTTAATATGGTTTAAACTGAACCACTTGTATACCCAGTGAGTTTATAGTCCATGAAGACTATAACGATCGCGCAAGTTGTACATTTTTTTCAACCAACTTTTTATATAAAGTAGGCTATGTATCGCAGCATTGTAAATCAGACTGAACGAAATATTGCCTTAAACAATTAGGAATAAAGATGATATCACAAGTGTTAAACAAATAATTGTTTGATCACGGGAAGTGTCAAACATGTGCAGCATTCTCAAAACCTTTCAAATATTAATTAAGATATGCAAAATGTGCTGTATGTGTTCTTAAAGTGGAACACACATAGAAAAATCTGCTTGAAGAAAAAAATAAAATAAAATAATTTGAAATAAATAAGAGCATTGTTTATGGTGTATATACAAGATCCCCCGACAACAGAAAGGTCTTTTAATATACGTCGTAGATCTACTAAAAGATTAAAAATTACAAGGAAAAAAGAAAAGTTTTTGGTTGCGGGTTTATCCCGCTACCAAAGTTAAGTGTATTTCTGACAATCATGTAGCGTCTTCATTTGATTCCAAATCACAAATCCAAAGGATGTTCATGTGCTACACAAAGTTGTCTTATTCATGAACAATGCGGATGAATTATCAATGATCAAGCACTTCTTATTCATCCTCTATCCATTCACACTGGCCATTTAGATTATATAAGATCTGTCAGTGATTAGGTATTCCAGCCGATGGTTACATCACTGACTTCCAGCTATTCATGTAAGGTCAATCAGAGTTTATCTTCGATATGAGGCATATTAGTATTTGTTTCTTATACATGTATATTTTTTTTAATATAAGCACTTGCAATATTTCGTCCACCCGCATAATATTTTATCAGTATGTACATTACTTTCGGTTCACTTGTAAGTCGTATTTTGTCAGACATACAGTGTAAACTGTACGAATCAATTTACCGTTTCAGGTCGTATTTTGATGGACATACCATGTAAAGTATGTCAGGATCATTCCTCTGGAAAACATTATGGAATCTACGCATGTGACGGGTAGGTTTCACATTTTCAAAATGATTTATTCACAAGTTTTGTTTCCATGAAGCATTTTTTAAGCACTAGCTGTAAAGTTCGGTTTCTTTTAATATTATATTTACGATTGTGATCAAAACCTGTCAGCACTTTTTGTGTACTTATTTAATAAAAGAATTATTTCTATAGGTAAAAATTCTTAAAATGAATACATAAAAAGAAAGTCCTGGTGAACTTAATTAAAACATATACTTTTTCTACTTTCAGATGCGCCGGATTTTTCAAGGTAGGCTTACATATTTGCCATTTTCAAATTTTCAGGCATCTTTTACATGCGTTATTGCAATAAAAAGAAATAACAAAATGAAAATATAACTGTTTTTTTTTAACTTAACGGAGAGTCCTGTGTTGTTGTTGTTCTTGTTTTGTTCCGTTTCAACAAGTTTAGAAATGTTTCTAAAAAGGGAACGTTGCATAAATCATGTTAATAGCAGACGTACCTTTCATGAAAAATATTTTCGCAGATTTTCAGCCAGTTAATTAACTTTGATAATTTTTGTCATTTCAGCGGTCTATAAGAAGAAATAGACAATATATATGCAAGTCACGTGGTCAGAGCAGTTGCCCAGTAGACAAGACACACAGGAACCAGTGCCGCGCGTGCAGACTTAAGAAATGTATGGAAGCAGGCATGAACAAAGATGGTAAGTTACGCCCCCTTTTATTTAGAAAAGACTAATAAACTGAGACTAAATACTTGATTTCTATGTGTAATTTTAGAAATTTTGCATAAATATGAACTACTTTTTTCCAGTGGTTAAATACGAGTTCAAGAAGACGAATGCGGCTGTTTGGCCACTGTGTTGAGAAATTAACATTGGTTAGATTATTATTTACTTTCTGACATGCTACTTATTTGCATTGCTGTAGTGCTTATCCGTATACAGCACTTCTCCATATGAAGGAAAAAAAGTAGATGAGGGTTGTCTCCCGTCTTACTTCATTGAAATTCAGCAGCTTCCGATATAACAGTTGTAAACTTGTTTCTTGAAAGAAAATATTTTCTTGAAAGAAAATATGATCCTTATTATAATTTTGTTTAAGTAAGAAACTTTAAACAAATAAAAGAAAAAAAGTCAAGTGCGTGAAAATATGTTGAGCTCCATTCAATATTGACTAAATAAACTGAATTGGTGGGCGTCGATTTTTTAAGAGTCAAAACTGCGTTTGATTAGAATTCTCAGCGAGGTAGAGTCAAGTGCAATAATCGGTCGGTACTTAAATGCAAAACAAAAACCTTTAGGACTTAAACATCGGTGCGGTTTTGTGTGAGGACCAATATATGTTTACTCGAACGCGATTGCCCTTCCCACTTTCAAAGAACTTTCAAAAGTCTCAATTACCGATTTGAAAATCTAGCTTGTTCCACAGGGAGAATATTCTAAAATAATTAAAAGGTAAATTCGACTTGTATTTTTGATAGGTTCATGACAATAGAATATAAAGGTCATTCGCTATTTTAACACATGTTCTGAGATTGAAAATCATTGTAAATCGCCTACAAAATGTTCACTAAGGAATCGAGTGTTTACCGAACGAACTTAGCTCGTTTTGTGTATATATTTCAATGTAAATTAATTTTCTTTCTGTCTAAAAATGATATGCGTCAAATGTGTCATTATTCTTTTCAAATAAATCATATATTTTTAGTCTCGACTTTTAATTTGAGTACATATTATCAGTAAATGTGGTTCAAAAGATCAGGTTTCGGATAAAAGAGATAGTTAAATGCGTTGAATACACGCTCTAACGGATCATTTTTCGCCATAAAAGACTAACTTTCAAACTCATTTACCCATCAATAGTTGCACAAAAATCACAAAGTCATATAATTTGTCAGCGCAACAATAACGTATTGTAAATGGAAATATAATGCTGTCGTAGTTGACTCAATAAATCACTCATTGATATGAATATATGAAAAACTTTTGTTCTGATTTGATAAAAAGAAAAAAAATGCTTATTTTCAGAAGTTCATTATTAACAAAAATATATAACTGTAATTATAACTAAACGATTACAGCAAATAATTACTACAATTTGAATTGAATTATCAATAATTATTCCAGAGTTAAAGTTTGATGGCGAATATGTTTTTTTTTTAAATAACGAGCCCCCTTAACGAGTATTGAAACAGCGGGCGTATGACAAGTTTACGGTAACCGTGCGCAGTAAGACAGCCAACGAAATACCTGCAACAATAGACATGCAAATCACGATTATATAGATAACTACTCTTGTATCAAAAATATTGAAATTTCAAATGAAAATCTGACAAGGTGATAAAAATCTGATAACGTTGGCACACGTGTCTCCAAACATGATTTTTTGTTTCACTGTCATTTATCTGCAATAACAAATTACTGTCAACTGTGTTAAGGCAAATGGTGACATGAATTTATTAAGAAAAGGCAGCCATGATTTCGCTTATTGTTTGCTTTCAAATGATATTTACATTTTTTTCATGTTTTTGCGCGTCTTTGAAATCTAACGAATAAAACTTATGGATTGCTTTAAATAGAGACGTCGTTTTTCTCTACTGATAGAAAAAGAAGCCACTATAACCCTACCTCGTGAGATTTTCACATACGATATCTGTACAGTTCAAATCTCAGTAATTTTTTTAGAAGATCTATATGATGTTGTTGTTCTGTTAGACATGAACAGAATAAGCTGTTAGCACTGTCGCGTTATTACAGAACATACGTTTCTAATACCATTTATTTAATGACCAAATAAAATGCAAGGCATATATGTCTCATTTATGTTTTTTACAGCTGTGCAGCATGAGAGAGGGCCTCGAAACTCTACAATCCGTAGACAGGTGGCCATGTACCTGAAAGAGACTAGCGAACTCAACTCCTTGTACGGCTCTTCTCCATTCCCGTCCCCCTACATGCCAGGGTTCTACACGTTTGAACGTCTAAATGACGGAATAACCGTCAGTGCAGTGGACCCACCTTCCTCTCCTCTGACACCTATAGCAAGCCCCATAACACCCACACCGACCTCTCCGGGGATCATTTGTCAACCAACACCCAAGGTAACTATGCATGAAAACATTATTGGGATGTTTAAACGCATTCTGTAATACTTTTTGCTACTATCCGTTGTTTTGATCTACAACAATTGTTTAGTTGACTTGCCTTTTAAAAGTATTGATACATACTGCTAATTAAGACAAGTGTATCTATATTTTTAAATAGTTTTGGAGTCTCGTTCTAAATACGGAAGAACTCGATCTATAATATTTGGGAAAAAGTATGTTAAACATGTAATCTTGTCTAAGTTTATCATTTTCTGAACTAAAGGGTTTATGTGTCTTCTTATTCCTTTTAATCGACCCGGCATTTCTTTATTTATATTACATGACATGTGTAATTTCAGTACATAAAAGTATTGTTTTTTTTTTTAACAGTACCCCCACGAGCTGATACAGTCCTATTTTAGTAACCCCGAGGCTGTGTGCGAAGCCGCAGCAAGACTTCTTTTCATGAGCATTAAATGGACAAAGAATGTACCTGCCTTCTTGGGTTTACCGTACAGAGACCAAGTGACACTGCTGGAAGAATCCTGGAGGGAGTTGTTTGTTTTAGGAGCAGCACAATTCCAGATGCCCATAGATGCTTCTACTTTACTGTCAGCTGCAGGTAAGTTGAACACAAACCTGATAGTTTAAGATACACTTGGAGTAACATAAAAGACTACCTATATATCGAAATAGGCTGTAATTCATTTTGGCACGAAATGGCGCAGATAAGTTCAGTTTTTCCCCAATATGGCGTTAATGAGTTCTTTTTTGCCCCAAAAATGGCGTAAAATCAGACTGTATGCAATATTTTACCAGTTGAAATGTCTAGTATTTGACGTAATGAAAAACACTTTCAACAGGGTTTGTATGGGGAACCTCCAAGTTTTAACCAATTCTTGAAAATAAAAATATCTGAAATTTTAATGAGTACAGCTTTCGATCGTAGCCAGAATGACTAACAGTTCTGTAACAACAGTGGACCCATGGTCAAAGTATGTTAAAATATGTTGTCGCATTTGACTGTGTTCGTTACTAAAACATTGTCATTATGTCCTAAATATGGTAAAACGTATATTTTATTTAAAAAATATTTAATTAAAGAACTATTTAGCGACCCGTTTTGAACAAAACAACAATTTTGTTTTCAAACCTCACTACAGAAGATAGGAAACAATACATTTTCAGTTGTCAGCAGTTTGAAAATATTCCAAATTGTGTAGGTTATTACTGGCTTAAGCGAACATTTTCCTCTGATCACATAACATTACCAAAACACATACATTATTGCGCGGATATTTTCATAAGCGTCTAAAAAGTGTACACGAATACATTGGTTTTTATGTTAAGTATTATTACTCAGAAAATTCTAATCATCCTTGGATTTGAAGAGAACTGATAACAATTACAATTAGTCAAAATAACGCTATACTAAGGTTGCTAACAGTCTTTTGAGTATGCTTCACTTAGACTAAAGACAGTGCTAGACAGCCATATTTATTTGCGTCAGAAATGAAATGCACCTAAACACCCTTTATGGACGGTATATCTGTGCACTCTTCAGTTGGAATATATCATGTTAATAATATTGTATGATTCTTGCGGGTATATTACAAAAATGACGTGACTGCTGTCTTGTGTCTTTATCACACGCGGGATCGTTCTGACGTAACTGTAGAACTTCTTTTCACGAAAACACGAATCGAAAACAAAACATGGAAGTGGCTTAATCCATTGTATCTGATCTCAGACACGTTATAAAACTCTTAATACATGACGCTCACAAATACTGTTAAATACATTAAGTAGGATCAAACAGAAACATTTAAACTTTACAAAGTGCGTCACAATTAACTTGATAATATGTGTACTTGAGGAAGTAGATCTAACAGGCCGCCGGAAATTAGTATTTTTATACATTGACTTGAAAAATAAATTATTTGCACATATTTGACTTCTTGTTTGCAAATCTAGAAGACTTTTAACGCCGTTGTTCAAAGTTTAACTGTACTTCTCATTATAACTCGGGCTATAAAATATTCCGGCAGTATAAATATATAACATAACATCCTACGGCACTGAACAAAGAAGTAATAGCTTAACAAATTTCTGTTTCAAGGTCTTAGCAGCGAGAATTCTCAAACAGAGAAGGTCATGAACTTGATGACAGAGATTCGAGCCCTACAAGAGATTATAGCCAAATTTAAAACTATACAAGTCGACGCTACAGAGTACGCTTGTTTGAAAGGAATTGTACTTTTTAAAACTGGTATGTATATAATTGTGCTTGGAATTATTCTTTCGTCTAGATAAACACATGAAGCACCGATCTGTTACTGCACCTTTTTAAAATTATTTTTTTGCCAAAACTATTCTATTTTTGATTTGTTTGTATAATTGGTTGCTTGGCAACACAGCTTCTTTATCTATTGTTTATTTGTCAGTAAAACATTATTCTAGAAATATTTATCTTTGCACTGTTTACATTTAACGGGAACTGCACGGAAGAAAATGTGCTATGAGTTTTTGTTACCCGAGATAATTTACATTTTTATCCCATTTGTTAAAACATATCTAGCACACAAATTCATTTGATTAATGAGAATGGACTTAAACAAAATTACATTACCACCATTCTTTTCTTTTTTCAGTTCTTCCTGGAAACACATCTAGTGACGTGAAGACGCTCCGAGACTTTCATACAGTAGCGTCATTGCAAGACCAAGCTCAAATGACCTTGAGCAAATATATACAAACCTCTTACCCCACCCAGCCATTCAGATTCGGAAAACTTTTGTTGTTATTGCCAACGCTAAAGACTGTTAGCGGCTCCACCATTGAAGAGCTGTTTTTCCGTAAAACTATCGGAAGCATTCCTATTGAACGGCTATTAATAGACATGTTTAAATCAAACGACTTTTGACCCTCTGTCTGGCACAAAGTGTTTAAATTATTGTTATAGATTAGTTGAATGTATCAGATATATTGCATAATATGTTTTTCTTCCCTTATAAAGGGACAGTATTTGGTGCAGAACCCCGATGTATGTAGAGGTGTAAAATTAGATACCATTTCACATAGGAATTAATGGTTAAGATAGCAAATATCAATTGCTTATGTTTGGCAAAGAAATTTTTTAAACTTTTTGGACCAGATTATAAATGCAGAAAATGAGAAATGGATAAAATTGTATACTGTAGCTTTTTCATAGCTTGTCTATGTAGTGATCCTTATGATTCGATTGTTCTGAAATTAGATTTTTTGTATTATGTTACCAATGTTACCATCTAAATGTAATAAGTAGATTTGCCTATTAAGAACTGGCGGTTAGATTTACTCTTCTGGTATGTTTGCTCTGAAAGAACATAAGTGTAGGAAAATAGTTTAGATTTAATGATTATTAGGAAGTTCAGACCTTTAAGTTTCAAAATGCTTTGGGGTTTGTAGAGACAATTCTTGTAATGTTGCGCGGAAATCTGGTACATTTGTACATTCTTACTGTAAACTACCATTATTAACATCAGCTCTAAATCCAATTTAGAAAATATCAATAAGTTTTAATTAAAAAGGAGTTGATTCTAATTCTAAAATAATTAGCTTGTAACTTTGGTACAAAATGTCTGGAAGACGCATAATCGCTGGATGTTTGTTAAAAATGTTTTATTTTGACTGGACAGAAAATGTATTACTAAGATATGCAAAAAATGTCATTGTTGGTGCAAAACTGTCAAGATTTATTTCATTAAATCAATTTTCCCAGATCAAGAAGTTTAGGGTTTCATAGATATAAAAACATTTTAACGGTTTCTTGTTTATGGGTAGCTAGAGTATCCCATTCTCTTTAAACTTGCTTCCTTTTCAGAATTACTACATCAAAAGTCGGCATTAAGGTGAAAATAACCAAAATGAAGTAAAGTCACACATAGAATAGCCAAAATGTATTCTTCATAAATTTTCAACACTAAAATAACAAATGTAATATCAGAATGATTTCTAACAGATTGTCTAAATGGTTTTATTTAACACTTGCAATGCCCCTTTCCGGTCATGGGTGTTAAAGTGTTCAAAATTGCAGCAATTTACGAAATCACAAAGTCATACTTTCTTACCATCTATGCTCGCGTCTACATTTCGGAACAGTAGACAACACTATAAGATTATTCCGCAGTCGTATGGTGAATCACAAGTTACTTTTTGCAAACGTACCCCCGCACCCCCTGAGTTTTTTAACGTTTACCATGTCACAATCCTTTAAACGAAAAGTCTTTAGAATAAGTATAAACTCAATCTTACACAAGTTCGTCGCCGAAAAGTGGCTTTGATGGGAACATTTATTATTGTCATTTCGACAGTTAAATTTTTTATAGCTGTTGGGCTAAAAAAAAATCCAAAGTAACTACGTAAAGTGACTTTTGTACCAACTCGATGTGCATTCGTTAATTCATTGTAGTTTTAGTGTCTGCTGTCTGTTTAAAGTCCCAATGCATTGTTTTATAAAATATTCGGTCGAGACTAAAATGAATGGATGTGACATGACTGCATTCTACGGTCGTTTACCTGCAGTTTTTAAAATAGGAGAAAAGAAGACAAAACTGCGCACTGCATATGGGCTTTTTCTCACGATGCCTAATCATTTGGCCATTTCTTTCTTCAACGTTAATAAGTCTACGAACTATCTGAACGTTTCTTCATAATGGCGATAATAAGGCGGAAATTGGCTACTATCTTTGCGGCTAATCTTACCTCTATATAGTGGAGAGTTTCAAAGATCGTGAAAAACGAAAATTTGACGTGACAACTTTAATGGCGATTTAATTGAATTTCGCCTTTATTAGAAAATTGATGGGCAATTGTCTGATATTAATTCAGCACGCACAAAACGACAGAGTTGCTAAATGAGCCATCCGATGAATAATTAACAAGTATACGATATTTGTGTACTTTGTGTTTTATTTGAGCTAAGATCAAAGCTTTTTAAGCGAAAGACAATCGATTTGGGAGGCACGTTGAGACTTTAAAATCAAATTATTCATTAATTATGAAAATGTTCTATTTTATGAAGTAAATGTTTGTTACTTATTCAAATTTGATTTTGTTTGCTCGCAGTAAAATAGGATATTACAGCACGATCGGATTCACATTTTATTTGAATGAGAAAGCTATTTTAATTTTAAGAAATGCCTTTTCTCCAGTTGTAATAATGCATGTCTTAATATCTTCACATGAGACTTTGGTTGTCGAGCTGGACTTGAAAAAACACTAAATCGTTTTGGTGTACATTTCTACGCAATTTAAAAATTTTTATATGATCGGAGTAAGATATTCTAAAGAGTATTTTAGGCTTTTTTGTCTACTTAAGATTTAATAGAAGTAATTGTTGTTATTACAAACTATATTACAGTTCAAATTAACTAAAGATTGTAAGAAGAAGGTTTTTTTTCCATCTCTCTAAAGTGTGTTACTTTTTTTTTCTATGAAACGGACCCAAAGATTAAGATATACAAAACAGTATCAGTGTAGCCATTTTTCATTTGATTAGTTAATGATTGACTTCTAAACCAAATCTAAATAAATAATGTCATAATTGTTTGAAAAATTCATTGTTTTTATCAAAGTTGTTTTGTCCTTATGGGATTCATAGATCGCACAGTATCTCAATATTTGTTGTTTGTGAATCTAAATTTTGTTTTATAAATGTTTAAAAAGAGAGTATTATATTGTCAATATTATTAAAAGTATTACTATTTACATAATCTTTTGTTTGTTATCATTTGTCATATCCGACAACATAGTTTTTTTGCTGATGCACAGTTTTGTTTGTCATATCAGATAACAAATGCACAGTCTTGTTTGTCATATCAGTCAACATAGTTTTTTCCTAATTCCCAGTCTTGTTTGTCATATCAGATAACATAGTTTTTTCCTGATTCCCAGTCTTGTTTGTCATATCAGACAACATAGTTTTTTTCCCTAATTCACATGCAGTCTTGTTTGTCATATCAGACAACAAAGTTTTTTTTCCTAATTCCTAGTCTTTTTTGTCATATCAGATAGCATAGTTATTTCCTAATTCATAGTCTTTTTAGTCATATCAGACAACATAGTTTTCCTGATGCACTGTCTTGTTTGTCATATCAGACGAGATAGTTTATTTCCTAATTCTAAGTCTTGTTTGTCATATCAGACAACATAGGTCTTTTGCTAATTCCCAGTCTTGTTTATCATATCAGACAACATAGTTTTTTTTGCTAATTCCCAGTCTTGTTTGTCATATCAGACAACATAGGGTTTTTCCTAATTCTCAGTCTTGTTTGTCATATCAGTTTTGATTCCATACCTCATGTTTTTATTTCGATGTAAATGAGATGTGGAACCAAAATTTGTAGTCCTGTTTGGCGCCATATAACCTATACTGTTTTGGTGCGCCGTAAAACCCAAATGAATAAATAAATAAATAGTCATATCAGACAATATACTTTTTTTTGCTAATTCCCAGTCTTGTTTGTCATATCAGACAACATAGGGTTTTTCCTAATTCCCAGTCTTGTTTGACATATCAGACAACATAGGTTTTTTGCTAATTCCCAGTCTTGTTTGTCATGTCAGACAACGGTTGATTGCCTTTTTTGCTAATTCCATGTCTTGTTTGTCATATCAGACAACATAGGGTTTTTCCTAATTCCCAGTCTTTTTTGACATATCAGACAACATAGGATTTTTGCTAATTCCCAGTCTTGTTTCTGTCAGACACCGTTGTAGCTTTTTTTTGTAATTCCATGTCTGTTGCATCAGAAGGGTTTTTCCTAATTCCCAGTCTTTTTTGACATATCAGACAACATAGGGTTTTTCCTAATTCCCAGTCTTTTTTTTACATATCAGACAACAGGATTTTTGCTAATGCCGAGACTTGTTTGTCATATCAGACAACATAGTTTCCTGAGGCACAGTCTTGTTTGTCATATCAGACAACATAGTTTTTTCCTGATGCCCATTCTTTTTTTTTTGTCATTTCAGACAACAGAGGTTTCATGATGCCCAATCTAGTAATGAAAGGCAATTAAATTAGTTAAAGAAATTTAAGTTTAAATTATAAACCCGAGCGCTTTCGGCTTTTGAAAAAAACTTTTTCAAGGGTAGCATAAATCAAAACAAAAATGGCACATTTTCCGCTTGTAAAGTTCTGCTTTAATTATATGCTAACCCAATGTTATATATAATACTGTTGCTATGGTGAGCAGTTATGCGCTCTGATTTACTGTAACTGATTGGGTTGCTGTATAACCTGTATAACAACACACACAACGACCAAACATGGTATGAGTGGATGAGTACTTAGGCTGGTTCTCCGTGACCTTCAATTTGTCATTAAGAGTTTATCATATTCAGGTGAGCGATATATTATTTGTTATAATAAGGCAAGAATTCAACAGAACATTCAATAAAATTAAATATCTTTTAAAACTAAAAATGTCCATAAAATTACACATTTTTTATCAAAAAGTTTTTACCATTCTGTAAAAGAAAAGAGAATACTAGTATGTAAAAACTCATTTCTTTTTCGATATTAAACGTTTTGTAATAATTTTTGGCTGCTTGAAAAGTTCACTAAGTGTGTCTGAAAAATGCCAACAGTAAATGTTCAGACCAAATCACGATTTGAATTAATTTTCAACAAGTTACAACAATTAAAAGCTGAAGAGTTTGCAGATAAAAATGAATGTTAGAAGTGATTTGTGTACTCTGTCATCGACTTCTACTGTCAAAAGGACTTGAATTTTTGTGGTCTTACAACATGAAATAAACATAAGTTTTCTTAAGCATACATTAAGTTGGTCCTCCCAATTCTTAAAGAAGCTATTCAAAACATGCGTATGTTGAAATATCGGAAATTAATCGTATTGGAACATGTGTGTCTTTTATAAAGTCACGACGGGTAAATATTGTTCTAAGTACTTGCGTTGGATTTTTGTGTCAACTCGAGGTATATCTTTATTTGCGAACAGAATTTGAATGGGATATTAAAGCCATTTTTGTGTTAAAATGGATTAAAATATAAACAGAAACTACTAACTGTCCGAGCTAGACAACCAGTATCAATTTACCCGTGAACTTAGCCTTGACTTCGGAGATTAAAATTTTGTTTTCTTATCAAATAAGGAAGATTGCATTTTTCTATTTGTGGAAAGTCTAGACCACCACGTACTGAGGGGGATAACATGCTTTTTTAAAAGTTGTCCTGTAAAGCAAGATAATTAATTTGCTATATAGAAATTTGAGTAGGTTAGAACTACTCTTTGAAACACCTGCATTGATGAAGTAGCATAGACAATTTAGTAGAGAATGAAATTGTCAATAGTACTGAGGGCATTTCAGTGAAATTAAATCTAAACAATGCGACAAACCATGATATTACCAAATACTGTTTGGATGTAAAGTGATCACTTTAAGATCGACTTAATGTTCACCATGACGATCGTTCAAGCGGTCTATGCTACCATTCGTTTAGACACTTCTGCATAAAACAAAATCACTATGCAAACACGTATATAAATTAATTTCTTTCACTGTAAGGACTTTTAAAATAATCGATACCGCGACACAAACGTTAAATCGGAAACAGAAAATATACAGACCATATGAACGATTTATTCGCGAGCGTTGCACCGCGCTCTCATATATTTATGATGCATAGTGGGTATGACTATGTTACTTTAATCATAAAGGCACCGTTACAGAAACGGCCAAAATGTATTAGTTTGAAAACCAACCCAGTTTACATACGAATATTTTAACTATATGATTTCTTTTGTCACTTTGTAATGCAGTGGATTGTGTAAGATTTTTCATGCCTAGGACCTTGGTACAAATCCCATCGATGTATTTAAATATGTATGTTTAACAGCGTTTCACTTTCGAATTTGATGTAATAAATCTTTTAGAACGACGTTGGCCTAGCCCCAGGTAGCGCTGACTAGTATAAGTATTATGCACTGGTTTTCCTATATGTTATGCAACCGGGCATTGTATAATTTTCCATTGAAGGCTGATCGGTTGAACTTTATACCGCATTTTAACATAAAGAACATGTTTGCGCTGTGTCTTACCTATTACCTGTTTTCTTAATATATATACCTTACAATGCGTAAAGTCTTATTGGAGGCCAAACTTTCAAGTTTTTTAAATTTCTAAAATGAAATTTTCTCGAAAACGACGAGAGAATATAGCCACGAATGACAGCGTATATCATCGTATCTCTCTTAAATTTATTAGGCGTGTAGGGTAATGTTTCGGTCGCCCAATTCTGTTGTCATAGTTTGAACACTGTCGTGACCGCACCCATAACACGCCAGTTCTATTACTTTCAGGAGAAGCGGAATCGAGAGAGGGTCATTAATTACACGTAATTTATGATGATAAAAATAATCAACAAATGCAAGACTTATGATCTGAATATGAGCAGCGCCATGAGCAAACCAACATAGTAGCTTTGCGATCAGCATGGATCCAGACCAGCCTGCGCATCCGCGCAGTCTGGTCAGGATCCATGCTGTTTGCTAACGGTTTTTCTAATTGCAATAGGCTTCGAAAGCGAACAGTATGGATCCTGGCCAAACTGCGCGGATGCGCAGGCTGGTCTGGATCCATTGGCAAAGCCACTATGTTGGTTTTCTCATGGCGCGGCTCATATTAAGGTGATCTACCGGCAAAATGTTCTCATGTCTTCGCTGACTTAAACAGCTGTGTACAAGAAAAATGACGTGAGCCCACCTAACTGCAGGCAGATTCCCACAAAACGGGATCTTTTTGTCAAGCATGCCAGCCATAGGGTCCCAGGGTGAATCTTTGCACGGGGTCTTTGTTCGGGGCGAAACTTCACTAATCGAGACAGCTAATTAAGACAGGGCAGTCAAATTATCGTCAAGGGAGGCTATTGTGCTCAAGTTGACTGACTCGTTAATTCACCCGCCGAGAATTTGATGACAGTGGTCGTATGTCGGTATGAGTGAATCATTTTTTGTTTTCTTCTTAACTAGCCAGAAATGACCAGTATACAATTATCTTATTAAAGTTGTAATTGCGTATTAGCCATCATTTCCATTTTGGACAAATAGTTGAATGGGTTTCAAAATTGAAGTGTTACAGATAAATGGCAAGATGTTTTTTTTTCTTTTTCATACAGCTTTAGAAGGTTTGATTTTAGCTTTAAAAATATATCCTGGTACCAACCACGAGTGAGGATTTCTTTCTAAAGCGTTTCCCACAACGCGGCAATGACCCATCCATTGAGTCCACCTACAAAATACAGAGCCTCGTTCCGACAAAACTGTCCGCAACATTTGTGACCGCGGGATGGCCAAATTCGACTTAACTTTACACGTTCCGGGTACGGATTTACACACTAAAACATCTTTCTTATTCCAGTTATGTGAAGGAATGTAAGTCAAGTTAAGCACGTATTTGCTTAATTACTTAATTTGTTTCCGTAAACTTACCACTTTCAGAAACATTTTAACAAACTCTTTAACAAATTCTCCCACGTTAGGGTTATACCTTCTCCATCTCGAGTTCTCGTCACTATTGTGGATCTCGTTCTCCCCGAGGCTACGAAAACATCCTGCATCGTGTTACGTCTATTTACAACCCACCCCACTCCTAACATTACATCTTACCAGAGATGATAATAGAGATGTTGGTAATACTGACAACTTAAATTATTTCGACTTCAAATGATTTTGATCATTTTGATAAGGGCTAAAGTCTATGTAAGTCAACACTCTCAGCAGGCCATCATCTTCCTGTCGCCTTTTCTACAGTAATTTGTAACCTGCTAGTTAACTTTGAAAATGAAGTGTATAACTTCGAAAATGAAGTGTACAGAAAGATATAATATATCACTTAAAACAGTTTTTTCTCTCAAAAGTTGACGAAGAAGCCAAGGACACTCGATAATATTAAAACAGCTGATTATTGGAAGTTTAGCGATTCAGTGTTGCTCTATTACACGACATACTTAACTTTAATGTTAAAATTTCTAAGAATTACAAGTGTATTCGGGCCTCCCAAGGAGTAGAATGGTTTCATACGATGCGGCTAAAACCTAGCTTGAGGTAGGTCAATGGTTCTATCAAGGTACCTGACTCGCCATTTGAAATAATGTTCGAAGTTATACAATTCGGGTTTTTTGTCTATTAACCATGTTAGCGCTGAAAAGTTGCATGTTTGCTTTAGATTAATGCAATTTTTAGTACTTTTTTGTATCCTATCAAATATTTACCCAGGAAGCAATTCTGCACGAAAATAACAGAATCAGTTGATATTTCAATGCTAACTGACATTTCGATTTCGGGACATCAAAAAGAAACTTAAAAAAATGAAATTACAATAATCAGTTAAACATTTTTTTGTTTCTAATCCGAGTCGATTTTTAAAACTTCTATCTAAAAATTAATCAAATCTATTTTTAAAGCTTTCATTTAAAAGTTAATTAAATTCACATTGTATTATTACTTTGGTAAATTTGTAAGCCGACACAAATCAAGTAGAATACTATCTTTAACCTCTGTATTAAGTTTAAATGGAATTTAATTTAGATATCAAAATATAATAATTAGGCGCCAATCAAAAGTTAATTAAGTTGATATAAATCAAAGTATAATATTTAAGTTGGAAGTGGAGACGACAGGGACTTTGATACGTGAACACGTTATTTGTCGTATTTGTTGTATTTATCAAAAATATGCAACGGCCCAGAGCAAATTCAAAATACCTCATATTGAATAACAGGAATATTAGGTTTAATAATTAAGGTATAACATGACATTATTCTTTATATAAATATTTGCGGAGTTGCAAACTACGCTAAGTTAACAGATATTTTTATTAATAACAAAAAGTAGTGAATCCAGACATCGGATATTTCTACCAAAATCAATTTGCAAGTTTGCTTGTGAACAGGTCTATCTATGCACTTGATTATTTGATATAAAAGCGAGTCCTCCTCATTTTCATATTGAAAATAAAAGTACTCTGAATTTCCTTTGCATTTTTGTTTTGAGAGACTAGCCAATTACATAATTTTATTAATTGGTGCGTGAGCTTAATTACGCTAAGTATCCGTACAAGGTACCAACACAGTTTAAAATTGAACGAAGCGCATGGTGCAACATTTTATGACATTTTTTAGTTTTCGTATATTCTATTAGAGATTGATTTGACGAACAAAAAGACCCATTACATAGAGTTAGATCCCTATAGGTACATTTTATTACTTTTAATGAAAATTTGTAACAGAATAGAATTTAAAAAGTGGTCACTTTATTTTTTATTTCAATATAATTTCTAGTTTTTAATTTGCATTTGATAAATATTGGGATGTTTCAACAGCCTGAAACAAGAGGCAAGTTTCGGAATTTATTTACTTTCCATCTGTCCTTCGTCTTCAGAGTTAGATATTTTGCCAACATATTCTGAAATCACATGTAGATGAACTTCTCTATAGTATCACTAAATTGGTGAATCTCTCATTACAACAAGGTGTTTCCCAGTGAAATACAAACAAGCAGTTGTTAGACCTCTGCCTAAAAAAGCCGGCCTTGAAATAGAGTTTTCCAATTATCGTCCTATGAGTAATTTATCATTTCTATCAAAACTTATTGAGAAAGCTGTTCTTTACAGATTAAACAAACATGTAAATCAAAACAGTATTTTGCCTAAGAACTAGTCTGCATACAGGAAATACCATTCCTGTGAATCTGTGCTACTTCGGCTAGTCAATGATCTTCTAAGTGATATGGAGAAAAAGGAAGTCACGGCCCTTATTGCGATTGATTTAAGTGCGGCATTTGGCAGTGTCGACCGCGACATTCTTCTAGATGTCTTAAAAGCACAATATGGCATCTGTGATACAGCTCTTCAATGGGTAGACTCCTATTTAAGGCCTCGTACTTGTAAGATTAATATCAACAATGTATATTCGTCAGACCGCCGTCTTGAATGCAGTGTGCCCAAGGGCAGTTGCCTTGGTCCGTGGCTGTATCACACCTATGCTGGAACTCTTGATGTTCCAAAATCCATATCAAGTCTATGGTTTTGCTGATGATCATATAGCAAATAAAAGCTTTCGTCCTACATCTGTTTCCGTAGAATCACAAGCCATAGTGCCCTATAAGGCCGCGGCTGTCATTAATGAACGAAAAGAGATCAATAACACGCAAAGGACCAATCTATCGCAAGCAGAATATTGCATCAATCGCTTCTCCATAATTGCAGAAATGAGCTTAACAGTCAGAGAAACTTTGGGTAAATAAGCCAGTTCAGCACTTAGAAGCTTGCGTATTTGAAACAAATACTATTAGGATATTTGAAATATTTCAGGGACTGGATAAATGTTTATATTCATTTTTAGGCAGAATGATTGCTTCTTTGGTGTTGATAATGGGTGATGGCAAAATTTGCATCGGCACTATGTGGAGATTTCTCTAATATTGAGGTAGTACTATTCATAGACCATTTTTCAATAGCATATCACTTTGGGCTCTGTCTCTGCTCTCTCATAACAAGAACTAAGCGAGCAACTTCCTAGCTTTTTAAAGAGCTATACTTCTTTGAATATACACTGGTACATTTTGGCGTCTTCTGTTAGACATGCGCACAACAATTACACATATGCAAGACGCGCATAGAGCTCTGGTCAATATAGCGCAAAGTATGAAAATGGCCCTCCCAACGCTCACTTTTTGCGTAGTAAACGGCAAATGACTTTACGTATACGGTGATGATGATTTAAATATCTCCCGTTACATTTCTTCTTCTTCCTGTAAAAGAGCAAGGACCCTCTAGCTCTGCGGGCTGTTCAAAATGTATCAACCGCCGTTTAGATCTAAAAAAAACCCTAATTTTCAAAATGTTAACATTTTACATATCTATCCACATGGTCGGGACTTTTTATCTAAATATTTTTGTAACACAACATATATACACAACATGTTAAATACGTCTAGGTTAGTAGATTTCTATAACTATGTGATAATGCAAAAAAGATCAGTTGATAAAAGAGAGTAGAACTACTTCTTTTGTACGAATTTGTTAGGCATTGACTGATTTTTGTTGTGCGTATGTCTAACGGAAGACGCCCAACCGAAACACGAAAAAAAAAACTCGAAAAAAAGAGAGAGGGTATGTCCGTGTTTTTCCTGTCAGCGGGGCGAAGTCACGACAACAGGTCAAATAAAGGGGGCCAACACGACATATTCAGACCCACCAACACGCCTCGCCAACACGCCAACACGTCAACTAGACATGGCAGAAATTAGTGATAAGTAATATTAAGTTACATGTCGGGGTACCAGTGAATTCAGTTTTCAACTTACCAAAGGGAGACAAGAATAACAAAACCACCATACTGATTTAAACACAATTGCTCCCTATGACCACAAACTGTATTCTACTATGTTTGCAATGTCAAGGATGATATGCATATGAGAAAAAATACATAATTGAATATCTACTTTATAGAACCAACAGTGAATGCCACATTTCAAAAAAGCAGCCGCCAACACTTCACTAGATGTAACAATACCGGTAAGTGTATATGTATGCACGTGCATATCTGCTGAGCACTTTTATGCATACTCATAAATGAACGCAAAACAAGAACAGAAGTAACAAACACAAACATATATATCGTTCAAAAAAGCGTGACAGCCGAGGAGATAAATATAAATCCGTCTTTTTCGTCTGTTTTTATCTATTAATCTATTCGGAATGATAAATACATGTGTTGTTCCTACAATGGTCTGTCGTCTAATATTTCCTTGGTAAATAATTGGTTCACTCATATGAAATAATAAACGTATTTAAATGTATGTGCGCAACTGAAACATCTACTATACAGGCTAAATGATTATTGTATGAAGAATGATCACAGCAGAGCACTGTCACACCCCATATAGCTCCCTTCAGATATAGCTCCTCGGGCAGATATATATTCGGGGCACCTTTTCGTATATAGCTCCCTTGCTAAAACTCGAGCTATAAACGGAACACCTGTAGCTTTGTTCCGTATATAGCTCCTCGGTGTTTTTATGCAAGATGGACCACGTCGCTTATTGCCGCGTTTTTAAAGACCAGATAGTGTCAAAATATTTCACATATGATGCCTTAATTTTAATGCAAGGGTCATAACTAATACTAAACCACTATTTGCCAGTCAACATTTCTGGACAGTTTTTGGGACTTTGGGGCAACTACCTTATTTCGTCCGCAAAAAACTAAAATTTTCACCTAATCAACGTTTGTTCCAAATTTGATAATTCTGTCACATAGTAGAGAAGATGAGTGCTTGTCACAGTATGATCAAGTCTGTTTTTGGACTCAACAGGGTCACAACTGCTAGACCAGATACAAAACTTTAAACCCATGTTCCTAACTTCAATTGCCAGTCATTATTTTTTTGTACAGGTTGGTGATTCTTGGTCTAATTTGTATCCGTTTTTGGGACTATGTACCTACGCACTATCGCTCTCTAGCTCATACCTACGAATGGCTCGAAAAATCAAATTTATAAATCCCCACCTGTATCCCAAGTGGTGTGGGAAATCGTATATTCAAATGATACTCTGCCAAATAATCATGTTTTGTATTACTCGAACAGTACTGTTATAGTATTTTAACTTTTTCCATGTATAGGGAGTCATATTCATACTGTCCCAAGGAGCTATATACGAAAACGTGTTCCGAATACAGCTCCCCGGGGAGCTATATCCGAAGGGAGCTATATAGGGTGTGACAGGGCACCGCCTCAATTGTAAACCAGTTTAATGACACTATACATCACTCCTTCTCCCCAGCGTTGTTGTATGTTACAAGACAGTGTAGACTAGAGCTATCACTTATTGCGATTAACACACTTTGACCTAGCATTCTGTATGTTCACGGCCTGTAAACACTGGCTCGTCCTCTTTGAGGAGATGAATTGAAAAAAGAGCCAATGATACTTCCGAGGAGGCGCTAATGACCGGAACTTTATGCAGAATGTAAACAAAGAAGAAGGGTGAGATGATTGTTTCCTTTCTCAGATATATTTAAGGCCCTATTTCAAAAAATAGCCAATGTAGTTCCACTCAGAAATGATTATACTTTTTACATATGTAGGCCATTTTGCAAGGTAAATGCATTCCTTGACGTGAGAACTTTTAAAAGTTGGAAAATGGGGCAAGTTCGAACCAAAAGTGGAGATTTACCCATATATTTCGCCCTAATTTACAAAAATAAGAGTAAACATACATTGTACCAATTTTTCCCTTAATGGTATGTTAAATCTGAATTATTTATGTGTTTTAACGGCGGGTTTTACCCCTCTATGTTCAATTTTGGCTAAGAGGAGGAGCCAAAGCCTTGGAGGAGGCGCAAATGTCCAGAGTCGGAGCCACTGACCAGTTCTTTTCCTGGTTGATTAACACTCGTATAAAGCGTTTTCGTTCTCGCAATCTAATATCTATTTCGTTTTAATGTTTGTAATTTGATGCTTGATATTGTATTATACTATCGAAATGCACATAATCTACCTAAAATAACAAGAGCTGTCCATAAGACAGCGCACTCGACTTTTCTCAGTACTCGACTCTGAATTAGAGCTTTGCCAGTAAAAACTTTATAAAACTTAAAAATTCTAAGTTAAAAATGGGCATAACTCTGTCAAAATTCAAATCGGAGTTATAGGGATTGTTTCTCCTGGTGTAGACTTTGATAGTGAATAACTGTTTTAAGTTTCAAGTCAATAGTTCCATTCACTACTAAATTCGACCAACAAAGATGAGTTTATAAATGTGTGTAAATGTATCAAAGAGGCAATCAAAAAAAGAAATTTGGTTGTTATTATTAATACATTATAAAGAACCCATGTCATTGTATTCTCACTTCCTTTGTTAATTGCATTATATTTGATTATATATTATATGTCTAGGTATTGTTTTCTCTTTTCTAGTTAACAACATGTTTGTTACTTTCTTTAAAATTGTATGAACGTGACTATGTATATTGTAATATTGGTGTTTAGACGATGTACGATGTACAAGTATAAATAAAATTCTGTTCTGTTCTGTTTGATAGTAACAATGATATTTGATACTATCAAAAGGGTTAATCAAAAGGGTTAACCAAAAATTCTCTGTTAAAAAGGGGCATAACTCCATCAAAATTCAAATCAGTTATAGGGATTGTTTCTCCTGGTGTAGACTTTGATAGTAAATAACTATTTTAAATTTAAAGTCAATAGCTTTGATAGTAACAGAGACATTTGACTTTATATAAAAAGACCAGCGGCGACGCCGACTCCGACGGCGGTGCGAGTGCAATAGCTCTACATTTTCTTCGAAAAATCGAGCTAAAAATATATGTGAATGTATCAATGCAACGGCTACATAGTTTAATGTTAAATGGTCAATTTTATTTTAAATGTTTGAAAGGAATCGCAAAGAAAGGATGCCCAATTCTGTATGATATTATTACTTTTGTTCGTTCCATATGAGTCTGTTTAAAAGTAACAACATACATGTTTCCTTACAAACGTTATTTAAGTAAAATTAAAAAATTGTATTTATAATTCTGTAACTGTAAGCTTAGTAACGGTCAGTACACATTCTGACTACGTAGCATTAATTAAAAACAAAGTCTGACATCAAATATTGCCTCAACAGATGGCACCCTATTTACAAACTCCCAGTACTAAATAATAACTTAATATGACTTTGACTGCAGAACGACTGACAAACGGACAAGGATAAGACAAAACCTATATGCGGTTCGACCGGGGAATAAACATCTAACGTTTTCAGTTTCATTGTTATCGTTAGAACATCTGGGAGAGTATTTTGAGTGTTAGCATAATCGAATTAAGCAATTTACAAGTCAACAAATATATTTATTTAGCATTTGTAAGTACCTAGTGAAGCACATATTGCAACTGCATGTCAATGGAACTACATTCGCTATTTTTGAAATAGGGCCTTAAATTTATTTGAGAAAGGAAACAATCAACTCCCCCTTCTTCTTTGTTTACATGCTGCATAAAGTTCAGGTCATTAGCGCCTCCTCGGAAGTATCATTGACTCTTTTTTCAACTCATCTCCTCAAAGAGGATGAGCCAGTGTTTACAGGCCGTGATGTTGTCTTGGCGAAGATAACAACTGATGTAAGTTTTATGAATAATCATTCGAGTTCTGAAGAAGATATTGAGCGGATTCACATTTGAGCTATTTGGTCTTACGTCAGTATTTCCATATTTAAAGCAAAATCGCCATAGTTACCTGTCGGACATGCGCTTACTTTACATTTACCCGAATTTATTACCTTTAACGAAGGGAGACTAAGAATAACAATATTCTTATACTAATTTAAACAAAATTGCTCCCCTCTACGTATATGACCACAAACTGTATTACTGTATTCTGTTATGTTTGCAGTGGTTTATTCTTTGCGTACTTTATCGAACATGTTGTTATAACAAAAGGAAACCCAACAGTGAAAGCCAGCCGCCAACACTTCACTCTATGTAACAATACCGGTAAGAGTATATGTATGCACATACATATCTGCTGAGCACTTTTATGCATAATCATAATTATAAATGAACGCAAAACAAGAACATAAGTTAAACCACAAACATATAATCATATCGTTCAAGAAAACATGACATCAAAGGAGATAAATATAAATCCATCTTTTCTATCTATGAATCTAATCGGAATGATAAACACACCTATGTTCCTACAATGGTCTGTCAGCAAAAAGAATGCTACTATTTCCTTGGTAAATAATTGGTTCGCTCATATTAAATAATAAACGTATTTAAATGTATGTACGCAACTGAAACAGCTACTATACAGGCTAAATGATTATTGTATGAAGAATGAACACAACAGGGCACCGCCTCAAAAAAGTCGGTGGCAAATTGTAAACCAGTCTAATGACACCACCTATTTCTCCGTTCTATGTTACAAGATAGTGTGAACTAGAGCTATCACTAATGGCGATTAAAACCCGTTGACCTAGCATTCTGTATGTCGTCTTGATGAAGATAACAGTTGATGTTAGTTTTATACAAATCATTCCAGTTCTGAAAAAGATATTGAGCGGAAAAAAATTTGAACTATTTGGTCTTAAGTCTAAGAAACTTGGCCTTGGACCTAATGACTCGGGCTGTCGTCTAGATGAGTTTGATATATAAACTTTTTTCCAGCGGTTTAAACGATATGGGTTAGCTACTTGATCTTTGACCTCTAAGACCACTCGAAATTGAACAATTGTTATTAGGAAATTTTTCAAAAAAAAGAAAGACATTTTAAAGTTAAGTTAGTTTTTCTGAACTGTAATTGTTTGAGAGGCGGGTACATGTTTATGAAGCGAGCGGGATATTTTTCGTATTTTTTTTACTTGTTTGAACTTTTTTAATGTCCCGTTTCTAAATAATACTATTTTCTGGCATTCACAGATCTACCAAAGTGACATATTTACAGGCAGTCAAACTCTATAGCCTAAAGTTACACATTTTGAAATGTAAAAAATTCGAGATCTGAGTGTATGGTATCGGTTAAAATTACGTTTCTCCTCAAAAAAGGTTGAAATTAATTGTTTTGCTTATGGTATACACAAACAATGATCATTTGTGACTTTCAGCCAGTTTTCCTTTACCTTTTTTTTGCATTTACAAGTAAAATAATAATCAACAGAAACGGAGTAATTTTTTACTGTCAAAATATACAAACTATTTTATTTGAAAAATAAATGCCATTTTGTTAAATGCAAGAATGATTGAATCCAATGTCAAACCTGCACGTGCATAACTTCATCCTGTAAAGCTGTACGTCTTTAGAATGTATACGTTTTGGATAAATACAACATAGAGTTCAAACAGTTTATTTCACCTAAGTCAAGGCGTAGATTCTATGTGCAATTTTATGAAAATAGAGCCATTCTTGAGAATGTGCGTGAAGGTAGTGGACCCGTAAAGACACTCGGCAATTTCCGTGAGATGACGTATTCTCGTTTAGGCAATTCGGCATTTTTCGGACGTAATCAGAGCTCAGTGCGCAGATGCGTTTCCCTAAAAAACCGGAGAATGCCGAAAGCGCGTATGGAAAATACGTAATTTGCCGATTGTCATTACAGGACCACTTCCATAATATAAGACAACTTGCCAGTAGTTTTCTTGCATCGAGTATAATTCCGTACCCCCTTGATTGTCAAGTTTATGATATGGCACTCAGGGGCTGCCAGATGGGTTTCGCCGGCATATATAAATTACTGAAAACGACAGTCCGGAGAGCAAGAAATTAAAATCAGCAATAAAACCTTTTGGAAGCATAAAACGTAACCAAGTAAAATAATAGCAGACTCTTATGAAATATGACACCCCTCACACTCCTTAAGCTTAGGCTTAAGCAGAACTCTATTATAGTAAATTTGAATGTACTCTATGATCTTACAGGACCAGAAAATAAAAACATAAACTGAAAAAAAACACGGTAAATTAAAAAGTAACATGTATAAACGTTATAATATTTTTAACTACTTATTCCTGTATAGATTGTGAGGGGTACAAGATAGTTGGGATGAAGGATGTACAAGAAGTTTTTGTTAATACCATTTACAAAGTATCATCATGACAACCATACAAACATCATATAAATAATTTCCACTTTCTTCGCAACTCGTTATATTTCCAGAATTTTATATTTAAAATAAATAATAATAATATTGCACATGACAGAAGCCTCTAACCCATGTTGCCTGCGGTGCCAACAGTCTTTTTCTTAGGTATATAATATAATGGCATCTCTTAAGTGGCTTATTGAGATGGAAATAATTCCTCGTTTACCTTGTGGACAAGATATCCAGTTGATGGGTCCAAAATGCAGATGAGTACTAGTATGTACAAGAAACAGTAATATTATAAGAAATATCATGTACCTTAATGATCAGGTTAATTTATGGTTAGTTAAGAAACCTTTAACGGAAAGCATTTCGAAACACTTTATAGAGAAAAATATGTATGTGTAATATTTGCTTTTAACTAGTTTATAATCGACTTTCTTAATATGGAGACAGGAAAACTGATATAAAGGGTTGATTAATTTCATTATATCATAATTTCAAAACAACTGCGACATTTAAATATCACATGACTGTGTCAACCTGATCAGCAAACTCCGTTAACTGATTTCACTTTTATGACAACGGTCTTTATCTGTATATGACCTCCGTCGTAGTATCCAGTTCCTCCCGATTCCTTCTTCCCGAAAACTCCATTCATGTTTCCCAGCTTTAAACATTTATTATACCACCATCCCCCACCGTCTAGGCTGTCCTTGCAACAGTTGCCGGTGGAAGCATCATTGTCTCTATCGTATGTAGAAAACTTCCGGTTGTCATGGTAACTAAGAAGCTCTTTCAGTGTTCCTTCATATCCAAAGGCATCAACATTCATTCTGTAAACAGTCGCTGCTCCATGGACGGTAAACACTTTGTAATGAGCATACTCTTTTGAACCGTCATAGTTTTCTATATCAAAGTAAATCTGACTTCCGTCTCCTGTCAAAAGGTGGATTTTCTCAAGACCTAGCCAATGGGAACCATCAAGATCACCGAATCCATTGACGAAATTGCCCATGGCCTATAAAAGTTTACCTTACCATCTATTCGACGCTATAATAGAAGGAAAGATATTATGTAAATGGTATAGCGGACTTGCATATACCAAAGATGGCGGCTCCTCTGAAATGTTTATATACTAGATTATACTTTATTTCAAACACAGAATAAGTAAGGAAATATTCTAAAAGCTTTATGACCTGAATAGGTAATACTTACAGATTGCAGTTTAAGCTAAATCATTACATAACAATCATGATAGTATAAAGGCATGACATACTTCAGAGACCATTCTAAACCTTAATATGACCGCAATATATTCTATAAATATAAATATGGTTTTAAAAAGTCCTGTTGATACGTATACTATCACAACATACCATAAAATGTAAACTTTAAAGACATGTTAGATAGATATACATTCATTTCAACAGACAGACAGGCAGACTGACATTTCTGTGTACAAAGTACATATTTATGGCAATATATATAAAACATACAGATTACAATGCACAAGTATGCATGTTAAATAAAGCCATGTCATATACATTATAACACAAAGGATGACACAAAAAAAGGAGATAGAAATAATCTCTTATTTCAATTGTAGTCTTTCTGTAATATAACATGGTATGACATGGGAAGACATATCACAGAAAAAAAACTCGAAATACTTAGGTTATCACAATTCACACATATAAAATTATAAAAGACTAACATTATCACAATAGATGGATTAAAAAATAAATATTATATATTATCATCTAATATATTATTCTATATAACTGATATTGCTAAATTATCTGGTAAAATAAGGTTACAAGTATGCTGCCTGGGCTGGCCAAGCGCGCAGTACTGCACCTTATGTAATACTTGAAGCTAAATCATGAATGTAAGATATAAAACTTATTATTTTATTACTCAAAATAAAGACTAAACAATCGTTATTCAGTATACTCTTTTTATTTGAGTATAAAAACAAGTTCTCAATAGTATAAATAGTTGAAAATATTTATATGACATGAACCCTATCGTATTCAATAAAGTGTTGGTGGAGTTTTCTGGCCGCTCGTGACTAAACAGGTTTCGCCGTGTTAAGTCATTTAAAAGGACAAAATCCGGTCGACCGAAAGGAGAAACGAACCCCGCCATCAATCATTCCAATCTAACAACGCAAAAGTCATAAGTCCGATCCCCGCGGGTCACTCCGTTAAGGGGTCGAACCCACAACCCACGTCGATTAAAAGGCTAGGCAATGCAAGGCAAGGCAAGGTAGTACCATACAGCTAACAGCAAGGCAAGCAACGTATAAATCGATTTGCAAAGTGACCACTGTTTGCTAAGAGGTGAAATACACATGTAACTGCGAAATATCGGTCAATATTCTAGCATCAAATCGCCGACCCATCTACTCTGGTTGACTCCAAGCAGTAGGTGGTATCGGCAACCCGATCCAGAATGTAAGGAACGCTATGGCTATGCAACGCAGATCAACACCTTTCTAAGCAAGGAAGCAAAGCTAAGTAGGTATTGCCAAGTACTAGGGCAAAAACCTTTCCACACACGGTCACAATAGAGCGAGTGCTAAGTGGCAACATATCTCTCGAAGCAAATAAATAGGCGACATTTTAAACTTGAGTCCGTTCACCTCCCGGCCGACAGAACTTTCCGCCCCTTACAGTAATATGAGCGACAATTTTCTATTGAAATATGTATAATATACAGAATTATACCTTATTAAACGTTAATAAACTGCCAACAAAATATACTAATTGTTGTATGTTTTAAAAGCTACAATTTAATATTAACATCGACAAAAGTCACACTCTGGGTTACATTGTCTCAAGTTAAATGTATACAGATTAATAAATTTAAATATAGAAACACTCGACGTACTGAACAGTCTCTACATCATTAAGTACCAAATAGTATCTTCGTATTTAGTTAAATGTCCAATTACATTGCAATATATATAACATACCGGAGCAAATACAAATTCTAAACACAATGAACAATACCTCTGAACTAAAAATTGTTCGTGTCAATGTCTGAGAGCTAACACATAAATATAAAACAGTTGGAGAGTTATATTTCACCGAAGCGTTCTTCCGTATCAAAACATTTGTGAATGTAAAACCTAAACACTTAGCACCGAACGTTTCTTATGCACATCCCTGGTACTAACACATCAACACCATATAGTCTGTGTTTAAAGTGCATATACATTCCACTCTCCTGTACTGTTCCTGCTCTCTGTTGAGGTACTATTCTGGTACTCAATTTCTGTAACATAAATACTTTCAGCGACAATTATACGTGTATACTTATATATATATATATATATATATATATATATATATATATATATATATATATATATATATATATATATATATATATACATACATATTTATTAATTATTTTTTTTGTCAATACAATTTATAAATGCACTTAATCAGACAGAGGAAAAGAATATCCTTAAACATTGAACAATTCAATGGGGTGTGGTGGGTGGGAAAATTCGTACGTCAAAGTTAGTGTGTAGCTGGCAAAAGTGAAGGAGAACACGAGTTTTCCTGTTTTTATATGCACTGTAGGCAGTGGTACCAATACGTTCAGTAGGAACCAGCCGTGCTCATTCAGGTATAACTAAACCCGTATAATAGTAATGAATAGGTAAAGCAGACGACTGAAACGCAGACGACAATATTGAGAAAAAATAAATGAAATTATTTTAATTCTAAATTAATTTGTACTATGGTAAAATTATGCCATGAAACATCTGCCAAATAAAATAAACAAAATAACAAAATAAAATCGTACTGGGACCTTAAAAATGATTAAAACAATTAAAAATTCAGATAATACTAATCAGGTGTTCTTTGACCTTTGACTTAAACGTTGAAATTTCTGTTGCATCCCTAACAGTTTGTGGCAAGCTGCTCCACAAGATACAACCATTATATGCAAAAGAATTTTGCCGAAACCTTTCACTTTTGGAATAGTAAAACGTTTACTATCTGATTCAGAATTGTCCATATTGTCCAAAGCAGAATTACCTTTTACACTAAATCTTGTGGGATACTTATGTACTGCACTAACAGGTATAAAATGCTCTCTCATGTAAGCAGGGGCAATATTAAAGTGCATTGTAAAGACATGACATAGAGTTATTTGATTGACCCTACTTGCCACAGGTAACCAGTTAACGCTTGCAAAATGTTCTTTATCAATATGTGGCCTGGAGTTTAAATTGAAAATAAATCTGATTAACTTGTTCTGGGTTACCTGTAACTTCTGTTTTAACTCTTGAGTTAAACTATAGAACCAAGCAGAAGACATATAATCAAAATGGCATTGTATGAGGGACACTATGAGAAGTTTCTTTGTATGCTGAGTGAGGAACTGACTTTTCCTGTACAAAAACCTTAACCTGAACTGAAAGAGATATGACAAGGCTAATATGATGATAATAAGCCATTCACGTAAACATAAACTGAAAGAGATATTTGAAAGCTTCAATAATTATAGTATGCCGTTTGCGTTAACATAAACTGAAAGAGGTATTTGAAAGTTTCTATAACTACAGTATGCCGTTTGCGTTAACATAAACTGAAAGAGATATTTGAAAGTTTCTATGATGATAGTATGCCGTTTGCGTTAACATAAACTGAAAGAGATGTTTGAAAGTTTCTATGATGATAGTATGCCGTTAACGTAAACCGGCATATTTGCATAGAAAGCCGTTCACGTAAACATAAACTGAAAGAGATATTTGAAAGCTTCTATAACTATAGTATGCCGATTGAGTAAACATAAACTAAAGGAGATATTTGAAAGTTTCTATGATGATAGTATGCCGTTAACGTAAACCGGCATATTTGTATAGAAAGCCGTTCACGTAAACATAAACTGAAAGAGATATTTGAAAGCTTCTATATCTATAGTATGCCGATTGAGTAAACATAAACTAAAAGAAATATTTGAAAGTTTCTATGATGATAATATGCCGTTAACGTAAACATATTTGTATAGTAAGCCGTTTATGTAAACATAAACTAAAAGAGATATTTGAAAGCTTCTATGATTATAGTATGCCGTTCACGTAAATATGCCATTCATGTCAACATAACTGACAGAGATATTTGAAAGTTTCTGTGATGATAGTATTCCGTTAACGTAAACATATTTGTATAGTAAGCCGTTTATGTAAAAATAAGCTGAAAGAGATATTTGAAAGCTTCTATGATTATAGTATGCTGTTCACGTAAATATGATTTATATCATTTATAATCGTAGTCTGTCTTAGTTTTAATGTGAAGTTTAAAGTTTCTTTGGGTATGCTGGAAGCATGTCATGTGTACATGTATAATCATGGCATGGAAACGTGAATGCACATGAAAAAGGACAGTTTATAACTTCGCTGTCTCGTCTTATTACGCTAACTTAAATATATATGACCATGTCATTAAGTTGTTAATTTGTCTGCAAAGTTTTTCACCTTTTTAAACTAAGCACAATAAATGCAGCATAAAAATATAAATCTCACCTGAATTACAGTCCACCCACCATTCGTCATATCGCAATACACAAAGAAAGGACATCTGTCGTCAGGCGAGATGACATACAATCCATCCGTTCTTGTTCCGTTCCCATATATTTCTTCGCAATCTTAATACAAAACACGACAAGAATAGGCTCTTGAAAAATGCTCAGGCAAATATATGAAGAAAATTTATATTTATCATGAATTTAGAAATTCCGAAATAGTGAACTTTGTACAAATGTTCAACATGCATTGTTTCTCCTATAAACACGTTTATGACAATTTTCGTAAGTTAGTAAAGTTCGCAAACTTCACGCTTTGAACGTCCAATGTCGTTCTCTATTCCAATGTCGGATGTCGAACTTCTCGCCAACTTCACACACTTAATGTTCATCATGTTTTCCAAACCTCGCCAGTATAATCAATAAATGATTTTTTTTCGGGGTCAGTGCGACTATAATCCGCATATATTACCATGAATCGCAAACACAATTCACGTATTTGCCCATCGTACTATGTCGTTCATTTCGCATGAAAAATCATTTCCTAACGTTACCTTACATTTCCTCTCAATTTGTTAAAAGAACTTTGTTAAAAGGTGAAAAATTGTTAAATTTTACATCAGAATCTGTTTCACGGCTATTCTGTTTACCAGACAAAACAAGTGATCTAAGAAACGTTCTCCCCGGCTACATGTTGGTGTCGGCGATACTGGAAAGTCATCACTAAGCGGTGTTTCGTAACTTTGGCTCCTTTCCTTCTGCAGTTCATACAATGCAAACGTCATAATTTTTAATGGAACGTATAGTAAGAATGTAAATATTCACCTTTGAATAAAGCATGAAGGGCTTCGGTGGCCGAGTGCTTAAGGTCGCTGATTTAAAATCGTTTGTCCCTCGTCGCTGTTGGTTCGAAACCTCGTTTTGTGTGTAACTGTAATATTCTTTCATGTGAAGAAACCATCCAACTACTTAGTCTCTTATGAAAAGACCATGGTTACCGCCCGTGACGAATAAATGCCCTCCCGTAGAAGTTTTCCTCGACCATCAAAAGCTGGAAAGGCGCAATATGACTGATCATTGCGCCGGTATGACATTAACCTCAGCAAAAAATGTGCATGTGAAAAACGTTAACCCCAACAGTAGAAAATGTGCATGTGCAATAGGTAATATTTGTTTGTCTGTTTTTGGGTTTAACGCCATTTTTCAACAGTATTTCAGTCATGTAACGGCGGGCAGTTAACCTAACCAGTGTTCCTGGATTCTGTACCAGTACAAACCTGTTCTCCGCAAGTAACTACCAACTTCCCCATATGAATGATCAGAGGTGGAGGACTAATGATTTCAGACACAATGTCATTTATCAAATAGTCACGGAGAACATAAGCCCTGCCCGAGGATTGAACTCGCGACCCCGCGATCCGTAGACCAACGCTCTTACCTACTGAGCTAAGCGGGCGTGCTGCAATAGGTAATAATTTATTTAATTGGGTGCGTTGTGTTAACAGTAACTTTATCCCACCAACCTTTATGATTTAGTGATCATCTGAAAGTGACTTCATGACCTTTGATTAAGAAGTTAAAACATTAGAAATTCTTGATTAATTCATAAATGCGATTTTAACTGAATGATTGGTTTGTATGCTTAGACATAAATACCTCTTGGAATGCCATCAATTGTTGTAAAAGTTGAACTTCCTTGTTGTTGCATCAACTTTTGTAGTTGTTTCACTTGGGTTTCAAGTGCCTGGACTTTGTTTTCTAACTCTCCACAAGACGACGACGGTAGCTGGATGTAATCGGAGTTTGCCGTACATACCCATGTGTTTGAGCAAAATGTACGCACAACAATTGCACAAATAAGGAGACATAAATATTCCTTACACATGAAAGCCATTTCTCTGAACTTTTTGCCAACCAACTACTTTAAATCAGTTGATTTATTTTTTACTATTTTTGAACAAACTTATTTTCACGTTTCGAAATGAATAAAGTTGATAGAGAATACTAAAACCTTCAAGCAGTACACTACTCATTGTTACTGTCGTGTTTATGATGTTTATGATGTTGAAGTATTACAAACATGTAATGCGGAAGAATACACTTGACACAGACAGCCAAAATTGTAAGTTTATCAATTCAGCATAATATGTGTCAATATATTATTAAAATAAATAGATATAAACATCCTATTTGAAATTTCTCTAGACCAAGTTGGTTTGCACATAGATATCTTTATAAACCTTTTAGTGCGGCCTCAACCTTTAAAAGCATATTGCATGAATGCCGTTCTATGTGCCCTTTGTCTTTTTTGTAGTTATGGGGGGTGGGGGGGGGGGGGGTGCAATCATAAATCTTCTATCGTGTTTTGTTTCAATTTGTTTTTCAAACCAGTTCGAAATATTTATGCGCCCCCTTCGAAGAATGAGGAGTATATTGTTTTGCTGCTGTCGGTCGGTCGGTCCGTCCGTCCGTAGACCAATCCAATTCCGGATTATAACTCAAGAACTTTTGGGTCTAGGATCATTAAAGTTAACAGGGAGGTTGGTCATGACCAGCAAATGACTCCTATTGATTTTGAGGTCAGTAGGTCAAAGGTCAAGGTCCCAGTTAAACCGTTTCCGGGCGATAACTTAAGAACGCTCCGACCTAGGATCTTAATAGGGAGGTTGATCATGACCAGCAGATGACCGCTCAGTAGGTCAAAGGTCACGGTCACATTGACCCAGAACAGTAGAACTGTTTCTGCCAAATAACTAGAGAATGCTTTGGTCTAGGTAGTAGATTTCTATAACTATGTGATAATGCTTTTGATGAAGGAGGTAGAACTACTTTTTTGTACTAATTTGTTAGACATTGACTGATTTTTGTTGCGCGTATGTCCAACGGAAGACGCCCAACCGAAACACGAAAAAACTCGAAAAGAAAAGGATATTCCGTGTTTTCCTGTCGGCGGGGCGAATTCACGGCAACAGGACAAATAAAGGGCGCCAACACAACATATTCATACCCACCATATCCGTGGTAAATAATTGGTTCGCTCATATTAAATAATAAACGTATTTAAATGTATGTGCGCAACTGAAACATCTACTATACAGGCTAAATGATTACTGTATGAAGAATGAACACAGCAGGGCACCGCCTCAAAAATGTCGGTGGCAAATTGTAAACCAGTTTAATGACACCACACATCACTCCTTCTCCCCAGCGTTGTTCTATGTTACAAGACAGTGCAAACTAGAGCTATCACTTATTGCGATTAACACACTTTGACATAGCATTCTGTATATTAACAATTAATGTTTTTATGAAAAATCATTCGAGTTCTGAAGAAGATATTGAGCAGATTCAAATTTGAGCTATTGTCTTACGTCAGTATTTTCATATTTAAAGCAAAAATCGCCATAGTAACCCGACTTTACATTTACCCGAATTTGTTATATCTTTACCGAAGGTAGACTAAGAATAACAATATTCTTATACTTATTTAAACACAATTGCTCCCCTTTACGTATATGACCACAAACTGTAGGCCTATTCTATTATGTTTGCAGTGGCTTATTCTTTGCATACTTTATCAACATCGTAACTTTACGAGAAACTTGCGAGGTTCATTTCTCGTAAGATCAGATTTACAAGAATATTTACGATTCTCGCAAACCGTCTTATCAACGTCCTCGTAAGTCCGCATATCGCAATCCTCGTAACTTTCTCGTAACTAGTTAAACACAGTGACGCAGTCTATATTTTTTTAACGTCGTGTAAATAAAACAGGCACTTGCTTTGTAACAAAACAGCCGGCATAATACAGCAGGGCACCGCCACAAAAAAGCCGGTGGCAAATTGTAAACCAGTTTAATGACGCCACACACCACTCCTTCTCCCCAGCGTTGTTCTATGTTACAAGACAGTGTAAACTAGAGCTATAACTAAAGGCGATTAATACCCTTTGACCTAGCATTCTGTATGTCGTCTTGATGAAGATAACAGTTGATGTTAGTTTTATACAAATCATTTAGTTCTGAAAAAGATATTGAGCGGATACAAATCTGAGCTATTTGGTCCTGAGTCTAAGTGTGAACTTGGACCTAATGCCCCGGGCTGTTCACTCTACACGCCGTCTAGATGAGTTTGATATATAAAATTTATTCCAGCGGTTTAAAAGATATGGGTTAACTACTTGATCTTTGACCTCTAAGGCCACTCCAAATTGAAGAATTGTTATTAGGAAAATTTTCAAAAAAAAAAAAGAAATTTTAAAGTTAATTTATTTTTTCTGAACTGTTATTGTTTGAGAGGCGGGTACATGTTTATGGAGCTAGCGGGATATTTTTCGTACTTTTTATACTTGTTTGAACTTTTTTAAGTTACACATTTTGAAATGTGAAAATTGGAGATCTGAGTGTATGGTATCGGCTAAAATTACATTTCTCCTCAAAAACAGGTTAAAATTAATTGTTATGCTTATACACAAACAATGATCATTTGTGACTTTCAGCCAGTGTTCCTCTACCATTTTTGCATTTACAAGTAAAATCATAATAACAGAAACGGAGTAATTTTTTAATTTTAAAATATACCAACTATTTTATTTGAAAAATAAATGCCATTTTGTTAAATGCAAGAATGATTGATTCCAATGTCAAACCTGCACGTGCATAACTTCATCCTATAAAGCTGTACGTCTTTAGAATGTATACTTTTTGGATAAATACAACATAGAGTTCAAACAGTTTATTTCACCTAAGTCAAGGCGTAGATTCTATGTGCAATTTTAAATAGAGCCATTCTTGAGAATGTGCGTGAAGGTAGTGGACCCGTAAAGACACTCGGCAATTTCCGTGAGATGACGTATTCTCGTTTAGGCAATTCGGCATTTTTCGGACGTAATCAGAGCTCTGTGCGCAGATGCGTTTCCCTAAAAAACCGGAGAATGCCGAAAGTGCGTATGGAAAATACGTAATTTACCGATTGTCATTACAGGACCACTTCCATAATATAAGACAACTTGCCAGTAGTTTTCTTGCATCGAGTATAATTCCGTACCCCCTTGATTGTCAAGTTTATGATATGGCACTCAGGGCTACCAGATGGGTTTCGCCGGCATATATAAAATTTCTGAAAACGACAGTCCGGAGAGCAAGAAATTAAAATCAGCAATAAAACCTTTTGGAAGCATAAAACGTAACCAAGTAAAATAATAGCAGACTCTTATGAAATATGACACCCCTCACACCCCTTTAGCTTAGGCTTAAGCAGAACTCTGTTATAGTAAATTTGAATGTACTCTATGATCTTACAGGACCAGAAAATAAAAACATAAACTGAAAAAACACGGTAAATTAAAAAGGTACATGTATAAACGTTATAATATTTTTAACTACTTATTCCTGTATAGATTGTGAGGAGTACAAGATAGTTGGGATGAAGAATGTACAAGAAGTTTTTGCTAATACCATTTACAAAGTATCATCATGACAACCATACACACATCATATAAATAATTTCCACTTTCTTCGCAACAAGTTATATTTCCAAAATTTATATTTAGAATAAATAATAATAATATTGCACATGACAGAAGCCTCTAACCCATGTTGCCTGCGGTGCCAACAGTTTTGCTTAGGTATATAATATAATGGCATCTCTTAAGCGGCTTATTGAGATGGAAATAATTCCTCGTTTACCTTGTGGACAAGATATCCAGTTGATGGGTCCAAAATGCAGATGAGTACTAGTATGTACAAGAAACAGAAATATTATAAGAAATATCATGTACCTTAATCATCAGGTGAAATATTAATTTATGGTTAGTTAAGAAACCTTTAACGAAAAGCATTTCGAAACACTTTATAGAGAAAAATATGTATGTATAATATTTGCTTTTAACTAGTTTATACTTGACTTTCTTAATATGGAGACAGCAAACCTGATATAAAGGGTTGATTAATTTCATTATATCATAATTTCAAAACAACTGCGACATCAAAATATCACGTGACTGTGTCAACCTGATCAGCAAACTCCGTTAACTGATTTCACTTTTATGACAACGGTCTTTATCTCTATATGACCTCCGTCGTAGTATCCAGTTCCTCCCAATTCCTTCTTCCCGAAAACTCCATTCATGTTTCCCAGTCTATAACAATCATTATACCACCATCCCCCACCGTCTAGGCTGTCCTTGCAACAGTTGCCGGTGGAAGCATCATTGTCCCTATCGTATGTAGAAAACTTCCGGTTGTCATGGTAACTAAGAAGCTCTTTCAGTGTTCCTTCATATCCAAAAGCATCAACATTCATTCTGTAAACAGTCGCTGCTCCGTGGACGGTAAACACTTTGTAATGAGCATACTCTTTTGAACCGTCATAGTTTTCTATATCAAAGTAAATCTGATTTCCGTCTCCTGTCAAACGGTGAATTTTCTCAAGACCTAGCCAATGGGAACCATCAAGATCACCGAATCCATTGACGTAATCTGCCCATGGCCTATAAAAGTTTACCTTACCATCTATTCGACGCTATAATAGAAGGAAAGATATTATGTAAATGGAATAGCGGACTTGCATATACCAGAGAAAGTGGCTCCTCTGAAATGTTTATATACTAGATTATATTTTATTTCAAACACAGAATAAGTAAGGAAATATTCTAAAAGCTTTATGACCTGAATAGGTAATATTTACAGATTGGAGTTTAAGCTTAATCGTTACACAACAATCATGATAGTATAAAGGCATGACATACTTCAGAGACCATTCTAAACCTTCATATGACCGCAATATATTCTATAAATGTAAATATGGTTTTAAAAAGTCCTGTTGATACGTATACTATTACAACATACCATAAAATGTAAACTTTAAAGACCTGTTAGAGAGAGAGAGAGAGAGAGAGAGAGAGAGAGAGAGAGAGAGGTGGTGCAGTAGCAGTAGCAATATTAAAGTGCATCGTAAAGGCATGACATAGAGTTATTTTGATTGACCCTACTTGCCACAGGTAACCAGTTAACGCTTGCAAAATGTTCTTTATCAATATGTGACCTGGGGTTTAAATTAAAAATAAATCTGATCAATTTGTTCTGGGTTACCTGTAACTTCTGTTTTAACTCTTGAGTTAAATTATAAAACAAATCAGAAGACGCATAATCAAAATGGCATTGTATGAGGGACACTATGAGAAGTTTCTTTGTATGCTGAGAGAGGAAATGACTTTTCATGTACAAAATTTTTAACCTAAACTGAAAGAGATATGACAAGGCTAATATCATGATAATAAGCCGTTCACGTAAACATAAACTGTAGGAGATATTTGAAAGATTCTATAACTATAGTATGCCGTTAGCGTAAACATAAACTGAAAGAGATATTTGAAAATTTCTATGATGATAATATGCCGTTAACGTAAACATATTTGTATAGTAAGTCGTTCACGTAAACATAAACTAAAAGAGATATTTGAAAGCTTCTATAACTATAGTATGCCGTTTGCGTTAACATAAACTGAAAGAGATATTTGAAAGTTTCTATGATGATAATATGCCGTTAACGTAAACATATTTGTATAGTAAGTCGTTCACGTAAACATAAACTGAAAGAGATATTTGAAAGCTTCTATAACTATAGTATGCCGTTTGCGTTAACACAAACTGGAAGAGATATTTCAAAGTTTCTATGATGATAATATGCCGTTAACGTAAACATATTTATATAGAAAGCCGTTCACGTAAACATAAACTGAAAGAGATATTTGAAAGCTTCTATAACTATAGTTGTGCCGTTTGCGTTAACATAAACTGAAAGAGATATTTGAAAGTTTTTATGATGATAATATGTCGTTAACGTAAACATATTTGTATAGTAAGCCGTTCACGTAAACATAAACTGAAAGAGATATTTGAAAGTTTCTATGATGATAATATGCCGTTAACGTAAACATATTTGTATAGTAAGCCGTTCACGTAAACATAAACTGAAAGAGATATTTGAAAGCTTCAATAACTTTAGTATGCCGTTTGCGTTAACATAAACTTGAAGAGATATTTGAAAGTTTCTATGATGATAATATGCCGTAAACGTTAACATATTTGTATAGTAAGCCGTTCACGTAAGCATAAACTGAAAGAGATATTTGAAAGCTTCTAAAACTATAGTATGCCGTTTGCGTTAACATAAACTGAAAGAGATATTTGAAAGTTTCTATGATGATAATATGCGTTAACGTAAACATATTGTATAGTAAGCCGTTCACGTAAACATAAACTGAAAGAGATATTGAAAGCTTAATATAACTATAGTATGTCGTTTAGGTTAACATAAACTGAAAGAGATATTTGAAAGTTTCTATGATGATAATATGCCGTTAACGTAAACATATTTGCATAGTAAACCGTTCACGTAAACATAAACTGAAAGAGATATTTGAAAGCTTCTATAACTATAGTATGTCGTTTAGGTTAACATAAACCGAAAGAGGTATTTGAAAGTTTCTATGATGATAATATGCCGTTAACGTAAACATATTTGTATAGTAAGCCGTTCACGTAAACATAAAGAGAAAGACATATTTGAAAGCGTCTATAACTACAGTATGCCGTTTGCGTTAACACAAACTGGAAGAGATATTTCAAAGTTTCTATGATGATAATATGCCGTTAACGTAAACATATTTGTGTAGTAAGCCGTTCACGTAAACATAAACTGAAAAATATATTTGAAAACTTCTATGATTATTGTATGCCGATTAAATAAACATAAACTGAAAGAGATATTTGAAAGTTTCAATGATGATAATATGCCATTAACGTAAACATATTTGTATAGTAAGCCGTTTATGTAAACATAAACTGAAAGAGATATTTGAAAGCTTTTATAACTATAGAATGCCGTTCACGTAAAGACGCCGTTCATATAAACATACACCGACAGAGCTATTTGAAAGTTTCTGTGATGATAGTATGCCGTTAACGTAAACATATTTGTATAGTAAGCCGTTTATGTAAACATAAACTGAAAGAGATATTTGAAAGCTTCTATAACTATAGTATGTCGTTTGCGTTAACATAAACTGAAAGAGATATTTGAAAGTTTCTATGATGATAATATGCCGTTGACGTAAACATATGTGTATAGTAAGCCGTTTATGTAAACATAAACTGAAAGAGATATTTGAAAGCTTCTATGATTATAGTATGCCGTTCACGTAAATATGCCGTTCATATAAACATACACTGACAGAGATATTTGAAAGTTTCTGTGATGATAGTATGCCGTTAAGGTAAACATATTTGTAAAGTAAGCCGTTTATGTAAACATAAACTGAAAGAGATATTTGAAAGCTTCTATATTTATAGTATGCTGTTCACGTAAAGATGCCGTTCATATAAACATACACTGACATAGATATTTGAAAGTTTCTGTGATGATAGTATGCCGTTACGGTAAACATATTTGTATAGTAACCCGTTTATGTAAACATAGGCTGAAAGAGATATTTGAAAGCTTCTATGCCATGCTAGTATGCTGTTCACGTAAATATGATTTAAATTACTTATAATCGTAGTCTGTCTTAGTTTTAATGTGAAGTTTAAAGTTCCTTTGGGTATGCTGGAAGCATGTCATGTGTACATGTATAATCATGGCATGAAAACGTGAATGCACATGAAAAAGGACAGTTTATAACTTTGCTGTCTCGTCTTATTATGCTAACTTAAATATATATATATGACCATGTCATTAAGTTGTTAATTTGTCTGCATTATTTTTCCACCTGTTTAAACTGAGCACAATAAATGCAGTATACAAATATAAGTCTCACCTGAATTACAGTCCACCCACCATTCGTCATGTCGCAATACACAAAGAAAGGACATTTACCGTCAGGCGAGATGACATACAATCCATTCGTTCTTGTTCCGTTCCCATATATTTCTTCGCAATCTTAATACAAAACACGACAAGAAAAGGCTCTTGAAAAATGCCCAGGCAAAAATATGAAGAAAATTTATATCTATCATAAATTTAAATATTCAAAACATAGTGGACTTAGTACAAATGTTCAACATGTAAGAATTCTTGTGAAATGTTTCTCCGATACAATATTCTCGTCATGTATTCGAAACCTCGCAATTTTTTCGGGGTTCGTGCGAAATGATCCGCATAAAAACCACAATTCACTGATCTATCCATCATAATTGTGTAGTTTATACCGCAGGAACTCTGAAATAATTCATTTCCTATGTTTACCTTATATTTCCTCTCCATTATGTTAAGAAGTTTGTTTTGTAAATTCCACATATTTTGTTGACTTTAACATTAGAATCTGCTTCCAGGACATTCTGTGTACCAGACGAAATAACTGAAATATCATCCAAGAAATGTTCTTTCTGACTACATGTGAGTGTCGACAGAACAGTGGCACGTCATCATTAAGCGTCGTATCATAACTTGGCGCCTTTCCTTTTGCGGTTCATAAAATACGAACGTCATAATTTTTATTGGAACGTATAGGGAGAATGTAAGGCTTCGGTGACCGAGTGGTTAAGGTCGCACATTTAAAATCATTTGTCCCTCGCCGCTGTTTAGTTCGATGGTTCGAAACCTTGCTTTGTGTGTAGCATTCTTTCATGCGAGGAAGCCATCCAGCTATCTTACGGAAAGACGGTGGTTACCGCCCGTGACGAATTAATGCCCTCCCGGAGGGGCACCACCATCACTGATCATTACACTGGAGTGACATTAACCTCAACAAAATATGTGCATGTGAAAAACGTTAACCCCCAACAAAAATTATGCATGTGTAATAACTTATTTAATTGGGTGCGTTGTGTTAACAGTAACTTTATCCCACCAACCTTTATGATTCAGTGATCATCTGCTAGTGATTTCATGACCTTCGATTAAGAATTTAAATACTAGTATCAATTCTTCAATGCGATTTTAACTGAATGATTAGTTTGTATGCTTAGACATAAATACCTCTTGGAATGCCATCAATTGTTGTAAAAGTTGAACTTCCTTGTTGTTGCATCAACTTTTGTAATTGTTTCACTTGTATTTCAAGTGCCTGGACTTTGTTTTCTAACTCTCCACAAGACGACGACGGTGGCTGGATGTAATCTGTGTTCGTCCTACATACCCACGTGACTGAGCAAAATGAACGCACAACATTTACACAAATAAAGAAACAGCAATATTCCTTATGCCTGAAAGTCATTTCCCTGAACCGTTAACCTTTTTTTAAATTATTTGACTTATTTTTACTATTTTTGCACAAACTTATGTTCACGTTTTTAAATGATTAAAGTTGAGTAAGATACTAAAACTTCAAGCGATACCTTTAACTACACATTGGTAATTTCATATTATTTATGATGTTTGAAGAATGCGGAAGAATGCACTTGACAAAGAGACAGCCAGTAGAGAGGTAACTATACCAATTGCCTTTTGTTTTATTGTGGTTTATCCGTTTTTGCTCTACGACACATGCACGCATGAGAAATGAATAATAAATAAATGATATGTAGATATATTATAAAATAGAATAGATGTATCAATCTTATATAACATTTCTCAAGTCCAATTAGGTATGCACATAAATAGTTTTTTTATTAACTTTATAGTGCGGCCTGGGCCTCAATGATACAGTCATAGGTTTTGATTATTTGGAATATTTGTGACAAGTAAAATCAAAATCCCTAGAAAGTTAAGATCCGGGCATAGCAAAAACACAATAAACGTACTGATCGGCAAGGATCGGCAAGGATGGGTGCAATAAATCGCCCCATTATCAGGATACTGTTTGATACCAAAGTGTGTATGACACATATAGCACGAATGTCGTCCTTTGTGTCCGTTGTTATTTTTTCTTCTTTTTGTGTTTTTCCCCTTTTTTGGCAATTATAGGTCTTCTGTCGTGTTTTGTTTCCACTTGTTTCCAAACCAGTTCAAAATAGTTTACTCATATATATATTTTGGTCAATATAACGCTTTTTTATCTATTAATACGAAACAATACCCAATATAGCGCAAAGTAAGAAAATGGCCCAACCAGCGCTCACTTTTTGCGTAGCTAACGGCGACTGAATTAATTAAGTATACGGTGATAATGATAAAAAATATCTCTCGTTACATTTCTTCTTCTTCCTATAGAGCAAGGACCCTCTAGATTAACCACCGCTTAGCTGATGATCTAAAAACCTAATTTTCAAAATGTTAACATTTTACATATCTATCCACATGAGCGTGACTTTTTGTCTAACTGTTTTTGTAACACAGCTTATATATATACGACATGTTTAATACGTCTAGGTTAGTATATAGAACTATGTGAAATTGCAGAAAAATCATTTGATTAAAGAGGTAGAACTACTTTTTTGAACTTATTTGTTAGACATTGACTGATTTTTGTTGTGCGCATGTCTAACGGAAGACGCCCAACCGAAACACGAAAAACTCGAAAAAGGACATTTTCGTGTTTTCGTGTCAGCGGGGTGAAGTTACGACAACACGACAAATAAAAGGCGCCAACACGACATATTCATACTCACCAACATGAAAACTCGACTGATAAATTTGTCGTGTCGGTACCCTCTAAACGTCGAGTTTTGTCGTAGAACGTGTCGTGTTTTCGCCCCGCCAAAATGAAAACACGAAGACATGAAAAATCAACAAATATGGTGTTTGTTAAGTTTTCGTGTTTTCGCCTCGCCAACACAACATGGCAGAAATCAACCATAAATTACCTGTCAGGCTTCAGTGAATTACCAAAGGGAAACAAGAATAACAAAAATCCTAACCTTGATTTTAAATGTAATTGCTCCCCTCAACGTGTAAATATATACGAGTTTTATATTTTGCATATGAGAAAAATTGAATAGTTATGAAAACAAGGCAGAAATATCAAACATAAACACATATATCGTTCAAGAAAACGTGACAGCTGAGGAGATAAATATACATTTTTTTCTTTAATTTATAAATCTATATCTCGTTTTGACTGAGTCTGCTCATTAACTCTTATATAGAGATAACGCATGTTTTTTCGTGTAATAACATCTGCAGAATCCCGAGGGATTGGTTGGTGCCCGAGCCCGTTAGAGCGGGGATACCAATGTTTCCCGAGGGATTCTGAAGATGTTACAACACGGAAAGAACATGCGTTAACGCTATTCTAGCATAAAACGTATAAAAAACTAACAAACGAATAAATAAACGCACGGGAATATCTGCGTCGTTTTTTTTCTTTTCACGTTGACTTCATTTGTTTTTGAATTATCCGTTTTTTTGCCGTAATGCGTTTACGCTTCGCCGCGGAACGTGCATATATAAAAAAGATGTTTTAACAGCACATGAGCGCGAGAATCGCTCTGTTGACACACGTTTTCTCTCCTGTTAAAACACACCTGAAAAGTGACAAGAACAGCAGTTTTATGCTAGAATGAAATATAAAACACTTCTCACACCCCTATTGGCCCCAGCACCGGTACACCTGTCGCGTGAATATCACACGCGTGGTAATATTACCACGCGTGTGATAATTACGCGGCGGCGTGAGAATCGCACGGTTCCGGATATAGCCGTGATAATCGCACGGGCGGTCTTAGCTTTAGATATATATACCAGTATGATACATAAAATTATTCAGGAATGATTTCTGCATCAATGGGTATAAAATAATTGGGTGTTCAGGCGCGTATCAATTCGGGGTTGTGCATCAAAGCCACATACTTTGAAAAAAAAATGGGATTTTTTTTTCATAAATATAATTAAGTCTTTCTTTTTAGAATAGTTTCAATATTTTATCTGAATTGGACTGACATGAATATTAGGAATCCAGGGGCGGACAATGATGGGGAAAACACGTGCGTGCATACTAAAATATAATAATATTTTGGTAAAATGTTTATTTAAGGGAAACAATTATACTCTGTATAAGCGGACTATTTATGTGCGTGGAAACATAATTATAGCATTGCACGTCTCTTTTTTTGAAAGAAATAAAGAAATTCTATCTATCTTCGAAATCAATTATAAATATGTTTTGTGTACTGCAATAAAACGAAATGTTTATGATGAGCTAATAGGTTCTTTATAGAAACCAGGGGCGGATTATATTGACGCCTTTTTGATAGAGAAAATATACGTACAGCGTATGTTAAATCATACGGGTTTGTTAGTTTTAGACATATATACAAAAACCACGTACAAGGTTATCAGGAATGATATTTAATATGCAGGTGCGTAGCAACTCGGTGTGTGCATCAAAGCAACATAGTTTTAAGAAAGGAAAGTGTTTTTTTTTTTCATAAACAAAATGTTTCAGACCTTTTAGAATAGTGTTAACACGTGTCCGTACATTTATTTTTAAAACCGAATATTATGAACTGATACAATCTTTAATAATCCAGGGGCGGCTAGTAACTGATACAAACTTTAAAAAAATCCAGGGGCGGCTAGTGAGGAGTATACTACGATAAATGTCTGTGCAGGCGGCGTAATTGTAGGTATATATGATATACCTATATAATGCAAAAATGATTCAAAAAGACTTCTGCATCTATTTTTAAACTTTTATTTTCCGATGCGTGGCTTGAGGCCATCGCAAGGGTGTACACTAAAATGTAATAACATTTTTGATGAAAATATCTTTATTTCTATTTAAAGAAAATAATTATTCTGTATTGAGCAATTATCTGCGTGGCAACACCAGCATCCTGTGGAATTAATTTCGACGTGATTTTTCCGTGTAGTGCATTAAAATCAATGTTTAACGACGAGTTGATTCATTAAAATAAACAGGGCAGGGCGGTTACTAGCATTTTTGCGGTTCGGCGTGTGGCCGTTAAATCGAACGGACGTTGTTAGTCTAAGCTGGAACAACTGATACATATTAGACCTTCCTGGTTTAAGACATATATAAAATCGAGTACGATGTATTATTATTTTTTTCAAGAATATTCCAGCATTTAATCGCGTATTTTTTTTTTTTTTTTTTTTTTTTTAATATTCAGGTGTGAAGAAACTCGGGTGTGAGCACCAAAGCAAACATATTTAAAAAATGGAAAATTAATAAAATATTCATATTAAAATTTGTCTTAAAAGGTTCCCTTATATTGTGATAAATACTCGGCGGCGTGAGAATCACACCGGTTTCGGGTATAGCCGTGATAATCGCACGGGCGGTTTTAGTTTGTACACATATTTTCCAAAATGATACATAAAATTGTTCAGGAATGATTTCTGCATCAACGGGTATAAAATATTGGCTACTCAGGCGCGTATCAATTCGGAGGTGAGCATCAAAGCCACATACCTTGAAAAAAAAGTTGTTTTTTTTTTCATGAAAATATGTGCCTTTCTTTTTAAATAGTTTCAGTTATTCAATATATTTCATCTAAATTGGACTGAAATGCATAACCACGAGCTAATAAACTATTAAAAAATCCAGGGCCTGGGCGGGTACTAGGCATTTTTTGCGGGTATTTATTTATTAATTTAATATTCTGGTGCGTAGCAACTCTAAAGTGAGCATCAAAGCAACATATTTTAAAAAAAAAAAAATGGGAAAAGTAATAAAGTATTTCATATTAAAAGGTGTCTTAAGGTTTCCGTATCTTGCTGATAACTACGCGGCGGCCGTGAGAATCACACGGTTTCGGGTATAGCCATGATAATCGCACGAGTGGTCTTAGTTTTAGACATATATACCATTATGATAAATAATATTATTCAGGATTGATTTCTGCATAAACGGGTATAAATAATTGGGTATTCAGGCGCGTATCAAATCGGGCGTCTGCATCAAAGCCACATCCTTAAAAAAAAACGGGCGTGAGAATCACACGGTTTCGGGTATAGCCGTGATAATCGCACGGGCGGTCTTAGTATTAGACATATATACTTTGAAAACGAGATGCCCAAGGGCAACATGTCGAGCCTGCCGGCTGTAAAAAGGACTGGGAGTTGCACACGAAACTCTGTCTCACCCGAGACAACATTTGTGCCAAATAAAACAGTTGTGTCAGGTTATTTTTATAATCCCACATTCAATGACAAAGTTATTGTCCGAACAGGTCAATTATAGCCATATTTGACCTTTAAACTTCAAGTCTGACCTTAACCTTTGAGATATTGACACAGGCGTTGCGCGCGATACGCCATCTCATGGTGGTGAAGAAGTGTGCCAAATTATTTTAAAATCCCACATTCAATGACAAGGTCAATTATAGCAATATTTGACCATAAACTCCAATGTGGACCTTGACCATTAAGATATTGACGCTGGTGTTGCATGCAACACACCCATCTCACGATGGTGAACAATTGTGCCAGGTCATTTTATAATCCACATTCAATGACGAAGTTATTGTCCAGACAAGTCAATAATAGCCGTATTTGACCTTTAAACTCAGTGTGACCTTGACCGTAGATGTCTACTCGGGTGTTGCGCGCGACACGCCGTCTAATGATTGGTGAACAATTGTGATAAGTTATTTTAAAATCCCACAATCAATCAATGACAAACTTGTGGTCAGGACAACGAAATACGGACGGACACCGAACAACCATTTGGACAACGGGCTCTACAAAAAACGGCTTGAGAATCACACGGTTTCGGGTATAGCTGATAATCGCACGGGCGGTCTTAGCTTTTAGACTTATATACCGTTATGATATATAAAATTATATGCCATATAAATGATCAGATAGTGATGTATTGTTTGTTGACAATTTCTAAATAAATGCACTTTTCTTACTTTTATATATAAACACTCGTTTTATATGATTATGTACTTGATATAAAACAAAATAAATCAAGACAAATTGCTGAGTAATCAAACTTTCACCATTGAATCAGGCCATTCACTTATTTTTATATTCAGGAATGATTTCTGCACCAACGGGTATAAATAATTGGGTATCCAGGCGCGTATCAAATCGGGCGTGTGCATCAAAGCCACATTCCTTGAAAAAATGTGATTTTTTTAATAAAAATAATTGTCTTTTTTTTTTTGGATTTAACGTCGCACCGACACATGATAGTTCATATGGCGACTTTCCAGCTTTAATGGTGGAGGAAGACCCCAGGTGCCCCTCCGTGCATTATGTCATCACGAGCGGGCACCTGGGTAGAACCACAGACCTTCCGTAAGCCAGCTGGATGGCTTCCTCACATGAAGAATTCAACGCCCCGAGTGAGGCTCGAACCCACATCGATGAAGGGCAAGTGATTTGAAGTCAGCGACCTTAACCACTCCCCCAATCTTTCTTTTTAGAATAGTTTCATTTTTTTCTATATATTTTATGTAAGTTGGACTTATATGACCAATCTCTCTATCAACTTAATGATCCTAGGCTCAAGAGTTTTTGAGTTATCCGGAAACCGACTGCATACCGACCGACTGACAAACATCTGCAAAACAATATACCCCTCCTTCTCCGAAGTGTGCATGTGCATGTCAGAATGAAAACAATCGAGGCCTTCTTTTTATTCATTTTCTAATTTACCAAGGTTCATCGTTCTGATGCTTCAGTATTTAACCACCCGGACTTACGCCTTGATTACTAATAAACAAGGAAATAAAGCTCTATATATTCTGCGATAAACAACGGTTGACGCATGGACTGGTAAGAGACCATTATGACATCAATTATGACGTCAAATTACAGCATGACGTTCGATATATTACCCCTCGGGTAAATGAAGTCTAACATAATAATTATTTAAGTAGGTCAATCAAAAAATATGAGCCGTGCCATGAGAAAACCAACATAGTTGGTTTGCGACCAGCATGGATCCGGAACATCCTTCACATCCGCACATTCTGGTCAGGATCCGTGCTGTTCGCTTTTAAAGCCTATTGGAATTGGAGAAACTGTTAGTGAACAGCATGGATCCTGACAAGACTGCGCGGATGCACAGTCTGGTCCGGATCCATGCTAGTCGCAACCCACTATGATGATTTCTCATGGCGCGGCTCAATTATAGTTATCGGGTATGAAACTCTAAGACTCTTTAAAAATATTTTCAAGAAGTGTTTAACAAACTGGATGGTGTTTTAAACTGGATGGGAGTTATATGGAAATCATATTAAAGAAAACGATCTTTTATGAAACTTTCAACATTTATTTTATGTTTTACAATTATAGGATCTAAACACCAACTAATGGCTCCAATGGCTGATGAAGATATTGCATAATAACTAAGTCTGTTTTAAAATATTATGTAATATGAGAGATAAAGATAAAGTGTATCAAAACACTATACAAGTATATTTTAAGCAAAAAAGGGCATAATTTTATTAAATTTTGGTGCAAGAGTTATGCATCTTGTGTCATATGATCTGGTGATGATGTTGAACAACTATTTTAAGTTATATTATTGTAATGGTAAGACTTGGTGTTGAAAGATTCAAAGCTATATGTCAAAATGTGGACTTGTACAAAAACTGAACCAATTTCAAAGTCCAAAAGGGACATAATTCAACCAAATTACCCTATAGTGTTATTAACTCTTGCCTATAGAGACTATTATTATAAACAAGTGACAAAAGTTTCAAGGGCCATAGTTCAGTCAAATCCTTGATGGAGTTATGTACTTTTGCCTAAAAACATGGTATAATGAATAAATTACTGTTGTAAGTTTCATACTTTCAAAAGGTCCTTTTAAAATATGGACTGGTAAGAAAAACTTAAAACTGGTGTAATGCCAATGCCGATGCCATGGTGAGTATGATAGTTTACTTATTTTTCAATTAATCTGACTTTAAACTGAAAACCTCCTAGAAACTGTGATTCTATGAAGTGCACACTTGAAGATAATCTGCTGATATAATCATCATATATGAAAGTCCTCCTATAAATCAAATTTCACAAATTGAATAACAAATTCATCTTCTTTGACCATGTATAAAGGCCTGGCATATGGTATGAACTCCACTGGACAGCATGATGTGCCAAGAAAGCAACTTCAAAAGCTGATGGCTGACCTAAAACAGATAGAAAATATTTTATAATGATGTCACTTAATTAAGTTAATTGCAGTATCAAATGTCAAATATATTGCATACTGAAATAGCTAAATTTGGTTTTATCCAAAACATTTTCCTTCTAAAATCATTTTTTTTTAACAAGTCTGCTTTTTGCTTAATAATATGCTACTTTATATGAAGGTCACACTGACATTCAACATTTTAATGTAGCAAAAAACAAAACAAACAAAAACAAAAACAACAACAAAGAAAAAAAAAAAAAGAAACACTGATATGATGGTGTTCTAAAGTTCTGTGCTCAATTCTTTTAAGTCAAAATTTCAACCAAGAGTTACCTACCTTGGTTTTCGATAGGTTTGATGACAAGATCTTATATAAATGCTCATTTTCTATCCAAATTCTGACCAAACTAGCTATATGGACAATTTTAGCCTACATTTTCTTATGGTCAACTAGCATAAATTTATTCCCTATATATTTATAATCCCCACTAAACAGATCCTGTCCAAACCAATTTGATAAGGATTCATAAAACACCTGTGGACTTGACATGTAGTCCATGTCAGAGGATCATAAATTTTAGAGATATGTACATACATAATTGGTTATTTCCAGTATTTTGCATTTTATTGTCTGTAATGATTGGAAATGCAGCTTTTTTTCAGATATACACACTTTTAGTTGATGATATACTAATTGTAATTTCTCAGTCATGTTGAGTAATGTCCCAACCAATTAAATTTAACTCTTACAGCAACGCAATTCTCATCCTTTTAGAAAAACTTTACCTGTATCTAACAAAAATAATTAAAATGTATTTAAAACACAATAAGAGAAGTGACAAGTACTTTTTATTCATTATTATGATTAATCTAAGTAACAAAATGAAACCAGAAAAAAATATCACTGCTGGATTTTATTAGAAATTAATGAAGTGCTCCATTGCATTTTAATTAAATATCATTGTAATAAACTTGATTCATCATAAAATGAAAGTACTATTGTATCTTATCACTATTAAGCCCTAATTTAATCAAGTGTTCTAAACTTGTTGTAAAGGTAAGAAGTGATTTGCTGTAAAGATGAAAATTGTCACATGCAATCTGTGTACTGAACAGTAGCTTTATAGTAGCTGATTATGATAAAACAGAAGCTAGTCTATCAATAGTCTAGCCTTGTAAATTGGCCCTTACTGCAATACATTGCAGAGATAATTATCATTATGGATAAATTGTTAATCAAATTTCTAATAAAATGGGGCATCACTCTGAAAATATTGCTGACAGTGTCCCTTGTCAAAACATGTGCATAAGTATCTTTTGAAAGCTAAAATATATTTACTTAAGAAATAAACTTGAACCAATGCTTATGCCAGGTTGAGTAGTCGAGCTAAACATTGTGTATGATGGATAATCCACTATGCAGTTCACAGCTCCATTAAGATGAGTTTAAAAAGGCAAAACAAAATATTGATATAAAACATTACAAATATCACTGACCTTGTAAAGTTCTCTATCCAATAAGAAGTACTTCCACTGATGCAAGTGTTAGCATGAAGTTCTTCTATTTCATTGTCTTAACTGGAAGTATATTAATTTTTTAGATTACTTTTAGAAAAAATCTATAGTGCAAAGATGATATAAAGCACAGAGGTAAAAAAAGCAATAACATGTTATAAAAGCAAATAAAGGACTCAGTTTCTACATACACTGTACCTACATTTTGGTAAGTATTCCAAGTTCAAAGACAAAGATTTCAATATTCATAAAGTTCTCCAGATTTCCTTACAGAGAAATTTTGCATTATCAAAAATATTTAATGTCAACTGTCACCATACATACATAATATAATGAAAACACTTTAAACTGCTTTACAAACTTTAAGTATTTTACTCTCTAATCTTAACATTAGAATGATTTTTAAGTCTAAGAACTTTGATAAATATGGGCAAAGTTTTTTTTTCCAATCCTATTGCCATACTTTTCCTTTTACATATCTGTAATACTGACACTACAAATTATCATGTCTATATAATGCACTAATGGCATGTTTGCCAGTAAACACACTGATATCTGTATACTAGCTCCTAGATTATAATATATTTAAAAAAATATTTCTAAAATTGTGAATATAGCTAGTCTACAATCTGTGATTACATAAAAGTAATTTCTCCAAAATAAAATCACTAAATTAGAGTGGCATCTGACACTATTACATCAAAGTAAGTAAAATGACAAAGTTGGATTTTTTTTAATAATTCTTAATTATCAGTCTAGTGGCTAGTCTATGAGATTTGTAACTTATATAGTATAACTTACAAATACTTTTACTAAAGAACCATTCACCATGTTTCATATAGATCTGTAAGAATGTCCATCCTTACCTAAGTCCATTGAAGTGTGGTGATAGCCTCTCCAGCTGCAATATTGGTTAATCTTTCCCCATTAAATTAAAGATGGTCATCATGATCAACCATTGACTTTCAAGTACCAATCTGAAATATACATTTATATGTGTTGATAATATAGGTTTGTTACAGTGGAGGGATCAGCTATGAGGAAATATCTGAAATGCAGACAATTTTATTTTATGAAAAAAAAATCACCACTTGGAACATACTATTTTCTAATTAATATTAATTCAACTCAATATCAATAAATGGGAAAGTATCAATGGTCATTTTCTTAGTTATATAAAGTTTCACCATAGATAACATAATGTATAATGATGAAAGATTTTTTTTAGTTAGCATTAATTTTGTAGTAACTTATATATACATTAAAACTCCTGAGTAAAATGATCTGGATCACATGCTTTATTTAATAAAAATGTATCAGTAATAACATGAGAGCCCTTCTGAAAAAAATGTTAATGTAGCTATAATATAAGTGACCCTCCCCCCACCCCTCAAATACCAGACTTTTTATATCCCCAATATACAGATCCTGTCTGGTCCAGTCAGATTAGGGTCCATAAAACCCCTGTAGACTTGATATTGCCAGAGAATCATAAATTTTATTGCCTACAGATAAATTGGTTATTTCCTATGTTATGCATTGCTGTTTAATTTTTCTTTTTTCTTTTCAGAATGTACACAAAATTATTTTAACTGATAATATACTAATACTGATTGCTCAGTCATGTTGAGTAAATTAAATGTCCTGGCCAGTTAAATTATAACTCTTATTGCAAAGCAATTCTCACTCCTTAACAATAAAATAATTATTTAAGAGAAATTACAAGTTTGTTTATTCAATGATTATGATCTTTTTATCAAAAGTAACAAAATAAAACCTGCAAAAAATTGTAATTGCTGAATTTTATTAGAAATTAAAGAAGCCGTCAGCTGCATATTTAATAGATAAAATGGAATATGGACAGAAGGATTTTATATATTAAAAATGCATAATTCCCCTAGTGCTGTCTAAATAACGTTTCTTTTATGTATAATAAAATCCAGCAATAAAGATATATCATTGTTCAAAATACACATAATTTATTATTTCTAAAAGCTAAGTGCCTGAATGCATTTTTTACATTTTTGATAAAAAAAACAGCAATGATGAGATGTAAATCAAAAATATGATAAAAACACTGTTTTATCTTATCACTTTGTGTATTAACTTTAGCCATAATTCAATCAAGCTTTCCAAACTGGTTATAAAGGTGAGAACTGATTTGCTACAAAGGTGAGAAATATCACCTGCAATTCATTTACTGCACAGTAGCTATACAGTAGCTTATTATGATAAACAAAAGCAAGTCTATCAATGGTCCAAACTTGTGTATTGATCCTTACCTCCAATACCAGACCTTATCATCCCCATAGGCCACATACCAGGCACACCAGAATCAGTGTCTTTAATTATTATTTACTGTAACAGTAAAACAGAATTAAGTTAGCTCTGTGTATTTAACTGTTCTTGAAAAAGGGTTGCTAAAAAGCTCTACGGAGCTTATGTTAATTGTTTCACAAAGCAAAGGTAAATAAAAATTACCTTTACCTTTACCTATTCCAACTTAGTCAAAATAATTGGACATTCAGATTGTTCTATATTTGGGTGGTTTTCAAAATAATGAAGAAAAAGTGGGACATACAGTTGAAAACCTATTTCTTATGGCGGTCACCTATTTTATATGATAGCAAATACTTCAAAATTCAAGGAAATAACTTTGGGAAAGTGTTGAGAAAAAACTATCAGAAAATAGTTCAGCCTTTAATTTGAAAGTTCAGTGAATTTCAATTGCAGTATGATGGGTGATAATGTTGCAGTGTTTTATGATTAAGGAAATATATTAACAGTTATATTTTCAACATAAAGATATAGGTGTAATGTGTATGGTTTGAAACTATATCAATCAATGTTTGTGGAGATTGTTTTTAAAATCAGCCTTTCTGCACAAATCTGACATGAAAATAAATTTTAACCTAGAAAATTTGTTGCTTAATGAAAATTAATTAACATATATAATAAAACCTATTTTTTCCTCAAATTTTGAATGTTTAAAACATGCCAGATTCCAAGAATGTCCATAATCTTAATTTCTAAAATTTTCAACTCAAAATGAGTTATATTGCAGGTGCACAGGGGACACATACTGAAAATCAGTATAATATCATGCATTATTATTTAACTGTTCATAAAAAAAATTCACAAGAAACACAATGCTTATTCAACAGCAGTTTCCTTTAAATGAAAAATGTGACTTTAACAATAACCAACACATTGAAATCATTATTCTACATGCACTGCTTACAGAGAGTAAAATGACACAAATGCCATGCATGGTAAAATGTGACAGTAAAATTCATACATACTTTATTATGTTACTAAGAAGATGCACAGGGGACAAACTGCAGCAAAATATATCATATCATAGAATATGTTCATAGTAAGTACATTTTTTCTCGACTACACAATATTCACTTGTGAACATTTACATATATGTGGGTAAACTTAAGAGCTTGAGAAGCCAAACAATTGATGTTTCCACTTTTTAACTTGAAAACTGGTTACTTCTGAAAAAATGCAAACAATGAATTTTAAATTGTCCAGAGTTTCTTATATAATGGTAAATTAAATGAATGTCAAAAAAGGGTGCACAGGGGACATCACTTTTGGCTTTTCGAATGTTGAACAGTCCTTAATATGTCAAGTTGAAAGCTGCTTTTTTATCAACTGTAACTCCCTTTCAAGGAAAATGAGCCGTGCCACGAAAAAACCAACATAGTGGATTTGTGACCAGCATTGATCCAGACCAGCCTGCGCATCCGCGCAGTCTGATCAAGAACCATGCTGTTCGCTTTTAAAGCCTCTTGGAATTAGAGAAACTGTTAGCGAACAGCATGGATCCTGACCAGACTGTGCAAATGCGCAGGCTGGTCTGGATCCATGCTGGTCGCAAACCAACTACGGTATGTTGGTTTTCTCATGGTACGGCTCAAATAAAGTATAATCTAATTTTATTTAAAAAAAAAAATAAAAGAAATCTGACACTTAACAACTAAAAAGTTGCAAAGGGGACATTTTTGGGTGTATATACATTCATCAAATGTCTGAGAAAGTTGATCTATTAAACAAAAAAACATACTGTGTCTTCACAGCTGAAAGGATAAAGATCTTAGAAAAACATTAGGACTTAGAAAACTAATGGGGTTATGAAATTGTAGTGTTCCACATTAAAATTTTGTACTTTTTCACTATATTTTTTGTGAAGAGGGTTCCATCACAAGATGTGAAATATTGGAGAGAGTAAGATGTTGGTAATGAAAAAAAGAGTATTTTGCTTTAAATGTGCAGAGTTTAAGCTTACTGGAACCACTCTCGAGTCCGCTTCTTGGAATAACCAGTACTAGTGTCATACGAGAAGTCCTGACCCCACTGGGGCTCGAACCCACGACCCCTGGATTGAGCTGAGCCAACAACTTACATACCACATAATTTAACATAAATCAATGAAGAACTCGTGCGGATGCATTGGTTGACAGGGCTAATACGCTGTCCTACAGAGGTGAAGGCCCCAGGTTCGATTCCTGGCAACTCCATTGCGGTGTGACCTTGGGTAAGGCACTTTATCATGATTGCCTCAGTCGTGCCCCAGCTGTAAATGGGTACTCGCAATTGCTGGGGTAAGGTATAATTGGTTTTAACTGTTCTTAAAAAAGGGTCGCTCAAAGCTCTACAGAGCTTATGTTCATTGTTTCACAAAGCGACGTTAGATAAAATTTACCTTTAACCGAATCCCCTTTTGATAAATTTTTTTTTAAATTAATTTCAAACCATCTCAATATCTCCTCTGTTCCATATGATATGGATCCCGTTTTAAATTTTTGGATTACATATCCAACTGAACATCTAATTACGGATCACTTTTACGAATTTCAGTAGTTGAAAACAGCTAATAATTCACAATTACAACTGCTTAGTAGACCTAGATCTATATTGTAAAATTATGTCACTCTGGCCAGGCTTTGGCTGAAGAACTTCAAGAGTCTTAGAGCACCCGCACGCTACTGTAGGTGTTATTATTTTAAACTGGTTGTATGTAATCTACTAGATCCATATTATATGTGGAAACAGATAAATAAGATAAACAAGTGACTGTCAATCAGAAGATCTAGAATCTACAAGATTTTATTTCAAAAGTGGCAGATCTACTTACTTTCGATTTCGCAAGCTCCACCATCTTGTCTCTTCAGGCGGCGAATGATGAAATTAAAACGTGCGAATCACGCTTTTCTCCAAAGGTGTAATTACACCGATAACAGATATTTGCCTATGGGTATGTCAAGCAAGTTATTAGAGTCTTAAATTAACAAGAAGTTTTACTGAAGAATAATAGGACATTTTTGAAATAACCAACTCATTATTTGCGCACCGCGGCCATGTTTTTCGTAAATTTTTAGACAAAAAGGTGATTTTCAGAGCGTGTAAATCTTATTATTTGAGTAGCTATTCACAACAACAGTCCCATGCACAATATTTAACACACCTCTAGCAAGTTTTAAGACAATCTGATTCGTGAAAAAGAATAAGTTACTGTGTTCTGCAAGTTTTTTCTGAAGCACCATAAAAGCCGGTAAAATACGTCAAATTGGGCATATTCAAATCAATATATTTAAATTTCAGGAATATAAAATCAAAATCAAATTATGTAATTTACAAAAGCTATCTTTGAGAATTTGATATGCAAAATTTTGCAAATATTGAACAAAGAATAAGCATTTGGGCAGGTTTTGAAAAACATATATAAACCGTGGACCTGGTCACGACCGTGTGATAATCACGCTACACCGGCTCAAGCAGAACTCTATTATAGTAAAGTTGAATGTGCTCTATGATCTTACTGGACCAGAAAATAAAAACATAAACTGAGAAAAGACGATAAATTAGACAGTAACATGTATTCTAGCATAAAACTGCTGTTCTCGTGCTCACGTGCTGTTAAAACACCTTTTTATGTATGCGCGTTCCATGGTAAAGCGTAAACGTATTACGGCCCCAAAACGGATAATTCAAAAGGAAATGACGTCAACGTGAAAAAACAACGCAGACATCCCCTTGCATTTCATGGTAATTTAATGACGTTAATTAAGAACATTATATTCGTTTATTAGTTTTTCACTCGTTTTATGCTAGAATTACGTTAGCACATGTCCGTTTCGTGGCTCGGGCTACAACCAATCCCTTGGGATTCTGCAGATGTTATAACACGAAAACACATGCGTTATCCTACATAAATGTTATAATATTTTAAACTATTTATTCCTGTATCGATTGTGAGGAGAACAAGATAACTGGGATGAAGAATGTACAAGAAGTTTTTGCTGATACAATTTACAAAGTATCATCATGACAACCATACAAACATCATATAATAATTTCCACTTTCTTCGCAACTCGTCCTCCTCCCTAGAAAATGAGTTAAACTGAGTGAATTAGGGGGGTTCTCCTCCTTGGAAATTGAGTTAGGAGAATTTATCCTCCATAGAAATGAGTTAAAACTGTTACAAGAGTGGTTTCCCTTCTTATGAAACGAAATAGAATTACAATGAACATTCTGTTATGACTACCTAATATTTATTTTGAATTCTTTGCAACTCATTGTTGCTGTTGTAGTAGAGGAGGAGGAAAAGTAGAAGGAGGAAGTGTATAAAATTGGCTAAAACCTACTTTCTTTTAAAACTTGACACCATGGTTTACACATGCACTTATTGCAACAGAAAATTTGGGAGAAAAGATAATCTAAAAAGGCACTTACAACATACTCATAATGACAACATGTCTGAAAATGATTCAAAGAATGGAAACTCTTCAGATGAGGAAACAGACTACAGTAAGTCCGAAACTATTTCCGACAGATACAGGTAAAGCTTAAATGCTGCTGCTGCCGATGATGATGAAATTGATGGTGATGGTGATGAAGATTCTGATGATGATGATGATGATGATGATGATAACAATACTGGCTATGATACAGATACTGATACAAAAACCAGAAAGACTCTTCTAGCAATTATAAACACAGGAAACATATTGATATATGGAAATACTTCCTAGATCTTGCCTACGATGCAGGGGATGAAATGTTAAATGAAAAGGCCAAGAAGAATCATAAAAAATACCCTGAGAGCACACCGGAAGAAATTCAAGACTTAACATTTGATGAGCTGAGATCATTGTATAATAAACAGTTCAGACAAAACTATATTATTATTCGTAAAACAAGAAATATTTTTAAAAATGATGGTCGGCGAATTGTAATAAGGAAAGAAGTTTATGAATTTTTCATCTAACATTCATCTTTCATCTAACATTTTTCAAATTGCAAAACTAAACACCGCACTTTAACAATTTAAATGGCTCTCTTTTAATTTTTCGCAAAGGTTTCGTAGGGTTGCAATTTTGTTTCGTTTATCCTTAGACGAATAATTACAGCAGTAGTTTGATGAAGATTCATGAAGCGGTTCATGAGAAGAGGTCATTAAACGTGTTTATATTTTAGCTAAATTGGTCCCTATCCCCATTTGTAACAAAATAGCAGGAGACCTTACGATATTGTTACACATCGAGTTTGATAAAAATCCAATACATTTTAGTGGTTAATGCGAAGCAAGGCATATCTACTTTTAGCTATAGTGGTCCCTAATAGGGCCCAAGTTCCTATATAAGTAAATTTGGAAGAGGACCTTATAATGATGCTCCAGACCAAGTATGACAAAGATCCACCAAGCTGTTCATGAGACGCTGTATAAAGGCATTTCTAGTTTTACCTCTAGCAGCCCCTAAAAGGGGTCAAATGTCCTAGCTGAACATAGTTGGCTGCGGGCCTAATAAAGGTGCTACAAATCAAGTTTGATTAGAATACATGAGAAAAAATCAATTAAAGGATGTTTTTATTTATTATTTTTATTTATTTCTAAAATAGGCCAACTGATCCCGCTTTAACAAACAGCATATTCGCTATTCATGAATCTTTGGACAATGACGTCACACCTATAAAAAAGTGAAGGTCAAGCAAAACATACAATTGTAATTATTTCAATATTTCTGTTTCATAAGCAAAGTTTGGCCGTAGTCATATCACATAGATAAACTGTATGCAGCGTACCTTCATTTCAGTGTAATGAGATTCAGGCATTGTATAGCATATATATAATAAAACAGATTTCAACTGAGTTCAATATTTGCATACCATACTAAAGAAAAATATTCATATATAATAAATCAGTTAAATGATTTATAACAAATATATCAAAGCAAACAAGTACTCATTTTAATATGCAATCTGAGTAAGTCACAAAAGCAAGAAACCTTTTCATATACAGACGACAATTGTAACAAGGAAAATCTTTTAAAAAGCACTTCTCTACATAAGACTCTTATCACACCCTTATTCATGTGATACGCAGACCGTATTCAGCTCTTTCTTTAATTTGATATATGTTGGTATTTGAACAGGTTTTTATCATATTTATTAAACTTACTTATCATTTTGAGATATATCAATATTCTTGCTAAATATACTGAGCCAAAGTTAGCTTTAAAACTGTGAACAGCGTCGTTTAGGGTAAACGCTTTGTCTACATTTCACTCAGCGTAGCACAATCAACAGAGTGAAAGAAATTGACACTCTCGTCCAATCAGGCAGAGTGTTGCATAAATCTTCCATTTTGATAAATTATCTATAATGCATTATCAAGTAGTTTGATTTGCAAATTGAAGTCACGTGGCATTGGTAACGAAAACGAATTTAGACGGCGTCGCCGAAAAATCGATACATCAAAACAATTATGAGAACTGCCAAGCGGTTAAGAGAAGAAGACAAATTCTCAAAAGATGAAGCTATACAATATGCTGTAAAAAAGAGGAAATATCTAATGGAGAGATAACATATATACATATAATAATTACTGACTAGACTGATAACTGTCATATTACTGATTAATAGAACATAAACATATTACTTTGCAAACAGTTCATGCTATAGAAGTTTAAAGTTAAAACAATATTATTATATATATATAATTAGTGCGCTACCTTGCTTACTCGCACTGTATTTGTAGCACATATGCACACTGTCACACCTGTATTAAATGTATGTTATACAGAAAATAAATGTTTTCAAACCTATTCCATTGTTTCTTCATGTTTTTATGTGTTACTCATTTTTACTCATGTTCTAGGGAGAAAGAAATCCCTTGTTTTTTCCCTGCTTTTCTTCTATTAAATTTACTGTCTTAACTCTTCTTCTATATAAGTAAGTTTATAACTTAAAATTATATTTTGTTAAGCATATATATTTTTTCCATTCCAGACCAAACAAAAAATCCGCCATTTAGTTTAATCTAACATTAATTTGACAGCCAGGGACGGACCGATTTCTAATGTTGGTAAAACTTGTGGTCCAACCCTTTTGTATTATCGCACATTCGCAAAGTTACTGAATACTTCCTAATGTACAGTAGTAATATATATGTCTTGTATAATGATAGTTTGCTATTGTATATATATATTTACATATGTATCTGTATAATAGTGTCTTGATGTACATTACCATAATGTCTTGTGTGATGATTACAATAAAATATGATTAAACTAAAGAAATCCCTCATGCCCTCATTTTACCTCCTCCCAGTGAGGAGGAAACCCTCATTCACTCATTTTTACTTATTTTCAAGAGAGGAGGAATCTCTGATTCAGATACTCTAACTAGTTTTGACCACATTTGTTTTTATTTTAAAAGACTGGATGTAAAATTGTATGAATGGAATGCAGTTAATCCACTATACGCTTCAAAATCTTCAACAGGGCTTTCATTCAGTACCGTTAAACTGCAACTATTGTTTTATATAGGAATTAGCGATTAGACAAAGGGTTTAGGTTTTCATTCATAAAATTGACAATGTTTGTTTTGACCATTTTTCTTTTGATCAATGCAACATGCTCATTTCTGTATTCATAAACTGGACATTCCTAATTTCTATTCATAAAGTTGACATGTTCTAATTTCTATTCATAGAGTTGACATGTCATCATTTCTATTCATAAACTCGACATGTCCTCTTTTCTATTCATAAACTCGACATTCCTATTTTCTATTCATAAACTCGACATGTATTACGTCATCATTATGTAAACAATTGCCTCAGGATCCCCCCACACACCCCATTCATCATACATGTATGTGTAATATTTGCTTTTAACTAGTTTATACTTGACCTTCTTAATATGGAGACAGCAAAGCTGACATAAAGGGTTTACTAATCTCATGATATTTTAATTTCAAAACAACTGCGACATCAAAATATTACGTGACTGTGTCAACCTGATCAGCAAACTCCGTTAACTGATTTCACCTTTATGACAACGGTCTTTATCTGTATATGACCTCCGTCGTAGTATCCAGTTCCTCCCAATTCCTTCTTCCCGAAAACTCCGTTCATGTTTCCCAGCTTATAACAATTATTATACCACCATCCCCCACCGTCTAGGCTGTCCTTGCAACAGTTGCCGGTGGAAGCATCATTGTCCCTATCATATGTAGAAAACTTCCGGTTGTCATGGTAACTAAGAAGCTCTTTCAATGATCCTTTATAACCAAAGGCATCAACATTCATTCTGTAAGCAGCCGCTGCTCCGTGGACGGTAAACACTTTGTAATGAGCATACTCTTTTGAACCGTCATAGTTTTCTATATCAAAGTAAATCTGACTTCCGTCTCCTGTCAGACGGTGAATTTTCTCAAGACCTAGCCAATGGGAACCGTCAAGATCACCGAATCCATTGACGTAATCTGTCCATGGTCTATAAAAGTTTACCCTACCATCTATTCGACGCTATAATAGAAAAAAAACGGACTTGCATATACACCAGAGAAAGTGGCTCCTCTGATCTGAAATGTTTGTATACTAAATTATATTTTAATTCGATCGCAGTATAAGTAAGGAAATTATCTAAAATCATTATTAGGGGCCTACCTCAATAGGAAATAATTATATGTTTTACTTTAAAGCTAAATCATAGCGCAACAATTATATTTGTATCAAGCCATGACATACTTAAAGACCATTCTAAATATGACTGCAATATATTCTACAGATGTAAATAAGGTTTTAAAAAGTCCTGTTGAAACGTATACTATCACAACATGCCATAAAATGTAAACTTTAAAGAACTATTCGAAAAGTATGCCGTTAACGTAAACATGAACTGGAAGAGATATCAGAAAGCTTCTTTGATTATAGTATGCCGTTTACGTAAACATGAACTGAATAAGACATTTGTATGGTATGTCGTTCACGTAAACATAAACCGAATGAGACATTTGTATGGCAAGCTTCTGGTCGTTCAACGAACTGATGGCATTGACCCGAAACGTTTAAAATATGCATACTTAACTTGACATTTGCCACTATCTGCTAGCCGCGGATTGTGTATTTTTTAAACAATATATTAAATTGCAGTTTTTGTTTCTAAAAACAAAATGGCGTCATGTTGATTTCACGGACCTTATCGCCAATATTCGATATCACTGTGCATAAGTGACCATGGTTATTTAGCGGATGCATCATATGTAACACGGTAGCCTAAATAAATCCGAATTTTGTCATGAAGTATCGGTCTTATTTGAAAAATGTAAGCATGTAATAAAAAGAAAATTCGTTCATCTTCACAAATTAGCATGAAATTTAAAGTAAATGGGCTTGTTTTCAGTGCGATATCGAAATATATCTTCACCGATAAGGGAGACAATTCTGATATTTTCACCAAAGCGGAGCATGAGTGAAAATATCATCTATGTCATCAGCTGTTAATTTGTCTCTTCAAAGTTATTCACCGATTTAAACTGAGCACAATAAACGTATGATAGAGTGAAAAAGATGTGATACTCACCTGAATTACAGTCCATCCATCATTTGTCATGTGGCAATACACAAAGAAAGGACATCTGCCGTCAGGTGAGACGACATACAATCCATCCGTTCTTGTTCCGTTCCCATATATTTCATTCGCAATCTTAATATAAAACACGACAACAAAAGGCTCTTGAAAAATGCTCAGGCAAATATATGAAGAAAATTTATACATTGTATTTATCATAAATTTAAATATTCAAAAAATAGTGAACTTAGTACAAATGTTCAACATGTAAGAATTCTTGTGAAAGGTTTCTCCGATACAATGTTCTCGTCATGTATTCGAAACCTCGCAGTCGCATTTGGGGTTTTTTTTCAAGGTTCGTGCAATATGATCCGCTTTTTAAACACAATTCACTGATTTGCCCATCAAAATTGTGTACTTTATATCGGAAGAACTCTGAAAAAGAAAACTAATTTCCTATGTTTACCTTACATTTCCTCTCCATTATTTTAAGAAGTTTGTTTTGTAAATTGCACATATTTTGTTGACTTTAACATTAGAATCTGCTTCCAGAACATTCTGTTTACCAGACGAAATAACTGAAATATCATCTAAGAAATGTTCTTTCCGGCTACATGCGAGTGTCGACAGAACAGTGGCACGTCAACATTAAGCGGCGTATCATAACTTTGGCTCATTTCCTTTTGCGGTTCATAAAATACGAACGTCATAATTTGTAATGGAACGAATAGGAAGAATGTAAATATTCACTTTGAAAAAAAAAAGCATGAAAGCTTAGGTGGCCGATTTGTTAAGATCATTTGTCCCTCGCCGCTGTTTGGTTCGGTGGTTCGAACCTTACTTTGTGTGTAGCATTCTTTCATGCGAGGAAGCCATCCAGCTATCTTACGGAAAGACGTGGTTACCGCCCGTGACGAATTAATGCCTTCCCGCAGGGGCACCAGGAGTTTTCCTCGATCATCAAAAGCTGGAAAGGCGCAATGTGTCTGATCATTGCGCCGGTGTGACATTAACCCCAGCAAAAAAAAAAATGTGCATTTGAAAAACGTTGACCCCAACAAAAAATATGCATGTGCAATCGGTAATAACTTATTTAATTGAGTGCGTTGTGTTAACAGTATCTTTATCCCACCAACCTTTATGATTCAAATGCTATGTTAACTGAATGAATGGTTTGCATGATAAGACATACATACCTCTTGGAATGCCATCAATTGTTGTAAAAGTTGAACTTTCTTGTTGTTGCATCAGCTTTTGTAGTTGTTTCACTTGTGTTTCAAGTGCCTGGACTTTGTTTTCTAACTCTCCACAAGACGACGGCGGCGGCTGGATGTAATCGGTATTTGCCGTACATACCCATGTGTTTGAGCAAAATATACGCACAACATTTACACAAATAAGGAAACATAAATATTCCTTACACAAGAAAGCCATGTTTCTTAACTATTTGAGTAACAACTTTTTTTAAAATTAGTTGATTTATGTTTTAACTATTTTTGCACAAACGTTTTTTCACGTTTCGAAATGATAAAAGTTTATTGAGAATACTTAAATCTTCAAGCGGTACAATACACATTGTTACTCTCATGTTTATGATGTTGAAGTATTACAAACGTAATGCGGAAGAATACTCTTGACAAAGACAGCCAACAAGTAGTAAGTTTATCAATTGTCGTTTGGGGTTTTTAGTGTTGTTGATATTTGCTTTTGCTTTACAACATATACACACACTGCTGTAATATGAGAAATAATTCAGCACCTTCTGCGTAATATGTGTGGATATATTATTAAAATGAATAGATGTATACATCCTGTTTGAAAGTTCTCTAGACCAATTAAGTTTGCACATAGATATTTTTATAAACATTTTAGTTCGGCCTCGACCTTGAAGATACTGTGATAGGTTCTGAATATTTGGGAAAATTGTGCCAAGTAAAACCAAGACCCTCAGAGAGTTAAGACACGGGCACAACACAAACACCGTAAACGTACTGACCGGCGCGTGCAACAAATTGTCCCATTAATAGGATACTATTTGATACCAGAGTGTGTATATGGAATTGTAATGAATGTCTTTTGTCTTTCTTTAGTTGTGGCGTGTGAGTGTGTAGGGGTTGGGGGGGGGGGGGGGGGGGGGCAATTATAAGTCTTCTTTCGTGTTTTGTTTCCATTTGTTTCCAAACCAGTTCGAAATATTTATGCCCCACTTCGAAGAAGGAGGGTATATTGGTTTGCTGATGTCGGTCGGTCCGTTCCCGGATGAAAGTTGATAGGAAGGTTGGTCATGACCAGCAAATGATCCCTATTGATTTTGAGATCAGTAGGTCAAAGGTCAAGGTCACAGTGACCCAGAACAGTAGAACTGTTTTTGCCAAATAACTAGAGAATGCTTTGGTCTAAGATCACATTTGATACGGAGGTCACTTATGACTGGTAAATAACCGATAATTATTGATTTGAGGTCAGTACATCAAACGTCCAGTGCACAGTTACCAAATAATTTCTGTCCCTTGTGCAGTTACTGAATACATCAGGGTAGTGGGGGTGGTGGGGAATTTCGTGTTCTACGAGCTCTTGTTTACTCAAACTTCTTAAGTAAACTTTTCAACATCATTCGAGTGATTGTATTAAATACCCAAAACAAAATAACTGCTATCTGTTGTGTTCCATAATTGTTATTAAGTATCTTTCTGGTACGTGCACGTCGTTGATAGGGCACATGCGGCGCTAACTGGGTCAGCGCCCTAACTAAGGAAGAATGCTTGATTGGTATTCAACTGCTTGATGGCTTTTTACTACAGGCCCCCAACCGGACGTCGACGATGGATGAAAACTTGTAGCGACCAGCATTCTGGGCGTCTGCAACGGCGAGCTGTATAACAATCGGCCAGACCGTTTTAACCTAGATATTGGAGAAGTACCGGAGTATCCTATACATCCTATACATGTTAGCAGCGATGGAAATTATTTCAAAGAAATTAGAGCCATAACTGAGTCAACTGTAGCCTCCATCTGATTTGTCTGCCTTGGACAATCAGCCAATCAGCAACGACCAGAAAATGTTCACCAAAGGTTGGTCAACAATGATTGTATGAGATGAACCGAAATAGAACTTAGAACATAACATTTAGGTAATTTCAACACAGGATATCCACTTAGAACAACATGTCAACGTTACAAACTGCTCGTCCGGATGTCCGCCGGTGGCAGTTATTAACAAACTCGGCTACAAACACAGAACAATATTACTAACACTCTGTATTCTCAAGCTATCTCAATCAAATCAAGTGCTTGCACTTGTACCCATGTTGCCAGTTTTAAAACACAACTTGCTCTTTTCCGTCGACTTCTGTAGCGAACTTTCTTTATCTGTAAGTTCTAGCTATGAAGTGGCGCCGGGCTGCTGTCAGTAGTAATATACATCAACAGAAGTCGATGAATATTTCGAATACTTTATGGGACAGATACACTCTTACAGATAATAGGGTTATTATAACAGTAGCTTGATCTGTGATGCTGTATTCGGCTGGAGTGGATTTAGCCATATCGGATTGCGAGTGTGATCCGACCTGGCAAAATCCACGATAACAGAGAACAAAATCTAAGATCTAGCTACTGCTATAATGACCCTCCACTTTTTTGTTTAAACAAAATCTTTTTTGTTTATCGATGTTAAGACAGAAGTGAGTGTAGTTTTTGTGTGCGCTATTTATGGAACTGTGTCAGGTCATGCATATTAAACGAAAATAGTCCGGCAACATATAATGCAAAAGGTACAGTACGGAATTCACCCTATGACACAAACATAAACTCATAAAGGGGTATCATTTTTACGGCAAGATATCTTCGAAACGACCATACACAGATATGTCTATCTCAAATTAACAGCTTTAGACCTTCTATATTATCAGTGAATAAATTGTAAAACGGCTTGTAATTATTACACATAGCTATCACATGGTGCATGTTCTGACCAAATGTTGTTTCTATGGTGTGTAATTTTATTCAATAGTTTTTAAAACTGCAAAATGCACTGAAAATTCTCGGTGAATGCAAAAGATGAAACAAGTGAAGCTAATAAAGTTGTAAACATACTGTCAAAGAGAGTTAATTATACTGTCTCTATCGAGAGCGGGAGGTCGTTCATTCGCTCCCTGGCCGTGTCATACCAAAGACGTGAAAAAGGTACTAGAAGCTAGCAGTGTCATTATAATGTCACTGGATGGGGTATTACGTCACGTGTCTATGGCATGATATTCAAGTGAGACAGCACTATAACGTTGAGCATTGTTCTCAATGATACAAGCAGACACCGTCGTTTATTACTGAAAACTTGTTGAAAAAGACGCTCAGGCTGAACACGCACGCATGTACCTACACAAACACACACACGCATGCACGCATGCACGCACGCACGCACGCACACAAACACAAACACACACGACAGCTTATGGTTTCGATGGCTGTTTTATCAGAATGATTTTCATAAAGGGCAAAGAAGTATGTAGTCGTTGGTCTTTATCAGCTGTACTAACATAGAGATCCAATCTATGGATATTGATTCAAACTTCAACGTGGAAATCAATATACATATCAACTAACCGTTTCTGACTCTCATTTTTTATCAGTATCGTACCGGCTTTTAAAAGATGTACCGTACCCTGATCCAAAGTTAAATCACATGATGTTACTTACGATACTGTAATTGTGGCTGAAACAGCCGCTGACTTACAAGAAGCATTGTATATTTACATACAAAGATTACTGTGATACTTGGAAACTAAAGTTTTTGTTGTTTTTTTTTTCGATGCATGCCATATAATTTTACCTAATATTAGAATGAATTGTTAGAAATTGTAGACGAACATAAGTCTTTTGGGGTTAATATTAGTAGAGGTGGCTCTTTTTTTTCAGAGCAAAATAATCTATTGCTAAACAAGGATCTAAAGGCAAGTATAGCCTTATTAAAAGTGTAATGTTAGAATTACCTATTGATAAGCAAATAGATGGTATTCTACCGTAGAGCAATGAAGTAAATGTATGGAGTGCAGACTTTTTAAACATCAAATTGGTTTTGAAAAATATCTTGTGAAAAATCCCTCTATTTTTTTATACATACATTATCTCCTTGATTTAAATAAGAAATGAACAAGCAATTAAACAACAGATTGTACCATGTTATTCAAAGTTAATTTTTCCAGTCTACACAGAGGTCGCTAACTTCTTCTCTGCACTATAAGCTTGTACTGCTCCAGCGTAGGGGAATGGCCCAGAGAAGCTTGAAGATGGCTTGCTTCCGGATATATGAATGAATATCGTTGCATCATTGACGTAAAGGTAATAAATAAGTTCATTTTAGCCAATACTTCCCCAATACATCGCCGTCTTCCGGCACCAAATGGCATAACGTGTGAGGATTTTGTTGCATCAAGTTTCCCGTTATCATTTAGAAATCTTTCCGGACGAAAATTTTCTGGGTCGCCCCAAAACGATTTTTCATTTGCAACGGAGTGAAGATTAAAGAAGACAACTGTCCCTTTGTCAATATCGTAACCGCGCAGCTTCGTGTCAGCAGTGGTACAATGCGGTATTGCAAATGGAACGATTGTCGTTTTCCTCATCACTTCCTGTATTGTGGCATCTAAATACGGGAGATTCGAACGATCATTGCAAGAAACGGTCTTGCTACCTATTACGTCATCGACCTCTTTCTGAACACGTTTTTGTAATTCTGGATATGCCGCCATGTATAAAAGGAGCAACTGCAATGTGCGAGACATGGTCTCGAACCCGGCGCCTTGTATAGCAGTAGCTTGATACATTAAAAGCTGACTGGAAATACTGTCTGCAGTTTCGGTTTCCGGAAGATCCTTAGATAACGCACATAAAGCATCCAATATATCTCTTGTTTGACCTTTCTGAAAAGTCTCTTTATGTTCCTTTATTTTAGCTCTTGTTATCCAATCAGTCGCCAGTGCTGCTTTTTTGAAATCCTCCACTTTTCCTTTCATGATATATTTCAGCCAGGGAACGACATCAACTATACTGCCTGCACTGACAAACTTGACAAAAGCAGCTGACGCCTCAACAATAAGCTTTACATGCGATTTTATTTCGCTTTCCTTTCCTTTTCCATACAACATCTGATAAACTACATTCTCAACGGCGATTTCAACATCATCACAAATAGGGAAAGGCAGGTCATCTATAAACTGCAGCAGTTTGCCTGCTTCATCTACAAACAAATCTTCCGGTGAATAGTCGCAGGTATTCATGTAGTTCTTTAAAGCGGTGGCTGTTAGTTTCCTTAGTTGTCGATATTTCGGGGAGAAATCAGCGAAACTAATACTTCCAAGGCCACCATATGCTTCTTTCAATGCAATACTTGACACAAAATTAGGTCTCCCCGAGAAGACATCATCCGCTCTTTCAGAGGCGTCTTTGATTGCCTCGTATCCATTAATTACAATACAGTTCCAGCTTCCAAAGCGTATTCGAAAAACATCTCCGTAGCTCTGCCACCATTTCAGATACGTAATCTCAGGGCTAGCGCCGAGCAGTGGCAAGTGACCTAGGACGGGAAATCCCCAAGGACCCGGCGGGTATTTCTTCTTACTGAATGCCCATCTGCCTACCGCGTACAATGTTATTAAGGCACAAATTACACTTGCAATATCTAACAATTCAAACATGTTAGCGTTTATATTTGCAAATATTTATAATATATCCACTCAATAAAACATGATATTACGAACGTCCTTTTCAAAGAAAGCCAGACAGGTAGCAGTCAGGTGTAACGAGTTAAGGTTAAACATGATTAAAGAAAGTAAACACACTTTAAAGGTGGTCAACCACATTTGAACAACTTTATGTGACATTTTTCATTTAAGTATATTTTGTTAGAGATTTATTTAATGACCAAAAGGACCAATTTCAAAGAGTTAGATCCATATTAAAAATGTGTGTTTTATTATTTTTTATGAAAAATAGTGGACTATTGCTTTTGATTTCAATATAATTTCTAATTTTTACACTTGCTTTAATTTTGATAGATTTTTGGAGATTTCAACAATTTAAACCAAAAGGCAAATTTTAAAACAGAGTGTAAGTTCGGAATTCATATACATATATTTCAAATCTATCCTGGTTGCGCAACCAAGATAGGTAAGGGAAGTAATAATACTTTTAGAAACTTGCTTTACTGATGATTTCTGCTAGATATATATATTTCAATGTAAATATTTGACAGATATGATAAAAAAAAGTTCTTACATTCATACGATTTCTTAGGTATATGTTCATTAAATCTATATATATATGCTAAAATAACAATTCTTGGTTGAGCAACCAAGACAGGAAAATCAATTTTTAAAAATACTTCAAGTAAATTTAGCAGTCAGTGAACACAAATAAGTGTAAATGATCATTTTCAAACTTTCGACCAAATCCATTACCTGATCAAAATCTGATTAACCACCTTTAAAATTTTGCAAGATAACGGCTGGTTCATTGAATGAAAACCCGATGTATATCCGATATAGAAAACCAATATAGCTACCTGCAAGAACCGGCTATAGAGGTAGAAAATTGATCAAAAATCAATTTAAACGCATGTAAATGGTCTGGAGGTATAGCAGAGATCTATCTTTCCCTGAAATATCAATTCTCAAATCGTATTAACTCTATATAATATATTATATTTATATGATAAAATTAATATTGCTAAATATTTTTGTAACTTTTTATGCATAGTGTAGCTGACGGTCGTGGTGACCTCGGCTATCTCCGTTACCGTTGTAATGTACTTGCGGATTGATTTCCACCAATTGAATAAACTTTTAGTAATAAATGCAATTGTTCTCAAAATGCTGTCTGTTTGCTGGCTTATATATCTACCGAAAAGTGTCAGAAATACAGTATTAATTTAAAATTGCGCAGGAATATTCGAGCTCTTTTGTAAAGCGTCATAATTTTGTAAAGAAGTAATAACAACGCATGCGAGACTATATCTATACTGCAATCCAACATTTTTTCAACACATTTAATTGAATATCTTTTTTAAAGATATTTCTTGGTCATTGTTGTTTTTAATATAGGGTTTTCTTTTATTTCTTTTATTTTATTTTTTTTTATTGTTTGTTTTGTATTGTTTTATTTTCAGAAATATTTATCTATGAAACACATGTAAACTCTTATTTATAATTGTAAGAAACGTAATTCAAACGATAATCACATAAGCATTCACTTTGTTACATATAACAGGTAAGTGGCTGCCTTAATTCTGGTCAAACATTGTTGATACGTGTCTATGTTTACGTCAGACTGTAACCGAGGAAAAGTGTGATTCTACATGAAAAGTGACGTCATTTAAATGTACTGGCAGCATTTAATGTATACTGCACATATATTCTCGACGAGGCGAAAATATTGTTTATTAGACAGGTCCGTTAGAATGTTATTGAATTAAATATGAGTTTCTTTCCGGTATTTTATCGGATAGACCGCACACTAACGTTCATACAATAGAATGAAATAAGCTTTAATATAAGTATACAAAGGAAGGTAACAATACGTTATTAATCTGTATATACCCTGGATTTAACACGATTAATTACGCTTTAAACCTCAACAATGATAGATGTCAGTATTGTTTCAGACATAAGGGTTAAAGGACAAGTCTTTGCACATACAGCCGACAACACTGACGTGTTTTAAAGGTGGATAATCAGATTTTGGCCATGTAACGGATTTGTTCGAAACTTTAGCATCTGATCATTTACACTCATTTATGTTCACTTAACACTTAATACAAATTAGATTTTCACTGGAGGTATTTTTAAAATTTCATTTTCCTATCCTGGTTGCCTAACCAAGATAGAGTTAATTTATCATAAGTATAAATTTGATAAACATACTTTGCCTAAGGAAATGTTTAATATTAGACATATTGTAATATATTTGTGAAATATTTGCATTAAAAATTATGTATTTAGATGGAATTCATTAGAAGCGCAAGTTTGAAAAATTATTATTACCTCCCTTTGCCTATCTTGGTTGCGCAACCAAGATAGATTGGAAATAAATGAATTCAGAAGCTACACACAGCTTTAAAACTTGCATTTTGGTTCAGATTGTTCAATAGTTGATATGTCTATCAAATGCAAATGTAAAACTAGACAATGTATCGAAATAAAAAGAAATACCCAGCTTTTTATTATACTTTCATATTAAAGGGGAGTAATTACAAAATTTTATAAAAATAATAAAATATACATTTCAAATAGGAATCTAACTCTATGTAATCGGTCTTTTTGTTCCTTAAATAATTCTCTACCAGAATATACAAAAAGTAAAAAATGTCATTAAATGTTGATTAAACGTGATTGACCACCTTTAAACCTTACCCTGCTACATTTCAATAACTTGAAGAAATTGTCCATCTTTCAATTTGGACAGTACCATTAACTATTGAAAGGGGTGCTTACCAAAATATACTGACTGAATGGCGAACAGTGCAGATCATGATCAGACTGCACGGATGTGCAGGCTGATCATGATCTACACTGGTCGCAAAGGCAGAATCAGTCGTGTCCAGCATGATAAGGGTTAAATCATCTGCAGTTACATCAGATATTCTCTATCTAGATGCTTTTATAACAGATACACAATTTATAAATTTCGTTTCTAAGATAATGTGTTTTATCTGTGTTCAGTATTCAAGTATGACAAACATAGATAAGTATATGTTATTGCATGCTACTTATCGCCGACTCTGGACTCTGGAATCGGCGATAAGGCATGCAATAACATACTTGTTGCTACTTGCTGTGGTGACAGGTTATTTTGATAAGCAAAAATTACAGCTTACAGCTTTGGCCGTGTGTGTTCATTCACGTCTGAATTGTGATATTGGTATCACTTTCAAAGATAAAATATCTTTGCAAATTAGCATTGTTTTTAGATAATAAGGAGATGCTCTTCCCAGTTTTTTTTAATATTAAAAAAATGATTAAATTTGTTTAAGTTATAGTCACTTTCAAATATAATGTACATACTTTACTATATATCTCTGCTTGCAAAAAAAAGACAACCAAAAAACCCCATATATTTGTAATCATCTCTGTGTTTCATGATGATGCTGTCTTCTTTTATCTGAGGAATGGAATGCTTTACCCGGAATCAACTTCTACATAACTCTCATGGTTAAAATTCACCATAAACATTAGCTCTATTATCAGTTTATCTGACATCTACAGCAAGTGTCTGCAAGTCCATGAAATTCATTTGACTGATATAAAATCCCCATTATTGCTGAAGAAGCAACATGTGAAGTGCGTGTTAAGCCCTCTACAGACGGTAGGTTTTTGTTGTACAACACCAATTAAATTTAAGATGTACAGCCAAATATTATCATGTGTATGATGCTATTCCTTGATTTCGTAAATCTTAAGTCTTGACTTACAGATTAGGACATGTTCTATTTCGTAAGTTTTGCCTTACGTACCACCCACGTTGACAAGCAACAAATTGGTAAATAATTAGTTGATAAGAGGCAAGTGAATGAAATTCCAGAAACAATTGCCCAAAAAAATAAACACAAATCTGAATATAAACTGGCTTCTAATGCATAATGGAAAAAGGATGACACTGAAAAGTTAAATGATTTGAGCTGCGCCATGAGAAAACCAACAAAGTGCGTTTCCGTCCAGCATCCGCGCAGTCTGGTCCATGCTGTTCGCTAACGGTTTCTCTTATTGCAACAGACTTTGAAATCAAACATCATCGATCCTGACCAGACTGCGCGGATGCTTAGGCTGGTCTGCATCCATGCTGGTCGCAAAGCCACTATGTTGGTTTTCTCATGGCGTGGCTCATTTGTGTCATGCGTAATTAAATTCATGGGACATAAAAAGGTGAATATTATTTTTTATTATTAATGGTTACATTCTTTTCAGTACCTGATGCACTATATTTACTAGGTAAATCTCTGTGATTTACATGGGAATGGAATACTGTCTGTATGTGAAAAATGTACAATTTCAAAATTGTACATCTTTGAGATAATTAGTGTTGTACAACAAAAACCTACCGTCTGTAGAGGGCTTTACAGGAAAAATAGATAATGTGAAAATAAGTTTTTTCCAGGTATCTCTCGATCTCCTAGTTTAGTCAGCGTAAAACGATACACAGTGTCATGGCCTACACTCTCAAGTTCCTCTTGTCTTCTCAGATAACAGTTTATAGGACGAAATCTTAAAGATATGAATTTTCAAAATAGCATTAACAATGATAATTTATAAGATACAGAGATTTTCATAAACTTTTTACGTATCTAATCTGATTATAACCGCCACGGGTTACCCATATGAGCCACTCCTCCAGAAGTGTATTGATAATCTTAGTGGGGGGCTAGTGCAAATTACAGAAGATGCTCCTAATCCAGAAGCTTCCCTAGTTTTTTAGCGTGACAGGTGTAAAGCAGCCGTATCCCAGTATTAGTTATATTAGTTGGAGGTTCGAGTGATCGAACTTACGACCCCTGTTTTGTAGACAGATCGTGCGCGTGTTACCACTGAGTCTAGTCTTCAGAGAAATAACGTTGCAAAATCTCTCATACGGGGTCTGTCCCGCTGGGCATTGACCTGCGTTTGCAATAAGTTTTACATACATATGTCTATTTCCAGGACACTAAAAATCTCTTTGAAAAAAAAAAATAACGTTATAAAAACGTTTTTATGTTTTATTGAGGTCAGATGCATGTGAGCGGTGCAAATTTTACCGCGCATCAATGTAGAACTTGCGATCGGTCTTCATGCTGATAAAACAATGCATATTGCCAACATTTCCGCTAATTGTACATAAAGTAAGTGACATTTAACCTATACCATGTAGACGTTGCACCATGTTGACAGGCATCACACTAGTTTATTAAAGGCATAACAAATATATTTACTACGGGATAGTCAGACATTGCGCTTCGAGGACGACCAAAAAGCTGCCATAATGACACTAGAGTTCGTAAAACGACAACAGGAAAGGATGCTGTAACTCTACAACTGTAGTGTCTGCTGAACAATGATAATGCCATATGCGTCTTCGGTCATCGGAAGTGCACGCATGCATTACGCTGCTGCGATTAGGTTGACGAAGTGCGCCGTTTAACTTCTGTAACATATTTTATTGCAGCTTTCAGGGTATGTTCCTAAACTGCCGTGTTAAATGACTGAAAATCTATTGGAGAGATTGCAGTTGTCTTTCCGTATTATTTCCAATGTCTTGAACAGTCTTTGTGTAGTACTTTTTACACAATAACCAAAATATAAAGTACTTGTCCCTTTAAGTTTTAGTTTTTCGCAACTCATAGTATTAATAAATGAGCCGCGCCATGAGAAAACCAACATAGTGGGTGTGCGACCAGCATGGATCCAGACCAGCCTGCGCATCCGCGCAGTCTGGTCAGGCTCCATGCTGTTCGCTTTTAAAGCCTATTGGAATTGGAGAAACTGTTAGCGAACAGCATGGGTCCTGACCAGACTGCGCGGATGCGCAGGCTGGTCTGGATCCATGCTGGTCGCACACCCACTATGTTGGTTTTCCCATGGCACGGCTCAAATGTGCATAATTTGATCACAGGGTTTGGTACCCGGATTAAAATTCACGTTCACTGAGCAGGAATTAAATCTTATATCGCATATGAGATTTATTAAATCGCAAAATTAAAACTTTAGAAGGTTATTCTATTAAAGTATAACATTTGTTTATAACAGTATGATGATAACAAGTAGTACGTATACATAATAGGAGGAGATATCTATCTCACTGACAACTTTACAAGTACTATTTTATAACGTAGTATTATCATTTAAAATGTCATACATAGCACTGGTTTTTACAAAATGGCTGTGAAGAGAAAAAATGCTGAAAAAAAAAGCTGTAGACATCTACGTGAAGTTATTTTGAGGTAAGTTTGAATTTCATTTCTTATATCAAATGTATTGTAAATTGTTTTTGCGCTTTGTCAACACTATATGCTAAATGAATGTGCATGGGGTTTTGAAGATTCGTGTGAAGCTGTACGCGTCTATGTATATAACCATATTTATTTGCTATAGCATTTTGGGAACCTTTTTTTTCTCATATATCCCTTGTCACTTATTGTAATAACTTGTAGCCCAACCCATTTGCTTTTGTTACCCATTATGTATATGTGCTGTGTATTATTATGTGTTTAGAAGCAATAAAATATGATTAAATCAAATGCCTTGTCACCAAGGTTCTGACCATAACATTTCACGTGAGTTGGCATGCGGATGACTGATGTTCTTTTTTTTCAAGTTCCCGACGGCAGCCTCCGCCGTCGTTATAACTTGGTAAAGGCATTTAAGGCATACTATAATACATCATTAAGAAAGAAATACATTTCATTCGGATACAAAATGGAACTTAACAAGTTGGGATTACAATTATGTGGTCTCAATTTCGTGTAGATCTTTAATGAAAAAAAATGACATTTGTACAACAAACTTAATGAAAAAAAACAACAACAAGCTTTATGTGTTTGACTGTATTTGAAGTTGAATAAGGCTTCTGGTATAACTACACATTAAAAATGAAGATGACATATCTAGTTGTAATGCATGCACTTGTAACAGATGTTTAACATTTGTGATTTGCAAATAAACAAAATGCATTTTGGTTCAAGTTATTTCACAGACTTCTACTGAATAGTCTGTCCATTAAAGAGAATGAAGCTTTTCTTGATTTGTTGTTTGTGCGAGTATTTCATTTTTTTTTCCAATGGTTTAAATTTGGGAGTGAAATAAGCGGTGATAATTCCACTAATTTCAAACTGTGGCCTTTTTACATATATGATGAACTTGATGGGTATTTGAATTATCTTTAAAGGTTTGGTGTGCACAAATGAAAGATATTTCAGTTATTTGTAAATTAATTAAGTGATCTTTTTATTCCATGTTCTACTGGTTTAGTTTACACACAACGTTACAATCTCACAGAAACATACATTGAATCAGAGTTTAGGAAAAATGTTGATATTTTTAACTATAATTTAAAAAGGGAATAACTACTGAAACTAACCGTTTTTAACAAATAAGTTATTCGCTTAGTTATCGAAAAACTATGGTGGCATAGAGGGGACATAGGAAATATTTTATTTATCACGTGCGCATGTGCTAACTATCACGTTCGCACGTGGTAGCTAACACGTGCGCACGTGAAAAATAAAATATTTCCTATGTAAACGTGATAGTTATCACGTGCGAACGTGATAAATAAAATATTTCCTATGCGAACGTGATAGCTATCACGTGCGAACGTGTTAACTACCACGTGCGAACGTGATAGTTATCACGTGCGCTCGTGTAATTAACACGTTCGCACGTGGAAGCTAACACGTGCGCACGTGATAAATAAAATATTTCCTATGTCCCCTCTATGCCACCGTAAAAAACTTCCATGAATATCTAATAAGTTCTATATGGCGCAAGATGGAAGGTATTTGTATAGAGTTAGGTTTTATTGTTTTCGTTGCCATCCTCCTTCACTCCTCTGTACCACAAAACACACCGCTTGTTAAATATTTAAATTTCACAAATATGGTCCTCTTGTCAAAATATTTGTAAAAAACTTAACATGTTTGATTGAAAATATATTTTAGTTCTAGGATGCTTATAAAAGAATAATATCTAAAAGTGACTAGGCGGATTTAATGAATGGGAAAATATCTGCTTGTTTGTCTTTTTTTGGCTATGCTTGTGACACAAAAAGCAAAATTCTACTTTTGTTTTGAATAAATATTTTGTTCGGAATAAATATTTTATTTTCTACAAATAAACACGTTCGAGAAACCAGCCAGCCATGTACATGTTTGTGTGATACTTTAATGCGTATTTAATCCGTCTGATTTGTTTCAATACAGTTTATCTGCGATAGTCATCGAAAATACAACACAATCGTGTATACTTTATTTCACACCGTATAATTGGATTAACAGATTATACCGATTAACCACCCCGAAACAATACCCACTGGCCCGACGTTGATGAAATATATAGCAAATCGGACATTCTTTAATATTGTTAAGTTTTTTTGGCAAACTGCATTGATATAATTTATAATTCAAGTTTTATCAATTAATATGTCAATACATTTTTGACAAACTAAAAATCAGTTATATTTTATATCTTCAGTGATCAAGCAAAGAAACATTTCAATACAAATATAAGGTTACTGTGTCTTATCAGGATTATTTTTAGAAAAACCTCACTTAAGGTATTCTATACATTCAATCTTATTAAAGAAAAGAAAAAGCTTATTCTTAAAATAGTTCTTTGGTTCTTACAACTTCTTGTTTTATAGTAATACTGTATCGTTTATATCTTATACCAACTTCATTTCAAATATGTCAACTTTCAGCCTTTATACTGGTCTCTTTGCAGGAGATATGCTTGATTGTTTGCCGAATACCAATGAAGGTTGACAGCGAACTGGTCAGAATGACCTCAGCTATTGATGGTCTTACTGTGAAAGGGGAGGCTGCACCAAAGAATTCGTGTGGTATTGCACCTCTCAGCGCAACAGTGCGGATAAACAAGCCGGGAAATCAGCTCACGCCGATGGACAGGTCTTATCAGTTTGTGCTGAATCGTACGCCAGGAGCTGAAGAGCTGACCGTTACCAGCTTAAATGGACCATCAGTTCCAGTGCGAAAGATGGAACACTTAAGTAGAGTGCGAACAGCAAATTATGGTATGACAACGATGGATTCGCCTTTCGTAATTAACGGTCAACCGGAACAAGCTCTTGTGATCGAGAAACCACATTTCGTTCTTTGTGGACTTCCGGTAGGCTCAAAAGAAATAGATCACCATCTTTATGTGAATGAAACACGAGTTGGAAGCTTTAAGACTTCTGCTAAGGCTGTGTACCAAGCAAGGCGTGGACAAAGGCCTGGTAAAGCTTTGAGTGAACAGTTCTATCCATTTCCGGATAAAGACATGATAAACTACAATACAAATTTGCCCGAAACTGTCGACGAGACAGGGAAAAAATCTGTCCCGCCAATTCCTCCAACCACACCGGTGAATTATGCTCATCATTTGGCTAGTCTAAAACCTAAGACTTCACAAGGCATCCGAACAGAAAACGGCGTACAAAAGTTCCATGGTTCAATACCTAGCACTGAATCTGAAAAATACCAGCATAGTGACTTGCTTATCAGAAATAGAAAAGTTATGCTACATCGCCGAGATGAGTCAAATGACAATGTTGAACTACATAGGGAACATTCTAGCGTGTCAACAAGATCTGGTAGATCTGTCGAAACAGTGACGGATTCTGTTGTCACAAACAGTTTGACAGTAACAACTGGCAAGGGATCAAAAATAGTGACACGCTCAGTTAGTAAAAGTGCTGGTAAAGTAAATTACAATAATCCGTATAGAAATACTAAATTTCGAGAAAGACTAGCGCTGAGTGGAAACAGGCGGCTGGAGTTTAACAATATTGATAGTTATTTCCAATACCAGAAACAGCAACATCACAATGGTAAACATATAATGACACCAAGAGCTATTCTGAAAATACCGAAACCATGCTCCGATACTTTCTTACTCCAAATGATGTATGATATGAATAGACCACACGCAAAAAGGCTAGCTAAAGGTTCAGCGATCTATTCTGACATAGGAGTGACAAAAGACTTGGAGGAATTTGTACAAAGTAGGACTTCAAGCTCTCTCAGTAAAACTCAATCAAACATTGATAAGTATTTAGGAAAAAGAACTCCAAAAAGTGCAAAAAGTGTTAGAAGTGCCAAGAGCCGAAAAAGCACCCGAAGTGCTAAAAGCGCTCTAGATGCCGATGCTATTGAGGAGGAGGGGGACTGGGAGGAAGAGAATATAAGTATTGTTGAAGACAACAAAGCGGATCTTGAAAAACGATAGAACTAAGACTAGTCTATATAAATTATATGTACCATATTGACTTAATGTTGTTGTTTTTTTAAATGCTACTTAAAACAGTAGAATTTTATATTTTGCACAAAACATTATAAAAATCCTTTATCTTTCAAGTGAACGGAAAAGTAATATTTTATAATGGAATGATAAACCCTGGAGTACATGTCTGCGATCAGTTAAGAAGTTTTACTTGTGTTCAAATAGGAGAGCAAGTGGGAATACTGTGCAAGAATTACTCAGCTTAAAATTAAGCATCACAAAATTGAGTTATTTTATTCATTTAAATTTGATAGAAATGTGTACACAAAATATATTAAGTATATTATCGTATTTTCATTAAGGAAATCTTTTTGTGGCCAATACTTTTTACTTAAAACTCGTTTTTTTTTTTTTTTTTTTTTTTTTTTTTGTCGTTTCAACATTATTTTAAAATTTATACTTTAAGACTTAATACGCTAAGAAATTGTGCTCTGCACACACTTCATTACTATACATAAGCAACTTTTATTTCACTTGTTTCGTTTATTTTCATGTTCCATCTACCTTAGAAAGAGCACAAATAATAATACATTTTGTGTATGGTGTCTTCAAAGATCACCTCACTTAAAACGCGTCCTGGCACTTTGTCAAATCGGTGTTGTAACGTATCATATTTTTCATAGCAACAGTCATTTATTTTATGACCTTGATCAGTTCCACTTTCATGTATAGATTGCCAGGATTAAAATTCAGATCATTACGAAACAGACACATTAAGTAGTACCAAGTGCATTGACACCAGCATAGGCGACACAAGTCTGCATCGGACGTCCGAAAATAAACAGTCAAAATTACAACTTTAAAAGAAAGGAAATAACCATTTTATTCAGTCAAATTAATATTAAGGTGACACGTAATGTTTTCTTAATCACTTACGATTACGACAGAGTACACATTTGAAATGAAACGATCTGTAAGTGAATTAAAGAATTATCCCTAAGGAGTAAAAAAGTATGTTGAAAACTACAGCCTGAGGGCTGAAATTATCTTTAACTATTGTATTGCATTGTATGTATGGAATATTTAGCTTTCGATTGCATTGTATGTATGGACATACCATTGAACAGTCTATTTGTGTATGTGTTGGTCAGGCACGCCGACGCTTAATAAAATCTATGAGAAGATCCTTTGACGGTATAAATTATAGCAGACACGGTTTGATTGAGTGACCTACGTTGTGTTTAGGAATTGTTGTTAACTGGCTATTGCTATGAGTTGAGTCTTTGAATGACTCGATTAGAAGGAAACCAGATCAACCTATCTATAAAGACCACCATTTGGAGAACCAAAATGTGGTCTTTATTGGGAGGCGGTCTTTATTCACAGGTTAAAATACACAGTAAATGTTAAAATGGGAAACAAAACATGTGGTCTTTAGAACCAGGTGGTCTCTGTTCAGAGGTGGTCTTTAACACAGGTTTGACTGTATGCAAACTGATGATTAAGCTTCCTCATTTTGTCAAAATCGGCCTAAAATGTATAAATGCTGGTTCAATCTTCATCACATTAGTGTAATTTTATGACATAATTCAGTTTATGTTATATTTGAGTATAACTTTATTCAGTATGTTTCCATGACATGTTATGTTGATACAGTCGCACGTGTTTAATTATTGTCTATGTGAGTCAATGAAACTGAAACTGTTACTCTTTGTGTTGTTTAATGTTGTCTTGCGCCCTGTTGTGACACTACCGGATACGTCATGAAAAAGTTTTTGACCTTCCTTCAGCTACTTTTAACAAAGCTAACAGAAGACAGACGAACACACCATAGACAGCTAGGCAGTGTGGCTTTCCACAAACTTACACGACAATACACAACCATTAAAACTGAAGTGGTCATTTGAAATCAGTGTAATAACCACTTGAACTAGGCAACATATGGTCTGCCCTGATGTGTTAGAAATCAAGGAAAAAACACAAGAACAAAATACTGAATGTGTTGCGAAATGACTATTCAAGATTCATTTATGAAATGATACACCCTTTCCCACCCAATGTACTTGTCACACGAACACATGCACGCATAAACAAGTTAGATATATAATAAGGGCTCAATATATATTTCCAAATATGGGCATATTTGTTTTTGACCAAAATAATGCTATTTCGTAGGGATATGAGTACGTGGATTTCAAGTTTTGAAGATAAACTAATTGGAATTTTACATGTTTGATTGGATTTAATTTCGCGCATTGACGCAATCGCGAAATCCATATTAACCCTTACCCTGCTAAATTGTCCATCTTTCAATTTGGACAGTACCATTAACTGTTAAAACTGGGCAGTCTGATCTTTGATCTACACTGGTCGCAAAAGCATAATCAGCCGTGTCCAGCATGATAAGGGTAAATGATTTTCTTGAAAGCTGCACACTATCACACGTCTCGTCTACCAACATCAGGTCACATATTCCTTTTATCATGTTCGTACTCACATACAGCATGAAAATGCATATAAAGGCTTTATTTTGTGAATTGCTTGATAAATAAAACATCGTTAAAATGAATCTATGTATTTAATGATAGAAAACTGTACAATGAAGTACAAAACCGCACTTTTTCCGTCGAATCAATACAATGCTAGTAAAATTGAATTGGCAAACAGTTGATTGTCAAATGTAACTGTTCCTTAGAATCAATTATAAAACAGAATTTTGCGTACAATTAACGCGAAACTGGTCTTGTTTGCTCGAAATATTTTACATTGGACAATCTGTCCAAGGATCTTAAATAGTTTTCACTGTTTAATCACATTTAAATCGTTATAAACTGTCTCGGTCCATTTTTACTCGGCTTATTAAATAAAATCCCGTTTCAAAGGCAATGAAACATTCACTTCTGTACATATTGTGAATTACTTCTTGGCGCAGTCAATCATCACTTTGACACCCTTGCCTGACTTTGACATCTCAAACGCCTGCATCGTCTCTTCCAGTGTGAACCTGTGTGTTACTAAGGGGGCAACATTGATCTTACCACACGAGATCATATCAATCGCTGTCTGCCAGCTGAAGAGATAAAAATGAGCCGTGCCATGACAAAACCAACATAGTGGATGTGCGACCAGCATGGATCCAGACCAGCCTGCGCATTCGCGCAGTTTGGTCAGGCTCCATGCTGTTCGCTTTTAAAGCCTATTGGAATTGGAGAAACTGTTAGCGAACAGCATGGATCCTGACCAGACTGCGCGGATGCGCAGGCTGGTCTGGATCCATGCTGGTCGCAAAGCCACTATGTTGGTTTTTCCATGGCACGGCTCAAATATAGGATGTATTCCATTTGCAGCAAACCTCAACAATTCAAGCTGAATTTTAACCTGTTCGTTATACCAACATTGTATGCGGATTGTTTAAAATAAGACCTAGCGCAGAACTATCAACATGAGAAAACTAAAGTCCAATTCTCCCATGTCTTAATGATCACGCTATAGTTAAATGGAATAAATAAGGTTGTCGCAAAATTAAGAATTGTATAGCATGGGTGACGGGAAGCGCGTCCACCAGGGCGACCCAAAAAGGTTTAAAAAGATCGAGTGCCTGATACAAGCATTTTTGGCTTTGCAAAGGCGTTGGTTTAAAATAATAATAAATCACTCAACATAATATATATAAAGACCAAAGAGCCAAACCATGTCGACGTTCAGATCCCGGACGAGTCTCCATCTAGCGACTTTTAGCCGTAACAAATCAAAGAACTTTCTGTGGCGGGATTCGAACCCGGGTCGCTCGGGTGCTAGTCCAATGATGCTCTAACCACTGACTGGATTTCCTGATGCAGTTGTCAGAGATTAGCTTTAGACGTGCAACGGCTAAAACTATCACCTTAATAACGATTGGCAAATTACTTATTGTCCGTGTGCGATTTCGGTATTCTCTGGATGCATTGATCACATTGAACTATATTTATTGTCCGACGAATGCCGAATTGTCTAATGACAAAACGAAATCACGCGGAAGATGCAGAACGTCATAACGGGTGTACTACATAAATGTAAATAAAAATAGTACCTAAGTTTAAGCGAGCCATAGACTCGGATCCGTAAGAGCCGCATCAACATTACGAAGATATAATTTCGGACTACATACATTAAGACGCAGAACTTTAGTCAAAAGCCATCCTAACCACTTGAAGCGTGGTTACATCAAATTCAACAATACTCACGTGTTGATATATCTGAATGACCCAACTATCTCAATCTCTTTAGCAACCAAGCTAACGACTGGGAACTCCACCTTGTTTGGTCCATGTCCGACAATTGTGAACACTCCACCTGGTTTAGTTGCCTGGCATAATTGTAAATCAAATACTATGTAAATAAGAAAAGAAATAACCCAAAAAAATATTCTCAGACAATTATCAGATAGATTAGTTTGTATAGGTTTTTATGGGTATCTCCTTCCACTAGTTGCGATATGTTTCGCTAAGAAAAGTGTTGTATTTTCTAATATGGCTTCGATACATAAACATACATCATGATAAGGTCTGTACTGAAATGAAACTGGCAATACAGCGTACATCAATGTTTTGAATTTCATTGCCATTTTCGTTTAAAGTATACTTACAAAGACTCCAAGGTTAACAGAAAACTGTGCTCCGCTACATTCTATTGTTCTGTCTGGAGCGCCGCCTAGTACTTCAGCTACTTTCTTAGCAACATCCTCTTCGCTGGCACCACGTTCGATCAATACAGTATGTGTAGCCCCAACTTTTCTAGCAAATTCTAAACGAGCTGAATCTATGTCTAAAAAGTAAGCAAAGCTAGATGCAAGTTTGCAATGGTGTATGTTGAAAATGATATCCTTACAGAAGGTTTATCTATAGCTGTTTTCTATCTGGTTCATTATAAACTTGTTGCAGCATCCTCTACATTTTCGCATGTTGATTTTAGAAACGAGAACCTTAAAATGTCGTGCTTTGGGTAAAAATGAAATTGTTGAAAATAAACTTAAAGCTTAGTTTCTTAATTATCCACAATATCGTGTTTTATTCTACAAAGAAAGCGTTTCGTCAGTATCTTTTGCTTTGAATGCAAAAGAATGCTTGATGAGTTTTCAAATAAATTATTGATTAGAATCCATCATTTTCTCACAATAAGATACTTGACTGCTTATCATAATAGTGCATGTTCCGGTTGAAGTAGTAAAAGACTAATTTCCAGCCATATGAAATATTAGGTATAAGAGTCAGATGGCATGGCGGGTTGGCACCCATGCCCCCAGGTTCATGAATTATTTTGCAATCATATACGTTACTCCTACCCCTCTTCCGCAAAATTTGGCACAAAATTTTATCTTGCGAGATAAACGGCATTAAAAACACAGTTGTATAATTCATGTTACTATAGGTAATCCCTGCCATTCCCACTAAAACTCTGTACCATTTAATTGCAACTTTATCAAGATTTGTCGTTTTACCTGTAACACACACAGCCGAAGCACCGAACGCCTTGGCCGACAACATTGCACAAAGTCCTATCGGTCCGGCCCCACAGACCAACACCCTATGACCCATTGCAAGTCTGCCACGGCGACAAGCATGAAGGCCTACAGACAAAGGCTCGATTAAAGCACCTTCTTCAAAACTCACGTTATCTGGTAATCTGGAAAAAACGTTTTCAGTAGGACTGTAACTACAGAGACCAGAGAGGGAATTTATTGTTCTCACAATATAAGAGTGGTGCTTTTTACACAATTTGCTACAACTGTATTTAAATTAATGGAACACAGAACAAAAGACGTTAAACATTTTATTATGAATTCTCTAAAGTCAGCACATCATATAGCTTGTCGTGACTTTACACAAATGTTGACTTGAGCACGTGAAATGCGGACAGGGTGAAAAATAATTCAGCTATCATGTGTTTTGCTAGAAAATATGTCTTATTATGTTTTGTAACTTATGAAGACACAGACCGTGAATTTGTTTGTTTGTTTTGGGTTTAACGCCGTTTTTCAACAGTATTTCAGTTATGTAACTTTTTTGTTTTTGTTGGGTTTAACGTCGCACCGACCCAGTTAGGTCATATGGCGATTTTCCCGCTTTAATGGCAGTTTTTCCTCCGTGCAATATTTCACCACAGGCGGGCACCTGGGTAAGCCGGCCAGCTGGATGGCTTCCTCACATGAAGAATTCAACGCCCCGAGTGAGGCTCGAACCCACATCGGTGAGGGGCAAGTGCTTTGAATCCTTGCGTGTATCAGTGCTATACACTGGGCACGTTAAAGAACCAGGCTGTCTATTCGAAACGAGCTAGGCTAAGTTAGCCGGATAAGCTGTATCTGATTCTGATCTCTGTCGTGGGGCTTTGTCTCACTCTGTCCTCTGGTCAGTCGCTCTGTGTCTGACTAGTAAGGATGAATTATGCGCCCTGTGTGGCTGCATTTGAACTATGTAAGCGCTTGGGCGCTATATAAATCTGGTAAAATTTAATGTACAACGCCAGTGAATATACTATGTGTAAAATTAGGCGTTTAATCAAATAAAGCAGTTTCAGTTTCAGTTTGAAGTCAGCGGCCTTAACCACTCAGCCATGGAGGCCTTTTCAGTAACCTAACCAGTGTTCCTGGATTCTGTACTAGTATAAACCTTTTCTCCGTAAGTGACTGCTAACTTCCCCACATTATTCAGAGGTGGAGGACGAATGATTTCAGACACAATGTCTTATCAAATCGTCGATCCGTAGATCTGTGCTCTCCCTATTGAGCTAAGTGGGCGGGTGCAGACCGTGTGTAGAGAAGGGATACCGATGACACAGTAAAAGGCAATGTAAAACTACTGTGTTATTAACTAGTGTGTAATTAAATAGGGTGCAATTAACTGTTACAGAATAACAAAAATAGTCTCCGTCTGCATTTTCAAAATTGTTCTGTAAGCTTTGCAAGTTGTTTTACGCATTTTATAAATTGAACAGTGTATTTCAAAAGATGTTCTGTAATGTATATAAGTTGTTTTGTTAGATCCTTGGCGTATATTTTTACTTTTAAAGTTTCATATACTTTCATTCGAGGCAATGTAATATGTCTTACTTGAATACAAAATCTGCTCCGTGCACGTGATAACGTGCTAGGGCACCGCTGTCTGGGGGTGTGGCCAAGAAGAATACATTTGGACACAAATTATACCGTCCACATTTACAGGCTTCACATACCCGACAAACCCCATGTGGTTCTATGGCAACTCGATCTCCTACAAGTAATTTGTGAAAGATATTCAAATTAAAGAAATAATATATCACAAACAGTGATTTGTAGGTGGATAAGACATTGAGTTAAGATGCGAAGGAAGTGTATAAAATAATACATATCTGAACGACAAACGATGACTTACTGAAGAGAACGTCACTGTTTGAGATATGCAATTTCGATTTAACACTTTATCAAGAATCAGTGAGCATCTAAATCCTTTACGACATTCCACAAGTATTTGCCCGATTTGTGTGGGTTTCTTTTCCAGCATGCCGCTATGGCGTCAAGACGCAATGTTCTTGCATACCAGACGGGGATTTCCGGTATTTTTACCGGTGCTGGAAAAATCCATCTTACACCCGGGGGGCGGGGGGGGGGGGTGTAAGATGACTCTCGTGCTGTAAATGACGTATTACGAGCTACATATATGTAGAAGATTTATGTAGTAATTTATATTTTATTTGAAAAACGGAATAAATATTCAATATCTTGACAGTTCCTGTTGGTTCCTGATAATATATTTCTCGATTCAAATCACGGTATTTTATCAAAAATTCATAACGTTACGCTGCAACTGATAAAACAAAACCGGAACTAAACATTGTTATTTGTTTTGAAATGTCATGACGCTCTTTCCTGTTTACGGACGTTGGTTTCCCGCGCTTTGTTTAAATACGCTGCTATATGAAATAGTTCTAGATAGAAAGCTGTTCGATTGATTTTATTTTTATTAGATTTCTATTATTTCTTGAATCGGTATGCAAGAAAATGATTCTTTCATGGTTATAGGTGCAGATGGAAATATCGGCTCTCGGGTAACTGTTAAGGCGGTAACTCGGCAGGGAGCCTCGTTACCGCCTAAACAGTTACCCTCGAGGCCGGATATTCCAATCTGCACCTACAACCAGTGAAAGAAACTTATAAGATAATACTAATGATGTTAGAACAAATGATGATAGACTAATTAGACAACTAATATTTATTGTTATAGTATATCTGTGCAGCTGAGTAACTATCTTTAGTGAATCTTTATTATTCCTTAATCAATTTTCAAACAAATGCTCCGAAAAAAAAAAAGCTTGCGCAAAACATTGAGAATTTAGAATAAAATGCCACAGATATGTCAAAAGCTAGAAATGGCAAATAGCCTTTATAGCTTATTACAAACAGTAAAGGTTCGCCAACGGGCCTACTGACATGTATGGCCGCGTAACCACGCGCATTTATTCAATTGTTGGAAATAAAGACATTGGGCCATAAGAAAATGAGAAAACGGAGTTACTCCCACCTTCCCCACATAAAACATACATGTACTTCTAAGCAAAAGCTCAAAAAATAATACCAATTTTTAGATGCGAGACGCCTTCGCCAACTTTAGTAACGACAGCGCTGCATTCGTGACCAAGCAACATCGGTCCCGTCACAATAAAGCGGTCACCTATTCGACCGTGCTGCCAATAGTGTACGTCCGAACCGCAGATTCCAACTTTCTGCATACATAGTTGAACCTCTGCAATAAATATTTAATATCACACTGTATTAAGCAATCGTGTGCTTACCCAGTAAGAAAATGTGATCTACCTAACTCATGAAATCAGAAATTAACTAGTTCTACAGAAAATATGTAGATTCTTTTCATTCCTGATTCCAAAAATAAAAACAACAACATTTGTTTACCCTAATCGTGGTAATAATGCACCGGTTAAAATAAAAATGTACTTAGAATAAAAGACTTAAGAATGTTATTATGGATGCCCAGATATTTTGCCTTTCGATACTGACGATCAGAGCGGTCATCGTCGTTCTTTCTTTTCTTTTTTTGCCATTTTTAGTAAATATGTTTTATTCACCTTAGCCTAGCTAAGACCGCCACTTTCAGTCAATAATATATATGTAATGTAGGGTATGCTTATCATAAAAATAAATTGTTTTCTAAACTTACCTCCCTTGCCCGGTTCTGGTATAGGTCTGTCTTCCTAGAGGGGAGAAACAAGACTTAGTAAGCAGGGGCCTAGCTCGGACGTAAACTTGTACCGTGTGAGGAAAATATTAAAAATTAAAGATTGCGAGATTTAGTCAGCTAAAATTTCAGAACGCGATTTTTTAGATTTGATATATTTACTTACTATTTTTTATAAAAGGACAGGGCCCAGACTTCTATGTACACCTTGGCCAAAAGTTTGAAACAGGGTAAGACGCTTTATTTCCTTTATATAAAAAAGATATAGTCAATTTTGTGTAATCTGTTTGGAGATTTAAGAGATCTTTCCAAAATGTATGAGTTTACCATATACTTTCTAAATATAATAAAAAACACAGGATATGAACCTTTAAATATTTAAGTGGGTAGAATTTCATAAAGCCTTAAATGCCACCTACTTATCCTTCGAAAAGTCGAGCTATAACTTAGGACATAGTATCATAGCCTATGTGACTGGATGTTTTATTGGACATTATGCAACTATCGAAATTTTAGGATTAACTGTAGTTATATATTTACTATCATTTCCAAGATGAGATGAGATTTCAAAGAGAAGGTGATTAAGATAATAGGAAACCGAAGAATTTATCGAGAAACTGATATTAAACAAGAGACCCAAGCCGGTCATGACCGTGCATGGCAAGGCTGTATTTTCATGTTTCTATATTCTCAGCTTCCCATTTGAAATATTTAATGAGGAAACTACTGTTGAATAAACGAAGAAAATGCTGTTTTCACGGGTGTGACATTACATATGAAAGGAACCAAATGTGTTTGAAGTTATTCGTAGAGTGCAGTAATCAGCTTACACCTGTTTTCGGTCATTAATTGTGTCCCGTAAAGCAAGGGAAACGCTTTAAAAAATCAAATTAAATGTAATTGTTTTGAACTGTTTGAAAAGTACATACATTATATATCTGTACTTTCTCCGAAAACATGTTTGAAATATTATTAGCTTTTCAACTAGTATACAAATATCTCGGTAGATGGCAGTGTCTGTTTCATCTAGCTAGAATTATGAAATAAAGAGTAGAGGGTTTTGATCACATCCCCGGTCCTTTTTATAAAAATGTCAGTATTTATATGAAATCAGCAAGTAATCTCTAACGTTGCTGAATTTTAGCTAAATCCCATCATTTTTTTCTCCGGAAGTAACAGTGTCCCTAACTGAACTTCCGTATGTGCAAGTTTACGTCCGACCCCACTGGTAGGGTCATCTCATAACATGTTACTATATCTACATTCTGGTACAATATAAAAAGTACATCTAGTTTGTAATGGGCCGATTTATTGAATGAAACTACTTTTGTGTTTGTCAATAACCCATCAACGAATAAGGAAGAGTTCAAGTGCACGTATTGCTGAGATTTTAAACAATGTAAAATTAAAACCGAATTATCTCACCAAGCGGAGGTCAAGCTTCTTATATAGTATTGCTGATAAATTAACATCCGTCATCTTTGTTACGTGAACACTTTCTAATTTATGTATGCTTAATTGTCTTTAAACCGTTCGTATCTAAGAGGCACCACGTTAGATTTCAATGAAATATTTAGAAATTAGAAGCAATACACATCAGATATAAAACTGTACACTGCAGTTTTCTCATAAATGTTTATAATGTTAGACTGAAGATGAGCAAAGATAAAGCTAAATAATACTGATTAAATTGCACAGTGGTAAAGCAAACTAGGGCATAGCAAGTTCATCTGCTCTACAATAGTATCTGGAAGATTAGTAACTAAAACAAGGTCATTGATCCTCATTTTCAATCTTCAGTGGTCCAACATATATATAGTCCTCAGACCAACAAGAGAAATCAAGGATGTCATCATGCAGTTGTGAAAAAATGGTGGGTTCTCTGAGGGTTGTTTAAGGTCACAAACCTGTAAATAGTTTTCCCTATATATTCTATATAAAACTGACATTTTTTAAAGAGCTACCAAACATAGCTAGACCCATTTCAGAGAACAAATTATTATTATTATTATACCAGATTTGTTGAGCGCCCTTTTCATATGGAATATACGTTCAAAGGCGCTTTACAATTAAACATGTGACACATCGCAGATATGTAGGAAAATAACAAAACATGACATATGTAATCACAAAACTGAAACTGAACAATTTGATTAAACGCCTTTTTTATAAATGGCGTTGTACATAATAATAAAAAAATAATAGTCATTACAACAATATCATAAATGAACAATGATAATACTTACCGCCTTATTGTAACAAACAGCCATGACCGCACCCCTCCCCTTGAGGTCGTTTTATCCCTATTGCCAATACCAGTGCTCTAAACACCTGGTACGCCCAGACGGGCTGCATATAGTGGTTCAACCTCCGGTAAATGGTGCCATCATATACTGTATTCGATAGAAATACCACACACTTCAAGAGAAACTCAAGTCTTGCAAAAAAAAAAAAAACCTTACCTCATTTTAAAGAGTTATGATAAAACTGATATAAAATAAAAGTAGGGGTCATATATCTTCTAAGAGAGATTTCTTGTTACATTTGCTTACTGTAAAATCATGTCAAAATCACACTGCTGTGACCTGGAAGTACTACTCATATTAAAATTGAGCTTCACTTCACCAGATACAACCTCCTCTCCCATTGTTCCTACCAAAATGTCAAAAATACATCCACAATGAAATCTAAACAGAAGCTGTTCGATTACACTACTGGCCTAGGATGTGGTCACTACCACTGTCCTCTTTTAAAATTTTGGGTGAAAATTTCATTTTCGGTCTGATGTACAATGTATATCTAACGCAAGTGAAAACCGCTTTGTTATATATGCTAAATTCCAAACAAAATGGTGATTTTATTCGTCGTTTCAAAAGCATCTCGGAAGTTTTTTCAGTCCGTAGAATCTTTTTTTTTGTATATTGATATGTGTTATATTATAATGATATAAATATAGTAAAACTGGGTTGTTATAGTATCCAAATACAAGAAGGAAGTCCAACTTTATTCATAATGCATGCCGCAATAAACAGGTTTCAAGAAGTTTCAAATATAAGGGAAGGCCTGATGCAGAAGTTCCTAGTCCGAAAAGTTCAACTAGTTCTTTTTAAAGGTATGTTAATTAAAATCAGTATTGACTTGTTTTCTTCTCGAAGGTTAGCCTTTCTCAAATTATTTCAGCGAAACCCTTCTATAAAGCGACAATATTAAACACCATATGGAAGCTAGTCCAACTACAGCCCTAAAGAAAACCTGAATTATGGGTTCTTGATGACAGAAATGCTTTATAGGGGTGTATCTTTCCTCGGACCCTGAGTAGTGTTCTATCTTCTGCTGTGAAAAACTTGGAAGAAAAGCTTTTTTTGAGAAATGGATTAGGACGTCGTCGATCTGATGGTTATTAACAATGCTTCTGACGAGTTGGTTCTCTCAGGAATCCATGATTACTGTCTATGAGGATATGGTAAATGTCAAAGTAGAACATGCTACATGTATTGTGCTGTGGATAAAGTGTTAAGTTACTACGAGGAGGAAGATGTAAAATGCACTTGAACCTGTTATATCTGAGCGCACACAGAATCAAGTTCTAAAGAAGTAAATAATGATTTTATTGTCTGGAATTATCAAAAGAAGTATTTGATCATAGCTTGTTATCTGAGTTGCTATGTCGCTTGGTCAGATAGAAGCAATTCATAGAGCTTCCGTTGGTTGGAAATGTATAGGGAATGACGCGGAAAAAACTTAACATTTATTTTTAAAGTGGTATCGGTGGAACTTATGAGTAAAGTTAGTTCCCTCTCACCTCTGCATAAATTCGCATGGTCATAAAGTTACAGTCGCACCGGTTATATGCCGAGGCCGAGAAGAATCGAAATAGGACAAAAGCGTTGACACAAAGCGATATCCAATTTATCTTTCTGCATATTGTATGTATAAAGTAAAAATACTGTTTTGTTTTTCTGTTTTCAGATTTTTTACGGCATAAAGTGATGTTATGTAAATTGTCATTAGTTTTCACGACGGTAATTTCTCTATTTTTTTCCGACAAAGCAATTTTAGAAGCAAGGTAAGTAATTTGGTCAAATATTTACTTCCTAGATGTTATAGGGAAGAAGAACAAAATGAATACATTCTCATTTTCCCAGTTTTTGCTCATTTTCATGTAAAATGTGTGTGTCAGTTCCTACTGTAAATAATCTACATCTTTCATCCAACCGTCAATTAAAGAAATGATATGTTACAGTGTTAAAAGAATAAAAGCTAAAAAAGACAGTATGCTACAGTTAAAATGGGACAGAGGCAATAGAATTACATACCTCTCTCTAAAGATACTGAGACTGGGGCTAGATTTGACATAAGTTGGTAGGGAGTTCCAGAGTCGGATGGTCCTTGGGAAGTAGGAGTTAGAAAAGTACTGAGTGTGGGACATGGGGATTAAGTAATTTAGGTTTCTAGATGGAATAAGATGAGATTGGTCGACTGCAACTGTCTGGGTCCTTATTTTATAAAACATTACTAATGAGTTGTGTAACCTTCTATATTGGAGTGTATTCCATTCTAAAGTTTTCAGCATTTGTGTAACACTACTGGTGTAACTGTAGTCGTACATAACGTACCTAGCAGCTGACCTTTGGACATTTTCGACTTTGCAAGTGAGGGTTTTTTGCCAAGGATGCCAGACGCTTGAACAGTACTCAAGTTGGGGGCGGACATAGGTGTTATAGGCAGCAATTTTGACCTTTTTATTGTCAGTTTTGACATTCCGTTGTATGAAGCAAAGAGTGGAAGTTGCTTTGGAAGTGATATTGTCAAGGTGTTTGGACCAGTTTAGATCTTTGGAAATGGTTATGCCTAGGTATTTAGCTGCCTCACAAGTTTTTAACTCTATGTTGTAAAGTTTGTAGGGGTAGACCACAGGGTTTTTCTTTCTAAAGATTCTAAGGACTTCACACTTGTCCGGGTTGAACTCCATGGACCATGTCTTCTCCCAGGTTTCTAAGTTAATGAGGTCTTGTTGCAGAGATACACTATCTGAAATGGAGTTGATGGTAAGGTATATTATGGTGTCATCTGCAAACATTCTTGCGTTACATCTGACCGAGTCTGGTAAGTCATTGATATATACCAGGAAGAGACATAATGCTATCAGAGTTCTAGGAAACGCCTAATTCTGTTATTTGTGGAAAAAGGACGCCAAAATATTTCAACTCCAAGTCCCCGGGCTTAAAGAGTTTATCAAACGCATATTACCGATTACACAAAAGAACTACTTTGTCCGAAGTTTGCCTGTCATTCAAAGGCGGAGTTTGTGGTGGCTGCTTTACGCTCTCGACCAATCACAGGGATCATTGTTTTCAAATAACCGCATGGTCTGTTAGGTAGAATTGTTTACATAACAGGCCTTTGATTTATGTGCTAAGTGTGTTGATCATTTTGATAACACGCTGCTTATTTATGCCTTTTGCATTCGCTGCAAATTTAGATAATTGGATTAAATGATGACTGAAAGTAGCGGTGTTTGCACAGTAACTGGACTTAATTTAACCATACTTGACTTTATTGTGAAGTTATTCGTAGCCGTTCCCAAATTAATAAATTGATGTGTCAATAATTAACTTGCTTTGTTTCCATAATGGATGTGATACAAAATATATTTCAAATGCCGACATCGTTCGGTCATTTAAAGTATGAAATTTGGGGAATAAAAATTATTCAAATCAATGCAAAATTTTGTCATTCTGATTTGATTATGTCGCCGTTAAAATTAGAAAAAACTTTGCATAAAATGCAAACGTGTTGAATTTAGTGCAAATATTGAAAATATTGATAGTGAGACCGATATAAAATCTAACGTAAACAAAATTAAAACGGATCAGAACTGTATGGAATGATTCCTGGTTCAGGACATTTCTGTGGCTTGAAAAAGTGACTGAAAATGACAGTGTGCAAGAAGTATCTTGCAAACATGTAGTTGATGCCATTGATGATTATGATGACGAGTGTTGTTGTTTTTTTCACTTGAATAAAATAGACTTTGTTTTGAAATGTTATTCCTTCATCTTTTTACCATGAATACAGTTACATTAATGGAATTTTATAAGGCAAGAGTTTTTAATTAGTTATATTAAATACAATATACTGAAATTCAAAGTGAAAATAAAAGTAATTGAGGCATTTTTGTAACTTCATCATATTAGTTATAAGAAACAACCAATTAAAGAATCTGGCATTAATAGTTTTTTTTTCCTGGTCTAGCTTGAATTTTTTTTTTTTTTTGACTGAGATAAAAAAGTTCTGATATGGCATTTTTAATATATTATGACATTTAGATTTACAGCAGTCTGAAAAAAATCTCATTAAGAAATTTAAGATGAGCATTCATCCAAGGTCTTGTCCACCCAAGATCTTTAGATTATAAAACTTCTCTGAGGCCAGTCTAAAATGTGCAGCTACTGATTCATCACTTCGGAATCTGGCTTTAATCTATCTCCTAGTGAGAACCCTGGCTATCTTAATTTTCTGATGGCTGCATCCATTAAGTTATGGTGTGACTCCATTTCTTTTCCTAACCAGTGTAGAACCATAGCATCTTTACACCAACTCTTTTTGAGAAAGTAATGATGTCGTACAGAGTTTGTAGTACAAGGTTATTTCTGACAAAGCCATCGGGTAGAGAACCGTTACTGGTGCAGCAGACCTGAGGTCTAGTGCACTGTCATTTTTGTTATATATAAAATATAGCCTAAATGTGAAGTATAATGATCAGATATTGTCACCAGTAATATGTATGTCATAATGAACATTATTAAAGAATGAAGTAAGTTAAACCTTGACGTACTTGTTAATTTACCGTTTTACCTCAACACACTGATCTTCGTTCTTCGGCAACAGTAGTATCCACCATTTTCTGAGATATTTCCAAATAATAACATTATTGTTGCTTATGCTGGCAATGGTAAGTTATTAGAGCGTTTAGTTATTACAGAATGATTTTTAGCTCGACTTTTCGAAGAAAAAGTAGAGCTATTGCACTCGCCTCGTTGGTTAAAGTATTTGATAAAGTCAAATATTTCTGTTACTATCAAAGCTTTTGACTTGAAACTTAAAATAGTTATTTACTATCAAAGTCTACACCAGGAGAAACAATCACCATAACTGTGATTTGAATTTTGACAGAATTATGCCCCTTTTTAACTTAGAATTTTTTGTTAAAGTTTTTGATGAAGTCAGATATCTGTTACTATCAAAAGTATTGACTTGAAACTTAGAATAGTTATTAACCATCAAAGTCCACACCAGGAGAAACAATCCCCATAACTCTGGTTTGAATTTTGACAGAATTATGCCCCTTTTTAACTTAGAATTTTTGTTAAAACTTTTGATAAAGTCAAATATCTCTGTTACTGTTAAAGCTTTCGACTTGAAACTCAAAACAGTTATTCACTATCAAAGTCTACACCAGGAGAAACAATCACCATAACTTTGTTTGAATTTTGACAGAATTATGCCCCTTTTTAACTTAGAATCTTTTGTTAAAATTTTTTGATAAAGTCAAATATCTCTGTTACTATTAAAGCTTTTGACTTGAAACTCAAAATAGTTATTAACTACCAAAGTCTACACCAGGAGTCCCAGTTCCCATAACTCTGTTTGAATTTTGACAGAGTTATGTCCCTTTTTTACTTGCAATTTTTTTCACTGGCAAAGCTCTAATTCAGAGTCGAGCACTGAGAAAAGTCGAGCGCGCTGTCTTACGGACAGCTCTTGTTAAGAAGTGTGTTCAGTTATGACAGAATGAATTTCATTGAAAAAAAAAAAAGATATTAATTTTGAATTTTCATAAATAGCATAATATTTAGGTCAATTTAAGTTGAATATGTAAGATTTACTATTGTCTGTATTTGGATATATATATACGTCTATCAAAATTGAAATTCGAACTCTATTTAAGATTCATTATGTCACATCTAGGCCACAACACAAGGAGACGCTCTAAGCCTCTTATCATGGCCCACCCCCAAACCCAGCCCCTGTTTACAATTTACAGTTAATTCTTCTTCTTTTTCCGGATAAAGTACAGGGCCCACTCTGGAGCATCGACACACTTAGTAAATTAATATAGGCCAGCAGCTTTCAGAGCTTTCATTATAATTTCATTATAATCTTGAAGAAATTTAATCAGTGAGAAGGAAGACAGAAACAAATTGTTCAAACTTCTACGAGAAATTTAATAATAGTTTTATATTTCAGGTATTGAAGATACTGCATTATGCCACCAACTTCAGAAGGACAAATGAACATGTCCCAGGGTCATATGGGGATGGGTGTGGGGACAATATCCCTGGCAACCTTGATTGATTTTATAGTACAGAGAACATACCATGAGCTTATTGTTCTGTCAGAAATGTAAGTGAAATACTTAGCAAAATAAGAAGAAAGAAGTTGATTTTCTGTCTGAAATGTTAATCGAAATAGGAACAAAGAGTTTGTTTTCTGTCTGAAATTTGTGTAAGTTAAATATTTTGAATTTGTGTAAGTTTATTGTTTTGCATAATAAGTTTAACCTTAAGTCTGTTGGCGGCAAGCGACCAGTGCTGAGCTTGATCTGCACTGCTTGCCATTCAGTCAGTATCTTTATGGATGCACCCCTTTTAACAGTTAATGGTACTGTCCAAATCTAATTGAAAGATGGACAAGTTCATTATAGAAATTTAGCAGGGTAAGGGTTATGGAGTTCACTCTTCTGTCCCAAATTATCTGTGAAGTGTTTATCACAACATTTACAGTGTAAACAGCTTATATATTACTCTCCCTAACCTCTGTCAGTACCCAATTCATTCTCAGCTTGAGTTTTACTATTAAAAGTGAAAAGAAAATAGACTTGCTTTTGGTATGTATTTGTCACAAATAATGAATTCTTTCTTTTAAATCTTCAGACTTCCAAGGAAAACAGATATGGAAAGGTAAGTAAATAGAAATGTCATTTTAGAGCTAGTCCATTGTATTCATTTGGATAATGAAATTGTTTCACCAACCTTCATTACCTGATTTCCCCACTATTTTTCAGAGCTGTATTATTATATATGATATTAAATTTGGACAGAACAACAAGAAACAACAAGGTAGAAACTCACACACTCTGTATTAGGTTTTGAAGTAAATAATTCTAGGGATTTGAAACTAGAGCGATTTAAAACTATTACCAATGTTTCACCTAACAATTTCATTACAGTGAATATAATAATAATGGAGATGAACTTTTCATTTTGTTTAAACCAAAATGATGTTTTCATAATTCTTTTAACCTCATTTACAGCTTTTCTAATCTCTTTAAATATCATTTTGATTATAATAAAGTTCATCTGGAAAATTTTACAGGAAAATTGAGATTGTTCAGTATGCAAGTCGTACCAGGCAGTTGTTCATACGTCTTCTTGCCTTGGTCAAGTGGGCAAACAGTGCCAGCAAGGTGGACAAATGTGTGGTATGTTCTTATCTCAATGTCTAAACTTTGCTTCTTGTTTTGTCGTGAAGTTGAGGTGGTGAATGCTATTTAACGGTTTCACTAAAGCATAAATGTTCAACTTAAATACAAGCAAAATGGTTAGCCACAAGTTTTTCAAACATTAAAGGGTTGGCCTTTCCAAAATGTTCATATTAAATGATACACATAGCAAAAAGTCTGATTTTATACAATTCTTTCTAATATAAATTTCTCTTCTCTTATGTTGTAGGAGATCTGTAACTTCCTGGAACAACAGTCTATGTGGTTTGTTGAGACTGCAGATACTTTGTCAAGAATGGCAAGGGAGACCCTTGTAAATGCCAGGTTAGAAATACAGAGCTTTTTTCCCACTTCTGTTGAAATAGTTCCATTTATCTGGCAGGGTTAAGGCAGGGGTATAATAGTGAAAATACTTGCCAAGAATTCTTCCCAAAGACCACTTGATGTGTGGATCCTCATTAATTTTTTATGTAGTATCCTTGCTGTGTAAAAAAATCCACATTGTTGCAAAAAAGGATGATCAACTTTATCAATTTTATAAGTTGATGAAGGCAATTTGGCACTTAACGCATTATCTCATTGATTGATTTTTTTTTATATTTCACCATTACAATAGATTCAAGAGCATTTCTGTTAAAATAATGATATTTATTGTTGTTGTTGTTTTTTTTTCAGACTTCCGAATTTCTCACTACCATGTGCAATAGATGTGCTTACACTTGGTACCTATCCAAGACTCCCAAAATGTATCAGAGTGAGTTAGAATTTAAATATATATAAAAATAAAATTTGGTATATTAAATTGTTAACTGAAAAAAATGTAAAATTATGGCAAGACGAAGTATCTTTTATCACCTCCCTTATTTACATTGCAAACAGCTTTTTTTCTGACAGTGTTATAATCACGGGTACTAAACAGTGCCTGCGGTACTGACTGTGCCGACGAGGATTGAAGGCACTTCGCTTCCTGTACCGCAGGTACTTCGTCAATGTTTGCAAAACGAGCAAGATCGGTGAGTGATTTTTGTCATTTTGTTACTCAAGAAGATTTTTTTCAAAAATCGGGAAATGTAGCGGGGTGTAGATGTATCTTATCTACATATCCATGCTAAAATTTGTGGCAAATGATCAATTTCCTAGAAACGCAAGGACAAATAAGTTGAGAATGAAACGTGATTTTTTCACATCAATGACTGTTTAGACTCGATTTCTTTTCGCTGACCCAAACGATGTCGTCTCCGCCGTCGTAAATTGTATTTATAAATGACATGTGATCTGCTAAAACATAAAATGTGTCCAGAAAATTTTGAATTTGTACGTTATGCCAATTTTGGAAAAGTGCCGCAGGCATTTTGACGATGCCGCAGCCCCTTCGAGGTGCCGCAGGCACTTGGAAAAGTTTCATAAATTTGGCCCATAACTAACCAAATCTCAAATAAATCGCATTCGTACGACTATATTTTATATTCACAAATATAAAAAGTTTAGCAATCGGTTTATCATCGCGGGTAATCTTAAACTATAGTACGCGATTGTTCTGGTCAGTTGAAGCAAACTGTATTTCCAAAACATTATGCTTTTTGAAAATTGCCTTCTCTGCCCGTCCTATGCTGCTCGATATGTTTTTTTTTTTTTAAGTTTTGTTTGCAGGGAATAAAATAGGTTTTTACGTACATGTAAAAACTATTAAAATTCTCCCGTTTGATCGTTTATGAGCTATACTTATTAAGTTCTCCTTTTTTCTGAAAACATTTTTAAAATAATTTTTTTTTTTGTAGATACACTTAATATTTCCAGGAAACGTTAGGCTATTAAAATAACTACAGAAAATTTCAAACATCGATATAGTTTCTGATTTTATACCGTAATAACTGTCTAGCTAGTAAATGTCAGCTGTCCACAATGGGCTCTTACACAAATGGTATCGAAATTATAATGTGAATCATCGCAATAATATTTACAGGAAACTTTTGACTATTGAGACTCTTATTAGAAAACTTCGCTTTATCACGATAATTTCTTGAAGTATCGTGACAGCTACCTACCTATCTCGTGGCAGAGGTTATAATGCAGTAATTTAGTCAAAAATGTGCTTCCGTGGTGTGGGTGTAGTCGAAAGAAGTCCCTAATAAATAGATCTTAAGTTTTCTATTTTTTCGCGCATTTTCGCATAAATCGGGAGCCAAATGGGCATCATTCTACTCGTGAATGAATTTTACATAAAATAGGACACTTTTCATGCTAATAGTCGCTTGTTTTCGAGTTGTTTTACTTGAAAACGAAAGTAGGGTTTTTATTCTGCGGACCGCTTTCTGAAATGCGCCAATATGAGGGTACCTGACTTCAGTTGACTTGCATTCCACTGCATACTATTCAACACCCCTTTTTCTTTTCGTTTTCTTGAAGGAAATGTTGTTTCTCTGTTCTTCCATTTGTCTGTTTGTCTAGTTTCGGCCAAATATATGTCCCGATACTTTTTGAAAGTGCCTGCGGCACCTCGAAGGGGCTGCGGCATCGTAAATATGCCTGCGGCACTTTTCCAAAAGTGGCATAACGTTCAAATTCGGAATTTTCTGGACACATTTTATGTTTTAGCAATTCACATGTCATTTATAAATACAATTTACGACGGCGGAGACGACATCGTTTGGGTCAGCGAAAAGAAATCGAGTCTAAACAGTCACTGATGTGAAAAAATCACGTTTCATTCTCAACTTATTTGTCCTTACGTTTCTAGGAAATTGTTCATTTGCCACACATTTTAGCATGGATATGTAGATAAGATACATCTACACCCCGCTACATTCCCCGATTTTTGAAAAAATACTCCATGCAGTAACAAAATGACAAAAATGACAAAAATCACTCACCGATCTCGTTCGTTTGACGAAGTACCTGCGGTACAGGAAGCGAAGTGCCTTCAATCTTCGTCGGCACAGTCAGTACCGCAGGCACTGTTTAGTACCCGTGATAATGAAAACCTGCATTTTAGGTGCTGTATGTTCTGAACATCAAACTTTAACACTTTTGCTTTGTCATATCAAGTTTCCAGGGTGTTGTAGAATTTTGCCTGAATTAATGCCTAAAGTGGCACCTAGGTTTTGCCTGAGGAATTTAAATTGGAAAATGTAAAAGAACAATAGGATTGCCCTGTCAAGATGTATTTCTGCCTCTAGAATGAATATACAAGGAATATAATGACTTTAAGGAATAAATTTCAAAAAAAATTTTTTTAACAGTTTAGTAGATCTTCTAGAGTGATTAATGACAAATTTAGCTAACATATTTAGGAAAACCAATTTCAAGACACACACACCGATTGGAAAAATAGTAGTGATAAAAACTTTGGCATTGTCAAAAATCAATCACTTAGTTGTAAGTCTACCAAATCCTAACCCAAACAACATTAAACAAATACAAAACCTTTTATGTTTTTATGGAACGATGCACCAGACAAAATTAAAATAAATAATATAACGCAAGATTATACTAAAGATGGCTTAAGAATGATTGATGTTGTAAAGTTTATGAATTCATTGAGAATGACATGATTAAGAAGATATCAACAGAAGAATTCTAAATATTTTACATTGGTTAAAGACATGCCCAATTTTATCTTGTTTTACAATATATGGTAGCGATTATATAAAACAGAGGCTGACCACAGTAGACAATCTTTAATGGAAAGATGTGTTTAGTGGTTTTATTCCTGTTTCGAACAAAAAGGAACCTGAAAAATGGGAAGAATTTCTCTCCATGCCAATATGGTGCAACAATTTAAAATAGGGGGCACCAGTTTCTGTTTCAGACATTATTGAAATGCAGGAATATTAAATGACCTTATGAACAGGAATGGTAACTTTTACACATATGAGAATCTGTTAGACATGTATGATATTCAAACCAATTCCCTTCAGTATCAGAACATATTACATTCACTGAGAGCCAAGCTGGATAGACTGCATTTTACACACTTAGCAATTAAGAAAGTAAGAAATTAACCCAATCCAGCCATTATTGATAAGGCTAATAAATAGTAGCGAAAAGGGTTGTAATAAAATTTATGACACAGTATTAAAAAATGAAACAGCACCAACATCAAAAAGAAAATGGATTGCAGACCTGAACTTGAATAATAATTTTGACTGGAAAAATATAAACTGGCATTTAAAATAACTAAGGATTCTAAAATATGGTGGTTTCAATTCAGAATCAGCCATAGAATCCTGGGGACAAACTATTTATTAAAAAAAAAATGGAACTTAAAGGCGTTCGCTAGAATTCCCTGTATATGAGATGGGCGAAAATTTTCCCAATAACAGAATTTCTTTAAACTTTGGATATTGAAGGACAATCATCTAAGAAACAAAAATATGCAATAAAAATCATAGGTCACCGTTATCGAAAAAGAGTTATCTGCCCTTGAAAACGCCATTTTTTGGGGAAATGGGGTTTTCAAGGGCAGATAACTCTTTTTCGATACCGGTGACCTATGATTTTTATTGCATTTTTTTGTTTCTTAGATGATTGTCCTTCAATATCCAAAGTTTGAAGAAATTCTGTTATTGGGAAAATTTTCGCACCAAATTGTAGCATAAGTCCTTAAACCAGACGATTTATGTACATTCTGTAAGCAACAGTCAGAATTTTTAGTTCATTTATTCTGGGACTGTAACACATCAATATTTTTTGGCAAAGTGTCAAAAATTGGATAAGAAGAAAACATAACATTATAGAATCAGAATGGTCAAAAACTAGGAAATAGAAATACCCAAACTGCCTTTTAAATGAAATAGTAATATCATATCTATCAAAGCAAAATGAATTTTTCTGATCCAAATATTCAAGTTTTTATAAAACAGATTTCACTGCTTTTTAACATGAAAAAAGTTTCAAGCAAAGCAATCAGTGTCAATGAATAAATTTAATAATATTTGGTGCGGCCATGCAGTATTATTTGGAGATGACAACTAACACAAAAAGACATTGTTGAAAAAACTTTGTCCTATTATCATATACCATTTCCCCCTTTGTAATGTTTGTCTTGGAAACACTCACCAAAGACTACCTTTGTACCTTTATATATTATACTTTAAACATACATTTTAGATAATAGTGACTTATTACTTTATTTGCTGGAAAAAACACATTTACAATTTGTTTCAATAATTGGAAGGCAATGATCAGCAAGAGAACCAATATGTTATAGTCATATTTAAGCAATTTTCTATCCCAACTAAGAACATTAGTGCAAGGGAAAGAAATCTTTCATCAAACACATTATTGAAAAGGCCAGTGGGTTAATTCCCTTGTTTTTCTGGTAAAATCATATTTCTTCAATTTCAATTTTCCAAAATGTTGAGTCTTGTTGTTTTGATTTTCGAGCAAGGCACACAATAATTTAACTATTCTGAAAATGAGATTATAAAACTCACTATTCAGTATTTATATTCATTAAAATAACAGCTAGGTATATGCAAATGGATTTGTAAAATGGATATATATGCAAGATACTCCCATAATTATACTCATTTATTTACTGTTTGTAAATGACACAAAAAAGTTTTGCTTTTTACGAATTTTGATATTGAATAAAACTATAGAAATCTCTTGCCCTCAATTATATGCAGTACTATATCTTTTTATGCCCCCGAAGGGAGGCATATAGTTTTTTAACTGTCTGTCGGTCTGTCAGTCTGTCAGTCTGTCCGCAATTTTCGTGTCTGGTCCATATCTTTGTCATCGATGGATGGATTTTCAAATAACTTGGCATGAATGTGAACCACAGTAAGACGACGTGTCGTGCGCAAGACCCAGGTCTGTAGCTCAAAGGTCAAGGTCACACTTAGACATTAAAGGATAGTGCATTGATGGGTGTGTCCGGTCCATATCTTTGTCATCGATGGATGGATTTTCAAATAACTTGGCATGAATGTGTACCACAGTAAGACGACATGTCGCGCGCAAGACCCAGGTCCGTAGCTCAAAGGTCAAGGTCACACTTAGACATTAATGGATAGTGCATTGATGGGCGTGTCCGGTCCATATCTTTGTCATCGATGGATTGATTTTCAAATAACTTGGCATGTATGTGTACCACAGTAAGACGACCTGTCGCGCGCAAGACCCAGGTCCGTAGCTCAGAGGTCAAGGTCACACTTAGACGTTAAAGGATAGTGCATTGATGTGCGTGTCCGGTCCATATCTTCGTCATCGATGGATGGATTTTCAAATAACTTGGCATGAATGTGTACCACAGTAAGACGACGTGTCACGCGCAAGACCCAGATCTGTAGCTCAAAGGTCAAGGTCACACTTAGACATTAAAGGTCATTTTTCATGAAAGTGCATTGATGGGTGTGTCCGGTCCATATCATTGTCATTCATGCATGGATTTTAGAATAACTACGCATGAATGTGTGACACAGTAAGATGACGTGTCGCGCGCAAGACCCAGCTCCGTAGGTCAAAGGTCCTAAACTCTAACATCGGCCATAACTTTTCATTCAAAGTGCCATCGGGGGCATGTGTCATCCTATGGAGACAGCTCTTGTTTTCTTTTATATAAAAAAAGTACATTTACAGGTGTTAATTAATTAAATAATTAAGGGACTCGTCCCATTGATGAAAGGCTAGAAAACTTGTTTGTATATTGTAAGTGTGGAAGAAAAATAAAACGATATAATAAAAAGAAATACGGTTGTTTTAGTTTATTTAATTGCTTTAGTTTCAGATGAGTTTAAAAAATTATGTCTTATAATAGTATATAGGATTGAGTGTGGCCTCTGTGGCAAAGTGGTTAAGGTTGCCAACTTCAAATGACTTGGTCCTTACTGATGTTGTTTTGAAACCCTGCTTGGGGTTTAGAATTCTTTTCTGTGAGGAAACTATTTAGCTGGCTTGCATAAGATCAGTGGTTCTACCTAGATGCCAGCCTAGGCCTGAAATAATGCCAGGAGGGTGGTCTTTCGCTGGAAAGTGACCATATGAACTATAGTTGCGCCGTTGTGATGTTAAACTCAACAACAACATGTATACAAAATTGAGCATATATAATATAATAATAATTTATTATGTCCTTTGTAAATTTTACTTTGAGGCAGGTCAACAGAATTTCATATTGACCTCAGCATAGGTCTGTAATTGAGAGATATATTAGGGGGCTGTCCCAGGGATAAAAAAAGACTGCTAGTTATACACTGGTATCTATGGTTTACTTGTAAAATCTGAAACTGTTTGTTTGTTAGTAAATTCTCAAAAGCTGACATTTCTTTGAGATATTGTTTTTTTCTTGTAGGAAAAGATAGTTCCACCTGACCCAATTACACCCAATGAGAAAAAGCAGGTACTTCAAAGGTTAAACCAGGTCATCCAGTACAGACTTGTGTCCTGTGAACTACCACAGCAGATGAGAAAGTTGAAAATCGGTAGGTCCATTAATAGTGTACATTTTCACATTACTTATCAGCATTATCCAACTTAGTTCCCACAAATTTAAATTGCACAAATGCTTCCCTTTGCTTTAACTGATTGTCATGGATATATACCTAAGATCAGTCATTAAAAATGTGTTAAATTGGCTTTCAATGTTTTTGCACTGTTACTGTTTACTCCATGTGCATAAATCCTCTTATTAGATTGAGGTATGTCGTTGGTCGGGCGGGTGGGCGGATGGGCGGGCGGCGGCGTCAAACTGGTGTTTCCGGTCAATAACTTTTGTTTTGGTAAAGATATTTGAAAAAAAACTTGGTATATATGTAGCTTATATCAAGACAAAGGCTGGGATTGATTTTGGGGTTTCTGGGGTCAAGGACAAGGTCACTGTTACTTAAAATAGAAAAAGGGTTTCCGGTCAATAACTTTTGTTTCGGTAAAGATATTTGAATAAAACTTGGTATGTATGTAGCTTATATCAAGACAAAGACTGGGATTGATTTTGGGGTTTCTGGTGTCAAGGTCAAGGTCACTGTTACTTAAAATAGAAAAAGGGTTTCCGGTCAATAACTTGACTTAGGAATGAGCTATCATGATGAAACTTGGTGTATAGAAAACTTATATAAAGCTGTAGCTTGGGATTGATTTTGGGGTTTCTGGGATCAAGGTCAAGGTCATTGTTACTAAAAATAGGGTTAGGGTTAGGTTAGGGTTAGGGTTAGGGTTTGGGTTGTGCTTTAAAGTGGTGCACTGTGATTCAGTATACTTTTTTATTCTTATGAAAAGTGTTGAAAACCTTGTATCGTGGCATTGCCGCGTTTCTTGTTTCCATTTCTTTTATCAGATACATTTGTGGTTTTATGACAATACTGGTTCTTGACCCTCTGTTAACTGTAGCATCTATTTTACATACATACATTTGTGCATGAAACTTGCAAACTGTAGCATCTATTTTACATACATACATTTGTGCATGAAACTTGCATTTTTATTTCAAAGTAAGTCATAAGTTACAAACACGGATGTTGACATATTTCACTATGCTGTCAATATCTTTTCTAGTGCAGTCAGTATTAATGGAAAGTGTGGCTTTTGTAGAAATTGTCCTCATCCTTAATTCTTGTCTATTATCAAATAGTTTTTAAAAAATGTTAGAGAATGGTAGCCACACAGTAAGATTTGAACAAGCATTTTAATGTACAATACTCAAATGTTCTCTGATGCAGAAGAATTGAGAGACTAAGTGCGATTCTGTCATTTCAGAAAATGGGCGTGTCAAGTTTCTTGTAGAGAATGAGTTCCAGGTGACCCTGACTCTGATGGAGGACAGTCCTGTGATACCGTGGCGGCTGTTAGATATTGATATCCTTGTAGAGGACCATGAAACAGGAGGTAAAAACTGGCGAGCATGAGTTTTATTTCTTGCTATTTCTAATCAGTTTTAATCTGTTTTGGAAGGAAGTTAAAATGTGATATGTAATTTTTCAGGCTGGGCAAACAACGTGTTCTTGCCAAGAGCTTTGACCAGTTTTTCTTAGGGATATGATTTAGACTTTCAACCTAGTACCCACCACATTTAATGTTTAGGTATTTTACCTTGATAAATTGCTTAATATTGTGAAAAAAGACAGTGTTTGTGAGTATTTGTTTTTATTTCAGATGGGAAAGCATTGGTACACAGTCTACAGATAGGCTACATACACAGGCTAGCTCAGTCTAGATTGCTGGATAATGACAAACCACTACATGACCTATACAGAGTCCTACGTATCCTTGTCAAATACTATTTTATGGGGATATTCAAGGATTTTTTTGTGAAGAACAGTTCATGATTTAGTTAACTATGTTTCTCAGGTAAAAAAATGACAGGAAGGAATCATTTAATTCCTATGAAAACCATTCAGATTGTAAGTTCTAGTTAGGGAAGTGGTATGCTTATCTGTACAATACATGCCAAAGATGGATTACATTTGTGTTAAAGCCTTCACAGATGTGAAAGGGGTACCTGAATTTTTTTTCCTTAACATCTTTTCAGATTCATTTTGTCAGTCTTTACAGCTTGAAGTTCTTAACTCACAGGTAAATGTCCTAGTATAGTTTAGTTAAAAAGGCCTTTGTGGCGGGGTGGTTATGGTTGCTGACTTCGAAAACCAACATAGTGCATTTGCAACCTGCATGGATCCTGACCAGACTGGTCAGGATCCATGCTGTTCGCTAACGGTTTCTCTAATTGCAATAGGCTTTGAAAGCGAACAGCATGGATCCTGACCAGACTGTGCGGATGCAGGTCGCAAATGCACTATGTTGGTTTTCTCATGGCACGGCTAATTATCTGGATTTAACAAAAAAATCAAGATATAACTCTACAAGCTAAAACCTAATTTTGGGGGCTTAGTAATGAAGCTTTTAATCAGGATCAGGTAGCAGGTTAATTTTGCTAGAAATTAGGACAGCATCAAAGAGAATGTGTTTTTGATTTTTATATTACAGACACAAAAGCTGATACGGGAAAGACTGGGTGATTCTCTCAGTATAGATGAGTATGCTGTGGGAAAATGTCTGACTGTGTCTTATTGGAAGTAAGTGTGATTCTTATGTATACATTGATTGATTTTAATAAATATGTAAAAACTGATTTAAATTTTAAAGCAAAATATTTTTATAAAAAATAGTAGCTCTGACTGGAGTAAGTGCTTAATATTTAGACATATTGAAACCATTTGATTTCCTGCTTTAGACCAAAATGACACTTTATGAAGATACAAATGTGTGCATGCATTTAAAAATTTTGTATCCTTGTGGGATTTTTTAAATTTTTGTGGATTAACACTCACAAAATCATTTAACCCTTATCATGCTGGACACAAATGATTCTGCCTTTGCGACCAGTGCAGTCTGATCAAGATCTGCACTGTTCACCATTCAGCCCGTATCTTTTTGGTAAGCACCCCTTTTAACAGTTAATGGTACTGTCCAATTAAAAAGATGGACAAGACTAGTTCATTATAAAAATTAAGTAGGGTTAGGGTTAAATTAGTCCCTGGCAAATAGTAATGATTCCAAAATTTACATGCATATTATGAAATATATTATTTTCTAGAGATCATACAAAGAAAGAAAAGGAAAAACAGCAAGATGCCATAAGTAAGTGTTTAAATATTTAATTTGTCCAAAATGTTTAGTTAATAATTATTGGCTTGTATCTTTGTCTTGGAATAGTTTGCCTGATAAGCTCAATAGGGAGAGTGCAGACTACGGATTACACAGTCTTGAGTTTAATCCCAGGGCGAGGCATTTGTTCTTGGTGATTTGATAAAAGACATGGTGTCTGAATTCATTTCAACCTCCACCTCTGATTTATGTGGAGAAGTTGGCAGTTATTTGTGGAGAACAGGTTAGTAGTGGTATAGAGTTCTGAAACACTTGTTAGGTTAACTGCCTGCCATGACATATCTGAATTACAGTTGAAAAAAAAACAACAAAAAACGGCCATCTAATAATTGGCTGAAATATTTTCATTGTGCTTTTGTATGAAAAATAAATGATATAAAATTCCTGAGAGAAAGCCATCAAGCAGTCACTTAACTTTCATTAATTGTTTTTCCAGGATATAAGCTATCAGTCCATGTGAATGATGAGGATGATGCGAAACAATTATGTGTGTCTCATGTCCCCTCCATGTTGCCAGACGAGTGTCGCAGGATTGGCCTTACAATACAGAGTGAACATCTCTCCATAGAAAAACTGCTCATGCAAACTATTGAGGTCAGAACAAGGTCAAAACTGAAGGTAAGTTATTAATTGCAGATATCAGAAACATTTATGAAGATTGCAAGAATTTGACTATATTGACTGTCCAGTAAAATTCATTGATTTGCTTTGATATTCCTTTTTTAAGAGAGCTAGCCAGTAGCCAGGGTACCCTCACATATAACATAACTTTGAGGCATAGCTTGTGTGGTATGTAAGATTGACTAAATATTTAAGGTCTTTTTATACCTCAGCCTTTGATTAATGTTTGGAAGGTGTCTGTTTATTGCTGAGAACATCGTGTGAATACTGGCTTTTACATGTATGTTAACTGACTGCTGTATGTAAATGAAATATTGATGGAAAGACAGTTTTACAAAATATCAATAGTTCAAGTAGCTTGAATATTTTACCATCAATAAGTCAAAGTTGCAGACTTGAGAAAAGTTGAGTAAGACATGCCCATAAACTTTATAAGTTCCACTCAGGTACTTGTTCTGTAACCATTACTGAATGGGCATCTGGAGGTGTTCCTTTACCAGCAATGCTGGAAAGTTGCTAAGTTCCATTAGATTTTACGAGTTATAGTGTTATAGAAATGTAGTCTAAGAAAGGTATTGCTTTCAATTTCAGGACTTGTCATATTCCATTCAAAGGTTTATTGAAGGCAAATGTGAGTATTTCTTTAGCTCACCTGTCACAAAGTGACAAGGTGAGCTTTTGTCATCGTGCGGTGTCCCTCGTCTGTCCGTGCGTCCGTAAACTTTTGCTTGTGACCACTCTAGAGGTCACATTTTTCATGGGATCTTTATGAAAATTGGTCAGAATGTTCATCTTGGTGATATCTAGGTCAAGTTTGAAACTGGGTCACTTGCCATCAAAAACTAGGTCAGTAGGTCTAAAAATAGAAAAACTTTGTGACCTCTCTAGAGGCCATATATTTCACAAGATCTTCATGAAAATTGGTCAGAATGTTCACCTTGATGATATCTAGGTCAGGTTCAAAAGTGGGTCACGTGCCATCAAAAACTAGATCAGTAGGTCTAAAAATAGAAAAACCTTGTGACCTCTCTAGAGGCCATATATTACACAAGATCTTCATGAAAATTGGTCAGAATGTTCACCTTGATGATATCTAGGTCAAGTTCAAAAGTGGGTCACGTGCCATCAAAAACTAGGTCAGTAGGTCTAAAAATAGAAAAACCTTGTGACCTCTCTAGAGGCCATATATTTCACAAGATATTCATGAAAATTGGTCAGAATGTTCACCTTGATGATATCTAGGTCAAGATCGAAACTGGGTCACGTGCCGCCAAAAACTAGGTCAGTAGGTCAAATAATAGAAAAACCTTGTGACCTCTCTAAAGGCCATATTTTTCATGGGATCTGTATGAAAGTTGGTCTGAATGTTCATCTTGATGATATCTAGATCAAGTTTGAAACTGGGTCACGTGCGGTCAAAAACTAGGTCAGTAGGTCTAAAAATAGAAAAACCTTGTGACCTCTCTAGAGGCCATTTATTTCATGAGATCTTCATGAAAATTGGTCAGAACATTCACCTTGATGATATCTAGGTCAAGTTCGAAAGTGGGTCACGTGCCTTCAAAAACTAGGTCAGTAGGTCAAATAATAGAAAAACCTTGTGACCTCTCTAGAGGCCATATTTTTCATGGGATCTGTATGAAAATTGGTCTGAGTGTTCATCTTGATGATATCTAGGTGAAGTTCGAAAGTGGGTCATGTGCCATCAAAAACTAGGCCAGTAGGTCAAATAATAGAAAAACCTTGTGACCTCTCTAAAGGCCATATTTTTCATGGGATCTGTATCAAAATTGGTCTGAATGTTCATCTTAATGATATCTAGGTCAAGTTCGAAACAGGGTCATGTGCGGTCAAAAACTAGGTCAGTAGGTCTAAAAATAGAAAAACCTTGTGACCTCTCTAGAGGCCATACTTGTGAATGAATCTCCATAATAATTGGTCAGAATGTTCACCTTGATGATATCTAGGTCAACTTTGAAACTGGGTCAACTGCGGTCAAAAACTAGGTCAGTAGGTCTAAAATTATTAAAATCTTTTGACCTCTCTAGAGGCCATATTTTTCAATGGATCTTCATGAAAATTGATCTGAATGTTCACCTTGATGATATCTAGGTCAGTTTCGAAACTGGGTCACGTGCGGTCCAAAACTAGGCCAGTAGGTATAAAAATAGAAAAACCTTGTGACCTCTCTAGAGGCCATATTTTTCATGAGATCTTCATGAAAATTATTGAGAATGTTCACCTTGATGATATCTAGGTAAAATTCAAAACAGGGTCACGTACCTTCGAAAACTAGGTCAATAGGTCAAATAATAGAAAAACCTTGTGACCTCTCTAGAGACCATATTTTTCAATGGATCTTCATGAAAATTGGTCAGAATTTTTATCTTGATAACATCTAGGTCAAGTTTAAAACTGGGTCACATGAGCTCAAAAACTAGGTCACTATGTCAAATAATAGAAAAAATGACGTCGTACTCAATACTGGGTCATGTGGGAAGAGGTGAGCGATTCAGGACCATCATGGTCCTCTTGTTTTTAGTTTGTTATTGGAGTGAACATTTTGACACTACTGCTCCAGGCCAAAAGGTCATTTGTTAAGTCCATCCATCTCAATGGCATTAAATTTAAAGTATTTTTCCTTAAGACTAATTACTTATGGATAATTATTGACAAAAAATTACAAACTGTTGATAATCCCACTGTTGTGAAATCATTCTTATTTGCGGTGTACTAACTTTGATTTATTTTGATGCAGCAAAATTGAATTCACTGAATTTAATCATAAACTATTAAATAAAAGTCACATTTATTTTATCTCTAAAGTTTTAAATCCACACCAAATTTTAAGTCCAAATGAAAAGCACTGTTGGCCAAAACCTTAAAGTTGCATGCAAATGAAATGTATTTGTGAAGGATGTAATATATGCTATTTTTACATGTCCTTCGCTAGCATTTTCCTATGACCTTCAAAACTAAATCAGACCGAAGCCTAAGATAAACAAATTAAGGTTTTATCATTTGTGTTGATACACTTTTACTTCATAATTTAAAATGTCAGAAAAGAAACCTTCAGCAAAGTTTAACACTTAAAACTTGCACATCAGAATCACATAGTAAGGCCATGTTGCCTTTATGATTGTTGTAAAAATGGATAAATCATTATGGTATCATTACTTATCACTGTACATTATTTTTGTATTTTAGGTGAGATCAAAGATTTACCTCTAGGTCTCCATGTCCCTGTGGTTTATCCCTGTACATCGTCAGAACAACTCCGTATAACAGTGGATGCTCAGAGAGGAATGCTGCTGGCTTCTTTGCCATCATTAGGTAACATTGCAATCTGCCCTGAGGTTGTTATAGTATTCAAATTGGCTAACTCAACATTCAGATGATTTTCTTGAACTTGTAGATTTGATCATCTGCCCTTGCTCTAAATTTTGTTAACTTTAATTTGTTTTGTCTGTATGTTTGTCAGTCTTTCCAGATTTGTGTTGTGTATATCTCAAGAAATATTTGACTTAGAGTCATCAAACATGAAGCATAGGATTGTTATTCAGTAGGTGAAGCAACACACCTGGGGTTTTGTTTGTGATTTCGATCAGTCAGACCAGAGTAATGGCCCTTGACTTAGTCAAAAATATGGTCAAAGGGCCTAAAGTTTGTATCACAGACACTTGTTGGGTACTGAGGACAGTAGTTAACAGTACATTCTATTCATTCCATACTAATTATTGGGTACTTTCTGTCACTTGATGGGTACTTGGTAACAAAAAAAAACAACAACCAATAAATGTCTGTTTGTAAGAATGTGCGTATGTAAAGAAGTCATGAAACAGGGGAAAACTGAAGATTTTTTTTTTTTTTTTTTTACTCTCAGTTTCTTCTTTTATCTTGTGTTTCTGTTTTGCCTTGCATTATCAACATAAATTATGACTGTACAGTGACTAGAAGTGGGTGCACCATTATCCTATGGACATACATCTAGTTGCTTGAAATGTTTGAAGTTTTTCCGCTACTAAAAGAGTGTTTATCTTGTTTCAGAGTTTCCAGTCTTGCAAGATCTTGAAGAGACACTTAATGGAGATAGAAAAAATATACAGAAGCATCTTGTTAGCTTGAGGTATGGAATTTTTTGTATTCTTATTTTGTGCATATGTATATGCTGCAGGAAAAGTGCCCTTTTAGATCTGAGCTTCTTTTAGTTGATTCGATTAGTTCATTAAAGTGGCTGCCAAATTATTTGAGCAGGTAGAGCATAATCTTTCCAACCCAAAAAGTCAGAATTTTGATCGCAGTGTAAAGCAATATAAAATCTATCATGATTTGACAGAGGACAATATCTCTAAAAGCATATCCAGGTGCCTGGGTAATGGTGTGGGAAAACAGGTTAGTTCTGGTTTGTAGTCATGGAAGGCTGAGTTGGTTAACTGACCACTGTTATATGACTTCAGTACTTGTAAGTTCGAAAATTATGTAAAAGGCATTATTTGATTAAGATATGCCTATACCAGTTAGAAGTAAATACTGACACAGCTCTAGGGGCCTTTCTAGAAAAGAGGATGAAGTCGGTGAATTAAAAAATTTTGCCTCTCACAACTGCTGCTTGGACTTTGTCAGAGTCATTTAAGTAGCAGGGACTTGGGTCCTCTATTGAAAGTCTTGGTCTCAATCAAAGAGTGTATTTCAAGTCACTCATCCATGTTTGATGTGGGACAATTGTCTTATGTATTTTGAATTTCAACCTTTCTTCCATCATGTTATATTATTTTTGTTGAGTAATTCCAGCTTATTACAGAGTAACTTTACTTCTGTTAACTTAAATATGAACTTTTGCCCATACTTTTTTCCATCATGTTTCAGACAGACTTTCCTGCCATCATAATAACAGATCAACTTTCTTCCATCGTACTAGTTTATCTCTTCCACCTTCATGTTACAGATTAACTCCCCTTCCATCATGTTACAGAATGACTTTTTCCATTATATTACAAATTAATTTTTCTTCCATGATGCTGCAGATTACCTTTACAGATAACTTTTCTTCCACCATTTTACATATTATCTTTTCATTCACCATGTTACAGGTTAACTTTGCAGATTAAATATACTTCCATCATGTTACATAATACCTTTTCTTTCCATCATGTTACAGACTACAGATGACTATATTGCGATGTGAACGGTCTGTGAATTGTCTGCACACAGTAGCCTGTCATAACCTACCTATAGTGAACCAGTCTGATCATGGTCTTGATGAATTACCCAAACACAGACTGTATGTACCTGTGCCAAAACAACCAAATCATTACGTGGTAAGCTCTCTCTTAATATCATGGTATGTTTCATTTACTCGTACAACATTCATATTCTGTACTGTAAGAGTCAGTTTGTTATGTTGTGAACTTTCTGAGACGTCGAGGCCTTAAAGAGTTCCAAAAATAAAAACAGGCAAAAATATATTGTTGTTGTGTTATGTGTTTACTGATGCTTCTTACTATTATTACTTTATAGTCTTTTAACTGGAAAAACAGAAGCTTTACCATTCAGAAATGAAATTGTGTGTGTGAAATCTTTTTATACTTTTAAAATGGAACGCATTATTTGATGACCAGAGGCAGGAGGCATCATTCACAAATTAACGTTGTCTGCTGTAACATGAACAGTTCCAGTGATCATATTGTCCTTGTGGCTCTGAAATGATGGTCCTTAAATTACTCAGAATTGTGATAATTGACTCCACATGGTCAATGACTTGGAACAGTTCTTATCCAGTGTACATCAAATGTTGTCAAAATTTCTTGGAGAAGCCTGATAGTTCCAGTCAGTCAGAGCTTTGGCCCTTTATTTTCTGAAAATTGTGCAAATTGGCAATGTCTACAGAATTACAAGAATGGGTTTTCTTTAATTTCAACCATATTTAATTTGTTAACTGACTGTCCATCCCACATTTATTGTCTGGAGTATTTCACAGCAACCACTGGTTGGAATTTAGCCATACTTCATAGGAAGCTTACTATCAAGAAGAGATGGGCATAAAATCTTTGTATTCCAGTCAGATGATTTTTAGCTCGACTATTCAAAGAATAGTCTAGCTATTCTACTCACCCTGGCGTCGGCGTCAGCGTCACACCTTGGTTAAGTTTTTGCATGCAAGTACATACAGCCATCAGTTAAAGGCATATAGCTTTGAAACTTATTTTTTCTTTTTCTAGGTCAATTACCAACCTCTCTGGGTCAAGTCCCATAACTCTGACATGTATTTTGAGCAAATTATGCCCCCTTTTGGACTTAAAGTTTTACATGCAAGTTACTATCTCCAAAACTAATGCAGATATTGATTTGAAACTTCACATGTGTCTTCGGGGTTATAAAACTAGTTGATAGCAGCAAGTCCCATAACTCTGACTGTCATTTTGGCCAAATTATGCCCTCTTTTGGACTTAGAAAATTCTGGTTAAAGTTTTGCGTGCAAGTACATACAGCTATTTCTAAAAGGCATATAGATTTGAAACTTATTTTTTCTTTTTCTAGATCAATTACCAACCTCACTGGGTCAAGACCCATAACTCTGACATGTATTTTGAGCAAATTATGCCCCCTTTTAGACTTAGAAAATTTTGGTTAAAGTTTTACATGCAAGTTATTATCTCCAAAACTAATGCAGATATTGATTTGAAACTTCACATGTGTCTTCGGGGTTATAAAACTAGTTGATAGCGGCAAGTCCCATAACTCTGACCTTCATTTTGGCCAAATTATGCCCCCTTTTGGACTTAGAAAATTCTGGTTAAAGTTTTGTGTGCAAGTACATACAGCTATTTCTAAAAGGCATATAGATTTGAAACTTTATTTTTTCTTTTTCTAGATCAATTACCAACCTCACTGGGTCAAGTTCCATAATTCTGACATGTTTTTTGGCAAATTATGCCCCCTTTTAGACTTAGAAAATTTTGGTTAAAGTTTTACATGAAAGTTATTATCTCCAAAATTAATGCAGATATTGATTTGAAACTTCACATGTGTCTTCGGGGTTATAAAACTAGTTGATAGCAGCAAGTCCCATAACTCTGACTTTCATTTTGGCCAAATTATGCCCCCTTTTGGACTTAGAAAATTCTGGTTAAAGTTTTGCTTGCAAGTACATACAGCTATTACTAAAAGGCATATAGATTTGAAACTTATTTTTTCTTTTTCTAGATCAATTACCAACCTCACTGGATCAAGTTCCATAACTCTGGCATGTATTTTGGGCAAATTATGCCCCCTTTTGGACTTTGAAAATTCTGGTTAAAGTTTTACATGCGAGTTTCTATTTCCAAAACTAATGCAGATATTGAATTGAAAATTCACATGTGCCTTAGGGGTTATAAAACTAGTTGATAGCAGAAAGTCCCATAACTGATATGCATTTTGGTCAAATTATTCCCCCTTTTGAACTTAAAACTCTTTTGATATTTAACCTTTTTAGGTAATATTTTCCTGCCTCTGGGACAATATTTCGAATAGTCGAGCTTGGCTGTCTTACGGACAGCTCCTGTTCACCAAGTTATTGCCCATAGTATGCTATAGTACAATTCTTGTCCAGGGTATTTCTCAGCAGCCACCAGTTGGAATTTAGCCATACTTCATAGGAAGAGGAGATTTGCGCAGTATCCTGTTTTGGTTGGATAATTTTTCACTGATTTATTGCCCTTTGATTATTCAGCATTAGTAAACTATAGTGCCATCACATTCAGGAGTATTTCTCAGCAAAAATTCATAGGATGCTTCACTCAAAAGTGGAGGTGCGCATATTTTCTTCATTATCCTTTGGAATGTGTTTTCAATGAGATATTACCCTTTGATAATTCAACATCAGTAAACTATATGATTGTGCCCAGTCAGTAAATTCCACTTTTGTTCTTTTAATATGCAAATTTCTGGGAGCATCCATCGGTTTTACCAATATTTCTTGTTTCTTTTGTAATACATATAGGTTGCTTGTGTAGAAGATAATCCACCAAGATCTGTTGAACTGGTATACCATCTGCTTGAAACGGCACCATGTCTTGCTGAGGGAATGGAAGTGGAGCTAGGGGAGGATAACTCTGTTAAAACTTTCCTTAAAGCAGTTCGACTTATACCTCTTGATACATTTGCCTTTACAAATGGTCCATACACAAGTATTTATAGTAAGTTCTTTGTGTTTTTACATTGTTTCTGATAACTGTATTTTCTTGTCTGTATGTCTGTTATAGTCATAAGAATGAGCACTACATTTTTGCCTTACCAGAATAGCATATATTGATTTGCCCTTTAAATATTTGTTAAGATACATCTTAAAAATCGTAATTGTCATATGGCAGTCCAATGATGATTTCATCCTTGCTCGCGTATTACATTCTTATTGGTGGCAGAGTTAAGTCTGTCTGTCATTGAGGATGTATGCAGATATTTTAATGGCTACCTAGAGGTACAGGACATGTGGTCCTCCTCTTGGACTGAGGACTGCCAATTCATGACATGTAATTTTCTTCATTTGATAAAATATCAAGTTATGTATGGAATCTTGTTGAACTGAAAAATGTCTTATAATGTATCAGTATACAAGTCCATGTATTAACCTATGAAAACTTAATGATATAAATACTATACAGTGTTATCTTTAAGGTTTATTTGGAGTTTCCATTGAAGAATACAAATTCTTTCCTAAGAATATGATAAGGGGCCTCCGTGGCTGAGTGGTTAAGGTCGCTGACTTCAAATCACTTGCCCCTCATTGATCTGGGTGCGAGCCTCACTCAGGGCGCTGAATTCTTCATGTGAGGAAGCCATCCAGCTGGCTTACGGAAGGTTGATGGTTCTACCCAGGTCCTCGCTCATGTTGAAATTATGCACAGAGGGGCACCTAGGGTCTTCCTCCACCATCAAAGCTGGAAAGTTGCCATATTACCTATAATTGTGTCGGTGCAATGTTAAACCCAACAAAATAAATATATAAGAATATGATAATGCTGTTTATTTTGTAGAAGAACCTGAAGAATCTGAGATAGAGAGCTTCCATAGGAAACGAAAGGTAAAAATAAGTTATATATTACATGGCTTGACAGTAACAAAATATACTGATCGCTGGACATTGTTGATTTTATGTTACAATACAGTAATATGTAACTTCCTTTTAAGGTAGTGGACCTGCAATGATAGTCATCTATATATTCTTAGTATGCAATTTCCACATTATCAAGCCATGTATAATAAGTTAAATGTTCACTTTTAGTCGGGAGAAAGTGTTTTTTTTAATGAGAAAGTTTGATCTTTAATAAGTATCTCGGCTGAGCCCTTTTTACTATTTTATTTAACAAAGTTTATTTTTCTTCAGTTATTGCTTGGAGAATACCTTGAGCCAGTAGGAAAGAAACAGAAGACATCTCCATACTTTGTCACTGATTTAGTTCATGTAGTGGCAGCATGTGAGGAGAAATTGCCTTTTGTTTTCCTTGGAGAGGAGGTAGGATCCTGTTACTGACTTTAGCTGAATTGTGAATTGAAGCCTTTTGTGAATTGAAGCCTTTTGTGAATCACTGTGAATTCATTTTCTTGAATAAAAAAAAACAGTAATGGTTTTGGCCTGAAGATTCTTGAGTCACTCACAAATCTGTTTCCTTGACAATGCATTCTTAGACTAGTGGTATAGGGAGATGCAATATTTATAACCATTAGTGTTTAAAGTTGTGATTTTATAGGTTGACTTGCCAACACTGACCACCAAACCATCTTTCTTCTAAAGGAAGAAGGGTCTTTCTTTTATAGACAATTACCCAAAACTTCTTTTATTTCTTTACTGTAATAAGGCATCGCCACAGTGGCGGCCATTTTACTAAAAAATTAACATGCAAATTTTCATAAAAATAAAAGATGACTTAAGTGGTAACAATAAAGTCAATAATTTTGTCATAATTATGTTCTAAATATCTATGTGAACATATGCAAGTAAAAGGATGTGCATTTCACTACCTGTATTATGCCTTAATTTGATATTTTTCTCTGGCCAAAATGACAAAATTTTGCAATTTTATGTGCAGTCAAACTCAGTATATATTCAAAACATGTAAAAAATAATTACAGCCAATTGTAAAGCAGATCGTGAAGAACAAAGTCTTATAGGGAATTATTTTGAAATTTTACTTGGTTACTGAATTATACACCATCAATTTATCCAATTTGTTTTATCTGTTCACACATAATTCACATGTATATAAACAGGGTGATATAGGACCTGTGTACTGGTTTACCTAGCTATCTGTGGTCAGTAATGCATGTACAAACAACATTTTAAATTAAGTTTACATGGGGTTGTCTTTTTGTGTCTAATGCAATAACCAGGAACAATTTCGACAAAAATTCTGTAAGAATTTTGTAGTATACATATTGTACTTAAAAAAAACAACTAAATTTTGTTCTTGTAATATGTGTTATAGTAGAGTTTGACTACTTGAAAAGATTCAATATTTTGAGGTAAACTTTCGGTCTAAATGAGACTCAAACATTATACTAGCAGTATATGTACTATAAATTATCATATGCTTCTATGTTGATGATAATTTGACCAACTGTTAAGGCTTTAGTGCAATTTTCAAGAGAAAAATACTTGGCCTGAAAATATGAACTGATATTGAGATTTATTAAGTGACCACACATGGTAAGGACAAAAAATGCTATCTTTAACACAAATGGTTGCTTTATACAATATAATTTGTTCTTTAACAACTCATAAAGTAACTGGAAAAGGAGTCTTTTAACCCTTTTCATGCTGGACACGATTGATTCTGCCTTTGCGGCCAGTGTAGATCATGATCAGCCTGCAAATCCATGCAGTCTGATCATGATCTGCACTGTTTGCCATTCAGTCAGTATCTTTTTGGTAAGCATCCCTTTTAACAGTTAATGGTACTGTCCAAATTGAAAGATGGACAAGTTCATTATAGAAATTCAGCAGAGTAAGGGTTAATAGACATGGTCTCTTAAGCAAGTTTGATTGTAGTTTGCTAATTTTTCTTCTTGTAATCAAGAAGGAAAGTGTGATGGATTTCTAAACAAAAGTCCAATATGACCATCATAGCAGTATAGTAATTTTTCATACAGGTAATTTTATCATTTGTCATAACTATATTGAATGGATCTGCATAATGCCCTAAAACCAGTTGAGAATCCTCCACTTTTCTCCTTACAGTTGATGGAACTGGGGATATTACATACCAATATACAAGTGGACAAAGAGGCCATGGGACTTGTGATGGATATTATACAGTAAGTATTTGACCACAGAGCTTTACCAGTGTACGAAATTCAGATTTGAATCCACTAGCCCGTTCGGGCTACCAGATAGGAAATTTTGCAAGCCCGACACCAATTTCACTAGCCCGAACTTTAACACCTTAAAATACTTGATTTTTGCACCATATAACATTTTGTTTTACAGACATCTCTATGCATTATTGAAGGAATAAAAAAGACATACAGTACAGTGAGTACTGTACATGTTTTTCATGTTTACGAAAAATTTTAACTCTAAATACTCCAGTCCAGATCAGCATCGCCAGAGTCCAAAAGCATCAGACATGACACTCCTTGCCAAATGAAATATAAACTGTAACGCCCGATTTTTTAGGATCCGCACTCGCCAATTACTGCTACACGGACTGTTGACAGTTTGCATTAGATGTCAAAATGAGTGCTGAATACACACATACACGCACACTGATAGCATAATTTAAGCTCCGCCTACTGCAGGTACTTGTGAGATTTTCACGAGAAGTGTGAAAGCTAATCAAATTATCCGTTACACTAGAGGAGATTGTATTCAGTCAATTAGCGCGGCGGTTACGTCTTTGACAACAATAATTCAATAAGTGTTCCTCAGTCTGGATGATGCGTGATGCCTTCTTAGCGTTTATTAATGGAGGTCATATGAAATCACGATGATATACTCGTTTAATAAGCATGATTTTTTAATCAGATTAGGAAAATTCGGTAGCCTGGTCGGGTTTGTATCTGCGGAAAATCGGTAGCCCAAGCTGAAATTTGGTAGCCACAGGCTGTTGGACTAACGCGAATTTCGAACACTGCTTTACAAAATTTTAAGACGTGTAAAGGTCCACAAGGTTAGCTGAGTTGGTAGATCACTAGACTATGAATTCAAGAGTTTCCTGACAATTTCTATGCATCAATCATGGCGCGGTCAAACAACTTCTGATATTCTGTGTTCATTCAAATTTTAATGCAGAATATTCGCTACCACAAAGAATCAAAACAGTTTGATTCTTTGTGGTAGTGAATATTCTGCATTAAAATTTGAATGAACACAGAATATCAGAAGTTGTTTGACCGCGCCATGATTGATGCATAGAAATTGTCAGTGGCTGGCTGAATGGTTAAGAATCCTGGAGCATGAGTTAAAAATAACTGAAGGTTGTTTCATAACTTGTTTTGGAAAATGAGCTATCTGTATGAATATTCACATGGTGAAGCTGCTGCCTACCAGCAACTAGAACTCGAAAGATTTTATTGAAATGTTCTTTAGAATGTACAGACTTACTAGTGAAAAAATAACACAGAAATCCACAAATTAGACATATTTCTAAAGTTCTCTGTTTTTGAAATTTTATGTTTTACATGTCAAATGAAAGCTGCAAAATGCATATTTATTTTCCTAGTTTCCCTGATGTACCAAGTGTCAAAAAAGCAGATTGTGAAGCGTTCAGAAGAAGTTTGCTGTCGTGTAAAATCAGAAGTGTAACTAAACCAGCTAGATACTGGCAGATTGAAGTAAGATTTATTGAGACTTGCATAAACCTGGTGTAATGATGCTTTACGGATTCTTTATTTATTCTTTAGAATTTTAGTGCTGTTTTCAGTGATAATTATACTCCAAAAGCATATGTGGGGTAAATTGCAGTCACACATCCATCTGTTGGTATTTCCTTTCCGTAGGCATGATTTTATGGTTTTACAAATTACTGATAAATGTTCACAATGATAACACAATAAAAATCAGTTATGACCAAAGTCACTACATCCGAGGTCAAGGTCAAATAGCGTAACTTCTGTATTCACTTAACATCGTCTTAAATGCTGATGGAATTTTCATGAAATTAGCTTAAGTTATTTACTTCTCATTTGTTTACCTGATCAAGGCAATTGCAAAGCTTAAAATTCTTGTAACCAGGTCAAAGGTCGAAGTCACATTGTAAGGTCAAAGTTCAGTAGTTTTATTTGTGGCTTGTTATTTGGTTTTCATATAATTACTTTATAGTCATAAATGTTCATCATTATGAAAACAATGCCTGATGAGAATCATGCCTAACCCTGGTCAACAGGTCCAAGGTTAGGATTACACTTAAGAGGTAAAAGGTCAAATACTGTGTGTCTGCTTCATATCTTATAAACCACTGGAAGGATTTTCATACAGCATGCATCATTGCATATCAAGTTGATGGGAAAATTGCATAACTCGTATCACTAGGTCAAGGTTTAAGGTCACATTTGAAGGTCAAAGGTCAAACAGTTTTATTTCACACTGTTTACTTGATTTTGAAGTATTTATATATTTTGACAGTCATGATGAGAAACATGCCTGACCCATTTCACTAAGTCTAAGTTCAGTGTCACACTTGAAAATCAAAAGTCAAATAGCTTTATTATGTGTCCACTTCATATCTTATATACCACAGGAAAGATTTTCATAATACTATCATCAAATTTTGACCTCATGGAGTTTAAAAACATGATCACTAGGTCCAAGGTCAAGGCCACATTTGAAGGTCATATTTCATGATCACAATATTTTACCTTACTTGTATCAGACTGGCATCAGGGGGTATTAATCATCATATATATCTGTAATTTTAATTGAGATATATTATCTGGCTTTTTTTCTCAAACAAAATTCATTTCTAGAAAAAAAAATTGGATTACACAAATGAAAAAGAATGATCTTTACAAATAGATGCAGTTAGTGATTTCTGTTATCAAGTTGCCAAATTTCAGCTGTATTTTTATTGTTTACTAAAGCCTTACTATGTGTGATATAAAGAGGTAACAGACAGAATTATTTGTATATTTTTCAGTTCCTGTTTACAAATGACCTGATGCCAACTCAGAGTCCAAAAGAGGCGGGGCCAACACAGCGAGTGATTTGTTGCTACGAGCGACACTCGGACAATCACCAGAAAACAGTGAAAGAATTGTGGGATGAGTGGACGGCCATGTGCAATCTGTATTCCATTGTTAAACCATTCTCTGATATGATGACTGGTATACTTTTATAGCTGTTTATTTAACCTTTACTCTACTAAATTTCTTAAATGGTCTGGTCCATCATTCAGTTTGGGCAGTACCGTTTATTATTTGAAGGGGTGTTCACTGAAAATTTACTGACTGAATAAGGCTGATCTTGGTCTGCACTAGTTGCAAAGGCAGAATCACTCGCCATCAACAGGCTAAAGGTTAATAGTGTCAAGTATATTAGCTGGCTTTGCTAGTAGGATCGAAAGAGCTTTTTGATGCCAACCCAAAAAAAAAAAAAGCATATTTTTTGGTTTGCAGAAAAGAAAGTGGAGTCTTCCATGAATGGCAGAAATGAATGTTTTAGGCTATTTTTATATAGGTATTTTGTTATGCATAATAAGTCTGTTGCACCATTGAAGTATTCCAAACAATTAAAAAATGACAACTCCAGGCAGCTTACAATATGTAATTTTGCTTCACCACCAAGGTTTCTTTTATACGAAATATTGACAAGCTGGTATTGGGTCTGTAAACACTAACATTCTATGACAGAACTTTAGATAAATATATGTTAATTAAAGTATTTAGAAATATGTTTGAGGGACAAAGAGCATGTATATTATTCACCCATTCTATTGCTTACACTCTCATTGGTAGAGAATTCTGATGTGTATGGGTCTCAAAGAAAAGTTTTGAACTGAGATAAACTGAAATGACTTGTTACTTGCAGTACACCATTTGACAGGACAGTATGGTTTTAACACGTCTTGAAAATATGTAAATCTGTTTCAGATGATCAGACTGGACTACAAGGGATTACAAAGGTGAAATCTTACAATTACAAGAGATTGAGTGTAATATATGGTCCAGGATATCCTAGTCTAGTAAGTTGATTGATTTGGTAGTACCAGTTCCAAATAATTGGACTTGTACAGTAAGTTTTAAGCCTGAAAGAGATGACAGTTAAAAAATACTTTAATTAAGAAAAGCATTCAGTTAGGGTAGTGTTTTGTTTTATTTTTAAATTTCTTAGCCATGAAATGTTATGTTTTTGTCATGGGAATATGAATTTGTGAATTGCAACATTTAAAGGTAGACTGAATGGGAAATTAATTTGATCCTTAGGACTTGTTTAGTAGATTCACACTGAAGCTACAAGGTTTTTCAGGATTAAAGGACCTGTAGACTTACTGTACACTAATCCAAATATCAACAATTTCATTTGGATGAGCGGAGTCTTTAACTCAGACAGTGTAAGGCATTGCATCCACTAAAATAGGGGTACCTGCATTATACATTATTTTATTACTCAAAATAAAAACCAATTATCTCATACAACACTCTTTATTCATCAAGAATATGCATTGATACTTACAACGATAGTTAAACATACGCATGATACATTTTGTAATAATTTAATTAAATTCAGTAAAAGTATATTGACAATATTGGGAGTTGATCGGCCGCTCATGACTCAACAAGGGTCTTACCGTGTAGAGTCGTTAAAAGCACAGCAAAATCCGTCGACCGAGAGGAGAACAGACGCACCAACCCAAGGCTTGCAAAAACAACGCAACTGCGCAATCCATCGAACTTCGAATTGTGAATCCAACCCAGCCCGGGTGTCACCGGGATGCGGTCAAATGCACAACCCTAGCCAATGTAAAGCGAGGCAATATAACACAACGGACCACAAGGCAAAGCAATGCAAGACACTTTGTACTTTGTAACAGGTATCACTCAAACAACGCAAAGTAACGCAAGACACTTTGTACTTTGTAACAGGTGTCACTCAAAGGCAAAGCAACACAAGACACTTTGCACTTTATAACAGGTATCACTCAAATGCAAACACACAACAATTTCAATTGAACGTCGAGCTACCATTCCACCCATTTCGGGTTTCACCGAGAATGAGCGAAACCGCAACACGAGTCAATGAAAGGCAAGGCAAGGCAAGGCAAAGTGACACCACTGAGAGCAACGCAACATACGCAACATACGCAACACACGCAACACTAGGAATTGCCAAGTACTAGGGCAAAACCTTTTACTATCCAGTTAACACAAACTGGTAAACATATGATACCCCAAAGTACGCAACTTGAATGCAAACATACAGACACCGTATCCGCTCACCTCACGGCCGACAGAATTTTAACCGCCAACATATTATGAGCGACAATATCCATCAAGCCAGTATTATAAATAAACACCTTTTACTTATAGTATTATGACAAGATGAAGAAAAACTAATATTAAGGTCTATCAAATGTCACAGTTAAAAAGCCAGTGTCCTACATAATAATTGTTACCACAAATAATAGCAGAATTTTCTTAGTGATATCCAACTGTGATCACAAAGTTTTTAAGTTCACATGAAATAATATTTACGACAGTCAATACTTCCTATAATTATTTTCCTGTCCTTGAATTTCATGTCAATACGACACATTTAACTTAAAAAGTGAAACTTATTCTAATAATTTTATTACTTCACTATTGTCTTCTTGTACATTTAGTTTATATATTTTAATACTAGAAATACGTATATTAATATCCATCAACTATCCCGTGCCTTTTTAAAGAAGTATAAAATCTTTCAAATTATACTGGAGAGTCTTATACAAATATAGTCACGCCCATGCTAAACCGTTTTCTTAAATAACAAAATTTATATACACTGCATCAAAATGTCTCAGTTTTTTCTTCATAACACGGTATGAACATTTCACATTTGGAAGTCCTTGGTCACGTAACAAGATGACATCTAGCCCCGTCATACATTTTGATGGCTGGATGCGGTCAAATGCACAACCCTAGCCAATGTAAAGCGAGGCAATATAACACAACGGACCACAAGGCAAAGCAATGCAAGACACTTTGTACTTTGTAACAGGTATCACTCAAACAACGCAAAGTAACGCAAGACACTTTGTACTTTGTAACAGGTGTCACTCAAAGGCAAAGCAACACAAGACACTTTGCACTTTATAACAGGTATCACTCAAATGCAAACACACAACAATTTCAATTGAACGTCGAGCTACCATTCCACCCATTTCGGGTTTCACCGAGAATGAGCGAAACCGCAACACGAGTCAATGAAAGGCAAGGCAAGGCAAGGCAAAGTGACACCACTGAGAGCAACGCAACATACACAACACACGCAACACTAGGAATTGCCAAGTACTAGGGCTAAACCTTTTACTATCCAGTTAACACAAACTGGTAAACATATGATACCCCAAAGTACGCAACTTGAATGCAGACATACAGACACCGTATCCGCTCACCTCACGGCCGACAGAATTTTACCGCCACAATAAATTTATAATTTATCCGCCAAAATTCTACGGCCTTTCAAACTCTTCTTTAAAAAATCGCATCTTTTATGTAATCACCAAAAAACTGTAGTCCTACTTTCTTATACTGTATTCCATCTGACCGAAACAAAATGTGGCATAGCATCAATATCGAGCCTAATTATAATGAATTTGCCACCTGAATAAACTAACTTGCGGTAGGCCATATATTACTAAATCTAATCTTACAACTTCCAAAGCTATGATTTTGATATAACTTGGATCAACAATTAGACAGTACAAGCTCCCCTTTTAAAGATTTGGCTGAAACGGCAGAAAAAAGAAAAAACTGACATTTTACTCCAGATTAACGAGTAGAAGTCCTGAATTTACGATCATTTCTCTATTAATTGAGATAATTAATGCACATACAGAAGACATTTTGTCTGCGCCTATAGAAAAATTTATGTGACCCGATTTCTACTCCTTAATTCTGAAATAACGGGTTTTGATAGATACCTATTTCATTGTTTTGAAATTTTATATACGCATATTTGTTCTCAACTACGGACAAGTCTGAAACTTGAACAATTTGTATGTTAATCGTTTGCTCACATAAACAAACCAAAGTATGATACAATAAACAAAGTCTAACATATTTTCAACTCGTATTCCTCGTATATCGTGCACGGGAAGCAGTCGCATTTGACCTTTATTAAAAAACTTTGTCGATAGAGCCCGCTTGTCTCGGGTAGCACAATTATTTCGACAGCCGTCTAACAGTTTATTTATGACGAAACCCGTATGTAAATGAAAAACCCGTGCAGTTTGTGAAATTAATTTAAAGCCCTGCTCCCGTCCTACATTTTAACCTTGAATCGTAACTGAAAAAGCAAGAAAATCCCGACTATGAACAGTGACACCTGTCAAAATAGAGTCTATTTTATATATAATTCTATATGAAATACCATTAGTTTTGCGTGCAACAGTGTGGTACGTGCCTATTATAATCATGGTTGCATACACACAACAGAAATAATTGAATAGCAGCGGGGTAGGATTTTAAGCCTGTAATGTAAGTTAAATTCGTCTTTCACAAAACAACATACACTATAAGAAAATAATGTGATGGGTTGATATCGGCCATTGTTAAGGTAAACGGTAAGTGATTTTTTTTTTTTTATTTTTATAATGATTTAATAGCTGTATTGTATGTAACCGAGGTATAAGTGCTACTTTTATTTAAAATTGTAACAATGTTCGAACTCTATGGATCTACATCAGGAGCTGCTTATCTGAATCTGAAAAACTTAAACCAAAAATGTCATCGTGACGACCTGGTACATGTTCAGCGTATATAGGAAAGCAATAAAATCTGACAATTACATGATAGTTTGTACAAGATACTTATAACTGCCCTATCGAGGCAAAAAAGCTTTTAGATTTATTACTTATTATTCAGCAGTTGTTTAATAAGTCTGATCCCCAAACCACAACCGCCGCTAAGACTGGAAACAATTCCGTCAATGTTATGCTTGCTGTAAATCCAAGTCTGTATCATAAATCAAGTCATCAGTGACGGTGAAAATAAATACCAAAATCGGAATATTCACCCGGGTACTATCAAAAGACAAAATTATAAATCTTAGTTTGTAACAGAAAAAACTGAAATCCAACTGATTTTTTTTTTTTTTTTTGTAGAAATCATAACATTGTTAAATATCCTAATTCTTGTATGATGATATAGTTTTGTCAGACCAAAAACGGCGAGTAAAGATTGACCGATAAAAATTGTCATCGTGACGAACCGGTACAATCTTAGAAATGTGACAATTTATTAGTGTTCAACTTTGATTTATGCAGATTCTAAAATCTAGCAAACTATTCAAATGTTATGTACCTGGTTAAGTTACAAATGAAAGCGATTTAATTGATATGTCAACGTCCTCGTGTATCTACAAATAAGTTTTAATTTGTGTTCGCCTGTGAATTTAATGTTTTGACATACTTCTATGCTACATAACGTAAACTATTTATAAATGGTTAAATTGAACCTGCTGCGCATGAATGACGTAAACTGAGATCCGAAGTGACCTAATTATTGAACCCATTTATATTAACCGTTAATAAGATCGTTCATTGTATGATAAATGGTGGAGTTCCTCTATATTCACCTGAAATATTTTTGTGAAATGAAACATTTTACTGAAATCTTGAAATTTAGCAGTGGGACCGGCTACTCGGTCAGTTTCAATATTATTTTAAATTTGCGTATTGATTATTCTGAATTCAGTGAAACGTATTTAACTATTACTCTTAAAGTGAACATAGCAATTCAATGAAATTAGAAGACAGTTTGTGTAAGAGATAAGATGTTCCAACTGTTATGTTTCCTAAACTGACAGAATCTGAGAAGTGATCCTTTATGAAAGGAAGCTCGAACAAAAAGACGAAAACTTTTGATTACTTAAAGACTTTATATGCGCGTTGAAATTTGTACACTTTACATCGTAAGCAAATTTGCGAATAAACCACGTACGATTACAGAAATTACAGTCATAATACATATGCATAAAAACTGATGTTAACTGGTTTAACCAGCATGTAATGGCCCATAAATTATTGTTTGACTTAGACCATGGAGCTGAAGTGCTTTGACGTAAAAGAAATTGATCGTCATAACTCGTGAATGAATAAGTTCTTCTAACGCAATGCGCGATCTCTGAAGTTATACATATAATGCAATATCTCATCAATTTTGTAAGAATACCTGGTATACTGAAATGTAAGTGATGAATTCATTAGTAGATTTCTCAAAAAAAAAAAACTTAATATTTTTCTGTACATTCAATGCGCTAATAACTATTCAGATTAACTACCAAACCCTTGCAAAATACGGACTTTTGACTGTGCATTTCGGTTGTAATACCTAATTTATCTACTCGCCTTAACATTTAATTAAAGCTGACCCTGAATCGCTAAGTAAACATCTGTCAAACGTAAAGTTTGTAAAGAAATGTCAAATACAGTTCAATTACTAGGTCATTCGTACCACAAGTTTTCAAAACAAATATTTCTCTACATGCAAAATTCTTATAAATATCAAAATATGAAAATCGCGGCTAGGATACAAAAACTAAATCTAATTTTACAAACATGATGTTTACAAAAACGAACTGTTGTTAGACACCTGCTCCAGTTCTACCTTATAACCTTAAATTGACACTGAAAAAGCATGGAAATCATGTCTATGAACAGAGACGCCTGTCAAAATAGCGACTATTAAATCAAATTATACATTTGTGTATACAAAACACCTTTGATTTTGCGAGCTAAGTGTAGTACATGTTGCCTTATGTCATCAAAAGTTATATACTCAGTAAAATTTGAATAACCGTGGAACCGAGTTTACTGATATTGTATGCCAAAATAGAGTCAAAAGGATAGCCTGTAGACGCGTGCGTAGATATATATTTGCGTCGCCACACCCCATGCGTGAATATTATGAAAAAACCTAAGGCTTTATGTTTGAACAACAAACAGTCTACTAAATCTGTGATATTATTTTTCGACATACCGGCAGAAGATTGGTAACACCGTCAACAACATTCTCTTCTAAAGCGTCTGCACCTAGCATCCCTCTTGCCATTGTCCTGAGGAGCATACTGCAGAATATTTCTGTTGCAAGGATTCCTCCGAAATATCAGTTCCCGCCTTTGACCACGAGGCATTGCAATGATAAATCAAAACATGTAGATAGTTTTGACGTTACCGACGGTGTAGCTAGCAAAATGTGAGAGAACTGCACGAGATTATTGGTATTTATATTATATCGACTGGGTACCAGTATCAATAGGAACCAGTTCAGATCAGCCAAGTGTAACAATATCGATGACACGTTTATCTACGAAAACAGACGACAATTTAATAAACTAGCAGACGGTAATTAACGAGCAACAATTTGAGAAAAAATAAATTAAATTATTTTAATTCTAAAATAATTTCCATTAATATGCTAGAATGTTGCCTAGTGACCTTTTGAGATAGTGTCATTTAAGGCTTTAAAGAAATGTTCTAATTTGTTTGTGTTTTGAAATATGTATTTGATATCTCAGATATTTTACATTTACATGCAAATATATATATATATATATATATATATATATATATATATATATATATATATGTTATGATTGCCTTTAAACTGAATTTATTTGTAGATGCATGTTTTTTGGAGATGTGATCAGAAACAGTTTGTTTTGTCATTGGGGAGAGAAGGCCAGGCCAGTCCATGAATCCTCACGTTGTCATGGCAACCCAACTTCAACATGACCTTAATACAACAAGGTCGTTGTCATATGTAATACAGGTAAACTACATTTTCTATTTCACTTTTTGTTTTCTTATCGGTGTTAGTGGAAATTAACTTTTATCCTGACAGTTACATGAAGGCACGGGTACTGGCTCCGAGTTTATAAAAATGAGATAGGAGACCAGTCATAAAATGCTGAGATGCTATAAGTCTATTTCAAAACTAAGCTAAAAATCAACCAATCAAATATGAGACTTTTGAGACTGTCCAGAATCTCAGTTTTACCCTTGACCTAAGGTAATGAACCCACTTGATAACATCATTAGAATTCAATCCTTTTATTGATTGATTTGAAAATTACAAGCACTTAGAAACAACCAATCGTCTGAAGTTTTTAGACTCATTTTATAACATAAATGTTAAATCATATAGCTATATCTCATTTATACAATAATTCAACTTGTGTAATGAATATGCAAATGTAAATTTATAGGACAAATAATCACACAGCTGATTTTCATTTTACAGATACTCCATGATACTTGGTCACCGATGAATTCCCTTCACAAATTGTCATCTGCAGTAATACTTGGTGTAGGCACAGTAAGTTTCAAGTCTAACATTTTTTTTTTAATAAAGTGCAAGCTTCTGTCAAAATTATCAGACATTTTTTATGGTTTCAAACTAGCCAAGCATTTTTTATTGGTGTTTGAAAATTTGTGTACACTTAACTAAATGGTAATGGCAGCATGAAGTGGTTTTTAGCATAACTAAACCAATATTTGCATGGGGGCAAGGCCCAAGTGCCAGTAAAGGCTAAGCAGTGCTAATAACTGTGTAAGTAACATCATTGCTGTTTAATGAGTTATTACATCAGTTTGAATTAGTTAAACATGTAAAAAATCAGAGCACAAATTTTTTTCACAATGATACAAGGTGAAATGATGTCAAAAATGACGCCACCTACTACTAGTCCAATTACTGGTACTAATGGCCATTTCTGGTTATTAGCCTAGGTTACAGGATTATAACTTGTGCAATTTGGATACTATTTATATTAAGGTATGTAACGATATCCCATAAAAACTCAAAATGAGTTTAAACAAACTTAGATACACACATTTCTTGTAGCCATGCATATATGTTTATAATACATGATGTGTACTTCTTTTGCAGCACCCAAAACAGTCTACACAGGGTTTTACAGTTCTGCCACAGTCCTCTACACATGTCCGAATCTCTTACAGAAATAAGTATCTTTTACACACGTTTTATATCGGGGGTCTCCGTGGCCAAGTAGTTAAGATCTGACTTTGAATCACTTGCCCCTCATGTGAGTTTGAGCCTTTCTTGCTCGGGGCATTGATTTCTTCTTGTACCATCAAAAGCTGGAAAGTCACCATGTGACCTATAATTGTGTCAGTGTGATGTTAAACCATCCCTTCCACACAAAAAAGACAGGTTTTATATCAAGAAATAAGTACTAAAATATAATACAGTTTAGTGTAGAGTTTAGATGCACATTTCTTCGGACATACTTACATTTCTCATACTACTGTTAACATTACTGTGAAATCATTTCATTTTATACTGGCATAAAATTTCATAGTTTCAACCCAATCCATGTGAATTGGTAGATTTCTCATTTCAGAGAAAAATTACGTTGGATGAATATTTATTTGTTGAAATATTACACCATACTCCTTTCACATTATTACATTTAATCCTCGGTATTTGTTGTAGATAAATGACAAGAAAGCTTACAGATTGACCTGTTTCTATTGGCACATTCATTTTTATCAGATGGTTATCAAAATAATATACTTTAGTTTGTCTGTTAAAAGCAAACAGAATTGAATAATCTTGACATTCCACTGACATTATTGGTAAATTAGAGGCAAAAAAATTTATGAAAAAAGTTTAGTTTTAGAATGAAATTGAATAGTGTTTATTTCCAGTCAAAGGACCCTTTCAGGCATAGAATCATGAAATACATATACATTTTTTGTATAATTGTCATTGTCATATGAAGAGAACATATCCTCTATCAACAGTAAATGAATTAGTACATACTGTTAATATTACAACCATCAGTTTAGTATAAATTAATGAGTCTCCTGTCCCCCAACCACTCCTTTTCTTGTCCAACTAGTTTGAGTAGAGGTATTTCAAAATCTCTTCTCTATGTCCCTTACTTAGCTATAACCTTATTGTAAGTAGATTGTCAATCCTTAACAAAGATACCAGTTACTGTCTAGATGTACATTTCCGTAGTAACAAAGCTGTAGCAGTAAGGGATGGAGCCTACAGTCTGTTTGATACCAGCAAGGCCACTGAAGGATTCACACCTATACCTATGCTGAAGGTAAAATATTGTATTGATGTTCACCATTCTGTTTTGGACACATTTGTATAGATATTTTCCTACTCTCACACATGTTGGTATTTTACTTCAGATGTAGAATTACTCGTATGAGGAAGCCATTTATCTAGCTTAGTGAAAGTTGGTGGTTTTATCCAGTTGCCTGCTTGTGATGTAATGATGCTCAGAGTGACAGCTGGGAGCTTCCTGCACAATAAAAAGCTGAAAAAGTCACATGACCTAACCTGTGTCTGTGTCACTTTAAACACAATAAAAACAAAAAACTGCAAAATTAAAAAAAACTAAACTGTTTTTTCCAAAGAGTTAGTTGAGGGAATGAGAAAAGATGGTAGAATATGAGGCATCTTATACACAGATATAATATTTGTATTTCAGGCCTTTCTTGGTATGTTTGTGGATGATTCGGTAACTGGAAGTAATGTTCATCGCCGTTCTACAACAGAAGATGACAACCCTCCATCCCCAATGGTAAATTTAGACAACATGGATGTGTTCAATATCTCACAGTCTCACCAGTCTACAGGCTCACCAGGCGGTCGGAGAGCTGAGGTACATGTGGCTGATGAATGATTATAACATTTTTTTTAGCAAACATTTTAGTGCTACATGTAGTTGATTTTACCTCAAGTATTGTAGTCACTGGGCATACTTGTCCAAGTCACAGAAAAAATGTTGTACAGATATTTTACAAAACTGTTCCGCTTCCAGCTACTTCACCAGTGTGTTCTTCTTTTGAAAATCTTTAAAAAAAAAAAAACAGTTTTAGATGGTAGTTTTGTGTAATTGGTGTGGAGTGTTGGACATGACCTAGCTTGTTTGTTACACAATTTAAGACAAACAGAAGGGATTGAGTGTATAGGATATTTTAATATGAGCCGTGCCATGAGAAAACCAACATAGTGGGTTTGCGACCAGCATGGATCCAGACCAGCCTGCGCATCCGCGCAGTCTGGTCAGGATCCATGCTGTTCGCTTTTAAAGCCTACTGCAATTAGAGAAACCGTTAGCGAACAGCATGGATCCTGACCAGACTGCGCGGATGCGCAGGCTGGTCTGGATCCATGCTGGTCGCAAACCCACTATGTTGGTTTTCCCACGGCACGGCTCAATTATACTTTACAAAGCTTTCATCCCATTCACTTACATTTTCATCTTCAGTGAAAATCTAAAAAAAAAGATCTAGAAATGTAGATTTAGCATTCATTGTAAAATAACTAAGTTCAGAACAAACAGAACAGGTACATGTTTTTAAACCTTAAAAAATATTTCTTACAGCAAATTGCACCTTCGCCATCAACATTTATTGGTACCCCATCTCCAGGCAACATTCTAGCGGCTGGTTCCCCTAGTAACCCACAACTACATGTGCCATCACCGGGCTCTTTTGTCCCTGCCCCATCACCAAGTTCCCTTGGAATACACATGCAGTCTCCTGCAAGCTCATTCATCAGTCCACAAGGTATGTTTCTTATAAAGGACGTTTTTTTTACAATAATTAAGGTAACACTTATATGGTTTTGATAGTTCTGCTGAAAAGTGAGAAATAAAAAACAGATATATGAACTACATTACAAATTTATTTGATTTTACAAAATGCATTAGAAGACTCTTTAGAACACTATGAGACAAACAATAATGGTAACAGACTACTGCATTGTATGCATGGTTGATTGATTAATTCTGGATATTAATGAGGAAGAAACCCATAAACAGTTATACTCTGTAGGCTGAGGGAATGAGCAAAACACCTGATTATCCTGGATTTATAGCAATACAGGCATAGAAAATATAAGGAAAATGGCTGTTTACCAAACTTATTGCTTGAATATAGATTTGTTTATTTGTACAGGCATGGGTGACAGTGGTTCACCATATCCTAACACTGGGCTTGCTATGCCATCCCCAGGGCAGAGGAACTGGCCCAACTCACCATCTATCCAGCCGTCTCCAGTCTCACGGCATGGTATGGTTGCCTCACCTGGGCATCCAACCTTGCACTCGCCACAAACACAGTTGAAAGATGATCATAATAAAGCTTCAGGTTAGTCATTTATGATACTATTTTTCCATGTAATCGTAAAACATTTTCACTGATCTGCATGCCATGAAAGCGATAGCAACAATTTTTTGTATAGAAAGTACAAAATGAAATTTGTGTTAAAGATAGTGAAGGAAGACTTAAAGTTACTTTAGTTTCATGAGTACTAATTGTACTAATACTAAATTATATTACTTCTAGTAGAATTACTTCAATTTGTATGTTACTCTTTCAGTGAAATTACTTTAATTTTACAAATACTAAACTGTAAAATTTCCATTGAAATTACTTAAATTTTATGATACTGCATAGTACCACTTACAGAGAAATTACTTTGATTTTTTGAATACATAAGTTGTTTCACTCCCAGTGAAATTTCGTTAACTTTATAAATACTAAATTGTACCACATCTAGTGATTATCAATGCTATGGTAATGGTTTTTCTTACTATGGCAGTTATGAGTCCACCATCAAGAACTTTACCACAGAGAGCTTGGGCAGCATCTACACCTACCTTGCTATCGCACGAGGCATTTGACAATCTACTGAAACAGACACCTCTGCAGCAGCTGCCGTATCACGTGCCATTGTCCCCACTGGAGAGATTCTTGGGCTGCAAGTTCTTAAGAAGACATATAGCAAGGGTTATTGGTCAAGAGAAACATGTAAGCTTGATGTTCCTGTATCATTTTGTATATCAAATGATATTCATGTAGCAGTTATTCTTTATTCAGTTTTACTATTATTTCACAGTATTGTTGTTATTTTAACTATGCTGTTATTTCACAATTTTGATAGTTCATATTTTCTCTATTTTATAATTTCTTATTTCACAGTTTTGGTGTTATTTCACATTTCTGCTGTTTCTTCACAATTTTGCTCTTATTTCATAATTTTACTTTTATACTGTAAAATCATTTAATTTCGTGGGCATGAAATTTTGTGGTTTTGGCCAGAACAGCAATTTCGTGGGGATATGAATTGTGGATTTCAACTTTTGAACATAAAATGAATGGTAACTTTACTTGTTCATTGGGATTCAATTCGTGGATTGTCTCAACTTAATTAAGATACATGTTCTAGATTTAATGACTTCACACATGTTGAGGTATACCTTATGAAGGGCAAGTAACATTGTCAATGTGTAAAAAAATAAAACTTTATTATATTACTTTCTGTCTCAATTTGAAGTGTCATTCCTTACAATATGGTTGAGTTTCGAGCAAGGTTTCAAAATTGATACTAAAAAAGGAACAATTTCTTTGACAAATCTGTTTTTTGAACAATGAATACATGTTTGTTGTAGTTAACAAATATTCAAGCACCAGAGCCAGGTGTAAATGTGTTCAAGGCTGAGACACTACAGTTCCGTGTGTCATTGAATACTTCAAACCTGCAGTCACTACACATGAAAATACAGCCACTGCCAGGTTAGTTTATCTGTACAGATTGTAAGAAAAAAAGAAAACAATAACACACAATATAAACTTTCTCAGGATAAGAAACAAGAGTCTATTTATTTAAAAACATTTGCCACAAGTAACATTGTACCTAAAGCTTTAGCTGTTTAGATAGAAAATACAACCAGTGATTATTTTGAGCAATGTAAAACTGTAAATAATGTTAGTCTTGGTAAGTGGAAGTTGAAAGTTGTAAAACTGTCACAAAAAGAACGATTGTAGAGAAAGTGGTGTGTTTTCTTAGCTACCTTGACACGTTCTGATAAAGCATTTGAAGAGTATGAGGCCAGTCCATTTACTATTTCTGCAGGTTAATGTTGTTTTCTTTACAGAATACATGGATCAGTGGTCTCAAGAAGAAATACAAATATTTGAGAAATATTTTGATCTAAAGGTAATTACATTAATATCAGATTTTAGAGTTTTTTTATAAACTGTCTTCATAAAATTACAGGGCTTCCATGTCCGAATGGTTTAGGTGACTTTCTTCAAATCACTTGACCTTCACCTCGGTGGGTTCTAGCCCTTTTGTGACAAGTAGTCCAGTTGGCTTCCAGAATGTTAATGTTTTTTTCCAAGGAGATGATGCCCAGAAGCATGTGTTACCCCCATCACCATTTTATCAGAACTTAAAAATTCATGTTTCGTACCAAGTAGAGCTGCTCTATAGATACAGATGTGATGTTGTTTTTGTTTCAGGTTGCATGTCCACCATATAAGTCCAACTCACTGACAGCTTTCAGCAGGTTATTGAAGGCACAGATCAGGATACTGAAAGATGTGATACAGATTATGAGACTAGAACTGGTACGTAAACACAAATTATGCATCTAGAATGGTATGATAACAAAGATTATGAGACTAGAACTGGTATGTAAACACAAATTGTGCATCTAGAATGGTATTATGAGACTAGAACTGGTATGTAAACACAAATTATGCATCTAGCATGGTATGATGACAAAGGTTGTGAGACTAGAACTGGTATGTAAACACAAATTATGCATCTAGCATGGTACGATGACAAAGATTATGAGACTAGAACTGGTATGTAAACACAAATTATGCATCTAGAGTGGTATGATAACAAAGATTATGAGACTAGAACTGGTATGTAAACACAAATTATGCATCTAGAATGGTATGATAACAAAGATTATGAGATTAGAACTGGTGTGTAATTAGAGATTATGAGATTAGAACTGGTATGTAAATTAAAAATTGTGAGGCTGGAACTTGTATGTAAACACAGATTATGATATTAGAACTGATATGCAAACGAGGACTGTGAGAGGAATCAGAGGATTATGGCCTAGATTACATTATTCTCGAATGTCACATTTCTAACTTCCAGTGAACTCTATGTATTGATATTGAAAAATCTAGAAAAATGTAGTTTTTTAGCTTGACTGTTTGAAGAATAGTCTAGCTATTCTACTCACCCTGGCGCCAGCGTCAATGTCACAACCGGGTTAAAGTTTTGCATGCAAGTACTTATGGCTTTCATTTAAAGGCATATAGCTTTGAAACTTATTTTTTCTTTTTCAAGATCAATTACCAACCTCACTGGGTCAAGTCCCATATATCTGACATGTATTTTGGCTAAATTATGTCCCCTTTTGGACTTCGAAAATCCTGGTTAAAGTTTTGCAGGCAAGTTACTATCTCCAAAACTAATGCAGATATTGAATTGAAAAACACATGTTTCTTGGGGGTTTAAAACTAGGTGATAGCATCAAGTCCCATAACTCTGACATGCAGTTTGGTCAGATTATGCCCCCTTTTAGACTAAGAAAATCATGGTTAAAGTTTTGTGTGCAAGTACATATAGCTATTACTTAAAGGCATGTAGCTTTGAAACTTACTTTCTCTTTTTCTTGATCAATTTCCAACCTCACTGGGTCAAGTCCCATAATTCTGACTTGTATTTTGGCCAAATTATGCCCTCTTTTGGACTTAGAAAATCCTGGTTAAATTTTTGTGTGCAAGTTACTATCTCCAAAATTAATACAGGTATTAAATTAACTCTACAAGTATGTCTTCGGGGGTTATAGATATAGGTGATAACATTAATTTCCATAACCCCAACATGCATTTTGACCAAATTATGCCCCCTTTTGGACTTAGAAAATATGGGTAAAATTTTGAATGCGAGTTACTATCTCAAAAACTAATGCAAATATTGAATTGAAACTTGACACATTTCTTTTGGTTTATAAAACTTGGTCATAGCATCAAGTCCTATAACTCTGACATGTATTTTGCAAAATTGTGTCCTCTTTTGAACTTAGCATCTCCAAAACTAATGCAGATACTGGGTTGATATTTTAACATTTAGGGTAATATTCCTGCTTCTGGGACAATAATTCAAATAGTCTTGCATTGGCTGTCTTACGGACAGCTCTTGTATTGAAATACAGCTATTATTAAATCTTATGATAAAAAGTGCTAACAGGTCTTTGAAAAGTATCTGTTCTATTTACATTTCTTTGTTTTAAGTTTGCAAAAGTTATTTTCAAAAATGTGTGATATATTCTACAGATGCCAAACCAGGATCGAAGCTTGAAATGGTCGGTGCAGCTATTACTGACTGTGCCGCCAGCATATGCACACATGGCCCCAGCGGGCACACCGGCTATTGTTGTTGTTCAGAAAATGATCCTTATGGTAAGTACAAATGGGGGGAAATGTGATTTTTAATTACTTGTCCATATTTGCCAAAAACTATTTTCTACTCATCTGTACAGTGGTTAATATATAGTATAATATTTGGTGAAATTCTACTTGTCCATTGGGAGACCAGTCTAAAATCCCAGGCATCGGACTAGTTTATTCTAATCTTAAATTTGAAATCAACCAGTCTTAGGGCAATATTCTGAGACTGGTCTAGAAATTCTTGTTCTATAAATTTGGACTTGAAACCCCAGTAAGAATGGAATTTATCTGATGTCTCATTGGTCCATTTCTTAGACGCACCAGAATATTTAGCATTCCCTACAGTTCATGTAAAAAATAATAATCATATATTCCCTTACCGACACATGGAAATGGTGTTGGTGTGTGTGCATTTATTAAGGCCCTTAAAATGTTTCTTTTACATTTGTTTAGTAAATATAAACTATAATTCAAACTTGTATGGAATGAATTTTAATAGTTATGGCTCTACTATAGTGCTGGTATTCAGTTATGATCTCATTTAACAAAAAAATATTTTTTGCGAAAATATGACTGGTGTTTATTAAGGAGAGGGTGTAAGTTAGGGAATATACAGATAATTTCATTGTTCTCATTTCATCATCTGTTACAGCTGCAGCTGACAAGAATTAATGTTCCAATGGCCCAGCAACAACCCCAACAACAACAACAACCTGACCCCCAAACTATCACAATACCGCTTCTTTACAATATACAAGACAACACCATCACCCTTGTTGAGAAAGGACCCACACTACCTAATGCGAACCTACAGCAGGTTTCGCAGCATCTGAAGAGGTTCATGGAACGGTTTCACTCTAGTACAGAATGTGCAATCTACCCAGCAGTGAGAGAACTTCTAACAAACTTAGTTCTTACATGATAGTACATGTATTACCTTCATGGGGAAAGACAGAATGGGAAAAATTGAATATGATTTTCCTGAAATGAAATTTCTTACATCTTGGACAGTTAGTGTGTCAGACAACCATTTACAAATTTTAATAATAGAGGCTTTTTTGTTATAAAAGGGAATGAGGTATAATGTCCAATGTTAAAATGTTAGAAATTGAATCTCGAATGTGTCGAATCGTAAATGTTAAGGACATACCTCCAGTTGAATATCAAATTTTTGAAACTGATATTTATCAAATATCAAAAATTCTAAGTCACATGTTCTTAAGCTGATATTTTATTGCGATGCAAAGAACAGCTAAATGTCTTCAGTTATACATCAACTTACTGTTATATGGCCAATGCTTGAGTTGTACCTATTGTATGAGTATTTTTATAGTAAATACTGCAACAAACACACTGAAGCACCTTTTTTTGGCAATTACTATAAACTAATTTATAAAATCACTTGTTCAGTATTTGATATCTACCCGATGTGGAGATATGCCCCTTTAACACAAAACTCTCCTGTTTATAGGACTACTGTACATAAAAATATTAGTGTTTATAATGAATGTAGTATATTGAATGTGTTTATTGGATATATACAATTGTTAAAATATCATCAGCTCTATAAATATGTATGACAGTCGGTATTGTCAGTTTTTAAAAGCTTTCACTATAAGGTTACAGTGGTCTCTGGTCTGTGTGGCAACCATTGCTTATGACAGAATATACAAGGCTTGACATCCTTCTGTGTTTAATTGACAAAAAGTGGACCCATGTTAGAATTATAGATATTTCTACTTTTTTTCCACTCCAGTTATTTACAGGCTACTTTCATACTGTCGGAGGCTCTTCTGGTAATTTTCTGAATGACATTATTATTTGTGTTTGGTTTCTCAGTATATGCACTCTCCAGATTGAATATACAGATATATTAGTTTTCACTTCTCAGTAAGACAGTTTGTTGAAAATGTAAGTGTATAGTTAATGAAGTCATTATATTATCAAGAAAATGAAGTGGTTAAGTATTTGTTGTTCAATGTATTAGGGTGTCTTTAACAGTTGTGTACAGTGATTGAATAAAGTGCTATTGAAATACAAGGCATATTGAGTTATTGTTTCATGTTCAAGTTACAGCTGGATTTTCCAGCTCTCCAGTGCAGGAAAGTGCCCATGGTGAGCTTTTAGGATTGTTGGATGTTTGTCGCTCGTCTGTCCTCCACAGTTCCTTCGAGGAATATTTTCTCCCATATCACCAAGCTGATTTCAACCAAACGTCACAGAAATGTTTCTTTGGTGGTCCCCATGCAGATTCCTTCAAATCTAGGCCATCCATGCAGGATTTTTGTTCCCTCTGCTCAAAAGGAGAAAAATTTGAAGTCTCCTCAGATATTGCCATGGCCAGATTTTGAAATAATTTCCCAGAAATGACCCTTGAGTGACCCTCTAATGAAGTCCGTCATTCTGTTTCGTTAAAATCATGGCTGCCGTAGGGTGGGTTCTGCTATACAGAAAAAAATCTCTGAAGCTGCTGGTTCAACTTTAAGATAATTTGACAACAATATTACTGGGTGATCCTCTACCAAATTTCTTCAAAATACTCTGTTTCATTTAAAATTGTGGCTGCCTGGGGACAGGACTATAGTTTCCTCTTATATGGCTTCATGGAAAATGTTAAAAATTTCTTCTTTAACTGCTTGCTGGAATTCAAAATAAGTTCACACAGATGTTCCTTTGTTGACAAAGTTCTTTCAATCCAGCTGCCTTCCACATAACCCCCACCCCCAAAAGTTTATTTGTATACTTTAGTTTTTTTGTGTTTCTTTATTGTCAGTAACACATCATACCCCATCCCTCCTTCCCCACCACCATACACACAAACCCACTATACCCCCTCCCCACAAAAGAAAAACAACAAAAAAATATCTGTTACCACTCGTTTATTGACATATTTTCAGTGTCATGTGTGTGACCATCTACCAAATTTGTTCATTTACAAGCAAGCGAGTAATCTAGAGCAATCATGGTCCACGTGTTACTTAAACAGCTTTGAATTACTGGTCAGAATTTCACCAAACCTGTTCTGTAGCATCCTGTCATTAGCCTCTCTTAAGTATGTTTATATTGCTCAGCTTGATCCCTTCTTTGGATCACCAGAGATAAAATAGAAAAAGAAACGTTGAACAGATTTGCCACTGGGTGGATATTCACCAAATCTGGTTTCTCAAATGTATTAAAATTATTCTGGTTTCTGGCCGATAAGTGAAGATTTTAGCCTAGGACTGTTCAGTTTTATAAGATATAGTCGTAGTAAGATGATATTTAGTAACGACGTCAAAAGTCAAGTTCACAGCTATTTGCCTTGAAACTAAAATGGTTTAAAATAAATTGCTTTACAATGCTGTGTCTAACTTCGTAGCATGATTGTCACTGGTCAGTAGATGACCCCTTTACTTCAAGGGAGTCCCATGGTCAAGCTCACAATAACTTTAAACTACAGTGACATTGAGACGGAAAATGGTTTATGGTCAATATCTTGAGATTGCTTATTTCTAGAGCAAGCAAACTTATAGGTATTGCCAATGGTCAATAGTCACTGGTTGACCCCTATTGTTTTACGGGCCGTGAGGTCAATGGTCAAAGTGACCTAGTGTAAGACTTGTATGATTATCATTTTCATTTCAGTTTGATACAGAACTCCAGCGGAGGTAACTAGAGTCATAGGCTGTGTTCTGATTTTTAAAAAAATGGTGTATCATCATGTCACTGTAGAACAGTTGTGCCATCAAACTTCATGTTTGTTTATGGTTAGAAACGAATACAGCATTTGTTCTTTTGAGTATTAGGTCAAGGTCATTACATACTTAGTCTGAAAACATGTTTTCACTGTCCAGTTTTATCTCTCTCTCACCTATTTACTAATAATCCGACGTGCACTTATTCTCGCGAGAGGGGTTGGCAGTATCCAGATAGATAGAAAAATACACACCCAATTATAACCTCCCGTTAGGCCATCGTAATATCGGCCAATGTGGTTCTTTAACAATTTTTGAGACTTTGAATTATATTTTGTATGATAGTTTGATTTTAATGTAGACTTCTGTACTTTAGACAAAAACTCACTAGAAACCTTACTGCATTTTCACTTTTCTTATACAAAAGCAGGTAAACTAACTAGAAGAGTGAAATGCAGTGTAGTTTCTAACGAAAGGTTTTTCGTCTGAAGTGCAAAAATACAAATTGTCAAAAAAATCTCTCATATTTGTTGTAATGATGTGTCTCTTATTACTTACAACATATAATGGCTACACTGGTGTGAAATTTCCGTTAAATGACGAATTCTGTGTTCTCACAGTTTACCACCTACTCGTCAGTTTGAAGTGCATGAAGCTCTAAGAGTTAGTCGTATTGAAAGAAGTGAAATTTGGATATTTCACACTTTTCAACTCTGAAGTCTGCTTATATGCTTTTTATTTGTTGATGTCAGTAGCAGGTTTGACAAAATTTATTTTGCATCAGATGTTATATGACAGTTGGTTTGCGACAGGGGTCAGTCAATGACCATATGTTACTTGATATAGATGTACACATTTGAGTTTAGAACGTCAGCTGTTGCCGTGACGTAACTAGCGGACAGAATCATTCAGCGTAGGCTAAAACCACGTAACTGTGGCTATTTCCGGCTATGAAAGCTGGCAGTATCAACCTTCGGTCATACTGGAACGCGTGCTTGTGACCTATTCTACCTTAGGAAAAAAAACGTAAGTATAAACTTTCTGTAAAATAATCAACGTTTCTGTTACTTTTTCCGTTGTTTAAGTTACTGGATATGTAATAGCAAGTTTTAAGGTACTGGATATGTAATAATCGACAATTTCCGTTGTTTAAGGTACTGGATATGTAAAGCAATGTTTAAGGTACTGGATATGTAATAATCGACAATTTCCGTTGTTTAAGGTACTGGATATGTAATAGCAAGTTTTAAGGTGGTGGATATGTGATAATCGACAATTTCCGTTGTTTAAGATACTGGATATGTAATAGCAAGTTTTAAGGTACTGGATATGTAATAATTGACAATTTCCGTTGTTTAAGGCACTGGATATGTAATAGCAATGTTTAAGGTACTGGATATGTAATAACAGTTGACAATTTCCGTGCGATTACTTATTCTCCGTGTACTAGTTAGTATCTTTCGACCAAACACAAAAAAATATTTTTTTCTTAACAACAAGAATGACAAATTGGCAAAACGTAGCCGAACGGAAAATGCCCGTTGTTAGAATATTCTCATTTGAATTTATGATTGTATATACACAATGTACATGCATGAAAATTATCGTAATGTTTGCAATGTTGTTTTAATGACATATTTACTTAATTACAGCCAGCTAACCAAGAAGATGCTGCGTCTTACAATCACTCTGGTATTTGTCATCGCTGTTGTTTACGTCACAGCTGACGAAGATTCCAAATGTACAGAAGCTAAGTAAGTGAACTTTATATCACAATTAGTCAAGTTATATTTTTGTTAAAGTCTGAAGTGTATTAAATCTTTCTCAAATATGCGTTATGGAAAAATTAAGAACATGTAGGTGACGAGAAATAGCCGCAAACATAAGCAGAAAACGAACCTAGAACTTCCTGGCTGAATGCCTGTGACATTATCCGCTATTCCGTTGCTGGTGTATCTTGAGGTACTGTTAAATCATTAATATTTGTGTGGGACTAATTTTCGTGGTTGAGTCAATCCACGAAATTTAATCCCAACGAACAAGTAAAATTCCCATTAATTTTATGCTCAGAAGTTGAAATCCACGAATTCATATCCCCATAAAATTGCCGTTTTGACAAAAACCACGAAATTTCATGCCCACGAAATTAAATGATTTTTACAGTATTAGAGATGCACAGTGTTCGAGTTATAATATTATATCGCGATGGCATCATTTTCTGTTAATATTCGAGTTATATGTTAAGACTCCCCTAATAGTCAGCATTTTGTCAAAAATATAAAAACATAAAGAGTTACGAATTATTAACAATGCAAACGAGTAAAGCACTCTATTTCTTTGTTTTGCGACTTTGGTTTTACTACACTGTTATTTTGAAAGTTAGACGATATATGTTAACCGTCGGAAAAAAATAGTGTAATCTATGTAAATACTAAGCTGCATTTTCAATTTTGTGCTTTGGTGAAATCTTAAGTTGTATGTATTTTGTATATTTTGTTAGATATTTGTATTCTTGCATTAAATTTTGTTATTATTGTTTAAACAGAGATTGTTCGTGTGGAAGTATTTGTAACGACGGAACTTGTACAAAAGGTAAGCATTTTATTCGAAATTCATCAAATATTGATAAAATTCACACGGCTTGTGGCAAGTACTAATTACCTTCTTTTTTATCAGAACAGTTTTTGCCAAATATACGAGTTTATCACTAAGCAGCCGGTGCCGCGGCATAGGCGTGACCCATGATACTCAAGTTAGAAATGCCTGCCAGTCGTGAGCGAAGTGCCACCTTTTAACAGAGACCATCTTGCTATATAGACTACTAGTTTAAGTAGCATTTCGCACAAGTGAAGTGTATTTTAACCTGCGAAGGACCGCCTACCAAAACAAACCATTTTTCGGTTTGATTGTAATTGCAGAGCAAAAGTAAAAACATAGCGGTACAGTATTTGTAAAAAAAAAAGTATAACCATGCAGTTGCAAACAAATGTTGTCTACTGCGTTTGTCACGTGGTAAACATTCGTTTCAATCTAAGGGAGTTTAGCTCTACATTATACCACAGTAATACTTGAAAATATCAATTATCAAAAATGAATTGTCATTTTAAATATCTTGCAGACATTTCAATATGATATTGAAAAATTGCCGGTGGATATTGTAATGTGAATCTATAGAAGATTGCCACTTTTACGAGTAACATAAATTTTATTTTGGACTGTATTTCCATAGGTTGTAATTTTGCACTTAATAAAAGAAAACTGGTATCGAGTATTCATGCAGAAAATTCAAAAATAATTTAATAATGTTCAACATATCTATATAGGCTGTCAATTATTCGATACATTTATTGAGGCTGGTTCCGACTCTTTAGTTTACGGAAGGAAGTGTAGCTGTGGAGATACTCCTGACGAACGTGGCATGGTTCTTCAGGTAAATATAATTATAAATATTTATCGAGACTAGTTTATGTAAGGAGGTACAGCGGTGGAAATACTCCTGACGAACGTGACATGGTTCTCGAGATGAATATAAACCTTATTAATTAAGACAGGTTCCGATTCTGTAGTGTACGTGTGGAGGTAATCATGACGAACTTTTTGTTTTTTGTTATTGAACGAAATCTTCCGCAATGTTTATCGATATAGAAATGGAACTAAATAACTATATAAATTCTGTAAAGAAAGCTCGATCTGGGATTTTGTATTCGGCTCTCGTGGATTTTGCAAGGTCGGATCACACTCGGAGCTTGCGCGCTCGTGAGATCCGATCGTACAAAAATCCACTCGAGCCGAATACAGCATCCCAAATCGAGCTACTGTTATATTTATAATAACCCTATCGTATTTGCCAATAGAAGGGACATGTTAAAATTTTATTTCATCTCGTGCCACGATTTATATTTTCCAAAAATGTTATCTCCATTTAATCTTGCGGTTACGAGATAAACTGAAAGAAAATATCTTTCTTGAAAAGTAATTTCCGTTTTTTTTTATCTTGTCGCCACGTGATAAATTGACACAAATTATTTTTCCAAAAATATTTTCTTTCTGTTTTTCTCCTGGCCAGGAGATAAAATAGAGAAAAAGGTATTATTTTTTGGAAAAACGTTTATCTCGTGTAGGGAGATTTAATTTAAAAAATCCCAAGCCCCCATGCTCCCGTAGTTGAAAGATGTTTTCAATGTTGTTTTTTAAGCTGTCATTTGTCTTTAATTTCTAGTGTGAGGATGGTGTAGAATTCACCGGTGCTCCAGAAGGTGTTGCTGAGTGGGAAAACAACCCGGCTTGTGAGGAAGCCGCCCCCGCCTCTGCTTAAACTTTGGCAATGACACGAAGGGCCACCAGTACAGAAACACGCCAAAAAGTTACACTTTTTCGATTTTATGTGAACAGACTATTCTGAATAAATGTATTTCTGGTGTTAACTTTGCGTTTGTTTGGTGTCTTTCCCATTTGAATTCTTAGTTACGATACAAATTAAGACCATTTTACATATACACCGAAACCGAAAGAAAACCGAATCGAAGTTTGTAGAGATTCGCGGAAACAGAAATAAAAATGGAAACGAGCAGGAACGAAAACATTCAAGAACTGAATCCTAGTACGGGTACTGAAAAGGGTAAGAAAGACCAAGTGTGTCAAGTGCGAAATGTGGCATACTGCTTCGGTTCGGACTCGTTTCCGGTTCGTATATGTAAACCGGCCTTAATTGTTCGATGACCTTATATTAGTTATGTAACAAACTTGATCAAACTGAGCCTGTTGTCTTTTGCTTCTAAAGTTTGTTTTTATAGATTTATCTATTAGTATTTTCCTTACAAAAGATATAAATTAAATGACCTCATAAGTCAAATTTCAAAGTGACACAAACACAATACAGTTTTGTCGATCTTGTCCGACAATGCTCTTTTTCGACTGCGTGACAAAACTGTATGATATATTAAATACGGTGTTCATCGCGATTTTTATTCCTGAACCCCATATATCGAAAGTCGAAATCACGAAACTACGATGATGTAAGCATAAACCACAATGATGAAAGTCGAAGTCACGAAACTACGATGGTAAAAGTAGAAATCACGAAACCACGATGTTGAAAACGCGATATCATTTCGCATTTTCTCGTGGTTTCATGTATTTACGATCGTGGTTTCGACTTTCACCATCGAACTTTCGACTTTCATCATCGTAGTATTGACTTTCATCATCGTAGTTTCGACTACTGTTCCTGAACCCCATATCTTTCGAAATCACGAAACTAGTTTCGACTACTCTTTTCATGAACCCCATATATCTCTCGAAATAACGAAACTACGATGGTGAACGTCAAAACCACGATGATGAAAGTCGAAACTACGATGTCGAAAGTCGAAATTACGATGACGAATGTCGAAAGTACGATGATAAAATCAGGAAATCACGATGGTGAAAACGTGAAATAAAAGCGTGTTTTTATCATCGTGGTTTCGTGAGTTCGACTTTCACCATCATAGTTTCGAGTTTTCACTATCGTGATTTCGAATTTCGCCATCGTGTTTTCGACTTTCATCATCTCGGCTTTGGAGATACGAGGTTCAGAAATAGTAACATTTTGAACAATATGCTCGAGGAGTTCGACACACACACATCAAAGTGTAAGCTTAAGTAACTAAACATGAAAGGACCATTGCTTTACAAACGAAACTGTACATCTGGGATCTGAACGACGGACCATGGTAAATCAGAATATAAATCACAAGAAGGCGTTGATTATTTTCATTCTCAAAACATGATAAAACTTGTGCTGAACTTCATTCATCTGGTTAGTAATGCACTTGAAGTCATGCGACTATTGACGTCATAATTAATGTCATAATTTCTACTCACAGGTTCGCGCGTAGACCGTTGTTTATCGCAGAATTACAACGTTTGCTTTTCTCCTTCGATTCATTAATTGACAAAAATCGAGCTATGGTAAAATGTGATTTTGTACTTTATTATATTATGTAGATAATCTCGTACAGACATCTTATGTCAATATGTGCATACATTATTCTGGCAAATTTACAACCAGTTGTTACAAAAGTATTTACAATTTCAATATATAACATGACTTCTCCGTGGCGCTTTAAGGTCATTTGGATTTCATACACACAACGTAATGAAGCATGTTTTGTCGGCATCATTCTGGTCTTTCAGCTTGGGTTTTTCACATTTTGTTCTAAAAATGTCAATATTTTATTCCAAGAATCTTCCTGAGCAAATGCGTGTTTATCAGGCCATCCGCCTACAACCATATCTGCATCTGAAATATATCAGAGGACAAAGGCATATATTTAATGTAAGAATGTCATAATAGGTTAATATATGTTTTGTTGGGTTTAACGTCGCACCGGCACAATTGTAGGTCATTTTGCGACTTTCCAGCTTTGATTGGTAAGTCACACTTGACCTCGAAAACTGTTGTCATTACAAGCTGGCCAATGAATCTCCTTGACCTTAGTAAACACCTCTGACGTTAAAATTATTCTTCCTAATTGAGGCGACTCTCTGGCTGAACGCGCTCCGCGGATTATACTTTACTAAATCCGAGGATGGAAAAGTGGCGTTGTTGAAACATGCCAAACATCTTATTTGTCACAAGGTTAACATACGTCGTTACCTTCGAATGCATGGTCAATATGTGAAAACAAACCCAATTTCGACCCTTTCATTGCGCGCAACAAATTCACGCATCGAATGCCCGGATGTCACTCTCACGAGATTTAGGATAGCTACTCCTAAATTACAGCCATGCATTACTTGATCAATTACCACTAAGTTTGTTGTATACGAGGACGTAGACTGCTAGCGCATTAAACCACTACATTAGGTTGTTAGACAGAAAAAAAGCGAATATATGTCAGTAAGGTAAAATGGTATTGTCCTTGCGTCCAATCCTGGGGTTCCACACACTGATGACCAATATTTAAAACAGACACTGCAACCAAAATTTTACACTGAACATTTTAACATTTACAAGATGATCATTATATATTTATATTGATGTGCCCTAGAAGGAACTTTTGCTATGCTTTAACTTGTAAAAGAATAACTTTGTGTGCAAGTTAAGACGTAGCATCATATTTTATAGTTTAGCACTAGTGACATCGACAAACCGTGGTCCATACAAGTTTCGGCGAGATGCCAAAAATCGAAATACAAAAATGCAGAAATACATCAAGATTGAAGATAAGAGTCAACAATTGTATAAGCGGCCTCTTACAAGTAAAACATCCTATTGGGATCAATCTTTTGAAATAGCCAGGTTTGTTGCCTTCTGTGGTATAAATAAAATCTTTGTCTGAACGTACCATAGAATTTTTCTGATATAAAATTAATTGATTTCATTCGTTTCCGTCCTGGAGTGACCACCCTTGAGTGTGGCGAGTATGGAGGCTCGATCATATGCCCGGCTCCCGGATATCGGTTGATCTGGATATTTTTTTTGAAATGAGAAGGACATTGCTCGTAGTAAAATGTGTGCCACTTTGGATGAACCTGTTTGTCGTCTTCGCCCACAATCACTAAAATCTTTGCACCATGTTGCCAGGCCTGTAAATCGACAAAACATAGCAAACGGTAATATTAAAATATTAACTGTATGAAGTGGTGAGTACTTGCATGTGTGACCCATATCAATAATACTATGATAAAAACAAGAGCACTGCAATGCAGAGCAATATACGCCCGAAGGTATGACATTTGACCCCTAAATATGACCTTGACCTTGAAGCAAGCCATCCGGAGCATGTACTCTGCACGTCGTCTCGATGTGGTGAACATTTATGCCAAGTTTCTTTAAAATCCTTCAAGCAGTTCAAGAGTTACAGAGCGGACACGAAACAAAGTCATATGACCTTTGATCCATAAGTGTGACATTGACCTTGAATCAAGCCGCCCAAAACATGAGCTCTGCAAGTCGTCTCGATGTGGTGAACATTTGTGTCAAGTCTCTTCGAAATCCGCCAATAAGTTCAAGAGTTACAGAGCGGACACGAATCAAAGTCATATGACCTTTGACCCCTAAGTGTGACCTTGACCTTGAAGCGAGCCATCCAAAACGTGCGCTTTGCACGTCGTCTCGATGTATTGAACATTTGTGTCAAGTTTCTTTGAAATCCTTCAAGGAGATCAAGAGTTACAGAGCGGACATGAAATTGCTAACAGACAGACAAACGGACATCGGCGTCATAACAATACGTCACTTCGGACGTATAATAAGTCAACTTAAAACGAGGAACAAAATCCCAGTGTATTCGAAATTTCATTTTAAAAGCCTGTTACACAAAATAAAACACACTTGCTGTATTTAATATGGAAATATAAACCTGTAGCATTAAATCAAACAAGCACTTCTTTTACATTTTAGATAAAAATGGCGACTGCAATAATATAAAATAAAGCATTTAAGTTTGTTGAAAGTTAGAGCAGTGTTTTTTTAATATACACATTTATTAATTAATCATTTTTCTTTAGACTCAGAAAAATAAAAACGACTCACGGGCACAGTCCAAGGATTATTACAGTCATAAACGTCTGCTATAACTATTCCTTCGTCAGTATTGTATACTTAATATCTCCTTCTTAAGCCTAAAAAGAAAACTAAACTATAGACAGTGTAGTGCAATATACTTGTTGTCTTGGTACTGATACTGACACCGGGCTAATGATGACAACTAGACCATTTAATCATTGTAAGCGGTCATTGGTTAAACGGAGACTACGGTCAGTCTTCGGTAAGAAGTATGAATAAGTTCTAAATGGATCTTCAGCAAATCATTGTGACCCTCATGCTTTCAGACGTGTAAGGTGCCTAAAATGACCGCCTTTCCAACAGTTTTCATAACACCATTCCGTATCTCCTAACATTTTATACCCCCAAAAAATGATACCTGATGACATTCAAAATGTGTGACGGATGGAAATGGGCTAATTTAAAAATTTTAATTTAAGAAGAACCAGTCCATGAACATATTCGTTTATGATCATCAGGGAAACCGGAATCTAAATAATTCAGTCAAATTTTAAAGGACAATTCGTTAAAACAGACAGTATTGATAAAAACATATTTTTTTCCGGGCAAATATTGGCCCAGAAATTACGTGACATCATAATTTCATAAAAAAATGTTTTTCTCTGTGAGAGAATAAAGAATTTACTGGACCTGCCTATTTAAAAGATATTTCAGATTAAAATTACCAAGCCGGTGATTCACAAACAATGCAGTTTTCTTCAGCTGTCACTGTAACGCCATTTACATTCACCACGCCTCGAATCTGAAACAGTACAAGTCTTTGAGAATTGTATGACAGATTAACCTACTGCAAATTATACACGTCATGTTATAAAGACTTTAGGCAATTAGGCAAATCAATGATTAATGGATAAAAATTCTACATATACAACAAAATCTAAAAAAATCAATGTAGGTCTGCGCACAAGCATGACGACTTCTATTTAGTAATATTGACCAGCGCTCTCCATCTATGACTCGGATATAATATACAAAAGAGACGTTGTATGAGACTAGAGCTATGAAAAATGTAACATACTGACGGACGACGGACGGAAGAATGGCAACTGCATTAGCTCACATAAATATCAGCAATTCTTAAAGCTTGATAACAATGACTATATGGATATGTCTATAACATTTTATAAATATTGTGTTGCAGAGGTACACTGCTTTCTTTGGTTTCATATTTTCCCGTATAATCACTTTATTACCACCTTTTCCGGACTGCAGTTCTTATTTGCTACTCACCTGAGGTAATACAGATGCCAAAGCGAGCGAAAGAAAGCCTCCAAAACACAATCCGACCGCACCAAGACGACTTTTGTCAATGAAATCTTGTTCTATAAACCACTCGCACGCTTCCTAAAAGTAATGGAATGTTAAATATATAATAGCTAAACGACCTGAAAACTAAAACTACAAGTATAATTCTTGAACTTTTAAAACTACAAGTATAGTTCTTGAACTGAAGGGCTAAATATATGATATTGCTAAAATTAGACGAACTGAATGCTACACGTATCATTCTTGAACAGAAGGCAACCTGAAAAAGTATATAGAAAATATTTATGATAAATCGATGGTGCTTGAATGCAAACTTATGACTTTAAACAATCGTAAACTGGAAAAGTTATGCGTACACTACTGTTATCAACTTCAATGTTTGTTTTGTTTTGGGATAAACTGCATTTTTCAACAGTATTTCAGTTATGTAACGGCGGGCAGTTAACCTAACCAGTGTTCCTGGATTCTGTACCAGTACAAACCTGTTCTCCGCAAGTAACTGCCAACTTCCCCACATGAATCAGAGGTGGAGGACGAATGATTTCACACACAATGTCTTTCATCAAATCGTCACGGAGAACATACGCCCCGCCCGGGAATCGAACTCACGACCCCGCGATCCGTAGACCAACGCTCTCCCTATTAAGCTAAGCGGGCGGGCTTCTACATATTTGTTTAGAGTGGACAAAATGCATCATCAAATGCGACAACGTTAGAATGACCTTTCAGTTGATCTAATTAAGAACATTGAGGAAATGACATGAAGCAACAAATGTCATACCCGGTAGTTTAAATTTAGGCATATCGAAAGTTCGATTAGTTAAATTACTTCGTGGGGTCACCTACAAGCACGATCAGTATGTTCACTTAAAATTAGGTCAGTCGAAATGCATTATAACAGACGTTTTCAGAACAATCTTCACCTTTATATAGCTAAAATCGGTGCTCATAAGCAATTGTGGAAGTCCCTCTCCGTATAAATACGATAATGCCATGGTATCGTATCCATGCGATGCTAGAAGAGCGGCTCGTGTCTCAATTAAACTGACAATACCTCCAAACATGTCAATTAAACCTGGGAAAGGCCCATCCCCTGAAAGGCAAACAAGTAACATTTCAAACATGAAAATCATGAGTTATCGTGCATCATACAAGCGAACTGCATGCTCACCCATGTATGCATCCATTTCTATAAAAAAAATCTTGAATCAGAAATGCGTTTAATAGGTATACCAGTATCTTAGTTGCTCTTCAGAACCAACGTGCCTGAAAAAGCATTAGCATTCCACATTTAATCTTGCTGACCACTGCGGCGCCAGAAACGTTGCCTATAGCAAGGTCAGCATTTCTGCCAATATTTTATATCCAAGCAACAGTGGAAGTCAGTAATTTAGACATAACAGGTACTACATGTAGACGTAGAAAGTATATAACATTTTATCCTGAATCCTTTATTGTGTATTACGTTCCTATGACCACTTTAATTTAAGTGTGGAAGACAGTCAATATGCTTAAATATTTCAATAGAATTAAGTCTATATTAAGTTTAACTACCACCTTCTGGTAGAAAAAATTGTTCCCTTGAATCTCCCTGTTAGGGGTATTCTCCTCACGCCTGGATGTTTGTATAGTCTCTGTACTCTGGTCAAAGCCAACGGTGGAACAGAGAGGTTAGGGTCAGTTTGTGTCCCGGCGAAAACCCTGATATTGAAGATTATTGGCGTACACACATCTTTCTTTACCAGGCGAGCAGATCGTTGAGGTCCGGAAATACATTTTAGACTCCAAAATAAACCCATGGGTTCTATTCCTAAATGTAAAAAATGCTACTAATTAAAGATTTTAGTATAACAGGAACAGGTAAGACTAAAATATTTTCACCGGCACAATAAAACAACAAGACTAAATGATAACTAAAGTGTTTAGGGTTTAAAAGTGACAACACTATGCGTAAAAAGATTGTGTCCATACCTACAAAGCTACCACCAATGGACCCGTCAGTAAAGTTGTCTACATTTCCATTTGTATTGGCTTGATAAACACAACGAGATTCGAACTTCATTCCGTTTTCTGTTACATCTGCAATAAGGGTCACAGTTTGCTTAGCAGCAAGTCCGCGAAGTGTAATTCTAACTTTTTCATCAACCATACCTAAAGAAGGTGTAACTATCATGCTGAATCCATTATCACCCTTACCAAAACAAGTCTTTCTGTGAAGATTTATATGGCTTTTCAGTACTAACAAACGAAGTGAAGATGGCAACATGCTTTCTCATTTATCTGAAAAGTAAAAATAGTTTCTTGAATATACTCAAAACGAAAAAGTTTTCTTATCACAATCGAGACTTATAATAGTGTTTTACATTTAAATGGCTTCACCATGTTATGTACAGCTAATAACAGGAAATAACCAGAAACACTAAGTGAGAGAAACAAAAATTACTGGTCGAAAATGATTCAACAAATGTCGTAAGTAAGACGTACAAATCGATTTGATAAAATTAGGTTATACAAGACAAATACTCTAAAAATGATTTAAACATATAAAAGGCAGAACTTCGGAAAAAGGATAAAAATGTGTACTTGAGGTATCCGAAAGGGCATTACTTAATACATATATATATTACATATAATCACCGTATAACGTTAACGGACGCCAAACGACTAGAAAAATTGCGGCAGAAAGTTATCCGGTGACGAAGGGCATTCCCCCGCTGCTGCTCGGTGCTCTCGCGACCGGTGGGGCGCATAAAACGCATGTATGACCGTAAGATTAACACATATATACAGGACGAACAGCGTTCAATTAACGGATATCACCGTACTAGTAACGGACTTGTACCGAATAAAACGTAAGCGCAACGCATGAAAGACTGACAAAACGTTCTTGTCAGTTATCATCCGTTGAACATACGTTACATCCGTTGCATGTCCGGTAGTAGTCCGGCCGTGAATCAGGTCCACCGGAAAAGAACGGATGCGAACCGGACAAGAACGGATGCGAACCGGACAAGTACAGAATAGGGAAAGCACGAGTTACGAACAAAACGCATATCAGCGCATTGCTACCGTACATCTAACGGATAACTTTGTCCGGTGGTGTACGTTCTAAATTTTGAACATGCTCAAAACCTGCCACCGGATAGAACGAACATCGCCGGACAAGGAGCGCAGGCGCCGCGTGAGAAACGGAAAAGAAACCCATGCGAACGGACACGAACGGATTAAAAATTTTGTTATACGTTGGACGTCCGTTAACGCTATACGGTGTAGTGTGACCGAGACTTAACGCATTTATTTGTCGTATATTTTACATTTACTTATATATTTGAAGTATACGAAATGGCATTTTATTATTTTACGTGATTAAACCAATATACATCTACAATGCCAACAGAAAATGCTGACCTATATCCGTGAAAACTTTATTTAAAACACTATCTACTTATCGCAACACACTGACCTTAGTGGCTGATAAACATAATGTGTTGACCTTATAAGTAAAAGTAGTTCGATTAAAATTTAGATCAAAAATTGACATTTTTTCTTAAAAAAACATATTTGCAATGTAGACATGTCTTAATTAGTCGGATAACCAATAAATACAAACAAATAGACTGGGGATGTTATACAAGTATCTCAGCTGTAAATTGTATATTGGTATGTTAATAAATTTATAACAAAAAGAATAGTTAAGTACCTTCAGTGCAGTATCCCTTTGATAAGCTTTTATACAATCTGATTTATCTACCGCCTGTCCTAAATATTGAACTGTGTCACAAATATTTATAAGTTTTACAAATTTTATAGCGATATGAGATGGTGTCTTACCTTTAGGATGCTTTAAACATTTAATGCCTTCAGAAAGAGTCAATGTCAAGTAAACCCAAGAAGCAAATAGCTCATGTTTGTCCATATAATATGTTCTTTTTGTCTTTTCCGTGTCATTGTTGCTTCTCTTAAGAAGGAACACTTAGTATAGGTAAGTCCCACCTGACTGAGCAACTGACCTCGAAAGCTGTTGTCATTACAAGCTGGCCAATTAAACTCCGTGTTCCATCTCACGTTAAAATTATTCTTTTCTAATTGAGGCGACTTTCTGGCTGAACGCGACCCGCAGATTACATATTACTAAACGCGAGGATGGAAAAGTGGATTTTTTGAACATGCCAAACATCTTATTTGTCACAAAGGTTAACATACGTCTTTACTTTCGAATGCATGGTCAAAATGTGAAAACAAATCCCAAATGCGACCCTCTAATTGTGCGCAACAAGTTCATGCCTCAAATGGTATACTACATGTGGACATTGACTGACCGGGTCAATGTGTATAGCCAGTTTTTTTTCATTGCCGTATTTACTCAACTGAAAGTGGTAACGGATTTACTTTATTGTTGGACTTCACAACTTATATTAGCGTAAAGACTTTGGAAAAAGCGGACTTGATATTTTAGGCAGTAGAAAATAACATAGTTCTTTTTCAAAATTTTAGTTTTTTTTGTATTTTGGTACTGAAATAAATGCGTCCTTGGTGCAAAATGTAACGCCCCAGGGGCGCTTAAACGGGATGATACGGAATGTCATTAAGGTAGACTGGTCTTGTCCTTGTTTCCGATCCAGGGGTTCCACACACTGATGACCAGTATTTAAAAAAATATTGCAACCAAAATTTTATAAGATCATCCTTATACATTTATATAGATGTGCCCTAGAAGGAACTTTTGCTATGCTTTAACTTGTACAAAAATATAAATACAACAAATACATTCAGATTCAAATATCGCGATTCTATCGTAAAGTCACGTGTTAAGAAGTCCATTTGATTTTTTTACATGTGTTTACTACAAACTGATATAAAGTATTGATATTTTCCATAAATGATGCATTGTAATAAAATTTAATCTGTATAAAAAAGAGAATATATACTTGATATGTTTTATTTGTACTGCATACGAGACCAGTCTTGTTATCTTAACTGTGTGTGCCAAATTATATTAAAAACAAAAAAACAAAAAACAACAACAAAAAAAACAAAAAACAAAACACTCGAAATTGACAAGAAATTTTTAGGACGTCCAAGTAACAATTGTTAACTCTAGTGTTAAATTACTTTTCTATGACTTGACTTTTATATCAAGGTGATCCAGTTTCAACACTGCCATATATTTTGAAAAGAAGACTAGTCTGACCAGATTTCAAAAGGTTCAGGTTTAAAATCAGACTCTTTCTTTCTATTTTTTCTATTATCTGACATTGGTTTGGTTTGGTTTAAACAATATTTTATTCATATATATTTACAACATGAAACGTTACATAATTACATCATGAAGGATTGAATAGAAAGCCAAGCTTATTTGAAACCAGGAAAGAAAGGACAGAAAAGCAAGAAGCAAGAAAAGATAGGTTGTAGTGGTCACTTTAGAGCACTTGGTTATGTTCGACGGACTTATATCATACTCATAAAAGGTCTGAATTAAGAAATTAGATAATTTGGAGTCGTGTTATGTTTTAAATCTGTTTGTTTGCTGTATGTATTTTTGTACGTGTAGAAAGATAGAATTATTTTGTGTGTTTGTGATTGATGAATTACCATATAGCAAAGTATGTAGTGTTATGTTGGAAATTAGTTGGACGCTGTTGAATAATTCTGTGCGCTCTCTTGTGTAAATAGGACAGTTGAAGAAATAGTGGTATGTATTTTCAACCTCGCCACATGTACATAGTGGGCTATTAACGATGTTCTTGGAAAAGAGGTCGTCATTTAGAGAACTACAATGTGTTCTGAGTCTGCAATGGAGAATTTGGTATTTGCGGTTTCAAACATAGAAGTGGTCGAGGGCTTTGTGTCCTCCAGAAAAGTCTCCTTTAAAAGATGGCTAGTGTTGGAGAGTTTCTCAGATCTAGTGCTTATTGATTCCATTCGGTTATGGTTGATGGTAGGAAAGAGTTAGCATATAGTTGTGTATGACACTGAAAGTTTCTGATTTTGTTTGCATTTCTTAGGTTGTATTAAGATGTTTGGCCAACGGCATCTGGAACCAAGGAGGAGAGATAATGGGGAGTCAGAAGATTAGTCATTTTATAGAATAGGATTAGTTTATGTTTGTTTCTCCTGATTTTAAGGGGCTCAAATCCAGTATCATTGTACAGGTTCTCAAAAGAAACTAATTTTGTTGCTCCAGTAATGATTCTGCAGGCTTCCAGTTGAATTTCTCAAGTTCAAATTCTTCCTGGTGGGTAATATTACTCTATACCACATCAGAATACGCAAGAAGAGGTCGTATAAAAGACAGATAGATAGTTTCGAGGGATTTGCGATCAAGAATAAACTTTAAGGTTCTCGTGATACCGATACGTTTCCACGCCTTTTCCTTGATACTATCTATGTGTTCGTGCCATGTTCCGTCTTTAGAGAGGACAACTCCAAGATGTTTGTGGGATTCAACCTCATTGATCTGGACATCATGCATGGTTAAAGGAGGATGTAAGGATTTATTAACTTTACGAGAGATAAGAAGAAACTCTGTTTTTCTTGGATTAAAGTCTACTAGCCAGTCATTCGACCATTTAGTTATTTTTAAAAGATCAGAGTTCAAAGATTCAGCAGCAGATATTGGATTATCTACAATGATATATAGACTTGTATCGTCAGCAAAGAGTTTGATGATAGAGTGTATGTCATGAACAATATCATTGAGGAAAACAATGAAGAGAAGAGGTCCCAGAATAGAGCCATGTGGTACACCAGCAGAGATTACAACTGTATCAGAAGAGCCACCAGGAAGAACTACTTTTTGTTTTCTTTGTGATAAGTAGTCACGAAACCAGTTTAAAAGACGTCCAGAGATACCTGTGGATTCGAGTTTGAAAAGAAGACCTTTTGGCCAGACGCGATTAAAGGCTTTAGAGATGTCATAGAAGACTGCACGGACTTCTTTTTCTTCATCTAGTGCTTGACAGAATGTATTGTATATCGAGACAAGTTGGTTTGTTGTTGAGTCGTTGGGGACAAATCCAGATTAGAGAGAAGAAATAAAGTTATTTTCTATCTGACATTGTTGGTTTAAACAGTATTTATTTCGATTACAATGAGTATATACATGCATACATACAGTTAGTATAAGCAAATTATACATAGGACTCGAAAACAAGTCTTCGAAGAAGACTTATATGAATACGTTTCCTTGATTGTGTAAGATTTAATGGCGTTGGTGAAAATTTTGAGTATATGTGTGTGTATATTTTTGAGATGACATATTATGAGATTTTTGAAAACGGGAAGGATAAAAGAAGAAATAAACAAAAAAGGAAAGAAAATGAAGTTTGCTGCAATCAACAATCGCCCAATGCCCGATGTGCACGCGACTCGACAATCCAAATTCTTTAATAAGCATCATGTCGTGAAACGTCGTGTGGCAACGATGTATGATTGAACTTGCAAGAACACGGTAATGTTTTCTGGTTGGCTTAGGTTTTCAGAACCGTAAATAAGATTTTGGAAGGTTGTTGGACACGGTAAATGTGAAAAGAATGTTTGTCTATGTGCGTTATAAAGATGACAGACTAGTAGGAAGTGGTTCACTGTTTCAATCTCTCCACATATGCAGTGCGGGCTATCTACAATTGATTTTCTGAATAAGTCGTATTTCAGGGAGCTACATTCTAGACGAAGACGACTATGAAGGTCTGCTCCCAATAAGAAAGTGTGGGGTACACTATAACAATTCGTATTAAGTTTACGCTTGAATTTACTTAATGTAGATGAATTTTTTATATGCTCGGGTAGCGCGTTCCATTCGCAAATGACGGAAGGAAGGAATGATTCTCTATAAAGCTGCGTGCGCGTGTGTATTAAAGGAACATCTTTTATGTTCCTTAAAGCGTACCGAGTTTGTGAGTTCGTCGGAATCAAGTCTGACAGATAATTTGGAGTAAGATGATTATAAAAGGTAATTAGCTTATGTTTTTTTTCTTCTAGAAGATAATGGTTCCCATTTTTACTCGTTTAAGAGGTTATTGATACTGCATAATGTTTTAGCGCCGGTAATGATTCTCGCGGCTTCGATTTGTATTGCTTCAATTTTTCCATCTTCAGCAGTGCAATTATCCCAGACAGTATCGCTATATTCCAATAAAGGTCGAATGAATGAAAAATATAGTCGTTCAAGACACGATCTTTTAAGTAGGTATTTCAAACCCCGTAACATTCCTATACGTTTCCAAGCTTTAGATATCATAGAAGACACATGAGAATCCCATTTACCTTCGTTATCAAAAATGACACCTAGATGTTTATGTTCAAGTACGTTTTGAATAGGGACTGAGTTCATTGTTAACTGGGGATGGATCGATTTAATTTTCTTTCTTGAAACTAAAAGGGATTCCGTTTTATTTGGGTTAAAGTCTACCAGCCAAGTTTTTGTCCATGTGTTAATTTTTTCGAGGTCATTGTTCAAGGTAACTGTAGTAGAATTGGGAGTACCCACTATTAGATATAAACTAGTGTCGTCTGCAAAAAGTCTAATGTTAGATTTTATTTCTGTAACGATATCGTTTATGTAAATAAGGAAGAGTAGAGGACCCAGTATAGAGCCTTGTGGGACGCCAGCGTTTATTTCGTTCCATTCAGATTATGAGTTGTTAATAACAACTCTTTGGTGTCGATTAGTAAGATAGGATTTGAACCAGTTGTGTAAATTGCCTTGTAAGCCAAATGAAGTTAACTTTTCTAATAGGACGCGGTGCCAAACGCGATCGAATGCTTTCGAAATATCACAAAAGACAATTTGTATTTCTTTTCCATCGTCTAGTGCTTGACAAATGTCGTTATCGATATATAAAAGTTGACTGGTTGTTGAGTCGCCTCGTATAAAGCCGGACTGAAAAGCCGTCAACAAATTATTGTCAATGATGTAGTTGTAAAGATGTTTGTGGATACAGCGTTCCATTAATTTACCAAGACTGCTAAGAAGGGAAATGGGCCTGTAATTACTTGGATTAGAAGGATCGGCCTTTTTGAATATTAGTGAGACGTGTGCTTTTTCTATTCAGATGGGAAGTACTCCTTTTTAATGAGCATGTTAAAAATTTTTGCAAGGGGTCCAGATAATTCGTTAGAGGCTTCCTTTAGCAGTCTAGGGCTTATGAAATCAGGACCAGACGCCTTTGTGGGATTGAGTTGTGAAATAGCATCGATCACATCTTGTTGAGAAAGTTCGAGGTCAACAAGAGAAGAATCAGTAATTTTATTTAATACAGGAAGGGCTTTATTTGTATCATCTAATGAGGACTGCTCTGAAAAGTAATTGTTTAGCATATTTGCTTTGTCGGAATAAGAAGATGCTTCTGTGGTATGTGAAAATAACGTTGGTATGGAGTTATTTACTTTTTGTAATTTCATTACAGATTTGGACAATTTGAACCAATTTTTTGAAGTTAATGAGTTTTCATTAATATTATCAATAACTTTGTCTTGATATTCAGTTTTTGCACGCTTTATTTCCTTGGTAACTTGATTTCTTTTAGTCTTAAATCTATTCCAGGCATGTACTGTATTTTCTAACTTGGCTTGCTTATGTACGCGTTTGCGTTGGCGTATCAGTCTACGTATTTTTGTGTTCAACCAAGGAACATCATTTGGGCGTATAGTTACTGTTTTGTTCGGAATAGACTTTTCGGCAGTAGTTTTTATCGCGAATGAAACATCTTTTACTATTAGGTCCATATTGTCATTTGACAAGATGTTGTTCCAGCCGGTGAGATTAAGGATATGGCGAAAGTTATCGTAATTACCTTTATCGTAATTCCAAATATGTCTTTTGAATGACGTAACTTTTGGTTTAATAAATTTCAGAACAAGTACGACAGGACAATGATATCTAACTAAATCAGGTATAAACGGGTCAGCTACAAAGCTAGTAATTACACTGTTTATGTTTTTGACAATGCAAAGGTCAATTAAAGAAAATGAATGTTCGGTAAAATGTGTTGGTTCGGTTATTGTTTGGTACATATTATACGAAGAGATAATATTAGTCTTTTTTTTTTTAGAATTATCGTCAATTTGATTACAGTTAAAGTCTCCAGCGATAACTATGTTCTCTATTTGAGAGTTATAGGCCCTGTCAATACTTTCCTCTATTAGCAGCCAGTAATTGTTGTTAGAACTTGCCGGACGTTAAAAACCACCTATTAAAATTGACTTGTTTTGGTGTTTTATTTCGACCCATACAGTAGAGTTTCTGGTCCGTTTATTGTTAGATCATTTCGTATTTTACCATTTATGCCTTCTCGTAAGTACATCGCGACTCCGCCTCCTGTCCTACCAACCCGATCACATCTTAAAGGAAATTCAAAGTTTGATATTTTGAGGCTTTCATTGTCTACCTCGTCTGTTAACCAGGTTTCTGAAAAAATGAGGATATCATACTGTTGTGCTTCAATTTCAATAATGTCTAGTTTAGGTCGCAGACTCTGAATATTAAAGTGCATTATGCTTAGTCCACTGTTCAGTATTTGCATAGAACTGTTTAATGAACCTATTGACGAACTTCTTTCTGAAGAAGATTGGGTATTAAGCGTATTTACTGGACCTGGGTTTGGGTGAATGTCTCCCGACAGCAGTATCAAATCGAGGATTCGTACTTTTTTATTTACAACCTTGTAATAAATTGGATTGTACACTAGGGGTAATTTCTGGAAGAAATACTTAAGATTATGTGTAAAGCTCAAAAGTTCTGTGTCAATAAAATTTAGGTCGAAAGAAGCAGACAACGTTGCCAGATGTCGTACCGTGCTCTCTCGGTTATATTTAAGTGATAACGTCAAGTAGAAGTACATAGCGAACAGTTACGGTACGACGAAACGCGTCGGCTGAACACGAAACAAACCCTGTTAACTTTTGATATCTAAGTGTGACCTTGACCTTGAAGTTAGGGGTCTGGTTCTTGCGCAAGACACGTGAACATTCATGCCAAGTGACATGTACGTACGGTAATGCGTATAATGTAATATAGAAAAGTCAGGACACAAACACACATCGGGACGATAAAAGCGACTGGTGGGTGCAGCAACATTCTTATAGTGATGAGTTATTAAAAGAGATGTACTAAACGTTGAGAGGTTTTGCAGTGATAAATATATATATAAAAATAGCGAATAATTTGCATCATAGCAATGAAAGAAAATGAGTTTTAAGTTGAACTATTTTATAGCTTCCGAAGAGAAAAGCAAAGTCCATTACTGATGTTTACTAATTGAGCTTGAAGAGTTTGTACTATTCAACTGATAAATGTCAGTGCAATAAAAATATGAAAAAGAAGCTTCTTAAGCCAAAAAAGGTATGAATTTCAAGGGAGAGTTTGCTAATGCAGGCTTATCTAAGATCTTTGCAAAAAAAGTTAGTTTATTTTTGTTTCTGAAATAAATTACATGTACATATACTTAATGTTATACCTCTTACGAACAACATCAAAAACTGATAACACAAAGGTACATAGAAAACATCAATCAACAAACAATAATGTCACTATATATCACTAAAACAGGGGGAACCTCTGTGTAAACATATTACAATTACCTATACATGTGTTATTCCCCTTGTCAAAGATCAAGGCAAAACTATTATATGTCCATTTGAGAATAAATTACATGAACTATTTGCCAATGAATTGTCTCTAAAAACGACAACAGAAAAATGATAAATCAAGCTACGAAATAATCAATAATATTCCAACGTATCACTAGACAGGGGAATCCATCGTGTTAGTATAAAACACGTTACTATACATACATTATTCCCCTTCAGCTAGTGATTTAAAGAATGTAGATAAATTACCACCTGACTTGTTTGATTTCTGGTATACTAAACGTGGCTAACAATCGAAAGAAAAGAAATACGTTGTAAGAAACAACACAATATCAAATAAAATATTTTGTTCAAATACTATAGTGTGATACGGTACACCATAACAATGTTATTCGGACATTTGGTACTTTTCAGTTCTATCATAGCACTGTGCAGTACATATCGTATCTAAACTGTTTCTATGTGTTACAAAATACTGTGATATCGTTTGCCAGACTTTTATTGATCGCGGCATATTGAATAGGTAAAGTATATGCGCGCTGGGGAAAATATTTCATGATGGACCTGTGAATTCTTTACTTATGGGTGAAACAGGTCTCATAAGCGTAAATACGACTAGCTTCTACTGATTATAAAACACACCGTACCATTTGTTGTGAATTAACTGTTGTTGTACTTTTAGTAGTTCAACCGCCACCATTGTTTAAGAGCAACATTTAAAAAACACGTTTATTTTTCATCCTCAAGTAATAAGTAAGTAGACTCGCCCAGTTTAATCAATCTAGACGCATAATCTAACTCTATACATAGAGCGCCTACTTCACCCGATTTACATTCGGAACATTTTCACGCGTTTCGGGCTTTATCGTATGTTTAACATGGGATTTTTTAACCGTCCAAAGATGTTGGAAATGTTTGTCTCATTGTTTATTTTTTTTTTATAAAAATGTTACTGCTTTCATTGTCTACCACTTTTTTCCACCCTTGCCTGAAAAAACAGTAATGAGTTTGTACACTGTTCAGACAATTGTGCTCTGTTGAAATTTAACAAAACACAAGTTTACCTGCATAAACAGAAATCATGATATGTCACCATGCGCGGCTCCAGAGGTGTGGCGGGGGGTGGGGGACAGGGGGTCTGGAAAATCTTTAAAAAAGGAAAGAAGACAAGAAGGAAAGAAAATGTTTATCGAAAAAGGCAACATTAGGACTGCATGTAAAGTATATGCGGCTGCTGCTACATACGACCCCGACATAATTCATATTATTTATCTAAAAGAAACTAAGAATTTTACCTTCAAGAAAGCTTGATTTTATCATTTTCCCAAATTTAACAGGTTAGTCCATAAAACTGTCCCAGAATGCAAAAAAAGAAGTGCTAAATTTTAAAATTTCCATGGTGGGTGGGGTGGGGGGCAGGGGATCGGACCCCCTCTGAGAAAATTGGCTGTGTCCGTGCATGGTCACTATACCTGTCCAGTACTGGACATTATGGTAAACGCTTCTTTCCTGCACAAATGACAATTTCGCAACTTCTGTCCGGTTTGTACAAATTTCTGGCCGCGATAAACCATTTGACTTGTAGTTATATGTGATAGCGTAAAATGATAAAAATGGAGAACATCAATCAACATACAGGGGGAACCATTGTGTGAACATATGACGATTAACTATTAATGTATTATTCCCCTTTTCAGAGATCAAAGCAAAACTATAATATATTCAATTAAAAAAGAATTACATAAACTATTAGCTAATGAATTGTCTCGATGAAACGACAACAGAAAAATAATAAGTCGAGCTACATAAAGAACATCCATGAAAAATAAATAAACTAAGCAGGGGAAACCATCGTGTTAGTATAAAACACATTACTATACATACATTATTCCCTTTTAGTTGGTGATTTGAAGAATGTAGATAAATAAGCACCTGACTTATTTGATTTTTAGTATACTAAACGTGGCTATCAATCGAAAGAAGAGAAGTACGTTGTAAGAAACAACACGATATCAAATAAGATTTTCTCTAATTGATATGTTGCATAAAAAAGCAAAACAATATTTTGTTCAAATACCATAGCGTAATACAATACACCATAACAATGTTATTCGAAAACGCAGTAGCGTACATTTGGTACTTTTCAGTTCTATCATAGCACTGTGCAATACATATCGTATCTAAACTGTTTTGTGTGTTGCAAGATTCTATGATACATCGTTTGCCAGACCTTTAAAGTTGTAATGTGATAGCGTTTTAACTTAGGTTTCCCTGTTCACGTAATTTTAAATTTCACTATTTTGTATACGCTATATCACGTGTAAGTTATTGCTAAATAATTACTAGCTACAAAAATGTTACTTATTGCAATATATTTACAATGTACTAGGCGCTATTGAGTGAAGACATTGTAGGGAACTTATTCTAGGGTCGTAATTTAAGTTAATAATTAGCTTATGCCAATATTTTCATGATATTGTGAGAATTCATGGTTGACCAGACTATACAATATAAACAATGGTATAAGGTCGTGAAACCTGTTAGCCAACAAGTGCGTAATACGTGTACTATTTTTAACTATTATACACAAGTAGATTGAAGACAAACATGACACAATGATATATGTTCTTGGGAATAGGTCATACATATATAACAGTAAAAAGGATCATTTACTATGCTCGTGTATTTTATCTGGACGAATTTGCTTTATACTATAAATTGACTATGGAGTGTTATTTTTATTGGACGTATTTATTATTTACTATATAGCGGCTATGGAGTGATATTTTTATTGGACGTATTTACAATATACTAATGTGTCTTATGATATTCTTTTGGATTGATATACCGATTCGTGTAAACATATAAATTGTTTGGAACTACTCGGGGATATTAGAGTTATTTAATAATTACCGTAGATAGAAAAATAATGGATTAACACTTAGAGGTACAGAGAGCAAAGAGGGATTAATCGATGTTTATCAGATAGGAGATTTACTGTCCTAGATATTGACGCTCACTCAGAATTTCAATACACACTATCGTGTGTATATGAGTATTAACAGTTAATTCATTTGACATCTGACATTGTTACCTAGTGTTTACCACATATCACCAAGTTCTGAACCTGACGTCGATGATATACCGACATACGTTCTGAATTAGGTTCCATGTAGGTAAGGTAGAAATAAGAAATTGTAATCAATGGTTATTTAATTCTATCTTTAATAATACTAAAACAAACGAAACCTACAGAAGACTAGGAATACTGATAAAACAAGAGGCCCAAATGGGCTTAAGCCGTTTTCCTGAGGCCGACTTTGTCCTAATTAGATCTTGCTTGTTACAAAGTATTAAATTTAAAAAGAATTAAAAACAAATTTTTAAAAAATTAATTAAGGTAGCAGATGTGTAATAGAGTACCTCCTTTTTGAAGAGTATTCAATTCCTACCATAAACCCACATTTACTGCAATTCTGAGGGGGGCGTAGGTTTAAGCCCTACTGGGACCAAATTTTTTTCCCCTTATTTTCGATTTTTTCTAGTAAGTTTTTACTTCTTTCAAGACTTATGATAGATTTATTGTACAAAAATGAAAAAAAAAAACATTTGCTAAGCGATTTCTTGCTGTTCAAAGTGAATTTACTACTTAAACAGAAGGGGTAGAGTTACACATCTGTAAAACTATTGAGTTACATGTGGTAAAAGTTCTCTATTTTGCTTTCATTCTTTAGATTACATATTGTGGAAGAAATTTAGGTAGGATTTACATCTGTCCCAAGGTAATTTTTGAATGAAGTAAGCAAAATTCAAAACAGAAACAAGGATTCGACCTTATTTTTTCAACGTTGAAATAAGAATTCTGTATCATTAAATCCGTTTACTTGAGGAACACTATATAAAATGATATACACATTTTTATTTTGTGTTTAATAATTGTTTAACTATAGTTTGATGATTCTTTTATTAAAATTAATGGTAAAATGAGTTCTCTGCAAACATTTTATATAGCGTCCATCACTTTGAAATTTTTCTCTACTTGAGCTAGAGGAGATACCACAAGTTATACAAAATTTAGAAAAAAACGGCATGGTAAAAGTTGTTTAAAATTTGCAGTGCAGTGCAAAACACGGTCATCTTTAAGAATATACCATGCAAATGCCATTTTGTAAACATTGCTATTACACCTCTACTACCTTAAAAGTATTTCTATTTTTAGCTCTAGTGGCCCCTTTTTAGGGGCCAAGTGCCCCATTTGAACAAACTTGTGAGAGGGCTATATACCAAGTTTGATAAAGTTCTATCAAGCAGTTCATGATCAGAAGATGTTTAAAAGGTATTTCTATTTTAAGCTATAGCGGCCCCTAAAAGGGGCCAAGTACCCTATGTGCCCCCATTTAAACGAACTTGGTAGAGGACCAAGTGATGCCACAGACCAAGTTTAATGAAGATCCATCAAGCAGTGCATGGTAAGAAGTTTTTTTAAATGTATTTCTATTTTTAGCTCTAGTGGCCCCTTAAAGGGGCCAAGTGCACCTATTTGAACAAACTTGGGAGAGAAGCATATGAAGATCCATCAAGAGGTTCATGAGAAGAAGTCGTTTCAAATTATTTCAATTTTTAGCTCTAGCGGCTCTAAAAGGGACAAAATACCCGCATTTGAAAAAAAATTAAAGAAAAAGCATATAATGATGCTATAGACTAAGTTTGATGAAGATCAGTTAAGCTGTTCATGATAAGAAGTCGTTAAAATGTATTACTATTTTAAGCTGTAGCCTAAACGGGGCCAAGTGCGCCCATTTGAACAAATTTATTTGTGGGAGGACCTTATATAGATATTACAGATAAAGATTGATGAAGATCCATCAAGCGGTTCATGAGAAGAAGTCGTTTCAAGTTTTTTCTGTTTTTAGTCCTATTTTATCAAACTTGATAAAGGACGGTTTAATGATGCTAAAAACTAAGTTAATATCTCTTTTTTGGATTTAACGTCGCACCGACACATGATAGGTCATACGGCGACTTTCCAGCTTTAATGGTGGAGGAAGACCCCAGGTGCCCCTCTGTGCATTATTTCATCACGAGCGGGCTTACTTACTTACTTACCTGGGCAGAACCACCGACCTTCCGTAAGCCAGCTGATTAACATCAGTCCAGCATTTCACAATAAAAAGTCGTTTAAATGTATTTCTATTTTTAGCTCAAGAGGCCCATAAAAGGGGCCAAGTGCCCCCATTTGAAAAAGAAAACTTGGGAGAGGACTTTATAAAAATACTACAGACCAAGATTGATGTAGACCCATTAAGCGGTTTATGAGAAGAAGTCGTTTCAAGGTTTTTCTATTTTTAACTCCAGCGGCCCCTAAAAGGGGCCAAGTGCCCCCATTTGAACAAACTTGGGAAAGGACTAAATTTGATGGAGATCCATCAAGTGGCTCATGAGAGGAAGTCGTTAAAATGTTGTTTTTTTTCTATTTTTAGCTCTAGCGGCCCCTCAAAGGTGTCAAGTGCCCACATTTGATCAAAATTGAGAAAGGACCTTATAATGATGCTACAGACCAAGTTTGGTGAGATCCATCAAGCGGTTTATAAGAAGAAGTCGTTTAAAGTTTTGTCTATTTGTAGCTCTAATGTCTTCTCAAACGGACCAAGTGCCCCCATTTGAACAAAATTGATAGAGGACCTCACCAGGATGCTACAGACCAAATTTGGTGTTATTCTGACCAGTAGTTTCAGAGGAGAAGATGTTTAAGTAAAAATGTGGAAGACAGACGATGGACGACGGACCTAATAGCCAACTCAAAGAGCAGGCTCAAATGGCCTGCTCGAGAAACGAGCTTTACGGTAACGCAAGTATACTTTCACACTTGGTGATGGATTTGAAACGTTTCGTCGGAAGTTCTTAAAAAGCGCACCCTAGAGGACAGGTGCTCACAGGAAATATTTCTTTCCGCAGTGAATACAGAACGTCATTCAATTGCTAAAATTATTCATCACTCAACAATAATGCAAGAAAGATTTCCAGTTGTTTGAAAAAAATATTATTTTCATTTAAAAGATCAAGCATCGGCCAGAAAATGGAAAAAAAAAATGTCATTAATAAGCAGAAAGCCACGGGAACGCGGTAATGACGTCACCGTGACACCGGCTTCCCATAAATTTTGCAACGTATGATATTCGCTGTTACAGGTATGATGACACTAAATGTAGACTTTTTTCAAGTGAATAGGTTCTCGCGAATTCTTTTGAGTAGTGAATAGTTTCTTTGTGAAAAATAAATGGTGCATACTATTTTTAGCTAAGTCCGATTTCTTTGATCCTTAAATCAATATATTGTATGAGACATGTTTACGAGTATTAGCAATATATGTTACTTGAATTTCAGAATTTTTTGAAGTTAAATACTTGTGATAGCGTTACATGGGTGCCACATAACGTGCTCCTGATCTCCTTCCTGGTCCGCTAATGTTTTTATTATAGGAATAAGAAAAACCTGTATTAAATTCACTGCCTAGTATCGTTCATTTTTATGCTGTTTACTACCTAAGTGTACCATCACTCACTACCTTAATCCCAATATAATGCAGCTCTGGCTCCCTCTTAAATGTTGTTTTTAAATGCCATGCAGCAGGGAGCTGGAAGTAGAGTGTAACCCCGGGGACCGACCAAAAGGGTATTAAATAATGTGCCTTATGTCATCTAGACAGCAAGTCCTTAAAACCCGTTCCTGATCGCCACTGAATTATTTAAGTAGCTATGTGTCTGGATGTACAATTAAGAGTTGAGATAGATTAAAAGAATTTGAATCGATTTCAGTCCCTACTCCTTAAGACCTTGGCTTCTATGTAGATGAATACACGATAGCCAGGCCCTCCACTTGATTCCCTGTAACGAGTTCCTGATCCCCTCTTAAATATTTAGAGTGTAACACCAGGATAGATTAATTACAGATTGTTACTAAATATTCTGCCGGTAGGTACAAGTCGATCCAATCACCCCGGGATATTACACAGACCCGTTAAACAAATATTATAGCAAGACCCTGTACTTGATCCCCTATAACATCTTCCCACTCGACTAATACATGCGACAAACGGTTGATACACTGTCTTATACTGAAAATAGAATAAAAGAATAAACATCGATTGCAGTCCCTCCTACTCACTTATATACAGATTTCCTAAAATGCATTTTAGTTTAGCCATTTTTGTCTCAAACGTCAGTTTTCGTACAGACGTGTTAAAAAATGTCGAAAAAGCACTGATTTTTAGATAAAAAAATAATTTCTCTAATATGCTGTTGATACAGGTGATATACCCTCTACTTGATCTCCTATAATGAGTTCATGATCGGTAACATCTTCATTTCTATGCTGTTGAATACATACTTTAAGGCAAGACTTTACTTGATCCTCTTAACTTGTTCCTGATCACCACTTAATTCTGTGTAGGCAATCGAGCTATGTGCTTGGTGTAAATGTGACATTGGAGACAGTAAAGAAAATATATCGATTGCATTTCTTATCTCAGTTATCTTCTATGCAGTTGAATACGACAGCCATAGCCTCCACTTGGTCCCCTACGAGTTCCCGATCCCTCTAATGCCATGCCGAAATGAGCCAGGAGTAGAGTGTAACATCTTTATGTCACGCAGCATCAATGTCAGTGGTCTTGTATCATTTACTTCCTGCTATTGTGAATTGCGGGACTTCCTGCTACAACAGTTTGCCGGATCTAATCTCCACAAGGACGCATAAAGTATTGAAAGAACATGTCATTTTGTAAGCACCAACTTGTGGGGACACTATTTACATGTACTACTACTACACTGTATCATACATTGTTTCACTAAGCTATTTGCATTGCTTTGAAAATAAAGACTCCGTTGCACAGGAGTACATTGCGAAGCAGTACATACATGGTCTAGTTGTAAAGTTTTACTTTATTTGCTGTTAAACAGATAAGACATAATACTAAAAATTTCAAGATTTATTGACAAACATGATATTCCATTTACATAATGGTAAAATCAAATCTTACAAAGACATTCTTTGTAAAATACAGGTTATGATAATGCACAGTAAGAACACATATATTTATACCTAGCACAGAACAATAATAAAACACAATACCCGAATGGCCTTGTGTCGCTCACATGAGACCCCAAGCAAACGTGATTATACAAAATTTACGAACAATTCATTTTGAAGCTTAACTATACCAATGCTCAAACAAAAGTGCCGAAGTTTCATAATGACTGGGTATATATAACATAAATTTTGAGTTTACAAAGTATGCATATAACAAGTAGTACAACAAACGATTTTTTTCTTTTCATTGTTTCTCCTTTTCGCTGGTTTATAATTTCTAGACATTTATGTGTATCTCTTTGAGTTCCTTAAACATATATGGCCAGTTTTTGAATTTTCCCACAGCTATCACTATTTTTGTGACCAATAACAAACCTTCATTATTCTAAAAACAGAAAGTCACACAAACTGGATTTTGAAAACTATTTATTGCTTTTTGACAAAACCTCTGATTTTATGTTCTTAGTAACAGAGGTAACAAAAGGTAACATCACTACATAACTCTAGTCACAAAAAAGTCATAGACAATCACATACTGAAATTCATTGATTTTTGCCAGAACCTCTGATTCTTTCTTTTTAGTCTTAATGTCGGTATGTTTAATATAATTTTCCCCCATTCCAAGCATTACAATTTATAAATGTATTACAAACAATTAAGAATGATGCAACAAGCTCTTTTTGAATACGTTATATAGAATAATATTTAAAAAAAAAAGAGTGCCAGAATGTAACAATATACACCTAAAACTTGAAAGTAACATCTATGTTGTACCACTGAAAAATCTGTATCTTTATAAGATACATGTACACGTAATATATTAATTCAATCTTTGAAAGCATTCTCTTTTAAACTATGTTAGCACGGATGAAAGGACCAGATGGACAAATGCAATGCTTAATGCCCAATCGCCACTGAAATGACGGGGGAAGGGAGGGGGGGGGGGGGGCATAAAAATGGTACAGCTCATGTGAGGATCAAGTTTAATTGAAACTACTGCTCAAAACCGCTTCTTAGATATAGCTTGAGACAGGCCATCCTAAACAATATTCATCCGCTATGTCGTGGGATTACAAAGAGTAACATGGACTTCTGAAATACGTTCAGGAAACTTAAGTTATCTTGGCACTGTCATTAACTCATTCTACCCTAAAGAGTTATCTCTACTTCTACTCTGCTGATATTTATCATTCAGTCACCTAGGACGTTGATAAGCCAATCTACCCCTGAATACCTAGAGATGTTTTGAGAGATAACATTGATTTTGCAGTTTTTTGCTTGGGATATTGTTATTAATTAGTACAGAACAGAACAGAACATATTTTATTTCTCACAAAAACTATTACAGTTTCTAGTGACAAGCAAAAACATTTTAATATTCATGTGATAACGAAAATGTGACATTAAGAATACAGATGTGTCCAAATGAATGGATGGTAAATATTTTCGGATGGACGTACATAATTAACAACGGTTTGATGTGTGTCGGTATCTGTACAATAACATATACATACAGTCTAAAGCTGATATTTCTACTAGTATCACCTTCATTATACAATATGTTTAATATCTACTCTTGGACAGAAACGAATATTATACATATATAAATATCTGCCCAAAACTCACAATATGTCTTATAATCTGGCATATTACACATTCACTCTAGTGTTTTGTAAACAGTAGCCTTATGGCATAAAAACAATAAACTTCATTATAATCAAACCTGTTTCTCACTGCAAGATCGCAGTCTACTATACACATTCAAATACAGGAATAGTGTTATATACATGTACAATGCTGCTTTAGAACAGACGTTATATTTACAAATAACACAAACATAATTACCGGTTACACAAAATAATTCATCTACGTATTTCAAGTGCTTCCTGGATAAATTTAGCTAACATATAGTTCTGGTTTATTTTTGGTGGATAACAGTTGGGTAAATTTAAACATACTTGGTCTAGATCTATAATAATGTTTGATATATTTACGTCTCACCTGTTCATACGGGAAACATTTAAATACAAAATGAAATTCATCTTCTATATAATTGCTGTTACATATTTGACAAAATCTTAAATTTCCATCTATTCTATCTCGACCATATCGGCCAGTCTGTATTCTTAGACTATGAGCAGACACACGAAGTTTTGTAAGTGCAATGCGCAGATTGCGAGACACAATATTATTTAAATATGGTTCCAGTTCTAAGTGACATATGACATCAAATACGTGTAAATTGGTATGGAATTTACACTCTTTGTAAGTAAATTGAAGTAGCTACACAACAAAGCTATTTTCATGCAGTTATGTAGTATAGGCATTTTTAACAGACTGTTGAATTAAAGATGTGCGTGAAATTAGCCAGAGCAGCCAGAGTAGCCAGAGTAGCCAGAGTTCAGCCAGAGTTCGGCCAGAGTTCAGCCAGAGTAGCCAGAGTTCAGCCAGAGTTTAGCCAGAGTAGCCAGAGAAGTCAAAACTCTGGTTACTCTGGCTAGCCAGAGTAGCCAGAGTTCAGCCAGAGAAGTCAAAACTCTGGTTACTCTGGCTGGCCAGAGTAGCCAGAGTTCAGCCAGAGTTCAGCCAGAGAAGTCATAACTCTGGTTACTCTGGCTGGCCAGAGTAGCCAGAGTTCAGCCAGAGAAGTCATAACTCAGGTTACTCTGGCTGGCCAGAGTAATCAGAGTTCAGTCAGAGTAGCCATAATTCTGGTTACTCTGGCTAGCCAGAGTAGCCAGAGTTCAGCTGGAGTAGCCAGAACTCTGGTTAGTTACTCTGGCTGGCCAGAGTAGCCAGAGTTAAGCAAGAGTTCATCCAGTATCCAGAACTCTGGTTACTCTGGCTGGCCAGAGTAGCCATAATTCAACCAGAGTAGGCAGAGTTTCTAGATTTTTAACATGTTCTGGCTACTCTGTTCAGCCAAAGTAGCAACAGTAGCCCGAGTCACCAGGATATCATTTGCTCTGGTCACTCTGGCTGTTTCTAACAGAGTAGCCAGAGTTCAGCCAGAGAAGCTAGAGTTTCTAGGATTTTAACATGTTCTGGCTACTCTGATCAGCCAGACTAGCCAGTGTAGCCAGAGTAACCAGGTACCATGTATTTTCAGCTAAGTTTAATTATGAAACTTAATATGTCATTTCTATCTAAATAGCGTATTTAAAACTGAATTTCAAGTTAATAACTATTTTCAAGTGGTTAATTAAAGTAGCTCTGGTTACTCTGGCTAGCCAGAGTTTCTAGGGTTTTAACATGTTCTGGCTACTCTGGTCAGCAAGAGTAGCCAGAGTAATCAGGTCCCGTGTTCGCAAAACATTTTCAGTCTTAGCTGAATTCGATCTTGAAACTTAGTATGTTATTTCTTTCTAAATAGCATGTTTAAAACTGAATTTCATCCCGATTAATGTTGTACAAATAACCATTAATCAAATCATTCACTTTCAGTTTTAATATTGCATATGCCATGTTTTTATGATTTACCTACATATCTGCGATATGTCACATGTTTAATTGTTAAGCGCCCTTGAACGTATATTTTATATTAAATGGGCGCTCAACAAATTTGAATTAGTAATAATAATAATAATAATAATAATAATAATAATAATAATAATGATAATAATCTCATATACTAAGTTTTTTCTGCAATGGATGCAATATGGTGTTACAGTATTCTAATTGTGGGCGAACGTATGTTTTAGGCAGTTTCTTTAATATTATTGTTATAAAATTGTACACATTTTTGTATAAATCTGAGAGTGTTACTAGCTTTTGAAGATGTAATATTTCAGTAAGTGTTTCAAAGTTAAGACATCACTAAGATATGAAGCTTTTTCTGTAGTTTTTAGGTCTTGATTAAGTAATATATATGGTAAGATGATATTTTTTTTTTGAGATTCCTATTACTTCGCATTTATCAGGATTGAATTCCATAGACCAGTTACGTTCCCATTATTCTAATTTTGTCAAATCATCTTGAACTTTGTAAGAGTCTATTAACGAGTCTATGTTGAGGTATATGATAGTGTCATCAGCAAATAAGCGTATTCTGCCTTTAACAGAGTCAGGAAGGTCATTGATAAAATAAAGAAAGAGACAAGGACCCAACACTGAACCTTGAGAAATCCCCTGAAAGAACTGGTAAAGTGTGTGAGCCTTCAATTACTACAGATTGAGAACGGTTACTAAGGAAATTGAATCCAGGATAGAGAGATTCTATCGACACAAAGTCTCACGATTTTATAGAGAATCTTGTCGAAAGTTTTCTAGAAATCCATTACAATGAGACCTGTTTGTTTCCAGATTGGATATTGTCAAAAGTTCCTTCTTTAAAGGATAATAGGTGAGCCTCACAGCTATGTTTGGAACGGAAGCTATATTGGAAAGGTGTGAGAAGATTGTTGACTATTTGGGTTCTCTCAGGGTTGGTTTTTTTGTGTTTTATGTATCAAGTGATTCATAAAACGGACTTCTGCCAGAGTAGCCAGAGTTTCTAAGGCTTTAACATGTTGCGAAATGACCCTTTTTTGTACCCTCAGGGTTTTTTAGTGTTTCATGTATCAAGTGTTTCATCAAACGGACTTCAAAGAATAGTCTTATCATTTAGCAGTCCTATAACTGTTTAATCCGAACACAGTGAGTATCGTTTCATACACATACACAAGTGATACCGAGTTAATACAACATGGAATGTTGATTGTCTGATGGCATAAGGTGACCACAATCAATTTTTGAATGGCATTTTGCGTTTTGATTTCATGCCACAGGTACCTACCTTTTTCCAAGGGTTAGATGAAATACCGTTATTAAGCCGCTTTAAGTGTATGTGTTCACATGTCAACATTTCGTCAACTTCCACAACTTTAATATGCAAATTTCAGGAATTGGTTGTTGTCAACATGTATGAAAAATTTATTCTTCAATTTCTTTATATTATCGTTATGTCTTCAAGTTAATTTATTTGGTACAAATTCAAGGCAAACACTGAAGTTAAATAAATACAAAACAAGAAGCCTTCAAATAAATATTCTTTATTTTTACACTCAAAGTTATATGGAATTCACTGAAATTGTTTATGATATCAGTATAAACTACAGGACATTTGTGGTCCTGAATCGCTTACCTGGACTTTGTGGGATATGACAGTCATAGTAAAAATTCACAATTTGTAATTGTCAACTCTAAATTCTGGGTATTCTGGAAATTTTAAACTTATATTGTATAAGATTAAAAGTATACTTGATAATCCACAGAGAGAGACTTATATTGCCCCGGGGGTGGTGATTCAATCAAGTTTGAAAGAACTCCATTATAAATTTTGCTAATTTACATGCAAACTATTTCAGCTCTTACTAGTACCCTTGTGGCTCTGAAAGATGTTTGCTATGTAAGTATATCATGTTTTTTTTTCTATGTAAAACTTATGTAGGATCCATTTTGACTCTGGGGTATTGGTTTGAACATGTAAAATATCTTTACTCTTGTCATTGCAATTCTTATGAGAAGATTTTAAAAGATTTTCCTGAAAGACTTTGCAAGCTCATTAGCACAAGCGGGGGCAATTTTGATATCAGGGGACATGATTTGCTCAATTTTAAGAGAGGCATTCACTAGGCTATGCTACATACAAAATATATATAGTCTGGACCTAAAGGAAAATAAGACTATTTTTATAGGATTTAATATATTACTCTATATGAAACTTATAGCCCCAAGGCATATCCAATATGACCCCGAAGTCCATGATTTGAACAATTTTGAAAGAGATGTACTTGCCAATGCTTCTTGCAAAATACCTAAGCTCTGGGTCTTGCGGTACTTGAGAAGATTTTTAAGGTTTCACAATACAAAATGGAATAAGTACCGAGTTCAGTCAAAGAGCCTGACTCAATCTGATAGACAAGACAAAAGTTGATCTTAAAACCTCACACAGTGACAAGAGCTAAAAAATTTAAGTATAGTGTATGAGGGTCACTCAATATATAATGGTAACTATTAAATATCATTTAATCTGACTTAGTCTTACCTATTAATTTTGTTCAGTAATGTAAATTGACTTTTTACCATTTTCACACTGTTACGTACGGCGTTCCGTTTGGACAATCGTGACTTTTTATTTAATACTAAACCGCAATGCACGATGGTACGATGACGAAAACGCGATGGCGCGATGACACGATTGATGAAACAACGATGATACGATTGTAAAAACGCGATGGTACGATGCTGCAATCGCGATTTTGCGATGTCGATGTAATATCGCGTTTCAGTCATCGTACCATCGCGTTTTCAACATCGTACCATCGCGTTTTCACCATCATATCATCGCGTTTTCACTATCGTGCCATCGCGTTATCATCACCGTACCATCGTGGTTTCACCATCGTGCCATCGCGTTATCATCATCGTACCATCGTGGTTTCACCATCGTACCATAGCCTTCCAGTTAGAAATGCGTAGTCCCGTACACATTTTTTTTTGTCAACAATAGATGAATGTATCTAAATGTATTTTGAGAGAAGAAATTTACCATTTAGATTCTGTTGTTTTCCAAAATGTTCAGTGCTCTGTTCAATAAAACTGTAAAATTGCAATGTGAAAATGAGATTGTATCAAGCCTGTATTTTACTGAAACATGTATTGTACCACTGCGCATGACCTCCGGATGGTGACAATGCGATGGTACGATGATGAAAACACGATGGTACGATGACGAAAACACGACGGTGAAAACGCGATATTACATCGACATTTCACCATCGCGCCAGTGTTTTCACCATCATACAACCGTTGTTTCATCATCGTGCCATCGCGTTTTCGTCATTGTACCATTGTGCATCACGATTTAGTATTAGATAAAAAGTCATGACTGTCCAAACGGAACATCGTACTTATGGGGAAATATCTGTACTGTTTGTATGACAACGCTATTTTCAAGGCATGCTCAAAACTGGACATTGACAAATTTTTTTAAAAAATTGTGCTCCATTAATCGTCGTGCCGTGCCGGGCTTAGCCTTTATTCGCCATGATGTAATTTTGACCCCAACATGGCAGGCACATATATGTCCGTTTCCGCCAGGGCTCAAACTCGCGACGGTCGGATTAGATGACAGACGCTCTAGTCACTGAGCTATGGAGGCGGAATTATTTAAACAAGGTTTCTCAAAAAGGTGCAACATCATACAAAATGGTATTTGCAATATATCAATTAGTAACTTGGTTTTAGCCATGGGCAACCGAAATGTAGCTATCGTGTGGATGGTTGACATCGTGTGTAATAAATAAGTTGCCAGGACCTGTATAAACTGTTAAAGGATATTCTAAGAACTTGTATCGAAAAATACCTTTTGACATGATACAGGCATATTACTAGTATAGTATAGCCTTGAATATCCGGACTCGCAATGTTTTTACGACTTCTTAGTTTTACATTAAGAGTCCTGAGAACAATGAATTTGGAAATGCATTGTATAAGCTTATAGAAAACTGTACAACCCGATTTGAGGTACGTTGAAACTAAAGTCATTTTTGAAGAAATTTGAAGGAAAATCAAAATTTTGTTTTTCTATCTTAGTAGTCAATTTAATATTTTGTTAAAATATTTTCAAAAGTAGTGGATTGAAAACGTCCAAAATCCTGGACGCCTACCAGTTCAAAATAAATTAGATGTGGGCTGTAATATCAAATATCAATGCTGATATATTCTGCCACAGACCTTGCAGGCTACTTTGTATAATTACAATTATAGAAAAAGAAAACATACCTAAGCATTATTTACAATGTATACTCGGCGTCACTGAAAAGTTAACACATAATATATACCTCTTTACTATTTTATACAATATCGACGTCACTTTTTCATGGCCTGTGCGCGGTTTATTACTCATAGACCCTGTCTGATCATGTCTCCTAACCCATTTCATGACTGTCAGGTGAGAACAGCATATACGACGTGCAGTTTCGCGACATGAAAGTTCGGCGTCAGCCATGCCAATGGCCTGATGGCGTTGATCGTGCCTTAAACGTGGCATTCTTAGCAAGGATATTCTGGGTTTTTTTGACGTATTCCTTTTAGTCTGTCGACTAACTTTTAAGTGCGATGAATGATTTGCGATAGAAAATTCGTACATGTCAACATTGCTGGAAAAAGTCATTTGCAAGTGCAGCCCGTGCCTCAAATGGAGTTAATCGAATTTGACAAATCTTTACACCAGTGACGTCTCAGCTGCGTCAAAAATGTAGTCGTGTTATACCTTTAACACAGTCCAGTGCGATTTTTAAAATATAAGGGTCATTATGGTGGTAACTTTTCAGTGACGCTGAGTATATATAAACAAACAACCTTTGCATATACCCTGTTACTTTTTTTTTTGGAAAGTGTCATTTTCTGTTTCGTGTTACTCTTAACTTTGTTCGAAAATCATGCCGTCTTACAGTTTCTTTGTTGTTGTTGTTGTTATTTTATATTTTTAGGCGTGTTTTAAAGACTTTCAATCTACCATAAATATATAGACCTGTCCGCTTTAATCTTTGTGAATTTCAGCCTTCATATACCACACACACAAAACGCAACAGGTCTAACTTTTTATTTACATTATAATTATATACAACAGTTAGTGCAGCCTAATCATGTATAATATGATTTTTATGAAAAAGGGTCATACATTTTAAAAATGGCTCTAGTTTGTCTGTATTTTCTCTGGCTTTTCTGGCCAGCCAGAGTAACCAGAACCCGTGCGCATTTCAGTTATTCCTGGTTACTCTGGCCAGCCAGAGTAGCCAGACTATGTGAAAATTATTAAACAGACTGTCCTGGTCAGCAACAGTAACCAGAGTTCTGATTAATCTGGCTACTCTGGCAACAGGTTTTACTGTATTTTCTTTGGCTATTTCTGATTTGCAGGGTAGCTTGTACCAATGGCCATCTCGAAAATTCTGGCTGACAGAGTAGCCAGACCAAATGAAATCATGGTCACTCTGACTACTCTGACTGACCAGACTAGCTAGAACATATTAAAATCCTAGAACGTCTGGCTACTCTGGCTGCAGTCTAAAAGATAAGACAATTCTTTGAAGTCCGTTTTATGAATCACTTGATATATATAAAACACTCAAAAATCAAACCTGAGAGAACCAAAAGGGTCATTTCGCAATAGGTATTACAGTATTTTCTCTGGCTATTCGGGCTAGCCTAGGTAGCTAGAACCAATGGACATTTCGGAAATTCTGGCTGCTCTGCCTAACCAAAGTGGCCAGAGCAATTGACATCCTGGTTACTCGGCCACTCTGGCCAGCCAGAGCAACGAGGTTTCTGGCTACTCTGGCTGAACTCTGGATATTCTGGCCAGCCAGAGTAACCAGGACTGGCTACTCTGGCTGAACTCTGGCTACTCTGGCTAAACTCTGGCTGAACTCTGGCCAGCTATAGTGACCAGAGTCCTGGCTACTCTGGCTACTCTAAATAGCCACTTGAAGATAGTTATTAACTTAAAATTCAGTTCTGAACATGCTATTTAGATAGAAATGACATATGAGTCGTGCCATGAGAAAACCAACATAGTGGGTTTGAGACCATAATGGATCCAGACCAGCCTGAGCGTTAGGATCATTACTGTTCGCTAACAGTTTCTCAAAGTCCAATACGCTTTAAAAGCAAACAACATGGAAGCTGACAAAACTGCACGTATGCGCAGCCTGGTCTGGATCCATGCTGGTCCCAAAGCCACTATGTTTGTTTTCTTATGGCACGGCTCAATTATTAAATTTCATAATCAAATCCAGCTAAGACTGAAAAACTTTTGTGAACATTGGACCTGGTTACTCTGGCTACTCTGGCTGACCAGATTTGCAAAAACATGTTAAAATCTTACAAACTCTGACTTCTCTGGCCAGCCAAAGTAACCAGAGCAAAAGGAATCCTTGTGACTCGGGCTACTCTGGATACTCTGGCTGACCAGAGTAGTCAGAACATGTTAAAATCCTAGAAACTCTTCCTACTATGGCTGAACTTTGGCTGAGCTCTGGCTACTCTGGCTGAACTCTGGCTACTCTGGCCAGCCTGAGTAACAAGGGTTCTGGCTACTCTGGCTACTCTAGATTAACCAGATTTCTAGCTACTCTGGCTACTCTAAATAGCCACTTAAAAATAGTAATTAACTTGAAATTCAGTTTAAACATGCTATTTAGATAGAAATTACATATTAAGTTTCATAATCAAATTCAGCTAAGACGGAAAATGTTTTGTGAACCAGGTTACTCTGCCTGCTCTTTAAATCATAGAAACTCTGGCTACTCTGGCCAGACTAACCAAAGCAAATAAAATCCAGGTGACTCGGGCTATTCTGGATACTATGGCTGACCAGAGTAGCCAGAACATTTTAACATCCTACAAACTCTGGCTTTTCTTGCTGAACTCTGGCTACTCTGGCCAGCCAGGGTAACTAGAGTTCTGGCTACTCTGGCTGAACTCTGGCTACTCTGGCCAGCCAGAGTAACTAGAGTTCTGGCTACTCTGGCTGAACTCTGGCTACTCTGGCTGAACTCTGGCTACTCTGGCCAGCCAGAGTAACCACAGTTATGACTTCTCTGGCTGAACTCTGGCTACTCTGGCTAGCCAGAGTAACCAGAGTTTTGACTTCTCTGGCTACTGTGGCTAAACTCTGGCTGAACTCTGGCTACTCTGGCTGAACTCTGGCCGAACTCTGGCTGAACTCTGGCTACTCTGGCTGAACTCTGGCCGAACTCTGGCTACTCTGGCTGCTCTGGCTAATTTCACGCACATGAATTAAAGACACAAAACAAGTGGCCATAATCTCTCATCAGATTATGTATTTAAATGAAGATGTAATAAAATGAAAATAAGTGAATATTTCAACTATCTTAGACAGAAACTATAAGTTTGAAAATGGGATTATTTTGGACTAATTTTTAGATATGAAAATTTGAATTTTGAAACAATTTTGTAGAGTTTCTAAAGTGTCAAAATTATTGAGTTATTACCAACAGTTTATTCAATAGATCAAGATTAACATCAAATAAATAAATAAATAAATAAATAGATACCCACGAAGATGATTTTACTTTTTCATACACACATGAGCATTGTCATATCACATAGATAAAGATAAAAGGTCTCGTGTGCATGAGTGGAAGGTAGCTTAATCTTACATGTAAAAGAAAATACGTTAGCTCCTAGTTCTTTTCTTCTCATTATTATATAAAAATCCACAATTCTACCAGTTATGTCTAGGAGGTGTTGTGTGCATCGTCACGACGAACCTATGCGGGATGAAAATGTAAAATAATTTTTTGAGATTTTTTTTGGCATTTCGGTATGATGCGTACTCATTGTTTTTGTGCAGTAATTATGTACGTCTGTCTTAATTGAAGTGTATTTTTATAACGATACCAAATTATTTACTATTCATTTTTTTCCACACTGGAATGTTTAGATCCGTACTTATAAAGAATATAAGAATATAAGATCCCGCAGATGGAATTATTTGCCGTGTAGCGACGAACGACAAAGTATATATTTTTGGGTTGCGTTATTTCAATTGTCATTGCTAAGTGGTTCTTCGTTGGTATCTATTTATTTATTTATTTATCTTTTTACTAATTCTTTTATGTTTCGATAACATAAAGGATAACCAGTAATTTTCAGGCTTCAAGAAATCACAAATTATAACTTGAACAGCACTAACTTTTACAGCTTTCTTCAGCGAAAGCATTCATTTTTTTCACAACATCCGATTTTATCTATGTTTTAAAAATGTTATGCAACAAAAAATTTGATTGGTCCAAATTGTTAGAAAGTGCGGTTTCCAGATGTAGATAATCACACCGCATAGCAGCGGCATGCGGTATACAGATAACAGTCGACCGACGCCTTTATGCGTCACACGTGCAGAATAAGTTAAAACAATCCTTGCCAGTGTGGGGAACAAGCCTTCGAAGACTTTAGCAATCCACTAGACAATGTGTGGTCTAGGCAGTGTTTTGAAAAAAAGAATGTACGACTGCTCCAGTTTTCTTTCGACCTCTATTGCTGTTATTTTTCTGACCTGAAATGAATTTAAAGTAACATCAATCTTAATTTAGGTGTTAATAAGTTATCTTGTTTGGACGGCACATGTTATTTAGCCCACATACAAATGTACATGTAGAACAAGATGCTTTAAGATAAGACAAGATAATCTTTGTTTGTAGTCGGTTATGAGTATTAAAGTTACATAAGTTGAGAGCATAAACTATTTATAGTTAACATGAAAACAAACAACAATTTTGACTAGTGCAGTTTGATACCTTCAAACAAATACCGTATTTTGAAATGCTATACAAGATTATGATTTGTACATACATGTAGAAAAGAGATTCAACTCAAGTTTGGATTGTTGTTTACAATTAACAACAAAATGGCTGATGTAACATAAATTCACCTGTAGCATACAAACTTACCTCCATGTCATTGACTTCAAACCATTGCATTCCATTTTCAATAAATGACACATAGTGTCCAGCTGAATGTGTCCCACTATGCACAATAAATGCAGTCAACTTGGCCTCGTCTTCCAGTGTCTAAAACGGAAAAAAAGTCAGCTAGTTGCCTCTTTATTGATGCAAAATGGTAAGACTATCTGTAATTATGAAAGAAAAAATCATGGCTCTAGAGTAACAGTTCTTTCATGGAACAATTGCTGCTTAATCCTCTTGAGTTCATGCAAGTTAATGTCACAATTTACTATGCAAGTATCATCACAATAATACTGTGACATATCTCTGTAGAATGCTTTCGCCCAAGTATTATACTAAAATGATTCTCAGTTGAAATTATTGTTTTGACTTGGTTCTGGGCATTTCTGCTTATCAATTACATCATATCCATGAAACTTGTATATATTGGGTGTACAGTAGAGTTCCACTAACAATACCGCTCGTTGTACTTGGTAAAAATGGACCAATAGCAAACCAATCTTATTAGCGAGACCAGTTTGCACTGGAAGTTGCATTTTGGTACTGAAGCAAGTGGTATTTTTAGCGAGAGTAGTCTTCATTTTGAGTGGTCTTAAAAGTGGAACTTTACTATATTTTATTCTAAAAGGCAACATGTAAAACGCAACTTTATATGCTTAGATGTGTAGATTTATTCAACGAATTAAGATGCAAAACAGCCAATACAGTGACCTACAAATGTATCTTTGTTCACGTAAAAAGGTACATAACAAGAGGGCCATGATGGCCCTAAATTGCTCATCTGAGCACCTGGACAAATGCAAATTAAGAAATGGGACCCATGTTTGCATGAACAAACAATGCAATGTTATTTTTGATTCTAGTTAGCAAGATTTTGTACTTTTCCGCAGCATTCTTGAGATGAATATCCACGAAAAAATCCACAAAGATTCCCAAAAATTTGTGGTATATAGAATAAGTATTGTTTTCTCGATTATTTGACCCTGACTTTATCCTATGACCCCATTTTGACCGCACACAACCTATTTTTGGACTACTGCTGAGATGAACACTTACACAAAATTTAAGAAAGATTCGATCGAAACTGAGGTCTCTATAGTGAATAGGGTTTTCTATTTTTTCGACCTTGTGACCTAGTTTTGATCCCATGTGACCCGATTTCGAACTCATCTGAGTTTTTATGCCAATTAACAATCTGACCAGATTTCATTAAATTCCAATCAAAACTGTGACCTCTAGACTGTAAACGAGCTAAATGTTTATTGACAGACGGCCTTCACAATAGCTCACACTGAGCCTTTGTCTCAGTTCAAGTGAGCTAAAAACCATCCTCTTTACACTCACTTTATTTGGTGATATATATTTTCTCAGCCTCAAGTGCCGTTGCACTGGGAAATTTCTCCCCTCCTTACTTCCAGTACTTGTAAATCTGAAAAAAAAAATACAAAAGGAGAATCCAACTGTCAACAAGATCCAAGTCTGCAGGTGCCAACGTTCGGCTGTAGTTGCTTTTTTACGTTATATATAAGGCATTGAAAAGGGAAATAATTCTGAAAATAAAGATGAGAAACTTGTGTATCTTGTGCTTCTATTGTAGCTTGTCACTGTAAACATGTATTCTAAATCTGGGGGAAAAAGTTCAGTAAAAGTGAAGATACTCGACCTTTAACCTTAAGACCCAAAATCAGAAGGATACTATACTTGCAAGGAACAACATTTTTATATTGGTACATTTAAGTATGTTATGTCTAATGTCAGTAGCATTTGTTAGAAAAAGAAGAAAAAGTGAAATCCAACTTGCCAAAAAGCTGAACCTATTCATAAAGAAAAAAATCATGCCTTGATGATGCTACCTGCAAGGAACTTGACTTTTATACTAGTAATTTAGTGATGTATTGTGTCACTGAAAATTATAGTATTGATGAAAGGTCCAGCCTGCTGCAACAGCTTAATCAATACATATGGATGGACAGATGGTTCAATTGCTGAATGTGGGGGTATATGGCAGTAATAAAAACAAGAAAACACTGACTTCAGAGCAACTCTTAGCTCTAGCTAAAATCAAACTGTGAAACCATCGGATTGCTATGTTCAGAGAAATGAACCTTGTCCCAGAGTCTTTCACCATAATACTCTATTAATTGTGACCAGAAATTACATGTATGTACATGTAAAATGTATTGTGCAAGTCCTAACAGGCAAATACCTTTTCAATTGAATCATCAAGTACTTTGGAATTTCTGTAATTACTTGACGTTTCTCAATGTCTACAACATGGCCGCATCTGAAACACAATTGGATCTGTTTACTACAACATCGGAATAATTTCATTTCTAACTAATGCCACAATAATATGGGTTTGAACACCTTTATAGCAGACTGAGATAAACTGTTAATGCAATATCATCAATTTTTACTACATGTAGATTTCCGTTTATTCATTTATACTTGTTTCTCCGACCCTAACCTCATGCAATTGTAAAATCAGTCTTAAATTTTCTTCAGTACAATGCAACCCCTGAGAGTAACACAGTGTTTAGTTGTTGCTTATATGCCGTTGTTAAACATTTAATAAACCCCAATTTCTTCGATCACAAAAGTCTGCAACTGTTGTTGATGAGAAAGATCATGCCTAACAGATGGTTGCTCAGTAGAAGTTGTGAATATATAATGTTTATATTGTTTTTCTGTAGTTTTTTCTATATGTAACTGATGTCTAAAAACAAGATAATTATTTATTAAAACAGTGTTTTGCTCATATACTGTGACTGAAGAAGCCGTTAGTACTGCTTTGAAGCCATATAGCAAGAATTGCTTGACATATTTTTCCAATCCAACAACAACTATCACGGAACGTGTAAAGAACCATCCCAGACATGGAGAAAGCTGATAATTCCACATTCCAGTTGTATCATACTGATCACTTTTCAACTGTCAGTCTTCGATAAGTATGAAAAGTTTTTTGGCAGTGAGTTATTGTTATGAAAATGTGTATACCTGAGACATTTAAAATCTGTCACTGTTTCTCCCTCAAAGTGATTGGCTAACGCTGTTTTTAAATCTGCTGCCTGGAAAATAATATCATTCAGTAAAACTGAAAATATGTGGTTCAAAGTTTCTTCTAATGTGATTACCAGAAATATAATATAATAATAGGCTATGATGTTTAGCATATCTTAGTGTACTGTTACACATGGACTATAATGATAAACTTCAGTGTTGAATCTGTATTCCTATAGAACAGGATCACTTTAAACATCTTGAATCTTCTGGAGACTGGTGATGCATCATAGTTTTTGGAGGTGGCAGTCTGGGGCATAACAGAGGTATTATTATGCCTAGTAAGTGGTTGTGTGGCTTGTCGCTTGTGGCATCTTTGAATCTCTCCAAAGCATGTTTTCTTTCATCTTTTCAACAACTGGATATTTGAATAACTTTTGGCACGATTTTACTTTTGTGACTGGGAGGGTCCCAGTTCTATGGGAGCATACATGTATCATGTCTGATGCTTTTGTAATTAATAATTGAGCACTTGTTAAATTTGGTTAAAATTTCTTTGATGTGACATGAAATCAAAATTTAGAATGACAAAATTCCAAGATATATCTCTAGTTCGATGCTTTTGTTAATATTAAAAAAATACATTTTTAAAGCAAGACTAATTAAGTAATGAGTAAATTTTTAAAAGTAAGTTTGAATATTTATCATGATGTGTATTTTGCTCCTTTGTTTTCATCTTTAAATGGAAAAAAAAATTAGTAGGGAACATTTAAATGAATGATAATAATGATTTATGCATAAGTCATTTATAAGCATAGCATTCTTTCTCAGCATATAAAATACATAAGCTGTGATACAGTTATCATCATTACATTGATTAATAAAGCAATTTGCAGTTAGTAATGTTATGAAATTATCTTACACCTAACTGTCTAACCTTGAAATAACCCCTAGAATGCAACAGCCCCGTTGACACATAGATACAAGAATGGCAATCTCACCATTAAAAACTTTTGTCATCTACACAGTTGTTTTAGATAATATAGGTACATGTAGTAATTGGTGCTCTCTGTTTAAGACATTTATAAATATGTACAGGTATCAAACATGATTTGAATAGACATTAACAAAATGTTCCCCTCAACCATCTTTAACAGTTGTTCAATATGCCTAAAGTACTTTTCAATAGGATATTTTGTCACGTCTGTTTAGGTGAACTTCACTGTGTTAAAATTCCATAATGTTTTAACCCGATACAGCAACTCTCAAAAAAGAGAATATGCATGATAATTATATGGTTGGAAAAGCACTTCTTTCAGTGCTGCACATGTATTTATCCTTTTGCATAAAAGGGAGGTTATAAAAAAGAACGGACTCAGTAATACTTTATACTTTGTGAATCATACCTTTGAAAAATATGTTATTAATAAAGTATCAAAAATAAGATTTAACAAGTTATTAATATATTTTATGTTTATAACAGAACATGCGGCAGTCACATAATAACCAAAGTCATTATGGCCCTATAAGCAGTTAAAACAAATCGTTTTTATACATTTTTGTTTTCATTTTTAACAGGGTATTTCAGGAACAGTCACTAGAATATTCCAAAAGTCAATAGGCATGTAACAATTTATAGAATAAATAATGTCAAAAATCTTAAAAAACCCTCAGATTTAGCCAAAACAGCTGTTCTGAAATATATATATGAATTTTGCGACGGACGGGCGGACAGACGGACGGAACAAATAATAACATGCTTCACCCAAAAATAGACAGACAGACAGAATTTTGTTTCAGCTGCACCAATACATAATTAAAGTCAAGCTGCACATTACGGGGCCCATCTTATAGTTATAATCACAAGTATACTGTTTATAAACAGCATTTTTGACATACAGACAGACGGATTTACAAACAGACGGACGTGAAAATTGACATCACTTCCTGCAAATGTATCACTTGACTCTAAGAGTAGGTATGAATCTGTTTACGCATAAATATGTATCAAGAATAAGATAAAAATTAATTTTTACTAAAATAGCTAATTGTTTTAATGGCGGCCATTTTGAATGTTCTAAAAATGGAAAGAGCTGTGACCTTGGCCCTTACAGCCAAAAGTCTTGTGTTGGTCCAAACTACCTGTGTGCAAAATTTGGTACTTTTGTCCGGTTTGTCTAGATTTTTCAAATTTTATGAAGAATTGGAACTAAGCTAAGTGAACCTCTACAAAATTTGTTCAAATCATGACCCAGGGTCACATCGACCCCGCCCCATGGGGTTACTTGAATGTACAAAGAAAAAAACTTCAAAATTTTCTAAAAATAAACCAGAAGGCCTAGAGCTCTACAGAATTTGTTCAAATCATGACCCCCGGGGTCAAAATTGGCCCCTCCCCAGGTGTCACTTGATTTTACGTAGGAAAATCTTCAAAAAATTTTCTAAAAATAAACCAGAAGGCCTAGAGCTTAGATATTTGACATGTAGCATTGCCTAGTGGACCTCTACAAAATTTGTTCAAATCATGACCCTTGGAGTCAAAATTGACCCCACCCCAGGGGTCACTTGATTTTACATAGGAAAATCTTCAAAAAATTTCTAAAAATAAACCAGAAGGCCTAGGTCTAAGATATTTGACTTGTATCATTGCCTAGTAGACTTCTACAAAATTTGTTCAAATCATGACCCCCGGGGTGAATTTGACCCAGCCCCTGGGGTTACTTGATTGTACATAGGGAAAACTTCATAAATTTGCTAAAAATAAACCAGAAGGCCTAGATCTTAGATATTTGATATGTAACATTGCCTAGTAGACTTCTACAAACTTTGTTGAAATCATGACCTTTAGGGTAAAATTGGTCCCGCCCCCAGGGGTTACTTGATTTTACATCGGAAAATCTTCCAAAAAATTTCTAAAAATCTAAAAATCATCACTTTGACGTTTGAAACATGCAGCTCATATTTCCCAGGTGAGCGATCCAGGGACATGATGACCCTCTTGTTCCTATGTAAGTCTATGTAAAACTTGGGATCCCCGGGGTGGGGCCATATTTTACCCTAGGGGGATAATTTGAACAATCTTGGTAAAGGGCCACTAGATGATGCTACATACCAAATATCAAAGCCCTAGGCCATGTGGTTTTGTACAAGAAGATTTTTAAAGTTTTCCCTATATAAGTCTATATAAACCATGTGACCCCAGGAGCGGGGCCGTATTTGACCCTAGGGGGATAATTTGAACAATTTTGGTAGAGGACCACTAGATGATGCTACACACCAGATATCAAAGCCCTAGGCCCTGTGGTTTTGGACAAGTTTGGTGTAATTCTGCTCAGTGGTTTTCAAGAAGAAGATTTTTTTAGACATTGTTGACGCACGACGGACATCAAGCGGTCACAATAGCTCACCTTGTCACTTCGTGACAGGTGAGCTAAAAATGGCATGAAATCAGCTATGTACAAATATGTATCCTGTGCAATTATTGATGGCAATAATTCCAACAACAAATTGTTTCTGGTAAAAGAAACATTAGTTTCTCTTCAGCTCAGCTCAGGGTGAGCTTTTGTGTTCGCATGATATCCGTCGTCTGTCCGTTCTCCAACATTTTCCTTCAAACAACATCTCCTCTGAAACCACTGGGCTGAATTTAAAGAAAGTTCACAGGAATGATCCTTGGGTGGTTCTCTACCAAAATTATTCAAATGATGTTGTTCCAAACAGAACTCTGGTTGCCATGGCAACCGAAAGGAAAAACCTAAAAAATCTTATTGTCCAAAACCACAGGTCCTAGGGCTTTGATATCAGATATGTAGCATCATCTAGTGGTCCTCTACCAAGAGTGTTCAAATGATCTCCCTAGGGTCAAATATGGCCCCGCCCTAAGGGTCACATGGTTTATATAGACTTGTATAGGGAAACACTTTTGAAAATCTTCTTGTCCAAAACCACAGGGCCCAGGGCTTTGATATTTAGTGTGTAGCATCATCTAGTGGTCCTCTACCAAGATTGTTCAAATTATCCCCCTAGAGTCAAGTATGGCCCCACCCTGGGGGTCACATGATTTATATAGACTTCTATAGGGAAAACATTGAAAATCTTCTTGTCTTAAACCACATGTCCTATGGCTTTGACATTTGGTATGTAGCATCATCTAGTGGTCCTCTACCAAGATTTTTCAAATTATCCCCCTAGGATCAAATATGGCCCCGCCCTGGAGGTCAGATGGTTTATATAGACTTATATAGGGAAAACCATTGCGAATCCATAACTTGAGAACTACTTGACTCAGAATGTTGAAACTTCATAGGATGATTCGACATGCAGAGTAGATGACCCCTATTGATTTTGGGGTCACTCCATCAAAGGTCAAGGTCACAGGGGCTATTCTGTCTGTCACACTTCATTCGATCAATAACTGGAGAACCATTTGACCTAGAAACTTCGAATTTCATAGAGTGATAGGCCTTAAAGGGTAGATGACCCCGATTATTTTTAGGATTACTAGATCAAAGGTCACAGGGACCAGAACATGGAAAACCATTTCTGGTCAATAACTTGAGAACCACATGACCCAAAATATTGAAACTTCATAGGATGATTGGACATGTAGAGTAGATGACCCCTACTGACTTTTTTAAGTCACTTGATTAAAGGTCAAGGTCACAGGGACCAGAACATGGACATAACTTGAGAACCATTTGACCCAGAACCTGCAAACTTCATAGGATGATAGGACTTACAGAGTAGATGACCCCTATTGTTTTTGGGGTCACTTGAGCAAAGGTCAAGGTCACAGGGGCCTGAACAAGGAAAACCATTTCAGGTCAATGACTGGAGAACCACTTGACCCAGAATGTTGAAACTTCATAGGATGAATAGAGATGCAGAGTAGATGACCCCTAATTATAATGGGGGTACTTGATCAAAGGTCAAGGTCACAGGGGCCAGAACATGGAAAACTGTTTCCAATCCATTACTTGAGAACCCATAGGCCCAAAATATTTTTGGGATGATTGGACATGCTGAGTAGATGATCCCTATTGCAGCCAACCATCAGTGTCTCTTTGACTTTCGCTCCTACTGAGTTCTTGCCTGTTACTACTATGCATTAGGGGAGACATGCGCTTTTCTACAAAAGCATCTTCTAGTTGGTATGTAGCATCATGTAGTAGTCCTTTGGCAAGATTGTTCAAATTATCCCCCTGGGGTTAAAACTGGCCCTGCTCCGGGAATGGGTGGGGGTGGCACATGGTTTAAGCAAGCAATTAAACTCAGGTGAGCGATATAGGGCCATCATGGCCCTCTTGTTTTAACTCTATCCATGTGAAAAATGAAATCGAAAACTGAAATATGTCATGGAAAGGTTATTGAATTTTGTCAGCTGAAATCTATGCAAACCCTGCAGAAACATTCAGCATTGTTATACTGTATGATATTAGTGGCAGACTAACTTTTATGAATTTCTTGCTTGAGACGGTCCATGAAATTTTATCCTAATATACAAATAAAATTCCTAATCATTTTCTGTTCAAAGGTTGAAATCCATGAATTCATATCCCCATGAAATAGCTGGTTTTACCAAAACTTCGAAATTTTGTGCCCCACAAAAATGTTTTCACAGTTTATGAAATGCAGTTTCTGTCTGTTTCTCGTTATTAGACAAAAGATGAGAGATCAAAGAGTGAGCGGATTAAGGAGAAAAGAAAAGCTGCCCTTGCTGCAAGATTGGCCAAGGTCAAACAGAGAAAGAGAGAAAAACTGGGGCTGCCTGAACCCCAGGAAGGTAGGATTATAAGATATGTTAGTCAGTGTTATGTGTTCTATCACTTCTAGTTGGTTGTTTAAAAGAACAGAAAGTTGAGCATGATATTTTAAGGTTTTTATTTTACAAAGTCAAAGGGGATTTTGTACGCCTTGGCTAAATTTAGCAGGGAGGAGAAAATTGTCCTACATTCAGATTAAATTTCTCAAGTAATTTTTACACTTATCAAATTGAATAATTATACTATGTCAGGTATATATTGAGAGATATTGGCAGTCTTGGTCTTTGAACTTTTTGTATCAATAATAAGTTTTAAATTTCTTCTTTATTATATTGTTTGAATATCACAAATTTCCTATGTAGGAAAATGTCCATGATTTTTTTGCAAAAAAAGAAGTTTTTTTTCAAATTAGGAAATAGTAAGGTTATTATAAGCAGTTTGGAGGGTTTCATTTGAATTTGTTATCTAATAGTCTATGTAAGTTGAAATTTCTCATTTAAAACTGTTCCTTTTATCCATCCAGAATGAAGTTTTAATTGGTGTCTTTTTGAATATAATGAGTTTTATTAACTGATTCAAGTGCAACATTATATGCAAGGTTATCAAAGAAGACAAAGCTGTAGACACCGTCTTCAAAAAGTTTTACAAACTGTCCAGCACTTTTTAGAAATATTCATATGTTTTAATATAACTTTCCCTGTAATTGTAGAAGAGGATGGAAGCTCAGGTGAAGAGATAGGCCCAAAATTTACAGAAGAAATGAAGAAAGAGCCTGAACCACTTACCCGTGATGATTCCTGGAGAGCTACTGTACAGTCTACTAGAGACTGGGATAAAGGAAAGCATTGTAAGTTGTTGTCTTTATGATATTTAATTTCAATTAAGAAATGTGATTTTTTTCGGAGTCCATGCAAAATGAATGACAGAATAGGATCATCATGCAAATCCATGAGTGTGATTCATGTTTAATTTGCTGATCCTATTCTGTTGTTCATTTCGCATGAATCCTGAAAAAATAAATTTGTTTTTTTATATTTACATTATGTTTTCTTTCCATTTGTAAACAAGGTTTTATTGTAAACTGCACATACTTTGTTGTATCTAACATTATAATCCGCTTCCCTGTCATTCTGTTCACAAGACAGAACAACTACGATGTCATTTAAGGGATGTTCTCCTTGATTACACATGGACATTCTCAAAACAGCAGCCACGTTGTCACTTAGCAGTGTCATGGTAACTTTGCATGGTCCTTTTGCCTTTGATACAAAATAAAAGTCATGATTTTAAATAGAATGAATGGGGAGAATGTAAATATACCTGATATTTTTATTTTTATTTTTGAGAACATTGGGTCACTATTTAAAAGCCTGGTATGTACAAGGAAATATTATGTTAGTATGTTTTACTACAGTATAGAAAATATACTATAAATGCAGTGTAAAATAAATACATGTGGGTAATGATTTGATCTTGTAGTTTTACTGAAAACTTGCAGCAAGTAAGTTGTACATTTTAAAAACTGTCAAGTTGGCTTGTCAGCATATTGACCATGCATCTAAATTTAAAACAAAAACAAAAAGAAACAGACTATGACTTGCAAATGAATCTTATAATATAAATCATATTTTCAGTTCTGTTGTGTAGTAGATCAATTTACATATATGCTGAATATCAGATGTGTATGTTATTACTACAAACCTTACATTCTTTGTGTGTGAGCTTTTTAAAATGCTCAACTGTATGATTGAAATTCTGTTTCAGTATGGTTTTGCTGTTACTTTTAGATACTTTGGTATTAATTTACACAACTTCTATGCAATTAAATTCAGCTTTTTAATATAAGGTTTAATCTGGCATAAGTTGTAGGTTTTGTGAGGACTGATTTTTGTGAAATAAACAAAAAATGGAGAAAAAAAATACAAGTATAAGTGCTGGTTATAAGATAAGCATTCGCTTTATTCCTCAATCAAATTGAAAGGCAGGTGCTACCACTGCATGAATTTAGGGATTTAATACAAAATTAAATGTAATTTAAATTACATGTAAATTTTTAATGCAGTTGCATTAAAGTGAATTTAATGTAAACTAAATTTCAAAATTTACTTTCAGTTTACTTTGCATTTAATTTTTCATGGAATTCCTAAATTTCCTTTGCATTCAAATTGCTCTTAAATATTACGGTATGAAATTTCTGATTTAATTGTAAGTTTAGGAAACTAAATCTGATGATTTATTTGAATTCAGTGGATCTGTATGCAAGTAAATATTGAATGCTACTGATCGAATTTCACACAATGTCTGTATAAACAGACATATAATTTACTAAAAATTCATACAATCCCACATTTAATGAAATTTTAGGACAATAAATCTGACAATTTATATGAATTTAATGGAACTTCATGCAAGTAAATTTTGAATGTCATTTACCAATTTAAACAAAATGTCTGTATAAAAAAATTTTAATTTACCCAAATTTCATATAATCCCAAATTTAATGAAATGCTAGGGGGAAAAATCTGATGATATATTATGATTTTGAGGTTACCCCAATTACTTCCCTTATCTGGGTCAAAATTTGAAGAAATCATAGCCATTATGCCTGACATGTCCGACACACAGGTTGGAGTTTGTACATGAATCATTTTTAACAAATTTAATTTCAAGTAAATGTGAGATATAAAGTTTACTGGAATTTACGTTGAATGAAATTTACCTGCATTTGAAATATACTTAAAACAAGTTTACTTCAAATTTACTTGCAGTTAATTCGAATGATATTTTACACATGAAATCTAAGAAAATTTAATTTAGAAGTTAAGTCCACTTTTCATGCAGTGTACCCTTGTTAAAGGCTTTAGTTTAGTGAAAAAATTTGCCCTTAAAGCATATTTCATCTTATTTCATTTGTTGATATTGTAGTATATTTTCCAGTAACCATGGAGAGGTCAGAGCAGGCGTGGCTAGAGAAACAGCGGGCAGAGAGGGAGGAGGAGTTTGCCCCACCTTCTTTCTACTATGACACTCCTTCCACAAAATATAGTTCTGAAAAAGGAAATACAATCAACCAAAATAAAGCGAAAAGTCAGAGTTCATCAGGAAATATAAAACTAGGAAGTAAAATGACTTCAATGGTGGAAAAACAGTTGAGCGAGATAAGAAAGAATATTGATCAGGAAGCTTCTAAAATTTCAAACACTAGTGTGGTTTTTGAAAAAGACAAAAACACTTCAGTAGTTTACAAAGGAGAAACTGACAATTATACAACTGACTCAGCTAATACAGACAGTCTGCCACCAAGGTTCAGCAGCCCAGGTGATAATATTGTTTCACAGACATCTGGTTTAAATACATCTGTACCAGATTATAATTTTCCACTCCCTAACTTTGATACCCAGTTCTCAAATTGTCTAATTCCACCTATTAATTTTGGAGTTCCACCTCCAAATTTGAATGTCCCGCCTCCAAATTTCAGTATTCCTCCCCCAAATTATACCCTGTCTCTTGGGAATAACACTTTCTCTGGTATTAATCCCACTCAGATTCCTACATTTGCTAATGTTTCATACAGTTCTGCTTTACAAGACAACTCTGTCCCTTCAAGCACAACTGCTACAACTGTTAATTCTAACCAGATAGGTCAGCAAACTGTGAAACAAACAGAAGAGAAAGTTAGAAAAAAGTTTGTACCTAAATCTGACATAATAGACACTAGACTTATGGGCAGTGAAAATGATTAGAAATAATACCGTAGTTCTTTATATGTTCTAATGATATAATTCCTTCTTTTATAATTATATTACATAAAGACAACAGAGGAATAAGATGTTTTGGACTAAAAGATTTAATAACAGAAAAGGTAATCACATTTAAGTGGGTTTAAATTGCAAGACACAAGACACTGTGTTGCCTGTTTATAACTTTGTATTGAGGCAGTTGCAGCAAAAAAAAAGGAAAAAATTGCAGATTTACATTTCAATATTTGCTCCATGTCTTCCTATATATGGGGCAATACTTTGAATTTGTCTTGTCTTGTCTGTCTGGCGATCACAAGTTTTTCTTGGCTACACCTCCTAAATTGCTGGTTGAATTTCAACAGAACTTTGTAGGAAGGTGCAGTAACCTACTAAAGTTTTTCTTATTATGTAGGCATTCTCTTCTTGAATGATTTTTAGCTTGACTATACAAAGTATATGGAGAGCTTACCTACTATCCCCAGTGTCAGTGTCCGAGTTGGCACCTTAGTGAAAGTTTTGATGCATTATCACTTCATCTCTATTACTGTAAAAGCAGAAATTTTCGCGATGGTTTAATTTTCGCTATATTCACGAGGCCCTACATCTTGTGAAAATTAATCCTCGCATAAATATTCAACATCAGTATAATTCAAATTCAAGTATGACACCATTTTTACAATTGCATGAATATTAAACATCGCGAACATACTCAAAATTTCAAATTTGTGAAATTTTGACCCAGCAAAAATGTGCTTTTGCAGTATTATTGGATGGATTTGTTTCAAACTTAAAACAGATATTTCTCATCATCTCCCACATCATATGACTTAAGGGTCATAACTCTCACACAAATATTTTATAAATTATCCACCTTTGACTTAGAATTTCAGGCTAAAGTTTTGGTTTACTTTCACTCTGTCTCTGTTACTACTGAATGGATTTGATCCAGGCTTACGATAGTTGTTCCACATCATAACTAACATCATATGACACAAGATGCATAACTCTGGCACCAATATTTCAGGAATTATGCCCCCTACTTAGAATGTTGGGATAATTTTGATGCATTTTCACAAATATCTGCTATAACAGAAGAGATGTGATTCAAACTTAAAATAATTGTTCAACATCATCATCCACATCATATGGCACAAAGGCCATAACTCTCGCTTCAGTACTTAACAAATTATCCTCCAGGTGATTTTGACTGGATTATGGCCCTCATTGGACTTGGACATTGGTACAGTTTTCGTACAAGTCCACGTTTTGTCAGAACTGTTTGACATGTGGCTTTAAAACTTTGAACACTTGTTTATCGTCATGAACCCAATCTGAAAGCAAGAGTACCGGTACATAACTCTGTCAACTATTTTGGCTGAATAATGGCCCTTTTTGGACTTGGAAATCTGTTAAGTTTTTTGTACCAGTCCAAATTTTGTCTACCCTGTTTGTCATATGGCTTTGAAACTATTACCACTTGTTTACCATCAAAGTCTACATATGTAGGCAAGACTACATAACTAGGACAAGGACTTTGGCTCAGTTATGGCCCTTTTTGATATAGAAATTAGTTTAAGTTTTACATGTCATTCCCTATTTTGTCTAAACTGTTTGATATATTGCTTTGAAACTTTGAACACTTGCTTACCATCATGGTCACACATATAGTAAATTGGTGCTGGATTTATTTTTGTGTCCTGACTGTCTATAAATGTTTTTTATAGTGTATAGCATCATTATTGACTAAACAAATGCGCAGAATCAATTTGAACGCGCTTGCCTTGCTGTCAGCTGTATGGCATTACCTTGCCTTGCCTCAATTGCCGTGTCTAGCCTTTAATCGACGTGAGTTGTGGGTTTGACCTCTAAATGGAGTGACCCCTTGGGATCAGACACATGACTTCTGTTTCCATGCAGTTAGATCAGAATGTTTGATAGCAGGGTCCATTCTCATTTCAGTCGACAGATTTTGTCCTTTTAATGACATTTAATATGGCGAAACCCTGTCAACGAGCGGCCGAAAAACTCCACTTACATTCTATACAATAGGATTCATGTGTTAAGAATGTTTTTTTTTAAGTTGTCTATTGTATGAATATACAGTTTGGAGCTTGGTATATTTTCAAATAAAAAGTTTACTAAATAACTGGGTTTTTTTAGTCTTTATTTTGAGTTAAAAAAATAAAGTATTGTACAATCTCTGATGTTGCATTAACATTGTCACTTTTCTGGACAGCATTTCAGTTGATAGTTTAGTTAAATGCTAGGGTATGAAAGTTTCTCAATGTATTGTCATGAAACTGATTGTTTCACTATGTGTCGACTGTTAAGGTTTAATTGCATTAGATGTAAGTCTTTTTTCAGGCTACTAATATGGTCAGCAAGCTTATATAAGATATCTTTTATTTTGTGATTCAGTAAGGTGGAACACTTTACCCTAGCAATCTCTTGTAATATTTCTATAATGCAATCCCCAATGTTTTCTGATTTGCAATCTTCATTGATGTAATGATGAAGTATTACCTCACGTTTTATCATGTAGGAAGTACAGACTGCAAAGCTCATTTCATCAGGAAGCCAACTAATGCTGTCAGTGCAATGTTTCTTATAAACTTTCACCAGTTCCTTGTCATCACCATTCCCATTTATAAGATACCTTAGAATCTTGTACACCTTCACATGTTTCTTTGATAACACATTTTTCATAAAATAAATCTCTGCCTCAGTTACTGAAATGCCATTGTGTACATATAGACACTCTCCCATTGGTGTTACTACTGGTCCATAGAAATCAGGTAATTGTCCTTTGTCCACATATCCGGGCAAAGCTTTAATTCTTACAGCAGGAACAAGATCTACATCTAAGAATCTGGTTTCTCCGGATTCTTGATGATAAATAAACCTTAAAAGTCTCGCAGGACCATGTTTCTGGACATAGCCAGAGAAAATAATCTCTCTTTTACTTAGTTGACTAGCAGCAGGCTGGTATTGTAGAGATTGCTTCACCTGAAAATATTCACAGGCTGGGTGGAAACAGCTGTCAAAGACTTCATCAAGAATATATTTACAATTTGATTCTCTGATATACCGGTGTTCACAGCTGCAAAAAAACATATATGAAATCAAATTCATCTGGGAACTTGTTTCTGGTTCCTTCGTAAATACTTCCTACTTTGATAATTGTAGCTTCACAATTTTCCAACCCTCTTAGATCTTTCGTGGAGATGTTTACATGTACTTTATTTACTATCTTTTCAACAAGTGTTTCTATTCCTGTCTGAATAAAGTCAATTTCTTCCTTTTCTATCGAAAACTCACATTCACTTCTATAAACATCGTCCAAAAATAATTCAAGGTTATTTTCACTTCTTCTTTTAGAGTCAGTTTCTTCTGCAGTACCTGTTTCGTTTTGCTGAAATTCTGTTTTATCAAGAAGTAGAATTAATTCTGATTTATTTTGTTCAGAGTTTTCATTTTTGAAAACAGATACATTTTCCATCTTTAATCATTGTATTTTTTAAAGTCCATTCTGTTTAAAAACATCCCTTATTGAAAAGAAACTGCCATTCTTGTAACCATCATTATTTAATATTTAGTTTTTGTTGTCAGCTAATATACTGCACACATCATCTTTCAGTCTCTTTGTATCTGAACAATGTGTATTGGTTTATGCATTACATTATTTCTTTACATCCATACTGGTTTCAAATTTTGTTTTGTTGTGAAAACATCTAAAAAGATAAAATGAGGAAATATGCGGGAAACTGTTTACCTTATTGCGTTGTATTTTATAAGCAAAACATGCAACATTTTTAAATATTTAAAACCAAGTTTCAAGTTTATTTTGAAGTCAAGGCCCTTATGGGCATCTGACATAAACATAACAAACAATGCAACATACAACAACATGGCATATGAAACAAGATGTCATTATTGTGAACAGTGTACAAGGAGGATGATAAATTTTATTAAGGTAGTGGACCCGGAATCACAACTGGTAAACTTTAAACCCTCTAAATAATCTACAAGCCCGAGAAAAACAGCAAACACTTGGTTATTACCAATACGGTATTATACCTGTTAAACAAGAGGGACATAATGATCCTGTCTCACTCACCTGAGTAGTCAAGTTCAATGTCATGGTCACAGAGACCAAAATTTGATTAATCACATATGAATCAATGTACCAAGTTTGGTGTATGTACATATGTTACCGGGTATTTGTATTGTAATAAAAGAGTTACAGAGCAGCTCAATTTTACTGCTATTATAGTTGAACCTGTGCTAAAAGCTGCAATAAAACATGCTATTTTCTTCCAGTTAAACTATGAATTTACCTGATTTTAGAGACAACCTGTCAAAAAAGTGTTCAGACTAAGCTATGGTGATTGTCCATCGTTCATCTGTTCGTCATCTGTCCATCTTTCTTCGGAATACATCTCCTCTGAAACTACTGGTCAGAATTGCATTAAACATGATTAGTCTGTCGTGGCCCTCTTGTTACCATTTCCCAAGGCCAATCTTTACAGACAGATTTGACCGTGATCTTTATGGATAAGTTAATTTGACTGTTTTATTAAAAAAAGTACACCAATCAGCAGTAAATTGTCTCACCTATTATGTACTGTAAATTGACATACGTATTTAAAATATGACCAACATACATGTCTTAAAAGTGATGTTTGGTAAATCAGTCCTATAATAGAATCCAACTAAGGCTTTTTGTTGGGTTTAAAATCACTCCAACACAACCATAGGTCATGTGGCGACTTCTCATTTGATGGTGGAGGAAGACTTTAGGTGTCCCTTGGGCATTTTTTATGGCATAAGCAGGCAACTGGGTAGAACCACGAACATACGATAAGCAAGCTAGATGGTTTCCACAGATTAAAAGTACATGGGAATATACATTCTGTAAAAATATGATTATGTTTGGTGAAGAAATAAAGTTGATGAAGCATTTACTTGCACAATATTTACATTTTTATTTTATCATTATAGATTTTACCAATTTTTAATTTATTATTCGCCTGTTTTGGTAAAACGGACATAGGATGTGAAGGCGTGTGCATTTGTCCATTTGTCTGTCCATCATATTTCATGTCCAGAGAAAAAATAAACATTCAAGGTATTGACTTTAAACTTGGCATATACCGGTAGCTAGGTGGCGATGAAAGAATGTGCAGAGTGCATGAACCAAGTCGGTAGGTCAGAGGTCAAGGTCACAAATGGGACTGAAGTGTCTTATTTGGCACTCACATTTTATGTCCTGAGAATTACTTACTGATTATTCAAGGTATTGACATTATACTTGGGATGTTTGTAGTTGGTGATGAGACGATGTGCAGAGTACATGAACAGGTCAAAGATCAAGGTCACAAATGGAGATCAAAGGTCAAATTTGTCCTTTTATATTTCGTGTCCAGGGCATTAGAGGTACTGACTTCACTCTTGGCATACTGGTAGGAGATGTTGAGACGATGTGCAGAGCGTATGAAGCAGGTCGTCAGCTCATAGGTCAAGGTCACACCAAAGTCAAATGTGCCCGTCATATATAACCATTCAAGGTATTGACTTAAAACTTGGCATATACGTATGAGGCGATGAGAAGATGTGCATAGTCAAGAGGCCATATTTTCTATTTGAACATCATAAACCTATGCCAGAATATGAATATTTGTCTCAATAAAGTCAAAGTCGTCATTTCTGAACGGATCTACATTACCCTTTTGTTTAAATAGGGTTCCAAATTGTTATAGAAAGCATAAAATCAACTCGCCCTTTTTGCTTGTTAACCTTTTGTCTCAGGAGTAACATTAGCTCTTCCTTCTGCTCACTTAGATGGAGTCAGTGTTTACAGGTCGAGCACGTATGGGCTTTATATAAACGATTATCTTGTCATTGCACAACAGCTTTTCCATATTTGGTTATTAAAAGGAAAAAAACGAGCTGTTTGCAAAACACGAATGCCCCCATGATGGCCCTGCCCATTTTCAGTCCTGACATCACTACTGAACACCAAAACAATAAGGGTCATCCACTGACCGCAGGCAATCATTCTATGAAGTATGTGGATTGTAGTCCAAAGCATGTTTAATGATTGGGCTAAAATGTGTTCAGTGTCAAGATCATTGTGACCTCGACCTCTGAACTACTAAAGCTACTGACCTCAGGCAATCATCCTGTGCAGTTTGAAGGGAGAGGCAGTAGGGCTATTCAACTATTTAGCAGGAACCGTTTTCAGTCTTGAGATCACCATGTCCTAGACATTTGACCTACAGGCACCTTAACCAATAGGTGTCATTTAACGACCACAGGCAATTATCCTAACAACTGTAGGCCAAAGCGTTCCTGAGTTACTGAGCATCATCCATTTTCAGTCTAAAAATCATTGCGGCATTGTCTTTAGACTTACTCAGTTACTGACCCCCAAAACAATATAGGTGATATACTGACCACAGGCCGCCATATGCTATGACGTTCAAGGGCTGTAGATTAATGCACTCTAGTTATTGGGGTGTCTTATTAGTTTGACGACTGTAGGCCAAATCATTTTCGGAAACCAAATTTTAGCTCTTAAGGTCACCATGACATTGACCTTCTGACCCCAAAACATTAGGGGTCATCTACTGACCCAGGCAATAATGCTATTAAGTTTGACCTTTAAGTAAGCGATCTCAAAATCAACATCTACCGTCACGACCAATCTGCCATCTCATCTGAGGTTCATGCGCGGAAATGTTCCTTAGTTATTGATCGGAAACCGAGGTGACGGACAGAGAGACGGTCTGATTACTATATGCTGCTCCTTGGGGAACGTAAAACAGATACAAATCACACCTAGAAAGAGAACACTTACTAAATGAACACTGCAGCTAAACTAAAACATTCAAATGGCAAAAACAACAAACACAAAATTGTAAGTAAGGCAGAAAGGCATTTATTCAGATAAAATGGAAACAGATACATGTAAAATTAATCAGATGCGGTCACTTCGTTTAAGCAACGGTGTTGTCAGCTTCCTTACAAGCCGGGTTGTTTTCCCACTCAGCAACACCTTCTGGAGCACCGATGAATTCTACACCCTCTTCACACTAGAGATTAGAGAAAAATTTATACTGAATTTAAAGGAACGAGTACCAGCCCTTTAGATGCCTATCACTATCATGATATTACTTTTCTGTACGTAATTACACCTTTTTTTCACTCACTGATTGCAAAAAAAAGTATGTTTTTCCTGTCAAGATTCTGTTCAATTTAACTTGAGACTTACAGGGTTACTTAACTAAATTACAAGATAATTATCAATTTGAATATTCTAACAGTTTTTTTCTTATATCAAATTAAGCGGTCACACCGTTCGTTTTCGGTATATCGTAGTACAAAATTATATGTGGATAGACATAATTCCATAATTATCTAACACTCGGTTTTCCTTATAAACGAGAACAATGCGTTAATTAAATGCAAAACATAAAGGTTTATACCTAGTTTTATATAAATTTTTTTGTGAAATGGGTCGTTAAATTAATACAGTCATATCTGATTTTGTTGAAATTTCAAATGTGTACTACTTGTAATATGAAATATAATGCAAAAAACAACGAAGGACGTTATAAGTTTTAGTTATCATATATCTTGTACCATTTACATAAATGTTGCTTGTATCGTCGTGTTTTTTACTTTCCATAATAAAAATCAGGAAGTATAAAGTCAGTATGAATATAGCAAAACCTAAGTTAAAGAAACCTGATCCTCACACTGGGAACTGAGATTCTTTATCTCGATCAAAGGGTATTCTAACATCACTAAAAGGTAACTTATTAAATGACACAAAGTGTAGATTTAAAGTGTGGCTATAAGTCGCGGAAAACAATGTTATTCAATGGAAAAATGGGCTTCTTGGCGTTTAAACAAAGGTGTGGCTAGCCAACTCCATACTTAATACTGACAAATTAAGTTTTTTCCTGCATTCTTCCGGGGTTTTTTTACGGAATGCCGGGTGCTTTTTGAGTGGCCTGGTTCCCGACTGGTTGTGAGACTACCGCTCTACGTTTATGAAACGTAGAGAATAAGCACGGTGCACCAGTCTACTCATTGAGCTACATTTACGGCCGAAGAATGTCGAATTGCTTAACGAGATTACGTAATCACACGGAAATTACCTAGCATCAACCGCTTCACGAGTTTTCCATGTCAGACAAATCATCACACAGTTAAGAGAATACCATGTTTCCCTTACTTTATTTTCCAGCAATACATAGGGCTATTACTGTTGACTTACCTTGAGAACCATGCCGCGTTCATCAGGTGTATCACCGCATCTGCACTTTCTGCCGTAAACTTCGGACTCGGAACCAGCCGCAATAAATGTATCATACAACTTACAACCTGTCAAAATATCAGTGTTATATATGGTGGCTGATTTCTGCCATCTCGTTCTGGCGTGTTGGCGCGTTTGCAGGGCGCCAGAACGCCAGGACGCCAGGACGCCAATTATACGCGCCAAGACGACAAACAAGGCATTTATCGTTCTGGCGGGGGCGCCAACACGCTAAATTGGGAAGTTGTCGTCCTGGCGTTCTGGCGTCTTAGCGCGTTTGCAGGGCGCCAAGACGCCAAGACGACAAATGAACGCGCCAAAACGACAAATATGAACTTTGTCGTCTTGGCGCGTATAATTGTCGTCCTGGCGTGTTGGCGTCTTGGCGCCCTGCAAACGCCAACGCGCCAACACGCCAAGACGACAAATGAACGCGCCAAAACGACAAATATGGATTTTGTCGTCTTGGCGCGTATAATTGTCGTCCTGGCATGTTGGCAACTTGGCGCTCTGCAAACGCGCCAACGCGCCAGAACGAGATGGCAGAAATCAGCCACCATAGTTATAACTGTAAAACTGTAATTCATAAAGCAATGACTTTTATATTATTTATAAAAGAAGGCAAGAACAATTTGCGTGCCAACATCATCTTTAGTAAAAGGGTAGATCAATTAAAAACGACGTAGAATGAACATTCATATTGTACATTCTATCATTGTGGTGATCCAATAAGTATGTGAGAATTAATGTATCAAGCGGATGGTCAAGGCAAGCAAAGCCGCTCGTCATTCAGCAGTGACTAGGGTCTTGAGTTATAGCCAAAATACTGTTTTCTAATGTCACGTGACCTGACTATCAGCAAAACCACCAATCAGCAGATGAAGACCATGATATAGAGTCGAAATAATCAGGTTGCACCAACGTCATATGGCAATTTGTCCAGCCTTTTATGGTAGAGAAACCCTAGGTGTCCCTCTCCAGGGGCACTGTTTCAGGCATGGTTTAGCACTTCCCTAAACCAACTGGATGGCTTCCTCACTGAAGAATTCTACACCCGAAACGAGGTTTTGAACATACATCGGTAAGGGACAAGTGATTCAAAGTCAGAGACCTATACCATCCGGCCACGGAGGCCATTTATATATATAGCTATCAAATCATTTTGCATTGTGTGGTTTTATATTTTGCTCAATATTAACAGTGGCAATATTGAAACAATTTGTGGTCAAAATCACTTTCCCGTCACATTCGTGGCTTTCAATCCCAACTCTTCAACATTATTTTAACTGATGATGCCGTCCTAAAAGGTGTCATTCTCTATCATTAAAATCTGCAAAGTTGCCATATCGGTGCGACTTAAAACCTAACAAATTAAAATGAGAACAGTAATGTCAGACACCCTAAGGAGAAATGCGGTAGATATATATTGCACACAGCCATTTTGAAATTTAAAATGGCCGCCATACCGATGGCCAAACCAAGTATTATATGTATGGAATTCTTACTGGATGGCACTTTGACTATCATAACCTTTCAAAATATAACAAAAAAAATCCACAGGGTTACAATTCGCTAAAGACTACAGTTTGTCTTGGGTTGGAGATAATCATACCTTGTTCACAGATTCCATCGTTACAAATGCTACCACATGGGCAATCTCTGTAGATAGAACAAATGCAGTGTAAAGTGTTATACATGTATAATACATTTTAAGACTACTTCAAATTTTACAACGTTCTAAAATCCCAACTGACACTCTGGGAAAGGAGGGTTAAAACGCAAGTCACGTCTCAACGATAACATGTTACAACATCTCAACAACCAATGTAATTTAGTGTGTCTCTCTATGTGACCATTTCAGCATATGCCCATGAGTCTTAATTTTTTTAAACATACCTAAATTCTTAAAGTTACACAATAACAGTCGAAAATTTTCTAAAGTTATGCTACATCTGTATTTAAATTCATACTTTAACTTTTTGAATTTAAACATGATTTCACTCAGGGGCATATGAATGCAATCAATGTAGATAATACGTTTTCAAAAGAGAAAGGCAACCTCAACAATTTTATGCTGAAAGTGTTCTCTCTGAAATAGCCAGCACTTACTTCCTAAAATGAGGCAAACCCTGTGGGTGTTGAAAACTCTAACCGAAGGCATGTGTAAACGTTACAAACTCCAATTGAAGCATTTTAACTGAAAGTATTATTTTATTTGTTTTCTTGAATCAAACAGACCAACAAGTCTAAATACAAAGATTTCAGCTTTTAATTCAGCTAGTAGGTTTTCACTTACTCTACCAATTTGACGATATCAGCCTCTACCTCACGTGCATTGTATGGAAATACACGGTGTTTCACGATTGCACATTTGGACTCTTCGTCAGCTGTGACGTAAGCAGCAGCCATGATCAATACCAATGCGACTGCAAGCCGGGCCATCTTCTTGTCTCTTGATTTTCTGTAATCTAACAAAATCGATGCTTAACATTAAACCATTACGGAGTGGATTGATGAAAGATTTATATATGTAAGACATAACTGCTTATCACAAACCGACAACAAATGTTGGTTATACCGACTCCTTTCAAATCGATTATACTAAGGATTCTTAAAAAACATGTTATTATTTCAGGTCACCTTTCTAGCAAAAACAGTAACTGTTGTGGAACTAAGATAGTTATTGAAACAGAATGCGATTTAATATGAATGATTCGATTTACGGAAGGCAGTAACACGCCATTATAATTGTGTCCTTGGGAGAATCATTGGTGATCTCTAACCTATATTAGAGCTAAAACTTGATTTTGTCAGAGGACCGCTCCGATGTTTATATAATATCATTAATTAACCTTTTAAATAGTTTCATAGAGCATATTTCAGCGGTTGGTAATACAACTAATTTTAAGTCAATTTAAATGGCACTTACTGTTTTCCTATTGGGCTAAGGTACTGCGACATAGATCCAAAGGCCGTTTAAATCTGAATATGTCCACATTAAATTGCGCTTTATGTCGTTTATAATTTATAATTGGTGTACGAAAAATGACGACATGGCGGCAGCTGAAAGCTTATGTTCCACGCAAAAATAGTACTGTACACAACATATGGTCAAAATTCCAATGCCCATTAGGATCACCCGAGGCACGTATAATTTGTCAAAATCACTGGTGACACGGTTTTGGTTTATTACAATGCATGACATGTTTTGTACAATACTATCGACTTGAAAACTTCGTCCACTTATTTATTTATTTATTTATTTTGAAAATTTCAGTGATGATTGAATTTCGATAACTTGTAATGTAAATGAATTTTGTTTCGAAATATTTAAATTCACTATGCATTTTGTATAAAAAGAAAATAACGTTTATTTTCGTATAAACAACACTGGTGCGATAATCTCAAGGGCGACCATTTCCACAAGTCCAGACCAATCAAAAACATTTATGATCTAATATTTCTATGCAAATTAACGCCCTTGGTAGAGGGAGTCATGTAGATATATTACAATAGGTGCACATCTATATTCTTTATCATCTAAACGATTGAAGTATTAACTGTGTTGGATTCTATTTTGTACATACACATAATTAAGATTCATTTTATTACCCGAATATACTAAAAATGGTATACTGTGATGTCAAAGCATATTGTAATTGTATAAATTGATGTAAAATCGTGCATTAACAGTACTGAAGACTGTCATTATTCTATTGTACTAAATGCACACGGAGTCGTAATGATTTCCATTGTAAATACTCCATGTATTTCACTGTGTCCAAAGATAACATTTAAACACGAAATCTATTAATGCATGTTCGATGTATGAAAACAAAATTTAAGAATCATAAAGTACACTGGAATACAACACAGTTGTTATGAAGATGTAGCTATAAAACTCTCTACGTTACATTTGGGCTCATCCACAAGCTAAGTTGAATCTCTCTAAGGTATAAAATGACATTTGACGGGCCTCATTCTAATTCAGTTAAGGACGCAAGAAAAGTAATCACTTCGTACAATAATCAATTTTAAACGATTACTATTTCTCGTCAAGAAGGTGTCGCTTCTAGAAAATGGCCATGGTGTGAAGTTTATTTCAAAATATTGCACTGGTATATTAGTAAAGCTGTGTGTATTTTAATGCTGCGAAATGCGCTAATTTGCGGTCAAAGAGAGACTAAATGAAAGCAAATAGAATATATTCGCTTGATAATGCTAGTAAACTCTTTGCATCAGCGACGCAGATGTTTCTTTCTGTGAATTTATTTGCTAAAAATAAAACTTTAAAATGTTCGATGATAAATTGACATATCATTCGGAACTTTGACCATGCAGATAGGACACAGAATGTCATATCTATAAACAGATGTTGTAATACATCGCATGATTGATTAGTCAATGCGGATAGTAGTCGCAACTTGACCGCGATGGTTGACCTTAGACTGATTATTCATATCGATTATTTCATTGTAGAAATATGGTGTGCTTAGGTTAGGTGTGTTTAAATGTATGAAAGCAAAGATATGAAGTGTTTAACGTACACTCCTTTTCAATAATAGGTTGTGCCTCATTATGTATTATAATACAAAGGTCAACCATCGGAGTCAAGTTGCGTCCACTATAACAATATTAGTATCTAGGACTATGACTACGAACGTGACTTTGCTTCGGCGTGGGTTGGAGAGTGCACTCTAAGGATTTAAGATATCTCAAAAGGTGATTGATATTGCCTGCAAATACAACAGAGGTCATATAGTTTCATAACTTCATACTTATTCCAGCATCAAACCTTTTATGCGTGCCGCCCTTCTACTTGCCAAACGCTAAATGCCATTTACTTAATGCTAAATACTAATCGCTAAATGCTCAATGTTTAAAATGAACTTTCAAATGGTAACTGTAAAATGATAAATGCTAATTGTAAATTGCAAAACAAATGCAGGTCAAAAAGGCTAAATACTTCATTTCTATATATATGCTTATTTAAATAACGAGCTTAAAGAGTTATTAGCCTATTTGTAACATAAATTTTTGACTCTTTAAAACCGTTTTTAATCATTTTAGGGTAAACAGTTTTAGTCCCACGTTTGCCTGACTAGTGTTTTAGACCTGACTGGCACAGTTTTATATGTTTTCAATAATTTGGTTATAACCATTTATCTTTTTGAATATTAGACATTTAGCAACTGGTATTTAGCATTTAGTGCATGTATTCGTATGGCCGGTGCGCCATGCTAATTGCCAAATGCCAAATATTAAATGCTAAATGCCAACTACTTAATGCTAAATGCCAGTTATTTAACTCTATGTGCCAATTACTTAATGCTACATACCAAATGCTTTATACCATGCACGTAATGCTAAATGCTAAATGTCAAATAGCTAATGCATGCTTATTGCTAAATGATAAATGCTAATTGTCAAATTCTTAAACTTTATGACTTCTAACTCTTAACCTAGTGAAAGTAACTTTAAATTATTAAAGACATATAATATTCTACTAGTCTGACAGTAACATGTTTTATCGGCCATAAGAACATTGGACCGAAAGTTTTTCCCTTAACATTTTTAGAAAAAAAATTTTTTTAATAAAGACAAAGATATACTAAAAAGGTCAATGACTGTTTAAAGGATGCATTCATACACTGATATATTCAGCTCTTTTTTCAAATAAGCACATAAGCATTTGGCATTTATTGTTTTGCATGTCTCATTTAACAATTAGCATTTATCATTTGGCAATTAAGATTTGACAGTCATTATTTGACATAATAGCATTTTCACTAACTATTTGTCATTTCGCATTTGGCAATTAGCATGGCGCACCAGCCTTCCGTAGTATATGGGATATAGTATGAGTTTCCATATGCGCACCCAGCTACCATTAGCCCCACAATAATAAACACATTCAATTAGCATACGGAGACGCCAAGAAGCAATAACAAGAGGGTCATGATGACCTTTATCGCTCAACTGTTAAACTTGGCCTTGGAATCATCAAGATAAACATTCTGACCAAGTTTAATGAAGATAGGGTCATAAATGTGGCCTCTACAATGTTTACAAGCTTTTCCTTTGATTTGAGTGGTGACCTAGTTCTTGACCCCACATGACTCAGTTTCGAACATGGCATAGGAATCATCAAGATAAACATTCTGACCAAGTTTCATGAAGGTAGGGTAATAAATATGGCATCTAGAGTGTTAACAAGCTTTTCCTTTGATTTGAGCGGATGACCTAGTTTTTCACTCCACATAACCTAGTTTCGAAACTGGCCTAGGAATTATCAAGATAAACATTCTGACAAAGTTTCATGAAGATAGGATCATAAATGTGGCCTTAAGAGTGTTAACAAGCTTTTCCTTTGATTTGACCGGGTGACCTAGTTTTAGATTCCATATAACCCAGTTTCAAACTGAAGATAGTTTTTAACCCCACATAACCCAGTTTCAAAACTGGCCTAGAGATATTCAAGATAAACTTTCTTTGCAAGCTTCATGAAGATAGGATTAAAAATGTGGCCTCTAGGGTATTAACAAGATTTTCCTTTGATTTGACCTGGAGACCTAGTTTTTAATCCACATAATCCAGTTTCAAAATTGGCCTAGAGATATTCAAGATAAACATTCTGTGCAAGTTTGTATCAAATCAAAGCATAAATGAAACCTCTATAAGGCTGAAAGGGCTAAAATAGAAAAGTTTGCCCTTTCAGGGGCAGTAACTCTAGAACCCATGACGGAATCTAGCCGGTTTTCAAAAGGAACCGCGATCTTATTGTGACTTAAGTTGTGTGCAAGTGTGGTTAAAATCGAATGTAAAATGTCACTTCTATCGTGTTCACATGGTAAAAATTAACAAATTATGGCTCTTTCAGGGGTCAATTAAGGGCCGTAACTCAGGAACCTATAATTAGATCTGACGGATTCATCATGGAATCCAAGATCTATTGTTGTTAAAGTTGTTAAAGTTATTTTTTAAGTTTGTATCGAATCAAACCATAAATGAAGTATCTATATGTCTGCAAATGCCAAAATAGCAAATTTTGGCCCTTTAAGGGGGCCATAACTCTGAAACCCATAATGGGACGGACGGACGGACGGACGAAGTGAGCTAAAAAATAAAACAATTTAAGGCTCTGTTCAGGTAGGTATTTTATATTCGTAACCCTGCATACACTATACTGCTACATCATCTACTCTAAATACATTGGTAATCGTTTAGAGATCAATGTACTTTATTACAAGGCCTTTCTCTAAATAATTTATTTACGTATGGATATGGTGTTAGTGTATAGACAACAACGGCTGACAGACAGATCGATGTCATTGTGATGTAGGTCGGAGTGATAGAATAATGACATGTGCATTTAGACACTAACTTATTAAATTATTTATTTAGTTCTCTTTTTGTTACCTATCATTTTTAGACATTTTATTCCGAAAATGTTGATACTGCTACAGTTGATGATGGTGATAGTCATGAAGTTGCAATGGTTGAATTTAAATTGAATTCCGAACAAAGTGTTTTTAAGTGTTCGCAAAAGTAGATACATTTGGTGCGATCATTTGGTGCGATCTCGTCTGCTGTAAATGTATTGTTAAAAGTTCACCGCAAAATATTGTGCAGCTTATTTCGTATAAATTAATTGATGCAAAACACTTCATAATGTAAGTGTTCTCCCAGCTAATTATGCTTACCATCCGGTCTAAACAACTAAAGTAAAACTATATAAATACAACACTTATTATACAGTTTCTAGAGTTTCTAAGACAGTAGCTTTATATTTTGTTGAAAGATGTGCCGTTTAAGCTTTTTTCTCTTATACGCCATTGGTTATCAAATTATTTTTGAATCAAAAGCGGACATGGGGACGGATTTTATCCTCGAACTCGTTTCTTACTTTGACACTTTGATGACAGAAGTAAATAAGCTTCGGCAGGAAGTGACGTCGGTAAACAAAGACGTAGACGTATTAAAGAGCCGGTATGAGATATTTGACGATACACGGAAAATTCAGGTAGGCAATAATATCATGATAATTTGTGTCTATCGCTCATTGCATGTGTATTCAGTAAATGGCGGGACTTCCGTTGTCGAGTGAATAAAGTTGATAATTTCAAATTACATGCCCTTCGCCGGCTGTTCGACATAGAAAATTATTTCATGTCAAAAAGAAATTCAGTTACATTGCGCAAGGTCGGTGGCCCAGTCTGTAGCCGCCATATGATTTATAATTGTGTTGGGTCAAACAAGCAATCATCAATTTTGCAACCTTCGTTTAATAATGCCGACTCAAAAAAAAATGAAAAAGGGAGGAAAATGCGTGAAAAAATGACTAATATTTTATTAAAAAGTTGGCTTTCTGTGGTGGCATATTTCTGCCACGAGATATCACGATAATTTGTAAACTTTGCAAGAAATGTGTGTATTTTTTTTCTGAAAACATTTCACTGCAATAAATAATATTTTCTAATATTCTTAATGCTTGCAACTGCCATGAGATGCTCGGTAACTATCAAGATAATATTTTAAACTCTCCAGCAAAGTTGTGCGTTTTTCTGAAAGCATTATCGCAATCATTTTTTTTTTCTTGATATGTTTTTATTTCCAGGAATCTTTAGAATATTGCGATAATACTTTTCAGAAAAGTTCGAAATATAAAGATAATTTCTGAAAGTATCGAGAAAGCTTATCTAGCTAATAAATTGCAGTTGTTGGCTCTTACACAAAAGGTATCGAGAAAAAAATGTAAATTACGAAAACTTTAAATAGTGCATGCACATCCATACTGTACGTTTATCGCTACAAAATCAGTTTAAGAACTTGTTTGCAACTGATACATATAAGTGAACAGTTTGGATCCAGATTCAAATTGCTGATCTGGATCCATACTGGTCGCAATGACCTAAAGCTTGTTGTCGCACAGTAGCGCTATGTAAGATACATTTTCACACAAAAGCACACAATTCTACCTCTCTCACAGCAAAACAATCAATATGATGTTCTTTTATCTCTGAATTTACAAAATAATTTTCTCGTAAGAACGAAATGCCAAATCGTATTCACGAGGTATCGTCTAGCAATGCGAAAAATAGAAGTAATTACGGGATAATAAGCACTTTTGTTTCTAAGTGAGCCTGTGAGACTTTCCTACAATGTTGTATCAACAACACGTCAAATTAAAGTAAATCCTCTTTGTGTATACTTGAGACGAACAATATTGATTGTTTTGTTGCCAGCTGTTCCTAGTTTTCTCGCAAATATTGATCAAATTGCAGCCGATTCATCCGACAACGGCAAAGATGCCAAGAGAGAGGGAGGGAGAGGGAGGGAGAGAGAGAGAGAGATCGTTTTGGAAAGAACAATGATAATAAGTGCACCAATACTTGCAATGTTTAACACTCAAGGTATCCGATCCACAAATAATATATATTATATAACAGTGCTATTAAAATATATAAAATATTGATGCCTGGTAAGCTCATATAATTTTGGTAACATTTGGTTTAAACAATATTATAAGGAAGTCATACTTGCTTACGAAAAGTCAGTGGTTCTACCCAGGTGGCCACACGTGCGTTAAATAATGCCAAATTAGGCACCTGCGGTACTCCTCCGCATTAAAAAAAAATAACCTATCAATATGACGGTGTGACGTTAAATTCAATAAAAAAAAATGTGTGTATTGATCGTTTTATTGTGCCAACCCATTTGAGAATTTGTCAGTTCAAACTTTTGTTTTCGGCAATCTTGTCGGGTCGCCTGATCAATAGCATTTAATGCAGATTTATAATAAAAACCTTTTTTTATGTTACCGCTGGGGCGAAACATATAGATGCTCGAGAACCTCCAACATTGTGAATTTATTTAGAACCTTTTAAATCTTCACTGGCGAAATTTACCATTGAATTAAATAAAAATCAAGACATTTTAAAATTGCATGTTTTTGTGAATATGTTTAAGAATCGGCTTTGAAACACACCATTAATTGTACACGGTCGAAACTGATTTTCCCTCTCAACTTGCTGAACAAAATGTACATAAATACGTTAAAGAGGGCATAATTAATAAATCTTCGACATGTAAACTTGTATCTATGCTGAGAATATCAGTTTGCAGAAGTATTCTCGAAATTGCAAATGCGCAATTCAGAATGCACTCGTCAGAAACATTCCAGCTCTAGTGTACGACCGGCTAGGCTGTTCGAAGCACGGGAGGGGATCCAACGTATGTTTTCCCAAATGGGCACCGCTTAAAATCATATGTTGTGCTTCCGGTAGTACATATGTGGTAAACATTTCGCAGAAAAGTACGTGAGATTTTTATTTGTGATTGAAATATTGTGAAAATGACATTGTTTTGCCAAAAACTCGCGATACAGTGCAACCGAGTATACATTACCTAGCATGTAAGTGCATTTACCTTACCTGTATTTGTAGAAATGACGGAGAAAAACGTATTCTCCGTGAAGCGGTATAACTGAAAAATAGCAACATTTTTATCAACAGATGGAAATATGTTGTTTAGTTGCCATGCGGGCCGCCTGCTTAATTTTGCTCTCGCAACCTTCTGTATGCTAAACCCCATTCAGAAGAAAAAATATTTGGCGATCACTTTGCTAGAACAATATTTTTTTGGGCGAAAAACCGAATGGGATACATATGTTGTGCATGGGCTATATATGTGGTGCATTAGATTTTTTAGAACTCCACAGATCTTGAGCTTAAATGGTACCTGGATAAAGAAACGAACAGGAAATACGTGCCAAGTATATGTCACATCAGTCCAAAAATTATATACATTTGTATGAAAGGGATAACTTATAAACGAGCACAGATTAAAGTTTATATTAGATGTTGTAGAACATTTCCACTTAGGAGTCAACGCATCTCTCCTAAATCCGAAGGCGTTAATGTGTTGCTTATGTGTGTTGACCTGTAAATGTCGGAAATATGCATGTTTAGTTTGGTGTATAGCATATTAGCTGCTGATACGGTCTGCGTAATTATATGTTCTTGAACCTAGTGTTCTTTTCATGTTTGCTTTACCCGTTCATGTGCGCCTCTATATATATCTTCGGCGGTATTTTGCATCGTTAACTGTGGAAATTGTCTGTCCGTGAACTGAGTTATAGAGCAAAATATCTGTCTCGGGCAACGGACTCAAAAATAAAATGTAATAAATACTTTACGGTCAGGGTGTTTCAGGGGGTATTTTGGTTTGCCCGATACGGAACTACTGGTCCAGCCTCTCCATTACATGTACATATGATATTGCGGACCTGGCACATACTTGTGTAAAACTACCTTGTTACATGTATACCACAACTCCACATTCTAGGCCTATCATAGTTTATGGAAATATAGGTGGGAGGTTATACTGCAAGGTACACGGTCATATAATCAGAACATAGCTGCGTCTGGTAGGTAACTTAATCAAATTAAGGGCCCAGGACATATTGCATAATTTAATGACCATGCTCGGTTATATTCACACAATTTTGACCGAGTACCTTGTGGTATACCCTCCCTCCTATATTGCAACAAACTGCGTAGTTCAACACAAGTAAGTGTCAGGTCCACAATATCTTATGTATTGGAGCGGCCGGGCCAATAGTTCTGTATCGGGCAAACCAAAATTACATCCTGAATTGAAATCCCAGACCCTAAAGTATTTATTACATTTTATTTTCGAGTCCGTTGCCCGAGACACAGGTATTTGGCTCTATAACTCAATTCACGTACATGATTCAATGACAGACAATTTCCACAGTTAACGATGCAAAATACCACCGAAGATATATATAGAGGCGCACATGAACGAGTAAAACAAACACAAAAAGAACACTAGGTTCAATAACATATAATTATACAGACCGTATCGGCAGCTAATATGCTATACACCAAACTATACATGCATATTTCCGACATTCACAGATCAGCACACATAAGCAACACATAAACCCCTTCGGATTTAGGAGAGATGTATTGACTCCTTAGTGGAAATGTTTTACAGCGTCATATGTAAGCTTAAAGCTGTGTTCGTTTCTAATATGTTATCCCTTTAAGGCCTAAAAAATTCTTTGTTTCCGGTAACATGCTCAAAATAATTAGGGTAGGTAGGTCGGAAAATCTTTTTTTTTTTTTTTGATTTTTTTTTATTAAGGGAGACTTTTCGGAAATTATTTTTGTGTCTGTCAAAAAATGATTACAAATAAGGGGGTTATGCCTTTAAAGCATCAGTAAGTTGATTTCTAACATCACTGGCATTGTTTAAAGCATAAAAAGTGCAGTTTTGCAACTTTTTGTTAAAAAGTTGAAAAAAATATTCTCCAAGACCATAAAAACATTAAGGGTCGGGCCAAAAATTTAGGGTAGGTCGGGATACCGGAAACAAACAATTGTTTTACGCCTAATATACATGTATATAATTCTTGGAATAATGTGACATACGAGTACTTGGCACGTATTTCCAGTTCCTTTCTTTATCCGGGTACCATTTAAGCTCAAGATCTGTGGAGTTCTAAAAAGTCTAGTGCACCACATATGTAGCCCATGCACAACATATGTATCCCATTCGTTTTCTCGCCTAAAAACATTTTTCTAGCAATGTGATCACCATATTTTTTTTTCTGGTTGGGGTTTTGCATATGAAAGGTTTCGAGGGCAAAATTTAAGCAAGCGCAGGGCAATTACAACATATTTCCATCTGTTGATAAAAATGTTGCTAATTTTCAGCCATACCGCTTCACGGAGGATAAGTTTTTCTCTGTCATTTCTACAAATACAGGTAGGGTACATGCACTTACGTGCTAGTTAATGTATACTCGGTTGCACTGCATCGCGATTTTTTGGCAAAATAATGTCATTTCCGCAAAATTCAATCACAAATAAAAAAAAACCTCACCTGTTTTTCTTCGAAATTTTTACCACATATGTACTACCGGAAGCACAACGTATGAATTTAAGCGATGCCCATTTGGGAATACATATGTTGGATCCCATCCCGTGTAAATAACTAAAAAACAACAACAACAACAACAAAAAAAAAAACATTTACCATAGCTCGAAACGGCGTAGATATCAATACAGTAGCTGCGTGTGACATACATACCTATCCTTGGACATTGCTTAAAACAAAGAATGAATATAAATGGGCATAGAAATATGACAGAAAAAAGTTAAATTTAAAACCTGCAGAATCAAAAGTCGATTTTCAACGAATGTAATTTGTAATTAATCATAACGCATTTATAATGATTGCAATGTAGAACCACGGCACTTGAGATAATGTAATTTACGAGTATTGCCATGTTTGTAAGTGTCAAGTTGCATCCTCTTATTTACACACATGAAAGTTAAGAGTTGTCACTTCGACGAAGAAAATCTGTGATAAGCAAATCTAAGTATTCCATTAGCCTATAGCAATTTGTAGTATGGCCATATCAAAGTGTGGAAGAACTTGAATCAAACATACATATATCCTAAAAATTCTGCTATAATGCTACTCCATTTTATATGATGTAGCTTTTCTTTTGACGTCTCTCAATTATTTTCAGGTGAAGGACAATAAACAAACCCCACAAGCTCAGTCCAAAGTCATTTCCAAAGACGAACAAGATAAATGTCGGCTTCCGAATGACAAACATGTATCAAGTTTGATAAAAGAGACGATTAAACAAGAGAAAACGTATTTGAGAAAAACTATTGCAAAGTCGTTGCTGTGCTCAAGCGGGCCCATGACGAAAGAACTGAAAAAGTTAGCAAGGATTTCCAAAATCTTGAAGCAGAAATATATGAAAATCTCAAACGAGCCCATGGCGCTCACAGCGAAAGATCTGAAAAAGTTAGCAAGGAGGTCCAAAATCTTGCAGCAGAAATATACGAAAATAGGACACAGCTGAGGTAAGCTGATATACAAACAAAACTCGTGCATATTACACGGATGTTCGTCATTATCCAATGCCATTCTATCACTATAGCCTAAACACTTTTTTTCTTTAGATATTTATATTAATTTACATATGCTTTATAATAGTAAAGCTGGTAGGTAGTTGGTAGTTGAACATTCGAATAACCAACTACATACTAGTTGCCAGTTGGTTATTCAAAATTTATTGGAAACTTCTACTACATTTTAAACTCAAAATAAAACATGTAGTCTAGCAAAACTTATAAGTTTGGTGGTGTATGGTTTTCAATTTCGCATGAATATGCAACTTCTTACTGGAATGTAGCTAGTTATTCAAATTTTGAAAAGATCCAGACCTATTATGATTAGACAAAATCATACAATTTAAAACTTAATTTGCTGCAAGATATCAGTATCAAACACTTAATGTATAGATGAGTCTCGAAAAAACATTCAAGAGAGCCAGTTGCCAATTCGCATGTGAATAACCAACTGCCTACTGGTTTGCAGTTGGTTATTCGACATTTTTCAGGAAACCATTTGTTTGTCAAAAATGATAAAATCATTCAAACTAACATTTCATTTGCTCTAATCTTTTAATATTCAACACTTTCAATGTATTTTAAGCAGTCTTCATGAACATCAATAGGGCTAGTTGCCAATTCGCGAGCCAGTTGCCAATTCGTAAGCGAATAACCAACTGCCTTCTGGAAGGTAGTTGGTTATTGATCCTTTTTTTTTAAATTCCGTCTTTCAGTTGAAAATGATTTATTCTTTCAAGTCAATCACTAGTTTGTCTTCAAAATTATATTTAACTATCGAAATGCAATCAACAGAGCCAGGTACCAATTCACAACATGTTGAAGAAAATGTTTTGTTTTAGATGTAAAAGAATAAAATCATTCAATTTAACATTTCAAACTTTGTCCTAACTCTTCATTATCTAACAATTTAAATATTTAGATGAGTCTAAGAAACATTCTACAGAGCCAGTTACCCTTTCGCGTGCTAATAACAAACTGCTTAGTTTCAGGAAAACATTTTTTCGTCAAAAACGATAACATCATTCAGTTTAACTAATACTATTGGCTTTTTCTTCAAGGAATAATAAATTTGTTCCTATATTTTATCAGTTAATAAAATATAGGCAAGAGTTAGGATGCGTAATAATTAAATCACGAGTGCTTAGCATAAGTGATTTAATTATTCGCATCCAAACGACTGGCCGTATTTTATTAACTGATAAAATCACAAATGATTCTCCTGGGAATTCATGCTATGGTGCTGTCAATAAGACCTTGTTAAGAGTAACAAAAGGGGTTAATGTCTTCTTCAATAGGCATATAACAGTACCTACAATGAAAAATATGTTTTTTATTATTGTTATCATTAGTATGGTTAATTTACTTGATCAAGTCAGTTGTACACTTATCAAAACAGTAATAAATTTAAAGTAATGATTATAGAAAATACAAACACGTAGAGTATCATTTTTTGAATGTGTAATTATAAGTGATACCTTTATGAATTAACAGTAGACTTATATAGTGAAAAAATATATATTTGAAAATCAACATAATAAACAATTCGGTATAATGCAGAATTATGAAGATATATGTCACAGGGAGAAAAATGACGAATTCAGCAGCTGACTTCTAACCCAGGTCAGAGAATGAACCTGCACCGATTTTCCGTAATGTGCTAGGAAATAAAAAATAATCTTGAGGGAAATTATGAAATGGAAATAACTCGATTATAAAAGATGTAACTGAAAATGAAAAAGAAATATAAAAAGATTATAGAAATTGATTTAGATACAATGTATATTAAACATATTTTAACATACACAAAAGGGATTCTCAAACATATGTTAATTTTCAATTTATTGAATATAGAAAGAATATTATATAAAATTTGTTGTTTACAGTAACACCAAGCGGACAATAAATGACTAATATTTTTATTCTGAATAATTGCTTTTTTGGTTTACTTAATATGATAAAAGAAAACAGTCCATAAAATTTTCATTACATTTATTGGAACTGTAGAAGTACTTTTAACTGAAAAATTTTCAATTTTCATATGCCCTTGAACCTGTCCTGAAATGAACTTAGGTAGTTTAACCAAAGATGTTTGGCGCTAGTGAAGTGTGCACATTGTTTAACATTCCAATTCGTAATATCCCCATTAACGCCACCGATTTACGACCTCAGATTCCTTGGCCAGGTTAATTTATGACTCTGATCCTGAAACGGACAATTTGATTAAGCGCCTATTTCTATACAATGGCATATTCAATGGTGTTGAACATAATAATAGTGATGATAACTAGCTATTTTACCTTTATCAAATGTACAGTGTTATTGAATTTTACCTGCAGGTTTGTTTTTCAATATATTTTCAATTGTGATTTACTGCCATATTGATACATTTACTGGTAGGCAAATTGACTTCCTGGAGAATGTCGAATACTAGTAACCAACTGTTGAATGCATTTAAAGGAATAAATATTAATATTTAAGGACAAAACGAAAATTAAAATGAATGTTTTTATCATTTTCGATCAAAAAAATGACTGTCTGGAAAATGTCGAATAACCAACTGCCTACCAGTAGGCTGTTGGTTATTCGCACGCGAATTGGCAACTGGCTCTCCTGTGTGTTTCCAAGACTGATCAATACGTTGAAAGTGTCGGATATTGATATGAAAGAACAAAATAAATGCTAAATTGAATGATTTTATCCATTTGTGTCTGGAAAAAAGGCTTTCCTGAAACACATCTCGAATTGGCAACTGGCTCTCCTGGTACTTTCGGAGACTGCTGAATGCATTTAAAGGAATAAATATTAATATTTAAGGACAAAACAAAAATTAAAATGAATGCTATTATCATTTTCGACCAAAAAAAATGACTGACTGGAAAATGTCGAATAACCAACAGCCTACCAGTAGGCAGTTGGTTATTCGCACGCGAACTGGCAACTGGCTCTCCTGAGTGTTTCCAAGACTAATGTATACGTTGAAAGTGTCGGATATTGATATGAAAGAACAAAATAAATGTAAAATTGAATGATTTTATCCATTTGTGTCTGTAAAAAGGCTTTTCTGAAACATTATCTCGAATTGGCAACTGGCTCTCCTGGTACTTTCGGAGACTGCTGAATGCATTTAAAGGAATAAATATTAATATTTAAGGACAAAACAAGGATTAAAATGAATGTTTTTATCATTTTCGACCATAATAATGACTTACTGGAAAATGTCGAATAACCAACTGCCTACCAGTAGGTAGTTGGTTATTCGCACGCGAATTGGCAACTGGCTCTCCTGAGTGTTTCCAAGACTGATGTCTACGTTGAAAGTGTCAGATATTGATATGAAAGAACAAAATAAATGTTAAATTGAATGATTTTATCCATTTGTGTCTGAAAAAAAGACTTTTCTGAAACATATCACGAATTGGCAACTGGCTCTCCTGGTACTTTTGGAGACTGCTGAATGCATTTAAAGGAATAAATATTAATGCTTAAGAACAAAACAAGAATTAAAATGAATGTTTTTATCATTTTCGACCAGAAAAATGACTGTCTGGAAAATGTCGAATTACCAATTGCCTACCAGTAGGCAGTTGGTTATTCGCATATGAATTGGCAACTGGCTCACCTGAATGTTTCAAAGGCGGATCTATATATTGGAAGTGATTTGTATTGAAATCGAAAAGCAAATCAAGTCTAATTGTACGATTTGATTGTTTTAAAATAGGTTTTGATTTTTTTTTCTTCAAAATTTGAATAACTATTTACTTTCCAGTATGCAGTATTCATGCGAAATGAAAAGTGATAAACCAATACCTCAAAATTGATAACATAATTATGCTATATTGTGTTTTATTCTGAGTTTAAAAAGGTAATCGAACTTGCTAATACATTTTGAATAACCAACTGGCAACTAGTAAGTAGTTGGTTATTCGAATGTTCAACTACCAACTACCAACTGCCTACCAACTTTACTGTCATACTACAATGATAATATGTAGTAGGTGTTCATATTTTGGATCATGTCTTTAACGGGGGCTGGACATGAGACCGTGTTTTGAAGATTATTAAGCCAAATTGTTTAAATTTGATTGTTTCCCTTTATACCATTTTAACGTTAATCTCCCTTATCTTGATAATCTTGACACACTACATTGATTTTCTTAATTAGGGGTATTGTAACGACATGGAATGAAACATTACTAGTGGAGTTTATATCTTGCCCGAGGTTATTTGCAGAATACATAACACATAATTTCTTCAAATTGGTGATTTTTAACGATAATCGGGTTTTTGTTTCAAAACTGAGTCGGGAAGGTTATTCCCATTACTCGGCGTAACTTTTAGATATGAATTTAATCTTTTGATTATGTCTTTTAAGGGCAAAAATGTATGTGAATCATAAATTTAAAGTTAATGAATTAAAAAAATAATTTTTAAAATTTAAATATTCTTATTTAAACATGTAATTTAAAATAACATTTTGTATTTAATTTTACACACACGGAATTAGATCGACGCACATGTATATATCTGATATATATATAAAATTTGTAATTTCTACAAATTGGTGATTTTGAATGATAATCTGGTATATGTTTCAAACAAAGAAGTATAAAATACAATTTCAATAGGCGTAAATTGACCGATAAAGGCTAATCGATACACTCGATAAGCTGTTTTCAAGGGAGACAATTTCATCAATAAGCCACCAAATTGGCTTAGATTTCTGGGTATGAAAACGAAATACACTTTAAATGACTCTGATATCGTGGGTAGTATACCTCAACGGAGTCTGTTAAAGTTTCATACCTCCTCAAGATGAACATAACATGCCAATTTTTGCGAGGATAGTAATCTATAGTTGATTTTAACAAGAGATGCCAGAGGACCGCAATGCTCGATTGTCAAATTTTTGTAAATGAATGAATACATGATAGAGGGAATGTGTTTGTTCTTCGTGAATATGAGATAGCCTCTATATCTCACCGGGCTGTGACTACAGTATATTTTCACGAGATCGTAACGTGAGCAAAACGTGAAGATTTTCCAAATTCGAGGTGAGGACTATTCCATATTCACGAAAAGAAAAAAAAACAACCTAATTTTCTTTTTATTTCATGCTTATTTACTTTGAAATACGCTCTTTGCTACAAATTTTGATACTAGCGCGAAAACGCGACAGTCGTTTCGTGATATTACAATGATACACATTACATAAACTTCTATTTCATTCTATTAGCTAACCCGAATTTTATTACGGGTGAGCTAGTAGTACAAGTACAAGTGGGTGGTCTGTCGTCCATCGTCCATTTACATATTTTCAGAATTACACCAAACTTGGTCAGTAGCATCCTAGTATAGATCTCTATCAAGTTTGTTCCAATGGTTTACCTTAGCCGCTTTTAGGGCCGCCAGAGCTAAAAACAGAGAAAAAAACCGTTACACGACCTTGATGGATCTTCATCAAACTTGGTCTGTAGCATCATTATAAGGTTATACCCCAAATCAATTCAAATGGAAGCTCTTGACAACTTTAAGGGGCTGCTAGAGCTTCATTAAGAAATGCCTTCAGGCGACTTTTTTTCATGAACCACTCGATCGATCTTCGTCAAACTTGATTAATATAGCATCATCATAATGCCCTCTACTAATTTTATTCAGTTTGGGGCATTGGCCCCTTTTAGGGACTGCTAGAGCTAAAGATAGAAATAAAACCCTGAACGACTTCTTCTCATGAACCGCTGGATGGATCTTCATCAAATTTTGTCTGTACTATCATTATAAGGTGCTCTCCCGAATTTATTCAAATGGGGTGGGGGGCACCTGACCCCTTTTAGGGGCTGCTAGAAATAAAGAATAGGAACGTCTTTAAATGACTTTTTTCCTCATAAACCGTTGATAAATCTTTTATCGAAGTTAATTTGTAGCATCATTATAAGGTTTCCAACTTTGTTCAACTGGAGGCATTTGGTCCCTTTTAGAGGCTGCTGGAGCTAAAAATAGAAATACTTTTAAACTATTTCGTGTAATGAACTGCTTGATAGATCTTCATCATCATCATCATTTTTTTCAAATGGGGCCCCCTGGCCCCTTTTAAGAACCACTATAGCTAAAAGTAGAAATACCATTAAACGACTTCTTCTCATGAACCACTGGAAATAATATCATTAATCTTGGTGTCTAGCATCATCGTAAGGTCTCCTGCCAGTTTTGTTCAAATGGGGACGCTTGGCCTCATGTAGGAGCCACTAGAGCTTAAAATAGAAATACAAAATGTACCTTTAAATGACTTCTTCTGATGAACGCTAAATGGATCTTCATCAAACTTGGTGTGTAGCATCATTGTAATGTCCTCTCCCAAATTTGGTCAAGTGTGTGTGTTTGGATTTTTAGGGGGCGCTGTAGTGTAAAAATGGAAAAGAACTTAATTGACATATTCTCATCAAATTTTGTCTGTGGCATCATTGTGAAGTCTTCATCCAAACTTGTTCAAATGGTCCCTTTTAGGGGTCACCATAGCTAAGAATAGAAAACTTCTCATGCACCGCTTAAGGGATGTTCATCAAACTTAATCTCTAGCATTATTGTAAGTTCCTCTCCCAGATTTGTTCAGATGATCTTGTTTGGTCCCTTTTAGAGGACATCAGAGTTAAAAATAAAATAAAAATAACTTCTTATCTTGAAGTTTGTTCTAATAGTAACACATTTTTGGACCGTCACAGCAAAATATAGAAAAAAATCCAACTTTAAATAATTTTTATTTTAATGCACTTCTTAAAGGGCAAGAAATGCCTGACAATAAGTTATTTTAAATGAAAGTCACCCCAAAGCCTTTCATAACGCTAAAAGTTTTTTTTAAACTCGGACCGCAATGTTGAAAAAAATAAGGAAGTTTGAAATTCAGAAAATGGCTAATCATGGAGGCATTTACACATTGCTGAATTTTTGTTTTTAGCAAATAACCTTTTTAAATAGATTAACGTTATATATTTCTTGAGTGTAATATGTAAAATATGGTAATTTCTTTCAATGTAATATAGAAACAAAATGGCCACCATTTGACCCAATATTTAGATGCTCATAACTTTCTCATTTTAAAGCTGATTTTGAAAATTCTTTCACTTCTTTAATAAAAGATTTAAGAAATCCTAGCAGACAGAACTAACACAAGAACAACATTGCCTTTCCCTTTAAAAGATGTTAACCTTGGTCAAAAGCAAGGTCAAATGGTCAAGGTCCTTTTCAGGTGAGCGACTTAGGCAAATTTTGGCCTCTTGTTATTTTTGTTGCAGCGTAACTTAAAGAAATTCTTATCAAGTAACGTGATATGAATCGGGTTTAAGCTATAACGAACAAAGCGCGACTACGAATTCCATCCCGTAAAAAATTAAAATCGTATGAAATCATTTTAAATTTATTAAACTAGTTGGATAAAATAATAAAATACAAGGCTCCGCACATGTGACTTAAAGCCATGTTACACCTCAAAATGGTAGCAACGCATTTTGGTAGTCACTACCAAAATTCGGCCGAGTTTTGGTAGCGACAAAATGCGTTGCAAGGGTACATACGATGTGTTAAGGATCATGGAATGGAACGTATTTTGGTAGCTTTTTCTACACCAGGGGCTGTGCTCATTTTTACATTACGCACAAAAGAGAGATGAAAGGAGGAAATGTCTCCTATAAAAATGGTGGGGGAGGTGGTTCGGAGTTCCCCTCCCGAGATATAGTTTTCTTATAAAAACAACCAAAATGTAGATTCCTGAGCGTGTGAAAGGGGCCTCAAACGACTGAATTGTTTTGTTGTTGTAATGTGCTAGTGTTGTCAGAGGGATAGTCCACCACGAAAATGTTGAATTCTGTAAAACGAAGTACAAGTGTGAGGATGACTCTTGGGTCCTCCACCAAGATATTTTTTAATTCATCCCACATAAACATAAATTGTGAATTCTTTGCGTGTTTTAGGGGTCTTAGATAAATATTTCCGGCAATTTTTTTTTCTCTTCGAAGGTGAAGGGTTTCGATAGTCCACCACAGATACCTTTGAAACACAACGTGAAAGAATGGTAAAATGTGGGCTTACTCGAATAATTTTCAAAAAACTAAATTCTCCGCCGTTAGATTTAGATTTTTATTTTGGTGTATACATGCGAGTGGTATTTTGGACAACGCACGGAAATGGTGGGTTCTGTGTGTTTAGGGTAAGAGATCCATCATTTACTCAGAAATGAAGCTTCCTCCGCAATAAGGTATTCCATCATGACTCTCTTTGAAATAATATTGTCTATTCGTCATAAAATATTCCTTTTGTAAATCATGAGATTATTATTAATACCGTTTTGCGTTGGATGTGTACATATCCAACGTATTTTGGTAGTAGAGTTTTGTAAACTACCAAACTGCGTTGAGTGTAACGCATTTTGGTAGTGACTACTATCAAAACTCGACCGAATTTTGGTAGTGACTACCAAAATGCGTTGCTACCAAAGCCATTACGTAATAAAGCTTTGACGTTGCAACAGGTAAAGAAAGAAAAATTTTAATATTAACCCTAATATGTGATATAGAGAATATTACTTTTGTGTCTTTCCACTGTCTTGGCAAAGCCTCGCATTTTATTATTTTATCCGGTTCGTTTAATAAAGTTTTAAGTGTATGCTAAAGAATAGAGGAAACCCGCTATTCTTTTCAACAAAACATTACACCAGAGTGAGAAAAGTTAAGATTATCATTATTCTGTATTTCATGTGTCCGGTTTTGGCAAGAGTTCTAAATTCATGATAAATCCTTGGTAGTCTTAAATAAATAGAAAAAGTCAGTATACAATTTACAGAATAAGTAAACACAAGTTTTTTGTTTGCATGTAAACGTTTTTGAAATAAGCGACAAAAATGACATAAATATTTTAATTTTGATGATACGGTAAGTAAAAGATTAAAACAACAAAGTAAAACAATTTCAGGGATGAAATTAACAGAATGGGTGATAGCTACGAGAAGGTAGAAGACGCATTAAAACACATAAAGATTGACATGCAGAAGCTAAAAATCAGTACGGCATTTATGGATAATCGTCTCAAGAGAACCGGCAACCGATTGACACACCGCATGTCTACATTTCTTCGAGAAATTGAGCTCAAAATTAGCTCAAAACCCGGCTGTCAAAGCGGCACTTTGGGCGACAAGGGCTTTCCGACACCGCCAACCTTCCCAATACGGAGGACAGTACGATTCGATCCTCCGTTCTCTACACCCCCTGCTATTGTGTTTGGGCTGCATTCTCTAGACGTTCATCATGGGTTTAACCTCAGAATAACTGCGGAAGTTGTACACTTGTCTGAAAGTTCCTTCAGTTTTAAAATACGCACCTGGGGTGATACGGTTGTATATATTTCACGTGTCAGCTGGATGGCATGTCCTAAATAAGGAATGAAGCACAAGACACAAACGTTGCAACGGACGTTATTTCTAATACATAATGTATTAGAGAATGCCAATTTCATTGACCTTTTATAACTCCTTTAACCGGCTGAAAACTAAATAACTTAGATATTAACAGTGTTAAAAATTGATATATATATGCATGAAGTAAAATATTTGATTATGTGTCTGGCACATGTGAATGACACGTATATTTAAAATCACATTTATAAATCTCTAATATACATACAGTGCCAGTCCATGATTTGAAAATGAAGCCGATGCCTTTTCATTGGGAGATACATGCTGTAAATAATAAAAGTAAAATACGTAGTGTTTGTTTTTGGGTTTACCGCCGTTTTTCAACGGTATTTCAGTTATGTAACGGCGGGCAGTTAACCTAACCAGTGTTCCTGGATTCTGTACCAGTACAAACCTGTTGTCCGCAAGTAACTGCCAACTTCCCCACATGAATCAGAGGTGGAGGACGAATGATTTCAGACACAATGTCTTTTATCAAATCGTCACGGAGAACATACGCCTCATCCAGGGCTCGAACTCACGACCCCGAGATCCGTAGATCTGCGCCCCCTTTTGAGCTAAGCGGGCGGGCAATTACTTAGTGTAGTATTACTACCATAGAAATACACTTTTGAACCTTTAGTAGATATTATAAAAGATTTTAATCATTTTTTGTCGGTTTTCATTTGGAGATCTATGAATGTTTTAGGGAACCAGTCCCAACTTATACCAAATAAACCTCTGCTAATTCATGTGTTTAAAGGCCAGTTTGGTTTAGGCCCTACGCTCAAATCCTAAAAATGAATGAATGTGAGTCAGATCAAGAAACGGTCAGTTTGTTCAATCTAGGTGAGTAAGCTGATTGACCCTGAGAAAAGATGCTATAGCAGAATATCTGATCCATACAATAGCTTTCTGTTTATCAGCTACACATATATGAGCCGCATCATGAGAAAACCAACATAGTGGCTTTGCGACCAGCATGGATCCAGCCCAGCCTGCGCATCCGCGCAGTCTAGTCAGGATCCATGCTGTTCGCTTTCAAAGCCTATTGCATTTAGAGAAACCGTTAGCGAACAGCATGGATCCTGACCAGACTGCGCGTATGCATGCTGGTCGCAAACGCACTATGTTGATTTTCTCATGGTGCAGCTCAATTATATATAATCAAGGTCAGGGGAAGTAGTGTTACTTTAAAACCAAATTACAATTGGAATCTATAAATACAGTGTTAAAAATCATGATTTGAATCTGAAAACTTTTAGTTAGTGCAAAGAATCACTTTGCAGGACTTATGTATGCTATCTTTAATATTGAGCCTGTATATACTTGTGACATATATTTCATTTGATCAATCAAATAGGGTTATTATAACAGTAGATTGATCTGGGATGCAGTATTCGGCTCGAGTGGATTTTGCCAGATCGGATCTCACGAGGCGCGCAAGCGCCGAGTGTGATCCGACCTTGCAAAATCCATGAGAGCCGAATACAAAGTCCCAGATCTAGCTACTGTTATAATGACCCTTTTATTATATACCTTTACCATTTTGATTCTTGTTTTGTTCTTGAACGAAATCTTCGATGTTTATCGATATTAAATGGAACTTAGTGATGTTTTTATGTGCGCTGTTTATAGAAATGTGTCGGGTCATGCATATTTATGAAAATAGTCCGGCAGGTACAATATGGAATTTAAAAGGTACAATACGGAATTTTTGTCTGTCTGTTTATATTAATTGTGAAATACAAGCCGATTTTTTACCGAATTTATATAGGTATATAATAAAACGAAATATCAACCGAAATAATTGTATATTGATACATGTACAAAAAGTGTAAATAAAGTACCTTCTTCTTCAGATGATATAATATTACGTTCTACTTAATGTAATGGTAACTTGACTTGTGCGCACGGGTGACAGGAATGCGATACAATGATGCTGAAGAGTCGAAACATCGAAAGTACGATGGTGTACTGTTGAAACTACGATGGTGAAATGTCGAAACTACGATGGTGAAATGTCGAAACTACGATGGTGATATGTCGAAACAACAAAACTATGAAGGTGAAAATTCGAAAGTACGATGATGAATGTACGAAATGATTTCGGCATTTCACCATCGTAGATTGGTGTTTACCTCATCCTGGTATTATAGAATCATTATTTCGACTTTTCAACATCGCAGTATCGTTATTTCGTTGTTCCGAGCTTACATTATGGACCGGATGGGCCACTGTAGAAACTAGTAGGGCCTATATCAGACCATTTCGTACGTCATTTATTATTCTTCCAAAAACAAACTTTATTCATATTCTATCATAGCATGAAAATAATATAAAAAGATTTATTATCTCTGCGTTCATGATCAAATTATCCATCAGTAAGGTCATTTAGATATTGACGAAACCTAACAAAGACATTTTCAAGGCAGCGTATCTCTGCTTAGATGGGATCTTTTGCATTTAAAGTGAAAAAAAACCTTGGAAGGGCTTTTGATGTACTGGTAAGACTTTATATCTATTGCCGAGAACTTTTTATTTTCCTCTTTCTTCTTTTTGTTTTTGGTTGTCTAAAAATTATCTGGGAGGATATGGGTAGGTTTGGCCGGTTGCCCATCCCCTATCCCACTTTACCACCAACTTTGAAATTGTTGCTACACCAGTGAATGATCCGAGTCACCAGCATTGTAATAAAACAAGTAACTTCAAATCTATAATATTTGATATTCATTGCGTTGACATTGTTCCTCTTTTCTAGCCCCAATTACTCTTGCCTTCCTCCATTGTAAATAAAGTATCGGAGTGTGTTAAATTTTGTTCATACTGAATGAATAAAACTGTAATAATTATAACGTGTCAGGTTTGTCATTCATTTACCAAAGATAATTCCGGATAAATCAAACTGAGGTATATGCACATTGTCGTTAATATCGGCAACTTTTCTTATCTTTGGAATTAATTCTGACCATAAAGACATTCTCTTTGCATAAAAATAGTCTTTGACGGAGAACAGCGACATTTGGTAAGATATTTGGAAGTAGTTCTGTGACGTCATCGTGTATTCTGGCCACGTTGTATGAATGTACTTTGTAGCGTCTTCCGGTGTGTTTGGATTCCTGCAAAAAAAAAGCAATTTTGAATTGGCTGCGCATAGACTCTGAAGTAGAGATATTATTGTGGGAGTCATCCGGCAGATCAAATATTCTCCTTTATTATTATTTTGTTTACCATACTGGCATTGTCTTAAATCAGCTTACTTGATACGTACATAACCGTTAAGTAATTGACTTAAGTATTACATTATTATGTTGGCTGTTTAAAAATGTATCAAAATCCATCATTTGAATAATACGTAGAATCTGTATTTTTCAAAGGAAAAATAAACTCTCACAAACACTTCATTCGACGTGAAATTATGTTACGGCGTCACTCATGGTCTATATTTCCAATTTCTTTTCTTTCGTCCCCAGTCATTGCTGCATGTTGGGGAAGTTGTCTAATACTTTTAATTGGTGTATGGGTAATGCTACATGAATCTTCGCAGTTTATAAAAAAAACCTGCTTTAAGAACACATATCATCACAGTCTATGTGAATATTTGACTGGTTGAAGGTGGAAATCTCGAGGATAACCGTTTAGGTGGTAACGAGGCAGTGCCGAGTTACCGCAAAACAGTTACCCGAGAGTCAGATATTTCTATCCGCACCTTCGACTAGTGACTAGTGGATTCTTTTTATTGCATGCCGTATTATTAAATAAATAGGTGAAAAAGTAAAACGAATGTTTTTCTTTCAAGCACTATTTTATTATAGTACGCCTTCTTTCATAATTTACAGCACGTGCGACATCTTACACCCCGTGGTGTAAGACTACCTTTTCCAGCAGTGGCAAAAACACTGCAAAATCCTGTCCGGCATGCAAGAAATACATGTATTAAGCAGCCAACCGAGGGAGCTACAAAATCTGACTGCTAAAGTCAGTGGCTGATTAAAACAAATTGAAGTTAGAACATAAAGTCAATTTGGAAAGTCAGCTTACTGGCTGCTTAAGGAAAATGACTGCTTGATACAAGTGGTCGCTACGTCAGGTTCAACAGTATTTTGTAAAAAGTAAATATTAATGAACACAGGCATACTTTGGGGAGGCCTTCGTCAGTAAAAACATCTAAGTATACTATCTAATTTTGGGAAAATGTACTGTTCACGAGCAATCAAATTCAAATTGTTATTCTTACCCAGATTTTGCGAAATTTGTCCACAACGTGGCAACCGCTCGAGACACCCGTTTATCGTCCTCGGTGAAAGTGCTTGCGTTGCTACCAAGTAATGGTTCACACAAAACATATCTTATTTCGTCTGCATGGTTAGAACCTGAAAAATGTTTAAACTAACAAATTATACCAGCGGCAGTGTGATTTACTGACACGTGACATCCTGTATCCCGGCTTACAGGAAGAATTACCCCAACACTTCCGTGCGAGATCAAGTTTCTTTGCTCCGTAATTAGACTTTTACTCTACCCAAATTGTACTATCTTCATTTTTATTATCTTGTCAAGAAGTTGTACAACTGATAAAGAATGCAAACATCTAAAGAGCAACAACAATAAACCAACAACTAAAATATGTATTCAAATATGAAATTTTAAAGGGGAGCGATGGTCTAGTAAAGTGCTGGACGCTCAACCCGGGGGTCGAGCCCTGCTGGGGTCCTTCTCATAAGACAACAGTACTATTCTTTTCCAGGCAGCGGACTCAAGAGTAATTCAAATAAGCTTGAAGTTTTCATCACAGTCAAGCTAAAATAAATTAGTATAGCTTAGAGCTGGCTTAAAATTCAATCTAAGCTTTAAAAAATTCAGTTTCGACCTTCGAGTTGGCCCCAAGTTTGAAGCTTTCGTAAACTAAATTTTTATCTTCGATCTTTGATGCTCGATTCCAGGATAGTGTCTGTATGTATGTAAAGGTCAAAATCATCAACATTCTAAACACTAAGACATCTTACCTGTAATCCAGGTAGGTGTTTTCAAGACATGGTTCTTAACCGGAACACTAAACTCATAGAAATATGTCTTCCCATTCTGCGCCATAGCATGAGCCTGTGCTGCACGTATAGCTGGCGAAAAGAAACCAACATCACTCGATAGGCTCACTGTACTGGTTCTTGTTGACTCGAACGAATCAGGATCCGTCCAATTTGTGTATTCAAAAATTACAACTTTTTGAAGAATATCTCTTGTACGGTTGTCCTTTGGTGATAAAATACTGTTCACTGTATCCAGTATGACTATATTGTCTAGCTGGTCACGTGTGATCTTTGGGCTGTCTATATTTGTGTATCCCAGAAGAAATGGCCATACTGATGACATATATAACGCGCCATCGTAATTATTTACACCTGAGAGAATATCAAGTGAGGAATAAAACTGTCTTGCTGCTGATGATTTTGAACTATTTCCGTAAAGAATATCTTCTGGTATCTCGGCAACAAAATCGCCATCAACTGCTGGATAAAAATGCAGTGGATCAGTCGCTATTCTTGGTATTTGGAGCTGGGATGTTGATTTTGATCTAAGACATGCAATCCAGTCTGAACTACTGTCACACCCCACTCTTTTCGCGAACGACTTTGCGTTTGGTCCTTGAATTGTTGCCCAGTTTGCGAGTGGAGAGCCACTTTCTGCTATAACCCTCTGGAAATATCCTTTATTTCCTGGATAGAGAGCCTGGAACAAGACAGATGCCCCGCCTGCGGATTCACCGAAAATGGTCACCTGGCCTGGATTTCCTGTAAATGGTGCAATGTTATCATGGACCCATTTGATTGCCAGGTGTTGATCCCAAAGGCCTTGGTTTCCAGGAAGTTTACCATCATCACTTTGAAGAAAGCCAAACATCCCAAGCCTGTAGTTAATTGTGACGACTATTACATTTGTAAATGCAGTTAACACGTCCGCTCGGTAAAGTGCCGAAGCCCCGTCGTTAAACCCTCCTCCGTATATCCATATCATCACCGGAAGGCTCACATTAGTTGTAAAATCATGTGGTACGTACACGTTCAAATTCAAGCAATCTTCAGAGAAATTTGTAATCTTTGATATTCTCTGTGCTGCCTCCTTGGAGCTTTGTATGCATGCTATTGGACCACCTGTAGCATCAAAGGTACTGTTGAACGGCGCCTTTGGGATCGGCTTCAGGAAACGGTTCTGCCCAGCTGTGGTCTCTGCGAATGGAATTCCCATAAACTTTGAAATTGTCTTTGCTTGTCCGTCAGCTTGTAAATTTTCAGTGTATCCGGAAATTTTACCGACTTTGGTAGATACACTGACAGCTCTTCCATATACTGGTATTGTGAAAAGCAAACAGACAATGCATGTCTGGAAGAAACTTTGTCTGCGAACAAATCTTGTTTCAAACATTTTAACGATATTTCCTTTAGTTAAAAGTTCGCTTTTAAAATTATTTTGAATAAAAATCACACAACTTTTACAGATCTCTCCAACTTTATAGGTATTTTATCTCCTGTCCTACAAAATAAAGTCTTATCATATGGGTTTCCCTAGTATCCTAAATATTGACCTCGGTATTGCCTAATGATGTCCTATATACAATGTATATTTATCCGCGTAGAAAGTAAAAATCTATAACAGAATACCGCTGTCGGTAAACATGTGATGGATAATATGAGTAATATATATCATATGATATGTATATCATGGGTATGATTAAGCTTCCTCTTCCTATTATTCACATGTAGGGATATACATGTATATTTAAACTTGATTTAATCGTAACACGTTTTGGTTTTGCAGCAGATATCGAGCAAACAAAGTTAGTTTTAATAAATTTTAAGCTAAAGTTTACTCATATTATGTAATATATACTTTTTCGGATACAATTACCAGTACAATTTGGGTTGCGGTGTCCAGTTCAATCTGAACTTTCGTCTTCACCATTCAGTACACAATCTTCTATTTTTGGATTTTCTTTATAACTGAGCTGAAAACTGTAAAAACTGATCCACTAATTGAAGCAATAAAAGAAGGACGTGTCCTACTTTATGCACAATTTAACTTCACTAAAACTTATAAGGAAAGCTGTTGAATCAGACTGATTTAAAAGTGTATGATGTTAAATTTAATTTGATTTTTATGGAACGTCACAGCTGCCTTATGTCAAAACATTTTATGTTATCTTTACAGAGTGTTGTGTTAACTTGTCAAACAGTGTCTTGTTATGTTAAGAAACTATGTTATCATGTCAAATTAGTGTGTAATTTGTCAAAACAATGTCTTATTTAGCTAGACAAGATCAGATGATACTTTAATAAAAACATATTTTTTGACAAAATAAGACGTGTACGGTTTCGACAAGTTAGCACTACCCTTTGACATAGCATGCCTAGTTAACATGATAAGACACAATTGTGACAAGTTAAGGACTATGCTATTTCGACAATGCAAAATTCCTATGTAAAACTGAGATTGTCGTAAAAACACGAGAAATGCACGGGGATCAAAAAGAAACTAATAATTATAAGAAAATGTATCTCCGAATAGATTATAAAGTATCAATGACACTCAAAAACATGTCCCAACAGTGCACTAGAAGAAAATGCATAGAAATTTTCGGGGTAAGTATTTGGTACCGTAAGTCTCTCATATATATACAATATATATATTCTTCACTCAAGGATATGTCAGTGTAAATGAGCTGAGCGTTAGTTTTCTAAGAAAACGCCGTTAAACTATGTTACACGAATCACACGTGCACCGCTCTTTTACAAAAATATGTCTGCCATGTTTTCTTCAGTGAACGAAATAAAAGGAGTATTTTACCTTAGATTTCCTTATTGTAGAGTACGGTTGACTTTCTAATCTAAATAAAACATCACTTTTTTATAACATCCCACTGTCCGATCTTTCTGATCACTTAACGATTACTCACAATTATAAAATAAAACCAACGTGTCATCAAAATCATCACTTTACACGGCTTCATGGACATCACGGCCTACTAACATTAAATTTGTAATCATGCGCCAACCAAACAAATGATGAAAGATCGGTACTTTTTTAAAGATATGTTTTATTTCCTGTAATTTTCTGATATTCTAACCTTTAAACAACCGAATTGTCTGCACAGAAATAACGAAACATTTATGCAATATAGCTTTTAGTTTAAATTTTGGATCTATCTTTTTCCAGCCCAACAACAGACATGTATATGTCACAAACCCGGCCTGTCCTCGAAATCAGTGTCAAAGGTTACTAGAACATAAATACAATAAATAAACAACCGCTTACTATGTTCTTGTATGTCCTGTAAGATGAAACGGCTCGTGTTTATACATTCATATATATTCCGTATCGGGAACATTGACAATCACAAGTCGATCCTTACCAAGAACATGAAAACAGTTACTTTTATGCCTTTGATTACATTTCAAAAGTAACTATTCAAATATACGTTCAAGAATGTAAATTTCGTGCTTTCCGACCCACATGGTGTGTAAACTTTTGTATTTAAAAGTATGGTGTATTCGGCAAACCATTTGTAATTTCCGACGTGGTGAATGTCATTGAGAGTATCAGTTATGTTTACGAAAAGATTTTAATTGAATATTTATGTTTTATACTTGCAAAAGAAAAGCTTGATGGTCATGGTCGCTGGCTTCGAATTCCTCGCCTATCACCGACGTGGGATCAAAAACCCACTTGAGGTGTTAAACTTTTCACGTAAGGAAGCCATCCCACTGAGGTTAGTGTCTCGATCTAAATACTAGTATGAGCCTCAAAAAATGTCTGGAGGGACCCCTGGAGCCTTTCCCCACCAATAAAACCTGGGAAAAGTTCACTGTGTCGTTTCGGTGTTACTCTCAATCAAACAAAATAAACATTGTTCCCGTTTTTGTTTGTTTGTTTTATGTAAATGAATATGCAAAAAGGGTTTGTTTTGTTTCAGTGTAACGTCAAAATATAATATTACAATTATATATCAACAGTGAACGCCACATGCATTATTTTTCACGAGGGGTTAATGCTTTAATCTTACAGGAAAAACAAACATATTCCCATTGTATAAAGGGTAAAGGTAAATATATATGTATATGTGTGTGTACTTGTGGAATTAAATGTTAAGTGTAAAAGATTCAAAGATTCAAAGTTTATTTCTTGTAACGTATACACGAAGTATCTTGCTACAAGCAGATGTAGTAACAAATACAACGTGACACATTTAAATAACACGCACGCGTACACACGCACGCGCACACAGTATATATTCACAGTGCAAATCATCCATGCTAAATAATACGTACGATATGTTTGCTTTCTAACTGTCTAACATGTTCGGAATGATTTATTCGATTTTTATCATAGAGTTCTAGTTTATTTTTCACCTTAAATTAAAGGAAACGTCAAATAAAATTAAAGCAATATAATTTTAAACAAACTCTGAAGTTTAGTAGGTTGTAGCATTCTCTAGGTCAATGGTATTTTTATTACCTTCTGTAGTCAGTCATTATCTATTGTAAAAAACTCTTTTTAACCAAAGTGGAAAAAATCTGGTACTTGAAATATGCAGCTTTCTAAAGTTAGAATTCTCGATGTCACTTGTCAGACATACCTTGTAAATAAATAATATTATTACAAAATTGATACTGCTATTTCTTTTGTTGCACTTTGCGGACTTATGATAAAGTTATTTATGTGCATCTGTTCACAACGAAGCACTGACCCTGAGACTATGTATGGGAAAATATAAGAGTGAACTAAGTGTTGACTGAAAAAGGGCAATATTTATTTGCCGAACAATACCTTAACAAATATATATTTTCACATATCTGGGCGAAAAATACCGCTTAACAAATATATATTTTCACATATCTGGGCGAAAAATACCGCCTTTGCAAAACAATACATCAAAATATATATATATTTTCACATGTCTGGGCGGAAAATACCGCCGAAAAATACCTTAACAAATTTATATTTTCACATATCTGGGCGAAACATACCGTCCTTAACAAATAGATATGTTCTCATATCTGAATGGAGTTACAGTCCAATACCATAACAAATATATATATTCACATATTAGGGCGGATATAACCGCCGAAAGCATATCAAGAAATGTAGATGAATTTGCATATTAAGAGAAATCTTTCAAAATTAGAAAATTGTCACTGAAAGAGGAGGTGGAATGGGATGTGTGGTAAGATAAAACCAGAAATTAGCCAAAATAAAATTAAAGAAAGAAGCGTGCTATCACTCTTGAATGCTGACGAAGAAGGAAGATGCCGTTTCACGATTGGTTCAACGGTATAAAAGGAATTAATTGATTGGCTTTTACCGTATATATAAATTAAACATATTTCAGAATAGGACCGATTTGCTCCAAATGTTCAGCAATGACATAAATAATTTTATCTACCTATAAAATTCGTATATATATATATATATATATATATATATATATATATATATATATATATATATATATATATATATATTTATCTGAGCAGTACAATTCCTGTAAATGAGCACTACGTAAGCGCTCAGGCCCCTCTCGCACACCATACCTATAGTTCGGACTACTTTCATGTGTAAAGGCATGTGCACAAAAATGACAAATTTTGCCAACACCTGGTAAATTGTAATGTGTTTTTTAGAAAAGTAATAAACGGAAATAGAAAAATAGCTCTCAGCTCATTTACACGGATAGTTTAGCTTTATTATGTATGTTATAGTTTTTTGCAGTTATGCACGATGACATAGAATACTTACCCCGAAAATTGTGACACGAACATACTGATAACTTTTCCCACTTTACTTTTTAAATTAAAGTAAGAGTTCAGCTCTTCATGGTTTTGATGTATTTTCACATTGGAATAACGCTTGTTTTACAGTAACTCCGAAATTTATCAGAAATAATATCATGTACCCCACCCACCTAATTCATAATTTCAAAATAACATAGGCCTTAACATCACACTTTGACATAACAGCGTAGCCTGTCAACATAGTAAAACACTGTTTTGATACGTTAACACCACATTTCAATATAACATACCTTTTTAACACAATAGCAAGCTCGATAGACAAGATCACACGGTACTTTGGCATGATAACATTTCTTTTTAACATAATAAAGCACTGTTTTGACAATTTAAAACTACAGTTTACAGCATGATAATATGGCTTGTTAACATAATAAGACACTACTTGGACAAGTTAATATCACACTTTGACATAATAACATAGCATCATAACAATCAAACGCCTTTTTGACAAGTTAACAAGCTGTTTTAAAAAGATAACAGCTTTTGCAATATAATAGCACGCTTGGTACACAGATAACAGATAACTCAGTATTTTGACAACATAATAAGACACTGTTTCGACAAGCTTACACCACACTTTGACATAATAACATATGCCTCGTTAACATAATAAGACACTATTTTGACAAGTTATAACTAATTTTTTACACGATAGAGCGCTCCGTAGACAAGATCAGAGACTTTAACAAAATAACATAACTTTTTAACATAATAGCACGCTCGGTAGACAAAATCACATGATACTTTAACAAGATAACGTAGCTTTTTAACATAATAACACGATTTGCACAAGATCACTCTTTGACATGTCAACATAGGTAGATAACTTAAATCGATCGCTATTTGGGCACGTTAACATCTCACTTTAACATGAAAACAGCTTTTTGACATAATAAGTCACTATTTGGACAAGTTAACATCACACTTTGACAAGATATCCGCACGGCTAGTTAACATAACAAGACACTGTTTCGACATGTTAACACCACATTTTGACATAAAAACATAGCTTTTTAACATAATAAGACACTGTTCTGACAAGTTAACATGCATCACACTTTGACATAATAAGGGGCCTCAATGGCAGAGTGGTTAAGGTCGCTGACTTCAAATAACTTGCCCCTCATCGATGTGGGTTCAAGCCCCAATCGGTGTGTTGAATTCTTCATGTGAGGAAGTCATCCAGCTGGCTTACGGAAGGTCGGTGATTCTACTTTGGTGCCTGTCCGTGATGTAATAGATATGAAATGTCCAAACAAAAGGCAGCTTATGCGTTCCATAGAGTTTTATGCGAAAAAAAAGTGTAATTACATGGTAAAAAGTACAATTTTATCTTAAATAATCGGTCACATATTATATTAAAAAGACGTAATAAGATTGATTTGATTTCAGCTATGCTCGTCAAACACTGACAGAGTGAATTTACCTGTTTTTACCACAGTCAAGTGAGCTATCCTGAATTGCTAGAAACAACGTAGTTGATGGGATTTAAAACTTGCAGTATGTCGATCTAAACATGCCAAGGACATACAGGTGGTCGCATTCCGCGCAAAAAAGTGCTGAATTGCAAAACAGCAACTTGAGAGGTTATTGTGACAACTTTGTGAATGGTGGTCGAAATCGTAACTTCCAATTTTGGACATACCTGGAAATGGTTTTAGTGCTTCTGCAGTTTATGTGAGCTGTAAGATCTATATATACGTATTTTATCTCGGTACACATGCTGAGATATAATCATTCGAATTACGTAAATTGGGGAATTTCATCTGGTTGATATATACCGACCTGCTTTCAAAACACGTCACTTACATCTACAGTTCTAAATAACTCCAGACCTGTTTTGGACTTAGGTTTTAATGATTCTTTTATGAATATTGCATTTGTAACACCCAATAAACAAATCAGCGTTGAGAAGTGCTTATTCACTGTACAGGGGCGTGGCTGAGAATTTTGAAGTTGTAGGCCTGCCAAAGGTCTCTGAGCATGCTCACCCTCATCTCTTAAATAGAATGGACAAACATTGCACAGTCTGGAACATTTCGGAGGTATTTGTTTGAAATCATTATCATTCATCTACATTTCTCTGATTTATTAACTATAAAACCATGAAAATGAACTTCCGTCTCTCCATAGGACCAATTCAATATCTCAGTATGGTAAGCCCAAGTTACATATAGAGCACTGAAAATTATCTTTGCGAATATGGTCAAATAATCCATCGGTAAGGTAATATAGGACCTTTTGTCAAATGTATGCATTTCAAGTGGTGAAAAAAACAACAACAACAAAACAAACAATAACTTGGGGTTGCCCATCCCCTCTCCCACTTTGCCATCAATGTTGCGATCCGAGTCACCGACATTGTAATAAAACAAGTAACTTCATTTTTAGTTATTTTAAATATTTTTTATTCATTGCGTTGACCGTGATTGTTCCTCTTTTTAGATCAAAATTAAGCAGCCCAAATAACACTTGAATTCCTCCTTTGTAAATGAAGTATCCGGATGTGTTAAATTCTGTTCATACTGAATGGATAAAAAATTAATAACGTGTCAGGTTACACATTCATTTACCAAAAATAATTCCGGATAAATCAAAGTGAGGTATATGCACATTGTCGTTAATGACAATTTTTCTTATCTTTGGAATTAATTCAGACCACAAAGACATTCTCTTTGCATAAAAATAGTCTTTGACGGAGAACAGCGACATTTGGTAAGATATTTGGAAGTACTTCTGTGACGTCATTGTGTATTCTGGCCACGTGGCATGAATGTATTTCGTAGCGTCTTCCGGTGTGTTTGGATTCCTGCAAAAAAAAAAAATATAACAATTATCTAAAATGGTTGTGCATAGGCTCTGTGAAGTAGTGATATTGTGGGAGTCGTGCGTTCGAACATCCGGCAGATCAACTATTCTCCTTTATCATTTTGTTTTTTCATATTGGTATTGTCTTAAATCCGCTTGAGTAATAGATCTACAATGAATCTGTATTATTCACAGGAAAAAAAACTCCCACTAATACACTTCCATCAGACGCACATTCGACGTGAAACTGTGCTTTCAGATTCCAAAGCGCGGCACTCATTGACCATATTTCCAACTTCACTTCTTTCGTCACCAAGCATTGCTCCATGTCTTAGAAATAGTTTTTACTGGTTTATGAGTAATGCTAGCTCTACATGAAACTCCGCATTTAATAAAATACCCTGCGTTTAGAACACTTACTATCACAGTCTTTGTGAATATTTCACTGAATTAAAGTGAAAATGTCTGACTCGAGGATACTGTTTAGACGGTAACGAGGCATTGCCGATTTACCCCAAAAACAATTACCCGAGAGTCAGATTTCTATCCTCGCCTTCGACTTTTCTTGCATGCCGTATTATTCAATAAATAGAAGAAAAGGTAAATCGAATGTTTTTTTCTTTTAAGCACTATTTATTACAGTAGCGCAAAATTTACGCCTTCCTTAATAAATTATAGCACGTGCGAAATTCTATTTCCCATGGAGTAAGACTATTTTTTCTAGCACTGGCAAAAACTCCTGTCCGGCATGCATGAAATACATTTATTAAGGCAGGTGGATAGTTAAAGAGATGTTGAAATTAGAACAGAATGTCAATTTGGGAAATCCTTATGAGTGCTTGATACAAGTGGCCGCTGCGGCAGGTTCAACAGTATTTGTAAAAGGTAAATATTAATTAACACAGACATACTGTCAGTAAAAAAGATCTTATACTATCTAATCTTAGGAAAATATAGTCTATGCAGTTTAATGAACACGAGCAATCAAATTGTTATCCTTACCCAGATTTTGCGAAATTTGACCACAACGTGGCAACCGCTCGAGACACCCGTTTATCGTCCTCGGTGAAAGTGCTTTCGTTGCTGCCAAATAATGGTTCACACAACACAAACCTTAATTCGTCTGCATGGTTAGAACCTGAAAAATGTTCAAACAAGTAAATTATATCATCTACCAGGACAAGCGGCGTGTTTGTGATATTTTGAGTGACATGTGCAGCAAGCTCAGTAACATTCTGTATTCTGTCTAAATCAAAGAATTACCCTAATACCATTTGTACTATCTTCACTTTACCATCTTGTCAAGAAGTTGTACAACTAATAAAGAAAACATACATATAAAGAGCTACAACATCATACCATGCAAACTAACAACTCAAATATGTCATTTTTTTCTCAGGCGAACCTACAGAGTGGTTGAAATAAGCTTAAAGTTTTCATCACAGCCGAGCTGAAATAATAAATTAGTATGAACTAAATATGAGGCTTTGAGCTGGCTCGAAATTCAATCTTAGCTTTAAAAATTTTAATTTCGACCTTCGAGCTGGCCCATAGTTCTATCTAAAACTGAAATTTTATCTTCAATTTTTGATGATCGGTGCAATCTTAGTGTCTGTATAAGTTCAAAATCAACATCTTAAAAACTAACAAATTATACCTATAATCCAGGAAGGTGTTTCTTTAATGTCATGGTTCTTTATCGGAACACTAAACTCGTAGAAATATGTCTTTCCATTCTGCGCCATAGCATGAGCCTGTGCTGCACGTATAGCTGGCGAAAAGAAACCAGCATCACTCGATAGGCTCACTGTGCTGGTTCTTGTTGACTCGAACGAATCAGGATCCGTCCAATTTGTGTATTCAAAAATCAAAAGTTTTTGGAGAATATCTCTTGTACGGTTGTCCTTTGGTAATAAAATATCATCTATCGTATGCGGTACGACTATATTATTTAGCTGGTCACGTGTGATCTTTGGACTGTTTAAATCAGAGTATCCCAGAACTCTTGGCCATAATGCGAGCATCAATAACGCACCATCTTTATTATTTACACCTGAGAGAATATCAAGTGAGGAATAAAACTCTCGTGCTGCTGATGATTTTGAATTATTTCCATAGAGAATATCTTCTGGTATCTCCGCGACAAAGTCGCCATCAACTGCTGGACGAAAATGCAGTGCATTAGACGCTGTTCTTGGTATTTGGAGCTGGGATGTCGATTTTGATCTAATACATGCAACCCAATTTGAACTTCTGTCACATCCCACACTTTTCGCGAACAGCTTTGCGTTTGGTTCTTGAATTGTTGCCCAGTTTGCGAGTGGAGATCCACTTTCTGCTATAACTCTCTGGAAATATTCTTTATTTCCTGGATACAGAGCCTGGAACAAGACAGATGCCCCGCACGCGGATTCACCGAAAATGGTCACCTGGCCTGGATTTCCTGTAAATGGTGCAATGTTATCATGGACCCATTTGATTGCCAGGTGTTGATCCCAAAGGCCTTGGTTTCCAGGAAGTTTACCATCATCACTTTGAAGGAAACCAAACATCCCAAGCCTGTAGTTAATTGTGACGACTATTACATTTGTAAATGCAGTTAACACGTCCGCTCGGTAAAGTGCCGAAGCCCCGTCGTTAAACCCTCCTCCGTATATCCATATCATCACCGGAAGGCTCACATTTGTTGTAAAGTCATGTGGTACGTACACGTTCAAATTCAAACAGTCCTCCGAAAAATTTGTAATCTTAGATATTCTCTGTGCTGCCTTATTGGAGCTTTGTATGCATCCTATTGGACCACCTGTAGCATCAAAGGTATTGTTGAAGGGCGCCTTTGGGATCGGCTTTAGGAAACGGTTCTGCCCAGCAGTTGTCTCTGCGAATGGAATTCCCATAAACTTTGAGATAGTCTTTGCTTTTCCGTCAGCTTGTAAATCTTTAGTGTATCCTGAAATTTTACCGACTTTGGTTGATACAATGACAGTTCGTCCATATACTGGAATTGTGAAAAATAAACAGACAAAGCATGTCTGAAAGAGACTTTGTCTGTGTCTTGTTTCAAACATTTCAGTGGAATTTCCTTTAGTTAAAATCGCTTTTTAACGAAAATCACACTTATTTTACAGATCTCTCTAACTTCGTAGATATTTTATCTCCTGTCCTACAAAATTATACTCTTATCACATAGGTTTCCTTACTGCTCTGATATCTCGTCAAATACGATTACATTGACCTTTGTTGTCATATATATTTATCCACGTAGGGGTATATATTTTGCAGCAAATACCGAGCAAAGTTGCACATGTCCCCCTGTGTTAAAAATGAATAACGTTTGTAAAGAAATAAAAATAAACAATTGCTAAAAATATATTCCATCTAGTTATGTGAAATGTAAGCACCGTGACATTGCAAATTCATCAAAACGAAGGTATGTAACAGTTCTTAGAAAATGGTGAGCTTTTCAAGGCATTGAACAATCTTTTGTTACTCTAAATAAAATCTTTGACGATTTCGATATTCGGTCATCTATGGTCAAAAACGAGGTCATCAGGTCAAATCAAATGAATAGCTTGTTAACACTCTAGAGGACACATTTAATGACTATATCTCAATGAAACTTGGTCAGAATGTTAACCTTGATGATCTTTAGGTCAAACTTAAATGTAGGTCAAGTGGAGTCAGTAACTAGGTCACCAAGTCAAAACAAAGATAGAGGCCACATTTATGACTATAATATTATCTTAATGAAACTTGGTCAGAATGTTAACTTTGGTGATCTTTAGGTAATGTTCAAATCTGGGTCAGGTGGGGTCAACAAATATGTCACCAGGTAAAATCAAAGGAAAAACTAGTTAACACTCTAGAGGCCACTTTCATGTCCATATCTTAATGAAACTTGGTCAGAATATTAACCTTGATGATCTTGAGGTCAAGTTTAAATCTCGGTCAGGTGGGTCAATAACTAGGTCACCAGGTCAAATCAAATGTAAAGCTTGTTAACATTCCAGAGGCGACATTTATGATATCTCTATGTAGGCAGTGTAACTAAAAATACAAACTTAAAGTAGGATCGGATCTACTTTACATATATGTATACTTAACTGCATTAAAGTACTTAAACTGAAAAAAAATTAAAATATCATTTTCTGAAAGAGTAATTTGAGCTGAAAAAATAATCCTGGGTAAAATATTTGAAAAAAATAGGGAGACAACTTCGCTAAGACTTTATGGTAGGTTTTGGTGGCTATTGACCTAGAACCTCATGCAAACTATGCACTTTTTTCCTCTGGGCAGGGAAAAAGCATTCATAATTGCCACATGGATTAGCAATCTGAACAGAAAACTATGTAAAGATCAAATAAAATATTGCCCTGGGGAAAGTGTGACATTTTCTGTGTTGAAATTTGTCAACAAACAGACGATTGTTTGAAAATGTTAAAACCCACAGAATTTCACAAGGTAAAATATGTTGTAAAGGCTACTGCTGGAAAGAGAACAATCTCTACTACCATTATATATGTGTCAAGGTATGAGAAAATATCTAGAAATATGAGAAAATCAAAGAAATCAATTTTCTGTTAGATGCACGACTGTGTTATCATGTAGAGCATTTAACATAGATAGTTTACTTTTCAATTGCACTGGTATAACATGGACAGGATAAGGATTAACAAACGGTGTTCACTCATCAATTTCACTATATAAATAGATTGTTTCCCTCGTGTAAAGTTGACTTAGGGTAAGTCTCTACTCTATGAAACTTGGTCAAAATGTTAATCTTGATGATTTTCAGGTCAAGTTCAAATCTAGGTAAAGTGGAGTCAGAAACTAGGTCACAAGGTCAAATCAAAGGTAAAGCTTGTAGCACTCTAGATAGGAATTATACATAAAATATTTTTTCTAGCTGGGTTAAAGCTACTACTTACCCTGAACAAAGAGTGACGTACTCATCTGGTTAACATTATTATTATTGTTGTTAATCATAGCTTTATAGCTGCCCTCCCTAATCATCTTTCTGACCAACTACATTTATCACTATATCTTAATGAAACTTGGTCAGAATGTTAATCTTCATTATCTTTAAATAAAGATTCAATCTGGGTCAGATGGGGTCAAAAACTAGACCACAAGGTCAAATCAAAGGAAAAACTAGTTTACACTCTAGGGGCCATATTTATGACTGTATCTTCATGAAACTTGGTCAGAATGTTAACCTTGATGATCTTTAGGTCAAGTTCGAGTCTTGGTCATGTGGAATGTGACCTACTGACCTACTTCTTGTCTTTTAAGATACAGCCTTGAAATTTGGATGACATGTACAGTTTTGCACACAGATCTTAAAACTGACTTCAATGACCATGAATGTGACCTACTGACCTACTCACTTCCGGTGAGCGATACGGGGCCTTCAGGGCCCTCTTGTTTACCTTTACTAACACATTTTTTTACATCCGCACAAAATCCTTTAGCACAGATATTTAAGCAAATACAGACCTTATTCTATGAATTTATTTGGCAAGACCCACCGAAAATAAAAAGTTCAGTTTTGGTTTAAAGGTATGCCGAGGGTGGTCATACAATGGTTGCTATTGTATCTTATATGACAAGTTTAAAACTAACTTGTTTATGTAGAATATTGATGGCTCAGTCAAATCAATGTTATAGTCTAACTGGACTATATAAGTATATATATATAAGTAAAACATATTAACAATCCTTCCTGGAAAGATGGTCTGTATTAATATATCTTACTCTCATTTTTTTCCAACTGACTCAGTGACTAAAATTCTTAGTACGCCTTTGTTTTATAATCATTTGAAACAATTCAGTAAAAAACTCCGTTTATATGAAATATCTTTATCAACAAGAGGGCCATGATGACCCTAAATCGCTCACCTGAGTAATATGAGCAACATGTTTAAAATGGTGAACTGATGCTAAAATATAAGAAAGTAGGTCAGAAGGTCATATTCATGGTCAATGAAAGTCAGTTTTATGATTGCTGTGCAAAACTGTACATGTCATCCAAATTTCAAGGCTGTATCTTAACAAGAGGGTCATTGACCCTAGAGCGCTCACCTGTGTACAATGCTTCGAGTGTGTTTGTGTAAGTACAAAGTTAAGTTTCTTCTATGTTAATTAGCCTATATAATATACATGTCACACACACTTTTGAACCTAGGGCAATAATCTGAACAATTACAGTAAACATTACAAATCTGATATCACAGGCAAAATATCAAGGCTTTAGTTATTATTGATTCACAGAAGTTTCTAATGTAAAAGCCTATAGTAAGAGCATGTCAGACACAGGGTTGTGGCCATTTTTCTTTTACCTTTGGGCAATAATTTGGACAAGAATGGTATACTACAAGAGCTCGTCGAACACGAAATGCCCCCCTTGATGCATTTAGTAATTGCACAAGGAACAGAAATTATATGCACACTGTAATTAAGTATATGTAAACCATGTGACCCACAGGGCGGAGCCATATTTGACCCTTGGGGAATAATTTGAATAATCTTAGTAGAGGATCACTAGATGATGTCATATACAAAATATCAAAGCCCTAGGCCCTGTGGTTTTGGACAAGAGGTTTTTCAAAGCTTTTTCCTATATAAGGCTATATAAACCATGTGACCCTAGGGGTGGGGCCATATTTGACCCCAGGGAAATAATCTGAACAATCTTGGTAGAGGACCACTAGATTTTGCTACATACCAAATATCAAAGCCCTAGGCCCTATGGTTTTGGACAAGAAGATCAGAAACCATTTAACTGTTCCTGGCCAATGTGACCTTGACCTTTGACCTCAAAATCAATAGGGGTCACCTGCTGGTCATGACCAACCTCCCTATCAACTTTCGTGATCCTAGGCCTAAGCGTTCTTGGGTTATCATCCGGAAACTGTTTTACTGTTCAGGGTCACTGTGACCTTGACCTTTAACATACTGACCTCAAAATCAATAGGGGTCATCTGCTGGTCATGGCCAACCTAACTATCAATTTTCCTGACACTAGGCCCAAGCGTTCTTGAGTTATTGCCTGGAAACCATTTTACTGTTCCTGGTCACTGTGACCTTGACCTTTGACATACTGACCTCAAAATCAATAGGGGTCACCTGCTGGTCATGACCAACCTCCCTATCAACTTTCGTGATCCTAGGCCTAAGCGTTCTTGAGTTATCATCCGGAAACTGTTTTACTGTTCAGGGTCACTGTGACCTTGACCTTTAACATACTGACCTCAAAATCAATAGGGGTCATCTGCTGGTCATGACCAACCTCCCTATCAACTTTCATGATCCTAGGCCCAAGTGTTCTTGAGTTATCATCCGGAAACCGTTTTACTATTCAGGGTCACTGTGACCTTGACCTTTGACATACAGACCTCAAAATCAATAGGGGTCATCTACTGGTGATAACAAACCTCCCTATCAACTTTCATGATCCTAGGCCCAAGCGTTCTTGAGTTATCATCCGGAAACGGATAGGTCTACATACCGACCGACCAACAGACCGACCGACATCTGCAAAACAATATACCCCTCCTTTTTCAAAGGGGGGCATAATAAAGGGAAAAGTGACCATGTCCCTGGCAGCGATGTTTTTTTGACCAATCAAAATATTTGAACAATCTTGGTAGAGGGTCACACAAGGACCATTTGTGTAAAATCAGGCTAGCAGTTTCACACAAGAAGATTTTTAAAGTTTCTACTATATACATGTAGGGAAAAGAGACTATGCCCTCTGCCGGCTATGTTTTTTGACAAATCAAAATTATGAACAATTTGAACAATCCTGGTAGAGGGCCACACAAGGACTATTCGTGTAAAATTATTCTAAAATTGGGCCAGCAGTTTCAGACAAGAAGATTTTTAAAGTTTCTACTTCTATATATAGGGACAACTGACCACGCCCTCTGGCAGCCATGTTTTTTGATGAATCGGTACAATCAGATCAATCTTGGAAGAGGGTGACATAAGGACCATTTATGTGAAATTATTTTAAAATCAAACATCGGTAAAGGAGATGTCATTCGAAGATTTTTCTATTTTTAGCACCGGCGGCCCCTATGTGCAACCAAGCAGTACCGTTTGAACAATTTTAGAAGAGGACCATCCAAAGAACATCAATGCCAAGTTTCATCAAAATCCACTCAGTGGTTATGGAGGAGATGTCTTTTAAACACAATTGTTGACGACGGAAGCAAGCCAGAAACAGCGTGATCACAATACCTCACCATGAGCACTTTGTGCTCAGGTGAGCTAAAAAAAAAAAGGAAAGTAGGTCAGTAGGTCAAGGTCACAGTCAGGTGACCCCTAATTACTTGGGGTCATCAGGTAATTACGATTAAACAGTCTAGGAAATATGATCTGATAATTTTTTAGGTATTTATTCCTATAATATAACTCATATAACAAGTGACCCCAGGGAGTGGCCTCTTTTCATCCCAGGAGAATAATTTGAACAATCTTGTTAGACATCTACTAGGCAATGCTACAAACCAAATATCAAAGGCCTATGCCTTAAACTTTCAGACAAAAAGAATTTTTTTCCCCTATATAAGTCTATGTTAAATTTGGGACACCCCCGCGGCAGGGCCTCTTTTCACCCAAGGAACATAATTTGAACAATTCTGGTAGAGGACCACAAGGCAATGCAACATAGCAAATGTTAAAAGCATAGGCCTTGCAGTTTCAGGCAAGACGACTTTTAAAGTTTTTTCCTATATAAGTCTATGTTAAATTTGAGACCCCCAGGGCAGGGCCTCTTTTCACCCAGGGGTTATAATTTAAACAATTTTGGTAGAGGAGTTAAAGGTTATGCTACATATCAAATATCAAAGGCCTAGGTCTTGTGGTTTTAGACAAGAAGATTTTTAAAGTTTTTTCCTATTTAAGTCTCGGAAAACTTGGGACCCCTGGGGCGGGGCCTCTTTTCACCCCTGGGGCATAATTTGAACAATCTTCATAGAGGACCATAAGATGATGTCACAAGCCAAATGTCAAGACTCTACGCCTTGCGGATTTGGACAAGAAGATTTTTAAGGTTTTCCTTTTGGTTGCCATGGCAACAGAGTTCTGCATGGAATTCAATTCTTTGAACAATTTTGAAAGGGGACCATCCAAGGATCATTCCTGTGAAGTTTGGTGTAATTCTGTCCAGGTGTTTTCAAAAAGAAGATCTTTTTAGAAATTGTTGACGGACAGACGACGGACATTGAGCGTTCACAAAAGCTCACCATGAGCCTTTAGCTCAGGAGAGCTAAAAAAGTAGGTCACTAGATCAAAATGAGTGACCTTGACCCTAAAAAAGAGATTAATGAGTTATATGCATTTTTTTTCTTATTATGGAAAAAGAGAATGCACATATAATTACTTATATTATAAATAATAATTAAACCCATACCCTAAAAAAGGGAGATGACACCATTTATGAGTTATATGCATTTTTTTTATCATTATAGAAACAAAGAATGCACATATAATTACTTATATTATACCTAATAATTAAACCCAGGAATTTGAGTACTAAACAAATTAATCATAAATAGGAAAATAATGAACCACTTTAGTCACTATCTCATTAGTGTCTGCAGACTTTATGACCCTTCTACAGGTAAGGCCATAAAAAAACCAATGAACTACTTCGACCACTGGATAACAAGCAAATTAGATAAATTGGTATCCCCCTAGTAAAGGTTTGTGGTGAGGAATGGCAAAAAAATATATCTGGCAAAAAAGTTAAGGATGTTACTTAGAAGCAAATAATTTCATTAGTCAAAATCAATTCAACAGAAAACAAATGTTTAAAGTGTACATAATAAATGTATGATACGTTCATCCTGACTAAAGAAAGTATTTTGAATGCAATATGCTTACTGTAATAAGCTTAGCTTTTAAAATTAAATGCAGTAATTTGAAATGTCAGCTTGAAGTTTAACTGGAACAAGATATTGTCTTTGAGTGGTTTGGTACCAAGTGTTGCTGTTTAACATGTACATTTTAACTTAAAAGAACAGATGTCCTTAAGAGAACACAATCAAGTAAGATATCTTGAACATGGCTGGGGGCAAGGTTGATGCAGTTACAACTTCACATGTTGAAGGTTTGAACATTTAAAAAAAAAGGAATGGAAATATATATATGTATATATAAATATTTGTATATATATATTTTTTAGGGTGGTGGGGGTGTGTGAAGGGGTGAGGAAACAAAACTTCACATGTTGATTATAAATATTGATGGAAAATTAAAAATGAAAAAAAAAATTAAAAATGGGGAAACGGTGGGGAGTGGGATGCATGATCTGTGGTGGGCATGACTAGGTGGAGGAGTGAGGCGGGGGATTGGTACAACTTACATGTTGATAAATATTCATGGAAGTTTTGAAAAAAATCTAAAAGAAGGAACTTATTTATTTTTGCGTGTGTGTGGGGGGGGGGGGGGGGGGGGGGGGGGGGGGGAGAGGGAGGCGGTGTGACCAAGGCAAGGGGGTGACCAGGTTTGGGTACACAACTTCACATGTTTATGATAAATGTTCATGGAAAAGAATGAAAGAAATTTAATGAAATCCTAACAAATGGTAAGTTTGTTATGTACAAATATGTGGATTTTTTATACAATTAAAGGACAATAACTCTGAAGTTACAAAAGAAATCCGAACATAACTGTGTGTGCACAACCAGATTATGGTGATCTAAATTCTGTTTAAGTTTTATAGTTCTAGGTCAAATTTATCAAAAGACATGATGCAGAAATTGCCATATTTATAGTACCCTATATAGTAAACACTATAAACTTCTAAGGGCCATAACTCTGGTGTTACTTGGGCAATCTGACTGAAACTTGACAGGCCGCATAACCTCATAGTGTTGAACAAGTATATGAAGTTTTATTTAAATATTCCCAACCACTTCTTAGATATGGCTCCGGATGGTGGACGGACAGACGGACAACAATGCCAAAACTATATCCCTCCCACTTTCGTCGGGGATAATAAAGAATTCTGAGAACACAGAAAACCTTTTTACTAAATTGCAATTTTTTAAAGAGTGATCAAAATCCTAACTTCCAGTTTGGAAATTGTTTAAGTTCGTCTGCTGTTGATGTGAGCTGTAAGGTATGGTCTGCGTGATCTATATACGTACTCAAGTTGGTGCATGCTGCCTTTATTTCATAGATCGCATTATGCATGTTTGAGAACTTTAACTAGTTGATGTAAATCAGTTGCCTTCAGATGTCATGCACAATTTCAAAAAGGCAATTTTGTGGTAAAAAGGTCAAATACCTTTGGTTTCACATAAGCCTTCTGACCAAGTGCATGTACAAAGTCAATGACAAAGACATACTTGTGCACGAGGAAACATCAAACAGCAGGTAAGCTGTCAACCAATTAGCTGAAGAATCAATTCTAAACATGTTAGAAAAGTATAATGAGGCTGACTGACATTTGCAAGTTGAAGATAGAAAATGCTCCATCTCTGTTTTATAAAAAAATTGCTAAAGGGAGATAATAAAAACAAGGCAGTCTGAAAGACAGCTAAATCCCCCGCCACTGTTATGGATAGTGAAAGGGTAAACATTTCACCTTTAGCTGTGACCTTGACCTTGAACTGACATGGCCGACTCATGAATTCTGCACAACGCCTTGATGAGGTGATCATTTGACCAAAGTTTCATATGAATCCTTCAAGGGGATTAGGAGATACAGAGTGGACACAAAATGGAAGCCTCAAACCTTTCACCCTAAGTTGTGACCTTGACCTTGAGCTGGCATGGCTGACTCATAAGTTCTGCACATCGTCTTGAAGTGATCATTTGACCCAAGTTTTATAAAATTCCTTCAAGGGGTTTAGGAGATATAGAGAAGACACAAAATAGAAGTCTCAAACCTTTGACCTCAAGTTGTGACCTTAACCTTGAGCCGACAAGGCTGACTCATGAGTTCTGCACATAGTCTTGATGAGGTGATCATTTGACCCAAGTTTCATAAAAACCCTTCAAGGGGTTTAGGAGATATGGAGTGGACACAAAAGTGTTACAGACAGACGAATGGAAGGACGGACAGAAGGACAGACAGAGACCAATCCTATAAGCCCCCCCCCACCCCCCACTTGTGGCGGGGGATTAAAAAAAGTTAGATTGATCTTGTACACTGCAATTTTCCTAAATGTCCTTTTTGTATAGGTATGCAGTTGGAATAAAAATTTCCTATACTTTTAAGGTATGACCCAGACATTTAAATTAAACAAAAGTTATGGGTCTTACGCATTGCACTTCCTCTCAATGTTGTTTTGTGAAGATTTAACAAAATTTCTATATAGTTTCAAAGTAACGACTCAGACAAGATGTACTGATATCGACCAACATCAACCTTTAGCCTGCTGGCATAAAGTGATTCTGCCTTGGAAACCCATGCAGACCAAGTCAGCCAGCACGTACCTGCAGGCTGGTCTTGGTCTGCACTGTCCACTATTCAGTCAGTAGATTGCCAGTGAATACCCCTCGAATAATAAATGGTATTGCTCAAATGAAATGATGGGCCAGTCTGTTTCAGAAATTTAGCAGGCTTAATGTTAATACTTGGTTGATATGGGCATTCACTGACATTAGAAAAGGGATGTCAACCCCACAGGCTATGCCCTCAGTCCCATTACTATTCCAGAAGTTGATAAATCCTCAAATATGCCTCATTAAGACAGTGAATAGTTTGGTCAGATTAATGAGTTCATAACTGAAGTTTGAAAACATGACATTGAGATATAATGAACTAATGTTGCCATTCCATCACTTAATTTATTCATCATTAACAATTTTTTATATGTACAAGCATATTTCAACATGTAACAATCAAACTATTAACATGAATTTTGCAAGTAAAAAGCTGACAGACATTTATATACGCTAATGCTCTATTTGATTGGGAGAAAATATCAGTAAAATATAAGGCATCACAAATCAGTATTATTTCAGTGAACCTCTCTTGTGTTAGTGGAAAAAAAACAACATCTTAATTTCTACTTTTGTAAAATGTATTTTTAATGTATCACTTTCACAGTTAATGGATAGTTAACTTAATGACTGCTCCTGGATTCCAGCCAGTATAAATCTAATATTTTCATAAGTAAATGACAACTTCCAAACATGAAATAAAGAGGAGGAGCCTATGATTAATGAGGAAAAACGTCTCAATAAGGACTTGATTCTACAACCTCTGATTTGAAGCTGTATGTTCTGACTGTTGAGCAAATCAAGCTACAATATTTCACAACAGTCACTCATTCATCATCGCAACAATTTCTTGACATACACTTGCAAAACAACCCATTAGATTTAGTCTGTTATAGCAAATTCCTGATATTTTCTCTTCTTTGCTTTCTTGGAAGGCTTAAAATGTTCAATTTTTCTCTTTTTTGCCTCTATCTTGTTCAAGTTCTTCTTTAACTTTCTCTTTGCATGCAACTCTGGATTAGCAACAGCCTGTAAAAATCAATATCAGTAAAATTGCTAATTACAAGAAATAGATCAATTCTAATTTACTCTGAAAACTGCATGTGTTTATTTCTTTGCTTTTAATGTTTAAAGCCATTATCAACACATTCTGTGTCCAAAAGTGCCAAGTTTATGCACTTCTAATCAACAAAGTCTTTAAGAAGACTCTTTGGAAACAAATAATACAACCACACAAAAGCACATAAAACTAGAGCTATCACTAAAGGTGATGAATGTACCCCCCGCATGCACTGACACAGTACATTGCAATTTGACGCACACAAGATTGCATAATTATGTGGACTGTATGTATATAGACTGTATGTATACAGTATAGTAACAAAAAACAAAGTCCCATAACTATGCAGAATATTTATCTAAAAGAATGTAACATGCACCATGCACAACTAGGGTTGGTACTGATCACTTGTGTGAAGTTTCATTAAATTGTGTGTAAGGGTTTGGTAGATTAGGCACGCACAAGATTGCATATGCAGACTGTATGTACATAGTATGTTAACAAGAAACAAAGTCCCATAACTCTGCAATTTTTGTCGCTGAAAGAACCTAACATGCCCCATGCACAACTACTGTTGTTACTGATCACTTGTGTGAAGTTTCATTAAATTGTGTGTAAGGGTTTGGTAGATTAGGCACGCACAAGATTGCATATGCAGACTGTATGTACATAGTATGTTAACAAGAAACAAAGTCCCATAACTCTGCAATTTTTGTCGCTGAAAGAACCTAACATGCCCCATGCACAACTACTGTTGTTACTGATCACTTGTGTGAAGTTTCATTAAATTGTGTCAAGGGGATGAGGAGAGATGGTGCGCACAAGATTGTGTCTATGTATATAGTATAGTAACAAAAAAACAAAGTCCCATATTTTGGTAGAGGACCAGAAGGCAATGCAACATAGCAAATGTTAAAAGCATAGGCCTTGCAGTTTCAGGCAAGACGACTTTTAAAGTTTTTTCCTATATAAGTCCATGTTAAACTTGAGACCCCAAGGGCAGGGCCTCTTTTCACCCAGGGGTTATAATTTAAACAATTTTGGTAGAGGAGTTAAAGGTAATGCTACATATCAAATATCAAAGGCCTAGGTCTTGTGGTTTTAGACAAGAAGATTTTTAAAGTTTTTTCCTATTTAAGTCTACGTAAAACTTGGGACCCCTGGGGTGGGGCCTCTTTTCACCCCAGGGGCATAATTTGAACAATCTTCATAGAGGACCATAAGATGATGTCACAAGCCAAATATCAAGACTCTACGCCTTGCGGTTTTGGACAAGAAGATTTTTAAGGTTTTCCTTTTGGTTGCCATGGCAACAGAGTTCTGCATGGAATTCAATTCTTTGAACAATTTTGAAAGGGGACCATCCAAGGATCATTCCTGTGAAGTTTGGTGTAATTCTGTCCAGGTGTTTTCAAAAAGAAGATCTTTTTAGAAATTGTTGACGGACAGACGACGGACATTGAGCATTCACAAAAGCTCACCATGAGCCTTTGGCTCAGGAGAGCTAAAAAAGTAGGTCACTAGATCAAAATGGGTGACCTTGACCCTAAAAAGAGATTAATGAGTTTTTATGCTTTTTTTTTTCTTATTATGGAAACAAAAAATGCACATATAATTACTTATATTATAAATAAAAATTAAACCCTTTACCCTAAAAGGGAGATGACACCATTTATGAGTTATATGCATTTTTTTTTTCATTATAGAAACAAAGAATGCACATAAAATTTAAACTTATATTATACCTAATAATTAAACCACGAATATGGTACTAAAAAAATTTAAATCATAAATAGGAAAATAATGAACAACTTTAATCATTATCTCATTAGTGTCTGCAGACTTTATGACCCTTCTACAGGTAAGGCCATAAAAAACCAATGAACTACTTCGACCACTGGATAACAAGCAAATAGATAAATTGGTATCCCCCTAGAGAAGGTTTGTGGTGAGGAGTGGCAAAAAATTATATTGGCAAAAAGTTAAGGATTTTTATTTAGAAGCAAATAACTTCATTAGTCAAAATCAATTCAACAGAAAACAAAATGTTTAAATGTACATAATAAATGTATGATACGTTCATCCTGACTAAAGAAAGTATTTTGAATGCAATATGCTTACTGTAATAAGCTTAGCTTTTAAAATTAAATGCAGTAATTTGAAACGTCAGCTTGAAGTTTAACTGGAACAAAATATTGCCCTTTGAGTGGTTTGGTACCAAGTGTTGCTGTTTAACATGTACATTTAACTTAAAAGACAGATGTCCTTAGAGAACACAATAAAGAAAGATATCTTGAACATGGCGGGGGGCAAGGTTGGTGCAGTAAGAACTTCACATGTTGAAGGTTTGAACATTTTAAAACAATGGAATGTAAATATATATTTTTAAGGGGGGTGGGGGTGTGTGAAGGGGTGAGCAAACCAAACATCACATGCTGATTATAAATATTGATGGAAAATTGAAAATGAAAAAAAAATGGGGGAGAGGTGGGGGGAGGGATGCATGATCGGTGGTGGGCATGACTGGGTGGAGCGAGGTGGGGGATTTGTACAACTTGCATGTTGATAAATATTCATGGAAGTTTTGAAAAAAATCTAAAATAAGGAATTTATTTATTTACTTTTTTTGGGGGGGGGGGGGGGGGGGGGGGGGGGGTAGGGGGTGTGACAAAGGCAAGGGGGTGACCAGGTGTGGGTACACAACTTCACAAGTTTATAATAAATGTTCATGGAAAAGAATGAAAGAAATTTAATGAAATTCTACCAAATGGTAAGTATGTTATGTACAAATATGTGGATTTTTATACAATTAAAAGACAATAACTCTGAAGTTACAAAGGAAATCAGAACAAAATTGTGTGTGCACAATCAGATTATGGTGATCTAAATTCTGTTTAAGTTTCATAGTTCTAGGTCAAATTTATCAAAAGAGATGATGCAGAAATTGCCATATTTATAGTACCCTATATAGTAAACACTATAAACTTCTAAGGGCCATAACTCTGGTGTTACTTGGGCAATCTGACTGAAACTTTATAGGTTGCATAATCTCATAGTGTTGAACAAGTATATGAAGTTTTATCTAAATATTCCCAACCACTTCTTAGATATGGCTACGGATGGTGGACGGACGTACGGAAAGACAACGCCAAAACTATAACGCTTCCACTTCCGTCAGGGGATAATAAATTTGAGAACAAAGAAAACCTTTTTACTAAATTGCAAAGAGTGATCAAAATCCTAACTTCCAGTTTGGAAATTGTTTAAGTTCTTCTGCTGTTGATGTGAGCTGTAAGGTATGGTCTGCGTGATTTATGTACGTACTCAAGTTGGTGCATGCTGCCTTTATTTCATAGATCGCATTATGCATGTTTGAGAACTTTAACTAGTTGATGTTAATCAGTTGCCTTCAGATGTCATGACAATTTCAAAAGGCAATTGTATGGTAAAAGGTCAATAATTTTGGTTTACACAATAAGCCTTTGACCAAGTCCCTGTACAAAGTCAATGACAAAGACATACTTGTGCACGAGGAAACATCAAACAGCAGGTAAGCTGTCGACCAATTAGCTGAAGAATCAATTCTAAACATGTTAGAAAAGTATGAGGCTGACTGACATTTGCAAGTTGAAGACAGAAAATGCTCCATCTCTGTTTTATAAAAAAAATTGCTAAAGGGAGATAATAAAAACAAGGCAGTCTGAAAGACAGCTAAATCCCCCGCCACTGTTATGGATAGTGAAAGTGTAAACCTTTGACCTTTAGCTGTGACCTTGACCTTGAACTGACATGGCCGACTCATGAATTCTGCACAACGCCTTGATGAGGTGATCATTTGACCCAAGTTTCATGAAAATCCTTCAAGGGGTTTAGAAGATACAGAGCTCAACCTTTGACCTCGAGTTGTGACCTTGACCTTGAGTTGACATGGCTGACTCATGAGTTCTTGAAGAGGCGATCATTTGACCCAAGTTTGATAACTAGATGCCCACCAGCAACATGTCGAGCCCACCAGCTGTCGAAAGGACTAGGAGTTCCACATGACGTCTCACTGAGGCAAACATTTATGAAAAAAAAAAAAAAAATTATTGCAAAAATTACAATAAAAGGGTTATTTTAGTAACAACAAAGGGAAGTAAATCTTTAAAAAAATCTAAGGTCCACACAAAAAATCCTTCCAGTAGAGATAGGTCAAAATACACCCTCAAAATTGGATGTAACATGCATATTGTACTAAAAGAAAGGGGTCTTGTTTTTTTCCCTAAGACCAGTAATAAAAAATTTAAATAAGCTATTTATAGTAACAACAAAGGGAAGTTAATTCTGGGTACTTGCATATGACACTCCGTCTCATGATGGTGAACAATTGTGCCAAGTTACATCAAAATCCCTCCATGCATGAAAAAGAAATGCTCTGGACAAAGTCCTTCTTGTATCTGACCTTTGACCTCTAAGTGTGACCTTGACCTTTGACTTAGGGTCCTGGTTCTTGTGCATGACACTCCGTAACATGGTTGTGAACATTTATGCCAAGTTACATCAAAATCCCTCCATGCATGAAGAAGAAATTCTCTGGACAGTCATTATTGAATTTAACCTTTGACCTCCAAGTGTGACCTTGACCTTTGAGATAGGAACCTGCCGTTTGCGCATGACACTTCGTCTCACTGAGGTTAACATTCATGCCAAATATAAACAAGACTGCTCCATGCATGTCCAAGTTATGGTTCCGGTCACGCACGGAAGCACGCACATACACCGAACAGCCATTTGGACAACTATGTCTTCGCTTCCGCAAGCCGGCTCGACAAAAATCCTTCAAGGGGTTTAGGAGATACAGAGTGGACACAAAATGGAAGGCTCAAATCTTTGACCCTAAGTTGTTACCTTGACACTGAGCCGGCATGGTTCTGCACATCGCTTTGATGAGGTGATCATTTTACCAAAGTTTTATAACATTCTTTCAAAGGGGTTTAGGAGATATAGAGCGGACACGAAATGGAAGGCTAAAACCTTTGACCTTGAGTGGTGACCTTGACCTTAAGCTGGCACGGCTGACTCATGAGTTCTGCACATCGCCTTGATAAGGTGATCATTTGACCCAAGTTTCATATGAATCCTTCAAGGGGATTAGGAGATACAACAGAGCAGACACAAAATGGAAGTTTCAAACCTCTGACCCGCAGTTGTGACCTTGACCTTGAGCTGGCATGGCTGACTCATCAGATCTGCACATCGCCTTAATGAGGTGATCATTTGAGCTAAGTTTGATGAAAATCCTTTAAGGGGTTTAGGAGATATAGAGCGGACACAAAATGGAAGGCTCAAACCGTTCACCCTAAGTTTGTGACCTTGACCTTGAGCTGGCATGGCTGACTCATAAGTTCTGCACATCGTCTTGATGAGGTGATCATTTGACCCAAGTTTTATAAAATTCCTTCAAGGGGTTAAGGCGATATAGAGCAGACACAAAATAGAAGTCTCAAACCTTTGACCTCAAGTTGTGACCTTAACCTTGAGCCGACAAGGCTGACTCTTGAGTTCTGCACATAGTCTTGATGAGGCGATCATTTGACCCCAAGTTTCATAAAAACCCTTCAAGGGGTTTAGGAGATATGGAGTGGACACAAAAGTGTTACAGACAGACGGATGGATAGATGGACGGACAAAGACCATTCCTATAAGCCCCACCCCAACACTTGGGGCAGAGGATTAAAAAAAGTTAGATTGATCTTGTACACTGCAATTTTCCTAAATGTCCTTTATGTAAAGGTATGCAGTTGGAATAAAAACTTCCTATACTTTTAAGGTATGACCCAGACATTTAAATTAAACAAAAGTTATGGGTCTTACGCAATGCACTTCCTCTCAATGTTGTTTTGTGAAGATTTAATAAAATTTCTACATAGTTTCAAAGTAACAACTCAGACAAGTTGTACCAATATCGACCGACATCAACCTTTAGCCTGCTGGCAGCAAGTGATTCTGCCTTGGAAACCCATGCAGACCAAGTCAGCCAGCACGTACCTGCAGGCTGGTCTTGGTCTGCACTGTCCACTATTCAGTCAGTAGATTGCCAGTGAATACCCCTCGAATAATAAATGGTATTGCTCAAATGAAATGATGGGCCAGTCTGTTTCAGAAATTTAGCAGGCTTAATGTTAATACTTGGTTGATATGGGCATTCACTGACATTAGAAAAGGGATGTCAACCCCATAGGCTATGCCCTCAGTCCCAATACTACTCCAGAAGTTGATAAATCCTCAAATATGCCTCATTAAGACAGTGAATAGTTTGGTCAGATTAATGAGTTCATAACTGAAGTTTGAAAACATGACATTGAGATATAATGAACTAATGTTACCATTCCATCACTTATTTTATTCATCATTAACAATTTTTTATATGTACAAGCATATTTCAACATGTAAACAATCAAACTATTAACATAAATTTGCAAGTAAAAAGCTGACAGACATTTTTTATACGCTAATGCTCTATTTGATTGGGAGAAAATATCATAAAAATAAAGAAACACAAATCAGTATTATTTCAGTGAACCTTCTCGTGTTTGGTGAAAAAAAAACACAAAAACATCTTAATTTCTACTTTTGTAAAATGTATTTTTAATGTATCACTTTCATAATTAATGGATAGTTAACTTTATGACTGCTCCTGGATTCCAGCCAGTATAAATCAAGTATTTTCATAATGACAACTTCCAAACATGAAATAAGAGGAGGAGCCTATGATTAATGAGGAAAAACGTCTCAATAAGGACTTGATTCTACAACCTCTTGATTTGAAGCTGTACGTTCTGACTGTTGAGAAAAATCAAGCTACATATTTCACAACAGTCACTCATTCATCATCGCAACAATTTTTTGGCATACACTTGCAAAACAACCCATTAGATTTAGTCTGTTATAGCAAATTCCTGATATTTTCTCTTCTTTGCTTTCTTAGAAGGCTTGAAATGTTCAATTTTTCTCTTTTTTGCCTCTATCTTGTTCAAGTTCTTCTTTAACTTTCTCTTTGCATGCAACTCTGGATTAGCAACAGCCTGTAAAAATCAATATCAGTAAAATTGCTAATTACAAGAAATAGATCAATTCTAATTTACTCTGAAAACTGCATGTGAGCCGTGCCATGAGAAAACCAACATAGTGGGTTTGCGACCAGCATGGATCCAGACCAGCCTGCGCATCCGCGCAGTCTGGTCTGGATCCATGCTGTTTGCTTTCAAAGCCTAATGAAACCAGAGAAACCTTTAGCGAACAGCATGGATCCTGACCAGACTGCGCAGATGCGCAGGCTGGTCTGGATCCATGCTGGTCGCAAACCCACTATGTTGGTTTTCTCATGGCACGGCTCATGTGCTTATTACTTTGCTTTTAATGTTTAAAGCCATAATCAACACATTCTGTGTCCAAAAGTGCCAAGTTTATGCACTTCTAATCAACAAAGTCTTTATGAAGACTCTTTGGAAACAAATAATACAACCACACAAAAGCATATAAAACAAATACAGTATCAAGTATAGTGTTGAAAACTGATAACACACATGTTCACACACTAAACAATGGTGATTTTCATAGATCTAAAGTTCTCCATCATAAGTAAAGCATAGGTAATACAATTAGCAGAATTTCTGATATATTAAGAACATCTACCCACGTAATGGACTTATCTAATTAAAAGTACACACAATAGTTAGGCAAGTTACACTTCGGTAAATATTTCTTTGCATTTTTGCAGAATTATCTGCAAGAAAATACCTGCATTTCTAAATGTAATGCAGGTTTAAGCTAAATTTGACAATGAATGTAGAACATTAAAATAATCTGAGACAGGCATGAAATTTTTACCCTGTAATCTGTTTCAACTTGCAATTTGTTTACCATATGAATAAGACATCAAACTTAAATCACTGAATAGAAGCGAAACCTGAACTACTCAAAATACAGGCATTGTCAAGTTGACAATTCAAAACCTCTCTGATTGGTCAATTGAAGCTCCTCCTATTGAGCTAAGACACACCCATTTTGAGTTGGCATATTACTTACCTGGACTGCTCTCTGTCTTTTCCTCTCATCTTTCCTCTCCGCTCGTACTTTCTGTGTGCTAGCATAGGAACCTGTAAACTTCTCCACTCCTACTGTTTTCTTCAATAAATCTACTACCTCTTGAGCCAGGCTCCTTAAACTTGCATCTAAAATATCAATGTTTAAAACCATGTTACATACTGTATAGACAAAAAAAGTACAATTTCCAAAATGGTTTCAAATCCAACTATTATTAAAGTGACAAGACTTAAGTCTTCCAAGAAAAGAGGACTCTGCATATATTAGTGCTCTATCCCTAGCATGAAAAAGAAATGAAGGCTGCCAATTTATGAGAGACAGGCTAACTTAGTCGGACTTGCCTGTATCTAAAATTTCATTCTCAGTTTAATTATGATTTTGTCTTGCTTTATCCCTCTGGTCAGCTCACAATCCTTCTGCATTGGCAGAGCATGAATTTCATGGCCTTTGGCATGTTATGTTTGTATGTGTATGTGTATGTATAAATTTGAAAAATTGTAATAATTCAGTAAGTCTCCCATTTACCTTTCAAGAAACCTAAAATACTCATGGACATTTTATTTACATAAATGAAGTACATTACTTGGATCAAATCTTTTTAAGACAGCATAATTATAAACATTTGAAAGCAGGTGTTACTGCAAAACAATAAAGTGAGTCCATCCATGAGAAATGTCTATCTGGCATATTCAATCACTGTCTTCATTTCCCACTTTCACTGTGCATTTAAACAAATAAATAAAGGCCATTTCGAGGGCTCAGAGCAAAACTAGTCTATCTGCTTCTATTTCTATATACTCTTAGACAAGTTTCACTCTGAGTCCTCGATTTGCAAACAGACATACACACACAGACATTGCATTTGGAAAAGGCTAAAAGCAATTCCCTATGGCTGGAATGAATCCCTGATGATTAACAAAGAGTTACTTACCTTGATACATGGACTGATCATTGAGTTCTCTCTGCAGGGGAGGTAACATGGCATTTAACACGTTAGTTTCCATAGTGTCACCAATGTCTAATGCCACTGCTGCAAGCCACTTGAATACATGTATTCTCTGAAGACAAAATCAGAGGATGTGTATCTCAGAAAGATGTACAGCAAGAATTACTTCTGATTCTATTCGAAACTGTTGGTATAGTAAATACTGAATTAGAATAGCAGTAATACTTCTACAGTAATATTCCTTTTCTCTCATTTTCAAAAGTAAGATTATAATTATGATCCTTCCAGGCAATGGATGTTGCCATCAATGGAAATGGTATGTAAAATCATACATGTTTCTGTATCATGGGCTGAAGGTACTAAGTGGGCCATAGTTTAATGATTATTGTTGGTTTGTTTTGTGTTAAGCAGCACTTTTCAACAGTATTTCAGTTATGTAACAGTAATCTTACCAGTGTTCCTGGGTTCTGTACCAGTACTAACCTGTTCTCACCAAATAACTACTAACTTCCAAAATGTATCTAATGTATAGGACGACTGATTTAAGACAATGTCTTCAGCGATTGTCACAGAGAACGTAACCTCACCTGGGGATCAAACTGAAAACCCTGTGATTAGTAGATCTACTCTCACCCCACTGAGCTAAGCCTGTGGGTCTCATCACTGTTGTTATGTTGTTAATATTAATGTACTTCTTGTTACTTATAGCTTCATGAATGTGCTCCCTACCCATCTTTCTGACCAACCACAGTACAGATAAATCTTCATTGTTCATATTTCTATATTTAAATATTGCTATACCCAAACAAGAGGACCATGATGGTCCTGAATCGCTCACCTCTTCCCACATGACCCAGTTTTGAGTATGACGTCGTTTTTTCTATTATTTGACATAGTGACCTAGTTTTTGAGCTCATGTGACCCAGTTTTGAACCTGACCTAGATATTATCAAGATAAAAATTCTGACCAATTTTCATGAAGATCCATTGAAAAATGGTCTTAGAGAGGTCACAAGGTTTTTCTATTATTTGACCATATTGACCTAATTTTCGAAGGTACGTGACCCCCTTTTGAACTTTACCTAGATATCATCAAGGTGAACATTCTCACTAATTTTCATGAAGATCTCATGAAAAAAAATGGCCTCTAACAGGTCACAAAGGTTTTTCTATTTTTATATTACTGGCCTAGTTTTTGACCGCACGTTGACCCAGTTTCGAAACGACCTAGATATCATCAAGGTGAACATTCAGATGAATTTTCATGAAGAGCCATTGAAAAAATATGGCCTCTAGAGAGGTCAAAAGATTTTTAAAAATTTAGACCTACTGACCTAGTTTTTGACCGCAGTTGACCAGTTTCCCAAATTTTTAAAATAGATATCATCAAGGGTGAACATTCAGACCAACTTCATACAGATCCCCTGAAAAGTATGGCCTCTAGAGAGGTCACAAGGTTTTTTTTTATTATTTGGGCCTACTGACCTAGTTTTGATGGCACATGACCCAGTTTCAAACTTGACTAGATATCACCAAGGTGAACATTCTGACCAATTTTTTTTGGAGATCCATTCACAAATATGGCCTCTAGAGCAGTCACAAAGGTTTTTTCTATTATTTGACCTATGACCTTGTTTTTTGGGCGGCACGTGACCCCCCTTTCAAACTTGACCTAGTATCTCAAGGTGAACATTCTGACCCAATTTTCATGAAGAAACTCATGAAATATATGGCCTCTAGTGATGTCACAGGGTTTTCTATTTTTAGACCTATGACCTAGTTTTTGACCGCGCGTGACCCAGTTTTGAAATTGACCGAGATATCATCAAGATGAAATTCAGCCAACTTTCATACAGATCCCTGAAAAATATTGGCCTTTAGAGAGGTCACAAGGTTTTTCTATTATTTTGACCTACTGACCTAGTTTTGACAACACGTGACCCAGTTTCGAACTTGACCTAGATATCATCAAGGTGAAAGTTCTGATCAATTTTCATGAAGAAACTTGTGAAATATATGGGCCCCTAGAGAGGTCACAAGGTTTTTCTATTTTTAGACCTACTGACCTAGTTTTTGATGGCACATGACCCAGTTTCGAAATTGACCTAGATATCATCAAGGTGAAAAATTCTGACCAATTTTCATGAAGATCTTATGAAATATATGGCCTCTAGAGAGGTCACAAGGTTTTTCTATTTTTAGACCTACTGACCTAGTTTTTGACGGCACGTGACCCAGTTTCGAACTTGACCTAGATATCATCAAGATGAACATTCTGACCAACTTTCATAAAGATTCCATGAAAAATGTGACCTCTAGAGTGGTCACAAGCAAAAGTTTACGGACGCACGCACGCACGCACGGACGGACGGACGCACGGACGGACGACGGACGACGGACACCGCGCGATCACAAAAGCTCACCTTGTCACTTTGTGACAGGTGAGCTAAAAAGGGTAACAAAATCTCACCTTTATTGTCATCTTATTGTTATTTATGGCCTCATGATTGGCCTCTCTAACCATCTTTCTGACCAACCAGAGTACAGATAGACCTTTAACCTTATCCTCTTCCTCCCCCTCCCCAGGTTCCTGCTCTATCTGGGACATATATCTCGCACACTTCGTCAGGAATATCATATTCTTTATCACCTGAAAACATGTAATTCTACTGCCATGAATAAAGAATGATGAAAGATTAGCAATGAAAATAGATTTATTTTAGGTCATATGGCGACTTTCCAGCTTTGATGGTGGAGGAAGACCCCAGGTGCCCCTCCGTGCATTATTTCATCATTAGCGGGCACCTGGGTAGAACCACCAACACTCCATAAGCCAGCTGGATGGCTTCCTCACATGAAGAATTCAATGCCATGAGTAAGGCTCAAACCCACATCGATGAGAGGCAAGTGATTTGAAGTCAGCGACCTTAACCACTAGGCCACGGAGGCCCCTCAATGAAAATAGAAATTAGTTTAACTAGAGGCAGATACTATACCAGCAATGTAATAGAAATCATATCTTGAAAGTAACATGTGCTGGGAATCACTCAAATCCACTGGACAATTAAGTAATACAAGAACAGACTGTTCATATGTCGCCTAAGATTATAGTCAGTTACATTACACAGTTAACTTTCTGGATTTTGGAAATGATATCACTCCATGATTTTGAACAAAACACTGATGACTGGTTGATACATCACAATGCCTGCTATGTAATTAAAAGTAATCTTCAATCCACAATGATAGAAAAGAAATGGCAATTCAGTCAACAAAGCAGTTAAATAACACCAGATTTATTTTATTTCTTCTTGTTAGGACATCCTGATAAGTCAAAAATAAGTATGAAGTTATAAACCACAAAATTTTTTCATTCCAGGTTCACTGAAGCCATGATTACTCAGTTTCTCACTAAAAATAGTGACTGGAATACTTTAGTTTATGTCCTTATCCCAAATAACACTCATTTAGACTATATGAATTTCATTGTATGATATTAAACTGAAATGTTGTGCATGTAGAATGTAGTTGATGTTTTATTCCATGGGATATAAAACCACAAGAAAACTATTGACTTTATTTGTAGGGATGTAAAAACATCAGAAAACTATTACACTTCATGAAATAAGTACAACACTTAGTAAGATATTGACTGAGATATTCAAATCCTTGAAAGGGTAGCAATGATAAAGAGGATAAAGAAGGCACCTCAATTTAAATGGAATACCATACCTGACTAGCTAGCTCGTCATTGAGAAGTTCTGACTGTAGTTGTGTGAGAAAATCACCTGACAGAGTCCTCAGCTAAAATAAATAATGCACCCAATTCAGTTGGTTTTTTATCTGTTAGATGTGTATTTAATATTTAATGCTCCTTATCAACAACAGTTCATTAATTATAGTCTGTACCAGTATTCCTCTATTTTGCATCAGTACTAGTCCTGCCTCAGATGTTTGTTAGGTCAGTTATATACTTTAAATGGCCTGTATAGGGATAGGCCTACAGAGGACCACTGTAGTGCGAGTCACACAGCGGGACTATAACTGGCAAGTACCCCACTTGAAACATTCACGATCGGTCGTGGGCTGAATTGTTATGGGCAAAGTGGTGCGGGCGTTGGCAGTCAAATGAAGTGAATTTAATTCACAATATCTGTTCTTTTTTTCTTTTATAATTTCATTTATTCCAAGACTGAAATGATATTTAGACATATATAATACAAATACAAATACATGGCATTTATATAGCGCAAAAATGATAAAATATTCTATTGCGCTTTACAATTACATAACATACATTTAACATATATACATACAAAATATGAACAGGATTCTAGAACTTAGATTTAGAGATTTGGACATGTATAAATACTATTTTACACCACTTCTGATATTTTGTATTTTAACAAGACTACACTCATTGTTCATGAAACTGCCTAAATAAATGTGTTTTTAGTTTTGATCTAAAGCTGGCTTCAGACTGAATGTTTTTCAGATAGCTAGGCAGATCGTTCCACCATTTGGGACCAACGACTGCCATAGATCTGTCTGAGAATTTTGTTTGCCGTCTAGGGATGTTAAAGTTAGTGTCACTTTGTGAGCGAAGTCTGTATCGTTGTAATGCTACACTGTTTACTATTGCTCTTTATATCACCTGCAGTGGGTCATTTACTGATGATAGAATATCCTGCAGCATATTTGTAAAATTTTACTGTGATTTTTCTATTTGTATTTATCATGCTCAGGCTTGGATCCAGGGCTGGGTCGAGGAGGCCCAGTCACACCGTTGCTCAAAGTGACCTTACTCATCAAAGATGCACCCTTATTATTTTTGCAAGAATTATTTTTTCTCCCAAAATTTAGACCAGAAAACGCACCAGAGGCCACCCTTTCATACCTATACTTCAAAAATTCCAGGGGAGAGCCCCCCAACCCCACTAATCTGAGAGGAGTACACCCTTCAATAAATGCACCTGAGGACACCATTTCATACCTGTATTTCAAAACAAAAAATTTCAGGGGAAGACCCCCGAGCCCCCCAACATGGGCTAGGCACCCCCTCCAAACCTCGCTTAAAGCCCCCTCACGGTGATTTCCTTCGTTCTAAAACTGTGCCCTCATCCCCCCAGTAAAAACTTCTGGATCTGGGCCTGATGCTGATATGGGTTTAAGAGTCACATAAACACCTAATAGTTACATTTTACTCCAACTTTAACATGGACCACCTATTTAAAACTAAAGCATTAAATTCATATATTTAAATAAAACTTTGAAGTTTTGTAGCATCCTCTACGGCATGTGTGGTCAAAATACTGAATTTATTTCTGGAGATGTGTTATATTAATTTCTGGTCACTATAATTTTTTATGTTCACTGTAAAAATACAATTACATGTTTTGTCACTTAGAATTCTTGATGTCCTGTTAAAATCATGAATGGATAAGTTCTTTTTTAGAAAGATCAAAGCTTGTTTGAATTGTGGGGAAGGTTACATTCACAACATGTTCGCTACTGCATAGTCAATGTTTTGAGCAAATTGAAGGCTAAGACAATTTACTGAAAATTCTGGATAAAATATATTGGAATGTCACTTACAATAGGCCCACAACTATATTCTGTGGCAGATAGCAGACAAGTAATCATGAAACTGAATTTCTTATCTGTGTGGTAATTATCAATAATAAATGCAGCACTTCAGACACTGATTATCTACAGAATAATTACGAATGCATGATTTTTAAAATAAATACAAAGAATAATAGTCCTTTATGACTCTTACGTTTGATGAGATTAAACAATTTTTGAAATTTATACCTTTTTGTATGTGTCTACACTTATATACTGGGTAGATGATTTGGTTGCCTTGGTTACCAGCTGATCTGGAGGCCAAGCAGCAAACAACAAGCCAAACAGCTGTGATGCAGCAAGTTGTACCCAGATGTGAGGATAGCTCAGGTAGGTCACGACATGCTCTGAAAGTTACAGGGAAATTGTCTTAAATACATAAACCACCATTGCCGTGGCAACCAAGAACTGCTGACAAATTTTGGCAATTCAATAATCTTGGAAAAGACTAATAAGAAGGTAATAAAACAAATGTATCAAGTTAATAATACTTATTAAATATTTAATCTCAATGTCTTTCAACATCAAGGTAAAACCTAACTCTACTGTAACATGTAACTCACTGATCTTCAGTCATTACTTCCATATCATGTGGTGTCTGACTGTGCTGGTTAACCATTTGTGTGTAATAACATATTACATCTATATAGATGGTAAATTTCAAGGTAGAGAACAGATACAGCGGACCATCTCAGAACTGAACAACTTTTGGACCAAAGGAAAACCTAAGTTTTGAGAAGTTTCCCATTTAAAGAGATTATTTTCAAAGTGCTGTGGAGTTTACGCTATTGAAGGGTTCTAGTTAAGACTGGGTCCATTGTACTGTACTCTTATGAACAGCTTGTATGTAAAAACTTTATTCCATGTACTGGTAACACTTTAAACTGGCACCATGTGATTTTCAAAATATGTCTATATTTTTGCAGGTTACTGAATTCAAGCACTGTTGATAAATTTACCCTTTTATCACCCATCTTAAGTTTCTAGACAACCATGCTGGTTTCCCATTTTGAGCTTGAAACCAGGTGGGTTTTGAAAACTCATCCCATAAAACGTTCATTTTGAGCTTGGAGCCAGCTCATGTCTGAGGACTTACCCCATATAACATTCATGTTGGTTTCCCATTTCGAGCTGGTAACCAGCTGACTACATTCCCTGAGAATCTTCAGTAGAGTGTTCAATGTGTGATATATCATCAGATCCTGGTCGTGTTCTAATGATGCTGAATCAACCTTAAATATCAGCAGAAATATACATAACTATGTCAAACTTTACATTTTCAATGTTACATTTTTTAAACGTTACACAACACTTACAAAGACAGTTAATGATTTTAAAACATACATTTGCTGACTTTTGATTTATTTGTTTGGAAGTCTGAGCAACATAATGCAGATTATCTGACCACTTTCTAGCTTTAATGGTGGAGAAAGACCCTAGGTGCCCCACTTGGCATTATTTAAGGCATGGGTGAGCACAGGGGTAGAATCACTGACCTTTCAGCAAGTAAGCTCGATGACTGTCTCATGATGACCCAACCAGGACTCAAATCCAGAGGTAAAGAGCAAGTGATTTAAAGTCAGTGACCTAACCACTAGGCCAGGGAGTTTAAAACATAAACATAAGTCTGTGTAGTATTTAGTAAGTATTATATGAAGTATACATAAATTAAAACACACCTGAGAACTTTCTGCTTAGTATACAGACTACACGTGTGTTTTGAGGAAATAAAACACAGCAGAACAATGTTTTAACATATTTAAACATGATGAAGAATATGTTACACACCTGCAGAATAATTTCAAGGGAACTTATAACCTAATTATGGATTCAAGGCATTCTGTTTTATCATTTCCATTCTAAAATGTCTTCTATATAAAATAACAGATCAAATATGACAGCACCCTTTCTTGGCCCTAAACAATACGCAAACATAACCTCAATATTTACATGTTTTAATGAAAATTAATGCGATTTTTCTTATGTTACATACAAGCCACAGTTTATTACTAAGAATGAATACAAGTTTACCTGTTTATATTTGCCTGGCTCTAACTGTTGTTCTATCACAGGAAGTGTATCTGACAACCTCGACTCAAACTGAGCACTCTCTACCTCTACAAATAAGCCACATAACTGGGCTGCCAGGCTTCTGTGTCTTAACTGAAAAACAACAAAACATGTTAATTTATAGTATAATTGATTATGTGTAAATTGAAAACTAATTTTTTTTTTGGTGAGTTCAAGCATCTAAGATTCTTTCATTATATGTCTTCTCTAAATACTATGAAATCATCAATACAGTCAAACTCGCTTAATACGAACTCATCCGGACCTAAGAAATATGTTCGTATCAAACGAAATTCGTATTAATGGATGTATGACCAGATAATTTGCCCGAGCAAGTTTGGCAGTATCACCGGTACCATCGGTGAATAGTTTCCGATTATGAAAGTAGTTAATAGTTTTTAAAAATGATTAAGTTAATTTATTCAGATCACATTGAAATCACTAACAAAAGTCATACTTTAAAAACGTAAAACTGTATTTATTTAAATTTTAATGTGCGGTCGAGGTCCAGAGCGCCGAATTACATCCACCGCCAACATTGAATAATTCTTAGGGGATAAAAGTTTGTATATTTTGTAAGACACAGCCTACCTTTATCGACAATAGAACGTCAATAATGTGTTTAAAATTATTTACACCTTTTTTAAATCTTGACCTGTCAATCGATTAGTTTTTTTATATTGAAATGATACACAAAGGACCCAGTGTTTGTTTGTGAATAAGTGTGAACTACCCATTGTCCAATTACCACGCGGTACAAGGTTTACCATATTATTATTTCAACACATTTATAACGGCCCCGACTTCTAAAATTAATTCGTATCAAAAGATGGAAAAGTATAATATTTAAGCTTATTGGGACTTCCAAAATGTGTTCCTATCTACCGATAATTCGTATGAAGCGAGTTCCCTATTACCGAAATAATTTTACAAAGAAAATAGAAGGACTCGGCCGGGGAATTCGGACTTTGTTCCTTTAATCCGAAAATTCGTATCAAGCGAGTTCGTATTAAGTGGACTCGACTGTATTTGTTGGAGAGTATGTTCTGTTGATCACACAGTTACATCAGTCTATGAAAATTTAACCCCAATGAAAAATTTAAATTCACATTTACTGAATGTTCAACATGTAAAAATCATAAATTCATCTCCCCACCCCCCCCCTAATATAGCTGCTTTTGCTGAAAGCACCACAAAATTCTATTCCATAAAGATGTAATGATTTCACTGTAGACAGATTCCAACTAACCTTCTCATCCATAAACCATTTCAAGGCAATTCCAAACAGACTGGTTCTAGAATTATGCTCAAGTTTTCCCAACAAAGTCTTTATGGCAAGCGCAATTAATTTTCGGCATTTTGCTGACTCATCATTGGCTAAACTGGCTGCCATAGGAACAAAGAATAAACCCGAATATTCAGCTAACAAATTCTGAAATAGAAAACATCTTATTTACACAACATAACTAAAATTCAAAGAAGTGATTGTCAATAGAGTTGTAACTTGATATCTTTTTTGTAAAATACTGATCACCCTGAACAATTCATCAAACGCCTAGATACATATTAAGGAAAGTGCATTCGCCAATCAAAGCAGGCATTTGGGTCTTCTCAAACATAGTAGCCTGGTAGGAGCAATCATATATCTCTATCTGTAGAAGTAGATTTTAACTCGAACTATAAAAGAATATGATTTTGAAAAAATTGGAAATAATGACAAACTTCAGTGTTTAGCAGATTATGGGATATACCTGTGGAAAGGATGTGAAGAAGGAAGCCAACATTTCAAGCGCTGATTCTCGCCCAGTCTCCAGCTCGAAGGTGAGGTTAGAGACGTAGAACTGTAGATGACCTCTTAACTTCTTACCATGTCGATAATCCAGTAAATACTGCATCATTGCCTTTTGAGAAATACATCAAATATTGGTTAAAACAATCCCATTTACTCTACTAATTTAAAAATACTTACATTCATACATTATCAATTAATTTTGGAAAGTAATATGTCTATCTGTTTAAGTAACATTTTTTCACAGATAAAAGAATTCTTTAGGCCTCACCAAATTAAAAAGTTGTTCATCGGATTTGCCGCTCGTATATTTTCGGAAACACAAAAAAAATTTTTTTTTTTGTTTTTGGCTTGCGCTCGCCCCATTGAAAAATATCAATCCAAAATTTTTTGGTGCGCTACTTTTTACGGATGTAAAAGTGTATAAATGCTTATACTTCCAGTCCCAGATTGTTCTCAAATGGATTTTAATCAAAATAAATACATACTACGCACACATCATCATAATAAATCATAATACTTATATTTAGTTGCATTAAAGTTATTTCCCCTTTATGCAGTTACACCATTTTCTTCAAATGTTTACCAAATTACATACTACAAAAATCGATCTATTTCATTGAAAACTGGATGAAGAAAAACACTTATTTGTTTGATAACATCAATCTACATTATTTTGGTAAGGGTAAATACTTATTGATGCATGTAACTTATCTGTTTTCTGTTTTTTCCTGTCAAAATGATCAGCATTTGCATACGAAAGTTGGTGGGGTAAGGAATTTACATTACGAGTTTTTTTCAGGACAGTTTTGATTTTCAAATTTTCCAATCATTTAGTCGACTAATGTTAATGCACGTTAATCTCCATTTCAGACTTTAATTGAGACTTTGTTTCAACAAATTTAATATGTTATGAAAGTTTAAAGTTAGAAAAAAGAGCTGTACATAACACATCATGCTTGACTTTTCTAAATCAGAGCATTACCAATAAATGGGGCATAACAGTCAGAAGCTATTAAAGTACAGAGCTATTGGTCATTATATAAAACTTAATTAAAAATATTCTATGTTAAGAAGGGGCATAACTCTGTCTAGATTCAGACTTAAAGAGTATTGTTTCTCCTGGTGTAGACTTTGACAGTAAATAACTGTTCTAAGTTTCAAATCAGAAGCTTTAATAGATCTAGCAACACTCACATAGATATTTGATTTATCAAAAACTTTGTAAAGTCAGCTAAGAATGCTACATTTTCATAGCAGTAAATATTCGATTCGATATTTGATTACAGTGTACTGTATGACAATGTTATTACCTTTTTTCACGAGTTCGCTTTGTTGTGCGCCTGCAGGTTAGATTTTCTCAATCCCTGGGGACTTACTTTTTAATTTAAAAGGGCTATACATTCTATTTTAAGGTTTTTATTAGTCAGTCGAGAGCCAAATGAAGACAAATATATTTCTTCGCTCTTCGCTCGCTCCTGATTTTCTCAAAAAGCAAAAAAAATATTTAAATTATTTTTTCGCTCGCCGCCTCAGATTTTTCAGAAAAAAATCCGATGAACAACTTATCAATTTGGTGTGGCCTTATTAAAGATTTTATTTCCTAACTTTTCAATTGGTTCTCCTTTAAATACATGATTGTGTCTGTTTATGTAAGTCACATTACCATACAAAAGAAAAGCAATTAAGACTTCTCAACTGCTTCTCATTTAGATACATCTGTAGTGAAATCTAGGTGGAAAGGTAACTTTTACAAAGGACATAAAAACTCAAAATGATGTAAAAGAAAGTAAATACCTGTCTACATTCTCTCTGAACATGGGCGGTCTCAGCTGAGATTGACATTTCCTCCACTTTCTTCATCAACTCGTGTATCTCTGGTATGTCAAGTTTACGTGACAATATTGCCTGAAATAATATTAGGTAAACCCTAAACAATCAAGATTTCAAAAATACAGTTTAACAACTTTTTGCTTTGTTTTTGTTGGGTTTAACGCCGACACAATTATAGGTCATATGGCGACATTCAAGCTTTGATAGAAGACCCCAGGTGCCCCTCCTTGCATTCTTTCATCACATGCGGGCATCTGGGTAGAGCCACCAACCATATGTAAGCCAGCTGGATGGCTCCCTCACATGAAGAATTCAACACCACGAGTGAGGCCCAAACCCACATCAAACAGGGGCAAGTGATTCGAAGTCAGTGACTTTAACCACTCAGCCATGGAGGCCCCTAGTTTAACAACAGTGACAATGATATTGCCATCATTGTATCTCTATAACATAATTTGCTGTTGTTACATAATAACAAATTATATACAGATAAACATATAGAAAATGAAAGTGGTGATGTTGGGCATAATGTTTTTAACACCCATTTCAAAGATCAGTAATTTAAACTAAAGCAAGGTCGCACCATAAATTCTCATGAAATACTTCCACCTGACCTTCAACCTTTCTTCACATTTGAACAATGGTAAATGTGTATCAACTAGGGTTGATTAATACTCCAAGACGCAGTTTTTATACACGGAAAATACAATGTTGTGATCATGACCTTTTTGACCTTCAAGTGTGACACTGAACAAAATGACCTGCACTGTGCACTCTGCGTGTCTTTTTGATGAGGTAAACAATTGATGGTAGTTTTATGAAAATCCTTCAAGTGGTTAAGAAGCTATGGAGCGGACACAAATTTGAGCAATTTGATCTTTGAGTGCTAAGTATGACCTTGACCTTGGAACTACTGACCTGGATTGTGCTCTGAATGTCATCTGATGCTAGTTTTATGAAATTTATTTCAGTGGTTTTGAAGAAATTAGTGGACACAAATTTGAGCTCCTCTCAGTGTGACCTTGAGCTATCAAATCTTTGATCTCCCAAGTGTTACTGTTACTCTGACCTTGAACCTAGTGACCGCAACTGTGCACCCTGCAATTCGTCTTTATGAGGTAAAGATTTGATGCTATTTTTATAACAAGAGCACCGCAATGTGGAGCAATATACGCCTGAAGGTATGACCTTTGTCAACTAACTGTGACCTTGACCTTGAAGCGAGCCATCTGAAACACACACTCTGCATGTCAACTCGATGTGGTGAACATTTGTACTAAGTTTCTTTAAAATCCTTCAAGTAGTTCAAGAGTTACAGAGCGGACACGAAATTGCTAACAGATGGATGGACAACGGCGTCATAACATAATACGTTCCTTTGGGCGTATAAAAATCTTCTAAGCCATTTAAAAGATAATAAGCAGACACAAAGTTAAGCTATTTGACTGGTTAATAACCGATGCAAGTTCTATGAAAATCTTCCCAGCATTTAAGAATATACTGGATGGACTCAAATATGGACAGACCAACGTACCAACACGTGTTACTCCAATACAGCCCCAATGTACTTTGTATTTTGGGGCATAATTAAATTATATAGATATGAATAAATAGAAAAGTTACCTTGAGCAATGAGAAAGCAGTACTTTGTCTATTAAAGTCATGAATATCTTCCTCACAGAATGTCAGCAGAACCTGCAGCTGACCTGGCTCTAGATTGTAAAATTTCACTTCTCTCACTAACACTGTAACTGCCTGTATGTAAATATAAGTCTTTGTTATGCTCTCTTATAATTATTGTTTGTTAAGCATACTTCTAATTCTAAACTGTGTTCAATAGTTAGTTATGATACTAAATTTCTTAGTATTTCTCTACAAGCAACAACTTTCACACAACAGACATAGGGAGGGAACCAGTTATTTAGCCAACTACATTTAGTTAAATCTTCAAGACTGTAAACTAACAATATTTGCATTCAAGGTAAGTAGCTCTTTCTCTTTTAATCTGTCTGGACAGACACTGAATTACACTTTAAAAATTATCAGCCAAAGCTGGACCAATAAAGATGCATTGCCAAGTGTATTGTCATATCCCAGCAACTAACTATACTATAAAAGGATCTAACCTGTTTATTTTCTTACAGATTGAACTTCAAGCACTCTTGCACCTACTTAAAACTTAGCTACAAGAATTTAATACTTGCTGAATATATTTTTTCTACTGATATTCTATATTGCTTAATTAGTACATGTACCGTAATTGCCATCTTGTGACTTACAATATTAAGAGATGATGTACAAACATCTGACAAGTTACATTACTTGCCTTAAATAGCATGGAGACCAGCTCCAAATTATCTCCCCTTGCTGCTCCAGCAGAGGCATAATTGCGGAGTAATATAAACATTCCACTGGAGATCCTAGAGATGTGCGTTTCTAAAGACGGAATTGGAAACTTCAAAATCTTACAAAGTACTCTAAGACTGTTTGCATTCACCTGTAACAGTAAAGGATAATTATGTACAATGAATTACAGATTCTGTCGTTAAATGTATCTTTCATCATTTTTCAACAGTACCTCCATTATGGAATAGTAGTGAGTAAACATAAACATTGTTCCTGGATAATAAACCAACATTGACTTATTCTCTGCAAAAGAATTGTTGCCTTACCTGAAGAGGAAACTTTGTAGTACTGTGCTGCATAACCTGAGCTTACAGGGGAAACATAGTTCCCTTTAACATCTTACATATTTAGACATACATGTACAAACTGGACCATGAAGAGCAATGTTCTGGCTACACTAAAACTAAATTCTTTTATCCAGCTGGTACAACAACAAAATTTCTAACTGAACAAGATATTAAGATAAACTGAGATCAAAATTAATTCAGACTTTTTTTTTACTTTTATGCAATGGCACCACTGAAAATGCCAGCTTTCCCTGCATAACATATATCCCAACTATTTATTTTGTATGTTATGATCATAAACTGGAAATAAAATGACTGAAGGGGTGATATGTGCTAAATACAGCTCTACCAGTGTACAAAGAATCTAGACAACAGTCATTCCTTGAAATTACATGTATATGGATAGGCAATGGTCAAACTATGGTTCTTCCATTATGTTTGAAGTGACCTCTGTGAGAAATCTTAACATCCCAAAAATGTTTGCTTAGACAACATGGGAATAAAATAAAAATAATGCCTAGTAATACAGACAAAAATAGACATAAACATACCAAGACATATTTGGAGTAGAGACAGTCCGCTAACATAGCTACAAGAGGATCTAACATCTGGAGGTGTGAACTGTCTGTCTTCACAATCTTCTGCTTTTTCAAACACATACTCAACAGCTGAAAATAAATACAGACATACTGCTGTATCATTGTTATCACGGGGGACTACTTTTTCATGGATTTCAGGGCCATGTCAATCTATGAAATTAAATCTAAACAAAGAAAAATGTAAAATCATTTGGATTTGTAGAGGACTAATTTAATAGATTTCGTGGTTGCATCAAATCCACAAAATCAAATCCCAACAGCAACAAAATTTCCATAGCGATAATGTACATTAAAACAACAGTCTTGTCAAAACATATTTCCTTTTAATAGGCTTCTTCAGTTGACGTACATATACAATTTATTCTCTAAAACTCTAAAAGTAGAAATCCACATCCCCATGAAATGACATTTTTTGGTCCATACCGCAAAATTACATGCCCACAAAATTTCATGATTCTACAGTAAGTTTGATTTATTTGCTCTTTCAGTTATCAATAAGTTTACGTCTCCATAAAACAGCATTTATAGTCAAAGCCATAAATCTTTGTCTCCACGAAATTAAAGGATGTCACAGTACCAAGAAATATTTACAGTAACAATATTGAGTTCTCTTAAAACTTTACATGAACCAGGTCACATGACTAAGTACTATTGACAGAAAGTCCAACTATCGAAATAGATTGTTAAATAGGTTTAGATTTATAAAACTGCAAATATGATTCAGGTCTCGATGTTATGGTAAGTCTCTGGATGAACTTTTTCCTAAGGTAAATTTAAAACAGTGCTTAGAAATCGTTAATCAAATGCTGAAGTTCCGATATTTGTTTCAAAACATGTTTTTCACAGCTTTGGATCATAGACTTTGTTTAGGATCTGATAAGCTATAAACTCACTTGTAGTCCAAATTCCACAAGTACATGTTTGTTGGTTTTCTTGCTAGCTTTAGGTTTCAGACCACCACGGGGAGCAGCTTTAGGTATTAGAAGACAACTGGGAGGCTGTTTTCCTGGCTGGTTCTTGGTATTCTCTACCTTAGGTGCACTGTAAGAATAATTTACAGGTAAATAATAAAAGTATTTACACTGTATGATATATGCCCTCTGAAAATTCTTGACGGAATAATAAATCAATAGGGCCAAAACTCCAGAAAAATTAATTGAACATGGCAGTCCCAGCAATATGTGCATATCGACTTCGTGTTGATGGAATGACAGTTTGTAACATTCAGATTTTTGCCTCAATTCTGTTTGTTAATGTAAGCTGGTCATTCTGAAACTTTTCATACATCATATTATCAAGTATCAAGGAAAAAAGCCTTTCTCAAACTACTTCCCACTGTCAAAGAACAATGTGGATGATAATCTAGCAATTTAATCTCAAGGTGCATTAACGTTATGGCTATGAACTTTGTCTTTTGCATACTGGACAGGAAGTTCAAGTATTATCATCATAGCTAGAAAACACCATCTTACTCACATGCAGTAAATGACATAATCATGAAAGTTGTAAAATTTGTGCTGGTTTTTCATGTAAAACCAGATAAAAATCAAATACTTGTGACAGTTCCTTTTTTGTTCCTTACAGTATATTTCTCAATTCATCAAACATTTATGTAAAAAAAGATACAACATTACACTGCAGAGGATTAATTAAAAGTAGTACTCATTGCTAATGTGCAATGAGGTCTTTCCCATTTACAGACATAAATTAACTGCACTTTATTCAAATATATGGCAAAAAAAATATGGTACTATAAAGAATGTCATTTGTTTTTATTTTTATTACTATTTGTTGAACATGGCAAAGATTTTATCACTAGTTCTAAATGCAGATGGGAATATTTGGCTCAAGCCAGAGCCTCATTATAACCTAAACAGTTACCCTCTAGACAGATTTTCTCACCTGAAACTATAACCGGTGAAAGATTCTTATATTCTTTAACCTTCACCCTGCTAAATTTCTAAAATAGACCGATCCATCATTCAATTTGGGCAGTACCACTTATTATTCAGAGGGATGTTCACTGAATAGCGAACAGGCTGATCTTGGTCTGCACTGGTCGCAAAGGCAGAATCACTTGCCGCCAGCAGGCCAAAGCTTAAAAGAAAGCACTACATGCAACTAATGTGATCGCTGTTACCTGTAAGTTTATAACATAAATATCTTACACTTTCTCTTCGGACAGCATAGGTAAAGTCTGGGTGGTTAAACCATGAACAAACACTAGCAGTGTTTCTGTGGTGACATTCTTGTTGTCAAGGAGACCAGCAGTAACACGCTTCAAAACTTCATGAACCTTCCTAGCTGACTTGTGACTACTGGTTGAATCTAGAATCTGTGAACAGATTTTGTTTACTCTTATTAAACTCAGAAACAGAATACCAACAAGATATTCTTACAAAAGTCAAAATGATTACAATACACCAATACTAAACACTACAATATTAAAGCAGTGGATTGTAACAATAACTAGCAATTTCTGTACGATAATATATTATAATCACATACTATTTTGGCATTTTTCCGCCATTACTGAAAACTGATTTTTAATAGCAAGCAGGGAATGCTTGAATCGCACACAGAAAATAAATAAACTGAAAATGCAGATTTTCTTTACATATCCACTACCTTAATAAGCAACTTCTCATTCAAAACATTTTTCCAGTTTGATAAAATTGTGAACAAGTTAAAATGTCCATAAGAAATCTAATGATTTTACCATACCAGTGCAACTATGAATTGTACTGGTGAAATCTAAATGATAACTGACTTTTAATAGATCTATTCACAAAACGACCATTCAATTTAGAATACCACTGCATTTGTGAACTTCATACCTGAATGAAATCCTAAAACAAAGCAGTGTGTAGAAATGTTGAAGCATTAACATTTACATGTACATTATTTTACTGCACATGTAATTTGTAAGATTATTCACGTCATTTGGTTGAGTGACAATTTTTCAAATGTGTATAAATACAAATGAAATGGCTTCCAGTGTTCTTATTAAATTACTGCTCCTCATCTTCATACCAGTATTAAATTCTCCCCAAGAAACTGCAACTTTCTCACATGAATCAGAGGTGGAGTATGAACACATTTAGACATACAGTCTTCTGCCATATCATTTAGCAGAACATACACCTCATCCCAGGACCAAACATGTGACCTCTTTACTGAAAGTCCTGTTATCTACCTTACAAGCAAAGACAGCAGGCTTGTATTACTTGTTTCAGGACAAAATTGAACATTTATTTATCTAAAAAGTTGTGTAAATACAGAGTTGCATACAAATATATTATATGATAAAATCCAGTGTAGAACAATATCCTCCTTGCACTATTTGATCAAGGCAGACAAAATGTAAAACTCTAAATTAAAGAAAAAAACATTAAAAGAAATAAACAAATTACAATTTTTAACATATTAAAGTTTTTAAACAGAATAAAGTGAAAATTTGGATAAAATTGAAAAAGAAAGTATTTTGTTTTTTTTGGTCAAACTCAGCAGGGGCGTGTGTGTGGTGGGGGCTAGGGATATTGTCCTTATCCCAATATAAACAAATGAAGGTTACCTTCTTGATTGGTTCTAGAAATTTCATCAAAGATCCAGGACTGATGTACCGAGCGATAAACTCGTATGACTCGTAACTTTTACTGCTTCTTGCCTCAAACACCTTGGCCTTGATCCCTGCTACGACCTTCTCATCTGATACCTCACCAAATATCTCCTCATTCAATACCTATAACAACAAGTTCATTCATTTAAACTACATTAAATCCTGTGCTGAATGTCATCTTTGAATAGAGACCATCTAACTTCTAAAAACCTAAGTGCCCATTCTGATTTAGACATTTCCAGTTCTGTTTAACCTATACATAAAGACAGTCTGCAAATATTTATTCATTTTGTTGGGTTTAACGTCGCACCGACACAATTATAGGTCATATGGCGACTTTCCAGCTTTGATGGTGGAAGAAAACCCCAGGTGCCCCTCCGTGCATTATTTCATCACAAGCGGGCAGCTTGGTAGAACCATCAACCTTCCATAAGCCAGCTGGATGGCTTCCTCACATGACAAGTAAGGCTTGAACCCACATCAATGAGGGGCAAGTGATTGTCAGTCTGCAAATAAAGAGTGTCCAAAGAGACAGACCGTCTGCAAATATAGACCACTTATTGGCTTCACAAGGCCATCCTTTATACTAAGATAATTTATCTTTTTGATGAAAATGCATTATGCTTTATCTTAAGTTCCAGCTTGCTGCTTTCTGATAACATTTTTTTCTGAAATAAACGTGCATTCCTTAATTCAAAGATGTTATCTATGATGTCACATAGTAAAGCAAAGACAAAATGTGCATCATAATTTATACCAGAATCTGTCTGAATGCATATTACATGTATCTACAGATGATTCAATTTTAAATACAGATAATGTCTTTATATGATGCTTTGAATTTCAGCACTCTTAGTCGACCAGTTTGAGCATGAATGTTTTCTACACCAATTAATATCTTTTCTTGTTAAGTCTGAACACATCAAAAAGCATTTTTTCAGTATTAGAAGGAACAACAGGTCCTAGGTGCCATTCCTAATATGGCAGACACATGGTAGAACAACATTCTGCAATCAGCTATTAAAAGTTTCATATTAAAAAATTTCATGAACACTATGGTCGTCTCCCTGCTAGGCAGCAATGCTGGGTCCAAACCAAATATATCTAACACAGGTGTTGCCCAAATAAGACCTTTACCATGGTGGTGAACAACAACGTATTCAAGGTCAACATAACCTCCCTGCTACAAAAGACCCAAAATGAGAACAAACTGATTTTAAAATTGTTAGTATTAAGAAGGCAATATTACATTGTAACTTATTCCAGATGAAATTTGTTTACCTCCTGTAGATTCTTTAGACAAATGTCAATATCGCCAGGTCTAACCACTGACTCCATATGCTTCAACAACTGATGAACTGTGTAACACAAAACGTGACGCTGGTATCCACGTCTCAGGGTTCCACGCAGTTCCGACAAGATAAACGGGAAGAACCGTGGACCGAGCGTGGTCTGTATCTTGACTAGTGTGTCTCGAGACGTGTTCCTTATCTCTATAGACCTTGACTTGAGGAAGTTACAAACTTTCAGCAAGATCCTGTAATATGTACAAAACTGATGCTATTTCCAATTTATATCAAACTAGAATTTTTTGTAACTTTTATTCATCTCACACGAGTCTTTTTGTAACTTTTATTCATCTCACACAAGTCTAGATATAAAGGAATCTGTTAAATATGTATGTCTATTTGAAAAGTTCTGTTCACTTGTTCTTTGGGGACGTACTCAATTTTGCATTTAACAAGGCAGAATAAGTAACCTATTTATATTTACCCTGGAAGGTACCTTCCCAGTGCCCCTCTAGGCAGATTCTGTAACAATTTCACCATGGCAAGAGCTATAGGCACTCTCAGAATCTCCTCATCCTCAGCATACTTTGATTTCACAATTTTATGCTCTCCATCACTCCGTGCCTGGAATAATGATTTTAAAAAGTTCTATCCTCAAATATTTTCAAAAAATCGTATTTTGTGAAAAAAAGCATTGGTATAAATCTACTAACAAAATGAGTGAAAACAATGTTCTGAAATAAGTAAAGTGTCCCAGATACTTTTAAAATAATGTAACTAACTCAATATTCTTATCATAGTTTCTCTTGTTATTTCTCAATATCAGTTCTACACTTTGCATCAGTTTGAGGAATGTTAATTCATTATATTCATCCTACATTCCTGTCTCGGTGAAATTGATAGTTCTAAAGATACAGTACATATAGTAACTTCAAACATATACAGCAAATCATACATGCCTATCTTACCTCCTGTTTCTGTAAGATTGTCTTACATGGTTTCAGAATCACTGAATACATTTATAAACACTCTAATCAAGGGCTGGCTGAACAAAGATATTCACTTTTTTCACCCAAACTGTGACTTGATACCTTAAATTACTGGACATAACATTAAACGCTGAATACCTTTCTACAGTTATCTTTTACATACCTTCTGTACTAGAATTCTGTGTAACTGATGTATAACACTTTTCAAAATAGTTCCATGTATCTTGGTAGCTAATGGTTCAGAACAGAGTTGTTTCCCTTTATCTAGTTCTACCTCAGTAGTCTCCCCTTCCTCATTTATCTCTGTTACAGGTTCTTCAGCATCTTCTGTTGCAGTTTCTTCATCTTTCTGTAAATCCACCTGATCTAAAACACAATAAAATTATGAATAAATATACTAGTTATTTCAACACAAAAAGACTATTAAACATTAACTAACTTACAAATCATAATAATAAAATGTTCCAAATGGAGGTTTTAAATGCATTAGATCATGCCTTTAACAACATGGACTTGCATCAAATAGTGTCCATTTGGAGCTGGTTTTGAACAAGTTATCCAGAAAATGTATAATAATCCTTACTTTTCTTTGAATGTTCTCCAATTGTTAAAGTGTCAGTTTTAAGCAAATGATGTGTCCAGCAAATGTTGTTGGAAACAAGTTAAGACATACTCCTTTGAAAGTAAATTCAACTGAGAAACCACTTAAAATCTTTGCCTATTTTTTTTTAGAGGTCATCTACTCCTACATACAGTCACACTCAAAACTAATGTAACATTGAATACAACAGGACAGAAAAAGTAGTCCTAAAGACAGCATGCTGTGGGCTGGGGTTAGATCCCCAATAGAGGTAACAATGAAAATGATGGCATATATTACCAGGTTGTATGCTGGGTTTCTCCTCGGGCTCCCTCTCTACTTTAGGTACTGGTGTATTCTTAACATTCAATGTTGACTTACTCAAGTCAAAGTGGAAATTATCAAGTACTGACACAATCACTCTGAAATTGTCATAATGAATACATGTATTAACAAATTTTCTCTACATGCATCTCTAAGAGATACAGTAAACTCCATTTAACCAATATCTTTGTATACTATTTACTTTTAACCAAAAAGTTATGGTATAATCAAGAAATCTTGATTAGAGGGTCAAGTGCAAGTTATATCAGAACTATGTCCATAGGATACAGATGTCCCCACTTTGTGATGTAATGACATACATGTGTGTCCTGTGAATAATGACACACTGAATGTGTGTGTGTGTTCGTGTTTAACGTCTTTTTCAACAATTTTTCAGTCATATAAATGATGGTGTCTACTTGTAGCAGTGAGCACAATGCCCAATTTTATAGTGCTGCCTCACTGGAATATCATGCCGTAGACACGTGGCATGATACTCCACCCAGTCACATTATACTGACATCAGGCTGACCAGTCCTAGCACTATCTCCTTATTGCTGAGCGCCAAGTGAGGAAGCTGCTAGTACCATTTTTTTATGTCTTTGGTATGATGCGGCCAGGGATCAAACCCACGACCTCCCGCACGCGAAACGGATGCTCTACCACTAGGCTACCAAGGCAGTAAATGACACATTGACTAATGAATATATTATAACGACAGTATATGTATAGTGCAATCTTGCACAGGGACCTTGACTTTTAAGCTGCTGACATGGTTCTTGCATGCATTACATTGTTTAGTCATGGTGATCATTTGTGCCAGGTTGTATTGAAATTCCATCATGCCAAAAAAGTTCTATGCTGGATTCTGTTTTCTTAACATACACAAATGCATATCCACATACAGGCAGACAGGGGTGACACTACATACACTTGCCATCATCATAGTGTGGGCATAAAAAACACAAGCATATAAAACAAGAGCTGTCTCCATAGGATGACACATGCCCCCGATGGCACTTTAAATGAATAGTTATGGCCGATGTTAGAGTTTAGGACCTTTGACCTACGGACCTGGATCTTGCGCGCGACACTGTGTCACACATTCATGCGTAGTTATTTTAAAATCCATGCATGAATGACAAAGATATGGACCGGACACGCCCATCAATGCACTATCATGAAAAATGACCTTTAACGTCTAAGTGTGACCTTGACCTTTGAGCTACGGACTGGGTCTTGCGCGCAACATGTTGTCTTACTGTGGTTCACATTCATGCCAAGTCATTTGAAAATCCATCCATCGATGACAAAGATATGGACCGGACACGCCCATCAATGCACTATCCTTTAATGTCTAAGTGTAACCTTGACCTACGGACCTGGGTCTTGCGCGCAACATGTCGTCTTACTGTGGTACACATTCATGCCAAGTTATTTGAAAACCCATCCATCGATGACAAAGATATGGACCGGACACGAAAAATGCGGACAGACAGACAGACTGACAGACGGTTCAAAAACTATATGCCTCCCTTCGGGGGCATATAAATAAAGAAAATACATGTGAAAATGGCTTAAAGGAAAAAAAATGGAGAAACTGAGATTTCATACCAGCATATGCATGCATATTATATGTTTTCAATATAAATACAACAAGAGCTGTCACTAATAGTGACAAATGCCCCTGCAGCGCCTTGACCTTTGACCTGGTGACCCCAAAGTCAATAGGGGTTGTGTACTCAAAAAGTACTATCAGCATGTGAAGTTTGAAGGTCCTTGGTGCAGTGGTTCGCGAGTAAAGTGCCTTCATGCAAAAAGTTAACATTGGCCCCTGTGACCTTGACCTTTGACCTGGTGACCCCAAAGTCAGTAGGGGTAGTGTACTCAATAATTACTACCAGCACGTGAAGTTTGAAGGTCCTGGGTGCAGTGGTTCGCGAGAAAAGTGCCTTCATGCAAAAAGTTAACATTGGCCCCTGTGACCCTGACCTTTGACCTGGTGACCCCAGTAAGTAGGGGTCGTGTACCCAATAAGTGTTGTACTCAATAAGTACTATCAGCATGTGAAGTTTGAAGGTCCTGGGTGCAGTGGTTCGCGAGCAAAGAGCCTTCATGCAAAAAGTTAACATTGGCCAGTGTGACCTTGACCTTTGACCTGGTGACCCCAAAGTCAGTAGGGGTTGTGTACTCAATAAGTACTATCAGCACGTGAAGTCTGAAGGTCCTTGGTGCAGTGGTTCATGAGTAAAGAGCCTTCATGCAAAAAGTTAACATTGGCCCCTGTGACCTTGACCTTTGACCTGGTGACCCCAAAGTCAATAGGGGTTGTGTACTCAGTAAGTACTAACAGCATGTGAAGTTTGAAGATCCTGGGTGCAGTGGTTCACAAGTAAAGTGCCTCCATGCAAAGTTAGCATTGGCCCCTGTGACCTTGACCTTTGACCTGGTGACCCCAAAGTCAGTAGGGGTCGTGTACTCAATAAGTACTATCAGCATGTGAAGTTTGAAGGTCCTGGGTGCAGTGGTTCGCGAGTAAAGTGCCTTCATGCAAAAAGTTAACATTGGTGTGACGAACGGACATTGGTGTGACGAACGGACGGACAGTTGAAAACTAATATGCCTCCCTTCGGGGGCATAGAAAGGTCCAGTAGTGTCTAAATCCTCAAATATTGCAATTTTAACTAGACCCAGATGCAGTCTTTCATTTAATACCTTAAACAGTTAATTTTGCATTTTGAAATTGTGTACATTTTGCTATAGTCACTAAATTAACCTACAACACAACTTCTACCCGGCATTCATATGTTCTTGAATTTTCTAAAGATTAAACCTATGAAATCTCAATCTCTCTTTTTATTTCTTACATAAAACATAATTACAACATGTTCTATACATTCACTTTACCTCACAAGTAGCTTCTGTTTTTCCAACTTCCTTGACAGTAAAGTTAAATAATGTCTTAGCTGGTTGAGATAAGATTTCCATGGCAACAGTTTACATATTGTTCCTATAGCATCTACAGCTGCATCAAGTACAGTGGTATGTTTCTTGTACAGGTCATCTATCAGGAATGATGACACCATTGGTAGGAATATATTGGTCAGGGTGTCAAAATTCACTTTGTTGGAATATAGGTACTTGATCAGTCGACGCAGAGCTCTTGATCTTTTGTATACCTGTGGAAAATTACCAATGAATATAAAAAGTTCTATGACTGAAGAACTTGCAATTGCTTTGATTTCTAGACTGTTTAATTCTAATATATCTTGGACATACCCTGTGGAAGTTTGGAAAAAAAACCAGACCTTATTATGAAAGAACGTTCGTAGGATCATCAAAATGTATTTTTTCTCAGATTATTTACTTGCTGACGGGCATCTAAAATGCAAAACTGCAATAATGTCCAGTAACAATATACATGCTTTTTCACACTTTGCTCATGTTGAAATCTGAACCTGAAACATTTAGGCCACGAGTATAGCACACTTCTCCTTTACCAATATAGCTTTTCGGTTTAATTTAAATCAGATGAATATAATAATTATCTTCTAAAATAGTCCCCGAAAAAAATCTCATTTATTTACTTTTACAATAATCATAAGCATAAATAAACAAGAAAGGTGAACAGACCTGAATATGTTTGATATTCTCATAGAAATCTGCATCAATATCTTTATCACGCAGAGGCTTGAGATCTGTAAATGTAGGCTGGTCTCCAAATGTATCCACCAATGTAGCTAATATAGTGACAAACTCATGGAACACAGTCTGGAAAAACAAGTAATCATAATGCATAAAAGGTAGAATTCCTAAACTCCTGGAACATCAAGGTAGCCAGTATAGCCACAAACATACTGAACACTATGGAAATAGCTTTCTTGCACACTGGACTGGCACTTCTGTTGATTTTACCCATGTGGATGTAATCTGTGTTATTTTATTTATTCTGCTGGCTGTAGGAATGCTTTTTAAAAGTTTACCTAACCTTTACCCTGCTAAATTTCTAAAATAGACTGGTCAATCATTCAATTTGGGCAGTACCACTTCTTATTCAAATGGGTGTTAACTGAAAACTTACTGACTGAATAGCAAACAGTGCAGACCATGATCAGCAGGCTGATCTTGGTCTGCACTGGTTATAAAGGCAGAATCACTAGCCGCCAGCAGGCTAAAGGTTAATGTGTGCCAATCCAACCATACTGAGTTTTTATCTGCTCAAATTACTCAAATTTAAAACTGGCAGCCATCAGCATCACAGTGAGAACCTCTTGCCAAGTGTTACAAGACTAAATCAGACTTCACTCTCTGTTGTTATTAAGTCTTTGATACTATTCTTTGTATTAATAACCCTTACCGTGCTAAATTTCTATAACGAACTTGTTCACCTTTCAATTTGGCCAGTAATATTAACTGTTAAAATGGGTGCTTAGCAAAAAGATACTGACTGAATGGCGAACAGTGCAGTTTGGTCGCAAAGGCAGAATCAGTCGTGTCCAACATGATAAGGGTTAATTCTTTGTTCTGCATTAACAGTACCAAACCTGAAACTTACGTGTTACACTTATTCATGAACTTTTTATTTATCTTGCACATGATAAAGAGCAACCAATCTAGCTGAATAAAATTACCTGTTTTTTGCTCCGAAGTCCAGTTTTAATTTGTTGTAATAGAGTCAAAATTATCACTTTTTTGTAAGTCCCCTCATCAAAAGGTAGGACACCAAACTGGTTCACCATGGTAACCATACATAGTGTGGAGCTATCACGTAGAGACATATCTTCTACCTGTAAACATTACAACTGACACAATGTCTGCATTAAAATCATTTTAGAAGAGACCAGCTCATGAACAGATACCTCTTCTACCTGTACAAATTTTATGGCAAAACTCATCAACAATGTATACAAATATGTATCCAATTAAACCATCACAAAAAGAGACCCAAGATAGAAACAGGGGCCCCAGATGGGAACAAACAGCTAACTTCAGCATGTACAACGGAGCGACCAACTGTAACTTTGAATATAATTCCAAGCTTGATACAGACTTTTTAAAACTCTATTTTAAAATCCACTAAGTAAACCAAGTCAAAAAACGAAGCTAAACTTGTGGCTTTATTATGTCTGATAGTTATTAACTAGTAGACTTCCAAGTTAGAGGACATGAGAAGGGTTGCATCTTTTTGTGTTGAACAGACTCAAGCCGAGTCTGCTACTATTTTGCTTGCATGTCTTCTTATACATTTTAGTAAATACTTTGCTGTTCTTTTTTTTTTGTTTAACCCTAAGCCTGCTAAATTTCTAAAATGGACTGTTCCATCATTCAGTTTGGGCAATACCATTTATTATTCGAAGGGGTGTTTACTGAAAATTTACAAACTGAATAGCGAACAGTGCAGACCATGATCAGCCTGCAGGTGCAAAGGCAAAACCAATCGCCGCCAGCAGGCTAAGGGTTAAGGAAAGTGAAGGTGATTCATACACCCAAACACTGCTTTCATACGGGAGACAATCAAAATCCCCTTGATCAAAATCCCCTTCACTGAAAAATGATAGGGTGTTACAAAATCCCCTTCATACTTTTGCAGGAGGTATCATAATCCCCTCTGTGATTTTTACTTATTTCATCAAGTTCAAATACAACTATATACAATTTAAAAGTCTATTGCATAAAGCATGTAAATACAGTGCCTTTAGCAAACATAATATAATTTGGAGCACTGATATCTATATATCTATAATGTTAATCACAGAGGGGATTATGATACCCCCTGCAAATGTGTGAAGGGGATTTTGTAACACACAGTCATTTTTCAGTGGAGGGGATTTTGATCAAGGGGATTTTGATATACACTCCTTTCATACAGGAAAGGAAAATGTTGTGATCATAACCTTTGACCTCAAAGTGTGACATTAACCTTGGACCTAGCGGCCTTGGTCTGCCTACTTTGCTGACCCCCATTGCTTAAATAACATAAATGATTTCATAGTAACTACATTTACTTACTGTAGATATAAAGAAACAGCAGTTATATATTAAAGTGAGACAGATCCTTGTATCCATGGCAACCATACTCTTCAACAGACTGGTCGCTGACCTGTAACCTTCCAGCCGCAACATGTAATCTGGCTCGTCCATACGTGTACGATCCCAGGAGTTCAACTGAAATAGTTGTACAGAAAATAACACAAAGAATACATCATATCTTCATGTCTATTTACAAATCTGTTGAAATATTGTGTTAGAATTAATTAATTTTAAAGAAAACATTAAACTTCAAGTAACAATACTGACTATTCGTAGACTTTTGACACAGGGAACACTTTTTGCAAAGATAAATGTAGTGTATGATCTTGTATGAAATGTTCAATGATTGTAGAACAGCTTCTTCTTGTACTCTACTAATGAAATTAATTATGAAAAAAGACAACTTCTTCTGCATAAAGAAGATCATTATGAAAGAGTTCACCTTAATTTAAATAGAATATAACATGGATGGCTCTAGGTTACAAGGGGATGACCAAAATGCTTAAATGAAATTGTAGGCAAACAGCTCTGGACCACACAAATTACTTGTGCAAACACGGGTTCTCCAGCCTTCAATGCTTGTCAATGAGCAATCTGTATTTCCCTGTACTCATCTTGTAGCTTCCATGCATAATTATAATGTCTGAGTATAGACTCACCCGTTGTACAATAACACCAAGTGGTTTGAGATCCTCATCTTCTTCACAAATAACCTGCAAAACAAATACTGCATTAGACACTCCACCATACCAGTATCATACAATAAAACACATCAGTCCTTTGTACAAAAGTCATCTTCACACTTATAGTACCAACTGTATTTTTAATTATAATATGCTTGTTTCTGTTAAAACACCCTTACGATTAAATGACATAACATTAACGTGCAATGACATCAATATTTTTGTTGCGACCAAGAAAGAGCGCTACTATATTTTTCTACTGTTTTAGATAAAGGATATATTAGAATCAAAATAATGTATAGAAAAATTGTGTTTTACTTAAATTAATACACTCTAAATCAGTAATACATCGGCAGAGTAATTCACTCGGACTACGCCCTCGTGAAATTATTCAGCAGACATATAACCTCTTTTCGTGTATTAATAATGTTAAAACACTATTTTTCTATACATTATTTTTTTAACAACAACTACCAGAGGAGAAAGCACCCTAAACAATTTTGATGCCTAGTAGTGAATGACAGGCATATAGGCTGATAAAAAATTGATCCATATAAAGTGTATGCTTAAATAAAATCTGGATGCATAATCTGTTTTAGTTTGAAGCAAATAAATTTCTTACACTACTAGCTAGAAGAAATTCAACAATCATTTCATTTGTAATGACTTTTATTTCAACAGTGCGTTCAATTTTTGTTTACATTGTAAGTATGCTGATAAAAACAGAATACATTAATCTAGAATTCCACTTTTGCTCACTCTTTTAAAGAGACTAACAAAAGGTTAGAGATCATGTTTACTCTGTGTGCGTGCAGGGGAGGGTGTGTTTGGGAGGGGTGATCTCCAAAGAAAATGGTTGCTCTTGACCTCACACTCTACAAGAAGAAAGAAGCTGGACTTGCAAGCTAAAATGAGGCTCATGTCGATTACTAAGCCGACATAGGTCATATAAGGTTAAAGGTAAGAGAATGGTTCTCCAGGGACATACCATATAATTAGGACTCTTATAAAGCATGGTTGAATTTTTAATCATTCAACCTCTACAATATATTTATATCTATGTTTAGGCATTAAGGCCTTTACCAAATTTGTAAATTTCCAGTAAAATTACTGCACTATAACTTATCTGAACTAAATAAAACCAAAAATGTTGCTCTGTCAGCAAAACTAGATCTTCAATAGGTAACAAACAACTTCCCTATGTGAATCAGAGGTGGAGGTCACATGACTTCAGACTAGGGACGGGAACGAATATTCGAATATTCGAAAATCGGTCGAATATTCGAATATGAAAATCAAATTCGAATATTCATAAATTATTGTATTTTTTTTCAAAAAAAAAGTATCATTGATATTGGGTAATATGAGCATACTAATTCTACAGAATAAAACCATGTCATGTTTGTTTATCGAGAATCAAAAGATGTCCAATTAACAAGAAAATAGCAATGCATAATTGGCAGGGGCCATTGTTACAGATTAACAGTTTGCAACAGGCGTCAATGTGTCAGATGCATGTCAAAAGATGTCTAATCAACAAGAAAATTGCAATGCATAATTACCTGGAGTCATCACTACGGATTAACAGTTTGTATTAGGCGTAAATGGGATATCTTTTCATCTTTTGTTCATTTTTATTGGCGCCTGTTTTATGTAACAAGTTGTAGATCTTTTTTTTTCGAAAACAATACCAAACTTGTAGATATTGCCAATCTTTTCACAATATTTTGTACGACGTTTCAGACCATCCGCAGAATCAGTTTTCATCCGCAATCGGCCGTATTCGAATTAAATTTTGAAGTACTTTATAATAAAATCAAGTAATAACATATGATTGAGGCATAAGTTCATGTTGAAGGAGGTTTAAGTCTGCCTTACTTGCTTTTTACACGACAATTTTTACACGCCTATAATACAACAGCGCGTCTTATGTTTATAAATGGGACGACCTGCTATTTTTAGATAAAATTGCGACGGTCTAAATTATAATCGTTTTGATTTTTTGTATCATTTTGAAGCTCAAACACTGAATTAGTTAAATATGTTCATGACTATACTGACAGAATCGTGAAATAAAAGGCTAGGATCGGCGGGTTTTGCTAGGTAGGATCGGGTTACCCAAAACAAACATTTTTTGGCCTTATTACGTACGATGATCCACGCTTTTAAACAACAAGGCTTATTGCTTTATGCTATAATGCCAGTTTATTTCAGTAGAGCTGAGTGCTTCAAGGGAGGAAACCATTGCTACCATTAATTATTAGTTTAGGCATGGTTTTCTCCCTTTGTAATTTTATAAACAGGAAGTACCTCAAAAGTTATCTCCCTTTCAAAACTGTCTGCAAAACAAACAAGGTCGAATTTTTTTTAAAAAATTAAAAATCAACGTAATCCTGTGAAAAGAAGATGCCAGGTAGAGGGAAACCCAAGTCTAGAAAGAGACAGAACACTGTCAGTGTGATAGAAGCTGAAAGTTTGTCTTCAATGGAGCAGGAGCCTGAAAGATTGAACATTTTGAGCAGCTCAACTCAGAGGGATATCTGGATAGTGGGGGATTCCCTTGTTAGATGGGCACGGCGTCAGTTTTCCCAAAGGCAACGGCCGAGTTTCTGTAACAATATCTCATGGGATGGAACTAGTGGGTTGAAGCTAGACGGTCTACATGCCAAGTTGCAGTATGGGCTAATCCAAGGCAAGGACCCTAAAATTATTTTTGTACATGTTGGGGGAAACAATATAACCAATACCAATCAATGTAAAATTGTAAGAAAACTTAAAACTGAAATCGAATATTTATTTTCTAATTTCCCCAGATCACTTATTGTCTGGACTTTCATACTACCTCGTTTATCCTGGTCATACAGTAATCAATCAGCTGTATATAATCGTAACATGAATAAGAAACGTTTATCCATTAATAGACAAATGTCAAATTTTACCCTTAATCATACTAATGGCAGGGCTCTGAACATGAAATCTATAGATACTCAAACTCAGGGTTTCTATCATACCGATAAGGTCCATCTATCAAATGTTGGAAATGAAATGTACATTCTTGCTATTGGTGAGGCAATTACACAATTTCTTAGTTCTTCTGGTACAACATTCCTTGAACATTAGGCCTGAATTTTGGCGGACAAATTGTCTTTCTGCGTCAATTTGTTGTGGCGGAAAATTCTAGGCTGCTGGGGATTAGATGGTGTCATTATTAAACTTGTCTCTATCTGCACACATATAAAAATATCTGCACACATAATTCATAATTTATTGTACACTTTAACTTTATACAAATAAGCATTATTATATTGCGTTGGCTACTTCCCTTCATATGGCACAATGGGTACATTGTTGATGACCAATGCGGGACAGATGCTAATGTTGTATATTTTGTTTCACATTGCTGGGTCAGCTCGGAACAGGCGGGCTCAGCTGCATTTAAGGAGATGTAATAATAAAATGGAGATCTTATTTTACTCTGAGCAGTATCAGTAGAGCGGAGATATATTATCAGTAGAGCGGAGATATATTATCAGTAGAGCTGAGATATATTTGGCTCAGAGTATAGACCATATTTTGTTTAGAGCTGAGACTATCTATTATTGAAATTTTACTGTGGAAAATTATCTGTACAATTATTAGGGTTGCATAACCACGACCGATAAATATTAAGCACAATGACACTGTCTGATCCTCGGCGGTCTTGAAGTTTTCCAAACTTCCTTATGACATTCACTGGTAACTGATGATCAAAGGTATTTACCTTATGACAGGAACTATGTGTTTGACGATCAGGGGAAGTTTTTACACACTTATTTGTCATTGCGGTCGAAATATGCCATTGTTTAAATCTTTAATTATAAAAATGCCAATTGATATGTTTGTGATGTGGGAGAAACCTTATAATGTGAAAAGATTATCAAAATGCAATTCACTTCAGTTGTTCTTATTATTCACTGTCCAAGTTCATAGTGCTAAAGGATTAGATCGCAGCTTCTATCTTGAAATAAATGAATATGTTGTGTATATGCTAATCACTTAATAAGAATTTAAAGCTTCCATTAAAACAAACCGAATATTCGAATATTGATTTCAGTATTCGTTCCCATTCCTACTTCAGACACATCAAACTCCCAATCTCTATTCATAATCTTGCATTCTACTTCTCATCAACTGGACATATCAATGAATAACAAAGGATTACATACAGTAAAAGCTTGAGTGAGCAGCAGTCTGGATGGCCTCTGTGGCAGGGTGGCAAACAATTTACTGATAGGTTTGAAGAAAGGCATCCTGTCTGAGATATGCTTTAGTAGATTGAGTATACTTGTCAATATGTCCTCTTCTACTTTCTGCAATACATCAATATTTATTCATTTTACTGGGTTTAAAATTACTCATCCGGTGTTTTAGCTATGTGAGTGTTCACTATTTTATTAAGGTTAAGCCAAGTTCCTGGATTTCTTGAACATAGTTAATTCTTCTTGGTAACTATCTGACAATTATTTCACATTTATCTAACAAACCAGTAAAATTCCCATTCATTACATTTTCAAAAGTCAAAACCCACAAATTTACATCCCCACAAAACTGCCATTTTGGTCAAAACCGAAAAATTTCATGTCACCAAATAGCACACTCCCGTGTTCTATAAATAGAACATACAGCAGTTATACCATAATGCAATGCGCAAATTGCGGACAAGGGAGCGTTTTCTATATATGACGAATCATCAACTCTCTCAGTAAACTTCGAAGGGAATTAGAACTAGAAATGTGTCCATGGGACACAGATGCCCCCACTACATGACATTAAAATAACAATTTTTTCCCAGGTCAGGGGCCAAAAACTCTAGGTCAAATACTTTTGGAGCTACGCACGACACAACATTAAAATGACCCATTTTTAACTAAGTCAGTGGCTATAACTCCTACATGACTGAATGAATCCGGACGCGAAACCCCAGGTGCACAACTGCACATGCTGACCAACATTCCTGTAAACTTTTGATGATTCTAGGTCAAATACTTTTGGAGCTATGCGCGACACAACATTAAAATGACCAATTTTTTACTAAGTCAGGGGCTATAACTCTTACATGACTGGATGAATCCGGACGCGAAACCCCAGGTGCACAACTGCACATGCTGACCAACATTCCTGTAAACTTTGGTGACTCTAGGTCAAATACTTTTGGAGCTATGCGCGACACAACATTAAAATGACCAATTTTTTACTAAGTCAGGTGCCATAATTCCTACATGACTGGATGAATCCGGACGCGAAACCCCAGGTGCACAACTACACATGCTGACCAACATTCCTGTAAAGTTTTGTGACTCTAGGTCATATACTTTTGGAGCTAGGCGCAACACAACATTAAAATGACCAATTTTTACAAAGTCAGGGGCCATTACTTCTACATGACTGAATGAATCCGGACACGAAACCCCAGGTGCACAACTACACATGCTGACCAACATTCCTGTAAAGTTTTGTGACTCTAGGTCATATACTTTTGGAGCTAGGCGCGACACAACATTAAAATGACCAATTTTTACAAAGTCAGGGGCCATAACTTCTACATGACTGAATGAATCCAGACGCGAAACCCCAGGTGCACAACTACACATGCTGACCAACATTCCTGTAAAGTTTTGTGACTCTACGTCAAATACTTTCAGAGCTACGCACGACACAACATTTTCGGAAGGACGGACGGACGGACAGACGGACGGAAGGACGGACGGACAAGAGCAAATCTATATGCCCCCCCCTCAAAGTGGGGGCATAAAAATTGTCGCACCTGTTAACAGAATAATTAAAAGAGATAAAACAATAACTAATTAAAGAAATATATTAGAACTGAAAGGAATATACAAAATATACATACTTTTCGGCTAGTTACATTTGTTTGCGACGTGCAGGCTAGAAACCTGAGCAAAAATAACGAAATAAATGCAAAATAAACGGTTTACTTATGCTATTGTACAATGAATGCACTGATTGTTTGTCTACAAATTGCGTCCTGTGCTATTTTTAGATAGCAGACCTTATCGGTGATGTCACAGATCCTTACATACGGGAGTGTGCTATTAAATAATTTCACAACATGTAAGACTATACCTGAGGTTTTGCATATTTTGGATTCAAGAAGGGCAGTAAGAGATTGACAAGTGTTGCACTCATCTCCTCATCCTGGACAAAGCTGCTGACTCTGCAAAAATAAACAAATCATAAAGGACTCACAGGCCTGATGGCAGTATAACAAAATGGTAAAAGTTGTTTGTTATATCCTGGAGGGATAACACATGACATAATTTTATTTTTTGTGTTATAACATCTGACAATGTTCAAACAGGAAACAAATATGTATAGATGCTACTCAAGCATAAAACTTATAAAAAGCTAAATTAGATCAATATTACATGTATATCAATATGTGATCATTTCCTTAGTTTTAGTTATACGTTGAAAGGCTTCAAGTTTCACCAAGAAATGGGTATATATAGAAAGGTGTGTAAACAGCAAGTGAACTCCTTGACAATACACCCTAACACTCCTGTTAAAATACCCAATATAATGATAAACAACACTTCCATGCTAGAATATAGAGTTTTCATTCTCTTCTACACCAGTATGGTCTTACTGTGACATTTAGCTTTCAGACACACACACAAGAAGCTAGGTAGAACCACTGACCTTCTATAAGTTAGCTGGATCTTACATTAAAGAGTGGGGGTTTGAAGCCCACAGTATTGGAAAAAGTGATCTGAGGTCAGTGCTCTTAAACACTGGCCATGGATGCTCCACATAAACATTTGACACTGGAACAAAATTAAGGAGAACTCTGGACAATTCTTTTAAAGAAATCCTGAATTACATGAAATTGATGTTTATAAATTGCAAATACTATGCATACATTTTTATTTAAGTACAGAATGTATAAAATCCCTTATCAATGCCACTTCTGCAAAGCATAGCAATCTGCTTACCTATGAAGTGTAACTGGATTTTATGCCAGTACAGTGTTCCAAACAAGTAACTGACAACTTCCCCACAGGACTTACAGGAGGGGTACATCACATTTCAATGTGTCAACAGACTGTAAGTTAGGAATAGTTACCTGGAAAGAATGTCAAGTTCTTTGCCTGAGATTTTACTTTTCTTATGAAGTTGTGTATTCAGTGTAGAAACAAAAGTCTGGATGTAAGCTAGAATGTCTGGCACATGGGGTAGTATCAGCCTTATTCCTATATCACTCTCTGAAACAGAAAGTATTTTTAACAATTATACCAAAAATGTCAACAGTATTGTCTGATAAGGATGAATATAATCATAGGCGCCATTTAATCAAAATAACTAATTTAACTAATTTGCTAGAGATGGACAAGAAATTTGCAGTCTAGTTTATATAAATTCAAATGATTATGAAAAATATCTATTTTGTCCAATCTTGAAAACTTCTTAAACAAACCTCAAAATACGGTAGGTTTTTTTCTTTTTGATACAATGGCAGGAATTGATCATCTAAACTCCTAGTCAAGACAATAATAACAAGTGGGTTAAAATGCATCCTCTAACCTTGAACCTGCCTCCACTTGTCCAAAAGTAGCTCTCCTTTACACTCTCTTCACATACTCAGTAATTCCTCTCATACATATACCAACCTTTGACGTTTTCAGCAGATTGCAGGTTGATCATACTATTGACCTCAATGACCTTGACCTCTTCTTCTTCATCCGTTTCTTCTAGAAGATTATAAACCATCTCCATGATACAGCTTGTCACATGACTAGAGACATCTTTCTTCAGCAGAAGTTTCATTATCTGTGGTAGGGGAGATAATTCTGGTTTGTCTTTGTGATGTTTTCCCAGCAATGAGAAATACCTGGATTACAGGAGCAAGCAAATTGTGAGCCGAATATCTTTTGTTTAACTTCTGTCCTTTACAACTTGTTGATTAGTCCTTAACTTTCTATACGGTAAAACCTCTGTGAACAGCAGCTCTGAGGAGCAACAGTAATTTCTTCCCAAAGAGACCACTGAGCAGCACATTCATATCTCCCGGCAACAAGAGCTGTTGGAGGACTGCAATGCTTGACTATTCAACAGCCTTGTCAATTGAATGAATATTTAAGTCGACATGAACATTGTGAGTCCAAACCCTAGCACAATCATACTTTTAACCCTTACCCTGCTGAATTTCTATAATGAACTTGTCCATCTTTTATTCTGGACAGTACCATTAACTGTTAAAAGGGGTGCATACCAAAAAAGATACTGACTGAATGGTGAACAGTGCAGGTCATGATCAGACTGCACAGATGTGCAGGCTGATCATGATCTGCATTGGTAGTAAAGGCAGAATCAATCAAGTCTGGCATGATAAGGGTTAAAGCTGCTAATTTTTTTATCAACTTATTTTGTACAGGGTTAAAATATTTTATAAAATATTTTTGGTACTAACATTTAATATTATATAAATTTAGCAAAATATAATCATGTTTAGCAAATGAAAATTAATACTAATTTTCTACCTAGGATTCTTTGTGCAGCACAACAGTAACTTTAGCAATGGGGTAGGATGGTAGAGACCCTCAAACGAAAGTTTATCAAGTTGGGGCCACACCAGGGCCTCAAACATGGCATCCAACTCAACTGGTCTCCAAGGATACTTGTCGTAATCTTCCAGTATCTGTAAACAGTATATAGATCTTATATTTCACAGAGCATTTCAGCAAAATTCTATTATAGTCATTATAATATATATTATATTTGTGTATGATATGCAAATGATTTCATCATTTTAATATACAGTTGAATATCGTTACCTCGATATCGGTTAGCTCCATACTCCGTTAGCACGATGTGTTTTAGTAGGTCCCGATTTTTCCCTATTTATCTTAATGTAATTATTTATCATTACCTCAATATGATTAGCTCGATATTTTGTTTAGTTCGATGAGATTTTTCAGTCCCGTCAACTTACCTGTATTGTTTTTACACCTGGTTTCTTCGATATCACAGCTTGTCAAAAATATCTATGTTATTTGTAAGGTGTGAAAATCAACCTATTGTTGTCCGGCGATGTATTAATCATAATCAAGTTAGTTTGTGTGTTTGTTTTGTTTGTTATTTAATCTTTAACCCAATTTAAATGTCAGGAAGTTTGCATTTAATTCCCAATAATTAGTCACATAAAACAGCGTGCAAGCATCAAAGCTGTTTTCCAATTTAACAACTGATTTGGATGAAACATTTTCTGTTTGACGGATTAAAAATCTGCCAGTTAGGATTGAGTAACAATATGCGTATTTAACTGGCAAATTTTCGTTATTGAAGCACAGTCAAAATGACTACTCAACTAGGAACATTATCGCTGCATTCAGACTTGTTTCAGGAAGGAATAAAATGCTAATGTTTAAATGTATATTTTGAAAAACTAAAAAGTTGTATGTACGTATTTAATTAAGATGATTTATTTGTCAATAAAATTAAAATCGTTTTTACATTTTATATTATTTCTTTCCCCTTTCAAACCCTCTGAAAAAAGCATTGTATATAATGGCAATATAGACGTCCGACACAAGTACAAAGTAGTCCCAGATAGTCGATATTGTTACGTCGAACTTCGGATACGTCGATGCTATTATTACAGTCCCTTGAATATCGAGGTAACAGTATTCGACTGTATATTATATGTGTACCTGATAATAAAATATCCCGCGACAACCTATTTTCGGACACAACCCGTATTCGGCCGGCCCCGGTAATGTTTTAGTTTTCCTGGAAAACACGCCCTTTCCGGTTTCCCACACGCACGCTTTGTTTACAAACACCATACAAATGTCACGCTGGTAGTTTTGAAGAAAAATGGAAATTAAAAGGGTAAGCAAATGATAAAAAACTTACATACTGTTACATTTTTAATTTTTTCACTATTCCCAAAATATCACGTCCAAAATATGTGTTTTTAGAAATAAATCCAATGTTTTCATGTTGAAAGCTCTGGTCGTCTGACAGATGAGGTTATTTTACAAGCTCCGCCCCACTGTCAAATTTTGCACAAGTATACTTCACACAAAAAGTTACGCACTTTATAGGCCAGGTACCTTACGAGGTTTTCTTAATCAATTGGTTAATGAAATTTTAAACAGTAGTAGTAAAGTTTTTTTTCTCTGTTTCTTTTAAGAATCATATGCCCACTAGGGGGTCATACAGACCTTATGATGATAATTTGTAAGGGATGGATACACTTATCATTTTTTATGTAACAGTGAGGGTTATCAGAATAGGAGACACGTTCTTGTGTCCCATCTGTGCTGATCCCACCAACTAACTCCATAAACTAACACAGAAAATACTTTGTAAATACGTTTTGGGTAGTTTTCTTGTTACTAACAGTTAAATTTGATGTTCGAGATTTGTTTAAACTGTTTCTGACTTTTTGTGACGTAAACTTTGGAGCGCAGTATATTTTAACGCAGGTGTCCGAAAACGGGTTGTACAACTTCCGGTTCATGGGAAATGTGGGTCAGCCGAAATTGCCGTTTTGACCAAAATCACGAAATTTCATGCCCACGAAATTAAATGATTTCACAGTATAAAACTGTTAGTTTGTTTTTGATAAATTTATCAATTAGAATGCAATGCCCGTCCAATAATTAATTTATGAGAATAAGTGAAAATATTGCTACAGCAACACAAACCTGAATCATTCTATAAATAGAATTCTGTCTGATGTCTTTGAGGGGATTGATTACATGGGGTACCAATCTGTTGCGATTCTCAAGTAATACACCGCACAGTGTGCCCAGTCCAACTATCATCTGTATAATACTTGGAAGAAATGAGTCCATCAGGTGACCCAGCTTCTTAAAGATCATATCTATAGAATTCAAAGCCCTGAAAGAATAAATCAACATGTACTATGATTAAACAATTGAATTGGGTCTGCAATAAGACCAGTTATTTTATCTATATAACTATTTCAACTAATGCAATTTTGAACAAAATGCACCAAATTAATTTTGGTCTTATGTTTGTTATGTCTTTTTTTTGTTGTTGGGTTCAACATCACACCATCACAAATTATGGGTCCTATGGTGACTTTCCAGCTTTTTATGGTAAACCCCAGATGTCAAGGCATTATTTCATCATGTGCGAGCTCCTAGGTAGAACCACTGATCTTCCATAACCAGCTTGATGCTTTTCTCACATGAAAGAATTCAACACCTTAAGAAAGGTTTCAAATCTACAGTGGTGATGGGCAAGTGATTTGAAGACAGTGACTTTAACCACTTTGCCATAGAGAACCATCTCATTTCATATATACAGTTGAATATCGTTACCTTGATATCGGTTAGCTCGACACTCCGGTTAGCACGATGTGTTTGAGTCGGTCCCGATTTTCCCCTATTTATCTTAATGTAATTATTTATCATTACCTCAATATGATTAGCTCGATATTTTGTTTAGCTCGATGAGATTTTTCAGTCCCGTCAACAAACCTGTACTGTTTTACACCTGGTTTCTTCGATATCACAGCTTGTCAAAAAATATCCATTTTATTTGTAAGGTGTGAAAATCAGCCTATTGTTGTCCGGCGGTGTATTAATTATAATCAGGCTAGTTTGTCTGTTTTTTTGTTTTTTTTTTGTTATTTAGTCTTTATTCCAATTTAAAAGTTAGCGAGTTTGCATTTAATTCTCAATAATTAGTCTTATAAAATAACGTGCAAGCAGCAAAGCTGTTTTCCAACTAATTTGGCTGAAATGTTTTTTGTTTGACGGAGAAAAAATCTGCCATTTAGGATTGAGTAACAATATGCGTATTTAAGTGGCAAATTTTCGTTATCGAAGCACAGACAAAATGACTACTCAACTAGGAACATTATCGCTGCATTCAGACTTGTTTCAGGAAGGAATAAAATGCTAATGTTTAAATGTATATTTTGAAAAATTAAAAAAGCTGTATGTATGTATGTATTTAATTAAGATGATTTATTTTTCAATAAAATTAAAATCGTATTTACGTTTTATATTATTTCTTGCCCCTTTCAAAGCCTCTGAAACAAAGCATTGGATATAATGACAATATAGACGTCCGACACAAGTACAAAGTAGTCCAAGATAGTCGATATCGTTACGTTGAACTTCGGATACGTCGATGCAATTTTAACAGTCCCTCGAATATCGAGGTAACGGTATTCGACTGTATATATATAAATGTATCTGACATCACATTTTTTATCACACTTACACTTTATGGAGTTTCTACATATTTTAAAGATTTCAGGAGGTTTATAAACAAATACTCCTGAGACCATACTGTGTTTGTTTGGGTAAAGAACCATTTTCAAAAGTATTTCAGTTATAAAACATGTTCTCTGCAAGTAACCGCAACTTCTTCACATGAATCAGAGGTGGAGAATGAGTTCTCAGACACAATGTCTTTTATCAAATTGTAATGGAGAACACTTGCCTTGACCAGGAAACACAAGATCCATTGAACTAGAGCTGCTTTTGAGAAAAGCGCATGACTCCCACAACTGCCTAATCATCTAAACAGTAAGTCAGTCTTTATATACAGTTTACTCTCTACAAATATACCTTTGAAGAGTAAAAAGGCTGATTTTGGGTAATTCAAGGGCCATAATTCTGAAGGGCCTCAAGCGATTTGGCTAGTTAATGAACTTGGCTAAAGAGTTATGGTCAAAAACATTTGGTTCAAGTTTGGTGAAGATCGGATGAAAACTGTTCGACTTAGAGTGCGGACAAGAATAAAAAGGCTGATTCGGTAATTCAAGGGCCATAATTCCGAAGTGCCTGATCCGATTTAGCTAGTTATCGAACTTGGCCTAGGACTTATGGACAAACACAACAGACACACAGACAGGAGTAAATCAATATGTCTCCCACACCACTGTGTGGTGGGAGACATATTGATCTGTAGATTTGTGCTCTCCCTATTAAGCTAAGTGGACAGTTTGTTTTGGGTTTAACACCATTTTTCAACCGTATTTCAGGGTTAAACCTACCCAGTGTTCCTGGATTCTGTAACAGTATAAACCTGTTCTCCGCATCCCCACATGAATCAGTGGTGAAGGATGAATGACTTCAGACACAATGTCTTGTATGGAACTGTCATGGAAAACATACACCCTGCCTGTAGATCTGATCTGTGCTCTCCCTATTGAGCTAGGTGGTTAGACAGACCATATGGAATGACTGAATCATTTTATTCAGACGCTGTACTTTTCATTTACAATTATCAACAGAAGCACTTTTTAAATTTCGAATGAAAAACAAAACTGACAGAAATCAGGAGGTAATATCTTTTCAATATTTATCAATAAATTAAAACTTATACAAAGCTATCTTATTTCTATAAACAACAGGATAGCTTACCCTTGCATTTTCTTCACAGGTAGAACGTTTGTTAAATCAGTATTTTCTTTTATATCTTGAGCCATCTTGTAAGGATTTTCTATAGAAATGGAAAATAGTTTGAAGAAATTAACAGATATACCAAAAACAACAAAAAATGCGAACAAGTTAGCTCTAAGTAAAGTAAGGGCAAATCTCGATATACTGAATGAGGCTTGAACCCACACTGGTGTGGGGCAGGTGATTCGAAGTCAGCCACGGAGGCCCCAAAAGTAATAAATAAAACAACTTAGGCAATGTAATGACTTTTCAGCTTGTTAGAGTAGATTAATTATAAGTAAAAACAAGGAACATTTCTGGCATTGGTGAGAGCCTGGATAGAACCACAAGCAAGACATATTGCTTCTTCACATGAAAGAATTTCACATCAAAGCAGGATTTCTAACTCACAGTAGTGTGGGGTTAGTGATTCAAAGACAGCATGGTTATCAACAGATTAAAAATGTACTATCTCTGAACCAAGTACCAAATACATTGTATTATATATATTGCCTTGTTAACACCCCTTTGTGTGTTAAATTTTGAACAAGAGGGCTGTTTTTTAATGAACATATTTTTTTATTCTACTGGTGAATATTAGCTATAAAACCAACTTCTGATGAATAAACTTTGACAAAAATAACACTACCATGGTGCTGGCATTCACTTGTGAGCGAACAGACAACTGCAAATATAAGGAGCACATTCATAAAGGAATATAATGGTATAACAAGAGAACCGCAATGGGGAGCAATATACACCCGAAGGTATGACCTTTGATCCCTAAGTGTGACCATGACATTGAAGCGAGCCATCCGAAACATAAGCTCTGCATGTTGTCTCGATGTGGTGAACATTTGTATAAAATTTCTTTAAAATCCTTCAAGCAGTTCAAGAGTTAGAGAGAGGGCATGAAACAAAGTCATATGACCTTTGACCCCTAAGCGTGACCTTGATCTTGAAATGAGTCATCCAAAACATGTGCTCTGCATGTTGTCTCGTTGTGGTGAACATTTGTGTCACGTTTCTTTGAAAATCCTTCAAGGGGTTCAAGAGTTACACAGTGGAAACGAAATTGCTAACTGATGGATGGACGGACACCGGTGTCAAAACATATGTCCCTTCGGGCGTATAAAAAAAAGAGGCATACCTGTAATAAACTGCTGACATGAAGTAAACACAAGGTCTATAAACATTTTCAGTTCTTCATTCTGACAGCCATTGAGGAAGCGTAACACTATAGACTGTCTTATCTTGCTAAACTGTTTTCCAGCCGTCCCTTTCCCTGTTTTTACATGCATCTTCCCATATAATATTCTGTGGAAAAGATACATTTTCAACTGTAATGATTTATCAATGATTTAGTCACATAAAATGGCTATCTTGTTGGAATATTTCAAAGCTATATCAAATTTTCTTGAAATAATGCAAAACAATTAACTAGATATTGCAGTTTCATCTAAAGTTTTCCTTGTTGTAATTTATTTATGGTGCAAAACCTCCCAAATCACCAAAGATGTAGCTTCCTAATTTAAAATTGAGACCATTTATAAATTAAATTAAAGTACCAAAATGAATACAATTACCTCATGAGAATAGGAAGAACGTCTGCTCTATGTTCCTTGTCTATAACACTGTTTTCATTGTCAATACTGAACAGAACTATCTCATTCTTGAACGACTTATCCTCTAGAAGTCTGTTAAAATTTTCCCTGAAAAAATCAACAAAACAGTTGACATAAGAATTCATGAGACATATGATGTAAGAATTCCCAGCTTACTGCATTTTTAGACAACTTATACACATAATATAATTGATAAATAAGCTGCTAGAAAATCATTCAGTAACAAAAGAATTTATAAATTAAGACAAATAAATAGAAACCCTTGATCTGGGAATATATCAGCCTGTTGTTTAAAGAAGCACCAATATTTCAATATTAGATTAAAGTTGACCAACAGCAGCCACCTGAATTATCATTCATTACCAGTACTTGCAAAAATCCCAAACTCCAGGATAAAATTTTTACATGTGGAGAATGCAACTGGACTGAAATTTGACCAGCTATTTTTATCCCTGCTTGCAATACCATGATCACCAGCTCAATGAATAAGATCATCACAATAGACCGACTAGCGTAAACATAGTCCAGTACATTAGTATTGAACTTACTAGTCTCATTGCTGTATATGTTAATCCGATGCAAAATATCACCACAAAAGCTAATGATTTTTGTATTGGTTTTTATCAAGTCACATCATCAAAATTGACCACATGGCGACCATCAAAGTTTAATGCTGGAAAAATACTCCAGATGCTCCTGCTTACATTATTTCTGGATCTAGAAAAGTACCTGGGCAGACTCATGGATATAACATAAGCCACCTGGATACGTAGCTTCCTCATTTCTAGTACTTAGTGCTTTGAAACACACAGGTATGGGGCAAGTGATATGTACATTATCTAAACCATTTGGCTGCAGAAGATCCTCAATGTCATCAATATAGTTTTAATAACAGATTGTCCTCAAGATTAACTAACAGAAATACTGAAACAGCTCTGTGAAACTTACCTATATGGTATAAGATATTTATACTTGTATGTCAGAATACACTGAAAAGCTGTTCTTTGTACATCTGCATTTTTATGTACAAGTAACTGAAATGAAAAACGATTTTATTAATTAAACAACAAAATATTAAGCTAATTATTCAAAGAATACTATTGTTCATTTTTTTAAAGTGACATTTGTCTTACTGTACAAGCTGCTGCCAATGTACATCCACATTTGACGGGCAATTTTTCTAAAATAAAGGTAACCACTTTACCCATTGTTTAACAGTATTTTAAAATCTAATTGCAGGCCTAACAATACTCAAAGAACCAGAACAGGAGTCATCTAATCTATTTGCATAATTGCAGACAGATTCCTGAACACTAATTTTTCACTTGGTATGGTCACACAGGTCTAAATTCAAGTGGCATTATGCGCATCTTACTGCACATAGTGTGTTTTTGGTGAATGTTTTATAAAAGCAATTTTCGGTTGCTGTACATTTAAATGTGTTAAATTAGCCCTTATGACGCATAAGTATTTGAAGTTGATGCTTTAAAACTAAATAAATCCAACTAATGAAACAATAGTTCTTTTCTTCAATCTTCTGTGCAGTGATCTCCCTCACCTATAGACTGAGACTTCTGAAGTTGAAGGGAAGCAACTCCTGCATGCAGTTTGACTTTTCTTAAAAAGACTGCCCCAGTAAAAATATGAAAAGTCATATTTGGAAATTTATTATTTCATACTGGTAACAGGAAGAGTTTGGTATATTGAGTTAAAAGCTGTAATTTCCTCCATAATTTTTTACACACACATCTATTTCAGCTGGATTTTTACTTGAAAAATACACATAATTCCACTTTAAGGCTATTTATTGTTTAAATTTCACTGTGGATGTATCAATGACAATTCAGTATAGAGAAATAGGAAAGGTCATATTTGGTGAATTAAAACTCAATTCTAGTATAAGTAGTATTACCAGATCACAGAAGTGTGACTTTGATGTGATTTTACAGTAAGCAAATGTGACAGTTTTAGAATAATTCTTTAAAATGAGGTAAGGATTTCAATTTTTGTACTCTCAAATGGGTTGAATTATGTGTGGCAGCTCTATGGAAAGTGTCCATTTTACATAAAATATATCGACGATAACATTTAGGGCCATACAACCAATAGGAAACTTTTATATCAATAGACTGCTTTAAGTGACCGTTTTCATTCCTTCCTGTTCTTTCTCTTTTAATACAAGTTGACAAAATTGATGGGAAAAAGTAAGTCTTAATCAATAATATACACTAAAAAAAAACCAAGGAGAGAAATGGAAGATTTTTTTCATGGGTCTCAAACTTTACAACTGGTAACAGACATTTTACAGTCACCTTAAAAATGTAAGCAAAAAACTTGAATATATAACATGACTTACATCAAAATAGAGTTGTCTGAGTTGAGATTCCATAAACATAGATTTTGGATCTTTAAACTTTGCAAACAGTTCAAGCTGTACTAACAGAGAACTGGCTGCAGCTTTCCTTTGCTTCTTCACAACAGCTTTACCCTCATCATGTTTACTTGATTTATCTTTGTTAATGCCACCTTTCTTCTCCTTTCCCTTGTCAGTGTCTTTCTCAATTTCCTTCATGTCTTTCTCATTCATAACCACTTCCATTTCATCATTAGTCTCATGTATTGCACTTAACCTTTTCTTTTCCTTGAGTTTGTTTTCTTCCTCAACATTGTCACCTTCTGTATCACTATTATCCTCTTCCTTTTCTTCATCATCATCATCATCAGACATCTCCTCTTCACTTGTATCAACTTGGGAAGATCTAGTCCTCATTCTTCTTACAGGAGTTGCTTTTTTCAATTTACTTTTACCTGACTTTTCTGCTTCACTTTCGCTATCATCCATACTTCTTGTTTGAATTCTTGACTGGATATCCCCCTTCTTCTTTCTCACATTTAGATCAATGTCAGATTCTTCTGTTTCACTATGATTTCTACCTCTAGTTCTCAACTTCTTTGATACTTTTTTAGTTTCACTTGATTCATCATCTACACTGCACTGACTTCTAGTCCTAACTCTACCTATCTCAACATCAGCTTTCATTTCTTCAGTTCCATCAGGTTTAATATTAGCAGTTCTACTTCTAGTATATCGTCTCACATTTTCTACATCATCATCATCACTAGACTCATCTGAGTCATTTTCATTTTGTTTCCTTTTTCGCAACTTTTGTGACATCTGAGTTTCATCTTCTTTCATTTCTACATTATTCGATTTTTCACTGTTTAATGTATTTGATTCCTCAGTGTCTGTTTCCATGGCAACCTGTTCTTGTATCTGTCTCAGCACATTCTGACTTGGTGCAACACTTAAATCTGTCAGGTAGTATTCATTCCTGGAAAGAGATGATATAAAGGTGAGGTCTGCACAGAGACACATGCACTACAAAGACTGGATCATCAAGCTATCACTGTATCATGTTAAATATTAAGATGGTGATGCCTCATTCCTGCACAGACAACAATATACCACAACCTTTAAATCATCAAGATATTCCTGTATTCAGTAAACATTTGAAACTTGTTTTTATGTTCCAAATTTCCCAAGTCCCTTTTCCTAAAATTACTTAATAGGTATATGTAAGAAAAACTATTGACTAAAATTTTGAATTTAAGACATAGCCTTTACAGTGCTAAATTTTCAACTATTTTTTAAAGAACTTTGATGGTTCCTTTAATTACAAGAAGGGTCTGCAAGCTTTTAGTAGTAGCAAAACATTTTTAACATGAAATATGACAACTTGTATTTTCACAGAGGAAATGTCTAACTTAATGTAGTTCTGCATGTTTGATAATCCAGATGTAATGGCGTAACATCATTTATCAGGATTAAGTAGAATAAAGCCTGGATTGGGCATGTGGAAATGAAAATCATTTTACAAATTATTGGCAACCCCTGTGTACTTTTATTGACATGGCAATGTCACTACCCTTCTTAAAATAAAATTTGGTATTAAAAAGTTTTACACATTAAATAATTCCAATTAATGTCTTAAAATCAGCTTGAAATCTACAGATCTCTTTAATCATGGGTAAATATTTCAAAAACAAGCACAAGAACCTTTACAATTTATTTCACCATATTTTATATAGAGAAATAAAATGTTTATTAATCAATGTGTGAAGTTTCATTAAAATCAACACTTTAGAAAAAAATTTATTCCAGGAAATGTTATCAAAATTGAGATTTTTCTCATAGACTCCTATTATGAAAATCTGCGTGAGGTCCAATTTTTTCAAATAAGTCTAGCAAAAAATCAAGCACACTAACCCAGTCTTTTTTGTTTCCCAAATTTTACCCTCTTTTTTTTGTTTCCCAAAGTATGTTCTGATGTTTCAAAAAATCAGGATTTAATCAAATACTACATTGTAAAAATATTTGATCCAAATGTGCAGAACTACCTTAAGTGCTCTACTAATTGCCTCCTATACAATTGTCGAACAACTTAACAGTAAATGTTTATGCTGGATTTTAATTCACATCAAAACAATTTATCTGTAGGTCACATGATAACTTTACAGCTTGAATCAAGAAGGAAGGCTCCAGGCATCTCCCTACCTTATTTCAGGCACCTATGTAAAACCGCTGACATTCCACAATTCTCACATTAAAGAATTCTACATCAAAAGCAGGGTTTCAAACCTACAGCAATAAGTAAAAAGTGATTCAATGTCTGGGACCTTATCCACTTGACCTCTTTTTGTACAACTATCCCATTTAAAGCATTGTATACAACAAACTAAGTACTCACTTCAGAAACCTAAACAACAAAGGTACAAAGACTCTAGATTTTGAGGAGCATTTCTCTGGGAATTCATGCATGGTTTTCCACATCTGGACCCTGAAGTTGCTGTAACTGGGCTGAGGTTCTGCACAACTGTTAAGCTCTTGAACAGTATGTGTGAATACCGATATTATACCGTCTGTCTGTCCGTCTTCTGTTTCTGCTATCTTTGCAGATGATTTGCCAAACAATTCTACTTCTGAAACAAAGAAAAAAGTGACATATCAGCATAAGGTTGCTAAAATTTATGTCTCATCCTTCATGTGTGTGTGCGAGTGTGTTTGGGTTTAACATCTTTTTCAACAAGTTTTCAGTCATATAAACGACGGTGTCTACTTGTAGCAGTGAGCACAATGCCCAACTTTATAGTGCTGCCTCACCGGAATATCACGCCATAGACATGTGACATGATATCCCACCCAGTCACATTATACCGCCACAAACCAGGCTGACCAGTCCTAGCACTACCTCTTAATGCCGAGCATCAAGCGAGGAAGCTACTAATACCATTTTTTATGTCTTTGGTACGAAGCGGCCAAGAATCAAACCCACGACCTCCCGCACTCAAAGCGGGTGCTCTACCACTAGGCTACAAAGGCGGTATCCTAATCATTCATGAGATTAACAAATTTTAACATTTACTTTTGTCCATTTAACTTTGTGTAGTAATTCTATGATATCCTTAAGACCCATGTGTCTACTTTTTAAAGTTTCAGCAATATCATACTACAACAGAAAATTAATAGTTTTAAAATAAAAGGCGATATCGTAATTATACCGCAAAATTTCAAACAAAGGTTCTGCAGATATTTAGGAAATTTGAAGTCAGTAAGTTACACAGAATTTTTACCAAAATATTGAAAATTTGGTTAACATCTTTCAAATGCTAAAATAGTAGTATAAATGTAAGTTTGAAGAGTGAGAACTACTTGCTCCAACCCCTGGTTTCCTAGTTTTACCATGATAGGACCATTTTATCCCATTTGTATTTAATTTACCTGCTCTTTCTGCAGCAACTTCTAACTGTTGAGAGAATACTTCCCAAAATGCATCTCTCTCCATATTGTGAGCATGACTAGATATCAGGGTTCTGATTGGTTCCCACAGCAGTTTGAAATTCACAAACAAACTTCCAATTAAATATCTCAGTGGAACCTAAAAACATATAAAGTCAAAACTTGAGCTTGCAAAATTGTAAACACTGATATAGCTATAAATAATCCATCAAACATAGACGTTTTGTCTTCAGATTCTGTGCAGGCTTTTTTACAACAGTAATTCAGTAAAATGATCCATTAGAATACATACATGTGTGTAATAAGTTGTCCGATATATAGTTAGATTGTAAGAATCTTTTAAGAGGAACAATGTGACTTTGACGATTTGTTGCCAATCTCAGTTTCCGTGTGAGAAAGGTGTCAGGAAAGCTATGAGTTAAGGCAGTGGACCTGTAATGACAGTCATCATTTTGCATGCGATTTCATATTCTCATAATGTTATTACTCTACTTCTTCACAATCAAACAAGAACATGGTCTCCTGTAACAATTAGAGAATGCTAAAATCACACATAAAGTACACATGAGTGAATGGAAACTGTCAACTACAAAAACTGGTCTACTACCTTAACTAACAATTTTCTTTACCAACAACTTTTCCACTTAAAAACAGAGACTGCTGACAAAATTAGTAAAGCAACACTGTTTCTGTTGAAACAGTCCCAGAATTTATAAATCTAACAATGGAATTTAACTGCTGATACTGTACAATACCATTTGCACCAGAGAGCAGTGACTAACTATAAGACCAGAGGCTAAATACCAGTATAAAACTGGCTTTTATATGAGTTACCTGTATAACCCTATTTCATGTTAGTATAGCATTCTTGAAATTGACAAAATTGCATTCTGGGACTGGTCTCCAAAATCAGTTTAATTATGAAACCTAGGATTTAGGCAGTCTATCCATGAAGCAGTAACATTTTGCTGTTGTGTGCAATTTTAAAGTACTCTAGCAAGGTGACTTTCAAAGCTTTATTAGTTAAGGAGGATCTTACATGCCCCTCCAGACTCAGGCATATGCAGGTACCTAGGTAGAACCATTATTTACTTGTGTCAGCTGGATAGCTTACTCACAAGGAAGTATTCTACATCCAAAAAGAGTTTAGCAAAACATCTGTGGTGGGGGCAAATAACTAAAAACCAGCAACTTTGAACTACACAGCCATAGGGACCCCTGACATGAGGAGATTTAAGACTAGGTCTAACCTGACTGAAAGGACCTGCAGGGATACTGTTTTGTACTGTTGTATAATCTAATTTCTGAAGATGTCTCAACTTTTCACGATATTCATGTACGTTGGCTGCAGTCGTCTCCGCACAGAGGCAAATTGTGAAAATATCTAAAACTTCAAAGTCCTGAAATCAGAGAAATATGTTTCCATTCAGCTCTTCATTAATACATTATATATACATTATAAACAAATTTGAGATTTTCTTCGATTTTGATTCGACTATAAGAAACTGCAGAAATATAAGCTCATGGTAATCTTTAAGACCCTTTATACATACTTTGACTAAGTCAACGGACACACTGGTCTGGATGAGTGAAATCTCAAACAAAACCTCAGATGCCTAACTTCAAATGTTGAATAACAATCTGTGAAGTTTGACAACTCAAATTCTTTTTGAAATATGCATGACGCACGAACGGGGACATACAGACAGGCTTTTATTTTCATCGGTGAGTGGGGGGGAGCACAAACATATTTTGATTTAATTATTACTGTGTGACTAATACTAACACAATAGATTTACAATCACTGACAAATAAAAACAATTTCTTAATTAAACAAGAGCTGTCTGAGGACAGCAACCCTCGACTATTCAACAGCCTTGTCAACTGAATGAATACAAAAGTTGAAAAAGAGGCATAATTTTGTTAAAATGCAAAAATACAAATTCCCAATGGTGGGTACTGAGATACCAGCTTACATATAAGAATTTATTATCCAAAAACTGCTAAGTGGAAAAAGGGGCATAATTTTGTAAAAATGCAAAGTAGAGTTATTGAACCTTTGCACTGCGTGTCATATCATGACAGTGAACAAGTGTGTGAAGTTTCAATCCTTTCCCAATAGTGGATACTGAGATACCAGCTTACATACAAAAACTTAACCAAAAGCTGCCAAGCCGAAAAAGGGGCATAATTTTGTAAAAAAGCAAAATAGAGTTATGGAACCTGTGCAATGTAGGTCAGTCTATCATAGTGAATAAGTGTGTGAAGTTTCAATCCATTCCCACAAGTGGTTACTGAGATACCAGCTTACATACAAAAACTTAACCAAAAACTGCTAAGTCGAAAAAGGGGCATAATTTTGAAAAGATGCAAAGTAGAGTTATGGGACCTGCACAGTGCATGTCAGATCATGATAGTGAACAAGTGTGTTAAGTTTCAATCCATTCCCATTATTAGATACTGAGATACCAGCTTACATACAAGAACTTAACCAAAAACTGCTAAGTCGAAAATGGGGGATAATTTTGAAAAACTGCAAAGTAGAGTTATGGGACCTGCACTGTGCATGTCAGATCATGTCAGTGAACAAGTGTGTGAAGTTTCAACCTATTCCCTTTAGTGAGTACTGAGATACCAGCTTACATACAAAACCTTAACCAAAAATTTCTAAGTCGAAAAAGGGGCATAATTTTGTAAAAAAGCAAAATAGAGTTATGAAACCTGTGCAATATAAGTCAGTTTATCACAGTGGACAAGTGAGTGAAGTTTCAATTCTTTCCCACAAGTGGTTACTGAGATACCAGCTTACATACAAAAACTTAACCAAATCGGGACGCAGCAGACGCACGGGCGAATCCAATAGCTCTACTATTCTTTGAATAGTCGAGCTAAAACATAATAATAATTTGTAGGCATGCACTTGTAATGCACAGTGTCATACATCACATCAATAATACTTACAGTTGGTGGTAAAGGAAGATCAAAGCTAGAAAATATTCTCAATGTATGTAAGCGAACCTGAAACAGAATAAAATACATTCCAATGGTATTCTTTTAACAGGATGATTTATACTTATTTGTTTTAGCTGCAAAACAAGTTCTACAACTTATAGCACTCACTCTCACCACCTTATTTCTGATGCAAGCTATCACTACGAGGGTATAAAGTAGAGGCCAGTTTCCCTTATAACGCAGAGCACGAAGCAAGAGAGCTACTAGTACTAATTTTCATGTCACTGTAATGACGTGACCAGGAATGGAAGCCAACCTCCCACACTCAAGGCAGACGATCTACCGAGGCAGTAACATTTCAAGGTCATCTGTTAAATTGCTAGCCATGTTAAACAGGCGAATACATTTCTAAAATTCCAAAAATTTATTAAAATGACTAAATTATATGCTTTACAATAGGGAAATGAGGTTACCTTGACATTTTATAACAGGTTTTGTGGATTTTTACTTCACAAAAAACTTAACAGAGGAACTCTTAATCTTTTAATAAGTAGCAAATACAGGTCACCGGTACTGAAAAAAGAGTTATCTGCCCTTTTTTGGGAAAATGTAGGACAGCAATGCTCGACTTTTCAACAGCCTTGTCAACTGAATGAATACAAAAGTTGAAAAAGGGACATAATTTTGTAGAAAAAGCAAAATATAGACTTATAGGACCTGTGCAATGTAAGTCAGTTTATCACAGTAAGTAAGTTTCAATCCATTCCCACAAGCGGTTACTGAGATACCAGCTTACATATAAAAACTTAACCAAACTGGGACACGGACACAAACACCAACGCACAAGTGAGTCTAGTAGCTGTACCTATTCTTTGAATAGTCGGGCTAAAAATCAGTTTGGGAAACCAGCTGACTGGCAGCTTAAGGGAAGTGGCTGGTGATGACTACAGCAGATTCAACTGTACTTCACAATCATTCTAAGTTGAAATTTTTTAACGATTGCTATGCTGGGAGATACAAACTTGAAATATTACTGAAAATTAGATCTTAAGAAGTAAAAGATCTTTATAACTGTTTAAATAAGAAAGATTATTTCTTTTTTAAAATTTTCAAGTGTTGAAAACCTTGTGACAATGAGAACAGGTTGAATAATTCAGATCACACCTACCAGAGAGTGGGGTGATGAGAGATTTTCCTGTAGAACTGGGAATATTCTTAGTAGCGTATCAACATGTAAAACATCCTCATGTTTCATATTAACAGCATGTGTAAAGTAAATATCCACCAGCCTCAACATGTGTACATTCTTGCTTCTCTCACTGAAATCAAAATAGAATACAAAGATCTTGTATTGTAAAATACTTTGAAGGCACACATATTTAAGGATTCATGCAAAAGTTCACAATAAAAAAAGCCAAATAAATAAATAAAATTCTCTTTTTTGAAACCTGAAACCCACAATTTCATGTCCAATGAAACATTTTTTCATATTGAACATTTTATCTTTTTATTTAACAAGTTTAATAAAGTCAATGAAGAAAGACACAAATGTTAGATTTTGTTTATCGCTTGTCAGCTTTTCTGAAAAATCGGAATTTCTTCTTTCTTTATCTATTGCATACAAGGTCATGCGACCAACAGCTTCAATACTTGAAACAACATTATTGTCAAAATGTTATAACCCTAATATAACACCAAAGATATTTCACTGGTACCATGTCAAAATTGTGATAAAACAAGATACCTTCTGTAACTTACCATACACACTTGATGACAGAATCGAGAGGAACATGCTGGAATACATCCTCATTCTGCAAAATCATCACCATGGAAACCAGAGCTTGGCAAGCCAGAAAGTCATGATTCTCACTTGAATTTCCAGAGTCAACTTCAGAGTTCATTAAATTCACAATCAATTTAGATAGCATTTCTACATGTTTTCCATTATCTTTTAAAGGTCTGAAAGAGAAAAGAAATGTATATATCAATATATATCAAATCTATAAAACAAAATTATGCGCAGCTTTATATGTTTCATAGGGCTAGTAAAAGATTGCTGGTGCCATTCTTAGAGCTCATAAGTTCAGTCGACAATTAAGTCAAATGATCAGTGTGGCACATTTGACCAAAGACAGTACATATGAAAGGATTCTACCTCTCCACTCAAGCAAAGAACACTAAGTGCTATAATATACTATAAAGTCATTTATCATGGTTTTTGCCAAAGTTCCTATTTCATTGGAATAAATGGATTTCAGATTTTAGACTGAATAAATGATAAAGTTACTAGTTTATTAAGATTCATACAGTAGAAGTTCACTACTACACTACAATCCACATAAATCAGTTAAAGATAATGATTTTTCAGTATTCTAAAATCTGCCTTTCATAAAACCCAAAATGAATGCCTCTAGGTGCTTTGCATTATGCAAAAGAGGCAAGACCATTAAGGACCATTATTTACTATTTTTACAAATAACTGAATATAAACAACATGTCCATCTTCTAATGTCTAACTTTTACAATCACAATGCCATAACACTGCCAGAAAAGTGCTGCTGTTTACTTATGACTTCTTTTCCCTTTTTTTAAAATATGGGAAAGAAGCTTTTGCATAGAAGTCTTTGGTATTTTAGCTTCTGTGACCATATACCTGACATGAGGCAAACATACTAAAGCTGCCCACACCCTAGCCACACTGGTGATGCTCTCTGTTTCCACATTGGTTTCTACACACATTTTAATGTACCCTGGAAACTTTGATGATCTGAAAAAATAAAAGTGTAGTATGAATAACAGAACACTTATGACAGCACAAACAATTTTTGGAAGTCAGTCATTCTGTCAAATAATTACACACAAGAATTTCATGACTTACTGATCCACAGCCTCAAAGAAAAGAGAAAGTCTACAATTCTCAACTTTACTTTTACTGAAACACAATTTTTGTTTGTTTGTTTGTTGGGTTTAACGTCTCAACGACATACTTTTAGGTCATATGGCGACTTCTGAGACACAATAAAAACGTAAATAGAATATACATACCCTGTTCCAAAATCTAACATGTATGTATCCATCTGGTCCAGTTGATTGCCATCAGCAGGTAGCGGACACTTATTGAGTAGTAACTGAGTAATTAACAATAGTGTTTGTTCCTCTACCTCCTCACCATCACTCATACATCCCTCACAGTACTTGAGGAGGGATGGTAGAACATCCTTCTCAAAGAGGGCAAGGTCAAATAACCTTCTTGTGAAGTCAAATATCATGTGTACAGGATAGCTTGTCTTGAATACCTACAATATCCATAATAAATATAAAAGATGTGTGTCCATAGGACATTGGTGTCCTCACTCTTGTCACTGTATGCATATTTTTGACTAAATCAAGGGTCATAACTCTGAGTTAACCTAACAAGTGTCCCTGGATTCTGTACCAGTACAAATCTGTTCTCCCTAAGTAATGCCAACTTCCTACATGAATCAGAGGTGGAGGATGAGTTATTACAGAAACAATGTCTTTCTCAAATCATCACGGAAAACATACGCCCTGCCTGGGGATTGAACTCACAACACCACGATCCTTAGGTCTGAGCTTTCCCTATCGAGCTAAGCGGGCACACAACTTCACATGCTGAATAACTATACTATGAGGTTTAATGACCCTAGGTCAATACTTTTAGAGATATGCAAAATACAAATTTGGATGGACCGACTGACAGACTGTCAAGGGCAAATCCAAGTGCCCACTCTACCTCAACTTTTTGGGGGGCACAAATATCAAAGAAAAGAAACTAAACAGAATAGCAAGCATTAAGTCTTCCATCTGCTATGCTTAATTACTTCATGTACTATCAGTTTAATGATACATGGTAATATGCCACTGGTTTCATTAATATTTTCAGTGAACCAGGTGGTTCAGGTCTTGTGGTTCAGTCCAACAGATTTTAAGTGTAGCCCAGTCCAATACAATTACTTTATAGCATTTTGCACAGGAATAAACAATGGTTGAACATGTATCACGTATTTGCTTACTTATGCTTAAAATTCAATTTAGACAGGAAAATCAGAAATAATTGTATTACAGAACAGCAATGTCTGGGCTGCTGAAGTCCAGCCCTGTAACCATTTCACTCCGTCATGGTACATGTACCTACCTCCCATTTGTATACAGCTGTCTATTGGAATGTCAAATAAGCTGTAAAAATTCCCAGACTAGAGCTGCTGTAATCATTAAATGGTTGTCATAAAATGACAGAATAATGATGGTTTTAGAAAGATTGAACAAGCTACTTTGTTTTTGCAACATAGAAACTATTATCCCATTTTTATACAAAATCAACTTCAGTCTGAAGTAATACTGGAGAGTAATACAGAGTCAGAGTCCAATGCAATATGGGAAAGCAATTCTTTTCAAACCAAATCTACACTTTACAAATTAATATTCAACAAAGAATTTTTACTTACTGAAGGGATAAGTTTAGAAGTATTCTCAATCTCCAGTTTTGTATGACTGGTTAACAACAGGCAACCAGAAACCTCCAACAGAACCAGTCCAGTAGAGTCTGATAGACTGGGACCTCGTAGAAAATCTATCAAAATCTGAAAGTTCAAAAGTTAAAATCTTTAAATGTTGAAAGATGGAAGTGATGTTGAAGTTTCAATATGAGATTAGTTATAAGTAGAAACTTGTGGTGATTGTAATTTTTTAACTCATAAATGCTTTTTAACACATCTACTTTAAATTCATAGCCTATTTGAACATTTTAAGACTGTATAAAAGGAAAATTAGCCAAACCCGTGGCAGCTATTGAATCTAAACATATCAGTATGTTTAAGACATTAGTAAAATCTACATTTTTCTGTTTGTAAATTTGCAAATTGCGTGGCTAATATCTAACCTGTGTAAATAACTGAGGACATGCTTATACACAACTAGTGTATAATATCACTGTTTATATAAAATAAATAGCAGGGCCTCAGGAGTGTCCTAGTTGTTGACGCTTGAAATTCACCTGCAAATTTTACCTCTAGTCATGAGGAAAGTATATATATTCCAGCAGGATTTTGAAAACCTTTGAAGCTATTTTGTAGAATGTCTCCTTTGAAACAATTTTGTAAAATTATTTTGAAAAATCAGGCAAACAGGTTAGAAAATTGTCAAAATTTCCTCCACATTCATACTGTTATAAAGAAAATTAGCAAACCTGTAACAGCCTTTTTCTTGTAAATCAACACAATTTGAAAAGTTGAATAGTTTTTGGGAATGAATCAACTAATTATCAGTTTAGAAATCAGGCCAATGTCTGCAAGTATTAGTTAGAATAAAAACATTGCAAGTAATATCCAATCTACGTTAGATAAAGTATTAGAGAAACAGAATACTGGTAGCTATGTACATACTGAACGTAACAATTTACTTAACTTGAAGAGAAATTTTCAGTACCCGGTCATAAATTTGCTGCTGAATAGGATGGGTAGCAAAACTGTGTAAAATATCTGATAAATAAAAAAACAAATTTAACTCCACAAGACTGTACCTTGGCTATAGCATCAGGTTTAGCTATCAACTTTCCATCGTGAAATTCCATCAATAGTTTAATCAGTCTTAACTGCCTCTCCAGGGTTTCTGTCACTTTCAGTTTCTCCGAGTTTTTCTTTTTACTATTCCATCTACCATAGGTCTCAGTTAAAGATGCCTGCAAAAGAAGGAACTAAAATTAAAGCAAGGTAAGGGCTAATGTACAAGTTCAGTAGATCTACAACATCTACCAATGAGTGTTATACACTTATAACAGTTTTTATTTCTTGTGTCTATCCTAATCAAAAGAATTTAATTTTAAAGTTTAATAAGTCATTTGGACACTTTTATAGCCATCTGTTTAAATTTGTACGTTTGACAGGAGTTTACTAAATATTCTTTGGAATAAAAGTGAAAAGTTTGTATAAAGAGCAATTTCAAACTGCTCATTTACATTGTACTGTTTCAGTATGTGTCTTCAATGTAAGCTTTATGTGAAATAACTTGATTCAGTTTAATGTCTAATTTTATAAAAAAAAATATTCAAGGCCTTTTTACCTTCTATAAAAAGATAATTTCTTAATTTAATATATACTGATCCAAAACTGGCATGCAATTTCTAAATTTGTGAAATATAATCCCAAATACTTTTTTTTTGTTTGACTTTTTCATCCAAACTACATTTAATACATAATAATAAATTCTTTATTTAATGATGGTAACATACAACATACATAGCATAAAAATGACATGCATATTGTATGACCTTCAGTTAACAATGTTCAACAACAATAACAATAAGCATCAGACAGAAATATGAGCGCTTTCACACCGCTGTCTGTCTTTTATTTTCTGATACCTCCATTTAAAAGCAGATTAAAAAGTTTACCAGCAGCATGTCCCATATCTGTGTCATATGCTCCTTACTGGAATGACCTGTCATTGATACAATTAATGTTGTCATGGAAACTTCCACTTGTTGCCATGGTAACACTACTTGTTTCTCCTGAGGACCCAGCTTCTTCATCAGTACAGGAAAAACCTGAAATAAATAATGCTATTCTTTGTAATAGGAACATTAAAAGAGTACAGAGAACACAATGAAAGGGTCTTTAAGTTAATGGCTTTGGTTATAATGTGGCTGTCACATTTTTTGCTACGAACATAAAATATTTGAGCCATGCCATGAGAAAACCAACATAGTGGGTTTGCTACCAGCATGGATCCAGACCAGCCTGCGCATCCACGCAGTCTGGTCAGGATCCATGCTGTTCGCTAACAGTTTCTCTAATTCAATAGGCTTTGAAAGTGAAAAGCATGGATCCTGACCAGACTGCGCGGATGCACAGGCTGGTCTGGATCCATGCTGGTCGCAAACCCACTATGTTGGTTTTCTCATGGCACGGCTCATTTACTTTCTGTTTTCAGTAACTGTTATATATCTGTAATAGGTATGAATATTTGATTAACACAATAGAAAGTATTATACAATATGTTCCTTTTTATAACCTTCCCTTTATTTTATGGCTCTGACAATGTAAGGTCATGTGCAAAATTGAAAGTAGTGCCTTACTAATCATAAAATCATGCATATTCTATACTTGGACAGCTGTTGTATCTGTTTTGACATAAAATTAAAATTATAGAACAATAAATCACAAGAAAGTGCAGTGATATTTCCAAACTGAAAACTTTTCAGTATAATACCAGTACAATCTGCCTACCTTAGCTGTACAGCTGTGGAACTGTTCTTTCACTCCTTTCATCATTTCAAACAACAATCTACCAATCCCCTCTGCTTTCTGAAAAACACAACAAAATAACACACTATACCCTCTAGCATTAACTGTGAAATCATTCATTTTTGCGAGGGACTAATTTTCATGGATTTTGGGGTTGAGCCAATCCATGAAATTAAGTCCCAGGAAAGAAGTAAAATTTCCCACTACCTCTTTATACAAAATTTGAATTTATATCCCCAAGAAACAACCATTTGGCAAAAACCATAAAATTTCGTGCCCATGAAATTAAATGATTTTACATTTTACCCATTACCACCTTTACCTTGCTCAAGTTGAAATCAAGGACTACTAGAATAAATAGGTAAATCAATGTTCATACTCTATTGTGTGCAGTGTAATTTCAATTTGGTAACAAATATTTTAATAGCAATTCATAATACATCTTAATCATTTTTTTTACACAGTTATAAACCAAGGGTGAAATATTTAAGGTATGTTTCTATAATGTATAGAGGAAACTTATTACATTTTAACTTCTCTTGCATAATTGTGCCTCAGCATTTGAAATATTGCTGAAACATTTTTTTTTCAAACTGTAATATGGAACAAACATATAGCTTTTTCTTCCAGTCCAGTCTGCATACCACTGATAAAGTAAGTTTAACCTAAAAAGCAGGTTTTGAGCCAGCCACCTCATTATTTACAAATCCTTAACTACACAACTAAGAAAACTGGATCAAATTGCAACTTACATCTGGTTCTTCTTCAAGTGTAGAGAACAAGAAATCGAACAATGCTGAAGGATCTTTTGCCTGAAATACAAAATACAATTTCTTTAAAACATTTTTACATCTGGCATACTGTGAAACACTTTAATTTCATGGGTATGACATTTTGTGGTTTGAGACAGAATGGATATTTCATGGGACAACAAACAGTGGTTTTCAACTTTTAAAGAAAAAATGAATGGGAATTTTACCTGTTAATTGGGTCTTACTTTCGTGATTGAAACTAATATGAAATCAACAAAATGTCATCCCCCACAAAAAATAATGATTTCAAAGTATATGTATTAACATAAATACTGTTACAATTTACTTCCATATGTACATGCTGCATGTTACATTTCAAATTTTCTTCATTAATAAACAAGAGATCACAGAGTGATCTTGGCATCCACCACTGAGCCATTTTTGAATGTTCCAAATTTCAAAACTAGATCAAGGTCAAAATCAAGGTCAAAGTTCATTTCAGTACACAAAACTGTGCATGTGGTCCAAATTTGAAGCTGTAGCTGGAGAAATGTGAAAGTAGGTACTAGGTAAAAATCAAGGTCAAATTTCAATTCAGAACACAAAACTATGAATGTGGTCCAAATTTGAAGGCTGTAGCTACAGAAATGTGAAAGTAGGTTACAAGATCAATCTCAAGGTCAAAGTTCATTTCGGTACACAAAACTATGCATGTGGTCCAAATTTGAAGGCTGTAGCTTAAGAATTGTGAAAGTAGGTCACTATGTCAAAATCAAGGTCAAATTTTATTTCGAAACCCAAAACTATTCATGTGGTCCAAATTTGAAGCCTGTACCTTCAAAAATGTGAAAGTAGGTCACTAGGTCAACGTCAAGGTCAAAGTTTATTTTATGTACACAAACCTATGCATGTGGTCCAAATTTGAAGGCTGTAGCTACAGAAATGTGAAAGTAGGTCACTAGGTCAATCTCAATGTCAAAGTTCATTTCGGTACACAAAACTATACAAGCGGTCCGAATTTGAGAAATGTGAAAGTAGGTCATTAAGTCAAAATCAAGGTCAAATTTCATTTCGGAACACAAAACTTTGCATGTGGTCCAAATTAAATGTGAAAGTAGGTCACTAGGTCAATGTCAAGGTCAAAGTTTATTTCAGTACACAAACCTATGCATGTGGTCCAAATTTGAGGCTGTAGCTACAGAAATGTGAAAGTAGGTCACTAGGTCAAGATCAAGGTCAACTCATGTCAAGGTTCATCCAGCCACTCAAAACTATACATAAGGTCCAAATATGAATGTTGTAGGTTATGACAAGAAGATTTTTAAAGTTTTTCCCTATATAAGTCTATACAAACCATGTGACCCCCGGGGCGGGGCCATATTTGACCCTAGGGAAATAATTTGGACAATCTTGGTAGAGGACCGCTAGATGATGCTACATACAAAATATCAAAGTCCCTGTGGTTTTGGACAATAAGATTTTCAAAAAATTTCCCTATATAAATCTATGTAAATTATAAAAATAAAGGGCCATAACTCATTCAAAAACTGTTGAACCAGTCTGATTTTCAGAGGGACACAACTAGGGTACCAATACATCATTCTGACAAAGTTTGGTAAAAAAAACCCTAGTAGTTTCTGAGGAGATGCGAAAACGAGAAATTGTTAATGGAAGGATGGAAGGACGGAAGGATGACGGACCACGGACGCAGAGTGATTTGAATAGCCCACCATCTGATGATGGTGGGCTAAAAATAAACAAGAAGAATACTATCTGAGCATTTTCTCTTTAAATCCTAGTCTTACCTCAAAAATTGTTTTCAAAAACACTCATTCTTGAAACAGCTTTTGGTAAAGACTTATAAACATATGTTTGTCTTGAATAAGTATCCCCTGTTTCTACAGGTATTGAGCATATTACTGGAGATCAATTATTACAACATGTCCTATTTATTTGTAAAAGTATTCCACTGCATGTGCAGAAATTACCTTTCTCATAAGGAATGCAAAACTCTCAGCTGCAAAGTTACGTACATACTCCTTGTACTGCTTGCCAAGCAAGGATGAAAAATACCTGTAAAAAATAAACACTTGTACAGCTCCAAATTCAAGAGCTACCTAAACCACAATATCCAAATATCTTCTCACTGAAAAAGTACTAATAAGTTCCATACTAAAGTCATAGAACTTCAAAAAGGAAAACAAAAGCACCACAATGCGGAGCAATATACAACCGAAGGTATGACCTTTGACCCCTAAGTGTGACCTTGACCTTGAAGGGAGCCATCCGCAACATGAACTCTGCACATCGTCTTGATGTGGTGAACATTTGTGCCAAGTTTCTTTAAAATCCTGCAAGCAGATCAAGAGTTACAGAGCAAACACGAAACAAAGTCATATGACCTTTGACCCCCTAAGTGTGACCTTGACCTGGAAGCGAGCCATCCAAAACATGCGCTCTGCACATCGTTGCGATGTGGTTAACATTTGTGTCAAGTTTCTTCGAAATCCTAGGAGTTCAAGAGTTACAGAGCGTACACATATTGCTAACAGACGGACCGACGGACACCAGCGTCATAATATAATACATCCCTTTGGGCATATAAAAAGCAGTTTACATGAAATCCCACATTTCTAACCAGCAGCAAATGATAAAGAACTAGACTCATTCCATCATTCTTTTCATTAGGTTTTTAGCCATACTGACACAGGCCTGTAACACTGCAAGTGCTTCTCCAGGCAGGCATTAGTGCAGAGCTATAGATCACCTGCAAACCTGTAAATAGGTAGAAAACATATCTTACCTGTAAACAAGTTGTATATCTTTCAGCAGGTAGCGCCATAGAAACTTGAAGATATAGGAAAGGCAGGTGAAGGTGCTCTCCAAAACTTCAACATCATGTGTGTAAGTGTTGAGAAGTTTGACAAGAATATCGAAGAATTCATGAAAATGTCGATAAAAGTCTGCTTGTAAATCTCTTGCTAACTGAACCAGCAAACTGTAATAGAAACATCATAACATCAACAAAATTAATGCAAATGGTGCTTAAATATTAGTTAACAAGAATAACTTCACAAATTTCTGTCAAACTGTAGCATCTTAAAGGAAAATGCTTCTAGATTAACATCATAATTTCAATTTCTTTAAAACAGCAACTGATCAGGCCGATATTGAGTATAGACAAGAGCACCGCCTTGCGGGTGCTGACGCTCATCTGATTTTTTTTGTATAATAGAAATATTGTCCTACCCATGATTTTCTAAGTCTAAAAAGGGCCATCACCCTTGCAAAAAGCAGGATAGAGTTATGTTTCTTGATGTACAGTGTCCACTTATGATGGTGAAAAACTGTTGCAAGTTTTAAAGCAATAGCTTTGATAGTTTATGAGAAAAGTTGACTTAAACATAATATTCAACCAAGAAAATGATTTTTCTAAGTCCAAAAGGGGCAATAATTATTGCAAAAAGCAGGATGGAGTTATGTTGCTTGCTGTACAGGGTCAGCTTATGATGGTGAACAAGAGCTGCAAGTTTTAAAGCAATAGCTTTGATAGTTTAAGAGAAAAAGTTGACCTAAACATAAAACTTAACCAAGAAATCTGATATTTTCTAAGTCCAAAAGGGGCCATAAATCTTGCAAAAAGCAGGATGGAGTTATGTTTCTTGCTGTACAGGGACAGCTTATGATGGTGAACAAGTGTTGCAAGTTTTAAAGGAATAGCTTTGATAGTTTAGGATAAAAGCTGACCTAAACATAAAACTTAACCAAGAAAACTGATTTTCTAAGTCCAAAAGGGGCAATAATTCTTGCAAAAAGCAAGATGGAGTTATGTTTCTTGATGTTCAGGGTCTGCTTATGATGGTGAACAAGTATTCCAAGTTTCAAAGCAATAGCTTTGATAGTTTAGGAGAAAAGTTGACCTAAACATAAAACTTAACCAAGAAATCTGATATTTTCTAAGTACAAAAGGGGCCATAAATCTTGCAAAAAGCAAGATGGAGTTATGTTTCTTGCTATACAGGGTCAGCTTATGATGGTGAACAAGTATTCCAAGTTTCAAAGCAATAGCTTTGATAGTTTAGGAGAAAAGCTGACCTAAACATAAAACTTAACCAGGCAACGCCGACGCAGACGCCGACGCCGACAACCGCTCAAGTGATGACAATAACTCATCATTTTTTTTCAAAAAATCAGATGAGCTAAAAATGACAGAGCAGTTTTGTTTGTATAAGTATTTTATCTTTAATGTGTATGAAAACTTTTTGTTTTTGTTTTTCTTATGTTCAACATCACACCAACACTAGTACATGTGATTGCGGCAACTTTCCTGCTTTTGATGGCAGAGAAAGACCCCAGCTGCCCCTCTAGGTAACATTTCAGCCATGGGCACCCACATGGGTAGAATCATGGACCTTCCTGTAAGCAAGCTGGATGCTTTCCAAAAGAATTCTACACCCCTAGAGAGGTTTTGAACCCACAGCAGTGTGGAGCGAAAGATTCTTATTTAGAAACTTTTACCACTAAACTACAAGACCCCTTTTTAAGATACTTTACATAGATCTGATACAAAGTACACCTAATTCATTCTATTTTATTTCCAATTTCAAAAGCATGACTCATGCTTTTGATAGTGTTCTACATATCATATTGACTGAGAGTGTTATTGCAGAAAAAGCATTTCTAAAATGCACATAATCACTTTAAAATCTTCTTTTATTGCAATTCCTACCTAAAGAAACCCCTTCTAAATTTCACGAAATTTGACACTGAGCTTGATGGTGTTTTAAAAAGTATATCTTGTATGTATTTACAAAGAATTGGTCTGTCATATTTTGTATTTAAGAGTATTACAGAGGGTTACGACCATTCTGTTTTCCCAGTTGTTTAGTTTTCCTCTGTTTTATTACAATCTAGGAGAGAGAATGACTGAACCTTTGATCTGGCAAATTCATCTTTAGATAAAAGTTTCTGCTTCTTTTTTAAAAAAAATAAATGCAGATTTTAAAAGAAAAGAAATTTAGTCACTGCAGTAACAGCTTCTATGCAAATATGAAAATAAATCTCAATTTGCTGGTCTCTAGCTGGCAATTTCTGTTCTTAAATTAAGGAACAAAGGGTTCTTTTTCTGGCTGATTATCAGCTACAAAACCTAAAAAAAAAAACGAAAAAAAAAGACACTGCTTACATTCTGAACCGATCAAATTTCCAAAAGTTGTTTACAAATGGTGGAAGCATATGAACTGAGTGAGTCATCTTATAAATATCATAAAACAATTTACAATCCCTGGCTCACCAACTTGGCTTACAACAGTAAAACCATGGAAAACGACACTTACTCAAGTAGTGCTGGAAGGGCCATGCTGTTTGCAACAACAAGATGCTTCTTAAGGGCTGATACAATATTTTCCTGAAAAAGTAGTAAACATTGTCAATGTACTCACATAAATGGCATACATTGGTTTTAAATGAAACAGGAATCAACTTAAAAGGCCAGAGAATGTGCAACTTTGAAAGAGGACAATAATATGCTCCAGATGTAGGAAGTTCCAGAGGCAGTAGAAAATAATTATATAAATTAGTGTGACAGATGACAAACAGTTAAAACACTATTATAGTTCTTTGCTCTTTAAAATTGCGAATTACAGTCAATTTGAGCTGGCCAAAGGTATTTTGGAAGGTCTCTTTATAGTGGTTCTATTTTTTCCTCTGGTGGCCCCTCAAAGGGGCCAAGTTCCCTCATTTGCATACAACTGGGAGAAGACCTTATAACAAGAGCTGTCCGTAAGACAGCGCGCTCGACTTTTCTCAGTGCTTGACTCTGAATTAGAGCATTGCCAGTACAAAAAAAAATCCAAGTTAAAAAGGGGCATAACTCTGTTAAAATTCAAATTATAGTTATGAGAATTGTGAGTCCTGGTGTAGACTTTGATAGTAAATAACTATTTTGAGTTTTAAGTCAAAAGCTTTAATAGTAACAGAGATATTTGACTTTATCAAAAATTTTAACAAAAAAATCTAAGTTAAAAGGGGCATAATTCTGTCAAAATTCAAACCAGAGTTATGGGGATTGTTTCATCTGGTGTAGACTTTGATGGTAAATAAGTATTTTAAGTTTCAAGTCAAAAGACCTAGTTTTTGATGGCCTTTAGAGAGGTCACAAGGTTTTTCTATTATCTGACCTACTGACCTAGTTTTTGATGGCACGTGACCCAGTTTCGAACTTGAACTAGATATCATCAAGGTGAACGTTCAGACCAACTTTCATGAAGATCTTGTGAAATATATGGCCTCTAGAGAGGTCACAAGGTTTTTCTATTTTTAGACCTAATGACCTAGTTTTTGAAGGCACGTGACCCAGTTTCGAACTTGACCTAGATATCATCAACGTGAACATTCTGACCAATTTTCATGAAGATCTTGTGAAATATATGGCCTCTAGAGAGGTCACAAGGTTTTTCTATTTTTAGACCTACTGACCTAGTTTTTGATGGCATGTGACCCAGTTTCGAACTTGACCTAGATATCATCAAGATGAACATCCTGACCAACTTTCATAAAGATCCCACAAAAATGTGACCTCTAGAGTGGTCACAAGCAAAAGTTTATGGACGCACGCACGCACGGACAACGGACGCTGCGTGATCACAAAAGCTCACCTTGTCACTATGTGACAGGTGAGCTAAAAATTCTAAGTTAAAAAGGGGCATAATTATGTCAAAATTTAAACAGAGTTATAGGAATTGTGTCTCCTGGTGTAGATTTTGATAGTTAATAACTTTTTTGAGATTCAAGTCAAAAGCTTTAATAGTAACAGAGATATCTGACTTTATCAAAAAATTTAACAAAATTTCTATGTTAAAAAAGGAGCATAACTGAGTCCTGGTGTAGACTTTGATAGTAAATAACTATTTTGAGTTTTAAGTCAAAAGCTTTAATAGTAACAGAGATATTTGACTTTATCAAAAATTTTAACAAAAAAATCTAAGTTAAAAGGGGCATAATTCTGTCAAAATTCAATTCAGTGTTATGGGGATTGTTTCTTCTGGTGCAGACTTTGATAGTAAATAAGTATTTTAAGTTTCAAGTCAATAGCTTTGATAGTAACAGAGATATTTGACTTTATCAAAAACTTTAACCAAAAATTCTAAGTTAAAAAGGGGAATAATTCTGTCAAAATTCAAATCAGAGTTATGGGGATTGCTTCTCCTGGTGTAGACTTTGATAGTAAATAACTATTTTAGGTTTCAAGTCAATAGCTTTGATAGTAACAGAGATATTTGACTTAATCAAAAACTTTAACCAATGCCAACGCCGACGCCAGGGCGAGTGCAATAGCTCTATATTTTCTTTGAAAAGTCGAGCTAAATAATGCTACAGACAAAGTTTGATGAAAATGCATCCAGCAGTTAATGAGAAGAAGTTGTTTAAAGGTATTTCTATGTTAAGCTACAATGATTAGCCCCTAAACAGGCGCAGAGTGCCTACATTTGAACAAATTTGGAAGAGGACTTTACAATGATGCTATAGACCAACTTTGATGAAGATCCGTCTGAAGGTTCATGAGAAGAAGTAATTCAAAGGTGTTTCTTTTTTTAGCTCTAGCAACCCCTTAAAGGGGTTAAGTGCCCCAATTTGAAAAAACAAGAGGGCCATGAAGGCCCTGTATCGCTCACCTGACCTATTGACCTAAAGATCATCAAGATCAACATTCTGACCAAGTTTCATTAAGATATGGTCATAAATGTAGCCTCTAAAGTGTTAACTAGCTTTTCCTTTGATTTGACCCGGTGACCTAGTTTTTGCCCCCACATGACCCAGATTCGAACTTGACCTAAAGATCATCAAGATTAACATTCTGATTAAGTTTCATGAAGATACAGTCATAAATCTGGCCTCTAGAGTCTTAACAAGCTTTTCCTTTGATTTGACCTAGTGACCTAGTTTTTTAACACACCTGACCCAGATTTAAACTTGACCTATAGATCATCAAGATTAACATTCTGACCAAGTTTCATTAAGATATGGTCATAAATGTGGCCTCTAAAGTGTTAACTTACTATTCCTTTTATTTGACCCCCGTGACCTAGTTTTTGACCCGACATGACCCAGATTCGAACTTGACCTAAAGACCATCAAGTTTAACATTCTGACTAAGTTTCATGAAGATATAGTCAAAAATGTGGCCTCTAGAGTGTTAACAAGCTTTTCCTTTGATATGACCTAGTGACCTAGTTTTTGACTCCATCTGACCCAGATTTAAACTTGACCTAAAGATTATCAAGATTAACATTCTGACCAAGTTTCATTAAGATATGGTCATAAACGTGGCCTCTACAGTGTTAATTAGCTTTTCCTTTGATTTGACCCGGTGACCTAGTTTTTGACCCGACATGACCCAGATTCAAAATTGCCCTAAAGATCATCAAGTTTAACATTCTGACTAAGTTTCATGAAGATATAGTCACAAATGTGGCCTCTAGAGTGTTAACAAGCTTTTCCTTTGATATGACCTAGTGACCTAGTTTTTGACCCCACCTAACCCAGATTTGAACTTGAGCTATAGATCATCAAGATTTGACCAAGTTTCATTAAGGTATGGTCATAAATGTGGCCTCTAGTGTAAACTAGCTTTTCATTTGATTTGGCTTGGTGACCTAGTTTTTTATCCTACATGACCCAGATTCAAACTGGACCTTAAGATCATCAATATTAACAATCTGACCAAGTTTCATGAAGATACAGTCATAAATGCGGCTTCAACAGTGTTAACAAGCTTTTCCTTTGATTTGACCTGGTGACCTAGTTTATGATCCCAGATAACCAAATATCGAACTCGTCCAAGATTTTATTAAGGGTAACATTCTGACCAAGTTTCATTAAGATTGGGCCAAAAATGTGACCTCTAGAGTGTTAACAAGCTTTTTCTTTGATTTGACCTGGTGACCTAGTTTTTGACCCCAGATGACCCAATATCGAACTCGTCCAAGATTTTATTGAGGGTAACATCCTGACCAAGTTTCATTAAGATTGGGCCAAAATTGTGACCTCTAGAGTGTTAACAAGCTTTTCCTTTGATTTGACCTGATGACCTAGTTTTTGACCCCAGATGACTTAATATCGAACTCATCCAAGATTTTATTGAGGGTAACATTCTGACCAAGTTTCATTAAGATTGGGCCAAAAATGTGACCTCTAGAGTGTTAACAAGCTTTTCCTTTGATTTGACCTGATGACCTAGTTTTTGATCCCAGATGACCCAATATCAAACTCGTCCAAGATTTTATTGAGGGTAACATTCTGACCAAGTTTCATTAAGATTGGGTCAAAAATGTGACCTCTAGAGTGTTAACAGTCAAATTGTTGACGACGGACGGACGGACGGACGGACGACGGACGACGCCGGACACAGGGTGATCACTAAAGCTCACCTTTGAGCACTTCGTGCTCAGGTGAGCTAAAAACTTAGAGAAGACCTTATAATGATGTTACAGTCCAAGTTTGATGAAGATCAATGACGTATTTCATGAGAAATAGTCATTTAAAGGTTTTTCTATTTTTAGCTCTGGTGGCCCCTAAAAAGGGCCAAGCTGAAACATTTAAACAAACTTGATAAAGGACCATGCCAGGATGCTACTTAATCAAGTTTTGTGAAACTCTGACAAGCAGTTTCAGAGATGTCATCTAAAGAAATGTGTGGATGAATGGACCACAGACTGACGGAGGGTTTGTGAAAACTAAGCCTATATACCAAAGCAAAGTCTAAGGTGCAAGGTTAGCAATGCATTTACATATATACATCATGTATATATATATATATTTTTTTTTTTCCAATACAAAAACAATACAAGAGGGCCATGATGGCCCTAAATCGCTCACCAGTTATCATCAAGAAGGTCCTCAAAAAAAACATCTAAGTCCAAAGGACAGGAACAACAAAGGGAAGAAATTTAACCAAAAAGAAAAAAAAATTTTTTAAAAGGTACAGATATGTCAAAATACACCTAAAAATTGGATGTACCATCCATGTTGTACCACAGAAAAGTGGTCTCGGTTTTTCCCTACAGCCAGTAATAAAAAAGTTACTAAAAATAAGCCATTTATAGTAACGTAAAAGGGAAGTAATTAAAAAGAAAATTATTGTAAGTGAACAAAAGAAGGATCTGCCAAATAAATCTGTTGACATTAATGAAATTTCAGATCAGTATCTTCATTAGTTATGGAGATATACCCATTTTAATTTGAAATAAAGGGAGGTAATTTGACATAAAATCAGTCCATAGTTATCTACCCTGATTGGCTCAGTCCAACTAATGACAATAATGTAATTTCAAATAAGTCCTATAAGTACTTACTGATATAAATTCATTTTGATTACAATCAGGGGAGGTAATCAGATATAAAATAACTCTGGAACCTACGATTGGATCTGATTTGTCATGGAATCCAAGATTTATTGTTGTTGAAGATATTTTGGAAGTTTGTATCAAATCAAACCATAAATGAAGTCTCTATATGGTTGCAAAAGCCAAAATAACCAATTTTTGACCTTTAGGGGGCCATAACTCTGGAACCCATGAAGGAATCTGGCCAGTTCAAGAAAGGAACCAAAATCTTATGGCGACACAGGTTTTGTGCAAGTTTGATTAAATTCAAGTCATAAATGAAGCTGCTATTGTGCAGACAAGGTCAAAATAGCTAATTTTGGCCCTTTCAGGGGCCATAACTCTGGAACCCATAATGAGATCTCGCCAGTTCAAGAAAGGAACAAAGATCTTATAGTGATACAAGTTGTGTGCAAGTTTGGTTAAAATAAAATCATAAATGAAGCTGCTATTGTACAGACAAGGTCAAAATAGCTAATTCTGGCCCTTTCAGGGGCCATAACTCTGGAACCCATATTGGAATCTGGCCAGTTCAAGAAAGGAACCAAGATCTTATGGTGATACAAGTTATGTGCCAGTTTGGTAAAAATCAAATCATAAATAAAGCTGCTATTGTGCAGACAAGGTCAAAATAGCTAATTTTGGCCCTTTCAGGGGCCATAACTCTGGAACCCATATTGGGATCTGGCCAGTTCAAGAAAGGAACTGAGATCTTATGGTGATACAAGTTGTGTACAAGTTTGGTTAAAATAAAATCATAAATGAAACCACTATCGTGCAGACAAGAAATTGTTGACGGACGGACGCACGCACGGACGCACGGACTGACGACGCACGAAGGGTGATCACAAAAGCTCTACTTGTCACTATGTGACAGGTGAGCTAATAAAACTGAATATCTACAAACCTCATGGTAGACAAGCTGAGCAAATGTCTGGACCTGATCTGATATCTCTTTCTTGAAATGTGCTACAAACAAAACATTGAAAACTAGTATTAGAATTTTATACCTAAAAGTGTTATCCTAAACAATACATAAGACACATTTCTGAGACCTTGCATGAGGTGTCAATATTCATACTTATTACAAACCTGTTTTGAAACTCTGAAAGATTACAAATGAACCTTTAAGGTTAATAATTTTCAATATTAACTTGTGTGTAAATTTCATATTTGATGTGGTGACACACAAAAACTTCACTTATATTCAATTTTACTCCGGCTAAACCACTAGATCAAGAAGTGCATAAGTGCTTTATACGCAAGCTGGTAGAAATGAGAAATTTATGTCTAGGGAAACTATATATATATATCTCAGATTTTCATGTAACTTATGATGGATAAGGCAGTGGCAGACAGTTCTTTTCATACACAAGTTGTCATCTACGAACCACACAGGACTATAAACAAAGTATAAACATTATATTTACCAAAATGATCTGTACAGTTGAGTTCAGACTGTTTGTGCAAAGCTTCTCCAAAGTAGGACAAAGTTTCCTAAAAACAACAGAAAAATGAAAATATTATTTCTTCAAGAAATCATTTACTGTATAGATCTATAAAAACACATAAAATGAGATCGGGAAATTATCTTTCAAATTGTCTTATTTCATGAAACATTCAAACTTATTTTCAAAATAGTGTTTAGACATGCAAAAAATTGTTTAAATCTACTACTGACAACAGAGATGTAAAAGACTTAAATTTGGCTTGTTGTTCCATTGCAGCCGGTTTTTTATTACCGGAAGGAAAATATTATATTTATCAAAATGAAGAAGTTATTTCCAGTAATCAATTTTTAAAACACCTGTGTTTACTCAACTCTGGTGTGTCATCATGGTGTTGTACTTAATGTATGTCATTACACTCACCTCTGGGTGTGTCATCATGGTGTCGTATTTGATGTATGTTATACTCACCTCTGTTGTGTCATCATGGTGTCATATTTGATGCATGTTATTATACTCACCTCTGGTGTGTCATCATGGTGTCGTATTTGATGTATATTACACTCACCTCTGGTGTGTCATCATGGTGTCATATTTGATGCATGTTATTATACTCACCTCTGGTGTGTCGTCATGGTGTCGTATTTGATGTATATTATACTCACCTCTGGTGTGTCGTCATGGTGTCGTATTTGATGCATGTTATTATACTCACCTCTGGTGTGTCGTCATGGTGTCGTATTTGATGTATGACATCTATGTTTATGTTGGTAATCCTTTCTGAAAAGGTTTGGAACTGAAACAGAAAAACAAAATAACATATTAGATCTAGAAATGACACTTCATTTTGAAAAATCAGTGATCTATGACATTTTGTGTTGATTTGCAATAGAATCCAATTCACTCATTTTGATAAATATTTTTTTAAGTACAAAAAAGGCCATAATTCTGACAAAGTCTGACAAATCAGGTATAATATATTAATCTGGTATAATAAAATGCATATCAGAGTTACAGTTCTTGGCCTATACAGTCATCTAATGGTGATAAACAAGTGTGCAAAGTTTCAAAGCTGTAGCTCTTATAGTTTTTGAAAAAAGGACAGGTGGACCTAAACAAAAATTTTAACCCAACGCCGACGGTCAAGTGACAACAATACCTCATAGATTTTTTTCAAAAATCAGACAAGCTAAAAACTGAGGAGTAGTTAATTGTGATAAAAAAAAGTTCAAAGATAATATGCAAGAAGCAGCTACAAATTCAGGCATTTATGTGCAAATTTAAAGAAAGGGGAGGAACATTATCAACCTCCATCAAAGAAAGAGCGGACTATTCAACAACCACTACTCAACACAAATTTAAGATTATTAACTAATATTATTCACAAAGACAAACACTGCATCTTAGTAAAACATTAAAACAGGAGGATGAGTACAAATAAACACTTAAATTTGATCAAGAGATTTTCTACTAAGGTATGGATAAACTTTGAGTGCAATATCAAACATATTAACAAAAGCACCGCAATGCGGAGCAATTATACACCCGAAGGTATGACATTTGACCCTTAAGTGTGACTTTGACCTTGTAGCTAGCCATCCAGAACATGTGCTCTGCACATCGTGTTGATGTGGTGAACATTTTTGTAAAAGTTTCTTCGAAATCCTTCAAAAGGTTCAAGAGTTACAGAGCGATGACCTTTGACCCCGAAGTGTGACCTTGAACTTGAAGCGAGACATCCAGAACATGCACTCTGCATGTCGTCTAAATGTGGTGAACAATTGTGCCAAGTTTCTTTACAATCCTTTACGCAGTTCAAGAGTTACAGAGCAAACTTCAAACACACGCATATGACTATTGACCCCTAAGTGCCACCTTGACCTTGAAGAAAGCTATCCAGAACATGCGATGTCGTTTTGATGTGGCAAACATTGGTGTCAAGTTTCTTTGAAATCCTTCAAGGGGGTCAAGAGTTACAGAGCGGATATGAAATTGCTAATGGAAGGACGAACAGATGGACACCGGGGGAATAACATAATATGTCCCTTTGGGCGTATAGTAAGTGTCTTCATACAGGTTACAGTTTAGCAAACTGTGGGCTTCATCTTCAAGAACACTACAAAAACTAACACATCTTCCTGTTTCCAGTCTTATAGGGGTGACAAAGAGAAATGTACTAAATGTGACTGTAGCTCAATGGGAGAATTATCTTATAATACAGAACTTCTCAGGAGAATATTCTGATTTTAACAATCTATATATATGAGTAATAAAGACCACACCCAAAAGCACTATCAACTCTGATAATAGAGTAGAATGATGTATACATAACTGACCAACTAATAGTAAGATATAGTACACCTTTTTGGAGCTTCTTGTGATTTTTTTTGCTTGTAATACATATATGTACCCCATATTATGGAGTCAGAATTTCACTAAAAAGAGAAAGGAAGTGTCTACCCAGTATTGGCATGACGGTCATGTCAATTTCTTTTTTTTTTTGCATGAAGGTTGTGCCGATTAGAGTCCTTAAAACATTTATTATATGCATTTTCGCAGGTGGTTTGAAAACAGGTTATTGAATCTGTCGCCATGTTGAAAATACATGTGTTTGAAATCTGTTATTTTAATTTAAATATCTAAAGATGTATTGCCTTAGTAATTAATACATTATTTTAAAATGTTGAAATCATCACTTGACTTGTTACCTGTAAAATTCATTAATTGTAAGTAATTTTCCCAGTTCCTTTGGGGTTTGAAAACTGGTAATTCCATGGTAAAAATTAAAAATATTAATTCTTTCTTTAGATATCTGTGCATTTTAAAAAAATTACAAGATTTCTAAAGACTTTTTTTTCATAAATATACTTATTTAGTCAAAATATACCAAGTTTAGGACTTTCAAGAATCGCCGTCAAGTCACTGTATGTGATATGACCATAATTTCACACTTCTTTTCATAAATTTAAGCTTGATCGGGCAATAATAGCTCGAATGGGTCCGGCAATGTGACCAGCCTGTTAGAATAGTAGGTGTTAACCTAACTTATTTGGCTTATCGGGATGACTAATTCTATGATCTGTTATTACCTGTATCTGCAAATTTTATAAAATACAGGCAGGGCTCCAGATAAGATGCGTAAAAGTGTAAATTACGATTTGAAATAATAAATATACGCATGTGTGATAATTTTTAAGCATATAAAAACGTATATGAAATTACAGGAACGCATGCAGACTTTTTACTAGCATAAACAAAATCTGAATCGTCTGGATGTTTTACATAACAGAGCATGGTTGGCATAAATTCTTCCACACTGAACGTACACATGCATTGAATGGTACTCTTAAAACCTAGGTTAAACTATATTATACACTCAATGCATGCATAAATCAAGATAGTTGGGAATTAAATATAAAGCGGTGTCAATTTAAAATATCAACTTCCGGAGTGGTGTAAACACCACAAATGTCTCTTTCTTAGAATATAAAAAGTTAACGAACACTCTTCGCATTCTTTAAACCAACAAAAATGATCCCCAAAACATAGTCAAAGGTATACTGAATATTCTCTTGGATTCGGTAGCGAGTGTGAAGCCAAAGCAAGCCCAGGGAGAAAAAAGAAGCAAAAACTTGAATGCTGAATTGAAACTGAACTGCAAACAAATTCATGGGTGTTACACCCAATAAATATGTTATAAAACTGATTTCTGTTTTTTCACATTTTCAAATTTTCAGGAGGAAAATTAGAAACTATATCATACAATCAATATGTGCATAAATCAAATAGATGGGAATTAATATTGATGGCACGGTAGTGTATTTTTAAAATATCAACTTCCGGTGCGGAGTAAACAACAAAAATGTCTCTTTCTAAGAATGTGAAAGTAAACAAACACTCTGCGCATTCTTTAAATCAACTAAAATGATCCCCAAAACATAGCTAAAGGTATACTGAATATTCTATTGGATCCAGTAGCGAGTGTGAAGCCAAAGCATGCCAAGGGAGAAAAAAGAAGCAAAAACTTGAATGCTGAATTGAAACTGAACTGCAAACAAATTCATTGGTGTTACACCCAATAAATATGTTATAAAACTGATTTCTGTTTTGTTTTGTTTTCACATTTACAAATTTTCAGGAGTAAAATTACTCCTAGTCAATTTCAGATTTTACCATTTTACTCATTCATAAATATTATGATGAGTATATACTCATAGGCCAAAATATTTATCTCGGGGCCCTGTACTGGTCAAACTTACTTGCTCCAATAAATGAAACATTTACATTCATGTAGAAACTTCAAATAGGTTGAATAAAAAAAAATTAACTCACAATTTTAAACAAGAGTGGCAGACTGTCACAAAGTACGCCTGTCATCGAACTTGGCCTAATTCAAGGGCCATAATCCAAGAGTGCCTGGTTGAATTTTGCTGGTTATCAAACTTGGCCAAGATATTATGTCCACAAACATAAAAAATTTGTCAGCAAGTTTGGTGAAGATTGGATGATAGAGAGCGGACAAGGCTAAATTCGCAGATGTTGAGTAATTCAAGGGCCATAATCCAAGAGTGCCTGGGGCGATTTGGCTAGTTATCGAACTTGGCTGAGATATTATGCCCACAAACATTATCTGCATGCAAGTTTGTGGAAGATCAGATGAAAACTGTTCGACTTAGGCTAAATATTCCACATTCCTAGACCAGTTAAATGTGTCTGAAGTGCTATCTTACTGAAAGAATCACATTTTAATGGTCATCTTTCAATCTTGGTGTATGTGACAGGGTCGTTTCTTATAACAGAAATCTATGGGGAAAAAATGCAGTGCCTTATCAAATAGTATTAGATCGCGAAATTATGTTACAAATCGACCTACCCTGAAAGTATTTTCTTTCTTGTGATGCCCGGATTTCCCCATAGTTAAAATGGAATGATTTTTGTATAAATTTAAGCTTCAATAATTATTTTACTTAGAAGAAAAGACACCGTTCGTATAAATCTTCGTTATTTGCCATTTCCATGCTTTCCGGAAGTTGACATACAGTTACCTCCAAATGCAGAAGAGTGATACCGTAAAACTTCTAAAAAAACAATTATGTCCCGCTTCAAGACTTCTATTGGCAGACAGATAGATAAAAACGTTATAATTGCATGATATATCTACATTTAGACTCAACAAAGCGTATTCAGAAACTTTAGAAATATTGGAAGTGAAGACTATTAAATTTTATACTCACTAAATCTTTATATTTTCCCACTAATGATCAACGCCCGCTGCTCATAAAGCTTAAAGGAGGCTTTCGGTGAGGCGATTCTTATACTGTTATAAAATGCATAGTCAAGTCAGAGGTGTAAAAATAAGACATTCCCATTTCAATAAATACTTAAAACATTTTTTCTATATCTGCATTAATTCGAACTATATATAAATCATGCCTTAGAAAATAAACTCCAGATGCTGATCTAATAATACATATAGCTATATATAAATTTGTTTGCCAGAGTTTAAATAAAATTGAATATCTTTTTGTATATTAAATTGTATATCGTGAACAGAACAGAACAGATAATTTAATCGTGGACATTTTTTTAAGTACATTTGTAATATACTGGGTCTGGTCAAAGAGCTATAAAAAAAAATAAATGTATTTTATACTTCTTTGGTCTGGTCATTAAAGATGAAATAACTACTACGTACGCTCAGTCAGACTAGCGACAACATAATTATAATTATCTTACCTATGTACAAGTTAACTTTAAATCCATATTAAAGTGGTAAATTAATTAACAATTAACACATCTTAATTTGCGAATCGTGTGAGATCCGTTTAAGATAAGGAACTGGACACAATAGGTGCTAGACCACTTTTCTTAATTGCTCTTGAATGTAAAATCAAAGAAATATTTTTATAGCTCTTTGGTAATATGCACATGAACAAGAAGTTTTATGTAAAAAATTAAAATCAATAGTCTTTCGCCAATCATTCTGTTATCGATTCTGCAGAAAAGCTTACATGACCAACAAATTCTGAATCAAAGACACATTTAAGTTTTCTGTAAACACACTGAAATAAAAGCAATATGATATTTTTACAAAAAAAAATGAATATCAGCCATCTAATAAATCTTCATCGTCGGGCAGTATAATGCAGATAATTAATTAGATTGAAAAAGAAATAATAACAGTTATTTTATACACATGCTTGTAAGAAGGTATAACTTACGCAAACGCGAAGAAATATGCTGCATATATATATTGACAATAAATGAAATTTTCCATCACGGTTCGATTTGTCTGTCAGTGAGACAAATAAGGAGGTCGAACATTTTAAATTCTGTGATAAACAACGGTAGACCCGAGAACCGCTTGGAATGACGTTATATATGACATCAAATTGACGATCATTCTATTATTAATCAAACGAATGATAATAAATAAGACCTTCTGTTTGGTTTATTGTCGGTTTTACCATAAACTGAAAGTTGTGATTGTCCATTTTACCACGGTTCAGAAGTGTAGGACTTGAACCTCGAGGGAGTTAATATAGAATTCCATGATCATTGCCTAACTTTTCACACAGATTTAATTTTGCAATATAATATTTAAGTTCTTGATATTGATTCTAATAAGAAATGCAGGCAAATATACATGATGTATAATAATATATAGAATCTTTTTGAAAAAGTGTAAATATTGCATCTTTACTCCAGAGCGGAAATGGTACGTTGTGCCCTGTAATGAAATATATATTCTTGCATATAACTTTGAAGCATCGGAACATACAACATTTTTCAATCAAAACTGTATAACACTAAAACTTTACAAACGTAATTTACTAAATTCAGAATTATGAAAATATAGCTTTGATTCTTTGGTCAGATTTGCTATCAGCAACAAAGGTCTTGGCCATAACTTTGTAATTAAGAGTTAATTAATATCTCCATTTTCGATTCTAAAGGATACACTTGGGACATCGACGCAGACATGAATCAATTATCAAGTTTGTCCTAACCAGACATCATTTAATCATTGAATAACAATCAAGTTAGTCTGCTAGTTAATCGCACCTATTGTTTGTTAAGTGGTGTTTTCACGGTCGTTTCATTTTTGATCGATGGTCATTTACTGAATGAGTGAATGCAGTATTTAGTATAAATTCAATTTTATTCTGAAAATAAACCATTCCAACTTTGGAAAGAAACTGTTCTACATACATATGCACTTATTCTTATATGTTTACTGCAGCCTCCATCTATAATTGTGCTATTTTCATGATAAAGCGGTAAAAGATGGGTGTTCATGATATGTCAATGTGTGAATTGAGGAAAACATATTCTCGTTCTGTGGAGGATTTTGCAAATTATTCTCTACGTTCATTGGACTCACCAGCTAAACATCAAATCAATAAGTCAATCAAAGGTTTATTCGCTTCGTTTGGATTAACACCTCCTCCTAGTATCTGCAGAAGGTAAGCAAGTTCTTCACACAGTCTTTTTACTTTGCTGATGTATAAGGGTTCTGATATACTTGATTAAACTTGAAATTGTCTGACGGGAGTTTAAATTCTGATATCATGCAAAGAAGTATAAAATACACCTATTTATTTTTATAGCTCTTTGTATCATGTTATTATGTACTGACATTATGTTTTATTCAAATATTGTATAAAGGTATATCTACTTTGGTGTAATAAAGATTTCTATTCTTATCTATTCAGTACATCATTGGTAAAAACAAAGAAATATAAAATACATTTTAATTTAATTTATTATAGGTATGAATCCCACGCTTTTTTATTGGGAAATTTACGGTAACATTTTTTTTCCTTTATAGCGGAAGTCGAGATGCATTGTGGTTTAGTACGAAATTTGAAAAGAAAATGGCAGCACTCGAGGACGAAACACCTGCTAGTCCTCTTACCAGATTCCAGAGAGCTGTACCTCTTAGACAATCAAAACTTAATTCAGGTAATAAACTTTTATTTTATGTTATAAACTGTGTAACAGTTTTCTCTCAGAATATCATTTTTAATTACGATCACGTTTGTTTATATTTTCGATTCGTACTTACAATTTTCGACCCAGACAAAATGTTGCGATACATTATTATCAATGATCATACTTTAGTTGAAAGTCTGTGAATGGACTTATGACTTGGCGATTCTGGAGCACTTGTACTTTAGCGGTCCCTATAATTAATAGTAGTTTAAAAATGACTTAAAAAATTAAAAATTATTAGGGTTAGGATTCTTTATTTTTAGATGAATGGGGCAGCAACCCCAACTTGCTGCGCCTGTGCATTGTAAACTTCCAGGGACCGCTAAAGTGCATTCTACCCACAATTCTAACAAATATCTTTTTGCATAGAGGTCCGGTTACTGTAGTCAAAATAATTTGACGGTCAGATTGTTTTATATTTGTGACGGACAATCTTACCGTCAAAATTTCAAAGGTCCAAAGTAATGGGAGGATAAATCACAGTACACACTCTTAATTTACACTCATTGAATTGTGAGCCCTGATTGGCTTGAACGTCTCTCTGGTAGTCAGTCGCACCGGTATTTCTTCATGGTATTATTCTCACTCAATTTGGCATTTTATCATGATTGCCCAAGTTGACCAGGCTGTAAGTGGTAGTAGCTTATTGCAAATTGAATACGTTTATGTATAATTGGTTTTAAATTTAACTGTTCTTAAGTTAGAGTCGCTTAAAAGCTCTACAGACCTTACATCAATTCTTTCACAAAGAGTAAATAAAAATCATCTTTACCATTACCTGTTCTTAATTTATAGATTTGACTATCCCACATAATTTTAGTTTTGACAGAAAACCCAATTTCACTATATGCAACCAACCAAATCTTGATGAAGTTAGTAATGTGTCTGAGAGATGACAAGATTTGAATCTTGTTACAATATTTTGATTTATTATTACAGTAAATGACACTGTTTGAACATTATGCACACATTTAAGTGCCAGGGGCTAATGATTTCCACAAGTATGATATCTAATATATTGATATACAAGATGATAAGTATTTATGTTTAATCTAAAAAATCTCTTTTGGCTGTGATTGTTTATTGTCAAATGATTGTTTTGATAATAGAAATCTGTACTTGTTTACCATGAAGACTAAGCTAAATTTCAGATTTTAGTCTTTATGTCAGATTCAGACTTGTAAAATGAGTAAGTATTTATGTCTTGCATGTTTCCAGTATTGTATAACATGCAGGATTGCAATGAAATTTGTAAAGATACTTATTGCTTTTTTTCTTAAAACAGGTCCTTTTAGAGCCACACAGATTTGGAATGAAGTTATAGATCATTTGAAGGAAAAGGTGGAATTAAAGAAGCGACGCTACAAGTTACGTAACTATGATGATAGTTTCACTGGGACTGACGCTGTTGATGTAGTTCTACACTATCTGCTTAGTGACCAAGATACATTCTGTAATCTGTCTAGAGAAAAGGCTGTTAAGGTAGGTGTTAGATTCAGATTTTTTTTATATTTTACTACATCATTTTATAAATAGTAGTTTCTAGGACTGACATTTTAGATCATAGGCTTTTGTGATATTTATCGATTTTGACTGTCGACACCATATCATGCTTATTTCTAAGTCTCACTGTCTGTTATAAAATAATATTTAAATTATATATAAAAATATATTCATTTATTCTCATTGAATTAAGTTAACTTGCGTAATAAATTTCTTCAAAGTTTCAGTGCTATTTAATAAAACGGATAGTATATAATAATATTAGTATATTAAAAGATATTGAATAGTTGATGTTTATTCCTGAAAAACATAGTCCATGCATTTAAATATCTATTTCAGTTATGTCAAACTTTGATGGATAAAAAAGTATTCTCACCAGTCGGTACTAAGTCGTCAGAGAACAATAAACACACATTTGAAGACAGCAGTAGCAAAATTTACCACTTCAGTGGTGTCCATGGAAACAAAGAGAATGTCACACCAGGAACTGATGTGAGTGACTCGGAGGAGGAGATGGAGGGTCGTGATGAAGCTTGTGAAACTATAATTGAAGAGCAAGAATCAATTAACACGCCTCCAGAACAAATGAGGTACAGTTTTGTAGGATTCTTTTACTATTTTACTTATGGGCAAGCACTGAAATAAACTGATGGAAGCAATCATTGAGCGTATGTCACATAATTTGTAAGAATAAATCTACACAGAAATCAGTGTCTTAAATAAAAATTAGTTTTGAAGATCCATGATAATTTAATTGATGTCAAAGAGGACCACTTAAAACATACACTGTGTAACATGTAATCAAGTGTAATAATTTTCGGTATTGTCGTGACTAAACAAAGTGGAAAATATACAAATGTAAGAAATTTTTTGTCTATTATTTACAGATTGAGTGGAGATGTTGACACATCCTTACTTGCCAGCAATGGGGTCTGTATTAACCCCTCTGACATGACAGATGATGAGGGTGAGTCAGGTTTGTTTGGATCCAGGAAGAGGAAGAACCTTGATAGTTCACAGAGAGTACACAAACGTGCCAAACTCTGCTCAACACCTGCAAGCTCCTCTACAGAATCCTTGAATGAAGATTCACTTACTGACGAACGTAAGACATGTTCTGCATTACTACTATTTGAAATAGTCAGTTAAAGCTTGTGTATATTTTATTACGTTTAATAGAAATCAAAATGACTTGTTGCAAGAATTTTTCCTTAATTCTGAGAATTTAGTTTTAAAAAACATTTTTATCGAACACAAATTTTGTAAAAAAAAATTTATATAGTGCAGCTATTGTACTCGTAAACAGTGCATAGGAATGAGTTAATTTTCTCTGCTTAAATGTTACTTAGTGACTTTCAATGTAAAATTTTGTGTAAGTGTGCTTAGCAAATGGTTCATTAAAATAACAGAGTTGAATTTTAAACTGAATGTTTTATGTTTTACAGAAATCCAAGACATTTGGCGTGAGGTTGCACTTTGTCAGCTTTTAACCATCATTGATCTCTCATTCTTGGACGGTGTTCTTAGTGAGGAAAAAGACAAAGACAAGCCAAACAGGAAAATAGTTCGACCTCATCACAGTGGAGTTGTATCCAACATTGTAGCCAAACATTGGAGCATGCGATGTACTGCTAGGAGCGCTTCACATACAGATCCTTTCATGAAATCAGCTTTGGAATGTATTGCTCACATACCACGCGGTATCTCTAAGTTTGATACAGACTTTTCAAAGTCATGTGACCCTGTGACAAAGTTACAAGCCTATAATATGATTTGTGAACATTACAGTATGCGCCCTGAAGCAATCTTTCCAGAACGGTTTCTAGACTTAAACCTGGCTATAATGAAACTGATCTTATCAGAAAGAAACAGTTCAGCCTTACACGCAATGCAACTGAATATGATTTTGTTGCCGAACAGACAAAGAGAAGAATTGAGAAGGTTGTTGAAGTTTATGTCCATAGCAGCCACAGACAAGGATGTGAAGCTTGATCAACAGGTAATTTAAAAAATCAGTTACGTTTCCATAGATATATACTATTTCATATCAGTTAATAATGTGAAATAAAAACTTCGAATACAACACAGCAGAAATCGGTTAAACTTAGTAAGATACATTTTTTCTTGCACTGGCTGTTAGACAGCTGAACTGTAACTTCAGTTATGTGAATCTCAAGATTAGATATCTTTTAATGTTGATTCACTGTGAACAGCATTTCCTGCAAAAACTGTCTAGACATGCTGTTCACCATGATGTGTGTGGTCAATTATTCTTGAACATGTTTAATGTAGTCATTGTCCTTCAGGAATTTGTTTTGCCTGTACTGTACATAACTATATATATATATATATTTTTTTTTTTTTTATTATTTCTAGTTGGATAATGAGCAAGCAGTATTAAATCATCTCTCAGAGTGTGTGTTGAAACATAAAGGCTTACCATGGGATTTGTCCTCTATAGTGGTTCGGTTCCTGGTCCATAATGCTGGTCAGGTGTTCACCACACCAAGAGGATTCAAGCAGAAAGTTGACACAAGAATAGCTGAGAGGAAAGAGGGAATTATTCCAGTTGTTGAAGGTAATTATATTGCAATAAATAAATTTTTTATAGTTTTGTACTTTTAATAATGAGTAAACAAGGTTAACGATAAAGATTTGGATTTTGACAGTATTAAATAAAAATGGTTAATATTTTTCTGTGGCTTTCTGTTTAAAAATGGAACATTTAGATCAGACTTATCACTCTGTACATGTATGTAATGGTGCTTTTGTTTTATATTACATGTACAGTATCACAATATTTGTGTACGTTTGGTTTTTCCTGATGAGTCTCTGACATGGAAGAAATGAGATAACCTTGTTAAAACTTTTTAAAAAATTATATTTTTAATGGTTTTCTTCCATTTTGAACAATTTATACTCTTTAAACTCAAACAGACAGCTTTCTGCATTAAAATTACTTTAATTTGACAAATATCTGATATCTTTTGTCATTGTCCTATATTTTTTTGTTGAAAGCTGATTGGCAGCCTTCATTGCCTGTATTAACTGTAAAAGTTACATTTTGTAATTTAATACTACTTTATTATCAATATTATTGAGGATTGTTTAATCAGTTTTAATAATGTTCCTTCTTTACTTATTTTCAGAAACAGTGTTTTGCAGTCAGGTATCAGAATCGGAGTACAAGAAACAGACAGAAGAATGTACAAACAACAGTCTGGTGGCTATGATGAACACAATTATAGACAATCCTAAAATGGCTTTGAAAGAAAAGAAACAGAGGCTACAAAAATTCCGCAAATATCATCCGAACATATACGCTAAACATTTCCCAGGGATGGTATAGTACAATGAAGGGGGATAGAAATCATCTATGGTGCTAACGTTTTTATGACATTGTTGACTGTGTTTCTTTGTTGAAGAATTTTTGCATGCCACAAATGTATATAAAGAAATTATTAAATATTACAAAGTTTGTTGTTAGTGCTGAAATGAAAACAGTTTTATTGAAAGTTACTTTTTTCAGTGTCATATCAAAGTTTGTTCAGTATCATATCAGTTATCACTGAATCATATTGTCAGGTTGGTTATATCCAGCAGGGATCAGTTATTGTAATAAAATTCAGTTCATTTGTTAAATAGTTTTTGATTGATGTTTTATTGAAATGTTGTTCTTCAATAGAGTGATTTTATGAATGTGTTGTATCAGGGAAATTTATCCTGTTAAACTTGACCTTATAGTTGAAACAGATTTTGAACATGGTTGTTTTTTCAAACCTTTCTTGCAGTTTTTCACCATGTACTAAAAGAAGAAATATACAAATGAATTAGACCCCAAGAAAAGCTTTACATAATTCCTGTCTCAGCTACGATCTCCTTTTTTACAAGTATATTAAATGTTTTTGAATCTTCTAGAAGCATAATACACAATCATTTTAAGTACAATATTTTTGTGGTCTCAGATTTAAGAGATCTGATCTCACAATGGCCAGTATTTTTAGCTCACCTGTCACAAAGTGACAAGGTGAGCTTTTGTGATCGCCCGTCGTCCGTCGTCCGTCCGTCCGTCCGTGCGTGCGTGCGTCCGTAAACTTTTGCTTGTGACCACTCTAGAGGTCACATTTTTCATGGGATCTTTATGAAAATTGGTCAGAATGTTCACCTTGATGATATCTAGGTCAAGTTCGAAACTGGGTCACGTGCCGTCAAAAACTAGGTCAGTAGGTCTAAAAATAGAAAAACCTTGTGACCTCTCTAGAGGCCATATATTTCACAAGATCTTCATGAAAATTGGTCAGAATGTTCACCTTGATGATATCTAGGTCAAGTTCGAAACTGGGTCACGTGGGGTCAAAAACTAGGTCAGTAGGTCTAAAAAATAGAAAAACCTTGTGACCTCTCTAGAGGCCATATTTTTCATGAGATCTTCATGAATATTGGTCAGAATGTTCACCTTGATGATATCTAGGTCAAGTTCGAAACTGGGTCACGTGGGGTCAAAAACTAGGTCATTAGGTCTAAAAATAGAAAAACCTTGTGACCTCTCTAGAGGCCATATTTCTCAATGGATCTTCATGAAAATTGGTCAGAATGTTCAGCTTGATGATATGTAGGTCAAGTTCGAAACTGGGTCACGTGGGGGTAAAAACTAGGTCAGTAGATCTAAAAATAGAAAAACCTTGTGACCTCTCTAGAGGCCATATTTTTCATGAGATCTTCATGAATATTGGTCAGAATGTTCACCTTGATGATATCTAGGTCAAGTTCGATACTGGGTCATGTGGGATCAAAAACTAGGTCAGTAGGTCTAAAAATAGAAAAACCTTGTGACCTCTCTAGAGGCCATATTTTTCAATGGATCTTCATGAAAATTGGTCAGAATGTTTACCTTGATGATATCTAGATCAAGTTCGAAACTGGGTCACGTGGGGTTAAAAACTAGGTCAGTAGATCTAAAAATAGAAAAACCTTGTGACCTCTCTAGAGGCCATATTTTTCATGAGATCTTCATGAATATTGGTCAGAAGGTTCATCTTGATGATATCTAGGTCAAGTTCGAAACTGGGTCACGTGGGGTTAAAAACTAGGTCAGTAGGTCTAAAAATAGAAAAACCTTGTGACCACTCTAGAGGCCATATTTTTCATGAGATCTTCATGAAAATTGGTGAGACTGTTCAGCTTGATGATATCTAGGTCAGGTTCGTAACTGGGTCATGTGCCGTCAAAAACTAGGTCAGTAGGTCGAAAAATAGAAAAACCTTGTGACCTTTCTAGAGGCCATATTTTTCACGAGATCTTCATGAAAATTGGTGAGAATATTCACCTTGATGATATCTAGGTCAAGTTCGAAAGTGGGTCACGTGCCTTCAAAAACTAGGTCATTAGGTCAAATAATAGAAAAACCTTGTGACCTCTCTAGAGGCCATATTTTTTAATGGATCTTCATGAAAATTGGTCAGAATTTTTTATCTTGATGATATCTAGGTCACATGTGCTGAAAAACTAGGTCACTTTGTCAAATAATAGAAATAACGACGTCATACTCAGTTCAACACTGGGTCATGTGGGGATAGGTGAGCGATTCAGGACCATCATGGTCCTCTTGTTTATACTGTGTTTATGAAAACTAAACCAACCTTTCACAATGAGATTTATGAATGCATAGTGTACTCGGACATCAGACGATGTACATGTACCATATTCATTAACATATGAAAATACATAATCATAGTGCAATAAATGTGTACATTTTATTTGTATATATTGCAATGTTTGTTAATAATATTATAAAAATGTGATAAAGAATATAAATTCTATTTTGTTTTTTGTTTTGTCTGTATTGGAATAATATAATCATTGTACTACTGTACTACTAGATGAAAATTTCCTTCCAAGGTTTATGTTAAGAATGGTTTTCTGTGATTTAAAATGATCAACTTGCTTATCCTAGATGACCTAGATTCAGACTTTACCTAGTTTGATAAAGATCGACATGACAATGTTTCACATAGATCAGATGACCTATCAACCCTATTTTCACTATATCCTACAATTTCATAATTTACCTACAATTTACAATGGCAAATATTCTGAGCCAGTTACATAAAGACCTTGAAGAAAATATTGGCTGCTAGAATGCTCTCAATTTCTATTCCTTATTACCTAATGTTTTACCTTGGATAATGTAGTTTTAGACTGGATCTAGATTTTATAGTCATTCAAAAAAAAAAAAAAAAAAAGATACAAATTATGCCTTTAATGTGTTAATATTGTTCTAAGGCTTGACCTAGTGACATGATTTTTCACCCTGGATAATCCAGTTTCAAAGACCATCGTTCTGACCAGGTTTCACATAGATCCAATTGTAAAATGGTCTCAAGCATGCTGAGAAGGTTTTGACAAAGTGACACAGTGTTTTGAGCAAAAATAACAAAAGTTTCAGACTGTAGAGATTTCACTAAGAAAAAACATTCTGACTGTTTTATTAAGATTAGGCCTCTAGGTCTTAATAATGAAAGTGTGAATTACGGACACAGTCCTATGAAAATAACTTACTTTTAGCATTTGCTAAAATGCGCCTCTTCAGATACTGAATTCCTGTAAAATTTCATGAAGGTAGGTCAAATATTTTGGGGATATGTGTAACACATATTTTTCCTGATAGACGGACAGACAAAGGCAAATTAATATCCCCTACCTCGATCTGGACCTTGTAACCGTTATTGGCATGTTTTTCCTACCCTCGAAATATTGATCGTCCCAGCATTCGCCTTAATTGGCAAATGTCTCTTAAGAAGAATATGGCACTTAACTTTTGCTAGCAATTAGTATGCGTATCATTTCATACAATTAAATATGAGCACTTTGAAAGAGGAATGAATTTATTTATTGCCTTAAACAAATGCCATGGATATGACTTCTATTATAGATATTCTAAAAGGACAAGGGTATGGATAAGGGCAATTTTACTCCCTTAAATCGACCCATGATTTCTATAAAAAAAACTTTTCAAACTTTCTTTCAAATACACTGAAGGTTTTTGTAATTTCCTGTCCTGTTTCTTTAAATAGCAACATTTTAAAACACCTTGCAGGATATTGACGCTATTGCACCAGAGGCAGAGTCGTTGAAACTAACTTGAATTTCACTTATTCCTTGAAAATCCATAAAATATAATATTCAAAATGAAGAAGAGCCAGTTTTCTGTCTTGAATCAAACAAGAGCCAGCGGAATATCTAAATCTAATGGATTGTCTATTAGGATGTATACTTTCGGGACAACAAATACAGTGCCCAGATATTCTTACACATGCAATTTTTTAAGTTGTACAACAGAAATAAAACATACATTGCATTCGTAGGAAGTAAAGAAGTTTTTTATGCACCCGTTTTAAAGTAAACAAATCATTGGTGACATTCTTATACTTATATTTGATCTCAATATTTTCAGAAAGTTGGTAAGTAATTCGTTAACTAACTGCCTTTTTATGTTTATTTTATTATTTAAATGCTCTGATGTACTGAAAACAATGTCTGTCGGCGGTTTACATAATATCCTAATGAAATTCAAAGAGAGAAACGTTGCCGCCACTGATCCAACGGCGTGGATATCTTATTTTTCCTGCCAAGCTACACCGCAATGATTGCTTTTTAAAAGAATACCACTTTATACCATGTAATTTCATATACATGGAGACAAATGGTTCCATAGTGTAGTGGTTATCAAGTCTGCTTTACACGCAGAAGGTCCTGGGTTCGAGCCCTAGCGGAACCATTACACATTGTTTTATTATATTTTAAACACACTGCAAATGAATCATTATGGTATCCGCCGGGAAATTATACGCATATGGAAATTAACCCAACTGTTCTTTTGTGATATACGGCTAAACCTTAAGCACACAGGATTCTACCACTGAACCACCGATGCGCGTGTCTTAATGTGACCTTTAATTTCTACCAGTTTTCGCAAAATTTCAACACATTGCCTTTTTATGATCAAAATAATTCTACTTAAGATGAAGCAACAAGTGAATGGTTCCGTAGTGTAGTGGTTATCACGTCTGCTTCACACGCAGAATGTCCTGGGTTCGAGCCCCAGCGGAACCATTGCACACTGTTTTATTATTTTTTAACCACACTGCTCAGGAATCATATGGTATTCGCCGGGAAATTAAAGGAATATGGAAATTAACGCAGCTGCCTGTTATACGATTGTTAGCAATTTCTTACTTGTTTGTATGTAATAATGATACAGTTTGAGCACTTAATAAAGGAATAAGTTGATTTCCTACCTAACATAAATGTTACACACATAACTTTTATGACGTCTATTTTATAAGCATTTGTGTTTGGATGTCGACAGTAAATTGCCTGTACTTTATTCCCTGAAGAAAAACCGCTGTAACTTTCTTGCACACATGTTTCGGTGGCTCGTGTAATTTCCAATGTTCCGAAGAACTGACGATCATGTCTAACATCGGTTTATATAATTTCCTAATAAAAAACTAAGAAACGAAAAATTTGCATCGGCCGGGAATCGAACCCGGGCCGCCCGCGTGGCAGGCGAGCATTCTACCACTGAACCACCGATGCGCGTGTTTTAACTATGACCTTTAATTTCTACCAGTTTTCGCAAAATTTCAACACATTGCCTTTTTATGATCAAAATAATTCTACTTAAGATGAAGCAACAAGTGAATGGTTCCGTAGTGTAGTGGTTATCACGTCTGCTTCACACGCAGAAGGTCCTGGGTTCGAGCCCCAGCGGAACCATTTTTAACAGCGCTTCAAAGGAACCATATGGTTATGGCCGGGTTATTATAAGAATAGGGTACCTAACCCAAGTGCCAGTTATTTGATTGCTAGCAATTTGCATGTGTGTAATATAATAGTGTTTTAGTTTGTGCACTTAATATCGGAATAAGTTTATTTCTTACCTTTTATAAATGTCACAAATATGAATGTTATTAGAACTATTCTGTAATGACTTGAGTTAGGATGACGACCATTTTAAAACTTTAAATTCGATACTTCTTTTCTAAACAATTCGTTCAGATGTATCGGATGTTCATATAACTTACTTTGCTCTGAAATAATTAAATGATGTCTGACATTGGTTCATAATTATAATTCCTAATAAAAATCAAAGAGGAAAAATTTGCATCGGCCGGGAATCCAAACCGGGCCGCCCGCGTGGCAGGCGAGCATTCTACCACTGAACCACCGATGCACATAACTGCTGTGTGTGCTTAAATTTGTACCAGTTTTCGTAAAGTTTGAACACATTGCGCTTGACGTATATCACCTAGTAATAATAATAACTCAGCTTTATATCGAATTAAAAGTAAATGGTTCCGTAGTGTAGTGGTTATCACGTCTGCTTTACACGCAGAAGGTCCTGGGTTCGGCGTAGTGTAGTGGTTATCACGTCTGCTTTACACGCAGAAGGTCCTGGGTTCGAGCCCCAGCGGAACCATTGCACACTGTTTTATTATTTTTTAACCACACTGCAAAATACCGCTGTAACTTTCGTGCACACATGTTTCGGTGGCTCGTGTAATTTCCAATGATCCGAAGAACTGACGATCATGTCTAACATCGGTTTATATAATTTCCTAATAAAAAACTAAGAAACGAAAAATTTGCATCGGCCGGGAATCGAACCCGGGCCGCCCGCGTGGCAGGCGAGCATTCTACCACTGAACCACCGATGCGCGTGTTTTAACTATGACCTTTAATTTCTACCAGTTTTCGCAAAATTTCAACACAGTGCCTTTTTATGATCAAAATAATTCTACTGAAGATGAAGCAACAAGTGAATGGTTCCGTAGTGTAGTGGTTATCACGTCTGCTTCACACGCAGAAGGTCCTGGGTTCGAGCCCCAGCGGAACCATTTTTAACAGCGCTTCAAAGGAACCATATGGTTATGGCCGGGTTATTATAAGAATAGGGTACCTAACCCAAGTGCCAGTTATTTGATTGCTAGCAATTTGCATGTGTGTAATAGTGTTTTAGTTTGAGCACTTAATATTGGAATCAGTTTATTTCTTACCTTTTATAAATGTCACAAATATGAATGTTATTAGGACTCTTCTGTAATGACTTGAGTTAGGATGACGACCATCTTATAACTTTAAAGTCGATACTTCTTTTCTAAACAATTCGTTCAGATGTATCGGATGTTCATATAACTTATTTTGCTCTGAATTACTTAAATGGTGCCTGACATCGGTTCATAATTATAATTTCCTAATAAAAATCAAAGAGGAAAAATTTGCATCGGCCAGGAATCGAACCCGGGCCGCCCGCGTGGCAGGCGAGCATTCTACCACTGAACCACCGATGCACATAACTGCTGTGTGCTTAAATTTGTACCAGTTTTCGTAAAGTTTGAACACATTGCGCTTGACGTATATCATCTAGTAATAATAATATCTCAGCTTTATATCGACCTTAAAGTAAATGGTTCCGTAGTGTAGTGGTTATCACGTCTGCTTTACACGCAGAAGGTCCTGGGTTCGAGCCCCAGCGGAACCATTACACACTGTTTTATTATTTTTTAACCACACTGCAAAGGAATCATATGGTATTCGCCGGGAAATTAAAGGAATATGGAAATTAACGCAACTGCCTGTTATACGATTGTTAGCAATTTCTTACTTGTTTGTATGTAATAATGATACAGTTTGAGCACTTAATAAAGGAATAAGTTGATTTCTTACCTAACGTAAATGTTACACACATAACTTTTATGACGTCTACTTTATAAGCATTTGTGTTTGGATGTCGACAGTAAATTGCCTGTACTTTATTCCCTGAAGAAATACCGCTGTAACTTTCTTGCACACATGTTTCGGTGGCTCGTGTAATTTCCATTACTCACGCAAAAGCTGTGAGTAAATCAATTATTCTCTAATCTCAATTACCTTCAACAAGACAAAAAAAAAAAAAAAGAAACAATAAAAGTAGGAATAAGGTATATAATTGGCAGCATATAAGTGTACAATTGTTCGCGAAGTAAATTCATATTTCAACAATCGATTTAATGTTCTTCGTAAGTTCCAAGTGATCTAGCATCCGGGTAAATTTGAACTGAAACGAGACTAAAAGTAACTTTAATCATGTTGTTAAGATAAATGTTTCAAGTTTGCGTAAAACACAGGCGTGAATAATTAATAATCTATTATTTATCTGGTGTTTAAGATTTTATAAGAAAAGACATCACCAGAACCAAACAGATACAACCAAAATTGTAGCTTTACAACTAACAATCGGAGTGATTTACTTAGAATATTTAAACAAACACACATTATAAATATTCAAAACTTAACATAACCTGCGTAGAATAGTAAACATAAACCAAAAACAACATTTATTTTATAATGAAATTAACTAATATTTTAGACAAGTGATTTTCATGACAGTTGGTTTCGTTGAAGCAAGCTATAACTAAAATCAAGCACAACATCCCATCATGGGAGGGAGGGCGGGTACAGACTGTTTGCTGCCAATCATAAACCTCGAGTGGTTGAGAACAATATCAGTTCACACTTATATACGCCGAAATATTTCACGAATTCACGTGACAAAGAGCGCCCAAATATACTAGCATAAACTTCAGACCAAACTAGTACTGGATAAACTACCAAGAAAAGAAATTTTCGAAAGAGAATAATTTTATTTACTCACGCAAAGCTGTGAGTAAATCAATTATTCTCTAATCTCAATTACCTTCAACAAGACAAAAAAAGAAACAATAAAAGTAGGAATAAGGTATATAATTGGCAGCATATCGAGATAACAAAGAGAGAAAATGCTAACAGTCTTCTGTATCAAAATTATTGACGCAGTAAACCGAAAACAAAGAAATACTTACTAACGATACTTAATTACCGTGGTGACCTTGTACATTAATATCCCACTTCTATGAAGGACAATCAGATCACCAAAGCCCCAAACGTCTCAAACCCAAATTTTAGCAGGAATACATTGCTTGCAGAAAACATCATGCAGCATTCCCCTGCTTGCAAGGCACATAACGCAGCATTCCGCTGCTTGCAGAGCACATAACGCAGCATTCCGCTGCTTGGAGATTACTTAATGCAGCATTCCGCTGCTTGCAGAGCACATAACGCAGCATTCCGCTGCTTGCAGATTACTTAATGCAGCATTCCGCTGCTTGCAAATACATAACGCAGCATTCCGCTGCTTGCAGAGCACATAACGCAGCATTCCGCTGCTTGCAGATTACTTAATGCAGCATTCCGCTGCTTGCAGAGCACATAAAGCAACATTACGCAGCATTCCGCTGCTTACAAAAAACATAATGCAGCATTCCACTGCTTGCAGATAACCTAACGCAGCCTTCCATTGCAAGAAAACATATAACGCAGCATTCTGCTGCATGCAAATAACCTAACGCAGCATTAATAACACATACCACAGCATTCCGCTGCTTGCAGATAACATAACGCAGCATTCCACTGCAGGAAGAGCACAAAAATCAGCATACCACTTCTTAAAATTCCACTACAAGAAGAGCACCTAACTCAGCATTCCGCTGCTTGCAAATAACCTAACGCAGCATTCAACTGCAGGAGGAGCACATAAAGCAGCATTCCACTGCTTGCAAAAAATCTAATGCAGCATTCCGCTGCAAGAAGAACACATTACGCAGCATTCCACTGCTTAAAAATAACACAAAGCAGCATTCCGCTGCTTGAAAATAACATAACACAGCATTCCACTGCAAGAAGAACACCTAACGCAGCATTCCACTGCTTGAAAATAACATAAAGCAGCATTCCGCTGCTTGAAAATAACCTAACACAGCATTCCACTGCAAGAAGAACACATAGCGCAGCATTCCACTACTTGAAAATAACCTAACGCAGTATTCCACTGCAAAAAGAGCACATAAATCAGCATTCCACTTCTTAAAATAACCTAACGCAGCATTCCTGCAAGAAGAACACATAACGCAGCATTCCACTGCTTGGAAATAACCTAACAGAGTATTCCACTGCAAGAAGAACACATAACGCAGCATTCCACTGCTTGAAAATAATCTAACGCAGGATTCCACTGCTTGAAAATAACCTAACGCAGCATTCCACTGCAAGAAGAACACATAACGCAGCATTCCACTGCTTGAAAATAGCCTAACGGAGTATTCCAATGCAAGAAAAACACATAACACAGCATACCGTTGCTTGCAGATAAACAAACAGCATTCCACTGCAAAACAGCACATAAGCAGTAATCCGCTGCTTGCAGATAACATAACGCAGCATTCCACTGCAAGAACAGCACATAAGCAGCATTCCACTGCAAGAGAACACATAACGCAGCAATCCCCTGCCTGAAGATAACCTAACGCAGTATTCCACTGCAAGAAAAGCACAAAACGCAGCATTCTGCTGCTTGCACATAACCTAACGCGGCATTCCGCTGCAAACAGCATTCCGCATCTGAAAATAACCTTAGGCAGCATACCACTGTAAGAAGAGCACATAACGCAGCATTCCACTGTAAGAAGAGCACATAACACAGCCTTCCACGGCTTGCAGATAACCTAATGCAGCATTTCCGCTTCTTGAAAATAACCTAACGTAGCATACCACTGTAAGAAGAGCACACAACACAGCATTCAGCTGTTTGTAATACATACATTGCAGCATTCCGCTACCAGCAACTGTAAGTTAAACAATATAGACAATTCTTTTACATGTAAAACACTAAGTACAGTATTCCGATGTAAATAAAACCCAGTGTGACATTACCATATTTATTTAACCTCAAGTTATTAGTCTCAAGCACCTTTTAAGAGTGTAACATATAGAAAAATAAAATGCACGCAATATATTCAACCTGGTAAATAAGTATGTTTAAAAGTCTTAATTATGAGAAACAAAAAGGACATCTGTCTTTCACATAGCCATCTCTTGATGACACATTTCACCTGCCATGCCTCTGACACAACCTCTCACAATTACTTCTGTTAGCAACCATAGTAACAGCCCCGACCCGAAAAGAATGAAGTCCAAAACATCTAACTGAAGTTTTTGTTTTAACCAAGATGAACAGAAGAATAAGAAAGCGGCTGTCTGAATCACTTCGCAAACACTACGTTTATTAAGCTTTTTCTTGAAAATGTCTGAACGTAAAATATATTCTGAAGACATGATATAAGTGGTTTTCGTGTATATTTTTCTAAGTTAGCGGCAAGGCAGGAGGAATGTCCGGTATACGTTTCCGTCCCAGTGTCTGACTTTCAATAACTATATCTAACGATGAAATTCTGAAATCTTGAAACCTTAGTGATTAACTGATTCTTAAAATACGGGCAAATGAAAAAAAAAAAAAAAAAAAAAAAAAAATATATATATATATATATATATATATATATATATATATATATATATATATACAACATAATCTTAAATCAGATAGGGATCGAATGCTCTCAGAAGGGAAATGTTCAATAAACTGTGTCATAATATTAGAATTCTTTACCACCGGTCTGGCAGTTATTCTTTTACAGTCATATAAACAGTTTCAAACAATCATTGTTACAAGGATTTTGTACATTTGACAGAACGTATGATCAATTAATAGAGTAGAAAACCATGTTTAACTTTGACTTACTGCAACAGCTATCACTTATAGACACCAAGTACAATGCCACAGTGAATGGCGAACCAGGTAACGTCACTTTCTCGCACCAGTCACGGAACTTCTTAAATTCAAGAGATGTAAACGGTTCTTTGCCTCCAACAAACAAACAGTTACAGTGAAATCATATCTGCTCATCTTTTAACAGTTTCTCATCTTCTGTGTGTATTAAACAAATCTGCAAACAAATGTCAGTATTTCAATTAGATATACACTGTCACAGACACAGACAAGTGAAACTAAATTGTCGGTAAAAAGCTATACATAGCTTATGTTAACTTGTTAAAATATCTCCGACAATAAATAAATTTTGATTTGATTTGATTTGATTTGTCACTCTTTTTAACGATGTTTATGTAATATAACTGTAAAAACTGCATGCCATTAGTGGTACACCTGTACAAAATGGATTAATCTATTATCAACAGCGGGTAAATTTTTGCATGTAATGTAAGAATCACACATAGATCTACTGTCTCTTTAAATCAAATTTATAATTTGTAGCAGACCTTTATAACACGTTTAATATAAATGTTCAATAACGTCTCTATATACACACCAATAGTATTTCAACCATTGTTTACACAAGGATACATAAATTTTAATTGGTATTACATCTGCTAAAATGAAATCATCTAAATTCCCACGGTACTTAACAAGGGGGAGATCTCAAACTGGACTTTAACTGTCAAACTGTCAAAAATCCTTGCCACAATGTTTTAAACTTTACTGTACCGAATATAGAATTCTTGTAATACCCATGTGTCTGAGGTTCTAAATCATGAATTGTGTAGAGGCAACTTTTTATTGTACTCACTAGTAAAACGGTCCATACAATTCACTAACATTATAAAAATAAACTACAAAATCTTTAACAGCAGAAAAATAAAATCACTAAATTTTCTAGATCAGACCTGTTATTCTTTAAAATCAAATGACGGCGGCTTTTTTGATAAAAAAGTAACATATCCGTAGTAGGCCCTAAATTACATAAAGGATATCTGTATCGGCATTAATTCCAAAATGTGAAATACTATTTTCTATCTGTATTCCACTGAGTTTTCTGCTACGGAAACACAAAGATTTGCAGAAATTCGCTTGGCATTTAACGTCTGCATAATATGAATAAAAACAATACTTATCATCTTCTCAATGATGGTGACTTTCGTGAGTGGCTTTGCTACTGTGGATTCTAGCTTGTCGGGCGAATCGTCCCACGTTACCACACGTATAGCAGACGATATATCTAGTTCCGGTTTGTAATCCCGCCATTGGAGCTCTGACTGCACCTGTGCACCGAAAGCTTCGAAAAGACTAAGAGAACATTCCAGTTAGCATTTTAAACTTATATGAACACAACAAACCCTATATTAAAAGACTAAATACTTATTTTAGTCCAATATCAGGAGTATATGATAAATCCGCAGTAACATAGGCTTATTTGTTTACGATTAATAACAAAATGCTTGATCTCTGCTCTAAACTATAAACCTGTGTAATAAATGTTCTCATGAATTTAACGTGCAGATTAACGGACTTGTGTTTATATAACATCGATGGTAAAGCATACATTGTGGTAATCAGGGGCGATTTCAGCATTATCACACTGGCCATAGCTTTATCAGATCAAGTGGTTCCAACGTTGTTTGAGCGGTGAATTTTACGCCGATCAGATGGAGAAATATGGCCGATACAACAAATTTCCGGTCTTGTAAGTATGATTTAAAGGAATTTCTACCCGTTAAATAACGAATCAAATGAAAACGATGGGTGCACCTGGAGCGCAAATGTGTCCATTTTTTAGCACATGTGTCCATTTAGCTGAGATTTGTGCCGTTTATTCAAACACTTCTGTACAGTCCGGCGGGGGAAGGAGATTTTTGACAGTTTTTGACAATATCGCATCAAATATAGTGTTTATCGGGAACATGTAACTGTTCAAACACTTTTTACGTAAAGGGCTACCTCTTAAAACAAAGCGTGTGCATTTTCATAGAATTATTCGCGTTTGTTTCCGAAAAATCGGTCCAAAACCTAATGCAACGCAGTTTCGAGTGGGTCGCTACGCAACGCAATCAAGTGGATACCGTTCTGTGTCTTCCTTGCGAAGTCTTATCCATCTTAAAAAAAGCCATTGGAGCCTCACAATGAATAAATTCAGACAGTTTTGTATCATTATAATCATCCCGCCATTTCTAATATATTGTACTTTTCCATTTTTATGCTCGCTTAACATTTAACATATTTATGCGAACATTGTCAAAAACAACAACACGAAAACATAAAGCAAAGGTGAACATCGAGCAATATCATTAAGTAAATAGAAGTAAAAGTTCGAAAAATACATGAACCAATTTATGGATATAACTACTCCACGAATGGTTCTGAACAGCATACCAAACGCGGGTTGACTCTTTAATTCCATATAGTTACAGTTGATTACTTTTTAGTCCCTTAAAAGCAATGCATTGCGATTTCATTACTGATTTGTTGTGCATTTAAGCAAGCTGTTCATACAAAATAAATAAAATTTGTTCCATATCAAAGGTAAGGATCAGTCGTTTGTACATCTTTTCATTCATATTCCTGATGTTGCGCTCATCTATTTTCAGAGATAAATCACAGAAAACATTAAAATGGCCAGAAAAAAGACAAGATTTTATTTGTCCACCATCAAACAGAAAAGACGTAACAAAGCTATATGGTCGCCATTCAAAACTGAAAATAGAAATGAAGTTCAGACGCCAATGAAAGAAAATAAACGGACTAGTAATACCAATAGAGATTTGTCACCAAGCAAACGATTAAGAACGTTTTCTCCATGTCCTCAAAGTGAATCAAAAACCCCAGAAAAAACGAAAAGATTGCTAACTCCAACTTCAAGCACCAAAAAATCAAGAAAAAAACCTGTTCAAAATAAGGTATTAGAAGAAAGAGTTTTATTTGATGAAATGTCTGAAGAATTAACAGAAGAAGAGAAAGATTTTTTAGACATTGCAAGCGACAAGGCTGTCCTGAGACAACTTTCTGAAGCAAAAATATTACATTATTTAACAATATTTCTAACTCTTATCAAACTGAATAAGTACCCGTTGGCAAACATCGCTTTTCTTCTTTGGTTAGAGACAGTTAAATGGTATAACTGTAATAGTCTCCAAGAAATGAGATTTTTCAAAATCACAAAGGATTTTTGGCGCGCAGGTTATCGCCTTTTCCGGGGAAAATTTTTATGCTTTATGAGCGGACCGCGAGCCATAGGATCTTTTTTGTCAACTCCATCTAGCAACAGAAAACTAGATCCAGAGAAAACCGAGATCAATTTTGCAATTCCTTCTAGAAATACCTTTGTAGACGCACAAAACTCAGACATTCCATCTACACTCAGCCCTGGGATAATTCATCGCGCTGTTAAAGCAATAAGTGATAGTCCTCAAAGTAAAGTGAACATGATGTGCTTAGATGCAAAAAAGGTCACAGCTGGACTTGATGATACCTATGGGGACGTTGATATGTTTGGACATGAAGCACGTCCGAATTTGAACGAACTTAGAGACAGATTACAGAAAGAAAAAACACTAATAGACGACATTAAAATTGAAATAAATGAGTTTGTAGAAACCTGCGAAGAGCCCGGTTTTGACGAAAGTGACAAAGCTTGTAAAAAGATGGAAATCCTGGATATGATTCGTGCATTACTTCTTGTGTTAACACTGAAATTGAAAGAAGCCAGAACGTTAAAAAGAAAACAAGAATATGGACTAGAAAAACTTAAAGAAAGAGCTGGACCTGAATGGAAAACCTCTAAATACATATTTGCAATAAGCAGTATACAGGCCTTTTTATACAGAGTTAAACATTTCATTTCAAGAGCACTTTTGAATATTGACAATCTGTGTGAAAAGGCTAGTGCATTAGCTGATTCAAAATCGTACATTGCTAAAACTATTGAACCGTCAAAACAGAAAAATCTCTTTATGTTAAAACCTGTGCAAATGCAACTGAAACCGATTCCAACAATCTTCATTAAGCAAGGAAGCAATGAATGGAAGGAAATTCGGAAATTAGCTCCAGTAACAGGAAGTACATTGCACAACGCCTTAGGACTGAGAACTTTGTCTATTCAAAAGCAACATTTTGATACCCATATTCTCTCTAAAGAAGGACCAGAGCTACCAGAAGCTGTGCAGGTTCGACTAAAACACGGTACAGAAAATGAACCTAATGCTGTAGCTACATTGGTAGGGAAATTTTTACCAGTTTTCCATCCAGATTTGTCATTCATTGAGGTGGGTTGCTGTTTACTGTCAGGGAATGTAGACTTTGGGAAACCATTGATAGCAGTTTCTCCGGACGGTAGTTTGTGCCGAGGTGATAATAATAACGAGCGTGTTGCAGCAATTGAAATAAAATGTCCATACCCCAAAACTGACGGTGAAACACTTTTCTACACGATTCCTCAGTATTACATCTGTCAGTGTTTGGCTGAGATGAAAGCTTTGGATGTAATGTCTCTGATTTTCATTTGCTACACCAAAGAGAGTAGTACATTCTTTGAGGTAGACTTTGACGAAGACCTTTGGTTAGCAATACAAGATCAAGCAGAGCTTTTATATGGAAAGGAACAACCTGAAAGACCGTCAAGAAAATCCCCTGTTACGTCAGAATTAAAGAAAAAACTACTTCAGTTTTCTGAGACAAACGTGCGACTTCTATCAGAAATACCGTCAGCCAGTATGTCGAGTTCCAACATAGATCCAGTTCTATCACATAATCAATCACCATATATTGATCATGGAAATGAAAGCCCGTCTACACCCTCAGTAACAGGTAAAGATAACCTTAGAGAACTACTGACAACTTTGAATGAGTCTAATGATTGTGTCAAAATCGGGTACCAACTTTCTAGAAGGAAAGCAAACGAGGTTATGGTCTGGGTATTGTCAAACAAAGATAGGCATTGGTCAGCTGAAATTCCTAACTCAATGATAGTTGCTTTTGGATTGAAAGATTATAAACTGAGCAATGAACAACTAAGAGCAGCCACTGAGGACGTTTTAAATGAATGTAAAAAGGCAGGACTAGAAATTCCGCTCCTTGCTTTCGACGGTCAGTGGTATCAGATAATGGTGCGTGATGGAGAATCTCAACCTCTAACAAAACTTCAGTTACAAAAGGACGTATGGAATGAAGTAACAAAAATGAAGAAAAAAGACATAGTAGATAAATTAATTCATGTGAACAAACCAAATATGCAAGCGGATTTAAAGCCGAAAGAGGGAATTATGATAGAAAGGAGGAAAAATGAAATAGTTGTCACATCAAATGATATCGCATTTACAAAGATTACAACAAACAGAAATATTAAATACTGGACAAGATCTACAAACAAGAGCAACGACGAAATCGACGATACCTTTGAGGAATGTCAAACCATAGAAGACAATATGAACTGGATCCCAGATAACGTTATTGATGCCGTAGAAAAAAACGGAGATGCGGAACTGATGACAGCCCTGAATAATATTTCAAGAGACATCAACAATATCTTAACAGCTGAAAAGTTAAACTCTTCGGACGCTGACATTGAAGAAACACAAGGAGACCCAGAAGTCAATTTAAGAACAAAAACGTTTACAGAAAGACAGGAACAAGTGGATCTCCATCTTAAAGATCTCAGTGAAGACAATTATAAAGAAATTTTAACGAAACTCCAAAACTGCAAACGTCACGAAAAATGGAAAAAAATGTTGCCTGCTACGTTGAAGGAGCTTATGGTAACGGCAACAAAGATGGTTATATTTACGAAAGAAGAACTGTGTGTGATAGGAAATACACTGAAGACAATATTCAGCTCTGTTGAAACCGAATTTAAAGGAAACTGGACAAAGGAGAAATTAATCAATACACTTTGTGGTATGCTTGGTAATGGCTCAACTGTTTCCCTGAACAAAAAAGTTAAAAAAGTACCGACACTAAAGAAAATGGCTGAAAAAGTTCTTAGAGGGAAAACAGTCCCGAAGCAGATACTGAATATTGCCTATGCGCAATACGTATACCCATCGAGACTAGCAAAATGGCAGGCAAAAATGCCCCTTGATCCGCAATGTCAAGTGAAGATTGACAACAACTACATCCCCATTGAATGGTATTCATACCCAGAAATTAATAAAGCCACTGGTGCGCTTCTGTGTAAAACGCTCGACTCGCACCATCTCCTCACTAATCTCAGAATACGGACAAGCACAACAGGCCTTCAAGGCATATCTCCAGAAGCATGGAAAAAAGTAGCTTCATCGTTTCAAACGAAACTAACTCCTGCCATGGTTGATGACCTTACGGATAAACAAAGCAATTCTTTTGCACAAACCCATTTTTCGAGGGAAGTTGAAGATATTATGGTTGAAAATGGAGATCTGAATGAGGCAGAATTGTGTCATTTGATTCGCCGGTGGTATGAAGCGGAAGATCAGCCAGCTTTATCAGCTAGCGAACGGGTCATAAGATGGTTAGAACTTCGAGACTATTTGTTAAAGGATGTGGATTTCTCAGTGTTTCCTCCTGCTTCGTTGCAGTTAAAAGGCTTCTCTACCATAGGTTTCGAGGGGTTTCTTGTTGGCATTGACACCAAGATACAATTATTAGATATATGTGGTCCTTACTGCGTGAGAACTGTTAGCAGCTTACCAGCAGAAACTGCCGTTGGTGGTATACAGGATATGAACTTTAACAAGTCTATGTCTGTAAAAGCCAAGGATGTGCCAAGAATAATATCTGCTCTAACAGAAGTTATGACATACAAATGTAATCCTAACAGGTACTTATCAAATTGCTACACTTTTTTGTGATTAATGCTATTACAGTGTGATTGGTCACAGTTTCCATATATGCACGCCTCTTTCATTTCTCTGCCACAAAAGACTATGCTATGCTTTTTTACGTAATATCCATTACATAAAGATCGTTAATCTGTGTACCAGAGCAATAAACAATATAAATTTCGCAAGTTTTAAAAAGGTTAGCAACGGATTTTTACAAGGGCAATAATAAACACTGATAGAGATTCTTACCGGTCAATATTGTAAGATTTATTACATACTCATAACTCCGTTAACTTTCATTGGAACATAAAACGTCAATAATTAATAATAATTAATAATAATAATAATAATAACTCGTTCTTTCGCGGATAATATTGCGCTCCTAAAGTCGCGCAATATTACCGCTGCAGAACTCGTGCATATATCCACATACAAAGTTGATAACCTTTTTATTACATATCCACCATCAAATGATATCATTTATATGACGTCAACATGTTTTCGCAACGTGCGCGTGGACGTCATGGACGTCACGCGATTCTTTCCATTACAACGTTAATAAAACATTCCACGTCCGATATGAAAGCGTTGCATGTCATGATATGGAAAAATATTGCACGATCGCGGTCCATTGAAACCCAATGGAAAACAATTTTAGGTATGTAATAATTTTACATATTGACGTTCATATTTCATATCGGGTTGTGAAATCAGTCTCATGTATCTCGTTGCGTTTAAAACTTCTTAAACGGCGATATATTCAATTTCACTAAGATTTGATAACAAATCCTTTATCAGATATAAAATAATTTTAAGTGTAGATGCGCATGTAATAAAAACATTATTAGATTTGTATTGAGAAATATGCACTCGTTCTTTCGCGGAATAATATTGCGCACTTAAGGTAAGGTGCGCAATATCTCCGCTGCAGAATTCGTGCATATTTCTCAATACAAATCTAATAACATATAATTGTTACATGACGCCCGATAAAAAGCTCCGTCTAATAATGTTTTCTATATGACCGACCTAGATACATAAAAGACATGCTTTGATAGAGAGAGAAAAAAAAGTAAAATCAGTAGAAATTGAATGATTTGTCGCCCGAATTCATCACGGTTCAGTGTTCAGGTACGCATGAACTAATCCACAAGAGCGTTGGTTTTCCATGTTATGAAACAAATGACACGTACACACCAAGTTGATGGTTTTTGGCAACCTAAGAAAAATAACTTTACCCTGTGTAAGCGCATTGTGTATTACAACTTTACACACGGTAGCCATATCCCTAAGCGCATTGGGTATTTTTACTTTTCTAAGGTTTACAATTTCCGTTATCAGCATCGCTAACGTTGGTTCTCTATAAATTATATTAATCAAGATATCAAACAACCTAAAACCATTTGTTAATCGTTATATCAATTAACAGTTGAATTCACTTACACAAAGATTATATATTTCAACGTGTCTCTAAAATTTCCAGGGGGTTCCATATGAGAACGTCTCGCTCTTCGGTATATCCAGTGGTTGAAGGTCACATCTTAACAGACAATAACGATCTCAGTGATCCAGAGGTAGAAATATCCGAGACAGAAAAAGGAGAAGATACTTTGATGACTGATTACAACGGTACTAAGTCTTTAACGATTGTACCTGTGTAAGTACCTAAGTCATATCTTAATCTGCTTTTAGTATATTTTAATAAGTTTCCATTAACTATACTGAAAAATTAAATAGGTTGTAATTATATTATACCGACAAAATTATTATATCAATGCTGAACTAACATTCCACAAGCTTATATATCTTGCTGTTGAAATAAAACCCTGTCAAATCCAGGTGTCCTCTAGGTTCGAACCACTGATCTCAAACCAAATCTGTGCCCTATGCGTTAGCGTCATTCACCGAATAACCACAGGGGGATATACAACACAACTTCACCGTTCGTATTATAAAAAATACATATTATTTTTATTAGCTCGACCATTCGAAGAATGAATAGGTCGACTACTGGACCCACCCATGTGTCTGCGTCGACGTCCCGATTAGGTTACGTTTTTGTATTTAAGCTGGTATCTTAGTAAACCACTTATGGTAATGGATTGAAGCTTCACACACTTATTCCCATTGAAGATTTATTTATATTGCGCAGGTTCCACAACTCTGTTTCTTTTTAGAAATTATGCCCCTTTTTGGACATTTATTATTTTCAGTTGACAAGGCTGGTTAATAGTTGAGCGTCGCTGTCCTCAGTCAGTTCTTGTTAGTGCAGGCGCTTGCTTAACAATACGGTTAATCTTTTATGCGTCTGCTTTACAGGAACCATGCGTTTGATCAACCAGAAAGACGACGGACAAAGGCAAGACGCAAACTTGGCGGGCTTACATCTGACCTGGATGCTCCTCCAAAAGGAACTTTGCCAATGAGAAGAGAATTTCATAAATGTGATGAATCAAAAGTCTTGCCAAACAAGAGATCACAGCTATCAGACTCTTAAACATATAATCTACATAAGTGATGTTCATTTCGACTTTTTGCGGGGGAGGGGGGATGGGTGTAGTTGTAAGCTATTTGTAAAATTATGCAAGTCTGCATGAAGGTAATTCTGCACGTTAAAAAGTTGATTAAATCCCGATTCCTAAACCCTAAAAGTTTAGAATATACCTAACTCGGTTTGAAAGTCACGTGTTTGATGTTTTTGCTCAATTATTCTGGCCGAAGTTCATTTTCACTAAATAACACATTATGCAGGTTCATTAGGGATACGTCAGTACCCTCGCCTTATCGAACTCGCGCGGTAAGTAATCCATCGGAATTTTGCAGAAGTTAAACACTAAAGCATCCTAAGTCCTAAAGCAGTGATGCCGAAATTATAACCGAACACATGAGATAATATTTGCACGATGAATGATTTTACCTCGACTATACGAAGTATAAGAAGGGCTATCCTACTCGACGCGGCGTCGGCGTCTTTTTGCGTCCCCACTTTGGTTATTTTTTTTAAACTTTCTCTATGTTTCTTCTTACCTCTGTAATTACTAGTATAAATAGATTTGATTCAAACTTATAATAGTTTCTCCCCATCATCATCCACATCATATATAGTGTTTTGATAACTTTATCTTTACCTCTCTTATTACTTAATATTTTTGACACAGACTCAAGTTATTGTGCAGTATCATATTGAATATCTTCATCCACCATTGGAGTCATGAAACACGCCAGTGACAGCTCTCGTTTCCTCAGATATGCCCGTTTTCACTATCCACCTTCGAAATAGTTGAGCACGCTGTCTCCTGAGACAGCTCTTGTTTTCTTTCGTATGAAATGACGAGGTTTCGGATAAATTTCGTTACGTCAATACCATCGTGCAGAGCTACCTTTGATTATCAAACCACATCCTTTAACTGTTGAAATTATTGTTGTCTTTGCGCTATAAATGGTACACAAAATGTATATACAAAGACAATATGGTTAAGCTGAACTTATTTTATTAGAATTATAACAATCTGAAAAATAACAAGACAGAAATGTTATTGTCCAAACGGTTCACTTTGTAACATTATTTCATGTGAGAATAGCACCTTTTTAACAAATTGTCATTTGTTTTTGTATGTATGATTTAAGAATAAATCAGATTCCATTAAGAAAACCTTTTATTGTTTCAAAAGAGAAATGCCTTATTCTTTGCAGTGTTTTGATGGCATAATTCTGAAAGTATATCACAACATGGAGTGTTTCTTTAAAGTAGATGATGCACTACAATGAGTAAAATGTCAACCGATTTTGACTGTGTTTACTCTGAAAATGTCAACCGATTTTGACTGTGTTTTCTCTGAGAAACGAACATCTGATACATATACAAGTTTACAAAGAGAGAAATCTTATTTGAAATTAATAAGAAATATGCACGATACATGTTATTAACATATGTACCAGCGAGATGATACAAATGATTATACAAAAATGAAAGAAAAAATCTGCAAACACTTAACATTTCTATGTAAAGTGCAACTTGATTGGTAATTGTAATATAACACACGAGTCGAATTTCTTTCAAACTGGTCGGAAAAATACCTAAAAAACGGGCGTATAAAGGATTAAGTACTCAGACTCGAGTATACATTTACAAAAAATGTAATGAGATAAACATAAAAACATGCGATATAAGTCACAAAGAAGATTTTGGAAGAGCTACCTGCTCCTACTTCTACTGATTAACGGATACATGTACATACAAAACATGGTATGTTAAAACGTAAGAATTAAATGTAAAACATTTAAACACACTTGCAGCTTGATTGATTTAGCCGACAGATGAATCACTTGTGCCGGTAATACCAAATGATTGTCCCTGGATATTCTACCAGTACTTACTTGTTCCCTCAATTCACTGCACGACAACTTTTCAACATGACACAGAGGTGGGGAATAATGACCTTATCGGTACTGTGTGTTTGCTAATATATAATAATAGCACTTGCCAACTCTTGCACTCTCTTTCAAAAATTGTGTCTGTACGGTCAATTAAATAGGTTGAAATTTTTAAGAAATGACATGCCGGTCACATTGTTTTTATAAGAAATACAAGAGAGATGTTATATAGAAATATGATCGTATAAGTCACTAAGTGTAAAAAAAGACATTAAAAGCTAAGGCCTGTATTTCGTTATTAGCATTTAAAAAGCACCAGGTACTTGCATTTATTCGTACTATACCCACACTATTGATGTATGACACTTTAAATTACCGTAACTTGTTATGCAAAGATAGTTTTTTTTAAATCATGTACACCATAGCTTCGTAAAATTGGTCAAAGAATTGGTAGTTAGTTTTAAACGATATTCAAAAATAAAACAAAGATTGGAAACGTATCTAGTCACTGGCTCATGAACAATTTTTCTTATGGTAATGAAGAGACGCTCTGTGGTTGTATTTATTTCCACATTTTTTGCACTCATAGAGTTCAAGTTGTCTGTGCACACACCGCATGTGTTCATTTAAATATCTTTTCTGTTTAAATTTTTTGCCACAAACATCACATTCACAACACATGTTTTGACTGCATGACTTGATGTGTTCGTCTAGATGTATAAAGTGCTTGGCACATCTATCGCACTTCTTCTTCTCCTCATGAACTAGAGAATGTTTCCTCAGAGCTGACGACGTGAGGTAGGATTTGTCACATTTACTACACTTGTACCTTTTTGCAGGATCGTGAATTATTGAATGTTGATAAAGAGTGGATTTTCTCGTGAAGCATTTACCACAAGTATGGCATATAAAGGAAGGGTTTGCCGTGTCATGACTCTTTAAATGATTTGTATACACGTCTTTTCTTAAGAACCCTTTGCCACATATGGCACATTCATGAGGTCTGTCCCCATTATGTGAAGCTGTGTGTCTGTTTAGAGTTTTCTGATGCTTATATGACTTCCCGCATTCTGGGCAAACGTAAGAATCCATGACTTCAAACTGAAAGAGAAATAAAAAAAATCTGCATTGTACTTCAACATTTATTTAATCAGTACAATACATGTATTAGTATCCATGTGAAATTTGTTTGAGAAATGAGATGCAGCCTTGAATGTAGCCCGATTGGAAACTAATCTGGAATATAATTTCATAAAGAAATGATTTGAGAATGAATAGGTTGAATAATTACGTCATAATTATTATATGAGCCGCGCCATGAGAAAACCAATTTAGTACGTTTGCGACCAGCATGCATCCGCGCAGTCTGGTCAGGATCCATGCTTTTCGCTAACAGTTTATCTAATTGCAATAGGCTTTGAAAGCGAACAGCATTGATCTTGACTAGACTGCGCGGATCGGAAAAGGACTATGTTGGTTTTCGCATGGCGCGGCCCATATATATATATTTGCATGACCTGTCATGACATTGTCACTTATATATATCAACAACACAGGCGTAGGATAAAAATTTCAAACAGGAGGCCTCGGGCCTGCAAAAAACCCCGGTGGTCATGGAGGCCGGAAGCGATTCCAAGCCTCTGTCAGCTTTGGGGTTTAGCAACCACTGAGGGCTTCTGTTGCATTTCCAGAGCGCAATTGTTTAGTTTGTACAGTGCAAATAAATTGTTATGAAAAGACAAGCACTTTCAGTTATAAGCATTTTCATTTGCGGACGGAAGGACAAACAAACTAAGAGCCGGACGGACGAACGAACGCCTGAAAGTTGAATAAAAGAAATGTTGGTACTCACAGTACTTCGCGAGTGTTATTAAGCACTAACATTAAAACACCAATATTAGGTTAGGTATTACACAGGTTTGATAGTATGCATTCAAAACGTGCGTACACAGAATGCGGGAGATCTATTGCCGGCCTTTATTTATTCGGTAAAGTTTTGTTTTATTAATCAAACGTGTAATATTTATTAGTATTGCCTTCAGTGAAGCATTTACCGTACATATAAAACAAGAATCATTGCAGATATTCCCTTGTTTAGTCAATATTTCACTCAGGTAAATAAAGACAAACAAAAAAGGAAAAATATAAATGTTACATGCGTAAAACTGTACAATACATAGATCGTTTTTGCAGACGTCTGCACGGTAAACGTTTGACTTTTCTCTGATAGCTCAACTCATTAAGGATTAATCGAACAATATGTATGATGTTCCAGATAACGCCGTACTCAATGCCTGCTGAACGGAAAACTCGATTTAGGAAGGAAAAGAAAACAACTATTAGTACATTTTAATGAAATTAAGTGGCATATATGGCATAAATGATGTTAATGAACATCATGGACCACTTTTTATATGAAAAATACGTCGCGACAAGTAAGACACGGAACGGTTTAACATGCTTTATGTTTTCGTGTTGATGTTTTTGACAATGTCCGCAAAAATATGTTAAATGTTAAGCGAGCATAAAAATGGAAAAGTACAATATATTAGAAATGGCGGGATGATTATAATGATACAAAACTGTCTGAATTTATTCATTGTGAGGCTCTAATGGCTTTTTTTAAGATGGATAAGACTTCGCAAGGAAGACACAGAACGGTATCCACTTGATTGCGTTGCGTAGCGACCCACTCGAAACTGCGTTGCATTAGGTTTTGGACCGATTTTTCGGAAACAAACGCGAATAATTCTATGAAAATGCACACGCTTTGTTTTAAGAGGTAGCCCTTTACGTAAAAAGTGTTTGAACAGTTACATGTTCCCGATAAACACTATATTTGATGCGATATTGTCAAAAACTGTCAAAAATCTCCTTCCCCCGCCGGACTGTACAGAAGTGTTTGAATAAACGGCACAAATCTCAGCTAAATGGACACATGTGCTAAAAAATGGACACATTTGCGCTCCAGGTGCACCCATCGTTTTCATTTGATTCGTTATTTAACGGGTAGAAATTCCTTTAAATCATACTTACAAGACCGGAAATTTGTTGTATCGGCCATATTTCTCCATCTGATCGGCGTAAAATTCACCGCTCAAACAACGTTGGAACCACTTGATCTGATAAAGCTATGGCCAGTGTGATTATGAAAATAAATTCAAAGGACTTACAGCAATGTCCACAGGTCCAAAACTACTGACAGACGACTCAGTCACGACTGTGTCTGATTCTTTCAAAACTTCTCGAGCCTACCCTAACTCTTTCTGCAGCTCTTTGGATCTTTCTGTCGTCATCTAAATCGCCAGCAACCTTCCTCTTTCCTGTCGTATACTGCAGCTCACTCTGTGAATCTTCTCTAAAATCCCACTTCTCATGTTTCTATTCATAGAATTATTCATCGAAGAAGTCATTCAGGTCCCATAACGAATCCTTGTTTGTATTTTCTGAATCGTTCATACTGAATTACAGACTGTTTGCTGCCAATCATAAACCTCGAGTGGTGAGAACAATATCAGTTCACACTTATATACGCCGAAATATTTCACGAAATTCACGTGACAAAGAGCGCCCAAATATACTAGCATAAACTTCAGACCAAACTAGTACTGGGATAAACTACCAAGAAAAGTAATTTCGAAACGCGAATAATTTTATATGTTCCGAAGAACTGACGATCATGTCTAACATCGGTTTTTAAATTTCCAATAAAAATAAGCAAAAATTAAAATCCCTCCCCCGGGGCCCCGGTGGGGCACATTTCCCAAAAATGACCCCTGCGCTGGTTTCACCCTTTTTTTTTTTTACCCGTTTTGGGGAAAATTCAAACAATTGCCTTTTTTTGATCAAAATATTCACTTAAAAAGCAAAAAATAAAATGGTCCGTAGTGATGGTTAAAAAATCGCTTACAGAAGCCCCGGTTTTCAGCCCCCGGAAATCATTTTTAAAACCTCAAGGAACCTATTTTTGGCCTTTATTTGGGGTACCTAAAATGCCGTTTTTTTGCTAGCATTTCATTGTGAATATTAAATTTTTTTTTTTAAGTTAAATATCGAAAATTTATTTCAAACCTTTTTAAAATTTGTTCCATATGAATTTAAGACTTTTTTTAATATTTGATTTGGTAGACCATTTTAATTTTAAAGGGATATTTCTTTTCCCTAAAAACGCAATTATCCCGGATTTTCAAAAAATTAGTTTTGCCTAATTATTAAAATGATGCCTACATCGGTTTATTATAATTTCCTTAAAAAAAACAAAGAAAAAAAAATTGCATCGGCCGGGAATGCCCGGGCCCCGCCCCGGGGCGGGGCGAGCATTCTACCACTAAACCCCCGATGACATAAATCTTTGTCAAATTTGTACCAGTTTTCGTGTTTAACTTCGCTTGACGTATATCACCAGAATAATAATAACTCACTTTATATCGACTTTTAATTAATGGTTCCTAGTGTAGGGGGTTATCAGTTGTTTTAACCGCAAAGGGTCCGGGGTTCGACCCCCGCAAACCCATTCCACTTTTTTTTATTTTTTTAACCACCTCAAAATCCCGTTGAAATTTCTTGCACTTTTCGGTGGCTCTTTAATTTCCAATGTTCCAAGACTGACATCTTTTACTCGGTTTATATAATTTCCTAAAAAAAAACTAAGAAACGAAAATTGTCGGCCGGAAATCGCCCCCGGGGCCCCCCCGCGGGGCGGGCAGATTCTACCACTGAACCCCGTACCGTGTTTTAACTGTGACCTTTAATTTCTCCATTTTCCAAAATTTCAACCAGTGCTTTTTATGATCAAAAAAATTTCATTTAAAGATGAAAAAACAATAAAGGGGATCCGTATTAGTGGTTATCACTCGCTTCACACCAAAGGTCTGGGTTCGAGCCCCCGGAACCTTTTTTTAACAGCGCTTAAAAGGAACCATAGGTTGGGGGCCGGGTTTTATAAAAATGTACCAAACCCCAAGTCCCATTATTTGTTGCTAGAAATTTGATTTGTAATAGTGTTTTATTTTGAGCACTTAATATTGAACGTTTATTTTTTTATTTTTTTAAAATGTCCAAATATAAATGTTATTAGGACTCTTCTGAAATGACTTGATTTAGGTGCGACCATTTTAAAAATTTAAAGTGGATACTTCTTTTCTAAAAAATTCGTTCAGAGTTCGGATTTATAACTTTTTTGCTCTAATTCTTAAATTGCCTGCACGGTTCAAATTATAATTTCCTTATAAAAATCAAAGAGAAAAAATTTGCATCGGCCGGGTATCGAACCCGGGCCGCCCGCGTGGCAGGCGAGCATTCTACCACTGAACCACCGATGCACATAACTGCTGTGTGTGCTTAAATTTGTACCAGTTTTCGTAAAGTTTGAACACATTGCGCTTGACGTATATCACCTAGTAATAATAATATCTCAGCTTTATATCGACTTAAAAGTAAATGGTTCCGTAGTGTAGTGGTTATCACGTCTGCTTTACACGCAGAAGGTCCTGGGTTCGAGCCCCAGCGGAACCATTACACACTGTTTTATCATTTTTTAACCACACTGCAAAGGAATCATATGGTATTCGCCGGGAAATTAAAGGAATATGTAAATTAACGCAACTGCCTGTTATACGATTGTTAGCAATTTCTTACTTGTTTGTATGTAATAATGATACAGTTTGAGCACTTAATAAAGGAATAAGTTGATTTCTTACCTAACATAAATGTTACACACATAACTTTTATGACGTCTACTTTATAAGCATTTGTGTTTGGATGTCGACAGTAAATTGCCTGTACTTTATTCCCTGAAGAAATACCGCTGTAACTTTCTTGCACACATGTTTCGGTGGCTCGTGTATTTTCCAATGTCTAACATCGGTTTATATAATTTCCTAATAAAAACTAAGAAACGAAAAATTTGCATCGGCCGGGAATCGAACCCGGGCCGCCCGCGTGGCAGGCGAGCATTCTACCACTGAACCACCGATGCGCGTGTCTTAACTATGACCTTTAATTTCTACCAGTTTTCGCAAAATTTCAACACATTGCCTTTTTATGATCAAAATAATTCTACTTAAGATGAAGCAACAAGTGAATGGTTCCGTAGTGTAGTGGTTATCACGTCTGCTTCACACGCAGAAGGTCCTGGGTTCGAGCCCCAGCGGAATCATTTTTAACAGCGCTTCAAAGGAACCATATGGTTATGGCCGGGTTATTATAAGAATAGGGTACCTAACCCAAGTGCCAGTTATTTGATTGCTAGCAATTTGCATGTGTGTAATATAATAGTGTTTTAGTTTGAGCACTTAATATCGGAATAAATTTATTTCTTACCTTTTATAAATGTCACAAATATGAATGTTATTAGGACTCTTCTGTAATGACTTGAGTTAGGATGACGACCATTTTATAACTTTAAAGTGGATACTTCTTTTCTAAACAATTCGTTCAGATGTATCGGATGTTCATATAACTTAGTTTGCTCTGAATTACTTAAATGATGCCTGACATCGGTTCATAATTATAAATTTCCTTATAAAAATCAAAGAGAAAAAATTTGCATCGGCCGGGAATCGAACCCGGGCCGCCCGCGTGGCAGGCGAGCATTCTACCACTGAACCACCGATGCACATAACTGCTGTGTGTGCTTAAATTTGTACCAGTTATCGTAAAGTTTGAACACATTGCGCTTGACGTATATCACCTAGTAATAATAATAACTCAGCTTTATATCGACTTATAAGTAAATGGTTCCGTAGTGTAGTGGTTATCACGTCTGCTTTACACGCAGAAGGTCCTGGGTTCGAGCCCCAGCGGAACCATTGCACACTGTTTTATTATTTTTTAACCACACTGCAAAATACCGCTGTAACTTTCTTGCACACATGTTTCGGTTGGCTCGTGTAAGTTTTCCAATGTTCACGAAGAACTGACGATCATGTCTAACATCGGTTTATATAATTTCCTAATAAAAACTAGAAACGAAAATTTGCATCGGCCGGGAATCGAACCCGGGCCGCCCGCGTGGCAGGCGAGGATTCTACCACTGAACCATCGATACGCGTGTCTTAACTGTGACCTTTAATTTCTACCAGTTTTCGCAAAATTTCAACACAGTGCCTTTTTATGATCAAAATAATTCTACTTAAGATGAAGCAACAAGTGAATGGATCCGTAGTATAGTGGTTATCACGTCTGCTTCACACGCAGAAGGTCCGGGGTTCGAGCCCCAGCGGAACCATTTTTAACAGCGCTTCAAAGGAACCATATGGTTATGGCCGGGTTATTATAAGAATAGTGTACCTAACCCAAGTGCCAGTTATTTGATTGCTAGCAATTTGCATGTGTGTAATAGTGTTTTAGTTTGAGCACTTAATATTGGAATCAGTTTATTTCTTACCTTTTATAAATGTCACAAATATGAATGTTATTAGGACTCTTCTGTAATGACTTGAGTTAGGATGACGACCATTTTATAACTTTAAAGTCGATACTTCTTTTCTAAACAATTCGTTCAGATGTATCGGATGTTCATATAACTTATTTTGCTCTGAATTACTTAAATGATGCCTGACATCGGTTCATAATTATAATTTCCTAATAAAAATCAAAGAGGAAAAATTTGCATCGGCCGGGAATCGAACCCGGGCCGCCCGCGTGGCAGGCGAGCATTCTACCACTGAACCACCGATGCACATAACTGCTGTGTGTGCTTAAATTTGTACCAGTTTTCGTAAAGTTTGAACACATTGCGCTTGACGTATATCACCTAGTAATAATAATATCTCAGCTTTATATCGACTTAAAAGTAAATGGTTCCGTAGTGTAGTGGTTATCACGTCTGCTTTACACGCAGAAGGTCCTGGGTTCGAGCCCCAGCGGAACCATTACACACTGTTTTATCATTTTTTAACCACACTGCAAAGGAATCATATGGTATTCGCCGGGAAATTAAAGGAATATGTAAATTAACGCAACTGCCTGTTATACGATTGTTAGCAATTTCTTACTTGTTTGTATGTAATAATGATACAGTTTGAGCACTTAATAAAGGAATAAGTTGATTTCTTACCTAACATAAATGTTACACACATAACTTTTATGACGTCTACTTTATAAGCATTGTGTTGGATGTCGACAGTAAATTGCCTGTACTTTATTCCTGAAGAAAAACCGCTGTAACTTTTTTGCACACATGTTTCGGTGGCTCGTGTAATTTCCAATGTTCCGAAGAACTGACGATCATGTCTAACATCGGTTTATATAATTTCCTAATAAAAAACTAAGAAACGAAAAATTTGCATCGGCCGGGAATCGAACCCGGGCCGCCCGCGTGGCAGGCGAGCATTCTACCACTGAACCACCGATGCGCGTGTCTTAACTATGACCTTTAATTTCTACCAGTTTTCGCAAAATTTCAACACATTGCCTTTTTATGATCAAAATAATTCTACTGAAGATGAAGCAACAAGTGAATGGTTCCGTAGTGTAGTGGTTATCACGTCTGCTTCACACGCAGAAGGTCCTGGGTTCGAGCCCAGCGGAACCATTTTTAACAGCGCTTCAAAGGAACATATTGGTTATGGCCGGGTTATTTAAGAATAGGGTACCTAACCCAAGTGCCAGTTATTTGATTGTTAGCAATTTGCATGTGTGTATATAATAGGTGTTTAGTTTGAGCACTTAATATCGGAATAAATTTATTTCTTACCTTTTATAAATGTCACAAATATGAATGTTTTAGGACTCTTCTGTAATGACTTGAGTTAGGATGACGACCATTTTATAACTTTAAAGTCGATACTTCTTTTCTAAACAATTCGTTCAGATGTATCGGATGTTCATAAACTTACTTTGCTCTGAATTACTTAAATGATGTCTGACATCGGTTCATAATTATAATTTCCTAATAAAAATCAAAGAGAAAAAATTTGCATCGGCCGGGAATCGAAACCGGGCCGCCCGCGTGGCAGGCGAGCATTCTACCACTGAACACGATGCGCGTGTCTTAACTATGGACCTTTAATTTTACCAGTTTTCGCAAAATTTCAACACATTGCCTTTTATGATCAAAATAATTCTACTTAAGATGAATCAACAAGTGAATGGTTCCGTAGTGTAGTGGTTATCACGTCTGCTTCACACGCAGAAGGTCCTGGGTTCGAGCCCCAGCGGAACCATTTTAACAGCGCTTCAAAGGAACCATATGGTTATGCCGGGTTATTATAACAATAGGGTACCTAACCCAAGTGCCAGTTATTGATTGCTAGCAATTTGCATGTGTGTAATATAATAGTGTTTTAGTTTGAGCACTTAATAACGAATAAATTTATTTCTTACCTTTTATAAATGTCACAAATATGAATGTTATTAGGACTCTTCTGTAATGACTTGAGTTAGGATGACGACCATTTTATAACTTTAAAGTCCATTCTAGCATAAAACTGCTGTTATTGTCACTTTTCGGGGGTGTTTTAACAGGAGAGAAAACGTGTGTTACAGGAAGAGATTCTCGCGCTCACGTGCTGTTATAACACCTTTTTACATATGCGCGCTGCCGTGGCAAAGCGTAAAACGTCATTCGGCCCAAAACGGATAATTTAAAACAAAATGACGTCAACCGTAAAAAACAACTCAGACATTCCCGCGCATTTCATGGAAATTTATGACGTTGAGGTAGGATGCATTCATTTATTAGTATTTTTTCCGCGTTTTATGCTAGAATAGCGTTAGCGCATGTTCATTTCGTGTTATAACATCTGCAGAATCCCTCGGGATACGTTGGTACCCTCGCCCTACGGGCTCGGGCACCAACCAATCCCTCGGGATTCCGCAGACGTTATAACACGAAAAAACATGCGTTATCCCTACATACTTCTTTTCTAAACAACTCGTTCAGATGTATCGGATGTTCATATAACTTACTTTGCTCTGAATTACTTAAATGATGTGTGACATCGGTTCATATAATTTCCTAACAAAAAATAAAGGAGCTAAAATTTGCATCGGCCGGGAATCGAACCCGGGCCGCCCGCGTGGCAGGCGAGCATTCTACCACTGAACCACCGATGCGCGTGTCTTAACTATGACCTTTAATTTCTACCAGTTTTCGCAAAATTTCAACACATTGCCTTTTTATGATCAAAATAATTCTACTTAAGATGAATCAACAAGTGAATGGTTCCGTAGTGTAGTGGTTATCACGTCTGCTTCACACGCAGAAGGTCCTGGGTTCGAGCCCCAGCGGAATCATTTTTAACAGCGCTTCAAAGGAACCATATGGTTATGGCCGGGTTATTATAAGAATAGGGTACCTAACCCAAGTGCCAGTTATTTGATTGCTAGCAATTTGCATGTGTGTAATATAATAGTGTTTTAGTTTGAGCACTTAATATCGGAATAAATTTATTTCTTACCTTTTATAAATGTCACAAATATGAATGTTATTAGGACTCTTCTGTAATGACTTGAGTTAGGATGACGACCATTTTATAACTTTAAAGTGGATACTTCTTTTCTAAACAATTCGTTCAGATGTATCGGATGTTCATATAACTTAGTTTGCTCTGAATTACTTAAATGATGCCTGACATCGGTTCATAATTATAAATTTCCTTATAAAAATCAAAGAGAAAAAATTTGCATCGGCCGGGAATCGAACCCGGGCCGCCCGCGTGGCAGGCGAGCATTCTACCACTGAACCACCGATGCACATAACTGCTGTGTGTGCTTAAATTTGTACCAGTTATCGTAAAGTTTGAACACATTGCGCTTGACGTATATCACCTAGTAATAATAATAACTCAGCTTTATATCGACTTATAAGTAAATGGTTCCGTAGTGTAGTGGTTATCACGTCTGCTTTACACGCAGAAGGTCCTGGGTTCGAGCCCCAGCGGAACCATTGCACACTGTTTTATTATTTTTTAACCACACTGCAAAATACCGCTGTAACTTTCTTGCACACATGTTTCGGTGGCTCGTGTAATTTCCAATGTTCCGAAGAACTGACGATCATGTCTAACATCGGTTTATATAATTTCCTAATAAAAAACTAAGAAACGAAAATTTGCATCGGCCGGGAATCGAACCCGGGCCGCCCGCGTGGCAGGCGAGGATTCTACCACTGAACCATCGATACGCGTGTCTTAACTGTGACCTTTAATTTCTACCAGTTTTCGCAAAATTTCAACACAGTGCCTTTTTATGATCAAAATAATTCTACTTAAGATGAAGCAACAAGTGAATGGATCCGTAGTATAGTGGTTATCACGTCTGCTTCACACGCAGAAGGTCTGGGTTCGAGCCCCAGCGGAACCATTTTTAACAGCGCTTCAAAGGAACCATATGGTTATGGCCGGGTTATTATAAGAATAGTGTACCTAACCCAAGTGCCAGTTATTTGATTGCTAGCAATTTGCATGTGTGTAATAGTGTTTTAGTTTGAGCACTTAATATTGGAATCAGTTTATTTCTTACCTTTTATAAATGTCACAAATATGAATGTTATTAGGACTCTTCTGTAATGACTTGAGTTAGGATGACGACCATTTTATAACTTTAAAGTCGATACTTCTTTTCTAAACAATTCGTTCAGATGTATCGGATGTTCATATAACTTATTTTGCTCTGAATTACTTAAATGATGCCTGACATCGGTTCATAATTATAATTTCCTAATAAAAATCAAAGAGGAAAAATTTGCATCGGCCGGGAATCGAACCCGGGCCGCCCGCGTGGCAGGCGAGCATTCTACCACTGAACCACCGATGCACATAACTGCTGTGTGTGCTTAAATTTGTACCAGTTTTCGTAAAGTTTGAACACATTGCGCTTGACGTATATCACCTAGTAATAATAATATCTCAGCTTTATATCGACTTAAAAGTAAATGGTTCCGTAGTGTAGTGGTTATCACGTCTGCTTTACACGCAGAAGGTCCTGGGTTCGAGCCCCAGCGGAACCATTACACACTGTTTTATCATTTTTTAACCACACTGCAAAGGAATCATATGGTATTCGCCGGGAAATTAAAGGAATATGTAAATTAACGCAACTGCCTGTTATACGATTGTTAGCAATTTCTTACTTGTTTGTATGTAATAATGATACAGTTTGAGCACTTAATAAAGGAATAAGTTGATTTCTTACCTAACATAAATGTTACACACATAACTTTTATGACGTCTACTTTATAAGCATTTGTGTTTGGATGTCGACAGTAAATTGCCTGTACTTTATTCCCTGAAGAAAAACCGCTGTAACTTTCTTGCACACATGTTTCGGTGGCTCGTGTAATTTCCAATGTTCCGAAGAACTGACGATCATGTCTAACATCGGTTTATATAATTTCCTAATAAAAAACTAAGAAACGAAAAATTTGCATCGGCCGGGAATCGAACCCGGGCCGCCCGCGTGGCAGGCGAGCATTCTACCACTGAACCACCGATGCGCGTGTCTTAACTATGACCTTTAATTTCTACCAGTTTTCGCAAAATTTCAACACATTGCCTTTTTATGATCAAAATAATTCTACTGAAGATGAAGCAACAAGTGAATGGTTCCGTAGTGTAGTGGTTATCACGTCTGCTTCACACGCAGAAGGTCCTGGGTTCGAGCCCCAGCGGAACCATTTTTAACAGCGCTTCAAAGGAACCATATGGTTATGGCCGGGTTATTTTAAGAATAGGGTACCTAACCCAAGTGCCAGTTATTTGATTGTTAGCAATTTGCATGTGTGTAATATAATAGTGTTTTAGTTTGAGCACTTAATATCGGAATAAATTTATTTCTTACCTTTTATAAATGTCACAAATATGAATGTTATTAGGACTCTTCTGTAATGACTTGAGTTAGGATGACGACCATTTTATAACTTTAAAGTCGATACTTCTTTTCTAAACAATTCGTTCAGATGTATCGGATGTTCATATAACTTACTTTGCTCTGAATTACTTAAATGATGTCTGACATCGGTTCATAATTATAATTTCCTAATAAAAATCAAAGAGAAAAAATTTGCATCGGCCGGGAATCGAAACCGGGCCGCCCGCGTGGCAGGCGAGCATTCTACCACTGAACCACCGATGCGCGTGTCTTAACTATGACCTTTAATTTCTACCAGTTTTCGCAAAATTTCAACACATTGCCTTTTTATGATCAAAATAATTCTACTTAAGATGAATCAACAAGTGAATGGTTCCGTAGTGTAGTGGTTATCACGTCTGCTTCACACGCAGAAGGTCCTGGGTTCGAGCCCCAGCGGAACCATTTTTAACAGCGCTTCAAAGGAACCATATGGTTATGGCCGGGTTATTATAACAATAGGGTACCTAACCCAAGTGCCAGTTATTTGATTGCTAGCAATTTGCATGTGTGTAATATAATAGTGTTTTAGTTTGAGCACTTAATAACGGAATAAATTTATTTCTTACCTTTTATAAATGTCACAAATATGAATGTTATTAGGACTCTTCTGTAATGACTTGAGTTAGGATGACGACCATTTTATAACTTTAAAGTCCATTCTAGCATAAAACTGCTGTTATTGTCACTTTTCGGGGGGTGTTTTAACAGGAGAGAAAACGTGTGTTAACAGAGAGATTCTCGCGCTCACGTGCTGTTATAACACCTTTTTACATATGCGCGCTCCGTGGCAAAGCGTAAACGTCATTCGGCCCCAAAACGGATAATTTAAAACAAAATGACGTCAACGTAAAAAACAACTCAGACATTCCCGCGCATTTCATGGAAATTTAATGACGTTGAGGTAGGATGCATTCATTTATTAGTATTTTTTCCGCGTTTTATGCTAGAATAGCGTTAGCGCATGTTCATTTCGTGTTATAACATCTGCAGAATCCCTCGGGATACGTTGGTACCCTCGCCCTACGGGCTCGGGCACCAACCAATCCCTCGGGATTCCGCAGACGTTATAACACGAAAAAACATGCGTTATCCCTACATACTTCTTTTCTAAACAACTCGTTCAGATGTATCGGATGTTCATATAACTTACTTTGCTCTGAATTACTTAAATGATGTGTGACATCGGTTCATATAATTTCCTAACAAAAAATAAAGGAGCTAAAATTTGCATCGGCCGGGAATCGAACCCGGGCCGCCCGCGTGGCAGGCGAGCATTCTACCACTGAACCACCGATGCACATAACTGCTCTATGTGCTTAAATTTGTACCAGTTTTCGTAAAGTTTGAACACATTGCGCTTGACGTATATCACCTAATAATAATAATAACTGAGCTTTAAGTGAATGGTTCCGTAGTGTAGTGGTTATCACGTCTGCTTTACACGCAGAAGGTCCTGGTTTCGAGCCCCAGCGGAACCATTTAACACTGTTTTATTATTTTTTAACCACACTGCAAAGGAATCACATGGTATTCGACGGGAAATTATACGAATATGGAAATTAACTCAAATGCCTGTTACACGATTGCTAGCAATTTGTATGTATGTAATATTCATACAGTTTGGGCACTTAATAAAGGAATGAATTTATTTCTTACCTTACATAAATGTCTCATATATGACTTTTATAATGTATATTCTATAAGGATTTGAGTTTGGATGTCGACAATTAATTTATACCTTTAAAGTCGGCACTTTATTCCTGAACAAATACCGTTGTAACTTTCGTTCACACATGTTTCGGTGGCTCATGTAACTTCCGATGTTCTGAAGTACTGAAATGATGTCTAACACCGGTTTATATAATTTGCTAATAAAAATAAAAAAGGAAAAATTTGCATCGGCCGGGAATCGAACCCGGGCCGCCCGCGTGGCAGGCGAGCATTCTACCACTGAACCACCGATGCGCATGTTTGTGTCATTAAATTTCTTACCAAATTTCGAAACATTTCAACACATTGCTTTAAGTATATCACTTTATAATAATACTTCAATTTGATATCAAGCAACAAGTAATTGGTTTCGTAGTCTAGTGAGTAACACTTCTGCTTTACATGTAGAAGGTCCTGAGTGCCCGGCGGAATGTTATCATTTTAAACAACGCTGAAAATGAAGTGTATATGTCTACCAGGTTTCGCAAAATTTCCACACTGCGCTTTATCACGTCTGTTTCACACGCAGAAGGTATTGGGTTCGAGCCCCAGCGGAACCTTTAAATACGGTTTTATTATTTCTTAACAACACAGCAAAGGAATCGGGAAGTTATGATTATACGAATGTGGAAATTAACCCAACTGCCTGATTTGACCTGATGACCTTTGTTTGTTTGTTTGTTTTGGGTTTAACGCCTTTTTTCAACAGTATTTCAGTCATGTAACGGCGGGTCCTGGTGACCTAGTTTTTGACCCCACATAACCCAGTTAATGTCCTAGAGATCATCAAGATAAACATTTTGTGCAAGTTTGTATCAAATCAAGGCATAAATGAAACCTCTATATGGTTGAAATGGCCATAATAGAAAACTTTGCCCCTTTATGGGGCAGTAACTCTATCTAGAATCCGTGAAGAAATCTAGTCGGTTTTTCGAAAGGAACCGAGATCTTATTATGACTGAATTTGTATATAAGTGTTGTTAAAGTCGAATGTAAAATGTCACTTCTATCATGTTCACAAGGTTAAAATTAACAAATGTTGGCTCTTTCAGGGGCTAATTAGAGGCCGTAACTCCAGAACCTATGATTGGATCTGATGGATTCATCATAGAATCCAAGATCTAGTGTTGTTAAAGATATTTTGCAAGTTTGTAATATGAAATTAGGTGCTACCTAAAGGCAGAGCTCCCTTGAAAAATCACAAGTGCCCCTTAAAAATTAAAGGAGTGGAATTGTCTGGAATTATGGATTCGTTTAGGAAGTTTATGTTCTATTTAAATTAGATCTATTAAAATTATAAGTATTGATTAATGATAATTCATGATTTCTGAATGTATGTTTAAGGCTGCATCAAATTTAATTCTTGACATGTGAAATACTCGAAAGATATTCTGTATATGATTAAAAGAAAGCTGATATAGATTAACATCTGCACCAAAAGAAAAAAACGTATTTGAATAATTTCTGTTTTAAAACGTACTGCATCAACAATTTTACATAAATTATTATCATACTGGAAACCAGTCACCAATAATAACTCCTTCAAATTGAAAAGTTTCAAACCTAACAGAATCTCATTAGGACAATAGCCTAAAGTTAATAGAAATTAGAATTTACGTAATCCTGGAAATGACTATTGTAATTCTTTTAAATGTCATTATTGTCAAATTTTGGTTCTTTCTGAAAGGAAGTATGATTGTGTCCAGCTTTCAGTCAAAAACACTGCTATAATAGACGCCTGGTATGGGAAATTTACAATCATTTACATGACTATACAAAGCTTGTTTTAAACCCAAAAGACTAGCATTTTTTAAAAATTAATGATCAGAATTTTACCTAGAGAAAAACAGTGTTTGCCGAAATTCAATGCCTGTATATTTTGATCCTAAAGCTTTTTTTTTTTAAAGTTGTCTACTGACTACTGCACAGGCACTACATTGGAACCTGACATCAAAAGTAAACACTTGCCGAATTTCACAATGACGTAATAATACATAAAAAAAATTGAAATAAAAAAGGAATAAAAAAAAATCTGGTACAGGTGAGGTTCGAACTCACAACCTTTGGTTTACAACGCGAATTCGCTAACCACTACACCACTGTGGAGATATGACGTCATTATGACAAACATAAGTGTATATAATAAAGTCCGGTAATGGCAGTGTGACAAAAGTCGTTTCAACATGAAAATATTGTATTTTATTTCTTTTTTCTTCGTAGAAAATGTATTTAGCACTAATTTTTTATTATCAAATGCGCATTTACATTTTTATTCAATATTCAAAGCAGTAAGCGAGACGCTTTTGTCAACCGTAAACAGTAAGCGTCTACTGACGTCTTTACCGATTAATTACTATGTGCATAGTGCACATGAAAAAATCCGGACAACACCGATTCCAAAAAGTACCACGAATTTTCAACTCGATAGTATACACAGTTAGATCTCTCTATTCGTTTTCTTGTTTATACGTCTAACCGTAATGCGACGCTGTCGGCGCCGCTTCGCGGCGCCGGTAGCTCTGCTATTAAATCAAGCCATAAATGAAGTCTCTATATGGCTGCAAAAACCAAAATAGCAAATTTTGGCCCTTTAAGGGACCATTACTCTGGAATCCATGATGGGATGTGGCCAGTGAGATATTATGCCAATAAAAGTTGTGTGCAAGTTTGATTAAAATCTATTGCAAATTGTGGTCTCTACCGTGTTCACAAGCCAAAATAGCAAATTTTGGCCCTTTAAGGGGCCATAACTCTGGAACCCATAATGGGATCAGTGGCTAGTTTCCGAAAGGAACCGAGATATTACGCCAATACAAGTTGTGTGTAAGTTTAATAAAAATCGGTTGCAAAATGTGGTCTCTATCGGGTTCACAAGAAATTGTGGACGGACGACGGACGAACGACGGACGAAGGGCGACTGTCACTATGCATCAGCGGTTTATATAATGTCCTTAGACCTGAAGAAATGAAAAAATATCACCGATTTATATAACTTCAAAATAAAAATTGAAGATAAAGAATTTGCATCGGCCTGGAATCGAACCAAGACAGCCGACCTGGCGACCAACTTCAGCTGCCTTAAGATTATTGCCGGGGTGCGAATAAGAGAGAGGTGAGAATATATACAGTGAAAGATAAAATCAAGGAAGGAAGCTATTAAAAGTATCTGGCTAGCTGAGCCTAGAAGGCTTCAGCTGTAGGGGGCTTACATTATTTCTGTAGACAGGTTGTTCCAGTGGGAAGAAGATTGCTATATAAAAACATGAAAACAGACAAGATGTGAAATACCTATATCTTTTCTGAAAACAGCATATATACAAACATATTAAGAGTGACGAAAATCTGTTCGTTAAATATTTTGAACTATCTGGAAACGGCATTAATTCGTTTTGAGAAAGTACCACATGCCTTTTTTCGTAAGTGAGTTAAATACTTAGATTCCACCGCTGAGAACATTTGCAAGAACGTTGTTGATATATTTGCTTTATGTAAGACCTATATTTCTATGAATCTTATGATGCAGGGAAAACAGAGAAATATTATTAGATGACAAAACATTTGTAAATTGTTACGATTTTTATAATATGCAGTATAAATGTGTTTGATATCTTGTAAATTGCGTGTACAAAGACAAAAAGCATCACATCAATTATTCCCCCACGAAATAGCCTCCCTTTGCAGTAAAGAGAATGTCAGAGAGAGGAAATTGACCAGCAGCAGGCATCATTTTCCAGCATGCTATCCCACCGTGGATACAAAGTCTTCAACCTCAGACAGCAGAGCTCCCGAAAATGTGTTGAACCTGTAACTATCCTGTCCCTCCAGGGTTTGATGTTCTCTATTGTAATTCTCAACCCATACTGTCGCACCTTTATGCAGTTTGAAGATACCCACATTACCACCCTGCGAATCACACAGAAAGTACAAAATAGTAGTTATATTGCACCAGGTGTAAGACATTACGTCATTTTAACATTGTTGGACGTTCACTAAAATGTTTAAAATAAAACCTTAGACTGACTTTGAAAATGTTCCATAGACACAAGTGTCTTTAATTTAAAAATAAAAAAGTAAAAACGAAAGGAGTGGGAGGGGTGCTTTGTTTGCCGTTTTAACAACATGTAAAATGGAGAAACGGACCGAGTTGGTTTTGTCTCGGGATTCGTCAAGTTTTCCACACGATTTATATTCCAGAAAAAATACCGGTGTGAGATTCTGAGAGTTTTTCACTGGTTGAAGGTGCGGATTGTTATATCTGTTTTGAGCTACTAACTCCTATATAGTACTTAATATCTCCTACGTAGGAGATACTTAGTCCTACGTAGAAGATAGTATGTTCTACGTAGGAGATACTATGTCCTATGTAGGAGATACTTAGTTCTACGTAGGAGATACTTTGTCCTATGTAGGAGATACTTAGTCCTACGTAGAAGATAGTATGTTCTACGTAGGAGATACTATGTCCTACGTAGGAGATACTAAATCTACATACGAGATATTAAGTCCTACGTAGGAGATACTAACTCCTACGTACGAGATACTAAATCCTACGTATGAGATAGTAAGTCCTACGTAAGGGATAGTAAGTCCTACGTACGAGATACTAAGTCCTACGTAGGAGATAGTAAGTCCTACATAAGACAAATCTAAATCTCTCTGCTGGCACCAGGACGCTGTCATACCACCCGCATCTACAACCACAGAATACTTTAGAGTTTTGAGTTTTAGTTAAATCTGTATATCAGCTTTATTTAAAGACAGAACACATTTAAAAATTGAAATTAAAAATTATCTGGAATATTAAGAGCCAATTTTAGGAACTTTGGACTTTATTGGAAAATAAATTAGACAAGTTTTGAGTTTTATGTTAAATCTTATCTGCCAAAGAATATATGGGAAGTTTTGTGAATTTTACTTAGGACGGTGGCGATTATTTGACAATTTTGGCACACATTGCAGAATTATGTATTCTTGCATACCAGACGGGGATTTTCGGTATCTTTACCGGTACTAGAAAAATCCATCTTACACCCGGGGTGTAAGATGACTCTCGTGCTGTAAATGACGTATAAGAACTACATATATGTAGACGATTTGTGTAGTAATTTATATTCTATTTAAAAAACGGAATGAAAATTCAATACCTTGACAGTTCATGTTGGTTCCTGATAATATATTTCTCGATTCAAGTCACGTTATTTTATCAAAAATTCATAACGTTACGCTGCAACTGATAAAACAAAACCGGAGCTAAGCATTGTGGTTTGTTTTGAAACGTCATGACGTCTTTCCTGTTTACGGACGTTGGTTTCCCGCGCTTTGTTTAAATACACTGCCATAAGAAATAGTTCTGAAAAGAAAGCTGTTCAATTGATTTTATTTTTATTATTATTTCTTGAAATCGGTATGCAAGAAAAAGATTCTATCACTGGTTATAGGTGCAGATGGAAATATCCGGCTCTCGGGTAACTGTTTAGGCGGTAACTCGGCAGAGAGCCTCGTTACCGCCTAAACAGTTACCCTCGAGGCCGGATATTCCTATCTGCACCTACAACCAGTGAAAGAATCTTATATCAATGTATAAAATTAAATTTCGAGACTCTTAATGCGTATTGCATGACAGAGGCATATCTATGATTGTAGGTTTATCATAGAATTATAAAACTGGACTTATTCTTGCGTGTTCATTTTAGAAGTGTGTTGACTTTTCTTATTTATATTTAAGGCTTTGTAGTAAAATGTAGATTTATTATTGTGACGCTTAGTATTAAAAAGACACTGGAATTGCCCCCGAAAGTGGCTTTAAGCGGAATCGTCACTTTGAATTGAATTAGTAAGTCATCTTGAATATTTAACCCCTGACGACCCTCGGACTGAACATTTTAACCCAAGCAGTAATGGATTTATCGTAAAAATTGTCACCTGGTATAATAAAAAGTACAGAAAGATTATAATTGTGGTCCTCGTAGGAGCATAAGCTCAAGTCTAAAAAAAAAATATTTGTTCTGTTCTGTTCTGGTTGAAACTTTAGAGGAACCGGGTTGACCACACCTTATAGAAATGATATTCACCCGTTCGATAAATCCACACATTTATGTTTTTCTTTTAAGTTTTAAAATGAAATGAGTTAGTAAAAACTTTAATATTGTATTTTTTTTAATACAAATGGTACAGACAACACGTGTGCGTTAGATTTTTTAAATATACATACCTGTAAGTTTTGTCCTGTATGTCGCGGCTCCACAACTGCATCTAACATATTAACCCCATCTACAACAAGCCTAACAGCTGTATCTACCTGAAAAATTGTCAGAGGTCCGATACTTATTTCGATTTTTTTTTGCAATTTCTTTGCGGCTCTTTAGTTAGCAGTTTAGTTAGCAGATAAAATATTTTCGCATAGACTGATGATTATGATGTTTTAATATAATGTTTATAAATTACGTCTATGTAACTTGTTTGACTTCCGTCGTTAAAGTCTTTATTTATATCATTGTTTCTTTGTAAATTTGTCGTTATTCCCGCAGTGTTGTTCAAACGTTTGCCCACTTTATCTTTTTGAGTGTTGCTAACTGTTTCCTTTCAAGTTTTAAATCTTGTTAACATCTGTTCAATATTTCGACAGATTAGAACTGCTGTAGAATGTGCCATTTTAGAAAATATGCAATATCTGAACAAAAAATTAGGAAGCAGTGGTATTTAGAATGAATACAGTTTTAAAATGATTCATTACAGAATTATTGTTCTTGCACTATTAATCCCCTCTTTATCTTTCATCAGTGTATTAAGTGTTATTAAAGTCTCATAGAAAGACTTTTACTATTTGTAGCTAATATATATAAGTTACCGCATGTTTGGTTTCGATCATGAAGGAAAAGATATAAAGTCCATCAAGAGGGACGGTAAATTTTCCTGTGCTTGTGCTATAGAAGCCGCCCTCGTTTGTCAGTGCCGTGTCAAATACAACAGGTTGTCCGATGGCAAGGTCTTGTTCCCAGTGTGAAAGGTAGGCTGTAAACGCAACTGGACCGTATACCGCCTGGCGCTTGTCTAGAAAAAAAAACAATGCATGTACATCTGTATGATGTTTGTTTGCTTTTGGTTTAGCGCCGTTTTTTCAACAGTATTTCAGTTATGCAACGGCGGCCAGTCAATCTCACGGGTATTCCTGGATAATGCACCAGTACTAACCTGTTCTCCACAAGTAACTTCCAACTTCTCCATAGAGGTGGAGGATGAATAACTTTAGACACAGTGTCCGTGTACTTTGTCAAAATGGTTGGATAATTTGTGTACACTGCACCGATAGGCTCTTTCAGTAGTGTATTCGAACAGTATCCTGGCTGCATATTTCCGAGTCGTCCTATGTAACTAGGCCTTAAATATTAAAAAAAATACATTTTTTTTCGAAATTTTAAAAACCGTGATGCATGAATGCTAATTAAGCTAAAATTCCAAAAAATTATCCGAAATATCCGAAATGGCAGATATACAATTATGCCATGGAAAGTACCATATCATAATCGTTTAAAAAATAAACAAGATGTTTGGGAAAAAAGTCCATAGTACCCAGCTTGAAGCTGTTTATTCAAAGGGAAACAAGGAAAATGTGTATCAAATTGTAATTCTGTGCTATATAAGTGAAGAGAGCTGGTATCCAAGCATCAAAAGAAGTGTCTCTGAAAGTGTACTAAAAGCTGTTTTGCATTTCAAAAGGTATAGGAAATTCCGTTTGTAAAATTTACAGGATTTCAATGTATTCAAATCTAACGATATGTATATTGTTTTCATATGAGGTTTAGATTTATGTATTTTATTTAGTAAAGAACATCTAACACATAAAAGAGTTTCTTGAAAAAAAAAAGTTTATTCTGAATGTTACAGAGATTTCCGCAAAATTAAAATGATCAGATTTTCAAATATTCAAATAAAAATGTTCTTACTGCCTACCTTTTCTGTAAAATGCTGTATAATGCTGTTTAATCTATATCTAAACCTTATAACGGCAATTACTTTTTTAAAACAAGAGCTGTCATTATTAGTGACAAATGCCCCCGAAGCGTGCCCAAGAATGCTACAGTTGTCTGTGCAAATTATGCCAGAATAGTTTAGGGGTGAATTTTAGGCCATACGTATGACACTTGCTAAAATGACAGGGACTGGACACGACAAAATGCAGACATCAAATTGTGACCTTGACTTGACAGACCAAGGTCACAGGCACTACTGCTTAGCTCAGTAGGTAAGAGGGTTGGTCTACGGATCGCGGGGTCGTGAGTTCGATCCTCGGACGGGCCGTATGTTCTCCGTGACTATTTGATAAACGACATTGTGTCTGAAATCATTTTCCCTGATTCATGTGGGGAAGTTGGCAGTTACTTGCGGAGAACAGGTTTGTACTGGTATAGAATCCAGGAACACTGGTTAGGTTAACTGCCCGCCGTTACATGACTGAAATACTGTTGAAAAACGGCGTTAAACCCAAAACAAACAAACAAACACAGGCACTACACACCTTTGGGCTTATACAAACATTTTAAAAAGTCATTTCAAAATCGTTCCATGGTTAAAAGAGAAATGAAGCAGGAAGGAAACAAAATAAAAATTTTAATAATGACCTTGACCTTGGCCCGAGAGACCCAATCACATAGCATAATTTACAGGCTAAAATAGTTATTTGTACAAAATGATTTCTAAATCCATATATAAACAATAAAAACAAAAATAATGAATGTATGCAGAGAACTGATATGTCAAATTGTGATCTTGACCCAAGAGGTCCGGGTTATTTACACTACACAACCTTTGGATTAGATGAATATTTTGTGCAAACGTATTTCAAAATCCCTCCATGTGCCAAAAAGGTATCATTTTGTGACCTTGACCTTGATCTGAGAGACCCGCGCTTTATCGCGACACGCTTTCTCAATATGGTAAACATTTGTGTCGAATTATTTTTGAATGTTGAAGTACTGCTCGGACAAGAATTTACAGGGACGTACGCACACGCACGCACAGACGAACAGTGCGATTTTAATATGCTCACCTTCGGGGGCATAAAACCTTTGATGGACAGTACATGTTGTAAACAACAAACATTGTTACAGGAATATGTCAATCATACATTAATAATTGCAAAACAAAAGTACTTACTCCTTTCGTGATGTGTAAGCCTCTTTTCCAGAGAATCCGATCTTGATCTTTGAGTTTCCAAATTCAGCTCTAGCTGCGATATTTTCTCAGCTAAAGTGGAAATCTGCGCTTCGTCGCACGCACATGTTGGCGTCCGGTTGTCATAGTAACCGTCAGGAGGCGGCAAGTAGCCACAAGTAACGAGTTTAAGCACAGCAATGAAAACTAACAGCTTCATGGTAAAACAAAAAGTATAAAATTGGTTTTGTGTATGTATATATATTAGCATGATGGTTTTAAAATGGGCTTTTATCAGCACAATAGTTTCGTTGCCGCGTTGAAGTTGACTTTTAAAGTGATCTCATACAGACATATTTTAGAATTCAGAAAAATTGTCGTTTTAAAAGTTAGATAAATTTAGTTGAAGAACTAACAACCAAAATATTTGAAATTTCGTTAAAAGTAGGTCAAATTGATGTCACAGTAGTCATAGTTAACCAGGATAAGTACACATTTATATCGTAGTTCGAGTCATGATAAACAGAGTTTGAGGGTTCGCAAAACGAACTGGATAACTCTTGACATTTCTATTTTACAAAAAGTCTGTGTCAGGATCACTTGGAAGCATAGGACGCAGCCAAATCAAATAATACATGAATAGCAGCCTCGGTTTAATTGTGTCTATTCGTGAAATGTGCAACACATTACATTATTATATTCTGTAAATCCCATATATGTAGAAGTCTTATTTTCATAAAGCAGATCTTATTGTTGCCCTCAGTTGAATGCGTGATTATATATAATGTATTAGTTATACGAATATATCTGTCTCATGTTTTTGTATACTAGTATATTTACAAACTGAGAATAGAACGAAATAAACTTTGGAACTTTGAAACTTGGAAATGTGCAACACCCCTCACGCCCCTAGCATCAGGTTAAGTTGAAATGTGCAACACCCCTCACGCCCCCTAGCACCAGGTTAAGTTGAAATGTGCAACATCCCTCACGCCCCCTAGCACCAGGTTAAGTTGAAATGTGCAACACCCCTCACGCCCCCTAGCGCCAGGTTAAGTTGAAATCTACTATAGTAAATTTGAATGTACTCCATGGTCCCAAAAGACGAGAAAATATAACAACACCGAGTCTACATTACAAGTCTATGTTATTTCATGGAATATATAACAAATGCAACGAAAGCAACTATTTAATGTATGCACTGCATATTTTTTTTTATTGGTGTATGTCCAACAGTTTCGAAATAGTTTCTCAAAAGAAATGATTTTCGTAAACATTCAAACATGTGTCTTCAAATAGCATAAATATCTTTTTCAGTGTGGGTTTGACTGCAGTTAAGTTTATTTCGTTTTTTTTCACAAAGAATATTTCCATTCATTTTCTCAAGAACACAGTCATATGGCGTGATAAGTTAAATGCATATACATGTACACAAACAAGATAGGATGCGACTGACGAAAATATGTTATTTAAAACATATATGAACCGCGCCATGAGAAAACCAACATAGTGCGTTTGCGACCAACATGGATCCAGACCAGCCTGCGCTTCTGCGCAGTCTGGTCAGGATCCATGCTGTTCGCTGTCAAAGCCTAATGCAATTGAGAAACTGTTAGCGAACAGCATGGATCCTGACCAGCCTTCGCGGATGCGCAGGCTGGTCTGGATCCATGCTGGTCGCAAACCCACTATGTTGGTTTTCTCCTGGCACGGCTCATATGTAAATTCAAATCATCAATTAGAGAACCGAAAAATATGGTAAAAGAAGGGAAAACGAACAGGAAAAACAAAACAAAAAATCTGAAAAAGTTGAAGATCTTCTCATACTAAACGATTTGATGATCATGACTTGCTACTGGTACACTGTATTGCATTTTACCCGACGGCGCGCTGTTGGCCATGTACACATTGTGGAGGTGTCAAAATGAAAGAAATACTGATATTTACTTGGCAAATAATGGAATCGCGCCCGCCTTTGCGTAGGAATGTTGAAAACTGTCAAAGATGGAGTGCTGGCGCGGCGATAATATATCCCGGTCATAACATTAGCCGCTCTTACCCTGACTTCTAACGTAAGATATCATTAAAATGACATGTCTTCTGCTTATTTTCTAGTGAACTAATATTTTAGGTAGATATTTTTACATTTCTATAAATACATATTTTTTTTACATTTTTACCCATTTTTTCAGACTTTGTTCTTATTTCACCCGCAAGAACAATTCAACAGACGTTTACTGAGCACTACAATTCCATCCGTTTATTGCAAAGGCAAGGTTACGACCTGTGTCATAGTGAACTTGTCGTATTAGGTAACAATGCACGCATTTTTTTTTATTTATCCGTTCGCCATATTCATTCTGTCCTTTAATAACACTTTTCGTCAAATATGCTAACGGGAGGATGTTTCTTTTTCAGTTGAAATAGTTTTATTTATGATTACACATACCTTACTTGCTTTGATTGAAACATTAAGTGTATTATAATTTATATGATCAGTAAATTGACTAAACAACTAAACAGTTAACAGTGAAATGGTAAGAATAATTATATAATTTATTAAAATGTTTAAACTTTACGAAATAGACGATACTTATATTTAAAGTTATTTAAATTTTATCACAAATAAGTCTAAGAGGTTCCGTAGTGTAGTGGTTATCACGTCTGCTATACACGCAGAAGGTCCTGGGTTCGAGCCCCAGCGGAACCAGGATTTTTTGTCAGAAAGTATATACAGAATATTTTGAACTACGATGCAGTTCTATCAAATAATGCAGTGCGTATAGAAGGGTGTTTCAAGAAGTCATTTAGTAGATTTTTTTTATAGAACCATTCTGACCAGACCTAGCGCTTGTAATCCCCAAACACATACTGCTCTACCTAAATGCTTGGTTCAGGTAAAACTAGCTGTGCATTACAACCTTTCCCCTCAGGGGCTGCAAAATCCAGCTTTTATACGGACCATATTCATTAGAATTAGCTCTCTCGTTTTCTTCAGTAAGCAATTTGTATAAAAAGTATTAGATATAATGTTTTAACTATTTTGTCTTACACTTTTTTTTTAAATCTAATTGCTCATATGATTGAATTGTGTAAGTAGCTCTTTGAACCTGTTTATTACAAGGTATTTAGAACAAAACCTGTGTATGTTTCGGCCTGATTTCAGACAGGGTCAACAGATAACTTTAAAGGGACATGCCCCCAGATGATCAGACAACAACGTATATACAAAAATAGAAACACCATCAAACAATATTATCAATGTGGCCTTTTCAGTAGCATGAAAATTATAAAATAAGTTCAACTCCCTTCTAAAATCCGCATTCAGCCCATATGGTTACTTTACATTCACTGCTATTACAGCAGCAGCAACAACAACAACAATAACAAAACCAACAATGTAGACTTGTAAAATAATCACATAAATGTGATCGCCTACACCTTTATTTCATAGCGAACCACGTAACGATATTATATAATGTAACCTCTCTATACCCTGCTAGACGACGGACACGTAGGTAGTTAGACAGACAGACAGACAGACAGACAGATATAAGACACATATCGGTTATCAGAGGTTATCATTGTAGGCTACCAAATGTCTGTTTGGTGTTCGAGTTCAGTTGACAGAGAAACTTAGTTATCACAGTATAACCTCTATTGACATGATTTGTAAACAACAATTTATTTGAATATCAACACTTTACTGCATGGTTGTGTTCGGATTTGCGTGCTAAATGCTGCATGAGATTTATCCGTTCTTGGAGACCTAGCCGGCTTTAGAAAAACTGATTCATAAACGCAACTGTGGAGATGGAATGTAAAAGTCTACACGGGACTGTCTGTGGTTCTCTGATACTATTCCTCATAATAGGTAAGTACACCGCCTTCTTATTCGATATATTTTAAGGTATAATGTACATGGTAACACTATACTCTCCTATATAGACGGGTCCTTATTCAACATAAATTCCGGCAGTACCCGGACCAAATCATTTATATAGACCTACATTCACCGGCTGCTGTGGTTTATTAATATCGGGGTGCCTGAACGACATATTTATTCCCGCCAAAACGAAAACAACTCGAAAGAGTCTATCGGGTTGGTGGCCTTTATTTGTCATTGTTTCACGTGAAAGATGTATATTGTCATGCTGACGTGCTATCGTGTCTTCGCTCCTCGGCATGACAGAAATCAGCCACCGTAATCGGCACATGGTCAGTTATCTGCCTCCATAATACACCATTGCCTTCGAAATTGTTTAAACTATACTTTTGAGAAATATTATTGTGTGAGCTTCTATAAAGAATGTTTATGTACATTTGATGGTTTTAAGATATACCAGAAATAAAATTCAATTCAGTATTGAGACATTGTTTGAGACGATATATGGAGTTATATGTCTATGATGACATCTTGAAACAGATACATGTCTTATGAACTGTATAGCAAAACACTGCGACACGTTTCTTTCTTGTATTTTGTGTATCCGCAGTGTTGTTTTAACATGCTTGACAGAAAAGATATCCTCTTTTTTTAATACCATAGAGACAAATATCGGCGAAACAGATACCCTACACGTTAGTCTAAATCTCATAGTAATTTGGAATTTTGTATGTCCTGCCATGCTCTCATTTTGAAAGTTAAATACCTTTGAACTGGTTTGATGATTTAACTCAATTTTTTTTTTCATATTTCAGTATCTCAAGCCGAGGGTGGAAGTTTGGTTAGAACACGCCGGAATGCATTTCAGATGTGTAACCTTATAAACATGTACACGGGTATCTCGTGCTTAAACTACAATCCATACGGTTGTTTCTGTGGTTACGGTCAAAGAGGCTCTAACCCGGTCGACGAAGCTGATAGGTTTGTATCTGAAGGACAACAGGGGTTCTAAATATAAGGGTTTTGGAGGGATTTTTCTCTTTAGTATTTTGTATTTCATTTAGAAATGCAATTGAAATTCCAAGGGATCGAGCGTTTAACTTTGATATAACCGAAATTTGACTTAAAATACTATTTATATGAACGTGTTTTCGAGACGACAGACTTGAAAATGCCTTCGATATAGCCGGAAGTTTGAGGTGAGCGAGTTCGAGATATGACTGTCAACTGTAATTCATTATGAATGGATACACTTGGCTATTAGCCCGGGCAGTACACGTGCTTATTCACCATCAGAAATAGTATAAGTAACCGAATGTCAGCATGACAATTAGCCCGTGTATTACAGAAAAAAAGTGTGCTCCAAACAATACATACTTTTAAACTGCAAACTTTTCAAACATTGTAAATGTCTTGCTTAAATAATGTATCGGCATTAAATAAGTTTATAATCACATGACATCAGAAATAAATTTTCATATTGTTTTTCCTTCAAAGTTCGACTTAAAACTATAAAACGATCAATAGTACAATTTATGGTCCTGCGAATTTAATTGTATACGGAGTCATGAAATAATTTATACTGCAGATGCTGCAAGATACATGACGACTGTTATGGAGATGCTCACACCAAGAACCACTGTTATTTCTGGAGTGGTATGTTTGTTGGCTACACATACGACTGCAAGAACGGATGTAGATGTTTAGGTAAAGTCGTACAATAAAATTCATGACAAATAGAATATGTATTTTGATTATTTTTTCTTTCTTTTGTGCTATCGAACAATTTTTTCTACCACTTTCTTCGGTCGTGAAATATTTGTGCACACTTGTTACATGTGTACAGTACGCAGTGTTACGAGACCAAAGTTAAATAAGGCTATCATTGAAATGTTGATACTGTGTAAATCTCACAGAACCAGTTTCATTTACACCTGCTAACTAATTAAAGCATTTTCTTAATTTTACAAAAATAAAGAGAAATCTTAACTCATCATGGAATTTCTATGCATTATTTGAACCATTGTCTTGTGATTTTCAGATCAAGAAAAGTGCGCAAGAAAAGTGTGCGAATGCGATCTACAGCTAGCGGATTGTTTAGGAAAATCATCTTTTAACGTTACGTACAAGGAATATGACAGAAGTCAATGCAGATGAAAAATGTTAACGTTTAGCCATTTTGAGATTATAACTTTACTGCTATCTCCATTTGTGAAATATACAGTGAAACTGCAATAGTATACACAATTAGCTTACTGAATTTAATCAGATGTCATATCAAACTCTTTTTATGACAGCATTTTATCGCAAATAGTTTAACGAATATGTGCGCAAGGTGAATAGAATAATAGCATAGCTAAAAAGCAGGAATATGCGCAGTCATTGAGTGATGCTTTGTCCGATGACGATAAAACGAAACCTAGGCTATACTAATAACCTAAGTCCCGTTGAAAAGACATTAGAATAGATAAATATATAGATGTATAGAATATTCTAAAAAGAGCAGCTAATGAACAAAATGGGCATTATTAAATGGTGTTCATGACTTGATCATCTTATTACCGAGTGAATGACCGACAAGTTGATAACCGAACGAACAAAGTCCTAGACTTGTATTATCAAACCATTATCTATGCGGGTACATAAATAGATTATAATGATATAACTTTGTTTGTTTTGTATCTTACCGAAGTATACATTTATAACATTATAAAAACATTTGTGGACTACAGCGAAGACAAGAGTTGAGTGCTACGACGACAGAAATTTCAAAGGACTCGTCTTAACATACTGTTGAGATTATGTGCGACAGGAGCGCATGCATAGGTTGAAAGATCGGGCCTATTATGCGCCCCCACTCTACTGTTGAGGGATGCAGATTCGCTTCTGTCTGTCAGTTTGGCCATCCGTCAACACTAGAAGTTATGTATATATAAATCCAAACACAGAACTGAAACCGTGATACATTTGAAAATAGCCAGTGTAGCGCATTTCTTTTCCTTATTGAAAAGAGTGCTCCATACCCCAAAAAACTCTGATTTTTATCTTCCCGTACTTGGTTTCAATGTAGTTATATTTCCTGTTCTTTTAAGATCATGGAATATAGTCCGTTAAGTCTGTACTAAGTCACGTGAAGGGTGTTGAACATTTCATTACCTCAGATGAACAGGTCCAGTCAAACCGAGTCTGCTATTACTTTTTGTAGTTGTTTTCTGTGGTTTCAGAAAGTCTCTTCTAGATTTTATTGTGAAAGGAAATGGGTTGTTGACATATAAACTGCTATTGACGGATAGGTCAATATAGATTTATCGAGGTGCTGATCACCAATGCAAAGTACTATTTCTAAATGTTTTGTGTTGTTGGAAACTGCCCGAAACACGCTACGAGACTACAATTTTATATCTCTGCATTCAGTTATGACAGGCGTATAAGAACAGGCGTATAAGAATATTAAAACACGAACATAAATTTACAAAAGTCAATGAATGTCAATAATGCATTTTGGCCTCTCCTAGAAGAGCATTTGACCTCAGCTTATTTACCACAGGCAAACCAGAGCAAATAAATAGAATACATGAAGGAAGTCATTACGAACAAACTGAAAATTTAATATTAAAATGACAAGTAAATGTAAATGGTAAACTATTGGTGGTGTTTTACTTCGTTTAAATATAATGTTTATAAGGCATGCTGTATTATTTGCATAACATGTATTTCTTAAATCAGCGAATCTGCGATCTTTTTAAAATATTCGAATTACATGTATCACAGGTCTATTTAACAGAAGACATTCGCACTTGAGATGAAAGAAATTCAAGTAAAAGCTATTCTGAACTTTACATTCTGTTTCAAAGTCCATATCGCATGACAAGCTGTACGCACATAGTACTGGATTTATCTTGATACTTCAAAAAGTGTCTGCAACAAGATACACTCTGACATCTTCCAATTATTACTGGTCTTAATTGTGTCATATCAAGCATGCCTTATAAACAGTATAAAAGAAACATCGAGATACAAATAAATACTTGCATGTCATATGTAACAAAAATGAACACAACACAAACTTTATTTCAGCAAAAGTGACTCAAAAACTCGTATCATTTTGCAAATCTTATTAGCATTACAAGTGTGATGAAAGCTACAGTTTATCAGAGTAGGGAAATCGCACCAGCATTACAAGTGGGATGACTGCAAACGCCCAGCTCTTGTGTTGTGTGTTTTAAAACCTATTTGAGAAAAGATCAACACTGAAAGACTTCTAAAAATCTATAAAAATGCAGCTGAAAGGAGGTTTAATAAACTTCTCACAGTAGATGAGACATAGGTTTATAATTTCGATCCTCAAAGGCAGATAAGGGAAAAAGCAAGAACGAACTGTTATCGCAAAAAGATCTCAAAGTTGCAAACGGGTTCACCAGCAGTTCATGTCCCTGTGCATTTGTCTCTTACCTTTGTTGAATAAAACGCGGACTGGGCGTCAGCGCTCTTGTATAGCGCAGTGTTTCAGTGTCAACATAGTATGCCAAGGGCAGACTTCTCTGCGGCTTTCAGGTCATGGATAGCCCGGATAGAAAATGCGTTTCTGTTAAAGGTGAATATTTTGAGGGCATTGTGTAAGCAATATATTTGAATACAGGTCTGTGTTTATTCCACATGTACAGTCTAAAGATTTTCTCGATTGCCCTCGTATCTAAACAATTTAATATTCAGGTGAAAGGTTTCTGTTAAGTCTTATTATATTTGGCATTTCTTCAACCGTTGAAGTTTGACATTGTAAAATGTTGATTTACATCGGCAATACGGTTCTTTAAGCCCTATGTTGATTTCAGTGATGAGTTTTATTTAGAGAATTTATTAAATTACAAATACTTATTACTTGATCAAATCATTATAGGAGGAAATTACCTTTCATGCGTATGGAAATTGTATAGCAGTCTTCTGGATAAAATTAGATAGTAAAGTGAGATAATTGTTAATGAACAAAACGGGTTTCAAAAATCGCGGTCCCGTGAAAACCATATTTTCACGCTAAACAGTATAGTAAGAAGAAGTAAAGGCGGCCTTCTCACGCCATGTACCCGGATAATCCTAACTCTGTTCAGCGACCCTAACTCAGTGCCAACATGGCTGACAGAAAGACGATGTATGTGGTTAATTTCCTTGTCTTTTTTCGTGTTTTTATGTGAGTATGCAATGTTAGCGTAAAACTTTTGATAGTCATAATATCCTGTATTGATAACATGTTTTGTGTATTAAATATTTCAATCGAAATGTCACATTATGTGGCTGGAATTCATTAAAATGTACTCAAAAAAGTCTTCAAAATGAACATGTTTTATGCTTCTAACTGTTTTTAAGTACCAGAAATTGCAGTAAGACCTTACTTATTAAATGTATTAGTTCCATAAATATCTCTTTGACAATGTTTAACAGTATCAAAGTTTGAAATCGACTTTTATAGCTTAAAAATTGTATTGATTATGAGGTGGGCTTAAATTTGCGGATAATTCCTAACTGGTATAGGACACAGCGCTGGATAAATACGAACTTAGAATGGATAAACACCTAACCAAACGAAAACTGCTGTTCGTCTGTGCTTTTTTATGGACTGCTGATGCTCGAAGTTCTTTGATCTATCCACCCCTGCAGGGATGTGGGATTCCTATGTCCAACTTATCCGACTCGTGATTTTTTGCCGGCGGACAAGTGCATTTTTCATTCTGTGTGTCCGCGGACAAGCATACGTTTTCAGGTATAAAATGGGAAAACATAAAATATCATTTAGATTGTGTGTTGCTTCAAGTGTATGGAGGTGATAAAGATAATGTGTTTTTGGTTGCGGGTTTATCCCGCAAACAAAATTAAGTGTATTTCTGACAATTATGTAGCATCTTTATTTGATTCCAAATCACAACTAAAGGAATTTGTTCATGTGCTACACAAAGTAGTCCCATTCATGAACAATGCGGATGAATAAACAATGATCAAGCATTTCTTATTCATCCTCTATCCATTCACACTGGCCATTTAGATTATATAAGATTTGTCAATGATTAGGTATTCCAGCCCATGGTTACATCACTGACTTCCAGCTGTTCATGTAAGGTCAGGCAGAGTTTATCTTAGATCAAGGCTTATTAGTATTTGTTTCTTATACATGTATATTTATAGATTGGCATTTAAAATGAAAATAAACCTAGCAAAACTCGCAACCACCAGACATCTCAAGGCTTTGATTTGACTAGGTCTCGCGCACACTGTAACTCGGTGACTATGATAAAATATCAGAGAAGATTTAGATACAAGAACATTTATTTAACGTCGGAAAAGTATAAACATATAACGCTAGCTTAAAGCTATTTTTCGACAAACACATGTAAATAAGCAAATATGTTAAAGCACATTAAAGCAAATAAAGCATCTGGCTCCAAGTAGATAGAAACAAATCGCAAATTATCACATTCATGTTACAGCGCATTAAAACAAAATAGCACATATGTACTAGCAAATAAAACGAAAAAGTAATTTACCACATATAGATTTAGCATATTTAAAGCAACATAAAAAATAGCTGACACTACACAAAAATAAGAAGAGTCACATTTTACAACATGCATTAAAAAAAAAAACAGCATAAAAGAAGAAACCATATACATGCTAAAGGGAACATAAGAACTACTTAAAGTAACTGAAGAAAAATATTTGCATCATCAGCATATAGCATTCTGTAGCTAAAACTAAAAAAGGAAAACAAGGGTTACACACAGAGAACTAAAAGGACATTTAAAGACATCAGAAACGTAAACAACTTAAAAAAAGTATTATGACAAGTTTGTAAGTAGAATTCCAACTGCTGAGACAATAAGTCACTGTCAAAGGAAATATTTGACCTAGTAGTCAGCCAAATTAAAATCAAAAGCACACAGAGATTGCAAGTATGACTAAAACAAGTCGGAACGTTTTAAGAGTCTTTCTCTGAATTCATCTGGCTTTGTACCATTGCGTGGCCAGTGTTTCGGGCATGACCTCAAAAGATCCTGAACACTGCTTACGCGATTTCAGACTTTTATAAACGTTAAAAGGCAAATATTTAAACAACTTATATTTTACCACAGTTACTGTGATATGCTTTTCTTTTCATTGTCCTAAATAAAGAACTCAAACTCCAGTCTATTTGCGCTTTCATGAAGGTTTAATATTACAAATGGAGCAAGTGAAATTTGACTATGGACAAGTGGATTTTAAGTGTCCGTGGACAAGTGAAAAATGTAAGGATACCCACACCCCTGTCCCGTCAGTCCATGCATCACTCCCCCACTCCCCCACACCACACACACTTTTATTCCCTATTTACCGTCTGAAAAATATCATATTTAATAATTAATCATAAATCTAATCCCATTTAAACAACATCAAAATATTCCATTAGTACCTCTATAAAAATCTCTTACACTATACGATATACAAGATTTGAAACAAACACAATTCTTCTGAAACAGAGAGAGAGAGTGTGTGTGTGTATGTGTGTGTTTGGTGTGTGTGTGTGAGAGAGAGAGAGAGAACGGGAGATAGGGTTGGGAACTACAGAACTTCGAACATCGGTGGTATTAAATAATTTCTTATGTAAATATATTAATAATTTTGACTTTATACTGAGTTACTTTTTTGGGTTTATCCAGATTTTTCCAAACATTGCTATTTGCATAATATTAAAATTATGAAAAAATATTTGACTGTAGTGGGCATACATGTAACATCTTAAAATTAATGACAAAGTTTGAAGACAATACCGCTTATAAAGTAATGTTTACAATAATCAGACCATATACATGTCAACTTATTCATTTCTATAGAATACTAGTCAGTTAGGTGTTTATTTCCCTCACACAATTTCGTGTAAGTTAGGTTTTTATCCATTCTTCATGTAAACTGAGTTCGGTTTTTATCAAATCAAAGTTAGGTTTTTATCCCTTTTCTCGCTGTCAGTACATTTGAACATGTATTGTGTCAACATGTAGTGGGTTAACAACATAGTGTTAAGGGGCCTATAAAGCAGTATATCTTTGGTGTCAAACAACAAAATAGTCGAGGCATCAAAAGCATAGAAGTATTTTTAAAGATTTTTTGTAAAAGTTTTCATTGAAAAAGTTGCCTTGTTCGTCGTTTTTCCACCTGAATACACAAAGGTTGATATATTTAACATGATACATTTTGAAATAAATATACACTTGATCAATGGAGATAGATATAACAACAGAAACATTCCTTTATACATCGTAATTACACAGAAAACAAAGTTGTATCGGCTTTACATCCGCCATGTTGGCACTGAGTTAGGGTCGCCGAACAGAGTTAAGATTATCCGGGTACATGGCGTGAGTATGAAGACAATGAAGACAAAGGGGCAATTGATTAACTGGTTCCAGTGTTGTTCAGGGTTTGTAAGGGTCGACGAGTTTTCCTTGTTCGTCAACCATCTTGCCACAGAAATAAAATGGTTAAACGTGTGGACCGGACTTGGAGCCTTTAAATGTTCATTACTATTATATGTTGGCGACATTGTGTTCCTAGCAGAGAACGAGCACGACTCACAAATGAAGTTAAACACAATGCATGACTGGTGTAAACGCTAGAGGCTATAAATTAATACAACAAAGTCGAAATTCGTTCACTTTAGACAACTACCAAAGGCGGTCTCGCAAATTCATATTTACCGTCAGGTGACAATATTATTGAACAGGCAAATTCCTTTAAACTTTTAGGAGTAATTTGTCATGAAAAAAAAACTGGGGACTTTTCGTGTACAGCAAAATTGCTTTCAACAGGCACAAGTTGCGCACCTGGAAAAATCAGCAACGTTAAGGACTTATGAAAAAATTATAAATTGCATGTGTTGTTCCAATACTGGACTATGGCTTCGCAGTGTGGGGGTTCAAACCTCAGTCATCCATTGATTCTGTAAACAACAGGGTGATACATTTCTTCCCTGGTGTGCATCGGTTCACACCAACTTTTTTCAATTAGCGGAGATATAGGCTGAATACTTTCATTTCATTTGTTGGTTAATCGGCTCATAATAATGCCTTTGGCCATTTACAAAGCATACTAACAAATATGGCCAAGAAAAACAAATAAGAATACACATTTTAACCTAAATATTTTAACATCAAAATTCATTATATTTCCTAACATAGCATACCTTACACTAAACATTTCTAAATAAACATCCTATAATTAAGACACAGATATATGATCCAAATTTGAAAGCATCACTTAAGAATTTTGCAATTTTAGACAACACTTTTTTTTGAAGACGTGAAAGAGACAAATTTTTTAATAGATGGCCATGACACTTGCCAAAAATATTTCTGACGAATACTTGCGTATCTGGGACAACATAGTAAAAGTGACATTCTGATTCAATTGCATTATTGGTACACATTTTACACAAACGATCTTGTCCACTGATACCTGCAAATCTACCAAACTCTATTTCTAAATCATGCGACCAAACTCTAAATGAAGTGATTTCCTTCCTTAATTTGTTTACAAAAATCACATCAAGATATCAAGATAAGTTTCAAAGCAGAAATGAGCTTTTAATGTACAATAATAGTCAATTTTACATACAGTTTGGATCGATGCATTTTATTCTTTAATATACTGGTCCCTAATTCTTTGTTCAAACAAAGCAAGATAATTTACATTTGAGTCCAAGTTAACATTATTCCATAGTTCGCTATAACCCTATGTATCCAACAAACGTTTTATTTTATTTCCAGCTTTGATGGTGGAGAAAGACCCCAGGTGCCCCTCCGTGCATTATTTCATCACGAGCGGGCACCTGGGTGAGGCTCGAACCCACATTGATGAGGGGCAAGTGATTTGAAGTCAGCGACCTTAACCACTCGGCCACGGAGGCCCCCTTAAGCTATTTATATGTTCGATAAAAAATTCTATATATTGGTGAATCCGGATTTTTCATAATTTTTAGCCAATACTTCAAAGCTCTTTCTTTCATAAACATGGAAAGGGGAAATCTTCCAAGTTCCCCATCAACAGCTAAATTATGTGTGACTGTCTGGGTACGGACTCCCAAAATATGTTTACAAAATCTAAGATGGATCGTTTCAATTTCATTACAATCAATATTTCCCCATACATCAGTTGCATACAACAAAATTGGCAAAACCAAGGAGTGAAAAAGGGATAGTTTGGTTTTATTATCAATGTTGACTCTACTGAAAATAGAGAGTACTCAAGGCTTGGTCCGAAAGATCTTTTTCATGTTGTTTGTATATATGAAATTAACACCCTTAAGCTACAGTCACACATACGTTCGCATTAAAGTTTAGTAACGTGTCGGTAAGTTTCATATAAATAGGCCACGTTTAGCCAGCGTTTTCATTACGATTATCTTTTACATCATGTAAAACTACGGCAAGGTACGTTTCAGTACGGATAACTACGTTTAATACGTTTAACTACGGATGAATAAGTTTCGACCAAGTTGGACTAAGTCACGCTCAAATGATCACGGATCGCTCACACTTTTGTGCATGTTCAAAAGTTGGAGAAACGTGCAAGTTTGAAGTACGTCTTGAATACGTTTTGACCAAGTGTTAATACTGATTGATACGGATTACTACTTTGAGGTACGGCACAGGTACGGATCGATACGGATTACTACGTTTCTATCCGTGGTTAAACGTAGCTATCCGCGCCGTATGTGTGACTGGGGTATTAGATAGCAAAAGTTCTCAACAATTTCAACTTTCTCATTGTTAATATACTATTCAAAGTTGTTCACATGTTTCCTTTCTTCAAGTATTCAAGTTTTTTTTAAACAGAATATTGATACACATTTTCAAGTTGCGCTTGTAATCTAGCGGTACTGGTGGTAAACAAGGCTATACCATCTGCAAAAAGTAACATAATACTAGCTAAACAGATAAGTTGGCTAAACATGCTGAAACTATGGAATAGACTGCTAGCACCGTACAATACAAGAATTATATAAAGAGTTTTTGACTATGATTATGATAAAGTTTATATGAATAGCAACTGCTGTTCAGAAAGATATTAACATTTCGATCATATTAATTTGACTATTAATCTCTTATTGGTATTTCTGAGGTAAATCGAAGGTTATTTAGATTTTATGCTGACGGTTGGCTGGAGAAACTGAATTATTCTCCGAAACTGAGATCTTATAATGAGTGTTCAAACGTATCTATGAAACAGAAACGTATGTGAACAAAAGAACGCTCTTAATGAAATTATGGCACAGTTTCGTTGTGGAGTTCTAGCTCTTAGAGTGGAAACTGGCCGTTTTAGTGATGAAGATCTTAACAACAGATTATGCAAATACAGTAGAAAAAATGATACTGAAGATGAATAGCATTTCCTTTTAAAGTGTGCCTTATATAATGATTTAAGGCAACGAACATTTCAAAAAGATTATCACAGTCTGAAAGAAACATTTTTAGATGATTTAATGAATACATTATATTAGCAGACTTTCCAAGGAAAAGAAAATGGTTAACATTTAGATGAATGTGAATATTGTTTACTAGCATTTACTTTAAATATTATCCGATGTTGAATCAGCTATCTATAGGTTTTTAATCTATGTCGAAATTATTTTTATGAAGTTGTAACTAGTAGGCCCATTGGGCAAGTTGTACTGTAAGAAAGTTATATTTTGTTGTTTTATTTATTACGTTTTGATATGTTCAGACAAGAGTGGCATGAGAACCTACAAAATAATAGAACATTATCGCTATACAAACACTTGAAGAAAGATTTTATGTATGAAAGTTATTTAAATTCAATGAACAGTAAATATTACAGAAGTTTACTAACAAGACTTAGAACATCGACACATACGCTTAGAATAGAAACTGGCAGATATGGTAGAAACAGGATAGAGAGAAATGAAAGACTATTTTAATATGTGATAACAGAAGCTCTGACATAGAAAATGAATACCACTTTGTTTTAATATGTACAAAATACAGCGCATTAAGAAAACATTATATTGCAAAGAGATATAGAAGAAATCCTATTATGTGGAAATTTATTGAACTATTGAACTCAACTGATAGAAAAACTTTAAACAACTTAGCAGCCTTTATCAAAAATGCCCTAAATATACGATCTGCCACTATTAACAATATTGTGTAATTATGAGATAGAAATATGTTTACTATGTTTTATTTTAATATGTATTATATATTTTGATACCTCTACAAAAAAAATGTTTTATGAAAAATGTATTATGCTATGTGCATTGATGTAGCCAACAATATTATTTTGATACTAGTTTTGTTCATCCTTAATACAATACTTTATAACACTATACCTTCAGAACGTTATATGATATTATGTATATATGTTTTTTGACCTTGTATTAGATTGTAACAGATTAGTGGACGAGGAACCATAATGGCTCAAGTCCTTAATTAGTGGAAATAAACTATTCTTCTTCTTCTTCTATTTATTATGTTGGACAAATTTCAGTGTAACAAAAGAGTTATCTATCTATCTGTCTACTATCATTAAATATCTATGAAGCATGAACAATATTCACACCATATTTTGATGGCTAAAAAACAACAACAATAACAACCAAAAAACACGAGCCAGTCAACAGATTTGTGTTTTTTATACTTATCTTCCGTTCTTCTGTACTGATATCAAGTGTTGACCACACTAATTTCATACTTTATTGAAAGGATATTTTCTCTAGATATTGATGCAGTAGGGTAATGATGTAATGCATTCACATTTCGTGCTAGTTGCATGTTCAGGTTGTTTAGGTGGACAAAAATTGCAAAAATCAATAATTTCAAAATTTTACATTTTCAATTATCATCAATTGTTGTTTTCCTCAAGTACTTAGGTCTAGATGAATAATAAAAGTCTGTATTCTGTTCTATTTTGTGAAGTTTAAACCTCAAATGCAAACCATTGCAGTTTAAATAGTTTACAGTTGCCATTTGAAGTTGTGGCGAAATGGGTTCCGCAAACTACCTAATAACTAAGTTCCATTAAGTTTGTGACTGTAACCATAATCTGTCTTATTGTTTAATGAAACATTGTTTTTATGTAAAGTACATCCAGTGGATTTTTAGTCCATTGAAACACTGTCAGTATAACCCGTTTTTCGACGACGAGCCTTCCCAGTCAGCCATTACAAGTTGAATCAAAGCAGCAATCGCCTGCATTACAACATTCGTTGTCACAGAAACAATCGTCACTATATTGACCATTGAATCTTAAAACATTGCCACCGAGTCCCATGTTTGGGCATGAGCTGCCAAAATACTGGGTACAACCTGCGTTAAAATAAATAGGAAATGTTGGTAAAACATTCAAGCAAGATTATCCAAATTCTGAATTTAATGAAAGACAAAATCAGTTTTAATATTTTACTCGGATAAAATATACTTTGAAAACGTTTTGTACTCAAAATAACTCGTATGTAAAATTGTTATTCTTGTATTCCCGTTTACCGATTTTTTAAGTTGTATGCAAAGATACGGTTAATGTCATGTTTTAAATACCAAGAAACAAAAATAATCGTTAAATAACGTTGGTAGTGTTGTTTATTTATGCGCCCCGGTTATGTAAAGGAAATATAATGTAAATGTAAGAAATTTCTTATGAACAGCAAAAAGCAATGCGCGAAAATTACGTCAACGCTGCTTAGTGATAAAATGCCGCTGTTTTGACGACGTTCGCATATAGTCGAGGAGAACGTTCCTTAGATGACGTTGCGGTTGTTTCGTCTGATGAACAGAATGGCCGGGAAGCTGATTTTAATGTTGAATGCAACCAAATGTGTGCAATTTATAATATAATCTTGTTTACAAATGGAAAGGAAATATAATGCAAATATAAGAAATGAAACTTTTTTCCGGTGTTCATGCGAAATGAACGACAGAATAAAATCGGCAAATTAAACATGAACCTATTCTGTCGTTCATTTCGCATGAACACCGAAAAAAAAAGGTTTCATTTCTAAAATATAGTCTGTAAAATATGGTGGATATTTCACAAGGAAATCCGAACTGACAGAAAACAAATTCCTTATTCTACTGTGTTAAAGTTCAGCCCCAAATCATGCGTGTGTCCAGACTGTTTTCATTATTCATTACCCGGTTTTATAAGAAATAAAAACAGGGAAAAAATGAAAAGAGATCCTTACAACAAAAAGCCTTCTAACATAAAATGACAATTGATAAAGTTTACCTTTCCTAATGAAATCGGCAATAGCCGTGCGTGCGATTACTTATCTAGTTTAAACATATTTTTTTCATAATGTAGGCCCCTACATTTACGCATGAAAATCTGCATCTTTAGGCCATAACATTCATAAAGCTGCTTAGATAATAAGTATAAAGTAATTAAATTTCGGATAAATGTATTAACTGGTTTACTAAATACCTGTTTCGTCCGCTGGAATTGGGTAACCGTCTGTAACAAAGAAGAGTTATCACAATTAAGGGACTATCACATATAAAATATGGCGTAATTGTCTTCAACATTATTAAAACAGTATATAACTATCCTCAAATTCGAAATTAAACTTTCCTAGTCTAAAATTTACCAGAAGATCCCATGGTAGCATAGTACACAAGCAAACAATACAAAAACAGACTCAGTTCGACTGGAACAATCCATGAAAGGTAATGAAATGTTAAACACCCCTCACGTCCCCTAGCACCGGCTAGACAGGAATTCTATCACAGTAGAATTGAATGGACTCCATGTTCTCAAAGGACCAGAAAGCATAACAATATATAAACTAGATCCGAGTACGTGGAGACATTGTACAGTTGTGGTGCTTACTAAGAAAATAAACAAGAAGATCCTTTGGAAGCATAGCACACATCCGGGCAGAATAAGTTTGATTGAGTCTGAACCCCTCTCACGCCGCCTAGCAACGGCTTAAGCGGAATGCCGTAATAAAATTTTGTGTTGCAGAGCCAATTGTTCTGAAAACCACTGTCAATTCTGAAAGAAAACGATGACAAACGACTATTTAAACTGATAAAACAGTTATTGAAATCCGATTTGATTACTGGCTAACTTGAAAGCATAGGGAAACTTTAAAAGTCATTTGGTTGGACATTATTTATATAAAAAATTGTTGTTAAATGTCTGTTAGATAAACTAAACATTGTCTCAGTAAACACACCTTGATAATTATAAATATGTGTCAATTTGAAATACCGGCTTTTCCAAAAAAGGAAAAAGGGTGTAGCTACAATGAAAACTTGGATGTGGGTCTTTAAGGAAAAAAACAGCAAAAAGCACTGCCTATCTGAAAATGTTACACTTCAAGTTATTCCTCCATTCGCTGTTCTATAGAAAAGAAGTCAACGAAAGTTATAGAACCTAAAAACGACTCGTGTCCCAAAGTGGATGCAAATGGGAAAATCACTAAGACAAGCGGTGCCGTAAAGTGTTTCCTTTTCATGTTTCCACGTCCACGGTTAAAAGTTAAAAAGCCCCCCTAAAATGTGTTTAAACGTGTATCTTATTTAAATGTCTTTTGTTATTGTTATTATATATAGTTTTGAAAATTATTCCCCAAAATCGATGTTTTAAAGCGTCTGAGACGATTTAGAAATGATGAACAATTTAAAATCTATATTTGTTTCTGTTGTCAGATAAATTCAAATTCTTTAGCATTGTTTCAAACTGAACTGGAACAGCAGCCTCAATATTTGTAAATTCGACGGAGAAAACAAATAAGCGAGGCATATCTAATCTCAAGGATTTCAAAACCGCAACACCTACATATGGCATCTGTATACAATGTATTGCAACTATTTATAAATCCAACTTGTATTCAAATATGTCATTAAATTTATTCTTTAAATCTGTTCCAATATGGTGGATTCCAAGTTTTGCATATGCTCATTTCGGTTGTGCTGTAACTCATGTCATACAAAACTAACTACTCGCAATTACATAAGCAATTGTTATTACATATTCATGTCGATTACAAACTCATGTGCAACCATTGTTGTCAAGATTCCACGTCTTTTATTAAATTAAAAAGGTATATTCATCAAAATCTGTATTGACTTATTCTTCTCAAAGATTTTTACTGAAACCTTTTAAGCGAAATTATTAGACATTATCGAGTTATCTCGGTATGGGCAACGAAATTATACTGGACCGTCCGCGGCTCTAGGGTGCCACGTTTGATACCAACACGCGAACGTTTTAAATTACGTCAACGCCACCCACGTTATCGTTTTGCAACGTAAAATCAACATAACCTTTTATTTATCATTTGAGAAAGCAAAAGCAACTACTTAAACGATTACTCCATATTCTGTTCCAACGGCAACAGAATCTCTTTATATTCGAATAAAACTTATCCGAATATTCGCTTTGTAACGGTAGTCACGCTTCGTTTAGCACAGCGGAAATACATGTTGACTTAATCAGAGAGTTTGTCATTTCAAATATCTCTACATGTAATTAAACTTAAATACGTACTTGAAAGGTAGCCAACATCTGGGCCTGAAACATACAGAGGTAAAAGAGATGAACGAGTGATATTATAGCCACTACAATATTAATATTCCATCTTACTATCAGAACTAAACTCACCGAGTTGATCAACTGTCATTAATCCGGCGTAACATGTTGAAATTATCCCCTTCTGTACAGGTACAACGTTTTTATATTAATGACTAAGTGAGAGTACTTTGTGTAAAATGGTACGCTTCCGCCACAGCAAACGCCTACTTTAAAATCCACGATAACAACACGCATTTCATAAAAGTCACTCGAAACTTTTCACTTGCAGTAGCTCGCATCCGCACGACAAATATGTGACCTATCGTATTTCATTCGTATTTCATCAAGCCGAATATATATAAATTAAACATTTTATGTATGCTTTTAACCTAATGCTCTTGATGTTATAAATGTTCGCTTAGTCATTGCTCGAACTTGAAACCAAAAAATATCAGTGTTTGGCATATTTTCACGTGTAACTACAGTCATGCATTCTTTTATGTCCTAGTTGTACCAATTTTACTAAAAAAAATTTTTTATTGGTTCCAATATGAGGTGGCTTTTCTTTCAACGAGAAAATTCAAACGTTAATAATTATACCTTTGGTTACAGTAGCTAAACCTGAAAAGTTCCCATTGAACCTTTCTCTCTATCGCACTTTACCCTGCCACAAAGAAAACTACACGTGTACCTCCCTAAACACAATCTGGTGTCCCCATGTACCATCAGCTGACACGTGTACGGCGGCTGCTGTACGGGGAAAAATGTGCAGGAGTGCACGTGTATGAATTCAGCACCATAAAGAGTTATCATTAAAAATTCCCAAAAAAACAGTGGATCGAGACCATAGGTGTACCGCAACAACTGAAAAAAAATTTAAATGTGGGGGGGGGTATAAACGCGGTCGCTTTAACATCCGCCCCTCACTATGGCATTTTGCATGTTTAAACTAAAAAAAATTTTAATAAAAAATCTATGAAAAACAATATATATCAAAAGATACAACAAAGATATTATCGACCCACTGAGATAAATTTAAATGTTTTATTCTAGAATGTTTACTTTTGTATGCACTAGGGCAATTGAACTATAACCTTTGACAATGGAGCCTATAGACAACTAGTTAACTATTTCAATGCCGGGGTTGAAGGTACGCTTGATAGTTTCAAAGAAGACATACCAATATCATCAGCTGCATAGAAGTAAGTCCCCGGCTGGTCCACAAGATTACTTGATACATGATAAAGTCCACTGCATCCAGTACATAAGGCATTCCCTGGACTATATGCAACGCCTTTGCAGTCGGGGGATTGCGAGCATATATTCACACAAGCAATTTTCTTAAAAGCTGTCACGGTAAATAATTGATCGTTTGAAAGGCATGTTTTTCCATCAATTTCGGGCTGGTATTTAAACGTCTTACTTGTGATTTCACAATTTACAAAGGAAATTATGTAGATAATGTAGAAGAAATATGCAAACAAAATCCTAATGCATTTAAAATTATGCTTCATCTTTATAAACGTAGCCACAGCCCCAATTATAATCCTTTTTTTTTTTTTGGCGTTATTAAAGTACGTTTTAGAAGTCGCACTGATCGAGAAATGGAACGCCAAAGTAGTCCTTTATTGGAATATTGGCTGCCGCCGTTTTCCAATATCCCCACAAGCTTCAGCCGAAATATCCAGTGATGGTTATAGGACTTATGGTGATAAAACGCGCTCAAAATATATTTAAACAACGAAAATTATCCAGCTCTGAAAATCGGAACCATGTATTAACAATACGCGTTATTTGCTTAACAACAAAATTCTCCAGCAGTGGCAGTGGTATGATTGTGTCCTTCCGTCTTAAGTAAAACCGCATATCTGTTTTATGAATGGCGTCAATGTACGAGCAATTTCTTGTTCCCCAAATAATCACCCATGGCCAGCCTTTTCAGTGTACAATATTTCTATTCTTATCAGTAATTTTCGTGATTTTTACTCTATACCAATCATTCAAAGTATTTAACGTTTAGCCTGATGGCGGCAAGTAGTTCTGCCTGTGCGACCAGCGCAGACCATGGTCTGCACTGTTCACTATTTAGGCAGTAAATTTTCAGTGAACACCCCTTCGAATTATGAATGGTACTGCCCAAATTGAGTGATAGACCATTCCATTATAGAAATTTAGCAGGGTAAAAGTTAACATAGTCAAAAGATCTCGTTCGTTATACGTAAAAAGCACAATATTATCAGCATACGGTACAATAGTAAACGTTTCACCATTATCAAGTTCTAAACCAAGGCCCAATGCTTCAATCTTCATTCCTTGTTCAGTATAAAGCAGTTTTAAAAGACATGAGTGACAGATTGCGGTCCAGGCAAATCTATATTTACATCAAACCGATTTGATAGAAATCCATTTTTAATCAGTTTATTGTTTCTGTCATGCCAAACATATTACCATAAAAATTAAATTTGAACAATATACTAGTAACAAATGCATGGTAGCGACAAGAATGATTTCCCGTTAATTCATCGGATCCATCAGGTATGCAGTACCAACTTTTGAAAAGGGGTAGGTGATACCTTTATTCATTTTGCAGCAGTATTTTATCATTTTCAAAATACACGTATACGTTGAAAAGACATGAAAAACTCTCACATCAGTTTCATTTTTAAATTTCTTATATTGATGGTTTTCAATACAACTTGAAAAACGCCATCTTAACATTTACTTAGAAAATTGAATTTTAACACTAAAACAAGTTTTAAAATGAATTACAACCAGCATTTATTACTGAGAAAATTGAATTTTAACACTAAAACAAGTTTTAAAATGAATAACAACCAGCATTTATTACTGAGAAAATTGAATTTTAACAAGAAAACAAATTTTCAGTCCATATTTAACTTCTGAGCGTGTTCTTTGTTGCTTAAATCCGGTGTTACATTTGCAACTTGAAAAAATGACAATTGTTAGTGTAATCATTTGATTTCTCGTATCTGTGTTTCCCGTGGTTGCTACATTTTTTAATCATGTTATGAAATATTCATTCTGTTTTCGTAATTGGATTATACAATACAAAGAACAGAACGAACGACGAAATTGTATGTTCCTATATTTTTGATAAAACTGAGTAAACATTCAGGCAAACATCTGCACACCGAAATGTCAAGTGGAGTACACTCTTGTTAATTAATATCTTAAAAGCAAAATAAACACAGCTTTCCCTTTTTAGTATATAAGTGTATGTAATATACAGATTGCTTTTCCCGTGCGACGAAAAGGGCATCGAATTTGTTTGCCATATCTTTTCAATTTTACAAATATTTGCAATCATCGGTTCACTGTTTTATTTCAATTGTATTAAAATCAGAACAGGCAGTAAAGTCGTTCAGAATTAGAGTCGGTGAAAGCATTTACGAGATAAAAATTGATGTCCCGCCCCCTTTCTGTTCTATTTTCAGTTGATTACGGTACACTTATGGTCTCAGACCCACACGTTGTCTTTGGTATGTTTAATGTTTGTGAAGTGTTCCTAAGGTTAATGTAATATTATTCTGAAAAGATATGTCATTTTACTTTTTGCAAAGTCCACGCGTTACTCATAGCATTAGTAGTACTAGTATATGCCTTCATCCACAATGGTAACTGTTGACGTACTACTTTGATTAGCAAGCTCAATCTAAAGTTTAGATTTTCTGGTATTTGCCTATCATATATTGGCAGTCTGTATAAGAAATAGCAAAGCTCTTACCTTGTTTAGACCCTTAAATATAATGATATTCAAGGTCATTTTAATCGAGTGATAAGTATTTTTAAATACTTTGTTTAAATATGGTTTTAGAAGACGTTGCAATTAATTACATTCCCTGTGTTTGACTCAATCCCTAAAATCAACATAGGTTATGGATGTGAATCAACATAAGTTCTGGTGCATCATAATATGGTTTGAGAAGGAAACATTCAAATGTAATAAGGCTTGTCAAAAACCCTACATCAAATTACAAAATTATTTAGAAAGCAGTTCGCGGTTTGAATTAAAAAAAAAACAAAAAAAACAATCTGGTAACCAAATTAATGCCTACTACTGCTGATCTTTCTTTAAACAGGGTTTATATACACAAAAATGCTCTTAATCCATTTGCAATTTAGACGATTTTACTTTCTGCTTAGCACTTACTGCTTTTATTCCACTTGTAACTAAGAGAATTGCAAAATAATATAAGTTTTTGAGCTTCAGTATGCAAAAGTAACGTTTATAATAGTATGTGACATTGAATATTTGTGTCTGTCTGATTGTTTTTTTTATCACAAAATTTTTGTGATGTTCATTATACTGTATTGATATTTTTCTTCTCTTATTTTGGTGTACAGTTTCCTACTCATTTTTGCTTTAAATTGTTAAAACGAGATCAAAATCAATTCATTGTATTCTGGAAATTGGGTAAAATCGCAATACCTAACGTTATATGTAGAGTAATACATAAATATACATTACTTTGTTTCATATATCCTCGAATCTGCAGTTGAACTAAATCATGAAGATATAAATCTGAAAAAAAGAAATAAGTAGCACGGAATTAAGTAATATGCAAGGCCATAGTTTCTGCTTTAAGATATGTTGTTGTATTTTATATTAATGGTATTTATTACTTACACGGACCAAATTTAGGATGTATGGCGACTTGTCAACTGACTTACTATAGACATGCATTTACTTAAGGGCTGGAATTGATAGAATGAAATATTGCTTCTATTCCTTTTAAATCCTTTAACTGCAAGACTCTTAACAACATTTCATGTAAAAGGTGTGCTTTAAAGAAATTGAAGGCGTTTTGCTTTAACATTAATGTAAGTTTTATTTTCTTGAAAATGAAAGGTTAGTAATTGAAAACACTCTGTAGATTAATGGAATGGTGCGGTGTATTTTTACGGACATGTGAATACAAAATGTATAACAGTTAGCCTGCAACTACTACCTCAAGCTAGTTAGTAACATGATATAGTCATGGCGTAGACTTAAGTTGTCAACTTTTAAGAACCTTTGTACATACGTATTACATATGATTTTCACCACATACACAATTCCGTCTGGTTTTAGAAATTAATTATAATTTTTCCTTACATTAGTCGGCTGCCTGCTTAATTTTTCATCATGGAAAAAATATACTATATATTTTTTCACCACATACACAATTTCGTCTGGTTTTAGAAATTAATTATAATTTTTCCTTACATTAGTCGGCTGCCTGCTTAATTTTTCATCATGGAAAAAATATACTATATATTTCATGCTTTCATATAATTATAGCAAGTAGACCACTAGGCTTATCCAGTTTTACAGAAGTCAAAGTTTATCTCTTCATCTTGAGGCGCTGTCTCATTTTTTTTAATTTCATTTATTTCTTTTTATTGCATAATTATGAAAATGTAGATCTGCAGGAATGATATGGGCCCTGGACTGTCCGATCTGAAATTTCCCAACATAATTTACTTTTCCATTTTAAAGCATGCGACATATCTTTCAATAAGTCATACAAGGCTGATCCAGAATTACAGAGGTTATTGTCTCATATCGTGATCTATACAAATGTATCTGAAGCCACCGAGTCATTTATGTTTTTACATATAACTATAAAAATGCGTGTAGAAATAAGCGTCAATCAAAATCCAAAATTGTTTTTGTCGCCTGAACCACTTCATAATATTTGTTTTATACACTATTTAATTACATTTCATAACTGCATTTCCTGGCAAAGAATATGATGAATGCACACGTACCTGAAGAAATATTTACACTGTGGAAATATATTTGGATGAAAAATAGTGACATGCAATTAAATAGCTGCATATGGAAAAGTCGAGTAAAATGCACTCAAATAAATGAACAACTCTAAAGCCACAGTTATACCGTTTCCTCTTTTAAGTACTATACAAATATACTGATGCTATAAAATACAACCAAATCACTTTGCTTTAAGTACCAGGTGCTGAAACGGTAACATTTCAAATAGGTTCATTGTTTTGTTTTAATTGTATAGATTTTGGAACAGAAAAGCGATGACTCGAACTACTTCTGAGACTGAGTTTAATATTTTATATAGATGCCATTGACTACAGTCGAAAACAAAAAAAAACGACTTCAAGTGATGAAGTTGATGAACACAAAGTCCTGTCTAACAAAAACACTTCGGTTTATATGTTTTGACGGAAAAACCTGTTGCATCGTTATATAATTTTGTGTTTTTAATATGCTAGCGCGATTCATGGATTTGCGGATCCTATTCTGTCGTTCATTTCGCATGAACACCGAAAAAAATCGTTTCATTTCTTAATGAACAGCAAAAGGAAAGGCGCGAAAGTTACGTCAACGCTGCTTAGTGATAACGGGCCGCTGTTTTGACGACGTCCACGTATAGTCAGGGAGAACGTTCCTTAGTCGCAATTGTTCCGTCTGTTGAACAGAATGCCCGGGAAGCTTTTTTGTATGCAATTTATAATTTAATCTTGTTTACAAATGGAAAGGAAATATAATGTAAATATAAGAAATGAGACTTTTTTCGGTGTTCATGCGAAATGAACGACAGAACAGGATCGGCAAATTAAACATGAAACGCGCTAGCGATTCATGGATTTGCCGATCCTATTCTGTCGTTCATGGATTTGCCGATCCTATTCTTTCGTTAATTTTCATGAACGCCGAAAAAAATCATTTCTTAAAAAGTTCAACGTTTCAATCAATTTTGAGTATAATTTATCTAGAAATATACTTAAATTCGACTGATACATCACTACAAATAAGTATATGTATATAATAAACGGATCATTAAAACAGTACCTTGATCTACAATGATGCATTCGGCCTTCGTGTATTTTACCAGACCTGAGCGAGCCGAATACAATTATAGGTTATTAGATTTGTATCGAGAAATATGCATGAGTTCTGCAGCGGAAATATTGCGCGACTTTAGGAGCGCAATATTATTCCGCGAAAGAACGAGTGCATATTTTTTGATGCAAATCTAATAATTTTTTTATTACATACGCACCTACACTTAAAATTATTATATAAATGATTCAAATTTATTATTAAGCCTGTGTAAGTGAAAATATCGTCGTTCAAGAATTTTAAAACGCGACGGCATACATGAAACTGACGTCACAAATGACGTCACACACCCGATATGAAATTTAAACGTCAATATGGAAAAATATTGACGTTTCAGGTTCCATTGAAACTTAACGGACTTTTTAAATGAGACGTAATAACACTGCATATTAAATTACTATTACAATACCCTATTGTATGTATAGCTAACCATAAATCTTGTGACCCCAAAAGTTCAAGCATGCCAGAAGTCACAACACTCGATTGGCTACAATTGTTTTTATACGTCACGTCGTCGTGTGAAATTCGTGCATTTTCCTGAAACGTGCGTTGTGATGCGATATTAGAACGTTTTATATTTCAGCAACAACCGTCATCATGTGACTGAAGTGTAGTTTCAGAGATCTATTATTTGAAAAGTAGAGATAAGAATTTATAAAACTCGTTGAATAAAAAAATAAAATGCGAGGCTCTGCCGAGCATTTCATCAATTTTATTATACGAGTTTAATATTTCAATGTGGAAAGTCACAAATGAAATACACATTTTATCACATGTAAGGCGTTCCTGCCAAAAACATAAGAATCTACTTCCTTTACAGTTTACCTGTTAATAAACAAGTCAATGTGACCAACGTCTCCCATACTTTGAACGACGTCGATGTAAAAGCTTTATTAATCAACTAAAGGTAATGACTTTATTTCACTCCCGTGACGTCAAACATGTGATAAAAGGAATTAATTGCGGTTATGTAATTGATTATTAAATAGAATACCAGTTCATATGGTACTTTGAATTTCTGTTTCACATAACAGTACAAACTAACGAGAAATTCTAAGGGAAAAGTCAGGTGAACTATCTTGATTTAAGTCTGCTTCTTCGCCCCATTTTATTAATCAATGGATATTTTAGAAAGTGCACAATATTCTTAGTAAATGAATCCTCGACTTTAATTAAATCATATATTACAATTCAATAGACAGAAGAGTATGATTACAACCTATTTATAAAGCCTCATATAGACATTCAGAAGACATGGATCATTATTTGAAATATAAAATAGTATACTTCGTGCCTTTTTTTCTATATTGTTTCGATTGTGATTTGTAAGATTGCATGCGAGACGTTTAAATATAAGCTCGAGTTTGGCGGGAAAACTTATTCTTTAGGAGACTACGTTTTTACTGCGTCTGTCTCAAAGAAAATAATGTGCGCTGATATGTGTTTGCGAATTCATAGTTGCACGGGTTTTGCGTATAATCCAGAGGATTTTATTTGCACTGGATGTAGTGGGATTTATAATACGTCCCACAATCTCGTGAATCAACCAGGCTTTTTCTTCTATACTGGTAAGCATTTTTTTGCGAAAAAGCAAACATTATAAAATATTAAGATTTCTTTTTGTCGTGGCTATATAATATTATATCCTTGCCTAGCAAAATTAGAAATAACTCCTTTTGAACTATTTGTATAATTGTTATACATGTATATTGTTAACCCTACACAATTGATCTATTTGTTTCTTCATAAGTTAATTTATCTTTATTCATTTATTTATTTCGAAATCTATAACAGAAACGTTAGACTATAATGCTTTTGTCAAAAAGCTTGTGATTGCTGGTTCCTAACGCATATTTTTACTTACATGAAATCTCGGCGATCTGGAGATTTTCCTATTGAAATGTTTTTTCTCAAAAACTTTTAAAATTTTACTAGCGAAATTATGAGAGGTATTCAGCTTATAATTGAACACTTTCAAGTCTATCTGTCTAAGAGACACGAAGGAGTATTTCAAAATGTGTGCAACATAAGCATTACAATATTTCTTTGATACATGTACTTTAGTTCTGAACCCTAAAATTAATGCAAAATTAATGTTAATGATAAATGGAAAAAAACTGAACTAATAAACTATTAATGAGAATTTTCATTCTCTGTCAAAGCGTTGTCTAAGCGTTGCCAAAGCGTTGTCTAAGCGTTGCCAAAGCGTTGTCTAAGCGTTGCCAAAGCGTTGTCTAAGCGTTGCAGAATGTTCTTATACGTATGATTGTAAAGTGTTCAATATAAGTTGAACGCCTCTTATAGGTAGTGACAGTCACATATTACAAAGTTTGTCATTTAACATATTGTTTCCACAAATGTCATCCACAAGAATCTGTTTTAGAATAGTCCAACATAGCGATACATATACCACGTTACAAATCAAGCAAACCTATCGCCATTTTCTGCCCTTTATAATATAAAAAATATATAAGAACCGTGGCTAGTTTTGAAAAACAATGCTATTTTCTTACCATTTATGTTACTTATCTTTATATACAGCTTAAACTACGCTCAAGAATGAAAACACATACTTTCAAGCTGTTATTTGATGATTTACTAAAAATATGTTCCAGTTGATTGCGGAACAAGTTTATTCTGAAATGCACTTGTATTTGGCAGGCTGATGATACATGGAACACACCAGAGTTTCTATATTGGCAGATACATGTAGAAGTTTCTCTTTGGTTCCAAATGTCTTTATCTCGTATACTTTTGATGCTACGATTCAAACATTAGCTGATAATTTGCTTTCTATTTCAGCCGTTTGTGGTACACCGACGGTCTCTAGCGCACACGTTGTGTTGGATACGTTAAAAGTTAAATATCTCTATGGCGAGCAAGTGACGTACACGTGCTCTCCTCCCACATTTTCCCTGCATACAGCCGCTATCACGTGTCAGTCTGATGGTACATGGAGCACACCAGAGTGTGTATATGGTAGGTACATGTAAAGTTTCTCTTAAGTTTCAAATGTCATTATATCGTGTAATTTTTATACTACTATTCAGACACTATTTGATAATTTGCTTTTTCTTTCAGTTGATTGTGGTACACCAACGGTCTCTAGCGCACACGTTGTGTTGGGCACGTTGGATGGTCACACTCTATATGGTGCCCAAGTGACATACACATGTACCCCGTGCACATTTTATCCGCACACAGCGGCAGCCGTGATCATGTGTCAGTCTGATGGCACATGGACCACACCAGAGTGTGTATATGGTAGGTACAACTCGTTATCAATTGTGATTTTGTTGCTAAAATGGTAGGTGCATCGTTTACATCATGAAATATTACCACGTATCAAACTAATGCTACCAGTAACATTCGTCTGCATGTGTGTTTGGCAAGTACATGTACGCGTATATATTTTCCTTAGGAGAACTTGCAAAGATTGGTTAAATGTACAGTTAACTTTTGGTACATCAATCTATAAATATGCAAAATTATAGAAAAATATGTCCGATAGAAATAATTGTGAAAAGCATCTTTAAAGAATTTGTTACGAACTGCATACTTTACATGTTATTACATATTCATTATAGGCCCTGATGTTGGACGTCTTTCAAGTACGTACTAAGTTTTATATTGTAATCTTTTTTAAAATATTTGTAACTTTAAGTGTTTCTGAATCTGAGCCTGGTTTAAAACACGTATAGTTTGAATTACTGCTTCCATTTCTCTTGTAATTAATATATAATTTGTTAATGTTTAACGGTTGCCCGATGCAAATGTAATATCCATCTCCTCAAAGTACATCTATAGGTCGATACAGTTGGAAATCTAAACATTCTTCGGCTATGGACCCGGAGTGACAATCGGCAATTTCCGTGTGATTACGAATCCTCCATATTGCGATTTCGGCATCCTTCGGCCATAACAGAAACTTATTTAACAGTCGGAAACGTAAACGATCGGAAATTGCCGATTGTCATTAGGAGTCCAGTACCTAAGACAAAATTAAGGTTGTACAGTGAACACATGAATGCAAAATTTTCATGATTTTGCTATCATTACCTAAGCATGCCAGGGCTAAGACACCACTTGGAAATTACGATAGAACATAAAACTTTTCTATTTTGAATTTACTTATTTATACTACATACTTGTCCAAATAATTAAATTATATAAGGTCAGATTTTTTACTGGACGACTAGTCACTATTTTCGACTTTGTATCTAGGCCTATATAGAAGGACCGTCAATTTTTTATTATTTGTCGATGAAACAACTTTCTGTTTGATTTAATCAAATGAGTTATTTAGTATAATTCATGGATAAATTTCATTAAAACTATCTGATCTAGTATTAAACAAACATTTATTTAACATTTCTCATTTTTCAACCGTGACCAAAATAATATTAGGCTTCACATAGAATATCATATGTTAAAACCTTCCTGATGGAGGTGGAATCTTCTGTGTTACAGATGGGGAACTAATTCCGACAGGAGCTGTAGGTATGTAGCTTTAATTTTAAGGTAACTTACTATTAAATACTCCTAAGAGAGCATGTAAAATGCGTCTACCTTCAAAGAAAGTCAAGCAGAAGACTTTAAAGAACGCCAGGCAGAAAAGGGGCGCTCCAAACCAGAGTCGAACATCAAATTATGACGTCACGATCGTTTGACGAACTTCTATTTTTTTTATTTATGTTCTAGCCAAACAGTTTAAATCAAATATTCTATGCAATTGCGATGCAGGTGCGAAACAGCAGTAACTCTTGTGCAATACAGGAAACCCGATAAACTCAACAATACCCCTAGCATGATAAGAATGGAGTTAAATACATTTCTATTATTTTCATACATAATTCAATTCTATTTGAGTAGTTGCACATGTTAGTGCCAACGATTTTTTTTTAAATGCGTCACTTTCTTCAATTCTTGAATTTCAAAACGTTAGAATGTACGGAGAAAATTCAGCTAGAAAACGTAGGGTGTTTGGGTTTTATATTTATAGACAAATTTAATCACGTGATGTCTTTAAAATGTTTGCATTATAATCAATCTCATGTTCTCTCTCTTCTTGAAACTTGTCAAATGTCCTGTTTAGAAATTAGTCCTTGTTATTTGAATGTAAGAATTTAAAGATTGAAAGAATAATTTAGTTACCTATCATTTTATAACAGGATGTGCCCTAAACTTTGGTAGCACATGCCCAGGAGGTGAGGCTAAAATTACTGGCCATCGATTAAGGTACAATGGTCAATATGGGGACTGCTATTGTGACCGAAGATGTTGTCGAAAAAACGTTTGCTGCTTTGATTCCACTTGCAATGAAGGACATTAAGCTCGGCGCAAAAGATCTGTTTCTATTCCCATGTGTATTTAAAGCCACGAAAAACACATGGATGTTAGCATTACATATTGTATTGACAATACATGGTTAATTTCTTTTGAAATAAAAAAGAACACGGAGATCTCTTCATTTGTTATGATGAGGATATTTTCATTCTAAATATGTGTTTCTTTTAAAGACTGTAACTCATTTTCACTGAACAGCTACTTCTGATTTCACAGCTGCCGTACTGACGATGCAACATCACTGACCTCACTGATTTTATACTAATGGTACAATTTCACTTGCATAAACTACAAATTTCAGTACTGAGTTACATAGATTTACTATTTAATGTTTTGAATCACTGTGACTATCCTAACTCTCTTACAGTTCTGCAATGCTAAACATTTTGCAAACTAAACTTAGTTACACACAAAGTTTTCAAAATTTTTAAATCGAGTTCATGGATTTTCTTCATCTTTTTTGGTGGCTGAATGAAAATATCCATACTGCTCTGTGTGGTTTTCTGTGGATATTTACAAAACAGACACAACTGTTAAATATGCGCGATTTCAACGAATTATTAAAGCCGAAAGTTTGTTCACTGTGTTCTATAATAGCTGTCATATTTTACTTATTTTGTAATAGAACATATCTATACCATGCAAACATTTTGGCAAAACCGAAGATCACACATATTCCCTAGACAAAATTGATTTTTGTCAAACTTCTGTATTTATTAGTATTTAACCATCTATAAATCTGACTTGCATGTAACTGTGTATAAATTCCTAAAAAGTTTATCCTTTGTTAATTTTAGTTTGGGTTTAACGTCGCACCGACACAATTATAGCTCATATGGCGACTTTCCAGCTTTGATGGTGAAGGAAGACCCAAGGTGCCCCTCCTCGAATTATTTCATCGCGAGCGAGCAGCTGGGTAGAACCACCGACCTTCCGTAAGCCAGTTGGATGGCTTCCTCACATGAAGAATTCAACGCCACGAGTGAGGCTCGAACCCACATCGATGAGGGGCAAGTGATTTGAAGTCAGCGACCTTAACCACTCGACTACGGAGGCCCCTCATTCGTTAATTAATAGACAATAAAATAGGATGTATTTTAAATGATAATTACAAAGTAATAAAATTTCTTGTTTATTACGAAAAATTGTTCTAAATTTCTATACTAGAATAACAAAATGTCTCAGTGTTCAATTTTTTTTTGCTCGGTCTTTTATGTATAAACAATAGTTCTAAGAAAAATGTGCGCCTCAGGTAAGATCTGATACACATGTTTATATGTAAGTTATGAAATACAATAAACTAGTTTATATATTTTCTACCGCAGTAAGTCAAATTGTTTAGGGAAATTAGTTAACTAGTTGCAAAGTAACGGGAAATGTCTGGGTAACACTAACCGTACGTACGTCTGATTTATGCAAAATGATTCTAAAATACCGACATGTATGGTGTTCTGTGACATTCCAAAGGCATTTGATCGAGTGTGTGACGAAGGTCTGATTTTCAAACTTAAACAAAATGGTATTTTTTTGCTATGGGTAAAATACTATCTTAAAGACCGTAATCAAAAAGTGTTTGTTGGATCTTCTTTCTCTGATATGAAATATGTTTCAGCTGGTGTTCCCCAGGGCTCAGTGCTTGGACCTCTCTTCTTTTTAATTTATGTGGACGATGTTACTGAAAATTCATTGAGTGTTACACGCTTATTTGCTGATGATAGCTCGTTAGCTGTTTCATCTTCAGACATAAACTTTATGCAAAATACTTTAAATTCTGATCTTCAGAAAATTAGACACGCATATATCATCCGCTTAAACAAACACTTCTATTTGGGAATGATCAATATATGAAAGATGAAAACACATTCATCTTTCGACAAGTTCAAAAATATATAAAACAGACAGGCAGATTCTAATGACACATCTTAAATATTTAAGTGTCTTAACTAATAGACGACACCTTGAAATGCTGGACAAGCCCCACCTCTCTCTTTCTCCCCCCCCCCTCTCTCTCTCTCTCTCTCTCTCATCATTATCATCATCATCATTTAGGTACAAATTATTTCAATAATAATAATAACAACACAACTTCTCATATTTATTTTGTTTTCCCCGCATAGTTACTTTATGTTATTTCTATTGGGAAGGGCCGTTTACTGATGTTGCAAGAACTTGTAGCCCGGTCCATTTGCTTATTTTCTTGGCTGTACATGTACACTTATTAATATATGTTATTATAAATGTAAATAATAATAAGCAATAAAATATTATCAAACTATGCAAATTGGTTTTGGTTCGATTAAAAATGAAAACAGAAAAGGAAAACTAAACCTAAATGAAATTTTTTAAGATTTTCATAAGTCTAGCGTGAAGTTAGCCGTAGTAACAGCAGTATAACTGTTACTACTGCTATAACGTTATAGTACAGTAGCAGTGATACTGTTGTTACTGCTCTGTTGCTCTACTGCTAACTTCACGGTTGTCTTGGAAAATAGATTCTTTTAAAATAAGAGTGTCATACCCTTTCTTATGTTCTGCAATCCTTTCAAGGTCTGATTTGTAAAGCATCTATAGCCAATCGTTGATGAAACAGAAGTATTATAAAATCATTCTTTAATTCTAGGTGTAAGAAACTCGAGTATTTCCTTTATGTACATTAAACACAATGTAAATGATCGAATTATTATACACGCTATCTTTAAAATCCGTATTAATAAATACTGTTGTTGAGAGACCCTTACCGCAACTCGAAGGTACACCTAAATAAGCTGTAGTTTAAATATACATAACAGTATGTACAGCGTACCTAAAGATTCAAAGGAGTGTGATAAAAACATAAATGCAACGGTTTGAATAACATGTGAATACCGGTTTAGATGACTACTTTCTTTATATGTTTGCGGTTTGGACTAATTCTTTAACTAATAATTCTAAGGGGGCCTCCGTGGCCGAGTGGTTAAGGTCGCTGACATCAAAGCACTTGCCCCTTATCGATGTGGGTTCGAGCTTCACTCGGGGCGTTGAATTCTTTATGTGAGGAAGCCATCCATCTGGCTTACGGAAGATCGGTGGTTCTACCCAGGTGCCCGCTCGTGATGAAATAATGCACGGAGGGGCACCTGGGGTCTTCCTCCACCATCAAAGCAGGAAAGTCGCCAAATTACATAAAATTGTGTCGGTGTGACGTTTAACCAAACAAAAAAAAATAATTTTAAGGTTTAACCGTATATCACAAAACAACCGATGTTTTTAGTAAATTAACAGCACCTTGACACACAATTTATCTGTCCAATACATGCTTTACTATTCTGTCCCACAGAGTTGGATACTAAAATTATTCAAAATGAGTTGTCCCCCTGTAAATAAGAATGCCATTTGTAAAGAAATAAATGTAAACAATTGTCAAAAACGATGTTTTACCGACTAATGTAAAGTTTAAACACTCGTAAGATGTTGCAAATGCATCAAAACGAAGACATGTAACAGCTTTTTCAAAAATGGTGAGTTTTTAAAGCCGCTGAACTGTCCAGAAGTGTGACCCCTTCATGCAGTCCCTTTCCGGAATTCAATATATGAAAGCGTAAATTGTCAATGGTTTTGTAAAATAATATAAATGTTTTATATGCTGTTAAATTTTCATGTAAAACAATGCTTTCTTTCTATGATTTGATGACGTTTGAACTTTTGTATCTTCCGACAAACAGACCGCCTCAATAACGCAGATTTGAGAGCGCGAGGTCCGGGTTTCAATTCTCGGCCACTTTATACCAAAAGACGTTAAAAATGGTACTGACAGCTCCCTCGTTTGGCATTCAGTATTTAAAGGGTTGTACCAAGAGCAAAATAAGACCAAGTAAGTATATATCACTTGATATCATGTTTGTGACACAAGAACTCAATAGCTCATGTTGTCTGTTGATCATATGCGACGTTAAATAAAGCTTATCTTTAGCTTTGCTTTAACCTTTCACGCGGTCATAGCGTGTTTTATCAAACCGATGTTACTACTGACAATTTTAAAGCCAATATTTCTAAGAATCTTTAGAATGGGTCTACATTGCATATACATCCTATCGGATGACCTGAAAAGGTCAATGTCTCCTAAGGCAATGGTATACACATTTACGACCGCACCGCAAAATTTGCGTTAGCACTTGCCCAAAGGAACAAGCTGAAGGGCTTGGTCTGCCAGAAATACGAAAAATGATCGATATGTTGAAAATTTAATGGTTGCTATTTAGGGAATTGATTACGTGTTTACTTTATCACCTTTCCATGAATGTTAAATGGTTTATACTCCCTAGTGGTGGTTTTGCTAATGACAATTCTAAGGCGATGCCAAACTGTTTGTTAAGTTCTTCTAAGTTATCCACTCTGTATAGTTTTGCTATGTCTTTTGTGTTTAGATTAATAATATACACATCAATGCACTCATTTCTGTAGCCTCAAATAAACAACTATCGACAGTTTTCACAACATATTTTTGGTAAATTTGTGTGAAAAGATTCAAAGAATAAAAACAATATTGTGTGATAACAGACTGACCTTTTATCTTACAATTCCAAACTTTCATAAAATTTGTACTTCCATCTTGTGCTTCGTCGTTTTTCATAAATTGAACCAGTGTGGGCATTACTTTGCATTTAAATAAGCGCAAAATTATTTTTTCTAAGAAAACCAAGTTTTCGTTAACCTGTTATCGGAGAGAAAAGCGCAAATAAAAATAAATGCTTTGTTTCTGTAATTCTTCCTGATTTAGAGTCATGTATTTGCCTCAGTTCTATCTTATTCAAATTAATTACCTACTACTATTGTTTTCGTCTCAAGCCTGAGTCATGAGTTGATATCCTACTCTGGGAACCTCATTTTTGTAATGCCTTATCTTTTTGAAACTTATCATTATTAAATAGCAAACGGTACTATAGTTTAAATCATGATAATGTATACAATGTATATATAATAATACAGGGTTTAAATGTAGGAAAACAACAACTGAAAAATATACTGAATATTACGCCGATTGGGAGATTATCCAAATAAGTTGTCTGTGTTTTTGTTGTATGCATGATTTCGTTAATCCGAATGGTTTTTAAAGGAACCACACTTTTATGTTTGACTGTTAATTCTGTCTTTTGAACGAGAAGAATTGAAGGAAAAATAAACTGTCTGCTTAGCACAGATTCAAGGGCGGATCCAGGGATTGGGGATTTTTTTTTCTCGCTCGCTACGCTTGCATAGGTAATTCATCATTTGTTCAGGGTGAAAATATAAATATGCATTTTTTTCTCGCTCGCTATGCTCGCATAGGCAATTTGTCTTTTGTTTGGGTAAAACAATGCTTTTTTTTCTTGCCCGCTACGCTCCCACGATAAAAGTCCGACAAGTTTGCATGAGCTCCTATAAAGCTTTTTATTTTACGTTAATAAACTTTAGTAACCCTTCCCCATAAAAATCCTCAGAAATCGGGCTTAGAAATTCCATTCCGAGATACTTAAGCAAGAATAAGTCTGACGAGTCATTAAAACATGGACTATACGTAGCATGTTATTTGGGTTGATTTTATCATAAAACCTGTCCTTTTCAATACCAAAAAAGCACCCCAGAACGCCAAGAATGCACCAGATGGATCTATTGTTTTCAAAATCTTTCAGTGGGGTGGGGTAGGATGGGGGAGATATGGGGACATGCCCACGGACCCTCCTAGTTGTTCTACTACAAATATTTTGCACCCCTTACACCAAATCCTGTATCCGCCCTGAGATTTGTGAATGCCTAATTAAATTTTTTAGTTAAAACATAAAGAAGGAACTAAAACATACAATATTGCTTATTCTTGCAAACCAGACGGGGATTTCCGGTATCTTTACCGGTGCTGGAAAAGTCCATCTTACACCCCGGGGTGGTGTAAGATGACTCTCGTGTTATAAATGACGTATAAGAACTACATATATGTAAAAGATTTGTGTAGTAATTTATATTCTATTTAAAAAACGGAATGAAAATTAAATACCTTGACAGTTCCTATGGTTCCTGATAGTATATTTCTCGATTCAAATCACGTTATTTTATCAAAAATTCATAACGTTACGCTGCAACTGGTTAAACAAAACCGGAACTAAACATTGTTGTTTGTTTTGAAACGTCATGACGTTTTCTTCGCTTTGTTTAAATACACTGCCATAAGAAATAGTTCTAAAAAAGAAAGCTGTTCAGTTGATTTTATTTTTATTATTATTTCTTGAAACCGGTATGCAAGAAGAAGATTCTACCACTGGTTATAGGTGCAGATGGAAATATCCAGCTCTCGGGTAACTGTTTAGGCGGTAACTCGGCAGAGAGCCTCGATACTGCCTAAACAGTTACCCTCGAGGCCGGATGTTCCTATCTGCACCTACAGCCAGTGAAAGAATCTTATCATATTGAAGCTCAAAAGTTTCTGTAGGCAAAGGAAAGTGATTTAAGCACACAACTGATAAAACCAGATACTGTTTTGTGCTTTATCATGTCTCTGCATCATGAGTCTGGTTTGTTCTTCGATTGTTCTATGTCTTGTCATAAAAAATTATTTTAATGTTAACGTTTGACATAGACAATTTTTGATTGAATGTCGAATGATTGACGTGGTACATGTACCTAATACAGAATATAGAACTTTCTCTATTGTCTGACCGCCTCTGTTTTCGGATGGTTAGAATCGCTGACTTAAAATCACTCGTAAGTACTCACTGATTAAGGGGCATGGGTTCAATCCTTGCTACCGACCAGGTCTCTTTATGTAAGAAAGATGACAGCTTGAGTACTAGTACTTGATCTTTCCAGGAACGATTGTTGGGTAAACTGCCCACATGACATAACTGAAATAGTGTTTAAAATGGCGTAAAACCCATCAAATCAAATTAAGTCCCTCGGTTGTCTTTTCTCATATATATGATATGTAACAGGAGCTTTCGCATTCACCATTTTAATAGCTAGTTCCTCGTTTCAACTTTACACACGTACCCGGTCAGTTATACACTTGTACCTCATTTAGTTTTTACACTAACTCCCCCGTTTTGTTGAAACACACAATTCCACATTTCGTCTATACACAAACACCCGGTTTGTTACACATTCACCTCAGTTGGTTTAAACACAAAATTCCCCGCTCTGAATGTGAAAAATCTCATTGCTTAACAATTGAAGATAGCTTTAATCTAAAGCCTCGGATAATTTTAAGATCATAAGAATAAGAGTTGATAGAAATATAATAACTGTAGCTACAGTAATAAAGAAGTTTCCAGTTGGTAGGTTTATAGCTTACATCCCCGATTGGTTGCGTTTACATGTATGTGTGTGTGTGCGTGTGCATGAGCGTATGCGTGCCCATGTTTACACTGCAGTGAAGAGCGTGGGTTTCATTGTTGAATATTCATCCGCGCTGTTTTCCACTTTAACCAATATCAATACCTTTACCCTTTATCCATTTTTGCATCTTGAATATAGTAAAAATGTACCTGTTGTTGCATTTTTGAAGCAACACTTCTGTTATATTTTTCCACTACAGTTTTTTGATGCAGGCCTACTTTGCGTTGCATTGCTCTGATCGTGTTTGCTGTGCTATGTGCATCTGCGAATTCTACTGTTAAGATTTTTTAAGAATCTGAAAAGTTTTATTGGTGCTACTGGATCCATGCTGGTCGCAAATGCACCATATGTTGGTTTTCTCATGGTGCGGCTCAAATAGGCCTATTGTTCTATCAGCCGACTATGGACGAAACTCAAAGTGTACTTTGATTAACTGGATCAATAAATTAATTGACAGTACATTAATTAGATTAAAAAAAATTTAAAGGTAGTCCAAGCTCTCAAAATTAAAGCTGTACTAGTACATAAATCCTGCGGTAACGAGTACTAAGACGACAACAACATTAGCCGTTCATCCTTTAGGTCAGAGACCACCAATTCAAAAAAGTACAGGGAACTTACTGGGCGCATTCGGCATACAAGCCCGTGTAACTCTGACCAGATCACCCGAGTTCACTTGAGTGACACGAGTAACAATTGTAGTCCGAACGCTTTATCGAGTAACTGAAAATGATGGAGAACGTTACCTATATGCTTACAGTTCAAAAGCTTCTGAGCTGTAACAATAAAAAAGAATGGTTGCTACTTTTGACACATAATAACTTAATTTTCCAAAATAAACTGCTGATCAGACAAGACAGTATCCCTCGATCGTATCAGAAATTATGTTGAATTAGTGGACTTTATGTTTTATGTATGTGATATAGTGCTGTTAGTTGATTACATTGCCGCTGCGTGTATCTTACATAATGTTTGCATTTTCAATGACAATACAATAAGTGATTTTTGTGAAGAACCTAATATAGATATGTTTGAAGGCCATTATGAGGACAGACAATCTGTTGGAGATGAACTGGTATGACCTCTGTCAGAGTGAAAAATCAGACTGGATTATTATCAATCGACATTTCAGATTCTAGGATCAAGTAACACTTGGAAAAAATGTTCAGTCCATATTGTTTAATAGAAATTTCTATTTTATGTTAATTTATACTTTAAATTATTTCAGAAGCAAGAGCTACAACTTATACTAATCCTCTTATGTCTATACATGACTCTACTACCCCGAACCATTTCAAATCAAAAGGGTGTTTGGTATAATTATTTCGTTTTTGTACTGTCCTGACTGAAAGAAGATTTGTCGGCAAGTAGGGAGGTAGAATATTTTACTTATAACTTCAACATCAATGTGTGGCTTCTTTTGTGGATTATTTGTCCTTGTCACTCATTTTGTGTTCTAAAGACTAGATGTTTTTTCTAAAAGTTGTCCTATGTGAACCTAGAAAGAAAACTTACAAGCTTTAAGAATCAGATCGAGAACCCTCGAAATATGCTTGACAAGGATGTTACTGTAAGAAGCAGATTTCTCAACCACTGTCATATTCAGCAGTATTTACAGATAGGGACATGAATGCCAAAAAGAACATTTCAGAGTTACTCTACATTTAGAAGAAAGTAAAATGTTTTAAAAGAACAATGACAGCTCGCTCCACTATTCGAAGGCAACTGTCGATATGAATGATTTTCGATTCTAGAACTGAAATAATGATTCAAGGATTATTTGACTTGATTCTATGGTCTTGCTTTAAACCCCTGAATAGATATAAGAAGTTTACAACCTAGTACCGCCCTTCGACAAGAGCAACTTGATGGTAAAATTTTAACCGTCATTTTCTTACTACAAAAAAGGGACATAACTTTGCCAAAATTAAAGTAAGTGTTACGAAACTTGATGCTTTTACATGGCTTTACAACCCTGAAGACATGTGAGAAATGTTAACCCAATGCTCCCATTAGTTTTGGAGATATCAACTTGCAAGGAAACAGAACAATATCTGTGCACATGAAAGAGGGCATAACTTGTCCAAAATTAAGGTCATGTGAATTGATGCTTTGACCTTCCTTAACATCACTGGACACATGTATTGAAGTTTCAGTCCAATATCTGCATTAGTTGCCGAGATAGTACCTTGCATGCAAAACTTTAACCAGCTTTTTCTAAGTTTAAACAGTAGGGCATAACTTGGCCAGAGTTCAAGTAAGAGTTATGGAAGTTGATGACATGTCCTTTACAACATGGAAGACATGTGTGAAGTTTCAATCCAGTGTCTGCATTAGTTTAAAAAAAAAAACTTGCATGCAAAAATTTAACTCTAAAAAGGGGTCTGACTCAAGTAAGAGTTACGAGGCTTGTGATATGTTGATATGACCTTATTTTACAGACCCGAAGAATTGTGTGAAGTTTTTACCAAACATCTTCGTTAGTTTGGATATACTAACTTGCATGTAAAACTTTAAATTGCATTTTCTAAGTCCAAAAGGGATATAATTTTGTCAAAATACATATAAGAGTAATGGGACTTGATCATCTGCGGTTAGGTGATGACCTTAAAAAGTAAAAATGGGTTTCAAATTTTTTAAGCAATATGTCTATAAATGAGACCCATAATTTACATAAGATTCGATCAAGAATTATCTATTTTGATTATTTTGGTAGGTCTGATGAGCGCAAAGACTTGTTTGTAAGTTTCAATTCAATATCATCTGTAGTTATTGAGATAAAGCCTTGATAGTAACTGCATCCAAACTTTTACAAGTGTACCAAAGACGCCTTGTTTAAAGTGTTAATGCATTCGGATACGATCACCCGACTTTCCAAGCTTCAGGAGGTGGGTAGAATTCTGGTGACACAACTACTATCGCCCGAGTTACACGAGTTATACTCGTGTTATACCCAGGGTGACTCGGGTTAGCTCGAGTAAGTATGCCGAACGCGCCCAGTACTGGGAATGAGGTAAGTGTATACCCACTGGCACCAGAACAGATAGAAAATGTCTCTGTACATGTTATGCCTTACCCCTAGGTATTCTATAAGAACCATGGTCATGAACGGGAAAATATACTAACCCGTTTCAGTCGTACTTTTTTCAACTTAAACGCTCAGTTCGGGGAATGGGTACCTAGTATATTGAACAAGCGATAATTTATCTTCCAACGTGTACCAGTCACATTGTCTCAATATTCCATATTGCTGAGATTATCAATATATTCTATGCTTTCGTCAACGTTACAGAAAAAACTTGCGTGAACTTCCCTAATGAACATTCGGTCTAGAGGCCACTGCAGTGTGCACATGTTTGGCAAATGTAAACAAACAAAAAACAGAATTATAAAAAAATCACAATTTCAAACCAAAACTCGAAATGATGAATGAAATTCATCTTGTATATGATTGTTAATTTGAAATCATGCTTTGGTCTACGTCTGTTCTGTTTATTTTATTCATTTTGCACATTTATGCTGCATTTTCACATATTATCGAACATGTGTAGTAAAATGACGATTGACATACATTTTCACAACAGCCAATCAGAATGGTTTTGTAATCTAGAACGGAACTTCACCAGGGAAGGCCAAGCAAGTTTTTTGTGTAACGTTGAAATAACTATAAACTACACGTTGTTTTTGTAAGATAAGAAGTATTGAAGAACCTTGAAGAAATGTGACCGGTACACAATTGAAGATAAATTACCACTTGTTTGATATCCATAGTACACATTTACCGAACTGCGTGCTTTAGGTATGAAATGCGCAATTGAAACGGGTTAGTATATTTTTCCCTTCATGACCATGGTTCTTATAGAATACCTAGGGGTAGGGTATAACATGTACAGAGGCATTTTCTTTCTGTTCTGGTGCCAGTGTGTATACCTGGGAATAAGGTAACGTCTGTGCGTTCTGATTGGTCAGTCATGTAAACAAACCCAGGAAGTGATTATTTTTTTCAAAATTGATATTTTTTCACTGCATTTGCAGTATTTTATTATACATTTTGACAAAATTTGCTACATTTTATGTGTATTTAAAAAAAGTTTTATCAAATGAATTTCTCCCGCCATGTCAATGATGTAAACATCTCATTCACACTAAAATTACTTAAATAAAGTATCACTATCATATGTTTTTCGTCCGATATTTTGGTAGAACTAAGATAGTTCTTAAAAAAACTTGTAATTAGATATACATGTTTTCGATGTACGGAAGGCCGTACACGCCATAATGTTACAATGTAAGTCTGTGGGAAAACAATTGGTGGTCTCTAACCTATAAATGCATTCGGAACAAATTTGTTATTTTCCCTACACAAAGATGAAATACATTTTTTCCTGAAATAAAGCAATACAACCGTTGACATGGAATGTCCTTTAATTTCATCTATCCAAAGAGTGAATATTTATGAAACCAAAGCAGTAAGAACTTTTAAATCTGCTGTAGAATCCGAGTGTAACTGAAATCGGATTTTACTGAACGATTTGTACCCAAATTATTTCGAACTTTTTCTTTGTTTCAAGGATTTTCCCTTTTCATTAGTACTGACTAAAACAGATTTTGCTTTGAATGATCAGTACTGGAATTCATACTTTATTTATAGGAAAACCTTTTTATTTTCAAACCCTAAAGGAAATTTACGGAACTTCAACAAGTCTAAGAAAGTAAATAGGAAGTGGCTATTCACAGGTTATTCCTACGACTCTCCCGTAAGAATAGTGAAATAGCCCGCAGGTGGCTATTTCTATGGCTCTAAAGACAGTCAGAAAAGTACAATACATTTATATAACGTAAGCTTAAAGCTATTTACTGACAAACACAAGTAAGTAAGTTCAAAATAAATAAAACAGCTGTAAGAAACTGCATACATTTAAAGCATTATTAAACATGGCTGCGATAATATTATTACACTATTAAGGAAGTAAGAAGAAATCACATACACGTTAGAGCACCTTAAAGCAACATAAAACATAACTGACACTAAGAAAATAAGAAGATATTATCATTTACCAGCATACAGCAAGAGCTAAAAAAAGAGAACACAGAAATAAAAATGAGGACATTTATAAGCACTGGTATTATATAATAATATTATGAGCCGCGCCATGAGAAAATCAACATAGTGGCTTTGCAACCAGCATGGATCCAGACCAGCCTGCGCATCCGCGCAGTCTGGTCAGGATCCATGCTGTTCGCTTTCAGAGCCTATTGGAATTAGAGAAACTGTTAGCAAACAGCATGGATCCTGATCAGACTGCGCGGATGCGCAGGCTGGTCTGGATCCTTGCTGGTCGCAAAGCCATTATGTTGGTTTTCTCATGGCATGGCTCATACATGCATTGCGACAACAGAACAAGCAAAGCACAAAAGAAACAAAGTAAAATGCTAAGAAACACAGGGGAAGCAACTACAGCAGGAACTGTAGCAAAACACAGGGGAAGCAACTACAGCAGGAATTGTACGTAGCAAGAGGAACTGAGACTGGTGATTTTAATTGTACCAGTTTTTGAAAACTAAAGACATTTTCTGAAAATGTTCATTTTTAAAATAAAGAATAGTCTAGATAGATAATATAAATGTGTCTGCACTTCAATTTTTTTTTACAGTAAGTGGTTATTTATTTCCTGGTAACATATTACCCTTGCAATTTCAAATAAGCAAATTATGTGCCAAAATCTTCAGATGTGCATATTTCTATTTTGATGTGAATAATACAATTTTCATTTTATTCCTTTTCAACTGTCATATGGTTAGCCACAATACCGGTATGCATAAAATTTAGAAACGGGATATCACTGCGTGTCGTAAGTGAAAATTTTCTAAAGGCTCAGATCAATGAGATGGCTTGGAATTAGAAAGAGACATATATAATTTTACAGATTATCTGAAAATTAACAGATTATCTATAAATTTATGGCAGTCTCTGGTAATAGTCCCATACAGAATGAACAAAAATAATATTGGGAATTAAAAAATATGTTCATTTATTAACACTTATAAATGTTATGACTATAAATATCTATAAGTTTAAGACACTCTTAGGGGTGGTGGTCAGGGATTGTCAATCATTTAGGGGGAAAAAACACACTTCATTTTGTAGAGGGGACTATTATTGTTTTAATAATGCCAAATTTATAGATTTTTACAGACTGAGTGGGTGAGAACTGCTGAATTATATTTGTCCTTAAAATCGCAGCTTAAAATTAATTGATTTACTTACATAATTATTTTATGGGAGTCCATAGAATCACTTAAAAATACCATATATGCAGATAGCTTTGAAATATAGCAGTGGATATCTGCACGACCATCATGTCGATAATATTCTTTATCAGTTTATCAGCATAACTGTCTTGCTGATTATTTTTGTTACTGTATAGCGGGTTAATTCTGCGGGCAAAAAATTCAGTGGTTTGTCCTAAAATGGGCCTAGCTTATTTCTGTGTTGTTGTTTTTTTCTGCGGCCTTCGAGAAAAGCAGGAATTAATTTTTGTGGTTTGCATAAACTGGAAGTAAATTCTATGCATGGGAAATAGATAACGCATTTACTACGTCATAATTAACAACTCAAATGCATATCGTTCTTGTCAGTTATGTCTTGTTAGTATTATCTAGGGCGAAATCTAGGACAGTGAAGTTGGCGCAGCTGATTTATGTTTAAATCTGATTTCTTTTCATTATATTAAGCAAAATATCAAAGTTTATTTTTGCGTCAAAAATCCTGCTGATAGTTTAAATGAGCGGAATTTATTTCTGCGTGACAGCCTCAACCCACAGATTTAGCAGAAATAAAAACCCGCAGAATTAACCCACTATACAGTATTTCCATTACAGTTGTTTAGATTATTTTCATTATTCGCACAATGATCCTGCCTGTAAAGTATTGAGCACAACAATCCTGCCTTGCAAGTCATGCAGATTGTTTTTGTTATCCATTGGACTAAACATACTGCTTACATAATTATGTAAAATTAGTTCAGCTTTTCTGACGTTTTTCCCTGCTTATCACTCCCATAATGCTGATTATTTGACAATCTTTAGCATGCACCATTTGATAAGTTGGCAGGTTTCTCAGAAACTACAAAGCCAAATAATTTCAAACTGCACACATGTCTGTGGCAACATGAGATGACCTTTTAGGTCAAGTTACATAACTCTAGCTTTTATTTTTTCAAAATTATGCCCCTTTTTATCATAGAAATTTTGTGACAGTTTTGCATGTAAGCATGTTTCTCAGCAGTTACTTGACCAAATGTTTTCCGAATATTCCATACGTCTTTGGTGTTAAATGATGACCTCCCATGGCAAGTTTCATAACTCTGACTTACATTTTACCAGAATTATGCCCCTTTTCCTACTTAGAAAATTTTGCTTAAGCTCTTGTATGTAAGCTGGTATTAGGTGGAAGGGCTTGAAATAGTTGAGTGCGTTGTCATCAGGCTGCTTTTGTTACTGTAGTAGAATAGGCTTAAGTTGGTGCTGGTGGGCATGAGGTGTGTTGCAAATTTCATACCTCTCATGAACAGACTCAATCAAACCAAGTCTGCTATCATGTTGCTTGTTGACTTTTTGTGCTTCTAAAGGACATTTTCACTGATTTTATAAGTCATCTTGGTGCATTTAAGTCTATTGCATTTTTGTTTACCTTTGCAATATACCATACCATTAATCAACTGTGATTGACTTATCACTTAGTCGCTAATACACAGCAGGATTATTCAGCATTGATTGAATTAACACTTCTTATATGCAACTATTGCTACGTACTTCTCTTGTGGCAATCATATTTTTTTAGTAAAGTTTCATATTCAATACTTAGAATACTTAGAATTGTGAATCAACGAATTTTCTAAAATAATAGATAAAAGAGTGATAAATTCTGTTTTATTTAGTTATACAAAACCCTCCTCCTAACTTTGACGAATGGAAAAGATTCAACAGTTAAGGGAATAATTGAAAAAAAAAAGTCATTTGGAAGATCTGTTGGCCTTGATCAAATTTTGCAGGGCTGATGTTCCAGGTTTTTTTTTTTTGCTGTTTTGGGAACATAGCCTATACCCCCAAAATTGGGAATTTTGACGCATAAATGTTCCAGATTGGGAAATATTAAGTCCCATAGGATACAGTAAGGATGTGTTTAAGCACTTTCTCATACACTTGTTTCACATTGTACAACCTCTTTAACATACTGCCATTACAAAATTGTCCATAATTTGGTCAATGTTTGTGCAGTTTTGGTGATTTTTTTTTTTCAGAATGTTGATTGGGAATTTTTGCAGTCATTTTGGGAAAAAAACGTACTTTTTGGCATTGGGAATATAGCCCAATAACGGCTATAAAAACGGCCCCAAAAAAAACCCTGTGTTCTGTAGTCCAATGGTGCTCCTCAGATTTGTCAAGCATATTGCTCATGTGCAGTGGATGACCCTATTGATTGTACAGAAGAGGGTGTACATGTATATTTTTTTAATCAGTGAGTGACAATTTCTGTCTTGTCGATCTAACAGTGTTTGTTGAACAGTAAACCGTTTGGTTTCTAATCAATAACTAGACTTTACTAGAGAATTGAAGCAATACATGGCCAAACTTCATAGGATTATATGACTGTGTTCAGTAGATACTTGTTGTTTCAGAGGTCAGTAGGTCAAATGTCAGGGACTAGTTTCTAATTATCAGTATCTGGTAAATGTTTAGGTCTCGATCTGGCCTGAAAACTTTATAGCATGATTTCCTGTAGACAGTAGATAACCCCAGTCATTTTTTGAGGTCTAGAGTTGTTGTCTCCAACAGGCTGTAATGGGAGGCATATGTGTTTTACAAACTGCTTTTGTTTGAGAAGTATTTGACCATGGACTTGCAAAACTTTGAAGGCACATTGCCATTTGGCATAACATGACCCCTAATCAGTTTGAGATCAGTGGGTCACTGTGACTGTTAGTATTAAAGACCTGCTCCAGTCCTACCTTTTAACATTAAATTGTCACTGAAAAAGCATGAAAATCCTGACTATGAACTATGAAATAAAGTGTGGCGCGTGGCCGTTAACTGTTACCTATTGTAATCATGGGTTGCATACACACAATAGAATTTGAATAGCCGCGGAGCAGGGCTTTACAAGAACATTCACCATGTGGACTTCTCTTGATTTATGATGCTCAGACTTAATAATCACACTGCTTCAGGTGTGTTTTGCTTCTTACATTAGTACTCTTTTGTGATTTAGTTTAATAACACATGTAATTGTTCAGTCTTACTTTCAGAGGTTTTATGTTGTGGGATCCAACAATACAGAAACTACCTTTCGTGTGCTGAAGATTGACCGTACAGAGCCAAGAGAACTGCATATACATGATGATAAAGTAAACCTTTCGTATAGGATGAAATTTTCATTAACTGCATATATATACTTGATGTTGAAGTATATTTTCTTTGATAGAAAGAATTTAACAAATATCTTTATGATTAAGATATATGTACCATGAATATCAGTGAATGAACACTGTGACACACTGCATGTATGATGATATCGCTACAATACACATTGAAAAACACCAAGCTGATTTATATAATAGTAAATTTTGTTCTAACATACTGGTTCTAAGTAATAGTGTTCAGTCGGGCCTTCTTTTGGGAGTTTCCATTTTGCTTTATCGTACATAAATATATCATAGTAAAACAATGAATTTGTTTCATAAGGTTAATGAAAATTAAATTCACATGCTGAGGCTTTGCTTACATTGGGGACAAACTTCTGTTTTTAAAACTGGTATTTATTTGCAATTTACATTTGAAGACTCGTATTGACAAGTTCTTGTTTTGCAGAGAAGTTATTAATTTTTTTTCAGCATGTATACAGCAAGCTTGAAATAATGAACTTGTTGACAACAATAGAATCTGGTAACCGTACAACAACAAAACAAAAACAGCAGTCTACTGGCCTCACCAGAAGTGTCTCAGCCTATGGTATTGTTGGTAAGTTGTTGAAAAAATCTGAAAAAAAAATGTTGGGTTTTCCTATTGTAAAGTGGAGGGATTTATTTTTGTTATATTCATTCAGCTGTCAGTAGTCTAGAAAATAAATGCATGTGAATGTGATAGTATTATAGTAAAGTCATTCTAAGATATCAGTCGTCATATACGGCAGATATTGTGCTGTGTACACCAGTTACTGGCACAGTTTCAAAAATAGTGAACAAATTGTCTGAATTTCCATGCTGAGTAAGGCATAAGAATTAGTGTCATTCATTTAACATGGGTAAAAGAATACAGAGGTGTTAATTGGTGATTCTTAATTTTTTTGTTTAATTTTTAAAGTAATTTTGACAATGGCACTGTTCATTTATGTACTTGCTTTGTTATAATGCAAGTGATATTTTTTCCTTCTACTAGTGCTCTAATATGTAAAAAAATCACCAATTTTCAGACTATTGCAAAAGTAGTACTGTTCTAATATAACAACACTAAGTCTTACAGTTCATTTGTATAGCCCTTATCATGCTGGACATGATTGATTCTGCCTTTGCGACCACAGGTGGCAGTAACGTACCTAGGATACAGTATGGGTCCATGAGCCACATACTCTTAAATATATTCAACTATGAAACACTCTTTTTTCTTGAGATTCTGTATTTGAAGTTTCTATCTAAGGTTTTGTGAAGTTTCTAGAGGGGTACTATATGGTGCTGATCACAAAGAGAAGTAAAGTAGCTCTGATTGGAGGCCATACTATATACAAGATAGAAGACACAGTCATGCAATATATACCTAACGATGGAGTCCGATACACACACCCTGATGAGCCTAGGTATGTACATATTGATGAAGTATTTACTTAATGCTAGAGTCCGATACACACACCCTGATGAGCCTAGGTATGTACATATTGATGAAGTATTTACGTAATGCTAGAGTCCGATACACACACCCTGATGAACCTAGGTATGTACATATTGATGAAGTATTTACCTAATGCTAGAGTCCCATACACACACCCAGATGAACCTAGGTATGTATATATTGATGAAGTATTTACCTAATGCTAGAGTCTGATACACACACCCAGATGAACCTAGGTATGTATATATTGATGAAGTATTTACCTAATGCTAGAGTCTAACACATACGTGCATGTTAATGCAGTACTTACCTAATGCTAAAGTTGGATACCTCTCCCTGATTAGCCTAGGTATGTACATATAGTTGCAGCACTCCATGAAGATCCTAGATCTGTCCTGAATTAGTTAATTAATTATTGTATTAGTGTCCTGAATTAGTTAATTAATTATTGTATTAGTGTCCTGAATTAGTTAATTAATTATTGTATTAGTGTCCTGAATTAGTTAATTAATTATTGTATTAGTGTCCTGAATTAGTTAATTAATTATTGTATTAGTGTATACCTGTTTATGGACTCGGTTACACAATTTCGGAAGAGCCTAGTTTTGTACATACTGATATAGCATATTCATAATGGCAGAGTAATGTTAAAGGCATTATAAAAGATCTGTCAAAGAAAGTGAAATTTGTTTTTTTCCCGGCTGCACTGTGTAATATAATTTTTGTGTTTTACAGATATGTAAAAATGTTTCAGAGTGTAGATCTTTCAAGCAATTTCTACTTTAGGTAAGCAAATTACTAATTTAGAATTAAAGGTTACTTTTAATTCCTGTGATGGATTTCAACCAACTTTGGCTTGAAGAATCCTTTACATGTATGGATCAGAATTGCCAGATGTGTTTAATGTTTCCTTAAAATGTTAAGCATATATTATCTTGTTATGTTTTGGTCTTTTGAGATGATGGAGTCCATTTAGTGTAGATTTCCACTTAAGTTGGTCCTATTTTATACATTTCATTACTTCTCAAGGATAGACCGTTATGACAAGTCTGCTAGTTATTTGCTTGGTTGTATTGTATGCTTTCAATGCATCTTCTTAGATTTTAGGGGCCTCTGTGGGCGAGGAGTTAAAGTTTGCTGATTTCGAATAACTTGCCCCTCATTGCTGTTGGCGCTAAACCTCACTTGGGGTGTAGAATTCTGTCAGATGAGGAAGGGATCCATCTGGCTTATGGAAGGTCAGTGGTTCTACCCAGATGCTAATATGCTTTTGAAATAATGCCCTGCCTTCCTATTCCATTAAAAGCTGGAAAGCTGTCATAGGTGGGGGGAATAAAATTAACCCAACAGAAGAAGTAAAAATGTGGGATCATTTCTATTTTCCTTTTGTACTGTTAAACCTGTGCAGTAAACTTTATGAACAGAGAACACTGCTCTACACACCTACACACCAATTGTTACTTGTGCAGTTCGGACATTTCCAGCATCAAATCAACTTGTTTTATGAGTATACAACAGTGTTCCCACCGGCATTTAAAGTTGGGGGTGAAAACTGAGTTTTTCTTGCATTTTTGCACCCCCTCACTAAGTGATATATAACAGCTGTCTCCAAAACAGGGGGTGCAAAGTACCATTCTGAGGGTGAAAAACCCCCATTTGGGGGTTTCTGGGAACACTGTACAATTTCATGTGTTGGACCAAAACAGCTGTATCATATGTGATACAAGTTTGTGGATGTTTACTCTAGGTTAAAGTAGATGGGAATTTTACATTTGCACTTGAGGATTTAAGTTTATTGACTGACACAATCCCGACACCCATGAAAAATAGTCCCCCAAAATGTAAATTATTTCACAGTATATACCACCTGCTTTGTGTTTCAGTTACAGCTATGACCTGACTCACACATTGCAGTATAACATGGAACCTGTTGTCAACCCTGAATGTAACATTCCTACTGATAGATATACTGACCACAGTACTGAAACTGCTGCACAAGCCAAGACTGATAGCAACACAACAATACCTGCTGTAAAAGATAGTGATAGTAAATCCATACATGGCTGTGGTAAAGATTGTACAATGTTTTCTTTTTCCTATTCAGGGTCATTGTTTTGAGTTATTTTTAACCTTGTTGGCTTCATTTTCCTTGCTACTGAACATACTTCTTCCCATCTGAAAGGTCTCAAAACAGAATTTTTGACTGCATGACTTGTGTTGTGATATGAAATCATTTTTTTTGCTGTTCTAAGACTTTATAAATATAATGAAAAACTAAGTGAGCCATGCCATGAGAAAACCAACATAGTGGGTATGCGACCAGCATGGATCCAGACCAGCCTGCACATCCGCGCAGTCTGGTCAGGCTCCATGCTGTTCGCTTTTAAAGCCTATTGGAATTGGAGAAACTGTTAGCGAACAGCATGGATCCTGACCAGACTGCGCGGATGCGCAGGCTGGTCTGGATCCATGCTGGTGGCATACCCACTATGTTTGTTTTCCCATGGCATGGCTCAAGTTATGATTCACCATGGTTTAACTTTTTTTTCCAAGTACTGAACATTTTATTTATTTTTTTTCTTAAAAATTCATGTGAAAATTATTTGATCTCCTTGAAAATTCCCCAACCACCCCACACCTTCTCAGAGGGACCTGGCTGCATTTTCCACTATTTAAAGATTAACTTTGTTTTAGATGGAATCTCTTCTGTTTTCACCTGACTATTACATATTTGACACTATAGCAAGTTGATATGTAAATAACATGGACCGTGAGGTCCAATCAGAAGGTGATAATTGACTGAAGACGTCATTCACACCCCCATCCTATGAATCATTATAGACTTTAAGTCAATAATTGAGTTCAAGTCTCAGATTTTGACATGGATGTGTTACAGGAAATTAACATATGCATGACACTCCTAAACTTCTTGGTGTAGCAGGGCTTTCTCAGGGGGTTTTGGGAAAAAGGCCCCTGGTCATATTGGGAATTTTTAACGCGGTAAATTGTCAAATTTGGGAAAATATACTGACAAATTAAGTGAGTTTTTAATTAATATATATTAGTTTAAATCTTCAGTTTCAAATGTTACTGGTAGACAGTATCCCCTTGTGAAATTTTGAGATTTTTTTTTTCAGGATTGTGTTCCAATATTGCCTAAAAATACAGTAACTCTTTATTTGTCATGCTAAAGTTTTTGTTTACAGTTTGTTTTCACCAAAGTTATAACTGAAAATATCCAAAAAGTAGAATGGCAAAGTGCGTGTATTTTCGAGTGTAAAAACTGGATCGCGAAAATATGTGACAATTGATTTTAATGGTATAAGAACTACCTGTCAAAATGTTTTGGGTACTTAATTCAATTAATATTTGTGTTTTTATGCATTTTGAGAGGGTTTTGCATACAAATCATACATTTCTTCAGCAAAATGTTGTAATTATTTTTTGCCGAGGTTGCAGACGGTCGTGTTACTAAAAATAGAAATGAGTTGGTTTTTCCAACATTTTGTTTGATGTACTTGGCAAACAAAACTAATTGTGCAAGAATTATTATTGAAAAACAGAAAGTAACTGATTTCAGTTGGGAAATTTTTCATTGGATTGGGAATTTTTTGCTCCAGATTGGGAAAAATAGAGCATATTTGGCATTGGGAATGGGGCCGAATATCGGCCCCTTGAGATAGGGTGGAAAAGCCCTGTGTAGGAACCTTCCCATTAAATGTCAAGTACTGACTTTTCAAGATGAAGTTAGAAAGGTTTAAATTCCTCCTTAACCACGCTGTGTGTGTTGATCGTCTACCATTATTTCCTGGTAGAAACTGTGGCACATTTCTTATATAATTTTTTCACTTATGTACTATACCAGTTGAAAGGTTTCAGCCAATCAGCAGCTTGATCAACTTGTCCTATGAGCAGAAAGTCAGCTTTCATTTAAATATGAACACAGTTATGAAAAACTTAAATTTTTTCATAAGGTAAATAACTTACATAAGGATATTAATCCTTATCTTACTGGACACGATTGGTTCTGCCTTTACGACCAGTGCAGATCAAGATCAGCCTGCACTTCCATGCAGTCTGATCATGATCTGCACTGTCTGCCATTCAGTCAGTACTTTTTTGGTATGCACCCCTTTTAACAGTTAATGGTGCTGTCCATATTGAATGATGGACAAGTTCATTATAGAAATTTAGCAGGGTAAGGGTTAAATATTTAGTAAATGAATATCACAAGTAGCAGTCTTTGATGTGTTTCGATCTCAACAAGTACTTTTCTTCTGCGTCTTCAGTATGGCAAGATAGATTATTATCATTCAGAAGAAAACATTTTTCAGAAGTTTTGCTGGAAGGCTTTCTTTTGATAATTACTTTAGTGCATGCATAATAACCTACCAGATGAACAGAAAAAGAGTTTTGTGACTGTCAGACTTCTGATGGATGAGAATGCTCTTCATGTGTTTAACTTAAAAGTTATATTTAAAGACAGTATTTCCCCTTTCAGCATAGAATTAAACCTACACCCGGGATACAGTAAAAAATGGACAAAAACGGTTGTAAATAGAAAGTACTGCATATACTTATTGATAAAACTGGACTTTTAAAGTCTCTGAAATCAGTATTTCTTTCTGGCCACAGCTGTTGGGAGGAAACCCAATTTGGAATGTAGTATTATTTCATATGAGAAAGCCATCCAGCAGACTATTAGATTGATTGTTTTACTCTTGTACACAACTGTGGTCAAGTAATATCTGGTAGGGCACATTGGGTCTTCAGCCATTAATTATAGATGAAAAGTTGCCAAATTACTTAAGATTGTGTCAACCAAATAAAGCCAAAATTCTTCAGACTGAGGTCTAACTGTTGATTATTTTACAGATTTTGAGGTATATGGTGTGAAGACAAAACCTGAGACACGCTATATCTGGAATAAGCACCTTACTGATGTATTCGGGAAAGAGGCTCATCCTGACTGGGTGTTACATCTTGTGTATGGCTTCATAGCACAGTGCAGTATCCTTTTTGATTGGTCCTTTGCACAGAACTACTGCCACACATATTCTAGTGACACTTTGTGAATAAAATAACTATAATGTAGATGTTATTTACTTTTCTTCAGCAATGGTCAAAGAATGGCAGAATTGAGGGTCCTTATTTTCTTTGATCTGGTGTTTTAGCAAATTGTACTAAGAGACCAAATCTGTTAAGCGACCACATTTTAGAAGTCCCTTGAGTGATCTTTAATACAGTGGCTACTGTATAATAATTGTTTTTTTGTGTTGATTTGCTTTGAAATCCATCTCACTCATTCTTATAAGAAAGTTACTTACATCTGTAACTTAACTGATAATATTTTTTTTCTGTGATAGAAAATTTCAAAAAAGATATTCTTGAAGTGAATACACAAAAAACTGCGAAATCAGTAAGTGTATAAGGATATAATCTACTATAATATTGCTGTAAATCACTGAAAAAAGGTATGAAATTAATCCTTAACTTATGTAATAAAGATCTGTACATATATGGCAAGTCAGTCTATGTTACACTTATAGCAAGGAGATCCAATGAGTTTGCTGGTACTAGATTTCTAAAACGAGGAGCAAATAGCCAGGTAGGTGCTCAGTTTATTTTGCTGCTTCCCAAATATGAAAAAAAGAGAGAAAAATAATAACAAAAAGTAAACCGAATCATTATATATAAAAATTGCATAAAAATGGAAAGAAAACTCAACATTTAGAAATTTACGTAGTGACACTTGGAAAACTTTGTTCTAAGCACTTGACTGTAACATGAACAGATGTTGTTCGAAATTATTTTTAAATACTTGTCATGTCCAGGATTCCTTAATTTCAGCAGATATTTTATTCCAAATATTAACACTGAAGTAGGAGAATGAATCTTTAAGGACGTATGCTAGATTTGGGTCGAAATTTTTCCCAATAACAGAATTTCTTCAAACTTTGGATATTGAAGGACAATCATCTAAGAAACAAAAATATGCAATAAAAATCATAAGTCACCAGTATTGAAAAAGAGTTATCTGCCCTTGAAAATGGCATTTCCTCAATGTTAAGGTCAAGAGTGGCTACTTAAATTTGTCCAATTTCCTGTTTAACCCTTAGCCTGCTGGCGGCGAGTGATTCTGCCTTTGCGACCAGTGCAGACCAAGATCAGCCTGCATATCCGTGCAGACTGATCATGGTCTGCACTGTTCGCCATTCAGTCGGTATCTTTTTGGTAAGCACCCCTTTTAACAGTTAATTGTACTGTCCAAATTGAAAGGTGGACAAGTTCATTATAGAAATTTAGCAGGGTAAGTTTGGTTGTTTTTGGTTTAACGCCGTTTTTCAACAGTATTTCAGTCATATAATGGCGGGCAGTTAACCTAACCGGTATTCCTGGATTCTGTACCAGTACAACCTGTTCTCCGCAAGTAACTGCCAACTTCCCCACATGAATCAGAGGTGGAGGACGAATGATTTCAGACACAATGTCTTTTATCAAATCATCAAGGAGAACATACGCCCCGTCAAGGGATCGAACTCATGACAGCGCGATCCATAGACCAACGCTCTCCCTACTGAGCTAAGCGGGCGGGCTCTTCTAGCAGGGTAAAGGTTAAACTGCTATAATAACAGTAATATACATTTTCCACTCAGAACTTTACGTGCAATTTTTGATTTTGATATGCACTCAGTTATTCATCAATACGTCATAAAGACGGGTATTATGACGGGTCCTATGAACACATTATTGATTGTACTTTCCTTACATTAGGGTGCTGTAGCAAATGAAGTGGAGACGGAACAGATTGTGTATGACACTTCTGTAACGCACCTACACAAGAGTAAGATCACATCCTTTGTACAGATGAGAGGATCTATACCAGTGTACTGGTCTCAGGATATCTCAAAAATGGTGCCTAAACCTGTTATACAACGTAAGTTCAGTTTGCTGTAATAATACTTCATTATAATTTTATTATTCCTCTTCTTTAAAGCATTTTAAACCATAAAAGATAAAAGGTAAGAGTAGATCTCCAGGAAGCACAGAGCACCCCAAACACAGCCATAGACAAAACCTTGTTTGTCATGTCTTTGAGCTTGTATAGAAAAAAAGTTCAAATAGTGTTGGTGTTTGTGGAAATTCCACAATTAAGTCCGATTCAGAAAATAGACTTCCTTCCACATGGTCCTTAAAATTTGAAATTTATGTTTCTTTGAAAGAGCTGTTTTGGCCCAAACCACAAACTTTTATGCCAGGAAAATTAACCTTTAGCCTGCTGGCGGCAAGTGATTTTGCCTTTGCGACTAGTGCAGACTTAAGATAAGCCTGCACATCCATGCAGTCTGATCAAAGTCTGCACTGTTCACTATTCAGTCAGTAAATATTAAGTAAACACCCCTTTGAATCATAAGTGGTTCTGCCCAAATTGAATGAGAGACCGGTTCAGTTAAGAAATTCAGCAGGGTAAGGATTAAATGATTTAACAGCATTTTACTTTCTTTCAGCTTATCAGAAAATGTTCATTTTGTTTGAGGCATCAAAATTTTTGTCAACAAACTAAAAAGATTTTACTTGCTTTCAGTTGATCAGAGGGACCCATACTTTGCCACTGCAGGGATACATTTTAACAAGTGTCTGTACAGATATGGCGCGCCAGTACTACTGCTTAACCTTGTAAAGGTAGAAAATACTCCATTACTCTTTTGTTGTAATTAGCATATCTGGTTTTCGTATTGTCTGAATTTTGAAAAATATCTGAAAGGTATTGGTGTTTATTGATAGTCAGTGTTGGTGTTGGCATTGGTCAAACTTTTTGTTTCTGTCCACCCACTTTCTTTGAATACTATTTAAGCAAAAGCTTTGAAAATTTATACACTTGTTATGTCTCCCTCATGTAGTGAGGGAGATATTGATTTAGTGCTGTCTGTCCAGTTGTCCATCCATCTGTCTGTCTGTATGTCACAAAGATTGTCTAAGTAACTCCTGCGACACCAATGGAGGGATTTACACCAAACTTCACAGAGTTATCATTGCCAAACCTGGCTGTGCATATTATTGACATTTTTTGGTTCCATGATTTTCAGCAAAGTAATGGCCCTTGATTCATCAAATTTTATTTCTCTTATATTATTTGGTGGATCTGTGCCAAACCTTGCAGCTCCAATCATTGCCATGTCTATGCAGATTTTCGGCATTTTCCAATTTGTCGATTTTTAGCACAGTTATGGCTCTTGATTCAACAGATTGATGTTTTGCGCCACTTCTCTTATATATCAGGCAGATTTCCAGCAAACCTTGAAGGAGTGATCAGTGCTAAGCCTAGTTATACATAGTTATCAGCATGTTCAGGTTGATTGATTTTCAGTTATGACCCTTGATTTGTCAAATTTTTACCTTGTCTGAGCAACTGTTCTGATACCACCAAGACGAAATACGAATTATAATGTTATTTTATCATCTATTTCTCTCATGACATTACCTTGATGTAAATCAACAGAGTTATTTGAGGTTGGAATTATTGTAGCTTTTTGGAGTATTAATTTCTCATGAGAATGGTTGTTATTTCTATATATTTTAAATACGTTGTGATAGCATCATTGCTCATAAGATGGTGTTGTTATTTTTTCTATCAAAAGTCCTGTCTTCAGTGGTAGACTCATGTCTTTAGTGATAAAGTACAGTCTTTAGTAAAAAAAGTCCTGTCTTCAGGACTTCTTTGCCCCCTTGGTAAAAAAATCTGGGAAAATCTCAGAATAATCTGGATGTTTCAAGAGGAAGTATTTCTGTACTTGTGCAAAGTAAAATGTACTTAAGGTATTAGACCAATAATAGTGTACCTCCTTTTGAAGAGTATTCAATTCCTACTATAAATCTACTTTGACTTAAATTTTTCAAGTGGGCATAGGTTCAAGCCCCACTGGGACCCAATTTTTTTTCCTTATATTCCTTTTTTCCAAGTAAGTTTTTACTTGTTTTTCAAGACTTATTATTCATTTATTGTACAAAAGTGGAAATTTTTCATTTGATAAGCGATTTCTTGCTGTTCAAAGTGAATTTACCTCTGAAACAGAAGGGGACAGAATTAGACATCTTAGAAAATACTGAGTTACATGCGGTTAAAGTTCTCTATTTTGCCTTTACTCTTTAGATTATATATTGTGGAAGAAATGTCGGTAGGTTTTACTTCTGCCCCAAGGTTATTAGCTCACCTGAGCCAAAGACTTAAGGTGAGCTTTTGTGATCACATGATATCTATTGTCTGTCGTCCGTCGGTGTGTGCCTGCATCCGTTGTCGTCTGTCAACATTTTCCTTCAAACAAAATCTCCTCTGAAACCACTTGGCCGAATTTAAAGAAACTTCACAGGAATGATCCTTGGGTGGTCCTCTACCAAAGTTTTTCGCTCACCAGAGCCAAAGGCTCAGGGTGAGCTATTAGGATCACTCACGGTTCGGCGTCCGTTGTCCGTAAACTTTTACTTCAAATGACATCTCCTCATAAACCGCTAGGCCAATTTCATCCAAACTTCACAGGAATGTTCCTTGGGTGAAGCTCTACAAAAACTTTTCAAAGAATTGAATTCCATGCAGAACTCTGGTTGCCATGGCAACCGAAAGGAAAAACTTTAAAAATCTTCTTCTCAAAAACCAGAAGCCCTAGAGCTTAGATATTTGGTGTGAAGCATTGCCTAGTGGACCTCTACCAGATTTGTTCAAATCATGACCCCGGGGTCAAAATTGACCCCGCCCCAGGGGTCACTTGATTTTACATAGAAAAATCTTTAAAAATCCTCTTCTCAAAAACCAGAAGTCCTAGACCTTAGATATTTGACATGTAGCATTGCCTAGTGGACCTCTACTAAAGTTGCTCAAATCATATTATTATTATACCAGATTTATATAGCGCCCTTTTCATGATCAATTTCACATTCAAAGGCGCTTTACATAGTTCAAATGCAGCCACACAGGGGGCATAATTCATCCTCTACTAGTACAGACACAGAGCAATCTGACCAGAGGGACAGAGTCAGACAAAGCCTCCACGACAGAGAGATCAGAAATCAGATACAGGCTTGTCCGGCTAACTTAGCCTAGCTCGTTGCGAATAGACAGCCTGGTTCTTTAACATGCCCAGTGTATAGCACTGATACAAGCAAGGATTGCCTGGGTTCCTGACCAGTACACCTCTAGTTGGGTGGGAAACACTGAAAAGCATTTCTGAAAATTCCCAAGTAGCTGCCAGGGATTGAACCCCCGACCTCAGGATTGGAAGGCCAGTGTGCAAACCACTGAGCTATCCGTCATGACCCCGGGGTCAAAATTAACCCCGCCCCAGGATTCACTTGATTTTACATAGATTTCTAAAGGAAAATCTTCAAATTTTTAAAAAAAATAAACCAGAAGGCCTAGAGCTTAGATATTTGACATGTAGCATTGCCTAGTGGACCTCTACAAAATTTGTTCAAATCATGACCCCCGGGGTCACTTGATTTTACATAGGAAAATCTTCAAAAATTTTCTAAAAATAAACCAGAAGGCCTAGAGCTTAGATATTTCACATGTAGCATTGCCTAGTGGACCTCTACAAAATTTGTTCAAATCATGACCCCCAGGGTCAAATTGACCCCGCCCCATGGGGTTACTTAATTGTACATAGAAAAATCTTCAAAATTTTCTAAATATAAACCACAAGGCCTAGAGCTTAGATATTTGACCTGTAGCATTGCCTAGTGGACCTCTACAAAATTTGTTCAAATCTTGACCCCCAGGGTCAAATTGACCCAGCCCCAGGGGTCACTTGATTTTACATAGGAAAATCTTCAAAAAAATTCTAAAAAAAAACCAGAAGGCCTAGATCTTAGATATTTAACATGTAGCAATGCCTATTAGACTTCTACAAAATTTGTTCAAATCATGACCCCCGGGATCAAATTGACCCCGCCCCATGGGGTTATTTGATTGTACATAGAAAAATCTTCAAAATTGTCTAAAAATAAACCAGAAGGCCTAAAGCTTAGATATTTGACATGTAGCATTGCCTAGTGGACCTCTACAAAATTTGTTCAAATCTTGACCCCCAGGGTCAAATTGACCCAGCCCCAGGGGTTACTTGATTGTACATAGGGAAATCTTCATAATTTTGCTAAAAATAAACCAGAAGGCCTAGATCTTAGATATTTAATATGTAACATTGCCTTGTAGACTACAACAGATTTTGTTCAAATCATGACCCCCGGGATAAAATTGGCCCCGCCCCAGGGGTCACTTGATTTTACATAGGAAAATCTTCAAAAATTTTCTAAAAATAAACCAGAAGGCCTAGAGCTTAGATATTTCACATGTAGCATTGCCTAGTGGACCTCTACAAAATTTTTTCAAATCATGACCCCCGGGGTCAAATTGACCCCGCCCCATGAGGTTGCTTGATAGTACATAGAAAAATCTTCAAAATTTTCTAAAAATAAACCAGAAGGCCTAGAGCTCTACAAAATTTGTTCAGTTCATGACCCCCGGGCCTTGAGCTTAGATATTTGACATGTAGCGTTGCCTAGAGGACCTCTACAAAATTTGTTCAAATCATGACCCCCGGGGTCAAAATTGACCCCACCCCAGGGGTCACTTGATTTTACATGGGAAAATCTTCAAAATATTTCTAAAAATAAACCAGAAGACCTAGATCTTAGATATTTGACATGTAGCATTGCCTCGTAGACTTCTACAAAACTTGCTCAAATAATGACCCCGGGGTCAAATTGACCCCGCCCCATGGGGTTACTTGATTGTACATAGAAAAACCTTCAAAATTTTCTAAAAAATAAACCAGAAGGCCTAGAGCTTAGATATTTGACATGTAGCATTGCCTAGTGGACCTCTACAAAATTTGTTCAAATCTTGAACCCCTCAGGGTCAAATTGACCCAGCCCCAGGGGTTACTTGATTGTGCATAGGGAAAACTTCATAAATTTGCTAAAAATAAACCAGAAGGCCTATAGATCTTAGATATTTGATATGTAACATTGCCTAGTAGACTTCTACAAACTTTGTTCAAATCATGGCCCCCAGGGTAAAATTGGCCCCGCCCCAGGGGTTACTTGATTGTACATCGGAAAATCTCCCCAGAAATTTCTAAAAATCATCAGTTTGACGTTTGAAACATGTATCTCATATTTCTCAGGTGAGCGATCCAGGGTCATCATGACCCTCTTGTTCAAATGATGTTGTTCCAAGCCGAACTCTGGTTGCCATGGCAACCCATTGGAAATTTTCAGCTCACCTGAGCCAAAGGCTCATGGTGAGCTTTTGTGACCGTTCAATGTCCGTCGTGCGTCGTCCGTCCGTCAACATTTCCTAAAAATATCTTGAAAACCACTAGGCAGAATTACACCAAACTTCACAGGAATGATTCTTGGATGGCCCCCTTTCAAAATTGTTCAAAGAATTGAATTCCATGCAGAACTCTGGTTGCCATGGCAACCAAAAGGAAAAACTTTAAAAATCTTCTTGTCAAAAACCACAGGGCCTAGGGCTTTGATATCTGGTGTGTAGCATCATCTAGTGGTCCTCTACCAAAATTGTTCAAATTATCCCCCTAGGGTCTAATATGGCCCCGCCCAGGGGGTCAATTGGTTTATATAGACTTATATAGGGAAAACTTTGAAAATCTTCTTGTACAAAACCACATGGCCTAGGGCTTTGATATTTGGTATGTAGCATCATCTAGAGGTCCTCTACCAAGATTGTTCAAATTATTCCCCTAGGGTCAAATATGGCCTCGCCCCGGGGGTCCCAAGTTTTACATAGACTTATATAGGAAAAAAAGTTAAAAAATCTTCTTGTCTGAAACCACAACACTTAGATGTTTGATATTTGGCTTGTAGCATTGTCTTATGGTCCTCATCCAAAATTGTTCAAATTGTACGCCTTGGGTGCAAAGAGGCTCTGCCCTAGGGGTCCCAAGTTTTATATAGACTTATATAGGAAAAAACTTTAAAAATCTTCTTATCTGAAACCATATGACCTAGGCTTTTGATATTTGGTATGATGCATTGTCTAGTAGTCCTCTACCAAAATTTTTCAAATTATGCCCCTGGGGTTAAAAGAGGCCCTGCCCCGGGGGTCCCAAATTTTACATAGACTTATATAGGAAAAAACTTTAAAAATCTTCTTGTCTGAAACCACAAGACCTGTAAAGAGCAAAGTTGAACTTATTTTAGAATTTTCACAGTATCTTTGATTGGATTGGTAAATGTTGATGACTTCCTACAGTTTGTAGATGTCAGTGAGCGAATCATTCACACCAGATGAAATATTTGCTACCAACTTGTGTCAACCAGGGGCTTTACGTAAGTCAACCAGGGGCTTTACATAAATGCTGTGTAAATGAGTTTTATCACATGCTTTTCTTCAGTTGATTAGCATTTCCAAATAGGGAAATATCATGTTTGGCATTTTCATACTGTAAAATCCCATGCATAATACACACTGGTGTATTAAATATGCAACTAGTTTCAGCCTAATATCCTTTTAGAAAACAATTTGGCATAATCCTGGCATCGTCCCCCATCAAAAAATTCTTTGTCAGTTTTGAGAAAGATAAAATTTCTCAATAATGAAATTATAATCTATGCTCTCCTGTTTAATATCCAGTCTAGAGTGACAAGAGACTCACTGCCGAATTATTTTGTTGTTTTCTGAATTTATTGAACATAGTTTACTTGTTTGTAAGCTTTATTTGTAGTCGCCATTTTTAACCCATTTAAGTGACTCCTCCAGAGGACCATAGCTGAGTGAATGTGAGTTGGAGGATAATATAAGATACAGAAGCTGCTGCAATTCCAGAAATTTCACAGGGTCTTTAATGTGCCAGATGTAAAGCACCCCATGCACAGGAGTCCCCAGAGATATTGGATTAATTGTTAGTAATATTAAGTTGGAGGGAGAGGGGTGGGGGGGGTGTCAAGTTTTTGTGGCAGGCGCTAGGCATTATTAATGGTTAGGAAGGTAGATTGAGCCGCCTGACTATGGCTAATCTTTACCTCGGCAGTTGTATTGTTTTCTTAATTTTTATGTTTGTATATTTTTTTCCACTGTATATACATATATGTTTCAATTTGGTGACATACTATTTACACGTAAATCAAACATACACCACAAACATTCTTCCCACAAACATATTCAAATTTGCACCACTTTTCGGCAAGCTTTATCACATATATGCAGGTATAATTGATGAATAAAAATAACACAAGTATTTCAGAACTTATCCTCGGCCAGCACAAGCTTTAACCAAGAGCCATTCAAAATAAAACAATTAGTTTCCAAAACTCGGAACAAAATATATATTCGAAACAATTCATAACAGCAGCAGAAATTCAATTTATACACCTCTAAAACTAAACAAAGAGCCCATCAATAGACTAATTCAAACAACCAACCAAATTATTAACAACAGATTCACCAAAAGAACCAACAATTCAAACTGCTCATAAGCAAAGTATCAACTTGAAAACAATACCACAACCAAACAATCAAAAATCAAATTATTCGCTGAACAAATCAACAATTATGTACAATGAAATGTATGCCACCAATCTCCAAGAAACAAATCTTTACTTCAATAACCGAGCCGCAAATTGACTCCAACTAACTTTAAACTGCATGTATAGCATGTGACTTTCTCTTGCTACAGTGCGAACAAAACTGATTAACTCTCATAAAATTGTATAAAATTCCAGCTTATCTTTCAACAGTTCTGATATTTGGCCCAGTTACCATGCTCTGTCTCTACTTCAGCGGTTATTTTATTTGGAACGTTTAACAATCCGTATGATATAGCGACATGTTAATACAGGTTAACTTTTTTTCTGCTGCCGATAAAGCTGCTATATAATATGTATTTATAACACATGGTTTAGTGGCGTTTTGATTAAGCAACAAAGAGTTATTCTGACGGGGGCTCAAACTCAAAAGCCCTAGTATAGTAGTTACCACTGGACCACTGTCAGCCTATGTAGCCTGATCCTCATTGTCTGTTTTTTCAGAGGCGGGAGAAACGTCGACATGAAAGTCAGTTGTGTGATGAATACAAGGAGTGTAAAACATACCTTAATCAGTTTTTACCACCTGATAAACAAATGGTCTATATTGGCTTTGATATGGCACACTATACAAAAAAGTAAGTTTCCTTTTAACTCTTATCTGGCACACTATACAAAGAAAGTAAGTCTCCTTTTGTCCCAGATATGGCACACTATACAAAAAAGTAAGTTTCCTTTTGGCCCAGATATGGCACACTGTACAAAAAAAGCATGTTTCCTTTTGGCTGAGATATGGCACACTACACAAAGAAAGTAAGTCTCCTTTTGGCCCAGATATGGCACACTGTACAAAAAAGTAAGTCTCCTTTTGGCCCAGATATGGCACACTGTACAAAAAAGCAAGTTTCCTTTTGGCTGAGATATGGCACACTATACAAAGAAAGTATGTCTCCTTTTGGCTGAGATATGGCACACTATACAAAGAAAGTAAGTCTCCTTTTGGCTGGGATATGGCACACTATACAAAGAAAGTAAGTCTCCTTTTGGCTGGGATATGGCACACTATACAAAGAAAGTAAGTCTCCTTTTGGCTGGGATATGGCACACTATACAAAGAAAGTAAGTCTCCTTTTGGCCCAGATATGGCACACTATACAAAAAAGTAAGTCTCCTTTTGGCCCAGGTATGGCATACTATACAAAAAAATTAGTCTCCTTTTGGCCGAGATATGGCACACTATACAAAAAAGTAGGTCTCCTTTTGGCCGAGATATGGCCAACTATACAAAAAAGTAAGTCTCCTTTTGGCCGAGATATGGCACACTATTCGCCCCATGTGGTTCTGGGACGATCTGTGTATGAAAAGAATTGGAACCACTGCCTTACCCTTGCATGATTGTAAGAGGCGACTAATAGGGTCTTAACACTTGGTTTTGCTGTAACTCTGTGATTCCAAATTTGCAAATTTTGATTCCATACCTCATGCTTTTATTTCGATGTAAATGAGATGTGAAACCAAAACTTGTAGTCCTGTTATATATATAACCTATACTGTGTTGGTGCGCCGTAAAATCCAAATAAATAAATAAATAAATGGCACACTATTCAAAAAAGTAAGTCTCCTTTTGGCCCAGATATGGCACACTATACAAAAAAGTAAGTCTCCTTTATACCCAGATATGGCACACTATACAAAGAAAGTAAGTCTCCTTTTGGCCGAAATATGGAACACCATACAAAAAAGTTAAGTCTCCTTTTGGCCGAGATATGGCACACTATACAAAACAGTAAGTCTCCTTTTGGCCCAGATATGGCACACTATACAAGAAAGTAAGTCTCCTTTTGGCCGAGATATGGCACACTATACAAAAAAGTAAGTCTCCTTTTGGCCCAGATATGGCACACTATACAAAAAAGTAAGTCTCTTTTTGGCACAGATATGGCACACTATATATAGATACAAAAAAGTTAGTCTCCTTTTGGCCCAGATATGGCACACTATACAAAAAAGTAGGTCACCTCTTTTAACTAATAACATTTAATGGTACTGTCCAAATTGAAAGACGGACAAGTTCGTTATAGAAATTTAGCAGGATAAGGGTTAACACAAGTAAGCCATTTATGTTTAAACCATCCAGGCAGAAGGTAGAGAACAAGATTATGACAAAGATTTTCGGTGATTACTGGACAGGAGGAAAATGTCTGAAGTCATTCCTCCCCAGCCTCTGATTCATGTGGACAAGTTTTTATTCCCCGTCAAAGAAGAGATACAATTTTGGTATTATCCATTGATCTGTCTTTCTGTCCTTCCATTTGTCAGTCCATCCTTAGCCATATCTCAGACGTTATGTTTGAAAGATTTCAGCAAAAAAATGTGGTAAGAAAGTTAACTTCTGTAGGAACACTTAGTTGTGAAAGTTCAAGTTGGATCGCCAAATGAAGTCAAGAGTTATGTTCCTTTGTACTTGGTACTTGGGATGATAATGTTTTAGCTATTGTTGGGAAATATGTCTCAGCAAGTTTCAGTGAAATTGCTTAAGGAACATGTAAAGTTATCCCATCCAGCAGCGGATACTGATTCTTGCAATTTGCATGTTACACATATACAGTCTTTGTTAACTGAACACCATTATATCACTGAAACAAACAACAGGTGTAACTTGTAAACAAGGAATGCCTCCAAGTGACCTTGACCATAAAGGTACAGATGACCTGGTGCTTAACATTGTGTAAAGTTTCTATGGAATCTGCTGGACTGTGTAAAAGCTGAGACACAGACAAACATACTACTTAAATTAACTAACTAATGGATTGTATGTTTACTATGTGCCTGCTTTAGGGGTCGCAAAAAATCCCAAATATTTGAAATGTTATTAGTCCCCTACTGGTTGAAAACCAGTTTCGGGGACTTTAGGAATGCGCTTTTCCGTCCATCATTCTGTCATTCAGTCGGGCCATCCTTCCGTCGGTCCGCAATTTCGTGTCCGGTCCATAACTCTGTCATCCATGAAGGGATTTTAATATTACTTGGCACAAATGTTCCCCATGATGAGACGACGTGTCTTGCACAAAACCCGGACCCCTAGCTTAAAGGTCAAGGTCACAATTTGAGGTCAAAGGTCAACAGGGCTTTTTTCCTGTCTGGTCCATAACTCTGCCATCCATGAAGGGATTTTAATATTACTTGGCACAAATGTACCTCATAATAAGACGATGTGTCGTGCACAACTTTCAGACCCCTGGCTCAAAGATCAAGGTCACACTTGGCAGTCAAATGTTAACATGGCATGAAAAGGGTCTGTTTCCTGTCCGGTCCATAACTCTGTCATCCATGAAGGGATTTTAATATTACTTGGCGTAAATGTTCCCCATGATGAAACGACGTGTCATGCGCAAAACCCGGACCCCTAGCTGAAAGGTCAAGGTCACAGTTGGGGGTCAAAGGTCAACAGAACATTTTCCTGTCTGGTCCATAACTCTTGTCATCCATGAAGGGATTTTGATATTACTTGGCACAAATGTACCTCATAATAAGACGATGTGTCATGCACAACTTTCAGACCCCTAGCTCAAAGGTCAAGGTCACACTTAGCAGTCAGATGTTAACATGGCATGAACAGGGTCTCTTTCATGTCTGGTCCATAACTCTGCCATCCATGAAGGGATTTTAATATTACTTGGCACAAATGTTCCCCATGATGAGTTGATGTGTCATGCGCAAAACCCTGACCCCTAGCTCAAAGGTCAAGGTCACAATTGGAGGTCAAATGTCAATAGTGTTTTTTTCCTGTCCGGTCCAGAACTCTGACATCCATGAAGGGATTTTAATATTACTTGGCATAAATGTTCCTCATGATGAAACAACACCAGAACCCTAGCTTAAAGGTCAAGGTCACACTTGGAGATCAAAGGTTAATGGGACATTTTTCCTGTCCGGTGTATAACTTTGTCATGCAAAACAGGATTTGAATATTACTTGGTACAAATGTTCACCACTATGAGAAGGAGTGTCATGCCCAAGAACCTGGTCCCTAGGTCGAAGGTCAAGGTCACATTCAGATGCCAAAGGTCAGATACAAGAATGACTTTGTCTGGAAAACTTCTTCTTGTTGCATGGAGGGATTTTGATGTAACTTGACATAAATGTTCACTATCATGAGACAGCTTGTTGTGCACAAGAACCAGGTCCCTAGGTCTAAGGTCAAGGTCACGCTTAGAGGTCAAATGCCAAATTTAAGAATGACTTTGTCCAGAGCATTTCTTCTTTATGCATGGAGGGATTTTGATGTAACTTGACACAAATGTTCACCACCATGAGGCACTCTTGTTTTTAGCTCACCTGAGCACGAAGTGCTCAAAGGTGAGCTTCAGTGATCACCCTGTGTCCGGCGTCCGTCGTCGTCCGTCGTCCGTCCGTCCGTCGTCAACAATTTGACTGTTAACACTCTAGAGGTCACATTTTTGACCCAATCTTAATGAAACTTGGTCAGAATGTTACCCTCAATAAAATCTTGGACGAGTTCGATATTGGGTCATCTGGGATCAAAAACTAGGTCATCAGGTCAAATCAAAGGAAAAGCTTGTTAACACTCTAGAGGTCACATTTTTGGCCCAATCTTAATGAAACTTGGTCAGAATGTTACCCTCAATAAAATCTTGGATGAGTTCGATATTAAGTCATCTGGGGTCAAAAACTAGGTCATCAGGTCAAATCAAAGGAAAAGCTTGTTAACACTCTAGAGGTCACAATTTTGGCCCAATCTTAATGAAACTTGGTCAGGATGTTACCCTCAATAAAATCTTGGACGAGTTCGATATTGGGTCATCTGGGGTCAAAAACTAGGTCACCAGGTCAAATCAAAGAAAAAGCTTGTTAACACTATAGAGGTCACATTTTTGGCCCAATCTTAATGAAACTTGGTCAGAATGTTACCCTTAATAAAATCTTGGACGAGTTCGATATTTGGTTATCTGGGATCATAAACTAGGTCACCAGGTCAAATCAAAGGAAAAGCTTGTTAACACTGTTGAAGCCGCATTTATGACTGTATCTTCATGAAACTTGGTCAGATTGTTAATATTGATGATCTTAAGGTCCAGTTTGAATCTGGGTCCTGTAGGATAAAAAACTAGGTCACCAAGCCAAATCAAATGAAAAGCTAGTTTACACTAGAGGCCACATTTATGACCATACCTTAATGAAACTTGGTCAAATCTTGATGATCTATAGCTCAAGTTCAAATCTGGGTTAGGTGGGGTCAAAAACTAGGTCACTAGGTCATATCAAAGGAAAAGCTTGTTAACACTCTAGAGGCCACATTTATGACTATATCTTCATGAAACTTAGTCAGAATGTTAAACTTGATGATCTTTAGGGCAATTTTGAATCTGGGTCATGTCGGGTCAAAAACTAGGTCACCGGGTCAAATCAAAGGAAAAGCTAATTAACACTGTAGAGGCCACGTTTATGACCATATCTTAATGAAACTTGGTCAGAATGTTAATCTTGATAATCTTTAGGTCAAGTTTAAATCTGGGTCAGATGGAGTCAAAAACTAGGTCACTAGGTCATATCAAAGGAAAAGCTTGTTAACACTCTAGAGGCCACATTTTTGACTATATCTTCATGAAACTTAGTCAGAATGTTAAACTTGATGGTCTTTAGGTCAAGTTCGAATCTGGGTCATGTCGGGTCAAAAACTAGGTCACGGGGGTCAAATAAAAGGAATAGTTAGTTAACTTTTTAGAGGCCACATTTATGACCATATCTTAATGAAACTTGGTCAGAATGTTAATCTTGATGATCTATAGGTCAAGTTTAAATCTGGGTCAGGTGTGTTAAAAAACTAGGTCACTAGGTCAAATCAAAGGAAAAGCTTGTTAAGACTCTAGAGGCCAGATTTATGACTGTATCTTCATGAAACTTAATCAGAATGTTAATCTTGATGATCTTTAGGTCAAGTTCGAATCTGGGTCATGTGGGGACAAAAACTAGGTCACCGGGTCAAATCAAAGGAAAAGCTAGTTAACACTTTAGAGGCTACATTTATGACCATATCTTAATGAAACTTGGTCAGAATGTTGATCTTGATGATCTTTAGGTCAATAGGTCAGGTGAGCGATACAGGGCCTTCATGGCCCTCTTGTTTAGAGTTATTTCCCTTTGTTGTTACTATAAATAGCTTATATTGTAACTTACTTATTACAGGCCGTAGGGAAAAATCGAGACCAGTTTTCTGTGGTACAACATGCATGTTACATCCAATTTTTAGGTGTATTTTGACCTATCTCTACCCAGTAAAGAGTTTTGTGTGGATTTGTATGGATTTTTTTTTTTTTTTTTTTTTTTTTTTATACTATAAATAACGTTACCTTTTTGATAATCGGCCAGATTTGCTATATGAAAACAACTATAGGGTTTTATATATACAAATTTTAATCCAAATCTTTTGTTTTTAGCATACTGTATATATAGTACGATATTGTTTATACATCATTGACAGATATCAGTTCATTGTGCTATACTGCAGTAGAGAAAATTAGGTGCCTTCCAGTAGGGGACTTTGTGTTGCATGGCAATACTTCATTCACTTGTTTTGTCTTTTCACTTGTAGAAAGAGCAACAATGTGTTAGATAGACTGGCTGGCATTTCTAAATACTGTGTGAGGCAAACAGGCTTCTTTTTCCATTCACCAAACATGAAGGAAGTCTTTTTGGATAGAGAGGAGTATGCCATTTTGTTACCTTGATTATTTTGCTTCATACTGCACACTGTAGAACACTTTGAATTTACACAAAATGTTATGCATATGAAATTACAGTTTATTATCAAGTAAAATTGTAAAAGGATGATACTAAGTTACTTAACTCTGTTCTGTATTATATGTTGGCGACCTAATTGGACGAGTACTTGGCTCGCCTAGTGTGTTTTTAGAATGGATATGAGTTAAAGTATATCCATTATTGTACAGAACATTCGTAAGTAATTGTTTTAACCTATGCTTCTTGTTTTCACTGAAAAAGGAAAACAGTTGGACAGACATGATTCAAGCTTTTATATACATGCAAAACATCATGTTAAGTGTTTTATTGATGTTGGTATTCATGTAGGTAACAAACTTTGTTTCATTGTCCCAATTCACAATATATTGCATCCAGACATCTAGGAAATACATTAGAATCTGATGGTCATGTGGTATATTTGAGTGTTGTTGCTTGGAAGCGAAACGTAGGTATAGAATTTAACTTTGCATGTAATACAATAAGAATGGATGGAAGTTTTCTCTGATTTGTTTCTATATGGATACTTTTCTTTTTTATGCCCCCGAAGGTGGGCATATTAAAATCGCACTGTCCGTCCATCCGTGTGTGCGTGCGTGTGTCCGGTAAATTCTTGTCCAGGCTGTAACTCTTCCATCCATAAAGGGATTTTGAAATAACTTTACATAAATTTCACCATACTGAGACAAAGTGTCATGCGCAAGACCCAGACCACTAGCTTCAAGGTCAAAGTCACACTTAGAGGTCAAAGGTTAACATGATCTGTTTCGTATCCGGTCAATAACTCTGCCATCCATGAAGGGATTTTGAAAGAACTTGGCATAAATGTTCACCATAATGAGACAAAGTGTCATGCGCAAGACCAAGACCCCTAGCTCCAAGGTCAAGGTCACACTTACAAGTCAAAGGTTAACAGGGTATGTTTCGTGTCCGGTCCATAATTCTGCCATTCATTAAGGGATTCTGAAATTACTTGGCATAAATGTTCACCATAATGAGATGACATGTCATGAGCAAGACCCAGAGCCCTAGCTCCAAGGTCAAGGTCACACTTAAAGGTCAAAGGTTAACATAGTCTGTTTCTTGTCCGGTCCATAACTCAGCCATTGATGAAGGGATTTTGAAATTACTTGGCTTAAATGTTCCCTATAATGAGTTGAGGTGTCATGTGCAAGACCCAGATCCCTAGCTCCAATGTCAAGGTCACACTTAGAAGGCAAAGGTGTTTCTTGTCTGGTCCATAACTGCCATTTATCAGGGGGTTTGAAAATAATTTGACACAGATGTTAACCATATTGAGAAGATGTGTCACACTTATGACCGAGGCCTCTTAGGTCAAGGTCACAAAATGATATGTGATTTTTTGCGGATACAACTGTGGCATTCTTGGTCCTACTTCGGGGGCATTTGTCACCATTAGTGACAGCTCTTGTTTTTTCACAGATTTGAAGGTGTTCAGGGTTACAAGACAAAGACTGGTAGCAAACAAACTGGAGTTGTGAGAACAAATTGTGTAGACTGTCTGGATAGAACAAACACGGCACAGTTTGCTGTTGGCAAATGTGCTTTAGCATACCAGGTTTGTAATGTGTATACTTGTAACAGATATTTAGAGTAGGGCTGCAGTATTAAGTAAAAGGTGTTTGCAAATTTTGCCTGGTAGACAGTTTTCTAAACAGTAAGCAGTCATACAGTAATTATTGCAAATTCAGAGACAGAAGGAAAATAATATCAGATATATTTCTTATGTCAAGACAGCATTCTCCATGTCCAGGGATCAGACTTGTGACCTCTCTATTGATAGGCATGTGTTCTATCCTAGTACCAAAAGGTAACCAGGAAATTATACTTTTATGCCAGTAAAAATGAATTTTGAAGAAGATATATAAAAGTCATATTATTATCAGTTTTGCGTTCCTACAGTTGATCCATTCCAAACACATGTAGTGGGAACAACTTCCACATTTTAGAAAAAAGTGTAGATGTGATGAAAGTTTTGTTTCAGGCTAGGTCATAGTATTCCAGAGTTAAGAGCCCTTGGACTTAAACAAAACGGATGCATTCTGATGAAGCAGTTTTGTGGGAATATACATTACTTTCATTTATGACTCCAGTTATTGTTTTGTATTTGCAGTTATGTGCCCTTGATGTATTATCCACACCAGACCTAGACTTTGATACAGATTGCCTCAGGTATCTATGTATAGGATACTGTTTGTTTCAGTGTATGATGGAAATATCTTCCTCTAAATGGACATTAGAGGCAGTATTTTCACAAACATTTAAAATCTGGCATTCACTGGTGATAGATATTTCAATCTTACATGTAAAACAAACAAATGTTTGCTTTATTTTATGACTTACAAATAGTTTTTACCAATCATACCAGTTTTACCCACCCAACCTCACATACACTGGACAACTCAAGACACAAATAATGATGTTACAATATGTTAATACGCGAAAAGGTTAAATAATGTGATCAGACTTTTAGACTTCTTTTACATTTTAGTAAGGCGGAGCACAAAGAAGTCATATCTTTATGTTTTTATACATGTTAACTGCCTACATACTTTGTTTCTTAATTGATGTATATTTTGAAAAGAATTTCTTTGTCAAGTAATTCTGTAACATTGAAATTTATAGAATATGATTCAGCAGTTTGAAACAGTGCAAGTTTCCAGTATATTCCACTGTTACAAATTCAATATACCACTGACAAATGTGAAATAAATGTCAGTATTCTATGGTTATCTTTAAAATATAAGGTTAAGCAGTAATAATTTATTATTTTTTGCTTATAAGGGACCTCACTTGACATTGGATAGTATATCTATTTGCAGTAGTGTTGATGAAATATTATGAGATGACCGCACAGGGCAGGATGTATAACTCTTGCATATATTTTGTTGAATTAGGCCCCTTTAAAAGGAAGGGTATGATAGTATTTTCAATTATTTGTGTGCTGTGTTAACGCTGCCAGTTTTTATTTTAATTTTAGAAGGTAGACTTAAAATATAACAATGACTGACATTTTTATTAAAAAAATAACATGTACTGATCTATGTCATCAGAATGCTTGAGGAGCTGTATGAAGATCAGGGTGATACAGTGGCTTTACAATATGGTGGATCTCACCTGGTACACAGAATAGAGGGATATCGAAAAATAGCTCCCTGGAAGGCCCATTCTTTAGATATACTGCAGACTTTGTCTAGATATTACAGTAATGCATTCTCAGGTAAGTTTTACATACAAGTTTGTATATATTTAGTTAAACCTGCTTTAGCATCCACCTGTATTAAACAGTCACTTGCCATAAGCAGCCAGTTAGTTGACTTCCCAATCTTACATTTTCTTCAATTGTCAGCTTGTTTTAGCACCTTCCTGCCTTAAGCAGCTAAATTGTATGGCTTCCTTGGCTGAGGAAGTCATCCAGCCAGCCTGTCGGCCTGTAAAATGTTGTTCTACCAAACAACCCACCAGAGCCTGAAATAATGTACAGATTGGCCAATGAGGTCTTCCTTCATTTAATATAGGGTGTTGCAATATCACCGTGTGTTGTTGTAACTTGAAACTTTAAAAATCTACTTGAAATTTGTTGTATTGCAGACTTAGAAAAACAACAGGCAACCAATATATTCCTGGGCTTGTTTTCTCCAAAAGAGAGTTTGCCAAACATATGGGATCTACCAACAGACTTTTACCTACACAATAAGGATGCTATGGGCAAGAAACTAAAGAGGAGAAGGTATGAAGATATTATTTACAACACACTGTTTCTGTTAAATTGTATAGAGCATCCCTTTTTAACCCTGTGTTTACTTAAATACAAGTGTGTTAATTATGCATAACCTTCTGTTTTATTGCTAAACACATTCAATATCTTTTAACACAGTGTGACCATCAACTGTTTTGCACAGTGGGAACTTCAGACTTTTACTTAAAGTGAACATTAAATTTTCATACAGTGAACATCACACACTTGTTCACTTTGATGAGCTGACATGCATTGTACAGGTTCCATAACCATGTTTTGCTTTTTAAGAACATTATGCCCCTTTTTCGACTTTATATTCATTCAAGGCTGTCAAATAGTCGAGTGTTGCTGTCCTCGGACAGCTCTTGTTGGGTATTAAAATTTCAAAGCTAAACAGAGGAATGAACCAAAGACCTTGGAATAATGTTCCACTGCTTTACTAGCCAAGTTACTAGATTGCTCACATGTTTGCTCCCCAGTAATGTGAATAAAGTTTAAAGACTTGACATTATTTTTTTTCAGAGATTTATTTGATATTTAGATATAGAAACTAAGTGGTCTAAGATATATTCAGAAGTGACATGTAGTTATGTTTGTTTCAGCTACACTATGTGGTGTGACCCTGATGTGTTTGACCATCTACCACTACCTTATGGAGAAGGTATTGAAATGAACTTTTATTTAAAGCAAATTCTTCCAGATTTGTCTTTGGTGTTTCAGTGTTTTGTTGACACATTTTGCCATGCTTTAAAAGCGTACACTAGAGTCTCTGTATATGAGATGGGCGAAATTTTTCCCAATAATAGAATTTCTTCAAACTTTGGATATTGAAGGACAATCATCTAAGAAACAAAGAGATGCAATAAAAGTCATAGGTCACCAGTATCTGCCCTTGAAAATGGCATTTTTGGGGGAAATGCCGTTTTCAAGGGCAGATAACTTTTTTCAATACTGGTTTAAGCAGCCAGTCAGCTGACTTCTCATATTGACATTTCGTTCTAATTTTCACCGGGCCTAAAGCAACCACATTTTGTCACTCTCTTGGCTGACTGCATTTGCATGTGGTATTTGTTCAAAGGTTAAAATACATTTAAATGTCTACATCATGAATGAAACTGGTGGCCTGTGAAGCCAGTGGCCTCTGTTCACAAGTTGTTTTAAGGGCAAGGTTGACTGTATATTGGATAAGTTGTGATGTGTTCAAAATGAATAAAACATGTAAATGAGAAGTAAATGTTTTAAAAAGAATCAAAACCACTCTTCATATGACAGAAGCAAACTTGAGAGTGGTTTAAGTAAGCTTGAAGCTTTCACGAAAATCTAGCTAAATCAAATTCGTTTAAACTGAATATGCTTTCTTAGAAAATATTTCTTGCAACACATTTCACATTATGTTTCTGTAAATTTCAGTGTGTAAAGCAGCATACAGTTTAGTTAGAGTGTTCTCCAAGGACGAAGAGAGTGTTGATGCTTTCTTTGAACATTACAAACCATACGAGAGAACTGAGTTCCAGAAACTATTTGAAACAATGGGCAAAGCTATAAGGTTTGTTTTTTGCTGTTTAGTAGTATATAGATTAAAAACTAATCTGGTATGTTTCTGATAACAAGAGCCAAATAATGCTGATGATATAGAACTTAATATTTTATTCTTTCTGCAACAGTGAAAATATAATTTCACCTGTTTTATCAAACTTGTGATTTTAAAGAGTATATGATTTCCACACAAAAGATTAATGTGTTCATGAAAACTTGCCCTGTGCAGGGGATGTCAGTCGATACTATGTTTATACATATGATGCAAACAAGTTCATACCTATGAGATTCTGTTTTTGTACACCCCTTAATTTTGAGGGGGCGGAGTACTTAGATTTGCCTTTATCCATATGTCTGTTTGTCTGTCTGTCTGAATTTGTGTTGTGCATAGCTCAAAAAGTATTTGACCTAGGGGCATCAAATCTCACAGGATTGTTATACAGATCAGGAAGTTGTGCATCTGGTGTTTTAATTTTGATTTCACAAAACCAGACCAGAGTTATGGCCCTTGACTTAGTCAAAAATATGCATACAGTGACAGGAGTGGGGGCACCAATGTCCTTTGGACACGCATCTAATAAAAATGATATCACAGCCTATCATCTATACTTTTTTTGGACATGTATAATCCTAAACAGACTTATTTAAGGCAGAAACAGCACTTCTCTTATAAGTGAACATTGAAGTTTATCTTAGGCTTCAGAATTGTTTTTTCATATTTCAAGGAGTCATTGAAATTCCAAATATTTTGTACAGTAGGTTATTTTAAGTCAATTTTTGTTGTCGGTAATATCATTCTTTTGTTGCCATTCATTTCAGTGCAATGACAATGTCAGACTGTACCTTACTTTCCTGGGTAAATTCTGTCTGAATTTTCTAATGATTTTATCTAAATTTTTATTTGTAGCAATTTTAAACCTAAAATCTGGAGACATGTAAGCCCTAGTCCATTTGAGAGAAGGGTCATTCCAGAGGCAAAAGAAAGCAGGTATGTGTATATATTTCTGTATCTATTTAAATAATAGATAATCTTCTTATGAGCCATGTAACCCTGATTACTGACATATACTGTAGCATGTCTTTGTTATTCAAATTGCAATGTAGTTATGTTGTGATCTGTTTTGAGGAGATTATATCACACAGGTTTTAAAGGTAAAGAAGGGGCACAAACACATTCAAAGGCTTTCAGTTAGTAGGAATATAAGCAAGAAATCACATGATTTACAATTGGTCTTTATCATTTTTAGCTCGACTATTCATAGAATAGTAGAGCTATTGGACTCGCCCATGCGTCCGCGTCGGCGTCTGCGTCCGCGTCCGCGTCCCGATTTGGTTAAGTTTTTGTATGTAAGCTGGTATCTCAGCAACCACTTTTGGGAATGGATTGAAACTTCACACACTTATTCACTGTGATAAACTGACCTACATTGCACAGGTTCCATAACTCTATTATGCTTTTTTACAAAATTATGCCCCTTTTTCGACTTAAAAAATTTTGGTTAAGGTTTTGTATGTAAGCTGGTATCTCAGTTACCACTTGTGGGAATGGATTGAAACTTCACAAACTTATTTACTGTGATAAACTGACTTACATTGCACAGGTTCCATAACTCTATTTTGCTTTTTTTCAAAATTATGCCCCTTCTTCGACTTAGAATTTTTTGGTTAAGGTTTTGTATGTAAGCTGGTATCCCAGTACTCACTAATTGGAATGGATTGAAACTTCACACACTTGTTCACTGTCATGATCTGACATGCACAAAGCAGGTCCCATAACTTTATTTTGCTTATTTTCAAAATTATGCCCCTTTTTCAACATAGAAATTTTTGGTTAAGTTTTTGTATGTAAGCTGGTATCTCAGTATCCACTAATAGGAAAGGATTGAAATTGCACACACTTGTTCACTGTCATGATATGACATGCAATGCAAAGGGTCAATAACTCAACTTCGCATGTTACAAAATTATGCCCCTTTTTCGACTTAGGAGTATTTGGTTAAATTCCTATTATGTAAGCTGGTATCTTAGTACCCACTAATGGGAATGGATTGAAACTTCACACACTTGTCCACTGTTCTGAGCTGATAAGCACTATGCAGGTTCCATAACCCTGTTTTGCTTTTTTACTAAATTATGTCCCTTTTTCGACTCGTATTCATTCAATCGACAAGGCTGTTGAATAGTCGAGCGTTGCTGTCCTCTGACAGCTCTTGTTGTGATACAAAGCAATGTAATTTGACAGGATTATTTGAGTACTTGAGATATAAAAAACAACACTTTGTGAATATTTAAAGAAATTATAAATAATTGTCTAACAGAGAGTGTAATGGTTTATGAGTATTTACAGTGTCAGAGTAAAAGTAGGTTGATGTTTACAAATCCATTTTACATAAGTGCTTGATTTTACTAACTCGCAGTCTGTCCTCAAAACACATGCATTCTCATCCATCAAATTTTGTCAAAATATTTGGACAGTTCTCTGATTTTTTTTTATTTGGTGAGCATGCATACTCATAATTACTACTGGTAGTGGTTTCAACCAATCTGTGTTCAACATTATTCGGCAATCTGAAATATTAACTTCAAACACTATCCAAGGAAAGTACTAGCAGACGATATTGCATGACTAAAATTAATAAAGATTTATTTCTCTAATAGGATGTGTAGAAATTTACCTCAGGAAATAATGATATTCCTCATAAAATGGTGTCGATATCAGAAAGGATGAATTGGTTAGTGAAGATTTATTGCAAAACCTCGCTGATCGGATGAAACTTTTTACCTGTAATGTGACCAAACTAAAATAATTAGCAAAATGTGCCAGAGGTTCAATCGGGTAACCATGGTAGACCACTGGTATGCAGTAATGAACCTATGTAACCGAATCTGAGCTTTGTAGCAAGGGAGATGACTTTTAAGAATACACTATGATGTCTGAAACATTACGTCTGTAGGATTGTTCAAACATCGAGTGTTGAATAAATGCTTGTAGCTTAAAATTACAATTTTGTAAAGTATTCATCCCTTCAACATTTAAAGCTTAAAGTAATTTCATGGTTTTGTTGAAAGTTTAGAATAAGTTTAGAATGTAACACTTTAATTTATTAATAGTACTTTAACATAGTTTCTTGACAGATTAAATTATTTTGTAGCCTAATGGTAAGAAAATAAGGAAGTTATCTTACTGACAGCTTTTTCTCGAAAAATTTGGGAATGCCTTTAAATGTTATCTTGATGACCTGTATTTACCAGTAAAAGAAGGAGTTTATAGAGGAAATTTATTTTCAGTTTGAGCATACCTAGGAAAGTAGACATGGGTTTATTTTATATGAAGTAAAATAAACTTGGAAACTGTTAAGGGTTATAAGGTTGAAAGCACATATAGTATATATTGACTTGTTTTGAAAGTTTTACTCAGTGAATATACTATCAAACATTTTTTTAAGATTTAATTGTTTCGGTATTATGTAAGTATAACTGGATTAAAAATTTAGTGGATATAATTCAATTACCAGTCGGCTGCTGATAAATGAGCCAATTTCGTTTTTTGTTGTTTTTTTGGTAGTGTGTTGTTTTTAAGTGTTTTATTTTCTATTTCCTTCCTAGCATAGCATGTTTTGTTTATTTAATATATAAAGCTACTTTTTCACAGATTTGGTAAAATTTTCTTTATCATTGCGATGTCTAGTTTCATTTTACATCAGTAACTAAAGATTTGAAGCTGACAAAAACTGTGATATAATTTATTTTCATGAGGATAAAGTTTTGTGGTGTCAGCCAGAAACTTGTTTTGTGGGGCCATGTAATTCCTTTTTTAAAAAGAAGTTTAATTCAGTGAGAATTCTTTTTGTTCATTATATGCAGCCATGAAATCAGTGAAAATGAGTCCCCTAAAGGTAATGATAGTTCAACTGTACTCAAGCCCGCCCGCTTAGCTCAGTAGGTAAGAGGGTTGGTCTACGGATCGCGGGGTCGCGAGTTCGATCCTCGGGCGGGGCGTATGTTCTCCGTGACTATTTGATAAACGACATTGTGTCTGAAATCATTAGTCCTCCACCTCTGATTCATGTGGGGAAGTTGGCAGTTACTTGCGGAGAACAGGTTTGTACTGGTACAGAATCCAGGAACACTGGTTAGGTTAACTGCCTGCCGTTACATGACTGAAATACTGTTGAAAAACGGCGTTAAACCCAAAACAAACAAACAAATCAACTGTACTCTTTAAGCTCTTTGATTTTGTTCGTAATTACTACTTGTAAAAAGTTTGTAATCTTTCGAGAATTTTTTTAGCAGTCATATGATACTGGAATACTTTGTTCCTAAAAACATTATATCACTAATCTCTGAACAATTTAAAATGTTTTGAGACATTTTTGTTTTTCCCAAGAATCTGTGGATGAGTTGCTTACCCTGCATGACAACTTATATTGATATTTATTACCAATGTACTAGGTTAGCGGCTTTTTCTAGAAGAGGAAGTGGAATATTTCTCAATTATTCTGGAAGGTTTGATAACTGCAACCCTTGTATATCTGTATATCTATGTAATTCCTATTCTATCATTTCCTCCTATAGCTAGAACTAGATACAGTCTGAAAATAGGTGTACTTCTGCAGATGGGCATTATACCAACATCACATGCATTTGAGTGTGTAAGCCGATATTGTGAGCTATAAATGTATCATGGCAACCTAGGTGATAACTAGATAACTAGTCTACACAAGACTTGTTTTATTTTAACAAAAATTTCTTGCCTAAATTTAATACTTTGTATAGGATATATGTAACATTTATACTATTCATAATTTGAAAACTGAAAAACAGCTACAGGTCTATGGTATTAACATAATTATTATTAATGATATTAGCAAACTGCATTATTTCCCTTATATTATTTGTTGACAATAGAAGAATAGATTCACTACTGTTGATGTGTTATCCTTCATAGACTATATGTAATACATGATAACAAAAATTGATGTCATTAATATGTACATGTAATTTTCCTGAAAATAAATGGGGTTACCTTGTTTGGAGCAATAGCCTGTATTGGCACACTCCATTTTCCAAGGTTATAGAACAAAGTTTGGAGCTTATAGCTTCTGTTAAAGGGGCATACCTCAATTTTCCAAGGTTATAGAACAAAGTTTGGAGCTTGTATCTTCTGTTAAAGGGGCATACCTCAATTTTCCAAGGTTATAGAACAAAGTTTGGAGCTTGTATCTTCTGTTAAAGGGGCTCACATCCATTTTCCAAGGTTATAGAACAAAGTTTGTAGCTAGTATCTTCTGTTAAAGGGGCACACATCCATTTTCCAAGGTTATAGAACAAAGTTTGTAGCTTGTATCTTCTGTTAAAGGGGCACACTCCATTTTCCAAGGTTATAGAACAAAGTTTGGAGCTTATTTCTTCTGTTAAAGAGGCACACATCTATTTTCCAAGGTTATAGAACAAAGTTTGGAGCTTATTCTTCTGTTAAAGGGGCACACATCCATTTTCCAAGGTTATAAAACAAAAGTTTGTAGCTTGTATCTTCTGTTAAAGGGGCACACTCCATTTTCCAAGGTTATAGAACAAAGTTTGGAGCTTATATCTTCTGTTAAAGGGGCATACCTCAATTTTCCAAGGTTATAGAACAAAGTTTAAAGGGGCACACATCAATTTTCCAAGGTTATAGAACAAAGTTTGGAGCTTGTATCTTCTGTTAAAGGGGCACACATCCATTTTCCAAGGTTATAGAACAAGGTTTTAGCTTGTATCTTCTGTTAAAGGGGCACACCTCCATTTTCCAAGGTTATAGAACAAAGTTTGTAGCTTGTATCTTCTGTTAAAGGGGCACACATCCATTTTCCAAGGTTATAGAACGAAGTTTGGAGCTTATTCTTCTGCTAAAGGGGCACACATCCATTTTCCAAGGTTATAGAACAAAGTTTGTAGCTTGTATCTTCTGTTAAAGGGGCACACATCCATTTTCCAAGGTTATAGAACAAAAGTTTGGAGCTTTTATCTTCTGTTAAAGGGGCACACTCCATTTTCCAAGGTTATAGAACAAAGTTTGGAGCTTATATCTTCTGTTAAAGGGGCATACCTCAATTTTCCAAGGTTATAGAACAAAGTTTAAAGGGGCACACATCAATTTTCCAAGGTTATAGAACAAAGTTTGGAGCTTGTATCTTCTGTTAAAGGGGCACACATCCATTTTCCAAGGTTATAGAACAAAGTTTGTAGCTTGTATCTTCTGTTAAAGGGGCACACCTCCATTTTCCAAGGTTATAGAACAAAGTTTGTAGCTTGTATCTTCTGTTAAAGGGGCACACATCCATTTTCCAAGGTTATAGAACAAAGTTTGTAGCTTGTATCTTCTGTTAAAGGGGCACACATCCATTTTCCAAGGTTATAGAACAAAGTTTGGAGCTTGTATCTTCTGTTAAAGGGGCACACATCCATTTTCCAAGGTTATAGAACAAAGTTTTAGCTTGTATCTTCTGTTAAAGGGGCACACCTCCATTTTCCAAGGTTATAGAACAAAGTTTTAGCTTGTATCTTCTGTTAAAGGGGCACACTCCATTTTCCAAGGTTATAGAACAAAGTTTGTAGACCAGTCTAAGATTGCACTCTTTCTAATGGTCAATTTGTAATTTATACTCAGTAGTAACCAATCAGATGCTGAGGTGTTGAGACTGAGCCCTAATATAAATCACAATACTATTTTGCAAACATAAAGCAGTTGCAATAAATTACCAGAAATTATAAGTCAATTTCATTTACTAGTAAGTTGATATATTTCAGCCAGCTGTAACATACATCTTTACAGTATCATTTTAATGTGTGAGTAGTGTGGTAGAGAACTTTTATACACATTTTACAGTACTTAGATTGGAAAAGTCGTCTTTAAATTTTGAACATAGGAGACATGCCAATTTGACATCTCATGTTTGGTTATAGATTTCTTTCACTTTTACACTGCAATGCTAATCTTTCTAAAACCTTTTTCACTGAGGTGTTTTTAGGGAAAATCTTTTTAGAACCTTAACAGCGGTATATTTTAGATAAAATCTTTCTAAAAACTTTTACACTGGTCTCTTTTCAGGGAAAATCAATCTAAAACCTTTTACAGCAGGTAGTATGTTTTAAGGGAAAATCTCTCTAAAATGTTTTATTATATTATATTGGTTAGTCAATATAGGAAAATCTTTAAAACAAAGGAAACTTGCATCCTTGTTTACAACATTTTCATTATATTTATAAAATTGCATCTTGTTTGGTATTTGAAGCACACCATCTGCTGATTATCTTCCTACTACATTGTCAGTTTTTTGTGGTCAGCTCTGTCAGAGGTGTTTGGCACTGGTTCTGTTTGCTGTGCTTAATACATCTAGAGATTCTATTTTAACATTTTATTTTTCAGTTTTTTTTTTTTTTTAATTTGAATATTTTCTGTTTTGTTTATCATAAATTACTGAACATACATGGATTACTAAATTTATAGGCAAGAAATATCACTGTGGCAACTGATAGAAACATACAGCTCAGCTTTAAATGGAATACACAGTGAACTGGTTTGTTTACTGGCCTGTAAATACTTGGTGTTAACCAGCATACAGTCTATGGTTGATTTTAGGATTACACATACAGATTTTTCCCTATTTCATAAATATAAGAGATATTTTAGGGTATGGAACATGGAAACAAATGTAAAACTAAACTGAGAAGGGTATTCTGCAATTGCAGAGTTTCAGAAACCAGCAATACTAGGGCTTAACGCGAAACTAGTCTATCTGCTTCTATTTCTATATACACTTAGACTAGTTTCACGTTGAGCCCACGAATAGTAGGTTTGATTAATATCCAACCAGAAACCAGCAATAGTAGGTTTGATTAATATCCAACCAGAAACCAGCAATAGTAGGTTTGATTAATATCCAACGACAATATCTCCATGAAAAATTATCTCACCAGAGAACATAACTGTGATATGTATAATGCAACCTCACAAGAGATGACACCACTGGGAAGACTGAAGTGTGTTTGATGTGCATTGGTCTTTACTCTGGACAGGTTAATTTATTGAAAGAAATTGTCTCCCTTCTTAAAGAGGTATTTTCTCCTTAAAGGTACCACGATCAGAGTTTTCATTGTAGTGCTATGCTTGCCTTGAAATTTTATCAGGAACACCTGCATAAAAGAATACCGGAAGCTAGAGTGATTTCTGTCCCTCTATTTCCTGCTTATTTTTGACTCCCCCTGCTGGAGATAATATTGTCACATTCAACATTAATGTCAGTTTGTTAATCTAAAATACAGTTTTAAATTCCTTTAACCTTTAGCCTGCTGGCGGCAAGGGATTTTGCCTTTGCGGCCAGTGCAGACCAATATCATCATGCACATCCGTGCAAGCTGAACATGGTCTGCACTGCTCGCTGTTCAGTCAGGTAATTTTCAGTGAACACCCCCTTGAATAATAAGTGGTACTTCCCAAATTGAATGATGGACCAGTCCATTTGAGAAATTTAGCAGAGTAAAGGTTGTTGTTTGAATAGCTTGAATTTTTTAATAATAGAAATAAAATGTCAGTCAGTCAGTATATTATGCATGATGCAACCATTACTGCAAACTCTTAACAGTCTTGTATAAATGTATCAATTTATTGTACTCTGATTGATCCAGAGGCATGAACACTTTCTTAAATTGCTTGAACATTTTTCTGTTGCTTAGCAACAAGAGAATACCTGCAAGTCCTGTCTGAGGCCATGACATTAAAGTGTTCTTGTAGGAATCCAATAAAATTTTTCACAAAGTTTCAAACTTTTGTACAATTGAATATAAAGTTACATTGAGAAATTATAAGATTTTAGAAATGCTTTTAGTAATTACGCCCACATTTTCATTGAAAAAGATGTCCTCAGTTTTGGGCCAAATGTGCATGCCATTGCATATTATTCAACTGAGAAGTAAATTTATTTTACTTTATGCACTATATTTCTGATATAAAAATATTTTGTTTTATTATACCTCACATAAATGTCCAATGCAAATTTCCCATTAGTTTAACTTGAATAATCATATTCCCCAGTGATTTTATATCACTTGCGCAAAATCGTTATTTTCAATTTCTGCGCAGGTGATATGATCCATAATTTCATATCACATGCGCAACAGCGTTATTTTGTTTTTCTGCGCATGTGATATTATTGTTTCATATCACCCGTTGAGAGATTGATACTTTCGCATTGATTATTTTCTTTTTTATGCTACGTGCAAAATATTTCGAAAAACAATTTTTCGTCATATATTGAATCGAAACTACAACAGTAAGTTTGGAAATGATCTAACTAAGAAAATGAGTGCTCACACTTATATGTTTCATTTAGATAAAGAAAGTTATGGCTGTTTTTCGAATGCTACTGATTGACGCAATGTTGAAATATTAGAATAAATATAGGGGTCAGCGATATATAAACGTCTCGACAAAATGCATCAAAAAAGTCTTATTACAGCAAAGTCGCCACAAATTATGAGTGCTAACAAGTAAACACTCTTTAATTCTGTCTTCATTATTTGGTTTGTAATTACTTTTTAATGTTAAATAAATTATTATGCTGATTTTCCAGTTAATGCTTTGACCCTTATAAGCTTTCGGTATAATAAAATAAATATAGCATTCCTGAGAGGGTGATATGAAAAATGTTCACCCCTCGAAATATGAATATAGACCTCGGCTGGCGCCTCGGTCAATATTCATATATCTCGCGGTGAACATTTTTCATATCACCCTCTCAGGAATGCTATATTTATATAATAAGTTTATCAAGTTTATCATGAACATTTGCTTTCATTTGCTTTTAAATAGCAACACCTGTGAAATAATTGTCACTGAGTAATGAAAGAATTTTGAAGAAATAAAAAAATGACTGTGTTGCTAGGCAACTAATATGGAAGAACCCACAGTTTTGGACAATATGATACCAGGTTTCTTTTATGCTAAGGCAGTGTTATTTGACAAACGTGGAAATCACCTTGTCATTTGCATACTATAGGGACCATGGACCTAGTGTATATGTTAAGCCAACAAGTTTCGGTGAAATTCGTATCTATCAAATTTGTTCATGTTTACACCATGTCTTTCCTCCGTGATGATATAAATTAGATTTATTAGATTCAGGTTGTTTCAGTATATTTTATAAGATATTTCGACAGTTGATTTATTTGAATGACTAGTATTAATATCCTTTTGGCCTACTGGGTAATTTGCCACTCCTATTAGTGGTGAAAAATTAGTTCCAAAATGGGTCTACTGTAAAATATGTTAAAACAACTTTTTTGTTGAAAAATCAATCAAAATTGAACCACGGCGAAATGTTCAAATGTACAGTACTGTTATTATACCATATGAAGGCATACAGACTTTCGGCCTCATTTTTACAATATGTTATGTGACATAGAAGAATGAATTAATGTTATAGAATTGAAAAAAGTTAAATGAATCAGGTGATGTTTTGAAATGACAATCAAAATGATAGATTTACTGTATAATAGTTTTGTCTTACATACACTTAAAGGTATGAGGTGAATCCAAACATCAGTGGGAAGGAGTCCACATCTTCAATGACGTCTAACACCTCTGAAGAGGGCAGCACAAGCAGCGCTAGCAGTGTGGATGGTGATATTGTAACAACTTCTTCGGAAGATGAGGACAGTTATAATAACATTGACTGGCCAAGATATACCAGTTTTGATGAGAACATATATGACCTTGACCTCCACAAATTTGAAGAGGATGAGGAGACACAGGAAATGTATAAAAGGTAGGCATTTTTATCTTCTGCATTTTTTGTTACCATTTCAAGTGGCTTATTTACACTTTTAAAAAAAATTAAATCATCTGTCAACGGAGAATCTGTGATTTTTGCCAAGGTCTGCCCTGATAAATTGCAAAAAAAGATAAATTTCAATGAAGTATACCAAATCTTTTCTTAACTGTAAGTGACAGAATTTAGCCACGCTGTGAATTAATTTTTCAAAAGACAAAAAAATAAGGCCATCAGAAGTATAAATAGAAGTCTTTTTAACATTTTTTTTCATGAATTGCTTGGTAGATGTTCATGAGACAAGTTTTGTAGCAGTCTTTGGTGGACCTTAAGTTTGTTAAAATGATTCGGTTTGACTGGGTTGCCAAAGCTGAAAATAGTAAAATGCCTATAAAACTTTGTTAGAAGCATTCACATATTCACCTTTGTTAGTTTAGTTCAGATGTTTATGCCCCCTTCGAAGAAGCAGGGGTATATTGTTTTGCAGATGTCGGTTGGTCTGTTGGTCGATATGTAGACCAATCAGTTTCCAGATGATAACTCAAGAAAGCTTTGGCCTAGGATCATGAAAGTTGATAGGGAGATTGGTCATAACCAGCAGATGACCCGTATTGATTTTGAGATCAGTAGGTCAAAGGTCACAGTGACCCGGAACAGTTAAATGGTTTCCGGATGATAACTCAAGAACACTTGGGCCTAGGATCATGAAAGTTGAAAGAGAGGTTGGTCATGACCAGCACACTTGGGCCTAGGATCATGAAAGTTGATAGGGAGGTTGGTCATGACCAGCAGATGACCTCTGTTGATTTTGAGATAAGTAGATCAAAGGTCAAGGTCTCAGTGACACTGAAAGTTAAACGGTTTCCGGATGGTAACTCAAGAATGCTTAGGCCTAGGATCATGATAGTTGATAGGGAGGTTGGTCATGACCAGCAAATGACCCTATTGATTTTGAGGTCAGTAGGATAAAGGTCAAGGTCATATTGACCTGGAACAGTGACAATAACATGAGAACGCTTTGGCCTAGGATCACGAAACTTAATAGGGAGGTTGATCATGACCAGCATATGACTCCTATTGATTTTGAGATCAGTAGGTCAAAGGTTAAGGTCACATTGACCCAGAGCAGTAGAACTTTTGTGTACAGTGACCAAATAATTTCTGGTCCTTGTGCAATTACTGAATGCATCAAGGGGGGCATTTGTGTTCTATGAGCTCTTGTTCCACTTGAATGTGCTCAAGAGCTAAAAAACACAAAAAACATGTTAAAATGACTTCTTCTCATGAACCATATCTGAGAGAGATTAGGTAATCATAAAGTTTACTTCATATGTGAAAAAGGAACAGGAATTGCTTGGGTTTTTTCCTGTGAGAATGGGACAGTTCAAAGATTTTCAAGAAAAACAGGATGATAGAATTGGCATGAAGCTGTATAGCCTTGTTATCCTAAAACTGGGATTTCTTGAATAAGAATCATTCAGAATGTTGTTCTCAGGAAATCCCAGGACTTTTCTGAGAATTCTCAGTGTCAGGAAATCCTGGAACAGATGATCTGTCTTCAAGATTTCCCAGGAAACAAAACTGACAACCTGAAAATTGTTTAAACAAGATCTGGATGCTTGAAAAACAGTTTTTCTTTTGACATGATAAATTAAATGGCAATGTTAAACAAAACAATTTTTTTTGAAAACAAGAATAAATGAATCATTATTTCAGAATGTTTATAAAATACTATTTAATTAAAAAGCAAACACTGACATGGCATAGCAGGAAATGACAAAAATTCAGTTCAAATTGAATTCATGGCAAAATTGATGAGCAGAAAAGACTGTTCTGAAAATGAAACATGTTTACACCTAAACTGCACTAACACAATGATCAGAACTGATATTTCGAAAGTTGTTTATTTTCAGTAAAAGTGTTGGGTATTTGGAACTGTACTACTCTCTCAAACTCAAACTTAAATTTATTGATTTGAACAAAAACAAAACAAACATTGATACTGTGACATGGGCAACGTCTGTGGTGCTTCACAGGTAAAATGATAAAATGCAAAATGGATTCATTGCTTTAAGGAAAGGAGCTGGCTGGATGGAAATAATACAAAAAATATCGACACACTGATATTTATACAATATATATTCGAGAACAATACAACACATAGACAAAAGTAAAACAGTGACATTCAGTGGTTTTAGACTTTGTGACACATTTTACAAAACAAATGAGTTTTCCCTTTATATGACCTTTACTAGTATACGTGCGCCACCATTGTTTTATATAATTTTCTGTGTAAATGGAGATAATCAAAATGTTCACCTTAACAACAAATAACTAATGAGTGTTCTCATCTAGATTGATCTGACTGAACTGTACCGGTTGTTGAACCCCCTGCCTTGCATAATGCTAATTTGCTCATCCTCAAATTTTGGCTGTGTTAATAGGCTCACACCTTCATTTTTTCTGCCTAAATGGAGATAACAGAATATCACCTGCAAAGTTGCACTCAACTTTATACCAACCAAACATTAAATGATTACCCACAGATCTTTAACAACCTTCCTTATGCTAAATTGTTAACCACCAAATTTGAGTTCAGTATAAGGGTATGCTTACATCATTTTGCAGTGAACCCTGATGGCCGAAGGTTTAAAAGTTGCTGACTTCAGTTCACTTGCCCCTTACTGCTACATTGAGTTAGAAGCTTCACTCGGGGTATAATTTAATTTTCGTTCATAGCCACCCAGTTGGCTTACTAAAGGACATTGATTCTACCCAGATACACGTCCATGCCTAAAATAATGCCAGGAGGGGGCATCCTGCAGTCTTCTGCACTATGAAAAGCTGGAAAGTCACCATAATGGCGTATAATTGTGTGGTTTTGACAGTAAACCCAGTTTTAACAAAATAATATTGCATAATTTTTATACAAATTGAAATAATAAAATTTTTCACCCAACATACAAATGAGTAATGCTTTAAAAGATTTATACTGACCTAAAAATAACTTTACATTGCCCATGCTTACCGTACTTCAGTGCTCCAGATAAGATGCGTATAAGCATAAATTAGGCATTGAAATAATGCATATATGCATGTACGGTAATTTTTATGTGTATAAAAGTGTAAATGGAATTTCAGAAACACTCGCAATTACTTTATACTAGCCTAAACTAAACAAAGACGGAATGGTCTGGATGCATCATGTAACAGAACATATGTGAGCATGCACCTTGCAGCCTTGAATATTCCCATTCTATTTACATAATAGTGACAGTGCGGTAGTGTATTTTCAGTCGGTTAAAATTGTCAGAAACTTGCTATGTGCAGAAAACAATAAAATATCATTTTCAAAGAGTTTAAAAAAGTAAACAAACACTCTACACATATTTCAAACCAAAAGAAAATGATCTCCCAAACATTGTTCTTCTTCTGGCTCTAGGAACCTTCAAAAGTCCAATATAGATAGGCATTGTGAATCATTGCTAAGGGTGATCCTTAATGGAGAACCAGTGGCAGAGTACAACCCAAAAGGGCCACTCATCAGTGGGTAATACCTAGACTGCTGAATTTCAAGTTATCTTCAAACAAACCTACAGGTGTTGCTTGCAATAAATTTTATAAAACTGATTTCTAAGTTTTTCTCATTAACAGAAATTTTCAGGAGTAGAATTACTGAGTCAAGTTTTACTTATTCACAAGAAATATGACGAGTAGATACTCATTGGCCTAAAAAGTTATCTGGAGCCCTGTTACTTGCTGAACACCTGCAGTGCACAAAACACATGCATTGATGATTTATTTTAAGATTATACAGTTACTCAAATACTGAAGTTTAAGATTTTTATGCCCCCAAAGGGAGGCATATAGTTTTTGAACCGTCTGTCGGTCTGTCAGTCTGTCGGTCCGTCCGCAATTTTCGTGTCCGGTCCATATCTTTGTCATCGATGGATGGATTTTCAAATAACTTGGCATGAATGTGTACCACAGTAAGACGACGTGCAGTGCGCAAGACCTAGGTCCGTAGCTCAAAGGTCAAGGTCACACTTAGACGTTAAAGGATAGTGCACTGATGGGCGTGTCCGGTCCATATCTTTGTCATCGTTGGATGGATTTTCAAATAACTTGGCATGAATGTGTACCACAGTAAGACGACGTGCAGTGCGCAAGACCCAGGTCCGTAGCTCAAAGGTCAAGGTCACACTTAGACGTTAAAGGATAGTGCATTGATGGGCGTGTCCAGTCCATATCTTTGTCATCGATGGATGGATTTTCAAATAACTTGGCATGAATGTGTACCACAGTAAGACGACGTGCAGTGCGCAAGACACAGGTCCGTAGCTCAAAGGTCAAGGTCACACTTAGACGTTAAAGGATAGTGCATTGATGGGTGTGTCCGGTCCATATCTTTGTCATCGATGGATGGATTTTCAAATAACTTGGCATGAATGTGTACCACAGTAAGACGACGTGTCACACGCAAGACCCAGGTCCGTAGCTCAAAGGTCAAGGTCACACTTAGACGTTAAAGATCATTTTTCATGATAGTGCATTGATGGGCATGTCCGGTCCATATCTTTGTCATTCATGCATGGATTTTAAAATAACTATGCATGAATGTGTGACACAGTAAGACGATGTGTCGCGCGCAAGACCCAGCTCCGTAGGTCAAAGGTCCTAAACTCTTAACATCGGCCATAACTATTCATTCAAAGTGCCATCGGGGGCATGTGTCATCCTACGGAGACAGCTCTTGTTAGCAACTACCATTGAGATATCCTAAGAAATTGAAGTTGGTAACTTAGTGAGGCTAAAACTTTGATATGTCTAAAATTGGAATTTGTTTTCACTTGGTAGAATATTTGCAATATATGGCCATCTTTCAGAATATGTAAGGCTAAATAGCACTTTCTTGAGTTTTAGCAAAAACAGACAGGTAGTGCATATAGTGAAACTAAATCATGTTACAATTCTTGACAATTTTATTTGATATGTTATTGTATATTTTATATTCAGATACATAGAGGTTGGTGCCGCTGAAAATCCGCCAGAAAACGTGGATCCAGTTCAGTATGTGCTACCTCAACTTCCGGAACTGTGAGTACTCTTCTTCCTCCATGTGTAGTCTGTGACTCCCTGATTAAGGGCGCTGATTTTGAATCCCTTTCCCCTTCATAAAAATAAGTTAAAAACAGACATGTTAGAGACATAGGATTGTTTCATGGGAAGAAACAATCCAGCAGGCTTGCAGAAAATTGGTTGTTCTACTTAGTGGAGTAGGGAGAGCGTTGGTCTACGGATTTCGGGGTCGTGAGTTCGATTCCCAGGCGGGGCATATGTAAAATTCTCCGTGACGATTTGATAAAAGACATTGTGTCTGCAATCATTCGTCCTCCACCTCTGATTCATGTGGGGAAGTTGGCAGTTACTTGTGGAGAACAGGTTTGTACTGGAACAGAACCCAGGAACACCGGTTGGGTTAACTGCCTGCCATTACATAACTGAAATACTGGTGTAAAATGGCGTTAACCCCAAAACAAACAAACAAATAAGATAGTGGAGGTCTCTATAGCTGGAGGGGTTAAGGTCACTGACTTCAAATTACTTGCCCAGTACTGTGCTTTGGGTCTGAAACTTATATTAGGGTGTAGATTTTATGTTTTCATGCAGCTGACTAATAGAATCTCACTGGTTCTACCATGATGAAATCAGGCTCTTAGGGGCACCTGGGGGTCTTCCTTCGCCATGAAAAGCTGGAAGGTCATGATATGACCAGTTATTGTGACCAATTGGCGTTAAACCCAACAATAACAAAATAAAATCTACATAAGATTGCCAAAGCCTAGGGCTATTTTCTGCCTTATAATATTCAACACAAATATTATGGCACTAAGATGTTGAGCAGCTGCATGGGTAAATTTTGTTTATAAACTGAAAAGACTGAAATGAAAAGATAATATGATGGTTTTATGTGTAATCTTTCTCTGATGAATGTCAGAATTGTGCTATGACATTTTTATGCCCTCGGCATCTACTGATGCGGGAGGCATATAGTGATTGTCCTGTCCGTCCGTTCATTTGTTCGTCCGTCCGTACGAGGTTAACCAAATGGGACCGTTTCGTCTAGCATCAATACCCCTTTCTAGAATGACCTCATTTTGGACTTGGGTTGCTTTATATGGGCCATCTCTTGGTTAACCAAATGGAACCTTTTTGTTTAGCATCAGTACCGCTTACAAGAATGAATTGATACTAATACAGATGTAACATGTGACCATTCCTCATCTTCAAACATCACCTGACCTCAGTTTGACCTCATTTTGGACTTAGGTTGCTTTATATGGGCCATCCCTTGGTTAACCAAATGGGACCGTTTCGTCTAGCATCAATACTGCTTGCAAGAATGAATTGATTACTAATACAGATGTAACCTGTGACCATTCCTCATCTTCAAACATCACCTGACCTCAGTTTGACCTTGACTTCCTTTTGGACTTAGTTTGCTTTGTATCGACAAGGATGCCACCGAGGGCATCAAGCATTTATTGAACGCAGCTCCTTGTTTAACATGTAATGACTATTACAGACAGAATGAAAATAATTTTGATATGACACTGAAACAGACATTAAGTATTAGAAATAGGAGTGAATCACTGTGATGTACAACAGATTATGAAATCAGAAAAATTAAAAGAAGCAAATTTTGATTTGTCTTCAAAAAATATGTGGTAGGAAATTACTAATACTTGACTGTTTTTATTTTAGAAAACCTCTTGGAGAGTATAGGAGTGATATATATTGTGTTGAAGAGCCATCAGTGAGTAAAAGGTCTTTAGAACTGTATGTGCAGTATGTCAACTGCGGGATACATGGAGCATCAGAACCCTCGGCCGCCAATAAAGAAATTTACAAAAGTTATGTGAGACAGTTGTATATGTGATCTATAGAATATACAGTGTAGAAGACAAGTGCAATACGTGATAATTAGGAGACTGAGCAAATGTCGTTCATAAAAGATTTATAGCATAGACATTTCTTTTGTTGAATATATATACAGTCATTGCATTATAATTTTCATGAAATCTATTTGAACTCTTATTTGGCCCGAAAGGTGGAAAATCTTAGTAGTTACAATGCTTGATTGGGCACATGTGTTTACATTTGTCATGTTTTTATGTTGATACTTGCAAAAATCCATTATTTCTTAAATGTGCGACTGTAGATTTCTTTGTCATTTTTCAAAAGTCTTGTGTTAGTTTTAAAGAGGTGCAGCAGATATCCCAGCAGTGTTCAGAATGTCAATGTATTCAGTTAGCTGTACCTCTATCAGTTCAGTTTTTTGTTCTGTTTTGTGTTTGAATATATTTGTAATAAGGGACCATGTGCAATAAGTGAAGCTGTGATCTCAAATACTACTTTATTATCTCAAATTGTTAAGCATCTCCTTTGAAGAAGAGAGGGATATATTGTTTTGATCGTGCTGGTTAGACTGTCTGTTTATAGGATTGTTAGATCTTATTGCCTGTGGTCAGTAAATGTTCTGATTTTCAGCATGTCAAAGGTCATGGTCAAAGCGATCTTGTGACTGAAAAAGGTTCTTGCTTGGTAACTAAAGGACACTTCTTGCTGCAGCTGTCACACTTAATAGAATGGTAGATGACCCCAATTGTTTTGAGGTCAGTAGGTTAAGGTCAAATTCACAATGACCTCAAGATTGAAAATGGTTTGTGCTTAGTTGAAGAACTGTTGGAGCCTACTGTCTTCAAACGTCATAGGTGGATTGCCTGTGGTCATTAGATGACACTGGTTATTTTAGGGGTTAAGTAGGTCAAAGGTGGATTGACCTTGAGACTGAGAACTGTTTGTGTCTAATAACTAACAATGCCTGTGGCTGCTGCCTTCAAGGTTTACACGCTTATTTTGTGTTGTCAGTAGGTGACCCATATTGTTATTGGCCTTGAGAGTAAAAATAGCTTCTGATCAAGCAGTCGGGGAAACTATTCGGCTTATGGCCTTTAAACTTAATAGACCGGTTGCCTGTAGTCAGTTGACCCCTGCAGGTTTTAGGTCATTAAAGTGGAAGGTCAAGGTAACAGCATTCCTTAGACTGAAAATACATACCAAGTTACCTCTGACATGCCATCATGGGTAGCATATCTGATTTGCAAACAGTTTTTGTTCAAAAATATAATTTCTACAAAGGGTGTTAAAAAATACCTGGAAAAGTGTTCTCATTTCTTTATTTCTGGTCCCATTTTGCTAAATTTGAAAATATGACGGATAGGAACATATTAAATGCGAATGTCTAAATTACAGATTTCAGAACGTGCACAATACATTTTTTTTGTCTCCTAGACAACATCACTACGGTAACAATAAAAGTGGCCCAACGTCATTATGACGCTGTAATATCACACACAATCTACACAACTCGTCATTACCATTGGTTCAATGATTATTGCCATTAAACACTTTTTTACAGCTTCCTACAAATAAATAAATACTGTTCGTATGATATACCTGTCCTTTTGGAGAAATTGGACACTGAACTGTGATGCCGTATCAAGGAGCTGTTTAATTTATAAAACATGATTGAAAGTTATTTTTATGTCTCTACTAAGTACCACAAGTCGTCAGTAATATTCTCTTGACCACTTTTAAACATCCAGTTCCACTAATACAATTTTGTTTTCTTCAGGGCATTGTCCCTTAAAACTTTTGCAGCAGAGCATTTGTCTCTTTCCTTGACACAAAATGTTATTTCATGTCTCCATTCAACACTGATTTTCAAGTGATGACCAACACAATATGCCTGCCACACATTTTAATGTCATATTTATAATTTGACGTTAATGGAGTAACGCTTACACTTCACATCAGTATTCACCCAATTTAAGAAAAGGTTGCATGATTAATAGGTAAGTGGCAAGTAGTGTCTTAGTGCATGTAAAATAGAAAAAGAGTCAAAATTGGGCTTGATGATGTCACATGACGTTGCCATGGAGACTAACATTTACTTATAATTTATCCAAGACAATATAATTTTAACATATCAACTCAGTATTCCTTAGTTTATATTAAATAGTAATTTCAATTATTTTTATGATACATGAAGAATTGAATTTGGGTATTTATTGAACACCCCTCATATTCAACAGAGTGTACAAAAATAAATAGTGTTTTATGAATTCTTCACAATAAGGCAGCTATGTGCCGACTATTTGCGAAATAAGAGACATTCTGTAAAATGTTTATATTCTTGTATGTATTTGTTACAAAAATAGTTGCATTAATAACAAAACTTTGTTGAACTAATAAATTTATAGTCAATTATGAATGTTTTCTTCTTTTTTAATTGATACATGTATTTATCATGAACTTTTAGATTTTTAAGATAAATCATGTTTGCAGGTCTATTTTCCTCTGTCTCTGTGGAAACCTTTGAAAAATCTCTCTGCTAAATCAGCAGTTCAATTCCTTTTTCTCCAGTGTTCCACTGGAAGGGGACTAAAAACAAGAACTTGGGAATCAAACCAGGTTGCCTTGGTGATAAAAACTTTCCTGTATTCTTGACCAGTAGATCTACACCACAGAAGAATGCGTAGAGCTAGATCTGCTTCACGATTGTTAAAAATAAAGTTTTATAATTAAGGCAATTTACCTCCAGTACCCTATTTCAAACATTTTTCAGTCTTGAATGGAATTCTAACACGATCCAATTTGTTTTCCTGTTAAACAAAGAAGGCTGAAAATTGCGTATTATTTTACAACAATTTATTTTTCTGACGTCACATTTATTACAAGTCAAGTCAAGTCATATTTTATTAGAGTCTCATCTTTGTATACATTACAATTTACAGATAAAACCATTTACATAACACAAAGCCACTCCTTCATAGGAATTATAAGAGACTATAAAACATCCCTATTAAAAATCATTATTAAAAATTCTATTTACATTCTACCAATATTATAACCAATATTTAGCTCATTAATTACGAAGTGTATATATTCTATTTTGTTTGGCTATGATATTATATAGTTATATAAAAAAAAATAAAAAAAAAATAAAAATTAGCTAAAATTTATGACTATTCCTATTTATAATCTTTTAAGCATGATGTACAAAATTCATATTAAGCTAATTCATAATTTCCACTTTTCTTGAGTCATTAGAAGGTATTGATAAAATATATAAAGAAACTGCTACTTATTACTGCTAGAGTCATTTCAAATTTACAGCCAAAAATTCATATTATTTTAAAAACTTCTCCTTAAACTAAAATTACTTCTCAAAGGTTCTAAAAGAAAAAAAAACAACAATAAAAAAAACAACGTTCACAGTGAACACCAGATTTGTCAAAATTATCTGCACCTAAGTTGTAAAATATAAAACCAGAATACGATATATTACAACTACAGAGTCATTTCAGCTTACCATCTTATTTTAAAATTTCTTCTAAAACTTAACATTACTAGTTAAAAGTTCTAAAAACAAAGTTCAACAGTGAACACTGAATTTATAAAATTTATCTCCTGAACAATTTTAAGTGTCTAAGTTGAAGTATTTGGAAGCAGGCTTTGGCAGAAAATTTTACTATATCAGAATTCTGAAGTATAAAGCAAAGTTTCTCTCTATCAGACAACATCTCAAAAGTGTTACAAACATTTCGTATTTCCACATACAAATCCTCACGGATTTCATTGTATACCGGACAGTGCAGAAGGACATGGATCTCGTCCTCAACACACAAATTACAATTAAAACATGTTCTCCTATTAACATCCAGATTTTCAAACCGACCGGTTTCAAGACGGATTGGTGCCACACCACACCTAAATTTTGACAAAGCATGGTAAATTAAACTGCAAATATTTTTCAACACCAGGTTCCTCTTTAAACAGTCTATAAGTTCTAAGTTTGTTACCACCACTACTTCTATCTGAGACATTCCTATTCAATAACATTTTCCATTTATCAAGTTCAATTGATATTAGTTTACTTTCTACCATGTCAACAACATTCTTTGCACTTAAAACTTGTGTGTTATTAACATCTACACCAATGCTATTAAACATTTTACATATTCTGAAATATTGGTTTTTACACCTGGACGAAGCACTCCGTCTGGCCCAGTCAGAGATCTTTTGGTTAAGCCTTCCACTATCCATATTTGACATTCTACAAAGCTGTCGTACAACCGACCCCCATTGCCGTACTATGGATGGTTTCCACCCCATTTCTCCAATTACCGCCACATTTGGGGTATATTTTCCGACCCCTAAGAAGTACCGCATTGCTCGATTCTGAATAGCGTTTATACAAGAGAAGGACTGGTCACCCCAAAAAGAAGCACCATAGTTTAAAATAGGCCAAACCGTGCTGTCGTACAGCTTCGAGAATGTCGTGTATTGAAAACCCCCTACCTGTTTACTTTTTGATATGAGCAGACCAAGTGCTCTTCCAGCAGACAGTGCTACTGACTTTGCCATTTCAGCATAGTCCATAAACTCATTCAATATTAGACCCAAATACCTATAACTATGAACAATATCAATAAACAATTGCATAGTGTCAAACGGCATTGTGGATGCCCGTCAAGGATGTACATAATAATCCTTGATAACGTGTTAGAATCGAAATAATACATCTCAAACAATGATTTGCTATTGAATAAAATCATTGTCGTTTAGATGCGTAGATCTATTATTATATCACTCGGGCTGCACCCTTGTGATTTCTTCACATCTAAACTCCAAACAATGGTTTTATTCAATGGCAAATCACTGTTTGGGATATATTATTTCTTAAATATTAGTAAACAAGAGATTAAGTTGCTCACCTGAGTAACACACAATAACAGTGCAAACATGTTTTACATACTGATTTCATAAGATATTCTGACCAATTTTCATTAAGATTGGACCAAAAAACGTGGCCTCGAGTGTAAACAAGAATATTCTTTGATTTGACCTGGTGACCTTGTTTTTGACCCTACATGACCCAGTTAAAAACAATTATTCATGCACACAAACATTCTGACCAAGTTTCATGCACATCAAATGAACAAGAGTGTTAACAAGCTTTTCCTTTGATTTGACCATGTGATCTAGTTTTTGATTCCATATGACCCAGCATGAATTTAGCCTAGGAATCATCAAGGTAAACATTTTGACCAAGTTTCATGAAGATAGGGTCATAAATGTGGCCTTAAGAGTGTTAACAAGCTTTTCCTTTGATTTGACCGGGTGACCTAGTTTTTGAACCCATATGACCCAGTTTCAAACTTGGTCTAGAAATCTTTAAGATAAACATTCTGACCAATTTTCGTGAAGATAGGGTCATAAATGTGGCCTCTAGGTTGTTAACAAGCTTTTCCATTGATTTGACCTGATGACCTAGTTTTTGACCTGACATGACCCAGTTTTGATCCAGGCCTAGAGATCATAAAGATAATCATTCTGTGCAAGTTTGTATCAAAACAAAGCATAAATGAAACCTCTATATGGCTAAAAGGGCCAAAATAGAAAATTTTGCCCCTTTAAGGGACAGTAACTCTAGAACCCATCAAGGAATCTAGCCGGTTTTCGATAGGAACCGAGATCTTATTGTGACTTAAATTGTATGTAAGTGTGGTTAAAATCAAATATGAAGTGTCACTTCTATCGTGTTCACAAGGTAAATATGAACAAATTTTGGCTCTTTCAGAGGTCAATCAAGAGCCGTAACTCCGGAACCTATTATTGGATCTGACAGATTCATCATGGAATCCAAGATTTATTGTTGTTGAAGATAGTTTGCAACTTTGTACCAAATCAAACCATAAATGAAGTCTCTATATGGCTGCAAATGCCGAAGTAGCAAAATTTGGTCCTTTAAGGGGCCATAACTCTGGAACCCATGATGGAATCTGGCCAGTTTTCGAAAAGAACTGAGATATTATGCCAATACAAGTTGTATGCAAGTTTGATTAAAGTTGATTGCAAAATGTGGTCTCTATAATGTTCACAAGCCAAAAATAGCAAATTTTGGCCCTTTAAGGGGCCATAACTCTGGAACCCAATATGGGACCTGGCCAGTGTTCCAAAGGAACCGAGATATTATGCCAATGCAAGTTGTTTGCAAGTGTGATTAAAGTTGATTGCAAAATATGGTCTCTATCGTGTTCACAAGCCAAAAATAGCAAATTTTGGCCCTTTAAAGGGCCATGATTCTGGAACCCATGATGGGATCTGGCCAGTTTTCCAAAGGAATCGAGATATTTTGCCAATGCAAGTTGTGTGCAAGTTTGATTAAAGTTGATTGCAAAATGTGGTCTCTATCATGTTCACAAGAATTTCTGAACGGACGACGGACAAAATGCGATCACAAAAGCTCACCCTGTTACTGCGTGACAGGTGAGCTAAAAACTAATTCTCAAGTGTTACCGTAGCTTGTAATCTGTCAGTTTCAAAGCCTGATTAACAGGCTAGCAATAATTTCCTCATACTCTACTTTTTTTTTGTTGTTGTTGTCGTACGATCTGGAGGTCTAAGATTTGAGTAATGTGGCATTTCCAATGAAATAATTAATCAACAAACAAGTCTGACAAAACTTACAGTTTTATGGTTGAACTTGAGCTTGTAAATGGAAATATATGCGTATAAGTTTCAGGCAGTATTTCAGACAATATTTTTTCTTGTGATAAGGTTGACTGATTGAAAGGTGAATCAAAAAGATGAACTTTTGGACTCAAAGAACACAGCCAAGCAAAATATCAGTGGCAAGAAATCCTCTCTCTTATTTAACACTTCAGATACAACTATTCTACATGTTCTTTCTTTGTAAAACTTTCGTTGCATGTTATTAAAGTGGTGAACGGCTTATCACTAGACATGTACATCTGCAATGTAAATGGTACAATCGGGTACATTCGATCAATGTTGAATTGATGCCATGACACATGCATGGAAACGTAGCGTCTTTTGTTTGTACACATTACCATCATATTGTGAACTCATTCAATCACAAGTCACGCGGATATATATACTAATATCGTTCATTCTGTCTGTGGCGCAGATGGTGTTTTTCTGTGTTCATGTCCGCCCAGCGATACACTGTCACCCGTGTTAGTCTCTGACAACAGTTGCTCCGATTCTGAATTCAGTCGCTGTAACTGAACTAGGTCCAAGATATTTGACCTGAAAGAAAATCAACCGTTGAATTTAGCCTGTATTTGAATTGTATGTTTGACTTGCAAAAATAAATGCGTGCACGTCACTTTTATTATTTGCTTATGCAGGTATACCATTTTACCTATCTCTACGTTCAAATAATACAAATGAGCCGCGCCATGAGAAAACCAACATAGTGGGTTTGCGACCAGCATGGATCCATGCTTTTCGCTAACAGTTTCTCTAATTCCAATAGGCTTTGAAAGCGAACAGCATGGATCCTGACCAGACTGCGCGGATGCGCAGGCTGGTCTGGATCCATGCTGGTCGCAAAACCACTTTGTTGGTTTTCCCATGGCGCGGCTCAAATGGTTCGACTTATGAATGACCTTTCTTTCACACGTTTCCACTTACTTTTTTATCTGTGTTCTTATAGCATGATTATATTCTATAAAATAGCTTCGTCCTGTCTAGTTAATTAAGATATACCCAGACACCTTTTGGATGTGCAAAACTTTCAAGCAGGTAGCTTTAATTTAAGTTGACGCTTTTCAGTTGGATTAACATAAACTGTACCTTTTATTTAAATGTCTGCAGTAACAATGCAACACAACGGCAAGAACAATGCAGCCTGTTAAACAAAGCGTAGCGGTGATTATGATTCGTTGAAGAGTGGGCTTTCCTGAAAGTATAGAAACAAAGAGCACTGTAATGCGAAGCAATATACGCCCGAAGGTGACTTTTGATCCCTAAGTATGACCCTGACCTTGAAGCGAGCCACCCGAAACATGTGCGCTGCACATCGTCTCGGTGTGGTGAACATTTGTGTCAAGTTTCTTTAAAATCATTCAAGCTGTTTAAGAGTTACAGAGTGGACACGAAACAAAGTCATATGACCTTTGACCCCTGTGACAATGACCTTGAAGCGAACCATCCAGAACATCCGCTCTGCACGTCGTCTCCATGTGGTGAACATTTGTGTCAAGTTTCTTCGGAATCCTTCAAGGGGTTCAAGAGTTACAGGGCGGACACGAAATCGGACAGACAGACAGACAGACAGATCGACGGACACTGGCGTCATAACATGATACGTCCCTTCGGGCGTATAAAATGGTGACATTTTATTGTCATTTTTACAAAGAAATACACCGTGTTAAGGTGTCTTTTTATGTGAACATTTTAGAGAACATGCTTCGTAGGATATTCACCGTGTAAAATCAAAATCCGACAAATACCGTACTAACTGCAAGTACCGCCGTCGGGGACTAAGGGCTGATATTGTACAAAATAAAGGTCTTTTCAAATGATGTAATCTTCCATGTAAAGTTAGACAAAATCGTTTATTTCGTCTTTTTGATATAAGTCCAGAGTCCTCGTGACTTTAAAAAAAAACACTAACAGTAACAGTCAAAATATCAATGACCTTATACAGATGTTGCTGGACGAACGGTTATGGTCAATCAAGAATGAAACTAGCCGTGGTTTCACAAATGTTGATTAACTTTTGATTGCCTATTATATCTCATAACAATTAATAAATGGATTTTTTTGTATAATGAAGCTGACTGAATTGATAATTTATTACCATACTGACACCTGTTTCCATAATAATTATCAAGACGTATGCATCCCGGGACACCGGCTTGCGTCACGCTACATTTGCCACCATTTTGGCAACCTTCTGTGCACACAGCTGAAAATAAAATGCGAATTTGTTAGTATATATTTTCAAGAGGAAATACTGCAGCTTATTTGAATCGGTCTCTTAAACTGTCTATAGATAAAGAAATTAATACAGAAACCTCGTATCTAACATCTTAGAAGTTTATTTATAGTCCGGCACCACTGGGCGTCCTTGGGCGCTTAGTTCTTCTTGTTCTTCTGTGTCCGACCCGAGATAGAATCGCCCTAATGACACGAACAAGGCCCAAGAACATTGTTCTTGGGTCAAAATTTCACACCACCTACTAATCGGGATGACCGCGAACGATGCGAGAACAATATGGCGGAATGAGAAGGTACAACTTCAATGTCAAAGAAACATCGTAGTGAAATAATTATAAGATAAATTTATAAACAAATAAAATATTATTTGAATGAAGAAATTACACTACTTTTGTAGAAATGTTGGTTTACCCCCGTCGAAAATGTAAACAAGCGCCGTAAACAAGGCTGTAAAACCCCACTTCCGGTTCCCAGTGTTAGAGCGTTTTAATACTCGAGTTACGTAATCCGACTGGACTCGATTCCATCCGGGGAATAAACGCACTAGGACGCCCACTGTGTCCTATTTTATCTGCGTACTGACAAATATCTTACAAGTGTTTGCTGCCATTTGCAATAATGATGCGTGAAATATGACTAAAATAGACAGTCACAGTCATTCAATATTAGTACAAGTGGCGTTCATTCCTCCACCATAAAAATATATATAGGTGTGTATCAGAGAGGAAATGGACACAGCGAGTAACTTACGCGTAGAGCATGAAGCAGACCCGGCGTCCTTTCACCCTGGACAACATTCCTCAACCGTGTGATAACGAATGGCGTACTTTTGTGTCGGTGTGTAGCATGTGTTTACCCTGTGAATTTTTAAAAATGGATTATAAGTCATTTTGGTAATTCCAGCTTCATTTGTATCTTGTTATTTGTAACGATCACTGTCGCAATATTTTATGATGTTGATAAAAAAAGAAAAAAGAAAGAAAAACAGGATTTTGAGCAAAATTAACCAAACCTCACAAAATTTTCAATAAGCACATCAGCTTTGTTCATATATTATTTTATCCCTTCTGACAGAGTAAAAGCAGAATTTTACCCCTTGATTTGGTAAAAAAAGGTTGAAAATACTTATTAATCAAAGTAGTTTAACTAGAATCACCAAATTTAGCTAACTGTTCATGCCCACTACCAGAAGCTGTCAACCGCTGCCCACATCAGTCCTCTCAGTGCTTTGATTTTTACTACGGACATGTCCAGATTATTGATCGGCCAATCTGTCACATGTTTTCGCAACTTCATAAATGGCCATATAGGGACTAACATAGCAAGATTTAATGCAATAAAGCAGCTTTCTTTGCCTGAGTAATTTAGTGTAGATAAATCATGGATTTGTGTCTTGAAGAAATGGCATGAGTATATCTTTAATGGCATAAGGCCACTAAGTGCATCGAATATGTGTGATATAAGGTGAGTATTCCTACAAAGAAACTGCTAATACGAGGGGCGTTCAATATGTAATGTTACTGCGTGGTTATTTTTAGATGCGGTTTTCGGCATGTTATAGAGCAATTTATTGGGAACACAATGCTATATAAATTATAAAAATCGGCTGGTTTAAAATAAAAATATAATCATTTTAGTGAGGTGTACTCATGTATACTGGACCATTATTATAATTTAGGTTTGTCCTGGGCATCCAGAGTCTCGGAAAAATAGAATAACTTCTAAAATCACAAAATTTTATCATTTTTCTACGAGGTACAGCGATTTGTAATGAGTTTGCGTTTGTTTTAAAGTATTTATTGCATTTTTAATTTTGCAACATAACTAAAAATTCTAAACTCGAGGTTGATTCCATCTGGAATGGGTGTTGAGAGCGATTAATCAAAGTTGTAAGAACTAGTTTCGCAATCGAGAATTAAGATACTAGTATCAACTTAAAATACAAGAATGTTTTAAACGATGATTATCGCGCCTGACAAAAATGCAGAGGCTTATTGTACTCACCTTATCATTTTTCGAGTAAAAATATACACACCCAATTTAAAACTGTTATAAACTTTTTTATTTTAGTTTTCATATGTTTGTGTGAAGATCATGATTTGTTTTATCTGTTTAAACTAAAAATTGAACTATAGTTCCAGATGTTGAATAGTAGAATCAAGAAATTGGGTATTACAATCTCAATATTTTGGACATAAAAGTGTCCAGTATACCCGAGTATACCTCACTCAACTGATTATATTTTTACTTTGAATCTACCGATTTTCATAACTTACATTGCATTGTGTTGCCAATAAATTGCTCTATAATGTGCCGAAAACCGCATCTAAAACAATAAGCGGTTACATAACTACATACGGAGTAACATTACATATTGAACACCCCTCGTAGTAGTGAAATTCCTTCTTCACACATAAATGAGACAGTAAACACAGCGCCATACATCAATAAACAGGCTATTATGGCTAAACATTTTATATGATGTTTCTACTTTGTCAGAATGAATCTTGTATTTTACTTTGACTTCATAATACCTTACTTCTGTCAAATACGATGTTAAAAAGTATTGTGACAAAGCAAGAGCAGTCTATTTTGGTTCGTTAAAATGTGTAGAAGTAATGTGCAAACTTATCATTGAGAACTAGCTCTCACTGAGAAATGTGTGCTATTTTAACAGAGATTTTACTAGACTCTTCCACGTGTTCAATACTACATATTAATATATATTCGCTAAGACAGATCAGTGTAACAGACTAAGATTTAACTAGTTGTATTATGAAACATTACACTATACACAGACATGTGACGACTCCCTCCATTACAATAGACACATATTTGCAAGGTTTATAAATCAAAAGTTGTTTTTCCACTCAGACTGGCTCTGTTACGAACTACATGTGCACTACTTTTCACATGCTATGAACGATGTGTGCCATGCCACATTTAATGGGATTATAACAGCATGTCACATTTGCCAGATTCTTCAGTCATTATGTGGGCCCTGATTTTCATATCAAGATTATTCGAACATTTTAAAAATGCATTTTTTTTGTAGTTTTCAGGGTGGAGATAACAAGAGAGTTAACGTGTCTTAATGCCAACAATCGAGAAAAGGTGACCTCAACTAAACACAAATCTTGACCAATGCCGACGCCGACATTCTCACAGGCATACATCAGTCATGCCATCGTCATTTCCTGAAGAAGCCCATTACCTTTGTCGCACGGAGAGATGCGGAGTCCGCGACCCGGTATATTCTGGCTATCGCGTTGATAACATACGTGAACATCGTTCAGTAAGTAGGAATGAAGAATGATTCCAATTCATAGCAAAGCCACATACCCACATAATACATGTGTTGAATCATAGCTTTAGCATTATTCACCTAAAATGTAACACACATTACGTACAAGATTTTCATCCTCTTGGATAAAAGCTTCTTTTTTCACTCAATCCGATGTCGCTTGCCACGCGGGCGGCCCGTATTCGATTCCCAGCAGACGCAATTTTTACTCTGATTTTTTTGTTGTTGTTGTTGTTTTTTTTTTTTTTAGTATAATGAAATTATATAAACCGCTGTCGAGCATAATTTACTAGCAGTAGGTACAACTCATGAAATTATATAAGCTGCCGATACTTGAGAACGCACGTATGCAACGTGTACTATCCTATAGATATATTTATATAATTCAAATTAACGCCAATGTGTTTACGTCATTTAAAGATGAAAATGAATTTGAAGGTTTTTCTTGCAATGGTACGAAGTATCGTTAATTTGTTAATCACACTACGCGAATGGACGTATAGATCCCACACATTCTCGTATAGGAAGGGAACAAAAAGCTGAATTTATTTATGTAGATCTATATCTCATGAAGATTTTCAAGATTTAAATCCATATTTAAAACAAACTTTTATATTTACCAGATACTATTGACATTCATTGTGAATCGTAAATATGTTTCGATTTTAGGCGGGACTTGATTGTGACGTTGTTCGACGCCGCCCTGAAGGCGGTGTCGAGTATATGGGATACACTTTTATTTCGGACCCTGTAAAGATGGTAATGAATAGTTTCGGAGTGATAAACTGAGCAGAGTGAATAGTTTGTAAAAGGATCAACGATATTGCACAATACATTTTAGTGAATAAACAAAAAATAGCAAGAAGAAAACATAAAAAATGTATGTAATGCAACTTATTATGTGATTTAAAACAATGCTATCTGTCTTTCCTCTCCTTATTTGTAGAGCAGAACATATTTTTTATTTACAATTTCGTCAAAAATGTTGATCCGATTTATTGATAAGGGAGGTTACTCTGTAAGTCAAGTTTTCTATTTCTATTCTTAGCATGACCTACTTACCTATCTCATGTTCTATAAATAGAACAAACCGCTGATATACCATACTGTAAAAAGCGTGAATTGCCTAGACAAGGGAGCGTTTGTGTATTTTACAACTTCGAAGAGAATATTAAAAAAAAATTATGGAAAATTACAATCGCCTGCATAAAAATTCAAAAAAAAAACGTATTTACAAAGTAAATACAGGAATCAATAAGCATAGATATGTTGAAATGAACGAAGGAAGTGCCGCTGTTAACTTATTTTTAACATTTTTGTCTTATTTTCTTTGTTGATAGGTACAGTAATGTAATTTCAGAATGCGCACACTTTTGCAAATTCCTATTTCTATTTGTTTTTTTTTTTTGTTTTTTTTTCTTTCTTTTTTTCTTTTTTTGCTTATGTGTCATATAGATCTACTCATTGTTTACAGATATACACTGTCAACTAAGGTGTGCAATAGGCTAAAGAGCACTTGGCTTAATTTGTCAGTGACAAGTTAATACTTCTTTAAATGTGGTTAGATCGAAATATCAAAAGCCATGGGACCATAACTTATCAAAGCATCAGTGACTTTAAAATAGAATTCCTTGTTGAATTTATATGTTCATTGATCTTATATGACTAGTCAGTTGCTCTGGTTTTATTATATCTTGTTACATGCTTCTTTTTTTTCTTTTTTCTTTTTAATTTAATAGATAGTTTTTGTATTTGTCCATTCCTGACAAAAAAAATAAATAAAATTAAAAAAAAAATTTCATTGAAATATTTTCTACACTTTGGCAGTGGGTTATTATGCTTTCTAAATGTCTTGTAATATTAGATTTGAACTAGACACTGACATACTCCTAGTAACCTTACAGTTCAACGAGGACTTCAAGTTTATCGTTCGTCCGAAAAAAAATGAATTCTATGATATTCAAAAGTAGATAAGAAAGATTCATGCTTTGTGAATAGGGGCAATATAGAGATTATTTATGTTATATCATTCTTTTCTTGGACAAAATTTTTTGATTGTTTTTGTCAAGGGAAACAGTAAATTGCTGTGTATAATCTGCATTCTAAAATCTATAATGTAGGTGACTAAGGTCCATAAAACTTCATCAGTAAATAGAAAACACTCATTACATTACATGATAATAAAAATAATGGTTTCTGTGAACCACAACTTTGAAATAATTTCAACATTTCCTCATTTCCCAACAAACTGCATTTCTGTGAAACTACATACACACGCTCCTGCATATAAGAACTTTTCACAGGAGATGACCTTAGTTAGTGAAATAATTACTTTAATTTTGTATGTAAAGGGACCACCTACTCGCAATGTTAATGTCATTGCAGGTAGAGGATTTGTATTGCATGGTAAAACTTTTCTATCATGTTTATTATGCTTTCTAAATGTCTTGTAATATTAGATTTGAACTAGACACTGACATACTCCTAGTAACCTTACAGTTCAACGAGGACTTCAAGTTTATCGTTCGTCCGAAAAAAAAAAATGAATTCTATGATATTCAAAAGTAGATAAGAAAGATTCATGCTTTGTGAATAGGGGCAATATAGAGATTATTTATGTTATATCATTCTTTTCTTGGACAAAATTTTTTGATTGTTTTTGTCAAGGGAAACAGTAAATTGCTGTGTATAATCTGCATTCTGAAATCTATAATGTAGGTGACTAAGGTCCATAAAACTTCATCAGTAAATAGAAAACACTCATTACATTACATGATAATAAAAATAATGGTTTCTGTGAACCACAACTTTGAAATAATTTCAACATTTCCTCATTTCCCAACAAACTGCATTTCTGTGAAACTACATACACACGCTCCTGCATATAAGAACTTTTCACAGGAGATGACCTTAGTTAGTGAAATAATTACTTTAATTTTGTATGTAAAGGGACCACCTACTCGCAATGTTAATGTCATTGCAGGTAGAAGATTTGTATTGCATGGTAAAACTTTTCTATCATGTTTATTATGCTTTCTAAATGTCTTGTAATATTAGATTTGAACTAGACACTGACATACTCCTAGTAACCTAACAGTTCAACGAGGACTTCAAGTTTATCGTTCGTCCGAAAAAAAAAATGAATTCTATGATATTCAAAAGTAGATAAGAAAGATTCATGCTTTGTGAATAGGGGCAATATAGAGATTATTTATGTTATATCATTCTTTTCTTGGACAAAATTTTTGATTGTTTTTGTCAAGGGAAACAGTAAATTGCTGTGTATAATCTGCATTCTGAAATCTATAATGTAGGTGACTAAGGTCCATAAAACTTCATCAGTAAATAGAAAACACTCATTACATTACATGATAATAAAAATAATGGTTTCTGTGAACCACAACTTTGAAATAATTTCAACATTTCCTCATTTCCCAACAAACTGCATTTCTGTGAAACTACATACACACGCTCCTGCATATAAGAACTTTTCACAGGAGATGACCTTAGTTAGTGAAATAATTACTTTAATTTTGTATGTAAAGGGACCACCTACTCGCAATGTTAATGTCATTGCAGGTAGAGGATTTGTATTGCATGGTAAAACTTTTCTATCATGTTTATTCTTCATGTTTTAAACAGTTTATAACATATATTGTTTTATGTGCTAATGTTGATAACTTGTAGCCAGTCAGACTAATTAAGTAATGATTAGGTGATTTCTCATATTGCAATAAATGTACTTCAGACACAACACTTGGCGGCGTCTTTGATTCTTGCATCAATGAATTGCCTTGTAATTTAATTGTTGTTGTATTGAGAGAACGCCACAATGAAGAGAATTACTCGAGATTTGTCATTTTGATAATTTATAGGCCTTAAGGCCGAAACGTTATGGAATAAAACAGAGTGAAAACTATAGATTCTTAAAACAAAATGTATTTATAAGTAAAAGATAAGATCAGTACGTCTTAAAAACTAGAATATGCAGTACACATTCAAGAGATTGTGATAGAAGACAAAGCGTGTATAGAATGTACGGATAACGGATGTTTTTTCGTGTTATAACTTCTACAGAATCCCGAGGGATTGGTTGGCACTCGAGAGCCATGTGATTACCATTGAATGCATTTTTACAGCTTATAAACAAGTACTATTCATACGATATTCTTGTCTTGTTGAAGAAATTGGACATTGAACTGTGATGCTGCATCAAGGAGGTGACTGAAAGTTATTTTCATGTATATGTCTGTACTGAGTACCGCAAGTCATCAGTAATATTCTTCTGACCAATTTTAAACGTCCAGTTCTACAAATACGATTTTGTTTTCTTCAGGGCATTGTTCCTTAAACCTTTTGCAGCAGAGCATTTGTCTATTACCTTAATTTTCGATTCAAAACAGAAAATGTTATCTCATGTCTCCATTCAACACCAATTTTCGAGTGATGACCAACACAATATGCCTGCAAACATTTTGATTATGTCATATTTATAATTTAACGTTAATGGTGTAACGCTTACACTTCACATGAATATTCACCTAATTTAAGAAAAGGTTGCTTGATTAATAGGTAAGTGGCAAGTAGTGTTTTAGCGCATGTAAAATAGAAGAAGAGACAGAACTGGACTGGATGACGTTGCCACGGAGACTAGCATTTACTTATTATTTATTTAAAAGTCAATATAATTTTAATGTATAAACTCAGTTTTCCTTAGTCTACATTATGTAGTAATTTCATTTATTTTTTATGATACATGACGAATTGAGAGCACTTTTCTGGGTATTTCTTGAACACGTCTCATATTCAGCAGAATGTACAAAAATAAGCAGTGTATAAGAATTCCTCACACTATGAATTAGGCAGCTGTGTGCTGACAATTTATTTGAAAAATAAAAGAGACATGAGTGATATCCAGTCTTCTGTAAAAAGGTTATATATTTGTATGTATTTGTTACAAAAATAGTTACATTAATAACAAAGCTTTGTTGAACTATTAAATTTATAGTCAATTATGAATGTTTTCTTCTTTTTTAGCTTATCTGAGCCAAAGGTTTAAGGTCAGCTTTAGTGACCATTCAATGTCCGTCGTCCATCCGTCAATATTTTCTAAAACAATCTTTTTCTTCAAAACCAATGAGAGATTTACACCCAACTTCACAGGAATGATCCTGTTCAAAGAATTGAATTCCACACAGAACTGTGGCTGCCATGGTAACCGAAAGGAAAAACTTAAAAAATCTTCTTGTCCAAAAACACAAAGCGTAGAGCCTGGATATTTAGCATGTGACATCATCTAATGGTCCTCTATGAAAGAGTTCAAATTATGCCCCTGGGGTGAAAAGATGCCCCGCCCGGGGGTCCCAAGTTTTACATAGACTTGTATAGGAAAAAAACTTTTAAAACCTTCTTGCCTGAAACTGCAAGGTCTAGGCTTTTGATATTTGGAATGTTGCATTGCCTAGTAGTCCTCTATCAAAATTGTTCAAATTATGTCCCTGGGGTAAAAAGAGGCCCCGTCCTTGGGGTCCCAGGTTTTACATAGACTTACATGTATATAGGAAAAAAACTTTTAAAATCTTCTTGTCTGAAAGTTCAAGGCCTAGGCCTAGGCCTTTAATATTTAGTATGTAGCATTTGCTAGTGGTTCTCTCAATAGAGTATTCAAATTGTGCCCCTGGGTTGAAGAGGCCCCGCCTGGCGGTCACTTGACTGTGACCGTGACCACCTGACCTTTCTTGTTTTTTAAGATACAGCCTTGAAATTTGGATGACATACAGTTTTGCACACCCGATCTTAAAACTGACTTTTTAGTGACCTACTGACTTACTTTCTTAATATTTTAGCATCAGTTGACATTTGAAACATGTTCACACAACTGGGAAAAGATTTCAATGCTTACTTACATTTGACTTTCTTACTTGACCTCTTACACTTATCTATGTTGCTCATATTACACAGGTGAGCGATCCAGGGTCACCATGACCCTCTTGTTAATTGATACATTTATCATGAACTTTTAGATTTTTAAGATAAATCATGGAGGGTGTTTGCATGTCTTCTTTTTTCTCAGTGTCTGTCTCTATGGAAACTTTTGAAAAATCTCTCCTCTAAATCAGCAGGGCAGTTTTCAAACTAATTTGGCAATATATTTCTTGTTTTACATGCTGGAGCTGTGAAACTGAGGTGAGAGGTATACGTCTTGTCTTGTAGTTGCAGTGAGAATAAACTGTCCCTTGTGTGTATATATATATATATATATATATATACATGTCTGTACTTGTCATACATTTCCCCCGTTTATAAAAACGTCCAGGAATTCTGTGCTGTATGTCACAATTGCAAAAGAAAAGTTGCATTTAAAAACACTGACCTTCAGATTTTCCTAAAATGATCTTTCTAATAAGAACATGTGTTTATGTGTCTATACTATCGTAGAAATGCCATTTCAAGAAGAAAAAATAAACAAGTGACCTAGTATTACAGTGGCAAAAAAAGAAGTCCTTACCGGTGGAAAACTGTTAGTGTTCGTCCCTTGTGGTTGTTGGCAACAGTGTTCAGACTAAAAATGCTTCAAGGCATTTAGGAGCTAAGGAACAAAAACAGTTTTTGCTTAAATTTCAATAGTGACCTTGACCTACACGCATAGTTCATGTAGGCAACAAACTGTCTCATCATAAACTTTGTTTGCAGTAGATCTAGTAACATTTCCATCCATGCACATAAAAGTTATGAAGCGGAAACAAGTTTACTTGACCTCCAATATTGACCTTGTCCTTTGACCGATAACCATAAGTCATGTGCACGACACATAGTCTGATCATGTGGATCTGTGTAGTATTCTAACACAACCCTATTCATTTTTAGCTCGACTATTCGAAGAATAGGGGAGCTATCCTACTCGCCCGGCGTCGGCGTGAGCGTGAGCGTCACACAAATGTTAAAGTTTGCGTACCACCCCAAATATTTTCAAAGTCCATTGAGATATTGCTTTCATATTTTGCATACTTGTTTACCATCATGACACCAGTCTGTAAAAAGGAGGAGGCAACTCTATCGAGCATTTTGACTGAATTATGGCCCCTTTTCGACTTAGAATAAATGTTAAAGTTTGCGTACCGCCCCAAATATTTTTCAAGGTCCATTGAGATATTGCTTTCATATTTTGCATACTTGTTTACCATCATGACCCCAGTCTTTAAAAAGGAGGAGGCAACCCTATCAAGCATTTTGACTGAATTATGGCCCCTTTTCGACTTAGAATATGCTCATTGTAATGTTAAAGTTTTACTCATTGCTTATATTATACTATCAAGCACTGAGAATAGTCGAGCGCGCTGTCCATTGACAGCTCTTGTTTATTAAACAAAGAAGGCTGAAAATTGTGTGTTATACAACAATTCCTTTTTCTCCGGGGGACTCAAACCAGATTGCCTTGGCGATAAAAACTTTCCTGTATTCTTGACCAGTAGATCTACGCCACGGAGGAATGCGTAGAGCTAGATCTACTTCACGATTGTTAAAAATAAAGTTTTATAATTAAGGCAGTTTACATCCGTTACCCTGTTTCAAACGTTTTTCAATTTTGAATGGAATTCTAACACGACACAATTTGTTTTCCTGTTAAACAAAGAAGACTGAAATTGCGTATTATTTTACAAATATTTTTACATAGCGTCAAACGGCATGGTGGATGCCCGTCAAGGATGTACATAATAATCCTTGATAATGTGTTAGAATCGAAATAATACATCCCTCTTGAATAAAATTGCCGTTTAGATGCGTAGATCTATTATTATATCACTCGGGCTGCGCCCTCGTGATTCTTCGCATCTAAACTCCAAACAATGGTTTTATTCAACGGCAAATCACTGTTTGGGATATATTATTTCTTAAATATTAGTAAAAAAACAACTAATTCTTAAATGTTGCCATAGCTTGTAAAGTGTCAAAGCCTGATTAATATAATAGATTCAGGCTGGCAATATTTTCCTCATACTCTACCTAGAAAAATTCTCCATTTTTTTGTTGTCGTTCGATCTGGAGGCCAGTGCCTTTAAGAGTGAAGTTTTGAGTAATGCGGCATTTCCAATGAAATAATCAACAAACAAGTTTAACAAAACTTACAGGTTTATGGTTGAACTTGAGATTGTAAATGGAAATACTAGTATATTATGCGTATGAGTTTCAGGCAGCATTTCAGACAATATTTTTTCTTGTGAAAAGTTTGACCGATTGAAAGGTATATCAAAACGTTGAAATTTTGGACCCAAAGAACACAGCCAAGCTTTTTGAGGCAAAATAACAGTGGCAAGAAATCCTCTCTCTTATTCAACACTTCAGATACGAAGATCCTACTTAGTGGAGCAGCTTAGTGTGAAAATCTAAGGAAATACTTCACTTGATGATACAAGTAAGAAATTTACACCAAATGTTCATCATATGACCCAGATTCAAAAATGATCGAGGGCCATCTAAAAATCATCCATTTTCAAGATGGCCTGCAAATTTCAAAATGGCTGCCAGAATTGAGGCAGTTTTCATATAATCAGGATCTGTAAGTTTCTAAAATATCATATTTGTTGAGCTGTAACATGTTTTTCTATCAGTTTGTTCCCATAAACTGATAGTTTTATTTTTAATGTTGCCTTTTCCAAATATAGACCCATTTAAGAAGGTCGCCATCTTTAAAATGACTGCCAGACTTTTAGATAACGTTCTTATCACGGCCAAGTATGAGTCTTCTACTTTCAGTGCTATAACCATCGACTATTGATTAGATCCTGGTCCCAGATAAACCTGAAAGCATATTATTATGACACTGGCCTGAAATAAGCTAATATGGTTTATATGGACGTCTCTTCTTTTCAATCTGTTCTCTGTTCTACCCTTCATTTCTTGCTTTGTTTCACTGAGAAACAGTATCAAAATCATGACAATACTGAACCATTGCTAATCAGCTGAAACAAAATCTTTAATTAAATGATATGTGTAATGATTCTATAGAATGAACTACAAACACTACAAGGGCACACTGATATAGTTCATAATGTCATGTTACTCAGCATAGGGTCCAGTGACAACTTCCGTACGTATATGTAACAAAAAAAAAACCCAAGTCATATCACATACAGCAAAAAATGATAATTCCTTGGCCTTCAAATTAAAAAGTACATACTTTGTATTAACATATACCAAATTTGAATATGTCATTGTAAGTTTGAGTGTTTAAGTGTCTGTGCTTTTGTTTATATTCTATTTCAAACTCTTGATAATGTTGAAAAGAGTTTAATAGAAGACCTCCTAAACTATGGAATAGCTTTCTTAGATGCGTTGAAAATAAAACTCAACTATTGAGTTTTCGTGAGGATAAAACAAGACGTATCACTAATGGTGATGAAAACCCCCAGATATCAGCTTATTGTCAGAGGAACAGGGTTATTGAAAATATGATACATTGCTTTGTATACTGTACAAGAAGAAAATGTACAAAGACGCACAAAAATGGTGCGCAAAACTGTATAAGATTCCCATACTTCATTGCTGTACCTTAAAAAGAAGAAAGTAGGTCAAGATAAAGGTTACTGAAAATCAGTTTTGAAATGTTTGTTCAAAACTGTACAAGTGGTTCGAATTTTATGGCAATATCTTAAAAAAAAGAAGAAATTAATTCAGTAGGTCAAGGTCATGGACAAGGGACCATTTAATCTGCTTTTTTAATCTTGTCTTTTGGCATTTTCTGTGATATGAAGGCTCCATAGCCACAAATGAAATCAAGCCTGCAACATTTTCGTTTATGTCGGGTTTGGAGACCTGTGGGTTTCCACTTTTTTATTTTATTACATCACCAAGGGTCATCAACTAGTTATACTTAACAAATAAAGTATGTTAAAATATCCAATGTAACTCTGTTCGTATTTGAAACAAATAAAGGGCAACAACTTAGTCAAAACTCATTCTAATGGAACGTGTTTTGCACATGCATAACTACACTTGGTACCAATGATAATAGTTATAACAAGGTGTGATAAAAGTCTGGCATACAATGACTGATAAGTAGCGCGGACATTTTTTCCATATACATATATAGAAAAAATAATAAAGGGCTATAACTATGTGAAAAATAACTCAAATGGAACATGCTTTGCACATGTACAACTTGACTTGGTACGAATAATAACTGCAAGGTTTGATAAAAGTCTCGCATATGATGACTGAGAAATAGCGAGAACAAAAGTTTTCCAAATACATATGAGCCGTGCCATGAGAAAACCAACATAGTGGGTATGCGACCAGCATGGATCCAGACCAGCCTGCGCATCCGCGCAGTCGGGTCAGGATCCATGCTGTTCGCTAACAGTTTCTCCAATTCCAATAGGCTTTAAAAGCGAACAGCATGGAGCCTGACCAGACTGCGCGGATGCGCAGGCTGGTCTGGATCCATGCTGGTCGCAAACCCACTATGTTGGTTTTTTCATGGCACGGCTCATATAAAGAAATAAAAATAAAGGGCCATAACTAAATGAAAAATCAACATGCGCAACTTGGCCTTGTACTGATAATAATTACAAGGTTTGATTGAAAACTGGTAAATAATTGCTGAGAAATAGCGCAGACAAATTCCGTATACAGACGGACGGACTGGAATCCAGAATAGCCCCTAGATATCTCGGGGTATAATGATAAGGGTGCAAACCAATAAATGATCATAGCAACAAAAGCTGCCGATATTGTTTGCAATTTATATATAAACAGAAATGCGCTTGCTCCATGTAATCACAAAGAAGCGGATAATCGTATATTTGTTCATGCAAAGCATGCCTCATTGACAGAAAACCGAACAATTACAATTATTAGTTAGTTCTTGCTATGGCAGTGTACTGATGTTTTGTGGCTTGCTTACCTGGTCCTCACTCAGAGGCATTGCCATTGTTTCTTGCTTTTACCCGTTGAGAAACTGTTTCTGCATTTGTTGACAAGGGCAAGAAATCTGCATGGGAGGAATGGAATGTTTGTGAAACAGCTATAGTTCAAAGCATTTCATAGTCTCAGTGCTGCCAAATACATAATAACTGAGTAGGAAATGGATACATTAGAAACAAAATAGTTATGCTGTATGCTCGATCAAGCACGACATGCAAGATGGATGAACCTTGACTTGATTTGTTTACCCGGAAACAAAGAGCGTATAATGGGATTCGATCAACAAAAGGTGGTCTGAAACAATTCATCGAGCGAGCAATTTTTCAGGCAGGCCATGTCTGAGGTAAAGCAGCTGTTACCATGGAGGAACTGCCGCCTCCGTCAAACTGGGGATGGCTGAAGCAGAACAATGTGTGGATCCCTTATCGGATGGAATTGTCGGTTAAATCTGAATGCTTCCAGGTCCTTCAAAGGTGTGACTGCAAAAGGACTTCCTGTACCGGATATTGCAAGTGCCACCACTTAGGTCTGCTATGCACAGCAATTTGATGTTGCAACTGTTCAGAAAATGACTAAATGCAGTATATGCATATTTTTTTGTTTCGGCTAGAACACGATTTCCATTGTGTATAATTTCATGGGTATAGTAAATCAACAGAAATAGTTTCTTAAGGTTTGCCTTATAAGAAAATGTTGCTCTTGCCTGTGCAAGTGCTCACGCTGTCCTATTTCTTTATCCCCTCGTGGTTTATAAGACGCATTTTCTAAAGATGTTAATTTATTGCATTGAATGTAATCTGAGTGTAATGTATATAAAACTTATATTGGTTGGTGTACTCCAGATTTTACCATTGTTCAAAAACAAAACTGCAAGTTATAAAAACTTAAGTGTTGAGATGTCTAAGCCATACAAAATTGATTACAAATTAAAAGAGTATGAATACTACAGATTGATATTCTGTTCTAAACTGAAACGAAAGTGTATAATAAAACCAAGGAGCTGCGTTCAATAAACGCTTGATGCCCCCCAGTGGCATCCTTATCGGTAGTCCAAAACGAGGTCAAGGTCAAACTGAGGTCAGGTGATGTTTGAAGATGAGGAATGGCCACAGTTTACATCTGTATTTGTATCAATTCATTCTTGTAAGGGGTATTGATGCTAGACGAAACGGTCCCATTTGGTTAACCAAGAGATGACCATATAAAGCAAACTAAGTCCAAAATGAGGTCAAAGTCAAACTGAGGTCAGGTGATGTCTGAAGATGAAGAATGGTCACAGGTTACATCTGTTTTGGTATCAAATCATTTAAGTAAGGGTATTGATGCAAGACGAAACGGTCTCATGTGGTTAACCTCGTGTGGACGAAGGGACGTACGTACGAACGGACGGATGGACAGACAGGACAATCACTATATGTCTCCGGCATCCGTAGATGCTGGGGGCATAAAAATGCTATCGTTTTAATGTATTACATGCTTGCCTCAAATAAAGTACTGAAAAGTAAATACAAAATGGCAGCCATTTTGTTTTCGCGGCGGCCATCTTGAAAACGACATTATTTCAATTGGCCCTTGATCTTATATTAAAGCGCATGCCAGGTAGTTACTGTCCTGTAAATTTGATGCTTGTATCATCAACTGAAGTATTTATGCGATATCCTGCTCCACTAACTAGGAACATGGGTCATCTGTGTTCATAACCTAGGCCACTAGATCAAATCAAGAACAAGCTTGTTAACACTCCAGGTTCAGGTTCTACCGTTTATTTAAATGGAACCTTCTCAAATCAAGATTAAGTGTGGAACTTGATCATTTAGAGTCTACAGGCTAACTATAGTCACTTAGTAAAATACAAATACACCAACTTTAGAAATCGCTTTTTGACGGTGATCTTCATGAAACATGTCCCTTCCAAAGTTTACCAGCAAGTTCAAATCGATAGGATCTGTTCTTTCTTTGTAAAACTTTCGTTGCATGTTACTAAGCTGTAAGCGTATCACTGGACTTGTACATCTGCATTGTAAATGGTACAATCAGATACTTTTTCAATGTTAAATTGATGCCATGACAAATGCGTGGAAACAAAATACCCACTGGGTAGCGTCTTTTTTGTACACAGTACCATCCTATTGTGATCACATTCCAATTAAGTTAATAATCACAACCCACGCGGCTAGATATATCGTTCATTCTGTCTGCGGCGCGGTTGGTGTGTTTCTGTGTTCATGTCCGCCCAGCGATACACTGTCACCAGTGTTAGTCTCTGACAACAGTTGCTCCGATTCTGAATTCAGTTTCTGTAACTGAACAAGTTCTAAGATATTTGACCTGAAAAAAGAAATTCAACCGTTGAATCTAGCATGTATTTTAACTATATATATATATATAAATATTTTTTTTTATTTGACTTGTTCTTCTCTTTTGTTATTTACTTACGCAGCTATGAATTAAAACCTTTATAATTAATCGTGAGTTATTGCAATCAATTTTGTATTAATCTTCCACCATATATGTAAATATATCGTTGTTATACAGGGAAAGAACTTGGTAAATAACTTCATAAGTTGTTGTGTTTGCTAAATGTAATTGTAATGTGATTTCCGAAATGAAGTATTTAAACTTAACAACGAAACCGATATATAGTTTAAAGTAGTCGAAAATACGAGAATGAAAGTACAAAATAATTTCGACTTGCAACCATTTTAGTTTCGTTGATCCGACTTTTTAACATCGTAATTTCGTGTTTTCAAAGAATCATCGTGGTTACGACTTTTCTTAGATGTGGTTTCGTTGTTCTGTAAACGTTTTCACAAGTTTATGCTCCATGTCAGATGACTTATACATTTCACATTACGAGTGACGACAATCTATGTAAATGAAGATGTATAAAATTCACGCGTGCGTGCGCGCGTAGAGGGCAACTCCTAGAGAAAATATACTTGTGAGTTTTGTTGAAGAAATGCACGATACAGACTGAGCATGCTCGTAATCCAGGTGCTTCCCTTCTAAAGCACGCACACTAGGGACTCTTATCTGAAAGTAAATCATTTTAGTTGGACGAACGGAAGCTCGAACTCATAGCTTCTGTTTTTGTAGTCCTACGTGCCATCACTGCAGCCGCTAGGACGTACACAATTTTTAACCAGGTAGGTTTTAATAAAAGTAGACGTCTTTCACTTGGATTAACTTAAACTTTACCTTTCGGTATTCTCCGTGACGATTGTGTCTGAAATCATCCGTCCTCCACCTCTGATTCATGTGGAGAAGTTGTCAGTTACTTGCGGAGAACAGGTACTGGTACAGAACCTAGGCACACTGGTCGTGACCAGTACATTCAAGAATGGAGAGGAGCTGTTAACACCATGCCAAAATTGGATTACTATTGTAAATATAAAACAGATTTTGTATTCGAAGATTATCTTTCTAATATCACAAACGATGACTGAGAAAACATTTTTCTAGTATAAGATTGTTTTCTCACAACTTAGAGATTGAATTTGGTAGATATAGAGGTATTGAAAGAGAAAACAGACTGTGTAAGCTATGTAGTCAAAATACAGTTGAATCAGAATATCATTTTATGCTATGTTGTGACACATATAGAACAGTAAGAAGAACATATTTTAACAATATTTCATGGCCTTGTGTACAGAAATTTTTCACGCTTATGTCGACAAAAAGTAAACGTTTGCAAGTAAAAGTATCTAAATATATTAAAGAATGTATGTCAATTAGGAAAAGTGCCTTGGAAATTTTAACTGTTTCTTAAATGTATGTTGTATGATAATGTGTATATATATATAGATATATTTAATATTCATTACTACATTGTACTTATATTTACTTTTGTCTTTGCCATAGTTTTTTGTGTTGTAAGGCAACTTGTTTGCTGATTATGCCAATAAATTTGAATTGAATTGAATTGGTTAAATAACTGAAATACTTTTGAAAATCGGCGTTAAACCAAAAACAAGTTTACCTTTTATTTAGATGTTTGCAGTAAAAATGCAACGCAATGGCAAGAACAATGCAGCCTGTTAAACTGAGAGTGGCGGTGATTACGATTCGTTGAAGGGCGAACTTTCCTGAAAGTATAAAAACCGTTACCTTGCCGTGACTTTATTGCCATTTTTTACACACACAAAAAAAATACACCGTGACAAGATGTTTTTATTACATTATTTAAGAAAACATTCTTCGTAGAGTATGATACAAGAATAAAACAATTTTCTCCTCCGTGTAAAATCAAGATCTGACAAAAATGTACTAGCTGCTGGTATCGCCAAGGCAACGATAAAAGGCGGAAATTGTGCAAAAATTCATTCTAATCTTCTATCTAAATTCAGACCAAATCGTTATTTTTTCGTCTTTTAATGTAAGGTCCAGGGTCACCCTGACTGTAAAGAACTAACATATAGTGAAATTCAAATTAGCAATGTCCTTATGTCCTTATGTAGATGTGAGACGTACGAAAATAAAACTAGCGGTGGATGCATGAGATTGATTAAATGCATACAGCGTATTTTAATGATACATTATTAGTTAGACTAGTCTTGTCTGATCATCTATTAAATCTCACAGCAATTAATAAGTTATATACAAAAGTGATTTAAGACTTAGCCTTACATCTTAAGAAAAAATTCAAACAACACCCAATCATAGAAAGAAAAGGTTGTTTCACATGAAAAATGAACAGCATATAAAACATGTATATTACTCTACACAACAACTGTCAGTTTACTGATATATACATGTAATTTGAATTCCGGAAAAGGGCTGCATAAAGGGGCCACACTTTCGGACAGTTCAGCGCTTTTTAAAACCCACCATTTTCAAAGAACTGTTACATATCTTCGTTTCGATGCATTTGCAATAATGTCCCAGTGCTTAAATTTCACACAAATAGGTTGAACAACTGTCAGTTTTCTAATATATACATTGTATTCTGGAAAAGGGCTGCATAAAAGGACCACACTTTCGAACAGTTCAGCGCTTTTTAAAACCCACCATTTTCAAAGAACTGTTACATATCTTCGTTTCGATGCATTTGCAATAATGTCCCAGTGCTTAAATTTCACATAAATAGTTTCCAGCAATTGTTCATTTTTATTTCTTTACAAATGGTATTCATTTTTGATGGGGGACAACTTTTGAGAATATTGTAAATATCCATCATACGGGACTGTACGGCAGAACATGTAATGGTCAGGTAGAGTTGTTCGTTTATCAAACATTTCTGCGTTTTGAAGATATACTCCTAAACCTTAAGCTTACCCAGTTGATAATTTATTACCATGCTGACAACTGTTTCCGTAATAATTTTCAGGACAGATGCATCCCGGGACACCGGCTTGCGTCACGCTACATTTGCCGCCATTTTGGCAACCTTCTGTGCATACAGCTGAAAGAAATGCGAATTTGTTAGTATTTCTTACCTCTGACGCGGTTTCTATATATTTCTGTAATTTAAGCTATATATGTAGGCCTAGTCACTAGATCCTGGAAGCGTATACAAAATGTAGTTACAGCTTGCAGGGGTGACGTACAAAATTATGGCCACCGAACTGTGTAATGTCGTGAATCAGGCTTATCACGTCATATCATCATTGAACTAGGTTAAAACGAAACTAAACATTTATTTCTTTGAATGGTTGCTGCAGATAGCCAGAGGGGATGTGGCAACGCGACCATTGTGTAGTTTTAGTAATATACATTGTTGTACAAATATCTGTGTTCAAGTCTCTTCAGATTAATACAGAAAATTCATGAGTTTATTTATATAGTCCGGCACCGACCGAAAGCATTCACTGTATCATATTTTATCTGCGTACTGACAAATATCTTACATTTGCAATAAATGATGCGTCTGGATATAGACGTGAATTAGGGCTGAAATAGACAGTCACAGTCACTCAAGGTTACATGTGGCGTTCTTCCACCGCAGACATTCCTCCACCATCAAAAAAAAAAAAACGCATATAAGTGTGTATCAGAGAGGAAATGGACATCGCGAGTTACTTGCGTATAGAACATGAAGCAGACCCGGCGTCCTTCCACCCTGGACAACATTCTTCCACCGTATATAATAACGTCAGATTTGGAAACATGAGTGAAAATAGCGAGTAACTTACGTATAGTGCATGAAGCAGATCCTGCGTCCTTCCACCCTGGACAACATTCCTCAACCGTGTGATAACGAATCGCGTACTTTTGTGTCGGTGTGTAGCATGTGTTTACCCTGTGAATTTTTAAAAATGGATTAGATCTATAAGTCGTTTTGGTAATTTCAGCTTCCCTTGTAGCGTGTTATTTGTAACGATCACTGTGGCAATATTTTATGATGTTGATTAAAAAAAGAAAAACGGAAGAAAAACGAAAAGACGCTATATGTGAGATGTGTCAATCATCCCTTTTGGGACCGTAATACGTTTACGCTTTGCCACGGAACACGGAAGAGACATATAAAAAAGTGTTATAACAGCACGTGAGCGAGAGAATCTCTCTGTTAACAGACGTTTTCTCTCGTGTTAAAACACCCCCGAAAAGTTACAGGAACCGTGAGCAGTTTTATGTTAGAGTGATAGTATTTTTTACTACGGACAATCTGTCACATGTTTTCGCGACTTCATATACGGCCATATAGGAATAAGGTCAGTAATTCGGTCGAAAATGTGCTTCCGTGGTGTAGTCGAAAGAAGTCCATAATAAATAGATCCTAATTTTCCCATTTTCTGCGCAAATTCGTGTAGAACGAGTGCTTTAATCACACTTTTTCGCTACTAGAATATATTCTGCATGAAATGAGATGGTTTTCATGTTCATACAACCCACATGGCAAGTTTTGCAGATCGAAACCGGAAGTCGGTGTTTATTGCGCGGAGGAGAGCAAATATGCGCCATTTTTAGGGTAGCAGACCACAACTGACTGGCATTTCACTAGGAACTATTCAACCCCCTATTTGTTTTTCATTTTTTCGTTAATTTGTGATAGAACTTTCATGAAAAATTGGTGTAGGAAAAGGTGATGTTCTCTAAAGATACGTAAAGACGACATGAAGTTGTCGTTTTTAATATGAAACAAAGAAGGATTTGAATTACTGACCTTTAACCTATAAGAGCTGAAAAAAGACTATTCTCGGAACACATCGCAATTAGTCTTTATAGCCATAAATTGGTTGTATATGATATAAAAGAGTGTTTCCAGTGCAAAATAATAATGAAATTTGAATTTTTTTTAATTTTGACCTTATTTTATGTAGATGCGCCTATTTCAGCAGCGATTTCTGGGATTAAAAAGCCAATACTTTGTCTCCAGAATGTCAGAAAATGCACAAAATGCATCCTTCTGGGTCTTATTCATGACGGAATGAATGATATTTCAGAATCCCAGTGAAAAATGATGCAAAAGAGTGAAACTTTTACCAAAATATACAATAAAAGGTCCATAAGGCCAAAATATAGCCCTGTAAATGGGTAGGGGATGGCTTCTATTAAATGTCTATATTTCTCTAAAATCTCGAAATTTCACAATGAAACTTGGCAATATGTTTGGTGTTACATCTTTCTTGGAAATAGAGATGAAAATGGTGTGAAATTTGATAAGAAACATTTCTTATAGGAATAAGGTCAGTAATTCGGTCGAAAATGTGCTTCCGTGGTGTAGTCGAAAGAAGTCCATAATAAATAGATCCTAATTTTCCCATTTTCTGCGCAAATTCGTGTAGAACGAGTGCTTTAATCACACTTTTTCGCTACTAGAATATATTCTGCATGAAATGAGATGGTTTTCATGTTCATACAACCCACATGGCAAGTTTTGCAGATCGAAACCGGAAGTCGGTGTTTATTGCGCGGAGGAGAGCAAATATGCGCCATTTTTAGGGTAGCAGACCACAACTGACTGGCATTTCACTAGGAACTATTCAACCCCCTATTTGTTTTTCATTTTTTCGTTAATTTGTGATAGAACTTTCATGAAAAATTGGTGTAGGAAAAGGTGATGTTCTCTAAAGATACGTAAAGACGACATGAAGTTGTCGTTTTTAATATGAAACAAAGAAGGATTTGAATTACTGACCTTTAACCTATAGGGACTAACTTAGCAAGATTTAATTCAATAAAGCAGCTTCTTCATGATTCTATTTTTTGTTTTAGTAATTTAGTGTAGCTAAATCATGGATTTGTGTCTTGAAGAAATTACATGAGTATATCTTTAATAGCATAAGGCCACAAAGTGCATTGTCCGATATGTGTGATATAAGGTGAGTATTCCTACATAGAAACTACTAATAATAGTGAAATTCCTTCTTCACACATAAATGAATCAGTAAACACAGCGCCATACATCAATGCTATTATGGCTTAACATTTTATATGATGTTTCTACTTTGTCAAAATGAATGTTGTATTTTACTTTGACTCCGTAATACCTTACTTCTGTCAAATACCATGTTAAAAAGTATCGTGATAAAGCAAGAGGAGAATTCTAGGATCAGTCTATTTTGGTTAGTTTAAATGTGCATACGTAATGCACAAACTTATCATTGAAAATTGTTGGTACATTTTAACTTCTCCATGTAATAGCTCTCATTGAGAATTTTTTTGCTATTTTGACAGAGATTTTACTAGTCGTATTATGTAGGGATAATACACGTTTTTTTGTGTATTAACGTCTGCAGAAGCCCGCGGGATTGTTTGTGACCGAGACCGAGGTCACAAACAATCCCGCGGGCTTCTGCAGACGTTAATACACAAAACAAACGTGTATTGTCGCTATTCTTGCATAAAAATATATTTCACGACGATTTATGTATTATTTTTATATCTGATGACTTGACGATTCCGGTACATTTTTTTATTTACCATTCCAGTTGTTCTTGGAAACGGTAAACATGTTTCAAATATCCGCATCCAGGGCCCGGAAATAAACAACACTATCAAAAGCACATCCTGAAGGTTTTTAAGCGATTTTTTATCTCTCATTATTACAAACATAAAAAACATAAAATTACCAATAATCGTTCGTATCATTTCACAATTTGGTGGACTCGATCACAATTTCAAGAATAATAACTTTACATTCGAGTAATATTGAGTACGGACACGCAGTTGGAGTACGGATGAGTACGAACGTAGTGTCAAGTTTCCAAGCTGTTTATATAAATTCTTTGAGAAATTAGATTAAAACATACTGACTGATACTAACCAAAATCATAAATATGATACCTAAAAACAAAGAATCGCACAGGTAAACACGCGATTCTTTAACATTCACGGTTGTCTACAAAATCTGAATTGACGCAGAGTTCTAAAAGGGGAGTAAACAAGGGAAGAACCGAGTACGAACAATGTTGGGGGCAGTGCATTTGGCGTTAGTTACGGATACAGTAAAACATTCTATGGTTTAGATTGCATCTTTAATGCTTCAAGAAGAGGTTTTTATGAAAGAAAAAAGACGCAGATACCAGATGTCAATCTGCGCAGAATTATATATACGTCCCTGGGAAAGCATTTTAAAAATAAAAATCGGGTATTAACAGCACGTGAATTGCCTTGTTTGCACACGATTTTTCTCCCGTTAATACATATCCCACACATTCTCGTATAGGAAGGGAACAAAAACTAAATTTATTTAAGTATATCTCATGAAGATTTTCAAGATTTAAACCCATATCTAAAACAAACTTTTATATTTACCAGATAATATTGACATTCCCTGTGAATCGTAAATATGTTTCGAGTTTTAGCGGGACTTGATGGTGACGTTTAACAACGTTACGTCAGTTCCAGCTTTGTATTTCAATTGTTGTGGTATTTAGAGAACGCCATGATGTAGAGCATTACTGTAGGGATAATACACGTTTTTTTGTGTATTAACGTCTGCAGAAGCCCGCGGGATTGTTTGTGACCGAGACCGAAGGTCGAGGTCACAAACATATCCCAAGGGCTTCTGCAGGCGTTAATATATACATAAAACAAACGTGTATTGTCGCTATTCTTGCATAAAAATATATTTCACGACGATTTATATATTGTTTTCATATGTGATGATTCCGGTACATTTTTTATTTACCATTCCAGTTGTTCTTGGAAACGGTAAACATGTTTTAAATATCCGTATCCAGAGCCCGGAAATAAACAACACTATCAAGAGCACATCCTGAAGGGTTTCAAGCGATTTTTTAACTCTCATTATTACAAACAAAATATTACCAATAACTGTTCATATCATTTCACAATTTGGTGGACTCGATCACAATTTCAAGAATAATAACTTTACATTCGAGTTACATTGAGTACGGACACGCAGTTGGAGTACGGATGAGTACGAACGTAGTGTCAAGTTTCCAAGCTGTTTATATAAGTGAATTATGTGAATTGCCTTGTTTGCACACGATTTTTCTCCCGTTAATACATATCCCACACAGTCTCGTATAGGAAGGGAACAAAAACTAAATTTATTTAAGTATATCTCATGAAGATTTTCAAGATTTAAACCCATATCTAAAACAAACTTTTATATTTACCAGATAATATTGACATTCCCTGTGAATCGTAAATATGTTTGTCAGTCTGCGCAGAATTACATAAGTCCCTGGGAAAGCATTTCGAAAATAAAAAAAGGGTATTAACAGCACGTGAATTGCCTTGTTTGCACACGATTTTTCTCCCGTTAATACATGGGCGGATCCAGTGAAAAAAGTAGTTTTTATGCAAGAATAGAGATTTGTAATTTTGATAAAGGCCTTAAGGCCGAAACGTTATGAAATAAAACAGAGTAAAAACTAAAGAGTCTTAAAACAAAATGTATAAGTAAAAGATAAGATGAGTACAAGTACATCTTTAAAAAAATTAGAAATATGCAGTACACATTCAAGAAATTGTGATACAAGACACATGTGAGATGTTGGGATAACGCGTGTTTTATCGTGTTATAACATCTGCAGAATCCCGAGGGATTGGTTGGTGCCTGAGCCCAATAGGGCGATGGTACCAAACGTTTCCCGAGAGATTCTGTAGATGTTATAACACGAAAAGAAGATGCGTTATAATAATAATAATAATAATAATAATAATAATAATAATAACTTTATTTAAAGAAGGTAATACATAAAGATATATAACAGTGTTAGAACATATTAAACATCTTAAGATTCAATGTGGCCGCTTCTGTAATATTAATAAAACAGTTCAACACACAAAATAGATAAAACTGATTATCTAATTATAATATAAGTCAGAATTTGAATGATAAACATCTAAATACAACATTCACTCTTGAAAAACACTCCATTTAATTAGAAAAAATATGTATAATCATAAAATCATAAAAATCATAAAAAAGTAAAATCACTCAGATATGCATTCACCCGTTAAAAGAAAATAAATAAATAGCAATTTCAGGGAAAAAATGTTGTAGTTTATTCAGATCCTAATAAGTATTTTTTGTATTTGCATTTGAAAGAAGTAAGTGAATCCACACAACAAATATTCTGTGGAATGATATTCCATACTTTAGCACTTTTAAAGCCAAATGATCTTTTCATATAATTTGTGCGACATTTAGGTATTAAAATATCATTATGTACAACTGATCTAAAGCCATAAATTTCATTGCTGGAAAATGTTAAAATATCAGATAATATATGTAAGATGGTACAAGATTTTTTGTAGTTTTATATTTAAGAAATAATATATCTTATTTAGTGATTTGTCGTTGAATAAATCATTGTTTGGAGTTCAGATGCGAAGGAATTATATCAGGAGGGCGCAGCCCGAGTGATATAATAATAAGCATCTGAACGACAAACAGTGATTTATTCAAGAGCAAATCACTAAATGAGATATATTATTTCGATTCTAACACGTTACCAAGGATTTTTAAGTACATCCTTGACGACATTAATCAAATATTTGCCCGTTTTCAATCGGTTTCTTTTCCAGCGTGCCGCTATGCCGTTTGACGCCATGACGTAATAATTGTGACGTCAGAACAGTGATTTGTTGTATAATAATTCACTGTTTTCTGCCTTCTTTGTTTAATAGGAAAATGAATCGGATCGTGTAAGAATCTAGCATAAAACGCGTAAAAAATAATAAACGAATGAATTATCCCTCAGCGTCATTAGATTTCCACGAAACGCGCGGGTATGTCTGAGTGTTTTGTAAATGTGAAATCAATACCGGCCTGTGGCCGGAAACAATATTCTGGACGAGTCGCTTTCATGGAGAACAAGAAGCAACTTTAAATAGACTTAGATATAAATTTGTGTGTTACCTATACTTTGTGCATCTTCTCCAGTCCAGCTGACCACAGGCTGTTGTGTACCTTTCAGGACAGATAAATGCTCGGTCATAAGTCGTCTCGTAAGTTTCCGCTTTTTGGCGACTACATACATGCCTGGAAATTCATATAGTATAACCCATTTTAAAATCACAATTATCTTTATTTCATATTTACTGGCTGTGGTTCCAAGTTACGCTCGTTTATATTGTAAGTGGCTGGACCGTTTCAATGCGGTGTCCCTATTTCCTATCTAAAACTATGTGTCATTGCATGTTTTGTCAAAGGCTGCTAATCGTACAATCCAGCACCATTGATGTTTTACTCAGTGGAACTGCTGAACTTCCGTTGAATGATTTGCGCATGGTTACTTTTCCTATGTATAATTCGTTATTAAATATGATATCAAAGTCGGGCTTCGCAGTCCGACCTATTTATAAACATTGATTTGTCCTGGAAAGAGGCTAAAATGTACCCGGGGCTCAAACAAGGAATGGCTCGTATTGTATTGCGTGTATTGTTTAAAGGACACGTCACGGTTGAGATACTTTAAGCATTACTGTAATACACAAAATAAGTATCAAATTATTTTTACTAATATATGTGCTCCTTAGATAAATCCTTAATTTGTGAGAACATGGCATCTATTTGACTAATTACAACAATGTGAATGGCTTTACCTAGTGTCAGGTGATTGAAACCATACGAATCATTAGAAGAGCCTTTTTTAAAAAGAAAATCGAACTGAAAGGCAGAAATAACAGCAAACATTTAATTAGGTCATGACTCATTTTCCACCCGTCAAATTTTGTCATTAGTTTTCAAGATCAGCATCAAGCAATACATTGTTTTCTGTGGAATTGGAATATTTTATATTTAAAATAACTGAAATCCATGTATACAGATTTTTTTTATTCCCTTTAGGTCAGATGTTTTATTGAAACGAGACTTTGGATCGATTGAAAAAAAGGTAATGTTTACAATCCAATCATAAAATGTGTGTCTGAATCAATCAGTACTTTGTTTTCTGTGGAATTTGGAATATTTTACAAATGTCTGACTGAATGCACGACTTTTAATTGTCACTTTAGAATAGTAGGTGTCAGTGGGCATTTGGATCTATATGCCATTCGATAAAGGAGGTAATTGTGTTGGATGAGAAGTTGTAAAAGTTTGGACCGGTTAAGCCTACATAAAACAACTATTCATTGGTGTATGCCATGTTAACTTATTAAGAGAATTACATTTTAACTGTGTTCTTTCAATTTTTGGGTATGTGACAGTCATTTCTTACAATGGAAGCCTATGGAAAATCAATAGCAGTACTTGACCTTTTATCTCTCAAATATTTATATGAATTGTTTTTGTAAGATTGTAGTGCGTAACAATAGTTTTGCTTGTTGAGTTCACTAAAGTTCCATAATAATTTCTATTGTTTTTGTTTATTGTTAGTAGTATAGAAAAGTTACAGAAACGTTACATTTTGTGTTTCGGGCAATTATGTCTTGCACACCACACTGGCGTTTCCGGAGGTTCACCTATGCCGACAAAACTCATCTGGCACACCCATTCCAGATAAGTCCCGTTCTATTAACGGAACTACCCGGTCGGGCATTGAATATTATATTGTTTAAGTAAAAATCAAATACCTTGAGAGTTGTTCTATTTTCCTTATAGTATATTTCTCGACTAAAATGTAATTTTACGTGAGTTTCGTCACCACCAAACCGTATATTCCCATGTGCATCTACAGCCAGTGACGGATTATTACAATGTAATAAATGGAACATATCAAGGTTCTCGCTTTCCAAAATCAAAAATTTATATCATACTGTTCCTATGACAAAGATTTTCGGCTAAAGCAAATTGTACATGCAAAATAACGTTTTAGTGCTTTATTCTACAATCCGGTTTAATTTGTCGTGAAGTTTTCGTACTCCGCAAATAGAAAACTAGAGACCACATACTTACAGACTGAAAACGCAACAGGGATGTAAGTTGGATTTCATCAGGAAAACAGACCCATTACTTGATTTCAAACTCCGTAAGTATAGATAGCAAGGCCCTTTTAAATGCAAGGCTTTTCTTCTGATATTCAGTATATCACGTATAATTTGCAACAGAGACCAGGCTAATTTACATATTTTGTTCTACTATCAATTTTTAATTTAAGCATAAAATATTAATACGATATAATCATATTATCTAAATCTGTTTGCATTAATCAGTATATCCAGACACAATTCAAAATGTAGATAATATACGTTTACGTTTGTAATAAGAATATATAGCATCTCCAGTACACACTGCATAGATTTTGTCGAGTTTTGAGTGCGCAGTGCCAGATTTCCATTGAAGCAGAGCACAGCGGTGCTTGAATTATGCAATTAGCTGCTTAAATTAGTTTACATAAGTGACTCAGGCTCAAGAAAAAAAAGAAATTCTTTTAAATTTTTAAATCTTGGAATTTCTGGTGTAAGATTTGGTCCTGAGACGCCTTTAAAGTGACGAATAAATTTTACATTCTATGTGCTTTTAACAAATATCTTATACCAGTTTTCATGTATTTTGTTTATTTTCAATGTCATGTTAAAATAATGATTCTATACCAAATTCTGAGTACATTATATTTCGTTTATTTTTTCTTGCATTATTTTTTGCCAAAAAGCTTTAAAAAATAAAAAATGTAAAATGTTTGTTTTAGTTCACGAAAGTAATTCCATCATTACCTTTTTTCGATTTTAGACAAAAAAGGGCATCTCATACAGTATATATTTACTGATTATCTGTGTACTTTAGGAAAAAATCTTCTAAATATATAAATAACTATTATAATGTCTGACTTACCCTGTCAAGCTGTCTGTAAAATGTATAACACTTAGATGTACCGCGAAACGTAAAAATCCCAACAAGAACCAGCTAGTACGTAACACCATTTTTGTCTGGGTAGAAAAGCAAATATGATAATGAAATGTCAAATTTTAAGTTTTAAGCTCATTTAATAATATAGTAACATAATTTTTGAAGTAATGGAGCAGTTATAACAGACAACTTGTCCCTATCGCTAGAAGTAGAGATAGTATGTGCAGCCTACCGCTAGAAGAAGAAATAGTATTTGGTCAAGTGCGATATAAAAAGAGATAGTATTTTGTCACTAGTGTTAGAAAAAGAGATATCATTTGTTCCTTATCAATAGAAGATATATAGTGTTTGGAGAGACTTACATTTATTTATTTGCAGACAGTAAGAATCTAGGTTACACCTGGAATTGAGATAATAATACTATCATAGCTATTTAAATACGGTAAGGTTGTTGCTGACCTTGTTGTACAAAATTCGAACTTGTATGTTCCAAGTCTCCAGCACCTTATAATTTATTTAAACGTTTTGATGAACACAGACGCAAAATGAGTTTTTAAAATCTAAATTCGCATTAAGACATACTCAGGTACAAACAATTACGTGATCCAAGTTCACTTACCCTAGTTGAACATGAACGCATATACTTACTGAGCTTTTGAGAACATTTGTTAAAAATAATATATTATGTAAATTGCAGAACAACAAATAGATCAGTATAAAAAGACACATTCAAAACTACGGCAACCCATGTGCAAATGATTACCCTATGTTTACCAAGTCTAATATGTTTAAAAATGTATGTTTGTGTTATTGTTGTCAAGTTTTTTTTTCGTTCCACCTAAACTAAAAAAAACTAAACATTTTACTTCCATGCAATATAATCTTACAGGTTTAGTCTCCATAACTCTATTGCAACAGCAATAGCAACTGCGACTTTCTTTCAATACAAAAAGATCGTGACCCGATACGATCATTATAGGAAACTATAGATATAGGAAGTAGATGTAGAAAGCGTGACTTATGACTTCTTTTTGATTCTTGAGTATTTTCTTACACAAAATTCCCCTGTTTATTGAAATATAAAACATCATGCACATGAACTACGCTTAAACCCATCGGCGTGATCGGTTAATAATTATAATGGGCTAAATGGGTTTATATTCGCTCGGGTGCTTCGCTGAATCACACGATTTTAAACCGACGATTGGCTACCCGATTTTACATGCGTCGTTGTTCATGCTCCATTTTGTCTGTCTATTTTCACTTTGATTGTAAATTTGATATATAAACTGCGAAGTTGAGAACAAGTCTAGTGATTCATAAATTTTGATAGGCTGGCTGTCGCGTTGAATGTTACACTTAAATGCGCACATTTATGTTTAGTATACATATAGTTGAAGCATTTGGTTAAAAGCAGACTAAACAGAAATATGGATAATCAACATACAATAAGGATTATGATCTTATTTTGTTTGGTGACGGGGCACCTCTGTCTAATTAGTAAGTATATTAGGCTGAAACATTAATTGATTCTTAATCTTACTATCCGTTGAAGTTGATTTATTCCAACATTTTAGCTTTCGATTTTTTTAATGATACAATGTAGTAATTAAAGCGATTTTATTGCACACTTTATTGCTGTCTTAGCTTAAAATATACTAATATATCATTTTTATATTTTAGGTATAGAATTTTGTTCAGGAAAATCTGTTAAAGATTATTTTGATGGTTCTTTAAAAGAATCTGCCCTGAAACTAGATGGATCTAATTCAATTGCTGCACTATTACCAACCCAGACTGGGCAGCTGTCTTGTACATGTGATGTCACACCATATTCATCGGTACCAGATAAACTACACGTGCGCTTGGTGCATGGCACGAGACTTGATACTAAATCTTGCTACAAAAATCTTGAAGTGAGGGAAGATGACGACGAGTTGGAGCACGTGTTCGGGTGTTCCTCTGAGAATATCGAATTAACTGGCTTGGAGGAAGGGGTTCGGTTCACACTGAATTTGTTCGAAAATTCAAGGAGAATTGACGATATGTACTACTTGTATATTGTACCTGGTAAGCCTTTATATAGTTACTTGATAATAAACATTTCAAGGTAATTGTAAAATAGAAACATGTCAGAACTTAATATTGCAAATTAATTAAACCTGAAGGCGCACGCGTTTCTTCTTGGCGTCCCCAAAAGCATGTACCTATATACGGTCAATCAGCAATCAGTTTATTGAACACTTTTTAACAAACATTATTATTAGTATGTATAGGAGACTCGTACGTATGTGTGTACAGGTACACATATTGAACTCTGAGCCTCACTTTGTTATTATAAAATACCAGCTTCAGTACTTCAAAGACATGCAAACAAGTAATGTACGTTACTGTAAAACAAACCTAGCTTTTGTCTTGATATCAACAGATAAATAATTCTCATAATACAAAGATATATTGTAACAGAAAGATTAGACTAGTGAATTAGTCATATATATTTTTGCGTGTCGGCGGAATTCATAAATCTCTTACTGCTCAGCTGTATAGCAGTTTAATGTCTTAAATTTGAATTTATTAGCATATAAATCATCTAAATGTGGCTAATATTAACAACTTAATGACTTTACAAATGTATATATAAATGTTAATGAACTTGCGTTATATTCCATTAATTATATACATTTACAGGCATATTCTTCAAGCTTGCACTAGTCTTATTTTAGCCTGGGAAGCCAATAATAATATCTGCGCTTTGTCAGAAGAAATCATACTTGATATCTGTGCATTAAGGATCCCACATAATTTGCGCTCATTAGTGTTAATTGGCATTCATCGAGTTTCTGATATTATCAATTTGCAGGTAGAAAAAAAGTTAGAAATTGTCAGACCGGATTCCCAGGCTAGTCTTATTTATAAGCAGGTAGCAAATGTATAAAAAATAGCGAAACTCAATAATCACTATCACATTATAAGGTGATATTGTTCGTGTATTATGCAGCAAAATTTTTGCTTTTTACAGAAGCAAATATGTTTAATGTCTTTAAAGACGCGCCACAGAATAACTGTATTCTTTTGTATTTCCGTGATGGTAATTATACACGATTTGCATGAAAAAAAAAGAGAAATACAATAATCTAGTTACAAATTGACCGTGACATTATGTTAGGCCAAGACAATATGTTTAATGTTGAAGATTTAATTACATTTATATAGCAGAATGCACAATTATTGATTGTATTGAAGTTGAGCTTAGACCACACTTTGTTTCTACAGTGTAAGATAAATATTTATTCATGTTTATAGAACTTTACTGAAAAGAGACCGACTGAACGGCTTTTATTGTCAAAATGTCACTTTGTAGAATAGCTGCATTATAGCAGTATTATTCTATACAGTATCTATTTTATTTATCCGATCATGAACGTTTATTTGCAACACGTGACCGTACAATATATTACCGTATTGGACGCACTTGCGTACAAAAAAATCTGTATTTTTTCCCGTATTTGGCATGTTAAACATACGATAAAGCCCGAAACGTGTGAAAATGTTCCGAATGTAAATCGGGAGTAGTAGGCTATTTGTTGTTTGTTTGTAAATTCAAGTCATGGCAATGCTGTCCAATTTGGATATAAACACATTTGTAATTTAAACTAAAATAAAAAAAGATATAGAATAAAAAGGTTACTTAACATTGTAGAGTACAATACGAGATATATTTGGACTCGTACCCAGCTGGGAAAACCATATTGGACTCGCCTAGCGGCTCGTTCAATATGGTTTTCTCAGCTGGGTACTCGTCCTAATATATCTCCGTATTGTACAGAACAATTTTAAATAACATAATATTATCAGAACGATTTTCATGAAGTTCATGTGAGAGGAAAAAGTAGGTGACTAGGTTGTGATGGGTCTTTAAAGCCTTAAAGCTTGTATTTTTATAACAAACTATAAAATGTTTGTGAAATCCATGCTTTCACATAAATATCTAATGCATGGTTAACGTGGCATATAGTATCTTTACATATTGTACATACTACAAGACTGTAATGATACATAATACTTTTTCTTAACATTTCATTTAGAACACTTAATGATGTACCACCTATTACTTAAACAATTTACCACAAGATACCGATTTTAAAAGGGAAAACGCTTGATCAAATGTATTCATATAAATTATATTTGGTAAAATTTGCGCTTGTATGGTAATATCTGCACACATACACACTATATCATTTTATAATAAAATAGATATTCATATTTCTAAATATGAAAGTTTGGTATAATTCAGTTTTGATAACTACAGATGCATTTAAAACTTTATACCTGGTAATAATGCTTGACAAACAAAAAAACTTTATACCTGGTAATAATGCTTGACAAACGGACGAAAAAAGAGATCTAGCTACGGGCTACAGTATATACCAATAGAGATAGAATCAGGAAACAATAAAGATAGAATCAGTGTGTACAAATAAAATGAAATTCACTGAACTGTTATCTGTTTTTGTTCGCTTAAAACACTTCAAGTTTGCTCCTTTTTTAGTATCACTTTTTTCGTGGCCGAGGATCTGAATCTTGCGAATTTTAAGTTATGGAAAAAAACATGCACGCTTACATTTAGTTTTACGCTCGTGTGTGAAAAATATACATGTTAGCATCGAGTTTTGACTTTGCTCGCCCATATATACCTAAGGGCCCCCCGTGGCCAAGTGCCGGTAAAGATTGCTGACTTCAAAACACTTGTCCTTCATCGATGTGGGTTCGAGCCTCAATCGGGGCGTTGAATTCTTCACGTTAGGAAGCCATCTAGCTGGCTTACAGAAGTTCGGTGGTTCTACCCAAATGCCGCCGCATGTGATGAAATAATGCACGGATGTGCATCTGGGGTCTTCCTCCACCATCAAAGCTGGAAAGTCGCCATATGACCTATAATTGGGTTGTAAGCAGAATGTTCATGCCATGTTCCTCCGTGGCATGCTTCGCCGGAAACAAGTTGATTTAAGTATTAAAGAATTGTTCCATTACGAAACAGCAAAATTTTGACCTTTGATACCTTTTACTGAGTAAACGTTTTTATTTTGCGACATGAAAACGATGCATGTGTAAATGCGTGCTATTTTTCTTACGAAACAGGCAGAAAAGAATTCATTGAGTTTATATTGTGAAGTCTTAACACCAAGAAGTATAATAATTGACAGTATCCAACCATCTCCGTATATGGAATAATGTACAGAGATGTGTTTAAGAAACGTTTACTTTTGATATTTATCGATGTTTTGATTTCTTCTCTCCATTTTCCACAGAGCCGGGTACTGTTTTAACAGCTCAGTGTCACGCTCCCGTACATAGTACTTCAACGCTAGCGGGTAATGCTACTGAAAGCTCTACAATGACGTCGACTACCAAACCCAGGGCGTTCGTTACGGCGGAATCTAGTGATACAAGTAAGTATATCCAAAATTATATTCCACTCCAGTTAGTCAAACTGATTTAAGGTAGTAAACTCTCAATGACAGTCAGCAAATAACATATTCTCCGCATGCGATTTCGCCATTTCCTGGTTTGTTTAGGAAAGCTATCTGCGCGTTGAGCTACTTTCCGACCGAATAATGTAGAATTACTAACGAGAAAACGTAAGCACACGGAAATTGCCGAGTGATTACGGGTCCATTACATTAACATGAAAAATACGTACTGTTCGAAGCTAGCAACTCGCTATCATGTAACGCAGTTATTTTGATACTCAAAAACAGGACGTCATTCTTTCAGACTGTTTCTAAGACAAACCATCAAAAACAAGACTGAGTGAAATGGTCTGCATTTAATCATAAATGAGACCAGAATGTGTGCAGCTCAGCAGGCCCTCGAAAAGACGCACTTAAGGTGTCTTTCTCACTAAATCTTGTACACATTTTGCAAAAATGTTTTCATAGTATGATATATCTTATATAATACCACATTTACTTACCCGATATTTCTAAATTATATTTTTTCTTTTACAGTAATTGTGGTCGGCGTAGTTGTGGGCCTTGGATTGTTTTTTCTTGTCTTTATTTCATGCATGCTGTTCTACATTGCAAGGTATATATGAAAAGCATGTACACGTGTCAAAAAGTCAGTGTGCATACTAATCAAATCTTTGTTGTAATTATTATTTATAGCGAATTCTGTTATAAACCAGACACAAGTCAATATTTCTGATATGCAATTATGTTGGTATGCGTGACACAGTGTGTAATTACTATAATCGTTATACAACTACTGTGATTTAATTTAAATTTATTTAGATTTTTATTCACTGAGTCATTTCGAAATTTAAGAGTACACGCGTGTGTTGTTTCAACGTAAGTTTACATCGCTCGTCACAATGGTGTCTTGATGCTTTTGTTTTAGTTCATTTTACTTTTCCAGCTTGACTTGTGCACGCAAACGCAAGCGATTTGCTTGCACTAAATGTGTATACAAACGATAGTGGACACTGTCGTGTATAATCATCAATTGAATAAAACAAGACCGATAGCAACAAAAGCAAACTAAGATATTTACAGACAAGCTGAATTTATATTTCCAGGCGTAAAGTACGAAGAGATGTACCCGAGAAATCTAACCCTGCAGAGCAGTCGCAGCTACAACATCACAACATTGTCGGCCGTACGCTTACACATATCTACGGTAAAATGAAAGCTAACAGGCCACTTCCAAGTATCCCTGCGTCAATCCGAAAAATGACGCCATGGAAGATGAGAAACCAGAACGGATCCGGTGTTTACGATAGCATTAAGTCAAACAAAACCAACTGTAAACACAATCTTAAGAAACAGGAATCCCAACAGTCCGATTGTTCTTACCTTGAGCCAGTAGTTATCACTACAATAAGTGAAACTGTGGCTAACACGAATACTGTTGAAACAAAGAAACATATTGAAGCGGATACAGCCCTCCCAGCATCAGCCGTAATGAATGTAATGTTACATGAGGCAGATTACACTGATTTAGCCCACGATTCGTATATACATCCGCTGTCTGAATACGAACGAAGTAATGACCAGAAAGGTGCAGTACATTCACGAAACAAATACGAAAATGTACTATCACCACCAATGTATATGAATGAACAAGAAACGAAAGCAATAGATAATGGCACACAGAAACAAGACGTTGTTGATACAAATAAAGATACTAAAATTGAACTGAATGGTTCTGGTTACATGGCAATGCATGCAAATGTTAAACAGAACGAAGGTCAAAATGATGTTGATGAAGCAAACGTTGAAATGAAAGAATGTAATAAAGATATATTGAATGGCACTGACAGTAGCGGATATATGTCAATGAATTCTAGTGAAATAAGGAAAACAAGAGATCTCTTGAAACAAAATGATAGTACTTTTCCTGATATTGTAAGGTTTACTTCACATGACGCTTGCATGGATGAAGCCTGTTTGAAAGAGAAAACTGGTGTTGCAAACGACGAAAAGCAAATGGAAGAAATGAAAAATGTGAAAACTAAGAGATATGTGCGAGATAAAAAGTAGTTCCCTGTTGACAACAAAAATAGTTTTAACATGTTTGTGTTGAACTTGTTTGTTACGTTTGATATACTTATATTGAAGGTGCTTCTTTCTTTTGCTAAAGAATTGTTATATCTATCTTCCAGACTATTCTAAACCGTTTCAGTGGTTCGTTCAAGAAGAATCGAAATTACTTAAACCTTTTTGTTTTTACTTTGAAAAATGAAAAAAAGACAGTATATGAGAATAGACATGTTTAAACGTCAGAACTCATTTTCCGACTGTTTTACCCTTTGAGTATTTATGTTGAAGTTATTATTATAAAAATCACATGCGAGAGAGTAATAAAAGATATTTAAACCATATTTCATGGACTTATAACTTTGGAACACTTTGCTTATTAGTCCCCTACTGGTTGAAAACCAGTTTCGGGGACTATAGGAATGCGCTTTTCCGTCATCCCGTCCGTCCGTCCGTCCGTCCGTCCGCAATTTCGTGTCCGGTCCATAACTCTGTCATCCATGAAGGGATTTTAATATTACTTGGCACAAATGTTCCCCATGATGAGAAAACGTGTCGTGCGCAAAACCCGGACCCCTAGCTCAAAGATCAATGTCACAATTGGAGGTCAAATGTCAACGGGCTTTTTTCCTGTCCGGTCCATGACTCTCCCATCCATGAAGGGATTTTAATATTACTTGGCACAAATGTTCCCCATGATGAGACGACATGTCATGCGCAAAACCCGGACCCCTAGCTCAAAGGTCAAGGTCACAATTGGAGGTCAAAGGTCAACAGGGCTTTTTTCCTGTCCGGTCCATAACTCTGCCATCCATGAAGGGATTTTGATATTACTTGGCACAAATGTTTTCCATGATGTAACGACGTGTCATGCGAAAACCCGGACCCCTAGCTCAAAGGTCAAGGTCACAAATGGAGGTCAAATTTCAACAGGGCTTTTTTCCTGTCCGGTCCATAACTCTCCCATCCATGAAAGGAATTTAATATTACTTGGCATAAATGTGCTCCATAATGAGACGACGTGTCATGCGCAAAACCCGGACCCCTAACTCAAAGGTCAAGGTCACAATTGGAGGTGAAAAGTGAATAGGGCTTTTTTCCTGTCCGGTCCATAACTGTCCCATCCATGAAGGGATTTTAATATTACTTGGCAGAAATGTACCTAATAATAAGACGATATGTCATAAACAACTTTCAGACCCCTAGCTCAAAGGTCAAGGTCACACTTAACAGTCAAATGTTAACATAGCATGTACAGGGTCTGTTTCTTGTCCGGTCCATAACTCTGACATTCATTAAGGGATTTTAATATCACTCGGCACAAGTGTTTTCCATGATGAGGCGACGTGTCATGCGCAAAATCCAGACCCCTAGCTCAAAGGTCAAGGTCACAGTTGGGGGTCAAAGGTCAACAGAGTTTTTTTCCTGTCCCGTCCATAACTCTGCCATCCATGAAGGGATTTTGATATTACTTGGCACAAATGTTCCCCATGATGAGACAACGTTTCATGCGCAAAACCTGGACCCCTAGCTCAAAGGTCAAGGTCACAATTGTAGGTCAAAGGTCAATAAGGTTTTTTTCCTGTCCGATCCAGAACTCTGTCATCCATCAAGGGATTACAATATTACTTGGCATAAATGTTCTCCATGATGAGACGATGTGTCCTGCGCAAAACCCAGTACCCTAGCTTAAAGGTCAAGGTCACACTTTGAGATCAAAGGTCAATAGGATTTTTTTCCTGTCCAGTCTATAACTTTGTCATGCAAAACAGGATTTAGATATCAGTTGGCACAAATATTCCCCTGGATGAGACAACATGCATGTCATGCGCAAAACCCAGACCCAAGGTCTAATGTCAAGGTCACAGTTAGAGACCAAAGGTCAGACACAAGAATGACTTTGTCCAGAGCATTTCTTCTTCATGCATGGAGGGATTTTGATGTAACTTGGCATAAATGTTCACCAACACAAGACGGATTGTCGTGCGCAAGAACCAGGTCCCTAGGTCTAAGGTCAAGGTCATATTTAGAGGTCAAAAGTCAAATTCAAGAATGACTTTGTCCGGAGCATTTCTTCTTCATGCATGGAGGGATTTTGATGTAACTTGGACCAAATTTTCACCACCATGAGGCACCCTTGTTTTTAGAATTACGTCCCTTTGTTTTACTATAAATAGATTTTATTTTAACTTTTTTATTACTGGCCGTAGAGAAAAATCGCTACCACTTTTCTGTGGTACAACATGCATGTAACATCCAATTTTTAGGTGTATTTTGAACTATCTCTACCTGGTAAAGAGTTTCTGTGTGAACTTATATTATATAGATTATTTTTTTAGGAATAATTTCCCTTTGTTGTTACTATAAATAACTGATATGATAATTTTTTTATAGTCGGCCAAAACAATTCAATATGAAAACAACTGTGGGTTTTTATATATGCACAAGTGTGTTGTTATAACATATTGTATATATAGTACAATATTGTTTATACATCATTGACATATATCAGTTCATTTTGTTATACTGCAGTAGAGAAAATTAGGTTCCTTCCAGTAGGGGACTTTGTATTGCTTGGCAATACCTCATTCACTTGTTTTCAAACGTTGTCTAAGAATATTGCAACTAAAATGAAAAAGATATACAGGTGTTAGTTCCATTTAGTCCAAATAAACACACAATTAGTTTTTTTCAGTCGTCTTTTTTCAATCTATAATCACTACATCATATAAAACGATGAAAACTTATTTGTACACGGCAAATATTCTTTGGAAACAAACTCTCCAGTTTTTATAACACACGTTTTGGGTCAGAAAAAGAGTAGCAGGACATTTTAGCAAGACAAGAGCCATTATTAACACATTTAGAATGTTTTAAGACGTTTCCATCACAATGTAGTCTGGCTACCGACTAGATAAACTTTTTTTAAATACTGGTAATGTCTATATTTTCTTTATCTCCCGTGAAAGAAAAACGTAAGGTTTGAATACAGGCTAGTCACTATTGTCAGGAATACATTTGCTGCTAATATCTTTACTATGTTCTTCAGGGAATTACATTTTCACCGTAGGAGTTTTGTATCTTTATTTAAAAAGATTAAAAATAATTGTACTTGCATAATATAACGCTAATAAGATAGCATATACATTACCAAAAATGTGTATGTGTACTTGTAAACATTTCTAAAAGTATACATACTTTTAAAAACAGAAAATAATAATTAAAATAATAAAAAAAACCTAATTCCTTGGTTAGTGTATTAAAAAGCGTACTTTAACAAGTAAAATACGTAACTAATGGCTAAAATAATTTATAAGGTATTTATCTAACTAATATGTGTTTATAGACTACAATACAATTTTGTATAATTATTCAATGGCATTACTGGCTGGGACAACGCTTGTAACATATTGTTGAGACAAAGTAACGCTATATGTGAGATGCGTCAAATATATTCTGTATCGTTACGAAATGGTAACATTTGTGTATAGATTGTATCAACATATTTGGAGATATTGTTTGCTCTTAATTTTGATTACACAAAACTTTGATACACAAAATAAGACTACATTTGTCTGTTTTTCATTTCAGATTTTAAGGTTCCAGTATTGAAATGAAAATGAGTAATATTTAGTCATAAGCTTTATTGGGTAAACCGCCTAACATTCTTACTTAATGTGTCCAGATTATCAACTTGATAGAGTATTAGCAATCTGTATTCAAAGTCACCCCTAGTACTCATGAAATGTAGAAACAATGTCTTATTTGACGTAATACTTGAAACAACGAATTCACACGGAGCGACTTTGCAACAGTTGTCGTTAAGATGTTGTCACATGTTATCGTCGAGACATGACTTGCGTTGTAACATACCTTTCCCTGAGTAGAAACTCCTTATTTCAAAAATAAGAAAAGATTTCTACAGTTTATATCAATTATGTCCCGTCCATTTATCTGAGTAATGGTACACAAGATTTCCAGTCGGCAAGTCGTACATGTACATATAGGCTTGAATTCCGGATGTGGAAGGCTAAGTTCTCCATTGATAATTGACATTATCTTCTACGGGGGCTCGGTGTGTGTGTATGTGGGAGTTTGGGTTGGGGTGGGAGGTGGGGGGTAGGTGGAGGGGCTGAAAGTTACTTGCAGAGAACAGAAAATAAAACTAGAAATGTTAACTGCAGTAAAAATGTTTTACAATTTATCCCCCTCAAAATATGGCTACAACGTTTAAATAAAAATGTCTATAATCGAAAGTTTATAAGGAATTATCCAACCTTTAAGATACATAAAAATGAGTCTAGGAGTCTAGTAAATATGTCATTACTGTCGATTCCATGAAGCCGACTTTAAAATATAATAGCAAGCATCGGACTACTTTAAACTTTTCTATGTTCTAACGTTCTGTTATTTATTCACTTGTTACTCTGTTAGGAGCTTTAACATCAACTTCGTTGCTTATAAATGACTTTTGTAATGTATTTGTGTTAAACAGTATATACGAGGGAAAGCCATTAAGTTCCTGGAGTCTCCATGACTGTGTGGTATAGGTCGCTGACTTCAAATCACTCGCCCCTTACCTATGTGGGTTCGAGTCTCGTCTGGGGCATTGAATTCTTCATGTGAGGAAGCTGTCCAGCTCGCTTGCGGAAGGTTGGTGGTTCAACAAAGATGCCCGCCCGTGATGAAATAATGCCCAGAGGGGAACCTGGGGACTTTCGTCAACGTGAAAATCTGTAATGTCGCCATATTACCTATAATTGTGTCGTTGTGACGTTAAACGCAACAAAAAATAAATTCCCGGACTGTGTGATATAATTTGTTACGCTTTGAAATATAATTATTATAAATATTAGAAGTATATTATATTTAAGATCGGGCTATATTTGTTAAATTTAAATAGATTGGATGACTAAAAATGAAATGAAGGTAAACACAAACGAATTAATCCATTTTGGGTTCCACTTAAACATGATACAAACTTGGATTACGCGCAGATCAGCGTTCAGTCATGGTGATGTAGCAAAGTCCGGAGGTTCTAACTATATCCAGGATGATTAAAACGCTTAAATACTAGAGCTGGAGCATCATCAGTATATCTGCAGCACGTTGGCTTTATGAATGACCTCGATGAAATATAAAATTCAGTATTTCGAGAAGTTTGCGTTTTTGTCCGTGTCACGTTTACCAGAAGACAGAACATTATGTCAACAAGCTGCTCCGCGCGTTTTTATCGTTGCTTGTCTTAAAAACGTTCTTGTTCTATAGTAACTGTTTCCATAATTGATTACTACAAAATTGTTTTTCTGTATATGACGTCACAATGTCGGTTGGACATCAAGTGTTAATTAAACTTTCATCGTTTGAATAATTTGTTTGCATGCCAGATAAAGAAATAACAACTAAAGCAAACGTAAATCAGATGTATTTTGCTCTATGACGCACCATTGGTGTTGGCATAGTAACGAATTCCAGAACACTACTTCGACATAAAATTAAGAAAGTATGCACGCTAGTCCGTTTTAGCGTACACTCAATGGTTTTGCTTTAAAAACCGTCCGGGTATTTAATGACTGCCCCTCAAAAGACAACATATCATAACACAGAACTAATATGAGCCGTGCCATGGGAAAACCAACATAGTGGCTTTGCGAGCAGCATGGATCCAGACCAGCCTGCGCAGCCGCGCAGTCTGGTCAGGATGCATGCTCTTCGCTAACGGTTTCTCTAATTGCAATAGACTATGAAAGCGAACAGCATGGATCCTGACCAGACTGCGTGGATACGCAGGCTGGTCTGGATCCATGCTGTTCGCAAAGCCACTATGTTGGTTTTCCCATGGCACGGCTCATATACAAGACTAGCATTGCTGCAGAATTAACAGTTTCTTTTTGCATGTAATCTCCTTCTTCTGATACTACTTTCTATAATTCATTTTCCCACCAAAAGATTAGTATGAAAATGAGACCACAACGTTTATTGTGAAATCTCGGTGAAATATAATACACTTAGAATGTTTATAAATCTGAAAAAGAAAAACAAACGCACCACAAATACGTTAATGAGGTTACCTTTCATTATTTTTTTTGATAAACCCAGACATTTGCATTAAAGAAATAGAACTTTTCACCTTTTACGTATGAACAAGTTTACGTGCTAAAAGATACCTCCTTTATATATTGTATTTGTTAATATAACCTTTATAGGTTGCTTACAAAGATATAGTTTTTAACATTGATGTAAATGTCACATACGTACATGTACTACACTACCAATCGAAAAGACCATTGAAAAGTAAAAGTAAAATTGAATAAAACGAAATATTTTAGCGTTTATTTCTTTAAAAGAAAGACATAAAATGAAAATCAATAGAATTTATTTTTCCATATAGGAATAAAGCTCATTTTATACTGTCATTGATTTTACTAAATCTATTATATTATATGGAAACCCCAAAAAGGGTTAGTATAAAAGTGATTATCCATTGTAAATTATTACAATTAATATAAAATCATAACAATATGAACGACGATATTGATTAATTAATGTTGCTTTGAGTCATTCTTCGAGCGACAACAGCTGCTGGTGTCCTTTGAGTACTGCAATATCAATATCATATTATTGAAACTGTTTTCACTATAACATTCAACTATAATTTCTGCATCCCAAACGTCAGTAAAAATATTCTCATTAGTTTAGTTACGAGTCTTGCCTTGTTGACACAGTTTCATAGGAAAGGGAAATTGGTACTATTACATTGTAGTTAATTAAGCTATCTTTTTTATCGACTTTGTTATACTAATGTTGCCGAATGTTGCCTGGTTTTAACGAGATGAAAATGATATAATAGCGAAATTAGATGGACATATACAGTAAGAGATATCATACTTATCTGATCATATTCTCTTTTTTTGTCTTGTTTTTATAGACCATTTGTAAAACTTAGCAATATGGATGTTAAAATCGGCTTTGTTGAGAAGCTTTTCGAGCAAAAAAAGCAATCATTCAAATGTGTTTGTATTACTATTGTGGACGCAAACGGAAATGTATTGCTTAACACTAGCAAACATGGACACAATGTTGCAAAGAAGGAGTACGTTTTCAAAGAGAAAGCCAGAGGGGAAAATAAGAATCGGGAAGAAGAGAATGCTGAAGAGCTTGTTGTTTCAGAGGAATTGGCAAAGGAAAATAATGCTTACAGGGAAGGAAACAGTTGGACAAAAGAAAACACTGCAACAATTGCAGCATTGTTAGAAAGAAAAAGGAGTCAAATATTTACCACAAAACTGAATAAAACAAATTATATTTGTTTTATTGATGGCAAAGGATTGTTAACTTGCAGAGGCAGGTTTAACGTTTATGAGCAGTACGATGAGATTGGTGATATCAATGTAAAAAGGACAAAGACAATTCACGAAGACAGATGTATTCAATCGGCGACATTTCTTGTTGCTAGAAAAGAGAATAGATTTTTAATAGTTGTAACCGGAGATTCAAATTCTAAATGCTCTATGATAGATGCAGTGAACGAAGTTAGCAAAGTACTCAAAGATGTGTAGGCTATCATATGTACTGTTCAAAAGATCAGCTCTGTAGTCATAATTAAGATACGCGCTTTTGTTAAACAGATCTTACATAAGCAGACATACTTAGAAGAATCTTATCTTTATTGTGGGTATTTTATATTTCGTTGCTTCACTGAAAAATCATGGAAAATTGTGTATTATTTTCACACAATTTATCGTTTAATTAACAAAATCATGAACCTATTTATTGTGTTATTTTTTTTTTGTCAGTGATAAAAACATAAATATCTTAAGAAAACACTTTAACATGCGTATTTTATTATAAGAATATCTAATTTTATTTAACATATTGATTAGCTTGCCAGTCAATAGACAAAATTATTTGCCCGAGGTCTGCTAACATGATATTAATGTTGTACCGTACTACTGTCGATCTCGACATTACAATACGATTTTATTGCGCGATATTATTGTTGTGTTGTTAACCGCGACGCCATGACAATACGATTCGAAAGCAAGACTGTATGATGCAACAGCACGACCGTACGATGCTATATTGCGATTTTAATGTAACCTGTCGCATCGTGTCAACATGCCATCGCATCGTTTTATCGTGCTGTCGCACCATATTTATGTATTGTTGCATCATGTCGGCGGCAAGACTTGTGGAAGCTCATTAATTGGCTGAAACAATTTTCGGTGGTAATCACAAGCACGCACACCCACCAAATAAATGACAGAAACAAATTAGAGGTTCAGTCTGCGACTAAGTCTTATCTCTGAAGGACGAAAATGGAGTCCCAGTGTAAAATGACAACAAATTTAACAACCCTTAATGAAAGGAGCTCAAAGACAACAATTTTTCAAGTAATTTGAGATGAATTGAAGATTCTATATCAACGTTTAAACACACCATTAATAGACCTGAATGTCCCATGTGTGACTGCTCAAATTCTGACTCAAATGTCATTACAACAGTAACAAGCAGCAACATCAAACAATTTGAGTTTAATAGATATACTAACACAATAGCATCGCAGTCAGTATGAACCAACTGCTTTATTGCCAAAAATCCATTATAATGAAATGTCGAAATTCTCTTTCCAAGAATTAAAATTAGCACCTAATGATATTAGGATAGAACGAACGTATAAGTACACTTTTAACGGAACATGAAAATCATTTCGGTGAATGCATGGGTACATAGGGAGAGAAAGTATAATTACTTTCAACACATGTTTTCTCTTTTGACCTAGTATGTAGTTCACTTAGTGTATACACCGTCAATGGAAGTAAATATTAGCAATATTAACTATAACAGAACATTTACATCCTCTGACCAATCTACACAAGAAACAAGCCAAAGTCATGTAGTGCGAAAGGTTTGGCCGTATCAGTTCTCGTTGCTTGAAGATATCTCCAAACAATTAAGTTATGTGCACTTTTTATAAAACATAAAAACGCGAGGTACTGACATACTATCTCGAAATTACAACTTTTAAAATATCTCAAAATTTTGACTTCATTACTAAAATTAACAGCTTATCAACTACCATATATGGACGTACATTGTATATGTATAGATACTGGCTAAGATTTGGTACCTTTAGTAGGTAGCCTTGGAGGGTCAGAAAAGATGACTGGTCATTGTCCAAATGAAATATTTTCAACACTTTGAACATGATTAAGTCTAGAAAGTTTTCAACCTGGTTCGAGCCATATGGCGATGAGATACCGCCATGCAATTCACAAACAATTAGTCATATGACATTGCTATTGTTTGGGGATAGTTTTACAGGTGAGGACAATCCATTATATTCTTGCATAAAACTACCTTTTCCACCGGATCTGCGTATGAATTCACGGAAGAAAAATCCTGTATTAACAAGGCAATTCACATGTTGTTGATATATGATTTTTATTTTTGAAATGCTGTGTCAGGGCCGAATATTTATTCTTGCGTCACTGTTTAGTCTCTTTCGAACTGGTCGTCAGGAAAAAAAATGTTCGTCGAGAACAGTGAAACAGTGAAATGCATGTAACGTATACGATTGTTTATTTTCGAGTGATATCAACGAGAAGTATCAATCGGTACTATGTTTTAGTTTGATATCTTACAGGATTCATATAGCAGGACAACACGTTGAAACCGGTTCTTATTGAAAATAACTGGAATGTAAAATTATCATTTAATAATAATACCTGTGGTCTCGGACACCAACAGTCACGCGGGCTTCTGCAAATATTTTAAATACAAATGAAAACTTGTATTATCCCTGTAATGATCAGTCAACGGTTGTAGATTGAAATGGAAATATCCAGTTCGAAGGTAACAGCTTTAGTGGCAACGAGGCTATTCGAGTGACCACCAGAACAGTTACCCGAAAGCCGGATATTCCAATATGCGTGCACAACCAGTGGTAGATTATTTTTCTTGCATACCGAAACACCAGTCCGGGGGTGATAGGGTTGTGTAGAAACTAACAATACTTCATTATCACTGTATCGGAAAATTGGTTGAAAATTAACAGGACTTCACGAAAAATGGTCTCCCATAGTGATACATATTGCTCTTTGTCAATATTTGTAGGGTTCTTTCTTTTAGAGTAAACCTTGTTCATGCATTTATGTTGGACAACGGATAATTCAAATCTTCCAGCCGGACGACACATATATACATGTGACCAAGTTTTGTGAAACGAAATAGGTTGGAGCAACATAAAGGTCATGTGGATATTGCTGTATCATGCAAAAGTAAAATCAAATCCAAATACTTTACAGATCTTATGTCTTCGTTTTCGGCGAAACAGGGCTATCATCTACTCATCTTTCATAAATCAACATAATGTCCAAAATGAATGAAATAAACAAATGTATCTCTTTCTATAATTTCAATTAGTTTTGTTTCCATATCTTTGTAAATTCTTTCATATGAGGAAGTAATCTAACTGGTTTACGGAAGGTTGGTCGTTCTACTCAAGAGCCCACCTCTGCCTGAAATATCACCCGAAGGAGCCTGGGTTCTTCCACCATAACCAAAATCTGAAAAATCGCCATATGACATAAAAATGTGTAAAATAAGATAAGTGTTTGTTTATCATAGTATCACTAATGGCTTTTTGATCATTTTGTATTCTGCACATTCTGTGAGGGATGTAGCATGTTACTGAATCAAAGCAAGCTAATCTACTATTTGTTTTAGCTTAGTAGCATTCTTTGCTTCAACATAATCTTACATACTTTGTTAACTACCACTGGCGGCCGTAAAAATCTGTCTGTACTTCTGTTTGGTTTCAGTATTGCTATATTGCCTGGTCCTTCATGTCATCAAATTTTTGTCCGACTGTATGTAATATATACACGTTTGTGAAATTGTCAATTTAACCATGTAAACCATTCGAATTACTTTCTACTTAAGCACCGTTTTGTTGTTGTTGTTGTTGTTGTTTCTTCTACCCATGATTCAGGGAACTGCTGCTTCAGAGTTGTTTCTAAATAATTTTCAGGACGACATTAAATGAAATGAAATTGCTTAGGCCTAATGTTCAAAAATCATACAAAACTGGTTTCCTACTATTCTCTTTAAAAATATGTTTTGAAAGAAAAATTCAAAGTTTGCTATTATGCATGAAACTGTCACGTCTTGATGTTGCGCCGACGTCATCAACATGCGCTGACGTCATAAGGCTAAGCGTGATGTTACGCGGGATTAATGTGTAAATTGTTGAAACCACTAAAAGACATGAAATGAAAAGACATTTTGGAGGCCCGGATCCATAATTTTCATGACGGCAAAGGCTCGTAGCGCCGAATGGAGACATGCACGGAAGGGGGTATCCCCTATTGTAATGGGGATTATGGGGTCTCCCCTGGACAGTTTGAAATAAATGTACACTGTAAATAATGGCCTGTGCACTTTTGGGTGTAGAGTCTAGGTATCCAAGTATAACTAATAACTTCAACTCCAATTTGCATAATTATTCTGGTCCTACAAATGATACAATTGAAAAACAGGATAAAATGCGTTTAAAAGAGATAGATTTTGAAGGATTTGCATTGATTCCTAATTCTAAAAGAAGAGCAAAATGTCACTCATACTGAAAATATCGGAAAGAACAATGTATACAGAATGAACCAACATTACGGTACATGACTGGATTTTCCTATCTAGAGGTCGTGAGGAGTGTACAACTCATGAACACAATAAAACTGAGCCTGTATAATATTTCATTACGTTGCCTTTTACTCCTGCTACATTAAATAGTAATTAATTTCTTTTGGATTTGTTTTGACAATTATGTTTAAAAATTTGGTTTATTGGTTTATTACTTGCGATTTGGGATACACATGTATCATATAATTTAGAATAATTAGTTCTGCGTAAAACACATTGCACCATAGGTCATGTCAGTAAATTGTTATTTTGCTATAAATGTATTACCTGTTTCGGATTGAGTTTTAAAAAGCTGCACCTATTTGAGAATTATACATCACTTCTTTATCAGTACTATGAATAACCGAAGCAGAAATCCATAATTCTTATCCCCTTTTTCAATAATTCTTACCCCTTTTTTCATAGAAGCGACGGACAAATGCATTAGGTTCTTCTGTTAAAAGTCTCTTCTGAAGAGCAAAAGTACACAACTTTAATACAAAAAAAGGTCAGCCTGGTGCTTACTAACTTTTAAAGATATTTGCATGAAACTTAATCTTGCTAGGAGTCTAGAATTCTTTGAGGGGGCCAATACTGTTCATTAAAACTAACAAACATTGTCACATTTTTTTCGAAAGGAAATACACGTGACAAGTGTCGTTGTTTTTCGTAGTCTACATTTTACAGTTCCCGAATGTACATTAGTAAACATATAATTTTTTTTTATTTTTTACAGTTAAAATTCCTTAAAAAAAAGATAAATTATTTAAATGCGCCGTCTTTGCGTTATAAATATTCGACATGTTTTAGGGTTAAGGTTATTTTTCTAAATGGTTTGCTACAGTAGAAAAGTTAGTTAATGGTAACGTAATGTGTGAAGTATGTAAATAATTTATTTCTCCATCACCATTTCTTTAACTTCACAGTTTCATACAAAACAGTTTAGATAATCAATATATGAATTACAATTATACTATCAAATATAAAACAATAACAACAAGCCCATAATGTTCAGTCAAACAACGTAAAGCATCAAAATTTCTATTATCGAGGAAAGTCTTTCTCAGGTACTTGCAGACATTTGTAAAAATCTTCTTTTATCAAGGGCTTTCAAGTAGTAATCTTTTTAACTAACACTGAATTTCTACGTTAAAGAAATATTTGCATTTATTTTTGGTGTTTACGGACGAAAACAAAAGTTATGGACAAATCCCCAATGCCTAATGGCAGAGGACAGTAACATTCCTCACAAACAATGACCTTTCAGAAAATTATAGTGTAGAAAATTCCCTACAAGATTTAGAGTGACGGTTACGTTACTGGCGGCATACAGTCAGTAGTGAAGTTTTCACGCTTAATCTTTAATTACCATATTTTTTAAAAGTGTAAATGTAATTGCCAATTTGACATAGTTTGACATATTGAAGAAGGAAAAGAGTTGACCTCCACAAGGAAAAGACAGTTTAGTGCAAATCCGTCGAAGTCAGAGAATAACAACTGGTAAATAATAATTTATAAAATATTACTTAGGCAATATATGAATCGTCATTATTGTATTTTAAACTGCCGCCCTTTGCCGAAAAAATGTTTTTTACACGTTTATACAAAATAATAAAGACGTACATAATTCAACATTGATATGTACGTGGCAAATTAAATTTAACGGTGTTTTATAAAAAATCCGTATATGTTGTCTTTGCTTATCCGTCTTTTTTATGAAAAACAGTATCAAACTATCTACTACAATTTGTATTTGACGTTTTAAGATTTCAATTTATTGACACGTCTCACGGGTAGGGAAATCAGCATGATCTGCTTTGCCTTAATCATACTTGAACCACTACCTGTTATTACTACTCAAAATAGTGTTGTGGTTGTATGGTGGCCTATTACATAGGCGGCTGGGGTTCAATACTCCAACGAATTTATTGTGAAAAAAAAAAAAAAAGATTCATAAAGCTTTATCAGCGGTCAGTATCCTGGAGTCAACAGCACGATGTTTTCTAGTCAAGCATTAGATACAATTAAAACATTTTTTGCACATGTATACAACAAATTGACTGAGTGTTCTATAAATTATTTGATACTTATTTGAAAAATGATATTACAATACGCAAAAGAGTTTCAAAATGACAATTTACAGAATGAAATACACTCCAACTGAAATTACTTAAAGTCTTCTGAAGTAATGGTCCATATAGGTTTTCGGTACCGCCTATAAAGAAGCTGGTATAGAAAAAATACCAGAATTTCAATTTAAAATAATTTTAATGCACTGTATATTTGTACAGGTCTCATATTAACCCAATAAAAATTGTAAAATATTACTACTGTAGCATAATACACGTGCTTTAACTGAACTATGAGTTTATATACTTCGTGCTCGAAATAACCCAAGTTTTAGGACATTTCATATTTTGTTGCCTAGCAATCACCACGATTCGCTATTTCTGGTTTCTGGCAGCGTGTGTGTTTACTTGTTCTCATTTAGTGCAGATTTTTCTTGTCCATTTCTTTCAAGATCACGCAAACTACTGCTTGTTCATTTAGCCACCATCCACCCCTATGAGAGTCTAATGACTGGTTTGCCTTTCAATATCTATAACACGTATATCCGCCTAATCTTCAAGCAGTTCACTAATTTCTTTCACTGTTTCTACCATAGAATATTTAGAATTTGAATCTCCGGTGACAGCTGTTAATACTCCTGACACTTTAGAAGCAACAAGAAGTGGCGTCGGTTGATTAAGTCTGCCTTTAAGCTTATTGACGTGAGCTGCCAGTGCCTTCTTTACACTGACAAGTCCCATCTCATTGGCGTGTTCCGAAACGTTGAAGTTTCCTCTGCATATCAGTATTCCTTTACCGTCAATAAAACAGATGTAGTTGGATTTATTTAATTTTGCTGTAAATATCTGACTTCTTTTTCCATCTAACCAAGCTGAAATTGTTAAGGTGTCTTCCTTTGATACATGATAAATCTCATTCATAGAATCATTATCCGTTTTCAATTCTTCCGAAACAAAAAGTTTATCTTCAACAACACAGTACTTTTCTTTCTCTTGCTTGTTATTTTTCTCTGCGTTTGTCTCTTTGATAACCTTACATTCCTCAAGTACAACATCTTTTCTGCCTTCACTTTCATTCAGTAATATATTCCCGTTTGCATCTACAATGATGACAGAAGTATGTCCGAATGATTGCTTTTTCTGCGCCAAAAGTTTTTCGATTGAACCAATTTTAAAATCCATGTTTTTGGAATTCGTAAGCGATCTATGAAACAGGTCTGAGGACAAAGAGAATCTGATTATGTATTATATCGCTCATGTTCATACGAAAGTAATACCGCGATTATACCATTCTAATCTAGTTAAATCCAGGCAACATCATGCGCCATGATATAACCTATGCAATAGATAAGTCCCACGCTAATAATAACAGTCTAAATTAAATTCTGTATACAAGATATACCTAACACAAACTGGATTCATGTTTTTCACGCTGCACAAGTACAACAGTCGAGTCGAATATTGTTGCGTTAACAAAACATTTAATAATATTATACAATGTATTGATATTCTAATTCTCTAAGGGAAACGCCAGCTGCCGTTGACTCGAATGATGACTCAAGGCAACATTAATTAATCAATATTGTCATTTAGATTGTTATGATTTGATATGACGTTTGCATGCTGTTTGTAGTAATTGTATTATTAGAATGATATGTTTACGATCGATAAGGTAAGGTTTATGTATAACATTTAAAGATGGGCATACACGTTTTGGCAACATGTGAGCAATTAATACCATACATTGTTCAATAGGAACTTATTTATCAAAACAAAATAAATTGTATTCATGTGCAATACATACTCTTATCAGAAAGTATCGTACCCGCCCGCTTAGCTCAACAGGGAGAGCGCAGATCTACGGATTGCGGGGTCGTGAGTTCGATCCACGGGCGGGGCGTATGTTCTCCGTGACGATTTGATAAAAGACATTGTGTCTGAAATCATTCGTCCTCCACCTCTGATTCAATTCATGTTGGGAAGTTGGCAGTTATTTACGGAGAACAGGTTTGCACTGGTACATAATCCAGGAACACTGGTTAGGTTACTGCCCGCCGTTACATATCTGAAATACTGTTGAAAAACGGCGTTAAACCCAAAAACAAACGAATATCAGAAAGTATCTGTTTTTATCACACTGACGAAATGTCAGGTCATATGGCGATTTAATGGCTTTAAATGGTGATGAAAGCTCCTTCGGGCATTAATTCATTCACTCTAACTAAGAAAATGATTGCTCACTCGTATTTAGTTTAGAAATAATTATAAGACAGTTACTGCATATTTTTAAACATTTTTTAAGCATTTTACTGCTAACTGATAAATGCAAAACGATAAATTCAGGGCTCGTCATCTCAGTTAAGACAATCAAATTAATAAAATAAATAAATTATACATTTATCAAATAACTCAGACCAGATGATCAATTACCGACAACCTCAATAAAATATATTCGCTACGATTCGTTAAATTGATCGAATCGCCGAGATAAAATGATCAATGAAATAAATATCATATTCATTGCTTTGTTGAGAGACATAACAGATTTTAACATTTAATTTATATTTTTGTGGTTCCAGTTTCCAAGAAGATCTAAAACTGAAAATGTCAACAAAACAAAATGCCGTCATTGTCGTACACTTTCGAAAAAGATCATTGTTTGATAGTGATATACTATAATAAAGATTTAAACTAAACTAAACTTTAAACTTTTTAAACTATATAGGCCAGTTGCAAATATATAGCCATTTAGTGAACCTGTATACCAAAGAAAAACCTTGAAAATGACACCTTCATAGGTCAAAATTTGGTCTTCTGCCAAGATAATCTTTATTATAGTCTCATCTATGTGCATACAACGCCAAAAAACGTAATATAAACTACATTAATACATAGTACATAGCCATTCAATATAGTAGAATTATAAGAGACTTATCACAGTAAATATATCGACATCACATCATATAACAGTAAAATATAAATACAGCATAAAACTGAGGAACAACTGCTAACTGAAGAATAAAAAACTACTAAAACCCCGATCAGATGGAGAGTGAACTAATTAGCAGCTGCTATTCAGTAAAATTGTCGCACCATATGCAATAACAGGCCAAACAATTGAGTCGTATAATTTGGTAAATACGTTATAAGGGACACCTCCTATAAGTTTAAACTTGGCAATAAAAAGTCCCAAGGCACGACTTGCACTCTGCGCCACCTGCTTCGCAGTTATGTTCATATCTAAGTGTTCTTGCAAAACAATACCAAGGTAAGTATATTTATCAACTAGTGCTAGGCTGTCATCTCCACATTTAAACACAGTTAAATCTAGCAATAGATTCAGGGCGAAAGTGCACAATGCTACTCTTGTTTACATTCAAAAACATATCACTTAGACCACACCAGTCATGTAAAGCATTAAATAACAACTGTAAATCGTGAGCATTTTCTGCCAAACGAACAATGTCGTTTGCATAAAGTAATATACAAACTATTTCATCATCAATATTGACACATTGACTTAACAAACAGTGCTAGATCATTAATGTAAATATTAAAAAGCAGAGGAGACAACACACAACCCTGTCGCAAGCCACAGTGAACATCGAACCAGTCAGTTTTTAAGGAATTAACTCTAACACATGAAACAACAGACGAGTAAAGTGATTGTACCGCCTTTAACATTTTCCCAGAAATACCAGTATCGTGTAACCTTTTCCATAATTTAGAACGATTAATAAAATTGTACGCTTTACGGAAATCAATAAAAGCAGTAAAAGTGGATTGTTTCAGCCTTTTCCCGGTTTCAATGAGATTTACTAAAGGTCCAATATGATCGGTGGTACTTCGTTTCTTTTTGAAACTATTCTGCTCGTCTGCCAGAATATTATTATCTTCTACCCATACAGCCTACTATTCAGTATATTACAATATTTCTTGTACATGATACATGCTTGTGCAATTCCTCTATAAAACATTGGATCTCGTCGATCAGAAGTAGATGACTTAGGAATTGGGTTAATGATACAGTTGTTCCATAAAGAAGGTACAATGCCGTTATCAAAACAGATGTTAAGGTGGAATGCGCCCCAAATTTTTTTGCCGAATATTGTCCTGAAATTTATACGGTACAAAATTCAGGATATATGCGATTGAGTTCTGGTTTTAGTTTGTCGCCATATTGTTCGTGTTTTTTACTATTGTGTCACAAACATGGCCCCTGACGTCAGTTTTCGTGCAACGCCCAGCTCCGAGTGTTTTCGGCATTTTTCCTTTCCTGCGCTCTGAATGTCATATAAATGAAAAATACAAAGTAATGTTCATTTTGCATACAGAAAATACAGCTAAATGCTACAAAATTCAGCGAAATAAGATATACACTTAGGACGTCAGAGACGATATTATGACGTCAGAACGGAAAAACTTACATCAAGTTTTGCTATAAATTTTGCCTTAAAATCCAGTTTATAAAAAATCGGCTCGATGAAAAAACGTACAATTTTGGTATGTTGTTTCGAAATGTGTGTACGTCTAGTAGACACATAAATACTTAGGGGTCACCGACTTCGTTTTTACGCAATATAATATAACTTTACCCCCACCCCCACATAGTTTGAGGCTATATGACGTTAGAGTTAAAAAGAATGTGTTTTCAGCTTACACAACTCACGTTCGTGTTAAAAGCGAGATGTATTTATTATAAGAAATGTTCACGATACATTCGATCTGAACTGCAGGTGCCATGTACTAGTGAAAGGAAACACCTCGGGAGTAATTTGTTTTTTTTTATTTAAGATACTTTTAAAGATTTTTATTCGACACTTTCTACAAAATATATCGAATACAAGTGTATTTCTTTCAATAAATGAACCAATTTGAAACAAAATAAATAGAAAAGTGCATCAATTTTCCGTCCTGTAAATTTTGGAAAATTTGAAATATAAAAAAAAGATGTTAGACTGAGGACTAAAACCCACAACCCCGAGATTGATGACTAATCGTTTTGTCCCCGCAGCTACTTGCACATGCGATATTTTTTTTAAATCATCAAGAATACTTACACATTATTTATTTCTCTATTGAGGGCCAGGTCAATACTTATGGACAATATCCACTTTTTACTCTCCATTGGTTATTCCTAATGAGGTTTTCAAAATGCAGATTCAAAGCTTGAAGACTAGATGTCATTTCTGTTACAAACCTTCTTAGTTTAATGCAAAATGCTAACTTAGCTTTGTAAAAAAAGCTAGTATGCGGTCAACTGACGATCTAATTTCATGAAAAATGATACTTACACATGTTTTAAATATTTAGAAATTTCGTTCATATGTAATTTTATGATATGAATGGTTTGCCTGATTTTACCAGAAATATTTATCGACGCATTTCGGACTGTTGCTCCATTTCCCATGTAAAATCAGCACGAAAATAGTATACCAGATCCTATATCTCATATGAAATTAATATTTTTACACGGATTAATTTATTGTGAATCATGAAACAAATTCTACCAATTCAGACATCAATCTCCACATCTTATTCATGCGAGATTATGAGTTGAGAGAAGAGTCTGTTCTATACGCATAATGCGGAGCAACTGGTATCATTTATTTCACATCCTTGGTAAACGACCAGCGAATAAAGTCCTGACCTTCCGCACGAGAAAGACAAAGAGACAAAGACAGTGATGTCATAGTAAGGCACTGTACCTAGTCCAGCTAATAGACTTTATTCTTTAAGGATAGATCTTCAGATGACGATAAAGTATTGCAGCTGGCCAGACGCAGAGAATCTATTCTTGAGACAGTCTTTTTATAACAACAAAGCACAACCGCTGATCCGATGCAAATAATTCATTTATTAGCGGGAACCTTTTGATCAAGTGCAGTTACAAACTCTTAGGAATAAATACTAGAAACTATGTTAGAAAACCCTCACCAGTTGCAGCTGAGTACGGAAATTTAGTAAATGCCATTCCTGTTTCTCCGGATGCCCTGGATTTAGAAACTGTAGTTTCGTGTTCACAATCTGAACACTTAAATTTAAATAATCATAAGTAATATCAAGGAAATGTCGTTTACATGATTTACACCCTTTATCAAATATCTCATATTTCATATCTACAATACTTCTTTTCAGAACATGTCTGTAATCACCTGAATGTTTCAATTTATTACATGTTTTTTGGGTTTTTGGGTTGTACCGTATATACATGCAGCTTCGCATATTAGTACTTTTTAAATTATTTTGTTAAATAAACGACGATTAAGTGTGTCATTTCTTCATGGGGTAGGGGTAAAATATCGTCAAATATTGAAAAATATAAGTCGGTGACCCCTAAGTATTTATGTGTCTACTAGACGTTCACACATTGCGAAACAACATACCAAAATTGTACGTTTTTTTATCGAGCCGATTTTTTATAAACTGGATTTTAAGGCAAAATTTGTAACAAAACTTGATGTAAGTTTTTCCGTTCTGACGTCACAATATCGTCTCTGACGTCCTAAGCTTAAACCTTATTTCGCTGAATTTTGTACCATTGAGTAGCATTTTCCGAATGCAACGTGATAATTATTTTGTATTTTTCATTCACATGACTTCCAGAGCGCAGGAAAGGAAAAATGCCAAAAGCACTCGGAACCGGGCGTTGCACGAAAACTGACGTCAGGGGCCATGTTTCGGACATAACAGCAAAAACCACGAACAATATGGCGACAAAATAAAACTGGAACTCAATCGCATATATCTTGAATTTTGTACAGTAAAAATTTGAGGACGAAATTCGGCAAAAAAATTTGGGGCGCATTCCATCTTAAACAATACGTGAAGAAACATAACTGACGTATCATTTTTTAAAACCTCTGTCGGAATATCACCAACACCACTAGCTTTACCTCTTCTTGCCGTATCAACAGCTTTCTTATCTTAACTTGTATTATTGTGATAGGTTCATTGAATGTTACATGATCAACAGAGTCAGTGGAAGCAGCGAAAACAGAAGAAAAATTTACATCTGTTCGGTTAAATAATTAACTAAATTCATTCTTCCACTTAATTAAGACATCATCAATATTGGTAGAAATTGAACCATCGTCGTTGACGATTTCCATAGGAATCGATTTACTTTTAGATTGGCCTACACCTACTCAACTTATTGACCGCCAAAGCATAGACTGATCAACATTACATTCGTTTACATACCAATATTTCCTTTTAGATTTTTGTACTTCTCGGTCAAAAACTTTCTACTATTAACATACACAGATTTTACAATATCAGTCTGATAGCACGAGATTGATCATGGTTTATAAAAACATTTGAATATTGACGGCTGCTCTTGAGTTTATTTTTCTGAACCATCACTACGTTTTCCCTCATGTGAACTAAACGAAGCTATAATAATCCCGGGTTGCGAATGACGGGCGCGCTTTTACGGATGGCACTTGCACAAGAAACATCATTAACCTTGAGGCCATCTTTGATCAGAGAGTTGACTTTTCTGCTGGTGTCCTCATCTCGAGATTCTGGAAGCCCTCGAATGACAACGTTTAGTGAAACATCCGGCCTATATATGACTTATATACACAATATACTTACCAACCTTTCTAAATCCACACCTCATATTTTTGTCTTTGTCTCTGTCAAATATTGACAGTGAAAATTGAATTTCTAATGACTATTACAGTTTGATAAAATAACAATCGGACGTGAATCTATTGAGCCATAACAGTTGCAAAGCTAACGACACATTCATGTAAGAGGCATTTTTAAAACGTACATTTATGTCGTTGAATTATACTCAGTCAAACAAACAAAATAGTTATGCTTCCGGATTAATTATTTGTTTTCAATCTGTCGTGGTTGCGAAACCAAGATATGCAAAATCAGGTTATAAAAATTTTACTGAAAATTCATTCGATTGAATATATAGTTGTAAATGAAAAGTTTAGACAATTACCATGCAATAGTTCTTATAATTAGATCATTCTTTAGACAAAGTATGTTTATTAAATTTAAGCTTATGCTAAATTTAGGCAACCAGGATAGAAAAATTAAATTTTGAAAATTGTTCCAATGAAAAAAACTAACATATATTTAACACTCCGTAAAAACAAATAAGTGTAAATCATTAAATGTTAAAGTTTGAAATAAACCTATTACTTGTCCAGGTTTACCAAAGTCTGATTAACTAGCCATTCACATATCTGTTACGTAATTATTCACTGTTGACGAGAGCCTTTTTTATGAGCTAAATATTTTTCAATGCAAGGAAAACAAGAACATTGATAATTGACTATAATATCTATTCAGGATAAAGGTTATTATTTAACATGGCAAGTTTGATTCCAAGTGGAAGTAATGTTTTAATTCCAATTTCATTTGTACGTTAAAAGAAAAACTTTACATATAAATAACTTATGAAATATTTTCTCATGATGCAGTGTCAGACGGAATTAAAGACGTCAAAAGCCCTCCCGCTGATATTTTACAAAAGAGTCAAAACCCCTCCCGCCGATATTTTACAAAAGAGACAAAACCCCGTCCGCTTAAAATATCTTTAAAAATATCCTTAGGAAGCACTGAATGCAACCAAGAAGAACAATAGCAGAATCGGTTTGATTGAGTTTGTTTATGAGAGGTAATGAAATGCACGACACCTCTTACGACCCCTAGCGCCGGCTTTAGCGGAACTCTATTACACATCTATTGAATGGACTCCATGATCCCAATGGACCAGAAAATATAACAACACTGAATCCAAGTACGGGGAGATTTTTTACAGCCGCCAGACGATTGCCGTTGTGATAGTTAATAAAATCTGTAAAAAGATCTTTGGAAGAACAGAATTCAACCAAGAGGAATAATAATATACTCGGTTTGATTGAGTAATAACAAAACGAACAAAACACTTCTCGCTGATATTTCACAAAAGGACAAACCCTCTTCCACTAATATTTCACGAAAAGTACAATCACCCTCATAGAAAATAATCCCTCCCGCTGATATTTCACAAAGCGGACAAACACCCTCACAGAAAAATCCCTCCCGTTGAAACTTCACAAGATGGACATAACAACTTCTGAAAATATACGAATGAGCGATAATTATGTCATCTGTGCCTCCTATATTTTACCATTACCTTTGTAGCTGTAACGTTTAACAAATTGTCGAAGTATCTGTACTTCGCGTTTAAAATTAGGGAACAATTATCTAACAGTGGTAAGGAACGTACCATATTGTATTTTAAGGAGATTCACTACATTATTGTTCAACAGCTTTCTCTGTAAAATCTTAAATACTGTAACATGTTTTCAACTTTTTCACATGATTTGTAATTGCATCTGTATATGGCTATGAATGTGCTATGCAATTTTAAGCCAAATAAAGATTATGTTATGTTATGTAATGTTATGTTATGTTTAATAGATATCCATGGTGAATTTGATTGCAAATAATACCAGTTCAAGTTCAATTGTATTTGTCAGACTTTCAGTTGTTTGCAACTATTTGATTCTAAAACTGTTTTATGTTGCAGAAGACAGTACACTTTAAATTAATACATTCAAATTACAGGGACAGTTAGTGCTTTTGGTGTGAAATCAAGTACGTTTACAATATACTGTTCAACCTAGGTTGCAGTAGCTTATGCTGACCAGATAGATAATTAGGTTTTAATTGTACCTAATAACTTTATCAACATTAGTTATCACTACGTAAACAACAGGTATGCTAATTGACCAATTTGGATGACACTTCCTAAATATCAGTACAACAAACCCCCTTCTGCTGTCCAATATTTAAAATGGATACGCACTGCATATTACCTTTTCTAACGTCAAGAACACTAAACTTTTACTGTTGTAATATAATTTTGCAAAGGATGACATAGGCATTGAAGGAATTTGAACGCGAACAAATGAAACATTCCTCTAACGTTAAGCTGAAAATGGCTGAAAATGGCTTCCGAGAGATCTACTTTCCAGATTTTATTTACTTCACAACAGCGGGTGTTAAGTGCTGTGTGGCGGCCGTAAAAAGTCGCCCCGACTTCATCTCAGTGTTGTTATATTTTCTGGTCCTTCGGGATCATTGATTTCAACTCATATAGATTTGAAGACTGAATACTGCTTAAGCCGGTGCTAGGGGGCGTGGGCAGTGTTGCATTTTCCATTACTGCTCAGGAACAGACTCAATCAAACCGAGTCTGCAATTTTCACTCGGTGCTTCCGAGGGATCTACTTTCCAGATTTTATTTGTATTTTAACAGGAGATGTTTTTGACCTAACAAATCAGTAACTGAGATAACATCTTGGACATATGGCCCCTCTATCACAAATATATTCAAACTTTCAGAGGACGTGTAGCTTTCACTAGATTGACAGTTTAAAGAAAGCCGAGATATCTACCTGTTTCTGAGAATGATTCAGATAAGATAAAGGTTCATGTCATGGTTCATGTCAATTACAGTTTGTTCAATGTCCTTTGTGTTTCTCTCAAACTTTAACAGAACCAAGTTTATAATATCAGGGTTATACTCCGGCCGAAAGTGATGAAAAAAAAATAGATAAAAGGAGATAATTCAAAATGTAAGCAAGTTAGAAAGAGAACTTTTGTGCTTTGAATTTTCTCTCAATAATTTCTTTCGTTATTTGATGTTTTGACAAATCTTTGGAGAAACTCTGGATGTCAAAAATGAGTACAAAAAGAAAGTCTAAACTGCAAAGGTTGACAAACACGACACTAAGGAAAACGTTACAAGCTTCGGTTCGTGAACGGTAGAGGAACTGCATGTTACCGTTCACGCCCTCTATTTCCAGGCTGAGCTAAACTCAACATTTATACATGCTACAAGTGACAAAAAATAATTTAGAGACATCCATAGTCTTCATACGACGGTATACGTGCATCGTTCAATGATACACTAGAGTGCACTTCCATGAAAAGCGGCGTATGGTCCTCAGTTATAATAATGGACTAGCACTAAACGAGGAAAAAATGCAGAACTAATCAAACTAGAATTTAAACCAGACAAAACTAAAAGCAGGAACCATATCCAAACGATGATTAAATTATACCCCAAACTATGAAAGCAAGATTATCGGAACAAAGCAAGCCGAAAAGTTCAAGCTGAAAACTAAATAGTACCACCAAGACTCCGACTCGAAGTTTCATCGAGAAGGACATTTTCCGTCAAGGAATTTCGTTTTCTTACTCTGAGGATTTATGTTTGGACATACGAGTAGCTTGGATGCCTGATGACACGTGCACCTAATTATACATATAATAATATTGGACTTCTAAGTGTGACCTTTGTCCAAAAACTAGGGTTTTAGGTCCTGCGCATGACACATTGTCTTAATATAAGGAGCATTTCCCCAACTAGTATTGAATGTCCTTGATGGTTAGAAATGTTATTGAGAGGAAACAAAACAGAGCCTGTTAAATTTTGACATCCAGTGTGGTATTGCCTTTTAAGCAATGGGTCTTTGAATTGCCAATAGCACATTAATGCATTATGGGAAACTTTTGTACCAGATAACATTCAAATCCTTTGATGGATGACAGAGTTACTGAGCAAACACGAAGAACAGTCCCTGTAAACATTGGACATCCGAGAGTGAATTTAACTTTTGACCAAGTGATCAGTAAGTTACATATTATACATCGTCTTTTTATTGGAAATATTTTTGCTAAACTATATCAATATCCCTTAATGTATGGCACAGTCATTGAGCGGGAACAAAACAGATATTGTTAAACGTTGACCTTTGAACTAGAGGTCTAGATATTGTGCATGACATATCGTTTTTGTTTGGAGAACTTTGTTGCCAAGTTATACGAAATTTCTTGAAGAATGGTTAAGTGCAGAACAAATAAAAGCTGTTGATGTTTGGCCTTAAAATGTGATCGAAACTTTCATGGTTGCAAGTCCTCATTATGTGGAACATTTGCGCCAAGTGATATTATGATCCTTTGATGGATGCATAACATGGACCAAACACGAAAGTGTAGTCCCTAAAATATGCCCTATTCATGCCATGTTAACCTTTGACCGTAAAATATTGTATGATCTTTCAGCTAGGACTCTAGAAGTTCCACATGGCACATTGTTTTATTATGGAAAATATTTGTGCCAAGTAATACTAAAGTCCCATTATGGATGGTTGAGTTACAGACCGGACAAGAAAAAGCTATATGTTGATTTATAAAATTGGCCTTTAAGCTTGCTCTTAACACGTCGTTATTTGGAACAACTGTGCAAAGTGAAACTGAAATTCCTTGATGGATGGCAGAGTCATAACCGGTCAGGAACGTGTGGGTGCATTAAAAGATAGATGGAAATGCGAAGTCCTGTTGTCCACTAAATTGGGTTTCAACCAGTAGGGGAAATACAAAGTACGATTTTGTAAGACATAGACTGTTTTCCAAACAATTACACATGGTATACAAAGCCAATATAAGACAGATAATACTTGTCTAACGTTCTGTTCAGCAAATCGCAGATGATTAACAAGTAACATTTGTTGCAATTGAAGTGACAAACATATATGAAACAAACTGCCCAGAAATCGTTTTAATAATTTTAGCATGCGTAAATGCCAGTATTTGTAAACTTATTATTATCTTACTTATTACTTGCAGAGCAGGCGTGTGCCTCTACTAAAATACGTGTATCTAGACAACGTATTTTTGATGGCACTAACAGATTATGCATGAAAAATATGCATAAAGTATATCCATTCATCCTAACCCAGGATACCTTACATATTAATCACCGCCATAAAGGTGACTCTGTGGTGATGTACGCTCATACAAGCGTGGTGAAGCTAGAAGTTAATTTTTTACGTGTTTGTATAACAGGCTGTTTTCTATGAAGCAATTTATTTAAAAGTAAATTACAATATTTATAGACCTATTGTTGATATGAAATATTAATTTCACTGTTAATTACTGACCACAACTCTTTGTGATAAAAATATATCAAGATCCAATTTTGTCGAATTCGCTTTCGTCTTCTTGTTTACACTTGGCATTCTTCCATGTAAAACAGAAATATGATTAATATATCTAAACACGACGACTGAGAAAATATTTTACGAGAGTGTAACAATATACAATATATAACAGTCAAAGGACTGATACGAGTGCATAGCTTTGACATTGGGTGAATTCAAGGGTTTTCTTACGAAGATATTAAAGTCTTTGACCGAGATTTACATTTTTGAAGGAAAACCCGAGATTTAAAAATGTGCCGTCTTTGTATTTTAGATATTCGATATGTTTTATGGTTTAGGTTATTACCAACCAATTTATTGTATTTCTTTCTGTAACAACGGTATTTATGTTCTAAAATTCACACGTTATATATTCAGTATATAGTCAGTATTTAAGTTTTAACGCTTAATGGTTAACAACCTAACTCCGACATTCCCTTTTTCTAGAGTAAATAAAATTGCCAAATCGGTATGGTGTGAAATATTGAAGAAGGAAAAGTGTTGAATTCGTTGAAGAAAAGACAACCCTGATAGTGCGGTTTAGAGCACTTTCGTCGAAGTCAGAAAATAACAACTGGTAACTTATAACTTATAAAATACTACTTAGGCATTATATGAATCGTGATAATTGTATTTTAAACTGCCGCCCTACTTCCGAATATACTTTGGCCCATTTATACAAAATAATGCATCAAACTTTTGTAAAACTAACATTTACAAAATGTTTCAACCTGAATGTATTTATTTACCACTTTCTCCGTACATGAAATTGAAAATTCTAATTGACTAGGATAGCCAGTTAGTGTTCCACCTCCAGCCGATTTTAGGTCACGTAATTACTGGCAAAATAAATGTTTGGTAACTCCACAGTAAGTTTGCTAAATATATAGGGCGGTTACCAAATGATTATTAATTCACAAAAAGTTAAAAAATGTTCCATCTTTTTTGAAAATTGAATAAAGATCCTTTATTATGAACCAATTAGTAAATGACTTATGAAAATTTAAGCCACCCCTTCTGTTTTGTAAGTGGTAATAAAATTTTGATGCATATAGATGTGTCAAGTTATCACCAGAGACACGTGTTGTTTTTTTACATTGATATACATGTGACAAATTACATTCAACGGTTGTATATATTGTCCTTGCTTATCTGTCTTTTTTATAACTTTACTACAATTTGTATTTGACGTTTTAAGATTTCAATTTATTGACTGGTCTCGCGGGTAAGGAATCAGCATGATCTGCTTGGTCTTAATTATACTTGAACACCTACCTGTTATAACTACCCAAAATAGTGTTGCGTGATGGCTTATCACATAGGCGGCTTGGGTTTGATACTCCAAAGAATTTATTTTCAGTGAAAAAATGTGATACAAAATGTCTACCAAATTTGTTCACTCTGACAGGAAGTTTATCCGCAAGAATATATTCATTTCGTGATTATAATATTATTTTGTATTTTTATTTTATGATTATTGGAAAATAAAAGTAAATGTTATCAAAATGCAACAACCCCCCCCCCCCCCCCCACCCCTCACCCCCCCAAAAAAACAACAAAAAACAACAACAACAACAACAAAACAACAACAAAAAAACATCCATAATTCTTCATCACCTGTCAGTATCGCCAACTGTCAGTGGATTCCTGGGGTCAATAGCACATTTTTTAAGCCAGAGCATTAGATACAATTATAATTTATTGTATTTGCACAGGTATACAAAAGCCGATTGAGTATTCTGTGAAATATATTATACCTATAGACATAGATTCATAAAGTGTACGAGTGGCAGATTTTGACGGACCAGGTGTTTTTGTAGCGAAACAACAGTAACTATCTTTGACCTGCGTTTCTTCTTAAAATCGAGACTTTGCACCCTAAGGGTTGATTTATAAATACGAAAACCTGCCTAAATATGTTGGCATGTGTTATAAGTAAGGGAAAATGCCCAAATTTTCTTGATTCTAAGAGAGGTTAGTGGTAGGTTTTTTTGCCTTCTCCTTTAAGAGGTTACCACAAAGTTCAAAATTAATGCTGTCATTTTGAAGCTTACTTCAGTGTCATATTACAATATAAAGCAGAAGTTCTGCTTTTTGTACTTACAACCCATCAAAAACAGTTGAAAATCATGGACTTGCTTAAAATCTAACAAAATAACCTCTCCTCTGTCACCTAGTCTTTAAATACCTCACATTGTTACTTTCGTCTTTAAGTGTAAATGTAGTTGTCACATGGGCATAGTTGTGAAACAATGACGAACTCTTTGGTCTGGGAATCGAAATCCCGACGAAAAAGTATAATACGAATACCGTAACCGCTCTGCCAACGAGGAATCACTGACTTCATCGTAAACGTAGTTGACTTAATTTTATGTTATTGTTCTGTTTGTTTACATTTCAAAACGCCATAATACAGTGCGACACATATACGTGTACGCTCTATCGATTATTAGTGACGGAAGCAAGATATGTGCATGCACAGTTTTGGTCAGCTGCCCTCATGATGATAGTGTCTAAAAATACTGTCGCGTTTCGTTCTATATTTATCAATGTTTACAAAAGTCAATCGTTGCAACGGTTTATAAAAGTGTACGAGAAAAACTGTGAAAACTCGAATGTTCCCGTAATTCTTGAAACTAGAAACTAATCAACCATTAAGTTTCATGTTTTTATTTTTTTTTTGTTTATTATTATTGTAATATTTAATTGTGTGCGAGTGATTCATAGAGTCCACATCACATTTTTTGCATTAGATACAATTTTCTTATTTTATTTGCACATGTATACGACAGATTAATTGATTATTCTATAGAATATTTATACTTAATTGAATAATGATATTACAAGACGTAAAAGACTTTCATATCATTTTATTTTATCAAGATCTGTATCTCTCATGAAAAAAATACATTATGTCAAAGACAACAATTCTCAAAATGAAAAACCTCCAACTACAAGTACTAATAGTCTTCCGGAGAAATGGTCCGTATAGGTTCTCGGTACCGACGATATAGTATCTGGTTAAGAAATATGCACCAGAGTTTCCATTTAAAATTATTTCAATGCACTGTATATTTGTACAGGTCTCATATTCACCAAATAAGAATTGTAAGATAACACTTCTGTAGCATAATACACGTGCTATAACTACGCAATGTGTCTGTATACTACGTGGACGAAATAGCCCGAGTTTAAGAATATTTAATTTTTCTCTTGCCTTGTAATCACGGTGATACGCTATTCCAAGTTTCTGGCAGTGATTTTGTTTAGTTGTTTTCTTTAATGTTGATTTTCCCCCATTTCTCTCAAACTCGGGCAAATTACTGATATCACATTTGAGAACAACCATTACTATGCGACTCTAAGGTCTGGTTTGCCTTTCAATATTTATAACGCGTATATTCACCTAATCTTCAAGCAGTTCACTAACTTTTTTCACTGTTTCTACCATAGAATATTTAGAATTTGAATCTCCGGTGACAATTGTTAATAGTCCAGACACTTTACTCGCGACAAGAAGCGGCGTCGGTTGATAAAGTCTGTCTCCAAACTTACTGAGGTGACCTGAACGTGCCTTCCTTTTATTGACAAGACCCATCTCGTTAGTGTGCTCCGAAACGTTGAAGTTTCCTTTGCATATCAGTATTTCTTTACCGTCAATAAAACAGATGTAATTGGATTTACTTAGCTTAGCTGTAAATATTTGACTTCTTTTTCCACCTAACCAAGCTGAAATTATTAAGATATCCTCCTTTGAGACATGATGAATCTCACTCCAAGAATCATTGTCTGTTTTCAATTCCTCCGAAACAACAATTTTATCTTCAGCAGCACAAAACCCGTGCGCTGTCCCCTCTTGCTTCTTATTTCCCTGTCTCTTTATCTCTTTGATAACATTATATTCCTCAAGTCCATCTCCTTTTCCACATTTACTTTCATTCAGTAATGTATTTCCGTTTCCGTCTACAATAATGACAGAAGTACGTCCAAAAGATTGTTTTTTATGCGCCAAATGTTTTTCGATTAAACCAATCTTAAAATCCATGTTTTTGGAATTCGTTAGCGATCTATGAAAAAGGTCTGAGGACGATTAAATCTGATTAGACATTTATTATATCGTTTATTTTATGCATAAGTAATAACGCGACTTACCACTCTTATCTGATTAAATCCAGGGAACATCCTGCGCCATGATATAACCTATGCAATAGAAATAGCCCGTACTAATAGTAACAGTATATATTAAACTGTGTATACAAGACAGACCTAGAACGAAGTTCACGCTGCACAAGTAAAACAATCAAGTTGAATATTGTTGCAAACCCCCCCCCCCCCAACATTTATTGATATTCCAATACTGTAAGGGAAACGCCAGCTGCCGATTACTCGAAAGATTAACTCAAGGCAACATTAATTAATCAATATTGTCATTTAGATTATGATTTGATAAAAACTTTTTAATTGGCGTCAATATTCAAAATCCTTTTTCATTAATATTTTCGCCGTATGTAGAAGTACACTTTTATAAAACACTCGTTAAACATGAGGCATTCGTGTTTACTTGCAATAATTAATTAAATTTCATTGCGAATCTCGCGGTTGATCAACAAATAAGTACTCCAGACAGCCTTCCAATAGGGTTCAAATATAATTTCAGGTATACTTACTTGTATCACTAGATTTCGCCGTTACGAACGCTCTGGGTACGGTAGCCGATGTCATAGCCTTCAGTAACATTGTCCGCTTGCGTTGAAGAACTCTGTTTTGGAGCGTAACACTGGACTATTAAATCTGCACCCGGTTCCATGGAAATAAAGAAACGATCACGAACTATTCTCAAACTATGCGTTTCAGAAACACGTAGCTGTAAGGTAGACTTGAAACGACTTCATAGATAATATCATGCATACAACTTCAAGGTGACAGGATTACTCAACGTCAAGTCAATGAATTCATTTTACATGTTGGTCGAAGTCTTATTTAGATATAGAAAAGCATGTGTATAAAATATTCTGCTTTCATTGTTACATATGTTCATACGTAACATATATGTTACATAATTACGTAGTTTTCTGTGAATTATAGAAATATTATTCATGTGAAATATTTTCACACTGAAAATTATCAAGTATATTTTTCACTGGTAGGAAACTATGAAATGGGTTGATTTAGTCAAAACATGAAATAGAAAGTAAAATTGTATGTTTTACTTGTTAGATCAAAATACCTTTCACTCACGAACACCATATCTTACATTTTCACTCGTGGCTATACCACTCGTGAAAATATTGCATCTGGTGTCCTCTCGTGAAAGATTTCAATCTTGCACTAACTCTCTGTATAATTCTAAAGATGGAATTGAGATAAATTGTCTTTCGTAAAGGAGGAAAAATACTTCTGTACAAGCTCTCCTGTGGTGAAATAGATAGAAACTAAAATATTTATATATTCTGTCATAGACGTTCACTCATAACAGAATCAATGGCTGCTGTCACTTGGTGACCGAAAATGGAGTTTAATCTGTAAAGAGGATCCATATCATGCGATTTCTGCACGTACCCGCCCTTATACCCTCCATGTCAGCTTTTCTACAATAACGCCATAATCGTGCTGGAAGTAAAGTCAGATCGGACATCTCAGATCTTCTCTCTACCAATAAAACTGCAAAGTCACCATATAACATGCAGCATGTGGGGTTGACTTACAAACCAGTAACAAGATAGGGAAATTCATTAGCATAACAGCATACCGATTTCAAAATAAAATATGAGCCGTGCCATGAGAAAACCAACATAGTGGGTTTGCGACCAGCATGGATCCGCGCAGTCTGGTCAGGATCCGTGCTGTTCGCTTTCAAAGTCTATTGCAATTAGAGAAACCGTTAGTGAACAGCATGGATCCTGACCAGACTGCGCGGATGCGCAGGCTGGTCTGGATCCATGCTGGTCACAAAGCCACTATGTTGGTTTTCCCATGGCACGGCTCATATGCTTATTGATTTTATCACTAATACCATCCGCACTATTGTGTACTGAAGCCTTTAGCTTAATAATTTGAATTTCAGTTTGGCAGGTATAAACACAGCCCGTATTCATTAACAACTAAGACTTAGCACTCTGTAATATATAGATAAAGCGAAGAACTAACTCCAGAAATATACTTTTTACTTCAAAACTAACATGTAAAACTAACACTCTGTAATATATGAAGTACAAGAAATTTTGCTTAAGACTTTATTGTAATGACTGATATTCTGTAACTTGAGAAAACTTTTATCGTCAGTGAGAATACGATACAACTAGACATATACATGTTGATCAAACATTAATAAATTCATTATGCAAATGGTAACTTGTTAATGCGTGGCAAAATTAGGATCATTTAAATGCTAATGAATTCAAATTTATGATATGAAATAATCACGGTTTTGTGAGACGTATACAAGTAAAAGATTTATAAATACCACCGACACATGTGTATAATTACCGCTGACACGTGCATATATACCGCTGACACATGTGCATAAATACCGGTGACACATGTGTATAAAATCCACCGACACATGTGTATAAATTACTAAAAGAACTATCCTTGTTAATACATTCGCCTTTTTATCTATCTTAATTTGTGTTTCATATGGCTGCCATTATTTTTGTTGTCGAGCCCGCATGCGGAAGCGAAGACATAGTCGTCCAAATGGCTGTTCGGTGTATGTACGTGCGTCCGTGCGTGCGTGCGTGCATCCCTCCGTGCGGGCGTGTGTCCGTCCGGATTTGTTTGTCCGGACCATAACTTTGACATGCATGGAACAATCTTGTTTATACTTGGCATGAATGTTAACCTCAGTGAGACGGAGTGTCGTGCGCAAACCCCAGGTTCCTATTTCAAAGGTCAAAGGTAAAATTTAATAATGACTTTGTCCGGAGCATTTCTTCTTCATGCATGGAAGGATTTTGATGTAACTTGGCACAATTGTTCACCATTATGAGACGGAGTGTCTTGCGCAAGAACCAGGCCCTTAGGTTAAAGGTCAAGGTCACACTTAGAGGTCAAATGATACAAAAATGACAACTTTGTCAGGAGCATTTCTTCTTCATGCATGGATGGATTTGATGTAACTTGGCACAAATGTTTACCACCATGAGACGGAGTGTCATGCACAAGAACCAGGGGTCCCTAGGTCTAAGGTCAAGGTCGCGCTTACAGGTCAAAGTCAGATACAAGACTGACTTTATCCGGAGCATTTCTTTTTCATGCATAGAGGGATTTTGATGTAACTTGGCACAATTGTTCACCATCATGCGACGGAGTGTCATGCGCAAGAACCTAGAAATACTTCCCATTGTTGTCACTATAAATAGCTAATATAGCTTATATTGTAACGTTTTTATTACTGGTCGTAGGGAAAAATCAGACCACTTTTCTGTAGTACAACATGCATGTAACATCCAATTTTGAGGTGTATTTTGACTTATCTCTACTGGTAAGGACTTAGAATTTTTATTATTTTTTTTTTAAGATTTACTTCCCTTTGTTGTTACGATAAATAACTTATATTGTACCTTTTTGCAATCTTTTTTTATTTGGCAAAAATGTTTTCCTGAAGAGACAGAGTGTCATGTGCCCGTAGGCATCTAGTTGTGATAATGTCATTGGTTACTAATTAGAATTTATGAGAGATCAAGATCACTTCTTGTCGAGCCCGCTTGCGGAAGCGAAGACATATTCGTCCAAATGTCTGTTCGAAGTATGTGTGTGAGTGCGTCCACCCGTACGTGCGTGTGTCCGTCCGTCCGTCCGGACTTGTTTGTCCGGACCATAACCTTGACATATATGGTTCAATCTTGTTTATATTTGGCATGAATGTTAACCTCAGTGAGACCGAGTGTCGTGTGCAAACCCAAGTTTCCTATCTCAAAGGTCAAGGTCACAATTGGAGGTCAAAGGTCATGTCAGATGTTGTCCGGCCCATAACTTTGACATGCACTGAGGAAACTTGTTTTTATTGTCTTTTTTATTTGCTGGGATGGAACGACGTTTATTGGGGTTGTAAATATGTAGAAATACTGATTCCTGGTTGTTTTTAATTCTGCTCTCTCTCTCTCTCTCCCTCTGTATATATGTGCACATTGGTACGTGCGTGCGTGCGTGCGTGCGTGCGTGTGTGTATGTGAAAAGTTATACATTAGTTTAAAACCTTGTCAAACATTTACTGACAAATTGATCGTGCGGTTACTACATGTATACGTACAAAGTTTTCAACAGTAAAAATCGTTCAAATTACATTTTTCCTAAGTCTGAGACTGCAGACAAATATAGGAATATATAATAAAAATCTCGCACGTCTGTATGCTCTTATACTTTAGCCGCACTAATTTCTATACAGGTATATAATATTTTACTTCAATTGTGCTTATTTTTCGGGTTTTTTACGTATATTCTATTAAATTTATGCATATGATGCTTAAAATTATGATGCATTCCAAAGGCTTACCAGGAGCAATGTACAATGTGTATGTATCTGTAGTAGTGTCAGAACTGTAGAATCAGTTCAGTGAGTGTGTGTGTATGCGCGCGCGCGCGCGCGCGCGCGTGTGTGTGTGTGTGTGTGTCGCTTTTCTCAACCTTGCCTTTAAACCAATATCAATTAACAATCCAAGTGAAATAAACATAATGGAGCATAACAATGACGCAGGCAATAGCGGTTAACCAATCGTCTGTATGCAACCTGATTCAACGGAGCAACCGAGTGAATTAATACGTTCTTAGTCTATCACGCTGAAAGGTTGTTCAAATTCTTGATGATTTGAGCCGTGCCATGAGAAAACCAACATAGTGGGTGTGCGACCAGCATGGATCCAGACCAGCCTGCGCATCCGCGCAGTCTGGTCAGGCTACATGCTGTTCGCTAACAGTTTCTCCAATTCCAATAGGCTTTAAAAGCGAACAGCATGGAGCCTGACCAGACTGCGCGGATGCGCAGGCTGGTCTGGATCCATGCTGGTCGCAAACCCACTATGTTGATTTTCTCATGGCACGGCTCATTTCTATATCAGTAAAGAGAGGGGTGGGAATTTTTGTTAGAAAGTAATGAAGGATAAAATCAAATCATATGTCACGCATTCAACGTCTTTTAGGTACATTTATTAGGTGACGATATTTACGATTTACTTTGTTTATATCATACAACATTACTTTATATATATATTTTTAATAAAACATATTGCATGGGGACATATATACAGAACAGTAAATCAGTTTATGTCTTTATATCGAATTAGATAAATCTAATCTAAGAAAAAGAAAGCCTAATGACATATAAGTTATGATCTAAAACAATTACATAATATAAATAACAAAATTTTGATCAAATTCAACATATACGTACTTGTCAATTAAGCAAATATTTATTGCAACGTTTTTCAAGTTTTAAAATAAATTTTGCAATAATAGATGTTAACTAAGAATATTTGCATTCACTATACATTTCGAATGGAAAGAAAAAAGCTTTTATTTCCTCCACTGACACGAGCAAATGAAGAAATTTTACAAAAATCACAAACTTTTAAACGTCTAGGGAAGCAAGAAGACATTAAAATAATTTCAAAACAAAAACATATATAAAAAATTTATTGTCTTGAGAATACTTCAATAGAATAATAAATATTCTCATATTATGAATAAAGTGACTATATATACAGGGGAAAGAATAAGATATGTATCATAGGTTTTTGCTTATTTTATTCAGTAACTGTATGCCGTAAACGGAGACTGATAGTGGTGTTCTTTAATCGCCAAGGGAAGCATTAAGTCTTCATTTTAACTAAATAATTTTTACATCTTTGTAAAGAGAACAGAATGAAGAACACTTCAAAAGGATAATAAATATTGTGTGTTCATTCTACGAAAACAACATTTGTTCAAACTTTTTTTTCCTTCTTTGTTTCTATTGGAAAATATCAACCAGATAAAAATCGATATCGCCCGGCCAGGTGTTTTCAAGGGAGATAATTTTACCGATAAGACGGCAAATTTTACCTAATTGTTGATTATGGTATATACAAAATTGGATAAATTGGTGTAATAATAGCATGGACGGTGATAGACCTGTTAACTGGCGCATGTAATGGCGCCAGATATGGTAGGTCGTCATGCTCCTTTGTTTATACACACCAATACCGGAAATGGTAATAAGTCTTGCGGAATAGTTCCATTAGGGCGCAAATGATGGCGAATTATTCTGCAGATCTAATAACCAACTCCGTGTGTGTGTCATTTAATTAAGACATTTATGTTATGTAACATTTCGTTTAAACATGTTTTCAAGTGAAATATTTGATCAGATTTGAAAGCACTATTTCTCGATGCGTATATGACGCTAAACATCACGTCGACGTGACGTCAACATAATATCGTTGTGATGATTATTAAATCTTAAATATACTATTTGTCATAGATGCTTAGTTTAAACCAAAAGTTTATTGGCCTGCCCACATGAAACTAAAAACGGTGCGCTCTCACCATTGAAAAGATAAATATTCGTGGGTGCGTTATTTGTTATGGACATTGCAGTGTACAGGTGAACATAATTACAGTCCACATTGTCCTGAACAAGGGGCAGGACGTGAAGTGGTTGCACACTTGGTTCAGGCGAGCGAAATGGTTGCAAACTTACAAAATGGCGGATATTTTCTGAAATCATCGCGTGTTCGCTTGTTTTTTTATCAGGTAAGTGGGTTTGTATGGTACTTTGAACTCTATTGATATGTGCACGCATCAGTTCTATGTCCACGTCACACTCGGTTTTGCGTTTCAGCGTTGTAGATTTCGAATTCTCAAAGTTATTGAAGTTATAAAATGGTCATGTCCATATTTTGAAATTTGAATTGTATCGTTTCCTGCCGTTTTTAACATTCTAATGATCAAACTAGCCTGTTTTGGGGCCTTTAAACGAGACAAAACAACTAATTGTGAAGAATTGACCCTGCATGTTTTAGGGATAGTGCTATACCCAAATAAATCTTGTTCAGGCTCTTTGTTTTGTTGCAAAATTGTACTTAAAGCAATTTCTGTTTCTGAAAAAATAGTGTCCAACTCTCAGAGAATGTTTATTGTGCAACTAGGTGAAGAGGCAGCGACGTTAAATCCAAAAAAAAAAGAAAAAAATAAAATAAAAAATAAAAAAAAATAAATAAATAAAAATAAATAAAGAGGCAAATCATAAATTTCCTCAAAGTTGCAGCAGATAGCGCGAAATTTCATAATTCTATTTCTAATCAGGTATAACTACGTTAGGGCACAAAACAGAGACTTATTTTTAGCTTTCTGTGATTTTGGAAGATCAGTGTTCCCATCTCCATTGACCTGTATTTATAATTGACAGAAAATTTGTTAAAGATATTTTACATAAAAGAAATATATTATAATCGAACTAATATATTGGGGACTATCTCATATGGATAGTCCCATATTATTTGGACGATATCTTATTTGTTGGTTTATTAAATTAGTGGTATATGTCCGTAAGTCAAAGCCAATTTAGTGGTGTTTGTCCGTGGCGCATATACCACGTCATCGTACTACGTCACATTCTTTTCATCCTTGAGCTGCATTGAGGAAGGTGCGTAGAAATTCAGACAATTTAAAATTAAACTTTTTCCTTGTGATAATGCATATTCTTAAACTATACTTCAAAATAAAATTCATGAATACTTTGCCTTCTATAATACCGCTATTTCATGGATCGTTGGCACTTGAGGTTAAAGATATTTTACGATTTAAAAAGCGAATGAGTCGGAACTGGGGAACATAGGCCTACATGGCGGATGGGCCCACGTGAATTTTTATCGCAATGATATTCATTGGATAGTTTTTTTGTTAGTAGATCTACTATTTAAATTTTAAATTTAAAAGTCAATAAATAAATTATTAGTAGATCTACTATTTAAAATTTTAAATTAAAAAATCAATCAATATCTAGTCTAATTTCTAACGGAATCGACAGTGCTTTTAGTCTCCGGCACTGTCACAGGTTTATGAAATGATGATGAGTTGTTGCTGTTGTTGATGATGCTGATGGTGATGTGAAGGAGGACTTTGTGTAATCATATTATTTGACGTTGTTCTGCATGTGGATTATGTCAACGAGGATTATGATGATGATGATGATGGTCGTTATCACATATTTCAGAGTTGATGATGATGATATGGTTAATTCAAATAAAAGTAATATGAATTGTTATTAATTGTGATGATGATTTGAAGGAAGATGTTGTTATAATCGTATTGATATGTTATTGCTGCTGCTGAACTTGATGATGATGATGATGATGATGATGATGATAATGTTGATCGATAATCTATTGATATGTTATTATTGCTGCTGCTGAACTTGATGATGATGATGATGATGATGATAATGTTGATCGATAATCTATTGATATGTTATTGCTGCTGCTGAACTTGATGATGATGATGATGATGATAATGTTGATCGATATTACATAGATCTATTAGGACAAATGTGTTAAAGAGTTGATGTTGATGATGATAAGGGTTAATGTGAAGGAGGACGTTTTTTGTAATCATATTATTTGACGTTGTTCTGCAATAGGATTATGTCAACGAGGTTGATGGTGATGAGGATGATGATGGTCGTTATCACATATTTCAGAGTTGATGATGATGATAATGGTTAATTCCAATAAAAGTAATACGAATTGTTATTAATTGTGATGATGATTTGAAGGAAGATGTTGTTATAATCGTATTGATAGGTTATTGCTGCTGCTGAACTTGATGATGATGATGATGATGATGATAATGTTGATCGATATTACATAGATCTATTAGAACAAATTTGTTTAAGAGTTGATATTGATGATGATAAGGGTTAATTCTAGTCACAAAAATCTTAAACCTTTTAGTGAAAAGTAGCCAGCTCATCGGAAGTCAAGGTGGTAATGGGTTTCAGATTCTACTAATACGGTATACAAACGCCAATGGAAGTAAGAGGCACCCAATATATCGTACGGCTGATGACTGGCATATGTTGTTTTGTTTTGTTTTAAAGATGATGTTGATGATAATGTTGTTTTTGAGGATGCTGATGAGAGGCTTATTTGTTTAAATTAGTTAACTTTTGCAATACTGTACTGCAAATTAAACTGTAATATGATCGGAATATTGACGACTGGCTTATGGAATTTTAAGAGATGATGTTGAACGATGATGATGATGATGATTTGTTTATGTTGATGGACTTACTTGTAACAATTGCTCGTTTATTGCAATAAATCTGCTTCAATTTATATTCATAAAATCATGATATTTGTAGAAACTTAATAATTTTTTTAAATCTTTTTACGTCATTTTGGCGTTAGATAAAATGAAACGTCGTGAAAGACTGGAGAAGCGGGCCGGAGAGTTGGGATTAACGGACAAAAGAAAGAGGCGGGACGAGCATCCACTGGTGATTCCCCATCAAGATAATGAGGTGGAGAATCAGAGGCAGGACGAGGCTTCTCCATTGGTGATTCCCTAACAAGATCCTCCATTGGTGATTCCCCAACAAGATAACGAAGTGCAGCAACTCGTGCAAAATGATGTGGTGGTGACTGTGTGCAAAAAGGAACTGACGACTGTAGCCCAGGTCAGGTTTTACCTAGTATTCATTCTGAACTGGGGATAGCTGTTTCAGATTCCCTAAAGTCTAAAATTATTTCCGGAAAATATGTTGAGCTAGCACATTTGTTAGATTCAAATATAAAGCCGGAACATAACAAGGTGTCAATCAGTACAACAGGTGAACTTGTTTTAAAACCTAGTGGGCCGTCAACCAAAATAAACGACATTGAATCTTTGTCAGACGCCTTTTTGATTTACACTAGTATATACTTATGTGCCCATCCCAAAAAAACGCAGGAGTTACTTAAGTATATGAGTACAGTCCGGGATGGTGCTAGAAGGCATAAGCGTTTTGGATGGAAAGATTATGACCAGCAATTTAGATATCGCATGTCGGTTAATCCTGCGATGTCTTGGGCCAAAATAGACTATGAGTTATGGCTGGTGTACATGGCTAATGGGCAGTCTTCAAGTAACATAGCGGTTAACAAGCAATATTTTGGCAGGTGTTATGACTTTAATTATCGGCAATGCAGTCGACCTATTTGTCCTTATAAACACACTTGCATAACTTGTCACGCTGTTCATCCTTCTAGGTACTGTCCTCATAGAAAGCAGTTCCAAGATGTTTCAAGAAAACCAGTACGGGCCTTTGTTCCCCAAGGCCAGCGAGGTCACATGTCACAGTTCAGCGGCCACGGATCATTCCAATCCACAAATAGATTTAATGGCCCTTGGAAAAACTCTAGTTAAAGTTGAGGCTCTTGGAGAATTTATAAAGAGATATCCTAACAAAGCTGATGCAAAACTTTTAGTAGATGGGTTTAAATTTGGGTTCAAGCTTCAGTATTCAGGTCCTAGAGATTTTTCTGATGCGAAGAATCTGAAGTCTGCATATTCAAATAAATTAGCTTTGCAAGAAAAGTTAGATAAGGAAGTTAATTTAGGTCGCATTTCTGGCCCACATCCTAATCCCCCTTTTTGTAATCTGAGAATTTCCCCGAAAGGTGTAGTTCCTAAGGCTGATGGCAGCTGGAGGTTAATAACTCACCTGTCTTATCCGTCAGGTCGCAGTATTAATGACGGAATCAATTATGACCTCTGCTCAGTAAACTATACATCGTTTGACACAGTGGCTGATATGATTTTTAAACAGGGCAGGTCTGCACTTTTAGCTAAGCGTGATATAAAATCTGCATTTCGTTTATTGCCAGTGAATCCCACTGACTTTCACCTTCTTGGAATGAAAGTTGACAACATGTATTATTTCGATAAATGTTTACCCATGGGTCTGAGTCTTTCCTGCGCATTATGGGAAAAAGTGTCAACTTTCCTGCATTGGTTAGTAACTGAGGTTACGGGTTTGGAAACATTAGATCATTACTTGGATGATTTTATTTTTGTGGGAAAGTCTGGTTCTGACAATTGTCTTACATTGGTCAAAGCATTTGAGGACATATGTTTACAATTAGGTATCCCTATAGCAGAGGAAAAGTCTGTAGGGCCCGTTTCGGTTTTGACTTTCCTTGGATTTGAGCTTGATTCGGACCAAATGACAATTCGGATTCCGTTTAGTAAGATACAAGAGCTTCTTGACTTAATCCGGAATTTCCTGTGCAGATCAAAAGTAACACTTAAGCAGTTGCAATCTTTGACAGGGAAATTGTGCTTCTTTAGCAAAGCTATATGCGGAAGTAGGGCATTCTTGCGTCGCTTCTATGAGGCCATGTCTGGGCTAGATAAACCCCATCATCATCGTCGGGTCACGACGGACATTGTAGATGACTTACGTGTTTGGGTTTCATTTTTGAATAACTTCAATGGGGTCGTCCACATTCCTGCTAATGTTTGGCATGATAGCAATGTTTTAAATCTGCACACTGACAGTGCAGGTGCTGCAGATTGTGGTGGTGCTTGCTATCTTGATGGGTGTTGGGCGTTTTTTCCATGGCCTTTGTCGTGGTCAAAGTCACAAATACTTAAAGATATGACTTTTCTAGAAATGGTACCTGTAGTTTTAGCAATAGCATTGTGGGGTTCTAGAATCGCGAATAAAAAGGTATTAATGTGGATTGACAATGAAGCATTAGTGAAAGTTTTAAATAAGCAGTCTTGCAGATCAAAAGCGGTCATGCATCTGGTGCGTTATTTTGTGTTAAAATCAATGTCATCTAATATTGTGTTCAAAGCTAAACACATTGCATCGAAAGCTAATGGCATTTGTGATTCTCTTTCTCGGAAACAGTGGTCAAGATTCAGAGAGTTGGCGCCAAAAGCAAACAATGACCCGGAAGTTATTCCCCAAGATTTTCTTTTGCTGATATCCACGGTGAAGCTTCAAGACTTCTAAATGCTTCCATATCGGGGAATACTTCGTCAACGTACCGTCTGGGTTTGAACCGCTTTAGGCAGTTCCGTTTAGAGTACGGGTTAAACAGTGACTGGCCACCCCAGCTTGAGCACATTATGCAGTTTATAGCAAGTTTATCCTTACATGGTTTATCGGCTTCTACAGCTAGAATTTATGTTGCATCGATAGGATTTCAATGTAAAATATTGGGATATTGGTAGTAAACTAAGGGCGAATGGTCTGGGCGTGGCATCATTGGTTTGTCTTGTTCGCTGGTGCCAAATAAGTTATTGTTTATTTGGCGGTCTCCAGGTCCGATGGCCATGTGGCGGCCAGCGAACTTCGGACGCATAACTTTACCTCTTGCATGTGATATAAGCCTCTGTTTCCCAGGGCCAAATTTACAATAACTAACATGATTCAAATCCTCTATGGTCCGAACGATTGGAAGTAATTGTTGCTGTTGTTGTTTAAACAATGCCAATGTGGGGCGTTATTGTGACTTAAATGAACTCATAGTTGCCGGGATACCCTAAATGGTCGTTTGTAATGACTGAGTATCTCGAATTGTTGTTGAAAATTTAAAATTGTGAAAAGTGAAATATTTTGCTCGTTGAGTGAAACTTGGGACGTTGACAGTGCGGAAAAATTGATAAATATTGACAAATTTTTTAGAAACTATGGAGCCGCGCCCAGAAATTGCCATTCTTAAAGTTCAGTAATAAAATTGTGTACATTTGTATTTGTGTTTACTATTTTTTGCATTTGAAAAAGTAAAATGCTGTTCATCTTATATACTTGTTACTTAAGTCTTTTGAGAGTACCAAATAATGGGGACTATCTCATATGGATAGTCCCATGTTATTTGGGCGATATCTTATTTGTTGGATTATTAAATTAGTGGTATATGTCCGTAAGTCAAAGCCAATTTAGTGGTGTTTGTCCGTGGCGCATATACCACGTCATCGTACTACGTCACATTCTTTTCATCCTTGAGCTGCATTGAGGAAGGTGCGTAGAAATTCAGACAATTTAAAACCCACCCGGTCCCACCCTCCTTGACTTACTGGGATATATTTACAAATTCTATATGTTGTGTCAATTTGCAACTAAAGGATATATTATATTTCTTTCGGTTTCGTAGAAATTCCCTTATCACTTCAATAAGATGCGAAAAGTATATATAGATTCTATTGACATTTTGAATTGTAGATACTGCCGCTCTTTCTCCTGTATGATTTCAGAGTGCATCCATAAAAACCAGGAAAGGACTGCAGGATCGAGGTACGGCCCCAGCAGGACGGTGGAAATCCAAAACCTCAGCATTAAGCGGAATCCCGGCATGACCCCGTTTATGTTAGCGGCCAGCGAACTTCGGACGCATAACTTTACCTCTTGCATGTGATATAAGCCTCTGTTTCCCAGGGCCAAATTTACAATAACTAACATGATTCAAATCCTCTATGGTCCGAACGATTGGAACTAATTGTTGCTATTGTTGTTTAAACAATGCCAATGTGGGGCGTTACTGTGACTTTAATGAACTCATAGTTGCCGGGATACCCTAAATGGTCGTTTGTAATGACTGAGTATCTCGAATTGTTGTTGAAAATTTAAAATTGTGAAAAGTGAAATATTGTGCTCGTTGAGTGAAACTTGGGACGTTGACAGTGCGGAAAAATTGATAAATATTGACATTTTTTTTTAAAAAACTATGGAGCCGCGCCCAGAAATTGCCATTCTTAAAGTTCAGTAATAAAATTGTGTACATTTGTATTTGTGTTTACTATTTTTTGCATTTGAAAAAGTAAAATGCTGTTCATCTTATATACTTGTTACTTAAGTCTTTTGAGAGTACCAAATAAAGCAAACTTATGTTTTAATTTCAATCAATCTGAAATCTACAGTATTGTATTTCCTTGTTCAATTTATTTTTCAGGCAAAAACGCAAGACTGAGACAGCGATGGGAATTCTCCTCTGGAATGTGGTATTTGCGATAAGAAATCCCGTTTACGGTCTGTGCTTCAACGCATTTGTCGTCACATGAAACAACAAACTACCAGGATACATGATTTGTTCATAAAACCTGTTTTTCGTAAAATATTAGTACATGTAGTTTTGATTGAAAAACAAAACACAACACATTTATATACAACAATGATGTAATAACACAATAATGACATAAATGCATACGTTATGTTTCATTTCTAGATTAAATGTACAAAAATATATCTTAGTCTTAAGATATGATTATGATGCAAAATGTTTTGAACTCGTTAGAAGTCACAGTACTTGTTTATCCACCTGCGCAATCTTGTGTCGATATAACATGATCATAATACGAAACAAGACATAGACGTAGACATAGAACTGATGCATGCACATATCCATAGAGTTCAAAATACCATAGAAACCCACTTTCCTGATAAAAAGACAAGCGAACACGCGATGATTTCAGAAAATATCCGCAATTTTGTAAGTTTGCAAATATTTCGCTCGCTTGAACCAAGTGTGCAACCACTTCACGTCCTGTCCCTTGCTGAATATACTACGTACACACATTGATTATAGATGTATCGAGATACATATTTTAGTTGCATGTAGTTACTTCCCTTTAGGTAGTTTACAACATTTTCAAAAGGAGTTGTTATCATAATCGGATTGATATTATTGAAATATATATCATGAATAAAATTAATTATATAGCACTAATCTTTATTATATCGATAAAGCAAAATACCTCCTGGCGATGGATATCGCCAGGAATTAGGTGTCGAGAGTGATTAATATAAGTTGTAGAACTTGCTTCACAATCGACCTAAAATAAATTAGTATAAGCTAGGTAAAATACGTTTTATTGCATTCGTATTCTTTCCTTTTCAAATCACTTGCGATTAGAATTTGAAAGTGAGTGGGGATAAGGAATTCATTACCTGCAACTTGTTTTCTTACCAGTTCGAATAAATCCCTACTAACACTTAAATTATTTTTTCGCTCAGCTTCATTTGTTCTTTAAAAAAATCGAATGAACAACTTTTCAATTTTGCTGCGGCGTTTATAACAATATATCTGTAATAACAAACAACCAGTTGACCTTTTTTCTTGTATACCAAAGCAACATCGCGACCTGGCCTTGATGCATGCCAAAGCATTTTCACTCCTTCATTCGTTTTGTAACATTTCGACCATTTTCCTTTCCATCATACGTTTTGGCTTTTTATGGTGCAGACTTGTTCGCATCTAAAACGAATAATTCTGTTAATACTGTTTCAAGATTTCTAGCCAGTCCTGTTGTATCATCAGTATTGATCAGTTCTGGTATAAGTACGGTTGGTAAATCCAAACGAGATGTATTCGAGATTGACAGTCATATGGTGAAAACATCGTGCTATTTTTTGTAGAAAGTGAGGATATAATATCTTATTTTCAAAAAATCTAGATGGCCGACATTATTCAAAATGGCCGCCATTCATGAAAAATGTGAATTAAAGTCAGGATCAGGCTCCCCTAGTAAATATTTTTCTCTAGTACATCTGTTTTTTTACTTTTTCAGTACGGAGTGGTAATTGTCGATTTGCAATAACAAACACCACCACCAACACCACCACCATCAACAACAACAACACACTTCATTAGCAAAATTAGCATATACTTTCCCTTTGGCTTAAAGTAACAAAAATGTACATAAAAAGAAACAAAAACAACAACAACAAAAAAAAAACACACACATATGAAATACATGACAAAGTACAATCTTTGTTACATCTAAATGTCATAAATGTGGGGAAACAGCTTATTATTGGGCATAACGATAAATCACATTATATTTTTATTTTTTACTTTGAAAGCTTTACACAGATATTTTGAAAGTTTTTGCTATAGTCGACTGATTTTTACCCGACATTAGATTGTTAAACCTTGCAAAGGAAGGCCATGAAGTGTTTGGAAAATATGTTTTGCGTATATAGAAGAACTTTAGGCAAATTAACGAAAAATGATCTTCAATTTCTACTGCACTCTCAACACTCTCACTGCACACACGCGATTCTAAAATTGTTTTATATGCAAGACAATTTGTTGTTTAAATGCAACCTAAGTACTATAATAGCAATGTTGTTGAAATGGTGTCTTAAGTGAGTAACTTGAAATTTTGTTCAGAGTAGTTTCAAGCGAAGCCGAAAATGAAAAATAATATAGATATTCAGGATTTGCGAGAAATGCAATGTAGGAAGAACATTCATTTTCTTTTTTTATTTTTCAGGAAAATGGCATGACCTATCAATCAATAATGACACGATAAAAGTTTGAAGTACAAGTTTTTCCGAACAAACTGCTATACAAAATATTCAACATGATTTCATTTTGAAACTGTGGGAAATATGAGAAAAAATGTAAGAAATCATCATATTAAAGGGAAGTAATTCTGAAGAAAATACAACAACATTGTTTTTTTATTTGGTCCATATGACACATGAGCTTACATTAAAATCCTTTGCAGACTGGACTGGAAAAGATCAAATTTGACTTTTGACCGTCATGTGTGACCCTGACCTCTGACCAAGGGGTTTGGGTATTGTGCATATCACATTGTCTTATGAGGAACATTTATGTCAAGTAATTTTAAAATTCCTTAATGGATGACAGAGTTATGGACCAGACAGGAGAAAAAAAAACCCGTGTGACCTTTGACCTCCAACTTTGACCTTGACCGTTGTGTCAAGGATGTGGGTGTTGCGCAAGACAACTTGTCTCAATACGGTGAACATTTGTGCCAAGTAAAACTGAAATCCCTCAATGAATGACAGAGTTATGGACCGGACAGGAAAACCTTTGACCTCTCAATGTGACATTGACCTTTGAGATAGGGGTCTGGGTGTTGCGCGTGACAAGTCATCTTATTATGGGGAACGTTTTTGCAAAGTAATATTAAAATCCCTTTATAGATTGTTACAGTCCGAATAAGAAAAAGCCAGTTTGACCGTCGACCTCCAAGCGTGACCTTGACCATTGAGCTAGGGATCTGCGTGTTGTGCATGACATGTCACCTGATTATGGGGTACATTTGTGCCAAGTAATATTAAAATCCCATTACAGATTGTCGAGTTACAGATCGGACAGGAGAAAAGCCCTATTCATCTTTGACCTCCAAGTTTGACCTTGACGTTTGAGCTAGGGGTCCGGGTTTTGCGCATGGTACGTCATCTCATCCAGGGGAATTTTTGTGACAACTAATATTTAAATCCTGTTTTGCATGACAAAGGTATGAACCGGACAGGAAAGAAAACTATTAACCTTTGATCTCCAAGCTAAACCTTGATCTTTGACCTATGGATCCGCGTGTGCGCGTGACACGTTATCTGATTATGGGGAATATTTATGCCTAGTAATACTATAATCCTTTAACGGACGGAGTTCTGGACCGGACACGGAACAGACCCAGTTCATGCCATGTTAACATTTGACTGCCAAGTGTGACCCGAACGTTCGAACTAGGGGTCTGAACGTTGTGCCTGACACATCATCTTATTATGGAGTACATTTATGCCAAGTAATATTAAAATCCCTTCATTAATTGTTGAGTTACAGACCGGACAGGAAAAAGCCCTGTTGATCTTTGACCTCCAAGTATGACCTTGACCTTTGAGCTAGGGGTCCGGGTTTTGCGCATGACACGTCGTGTCATCACGAGGAACAATTTTGCTAAGTAAAAATAATCCCTTGATGAATGACAGAGTTATGGGCCGGACATGAAATTGCGGACGGACGGAATGAAGGAATGACAGAATGACAGAATGATGGACGGACGGAAAAGCGCAATCCTATAGTCCCCAAAACTGGTTTTCAACCAGTAGGGAACTAATGATCAAGTGTTTCGTTACCTATTTGTTGAGAATGTGTTGTTTGTCTTCACATAGTGTTTTAACTCTGTCCGTTGATCTGTCAGTCACACGTTTTTTATATTTAACTCCTCCTTTAGTTTCCAACAGACTGAAATGAAATTTGTTATATTATTCGGAACTTTCACGGCCAACGAGAAAACTACCCTAACCTTGAATCGTTTTTAGTACACATCTTCAACATAAAGTAGATATGCACATATTGTTGGGACAGTTACATCCAATTATTTTTTACGAAATTATGGTCTGTTTTGAAATATTGAAAATAATTTCAAGAATCCATCTCTTTATATGACATTTGGTAGACACCATCAATATGAAGTGGAATATGTATGTATTTTCGTGACTTTTATTTCCAATAATATTTTCTGGAGTTATGACCCTTTTTCTGATTTTGAAATATTTCAACTTCAGCAGAACACCGTGTCTTCCATTTTCCTACAGTTTCTCTTAAACTGAATTTAAAGCTGGTATACACCATCAAGAGAAGTGGATATTCTCATATCATCAGGACATTTATGGCGATTATTTTTCGATCCTGGAGTTATGGCCGTTTATTAATCCCCCGCCACGAGTTGTAGGGGTTATAGGAATGGTCTCCGTACGTCCGTCCGTCCGTTCGTAACAATTGTGTCAATTCAATATAACTTAAACCCCTTAAAGGATTTTCAAGAGACTTGGGTCAAATGAACACCTCATCAAAACGATGTGCAGAACTTATGAGTTAGCAATATTGGCTCAAGGTCAAGGTCACAACTCAAGATCAAAGGTTTGAGACTTCCATTTTGTGTCCGCTCTGTATCTCCTTAACCCCTTAAAGGATTTTCATGAAACTCGAGTAAAAAGATCACCTCATCAAGACTGCGAAGAATTTATGTCAGCCATGTTGTCTCAAGGTCAAAGGTTTGAGCCTTCCATTTTGTGTCCGCTACCCTTGAAGTATTTTGATATGACTTGGCTGTTATATTCCCCTTATCACGACGATGTGCAGAACTCAAAATTCACCCATTCCAGCTCAAGCGCAAGGTCACAACTCAAATGTTTGAGACCCCCTCCTTTTCTGCTAAACCACTTTAATGATTTTCTTGAAACTTTGGTCAAGTGTTCACCATATTGAAATGGTTTGCAAAAGGCATGAGTCAACAATGCAGGATCAAGGTCAAGGTCACAACTTAAGGTATTGATGTCGTCATACATTGACTATAAAATATACTTAACAACGTCAAAACTACATGTACTATTAGTATGCTTTTTTAAATACCATCAACCCTTTTACTATCCATAACAGCGGCGGGGGATATAGCTATCTTTCAGACTGCCTTGTTGACCTTGCACTGCTACAGCAACATCTGCAGTTTGTGTACTCAGCTTCATTTACAGTTTCTCTCTGAAACTCTGTATACATCATAAATATCCAGTAGATATGCTGACTCTGAGTTTGATGGCCGACATATTTAGTTTTGTCCCTTTTTGGACTTCTTAATATCTTAATATTAGATATCTACTGAATCAGGCACATTCGGGGAACATGTGTCAATACATTGTCGATATCATTGTTGTTCATTTTGAAGCATAATTTCTAAGTGAAATAGGTAATTTTATCTATGTAGACAGGCATGCATTTGTGTATATGTTACGGACGTTTCCGGGAGTTGTTACTGCACAACATTTACGCAGTTGCCAATCTGTTCGTTACTGATTCTCCTTTTGGTTAAGTATAAAGATGAATAGTTGTGAACGGTATTAGTAGTGGGGATTGGGGTGTTTCAGTTTTGGTGTTTTGGTGAGTAAATGAGTAAATAATCCGCTTTGGTTAATCCGCTTAGATTACACAATTAATCCGTTTATTAAGGTGTTAATCCGCTCAGATGACACAATTAATCCCTTCATTAGGTGTGTTAATCCAGTTAGATTACACAATTAATCTGCTCGGGGATATAATATGTGTATTGTTTAGACTGTGTATTTTTGGGTGAGTCAAAGAGCTATAAAAATAAATAGATCGGCAACTTGAAAGGCATATAGAGCAAATCTCACCAAAAAACGATACAACTGAACGAGATCTTGTTTACCGGAAGTAACGCATTCTCCAAGCGCCATATGTATGCAAAAAAGGGACACATTCAATTATTAATTGGTAAATCAATTATCATCGTATGACCACGCTTATATCGATGGTAAAACGTGTAGGCCTATTTTGTGTCTTAAGACAATTTCATGTGTCTCAATTGATAAGACTATTTCACATTAAACTGATGTTGTTTTAGAAGCTAACATGTATTTTGAATATTGCGCTTCACTAAGATAACACCGATTCACGCTCTGACACGAGATCACGTGAGATTACCGCCAGTTGCCATTCTGTGTATTTTATATTTCTTTAGGTGCGTTAGGGGAGCAGCTAGTAATCCGATAATTTAATATTCATTACAGGTAATTACAACGATATTGAAAATTATTCACGTTATTAAGTACGAACTCCTCCTAGCTGGCTCCAAAATGAAATTAAGGTACGTATGAGTGTACCAATCAATAAATGTGTGCCCGTACTCGATTAATTGTAGCTTATTTTGTACATAAATATATATCTATTTATTTATAATACGAAGGTATATTATAATGGACACTGAAAAAATAGTTATATTTTTTTTATATTTACACTTTATTGTATTTTCATTACATTTCCTTTTGATTTATAAACAAGATAATATTAAAAATTGCAAATATTTTGTGGCATTCCAAAATTAAAGTCAGCTTCCCGGCCATTCTGTTCACCAGACGGAACAACAGCGACGTCATCTAAGGAACGTTCTCCCTGACTATAAGCGAACGTCCTCAAAACAGCGGTCGGTTATCACTAAGCAGCGTTGACGTTACTCACGCGCCTTTCCTTTTGCTATTCATAGGAAATGAACGTCAAAGTTTTCAATGGAAAAGAAAAGTGCGAATGTAAATATTTACAATTAAAGTATGCTAGGTACGTCGTAGATATGCTAGAATCTGTCGCATTTCATCATAATTGTCTCGGGTGTAGCGAAGGTTGGCTGTAACAAAGGGATCATTCCTGTTTGAACTATAAAAAACAAAGACAAATATCAAACAGGGAATGCCACGTGCCAAAAACGCAGCCTCCCCAAAACGAGACCGACAGCACGCAGACGCGTACACCACAAGCACACACACACACACATACACATACACGCGCACACATACAAATCCAACACATTAGGACAAAACGAACAAACAAAGGAACACAGTGGGGCACCGCCTTGGAACGGTCAGTGGCAAAACCGAGCGTGCAAGCGAAAGACACTAATATTGATAGCAAATATTGCACTCAGAAGAGATTAAGTAAGCTGTTTCCTTATCATGGCGCTTAGAATCTTTTGTTAAAATTTTTGATAAAGTCAAATATCTCTGTTACTATTAAAGCTTTTGACTTGAAACTCAGAATAGTTATTTACTACCAAAGTCTACACCAGGAGACCCAGTTCCCATAACTCTGTTTGAATTTTGACAGAGTTATGTCCCTTTTTTACTTGGAATTTTTTCACTGGCAAAGCTCTAATTCAGAGTCAAGCACTGAGAAAAGTCGAGCGCGCTATCTTACGGACAGCTCTTGTTAAGAAGAGTGTTCAGTTATGACAGAATGAATTTCATTGAAAAAAAAAGATATTAATTTTGAATTTTCTTAAATAGCATAATATTTAGGTCAATTTAAGTTGAATATGTAAGATTTACTATTGTCTGTATTTGGATATATATATACGTCTATCAAAATTGAAATTCGAACTCTATTTAAGATTCATTATGTCACATCTAGGCCACCACACAAGGAGACGCTCTAAGCCTCTTATCATGGCCCACCCCCAAACCCAGCCCCTATTTACAATTTACAGTTAATTCTTCTTCTTCTTCCGGATAAAGTACAGGGCCCACTCTGGAGCATCGACGCACTTAGTAAATTAATATAGGCCAGCAGCTTTCAGAGCTTTCATTATAATTATGCCCCCCTTCGAAGAAGGAGGGGTATATTGTTTTGCAGATGTCGGTCGGTAGGTCGGTCTGTCTGTCGGTCGGTCGGAATGTAGACCAATCCGTTTCCGGATGATAACTCAAGAACGCTTGGGCCTAGGATCATGAAAGTTGATAGGGAGGTTGGTCATCACCAGCAGATGATCCCTAGTGATTTTGAGGTTTGTATGTCAAAGGTTAAGGTCACAGTGACCCTGAATAGTAAAACGGTTTCCGGATGATAACTCAAGAACACTTGGGCCTAGGATCATGAAAGTTGATAGGGAGGTTGGTAATGACCAGCAGATGACCCCTATTGATTTTGAGGTCAGTATATTAAAGGTCAAGGTCACAGTGACCCTGAACAGTAAAACGGTTTCCGGATGATAACTCAAGAACGCTTAGGCTAGGGTCACTAAAGTTGATAGGGAGGTTGGTCATGACCAGCAGATGACCCCTATTGATTTTGAGGTCAGTATGTCAAAGGTCAAGGTCACATTGGCCAGGAACTGTAAAATGGTTTCCAGGCAATAACTCTAGGTCAAAGGCCAAGGTCACATTGGCCAGGAACAGTTAAAACGGTTTCTGATCTTCTCGTCCAAAACCATAGGGCCTAGGGCTTTGATATTTGGTATGTAGCAAAATCTAGTGGTCCTCTACCAAGATTGTTCAGATTATTTCCCTGGGGTCATGACCCCACCCCGGGGGTCACATGGTTTATATAGACTTATAATAAGTTATATAGGAAAAAACTTTGAAAAACCTCTTGTCCAAAACCACAGGGCCTAGCTAGGGCTTTGACATTTTGTATATGACATCATCTAGTGGTCCTCTACTAAGATTGTTCATATTATTCCCCTAGGGTCAAATATGGCTCCGCCCTGGGGGGTCACATGGTTTACATGGACTTATATAGGGAAAAACTTTGAAAATCTTCTTGTCCAAACCACAAAGACTATGGCTTTGATATTTTGTAATGTAGCATCATTTAGTGGTTATCTACCAAGTTTGTTCAAATTATCCCTCTAGGGTCAAATATGGCCCCGTCCCAGGGGTCATATGGAACTTCATATAGACTTATATAGGGAAAAACTTAGAACCTTCATATCCATAACTTACATCATTCAAATTTGGACCACATGTATAGTTTTGAGTGGCAAGATGAACCTTGACATGAGTTGATCTTGACCTAGTGACCTACTTTCAAATTTCTGTAGCTACAGCCTTCAAATTTAGACCACATGCATAGGTTTGTGTACCGAAAAAACTTTGACCTTGTTATTGACCTAGTGACCTACTTTCACATTTTTGAAGGTACAGGCTTCAAGTTGGACCACCTGCATAGTTTTTTGTTCCAAAATAAAATTTGACCTTGATTTTGACCTAGTGACCTACTTTCACATTTCTCAAGCTACAGCCTTCAAATTTGAACCACAAGCATAGTTTTGTGTACTGAAATGACCTGCTTTCACATTTCTCAAGCCACAGCTTTCAAATTTGGACCACATTCACATTGTTTTGTACCGAAATGAAATTTGACATTGATTTTGACCTTGAGCTAGTCTTGAAATTTGGAACATTCAAAAATGGCTCAGTGGATGGCGCCAAGATCACTCTGTAATCTGTTGTTACGTTAATAGGTTAAAGGTCAAGGTCAGATTAAACCAGAATGGTAGAACTTTTGTTTACAGTGAGCATATAATTTCTGTTCTTTGTGCAATTACTGAATGCATCAAGGGGGGCATTTCGTGTTCGACGAGCTCTTGTTTCATTATAATCTTGACGGAATTTAATCAGTGAGAAGGAAGACAGAAACAAATCGTTCAAACTTCTACGAGAAATTTAATAATAGTTTTATATTTCAGGTATTGAAGATACTGCATTATGCCACCAACTTCAGAAGGACAAATGAACATGTCCCAGGGTCATATGGGGATGGGTGTGGGGACAATATCCCTGGCAACCTTGATTGATTTTATAGTACAGAGAACATACCATGAGCTTATTGTTCTGTCAGAAATGTAAGTGAAATACTTAGCAAAATAAGAAGAAAGAAGTTGTTTTTCTGTCTGAAATGTTAATCGAAATAGGAACAAAGAGTTTGTTTTCCGTCTGAAATTTGTGTAAGTTAAATATTTTGAATTTGTGTAAGTTTATTGTTTTGCATAATAAGTTTAACCTTAAGTCTGTTGGCGGCAAGCGACCAGTGCTGATCTTGATCTGCACTGCTTGCCATTCAGTCAGTATCTTTATGGATGCACCCCTTTTAACAGTTAATGGTACTGTCCAAATCTAATTGAAAGATGGACAAGTTCATTATAGAAATTTAGCAGGGTAAGGGTTAAGGAGTTCAATCTTCTGTCCCAAATTATCTGTGAAGTGTTTATCACAAAATTTACAGTGTAAACAGCTTATATATTACTCTCCCTAACCTCTGTCAGTACCCAATTCATTCTCAACTTGAGTTTTACTATTAAAAGTGAAAAGAAAATAGACTTGCTTTTGGTATGTATTTGTCACAAATAATGAATTTTTTCTTTTAAATCTTCAGACTTCCAAGGAAAACAGATATGGAAAGGTAAGTAAATAGTAATGTCATTTTAGAGCTAGTTCACTGTATTCATTTGGATAATGAAATTGTTTCACCAGCCTTCATTACCTGATTTCCCCACTATTTTTCAGAGCTGTATTATTATATATGATATTAAATTTGGACAGAACAACAAGAAACAACAAGGTAGAAACTCATACACTCTGTATAAGGTTTTGGAGTAAATAATTCTAGGGATTTGAAACTAGAGCGATTTAAAACTATTTCAAATGTTTCATGATTTTCATATAACAATTTCATTACAGTGAACATAATAATTATGGAGATGAAGTAACATCATTGTGCAAGTTTTCATTTTGTTTAAACCAAACTGATGTTTTCTTAATTCTTTTAATCTCATTTACAGCTTTTCTAGTCTCTTTAAATAACATTTTGATTATAATAAAGTTTATCTGGAAATTTTTTACAGGAAAATTGAGATTGTTCAGTATGCAAGTCGTACCAGGCAGTTGTTCATACGTCTTCTTGCCTTGGTCAAGTGGGCAAACAGTGCCAGCAAGGTGGACAAATGTGTGGTATGTTCTTATCTCAATGTCTAAACTTTGCTTCTTGTTTTGTCATGAAGTTGAGGTGGTGAATGCTATTTAACGGTTTCACTAAAGCATAAATGTTCAACTTAAATACAAGCAAAATGGTTAGCCACAAGTTTTTCAAACATTAAAGGGTTGGCCTTTCCAAAACATTCATATTAAATGATACACGTAGCAAAAAGTCTGATTTTATACAATTCTTTCTAATATAACTTTCTCTTCTCTTATGTTGTAGGAGATCTGTAACTTCCTGGAACAACAGTCTATGTGGTTTGTTGAGACTGCAGATACTTTGTCAAGAATGGCAAGGGAGACCCTTGTAAATGCCAGGTTAGAAATACAGAGCTTTTTTCCTACTTCTGTTGAAATAGTTCCATTTATCTGGCAGGGTTAAAGGCAGGGGTATAATAGTGAAAATACTTGCCAAGAATTCTTCTCAAAGACCACTTGATGTGTGGATCCTCATTAATTTTTTATGTAGTATCCTTGCTGTGTAAAAAAATTCACATTGTTGCAAAAAAAGGATGTTCAACTTTATCAATTTTATAAGTTGATGAAGGCAATTTTGCACTTAACGCATTATCTCATTGATTGATTTTTTTTTATATTTCACCATTACAATAGATTCAAGTGCATTTCTGTTAAAATAATGATATTTATTGTTGTTGTTTTTTTTTTTTTCAGACTTCCGAATTTCTCACTACCATGTGCAATAGATGTGCTTACACTTGGTACCTATCCAAGACTCCCAAAATGTATCAGAGTGAGTTAGAATTTAAATATATATAAAAATAAAATTTGGTATATTAAATTGTTAACTGAAAAATGTAAAATAATGGCAAGACGTAGTATCTTTTATCACCTCCCTTATTTACATAACAAACAGCTTTTTTTCTGACAGTGTTATAATGAAAACCTGTATTTTAGGTGCTATATGTTCTGAACATCACAAACACTTTTGCTTTGTCATATCAAGTTTCCAGGGTGTTGTAGAATTTTGTCTGAATTAATGCCTATAGTAGCACCTAGGTTTTGCCTGAGGAATTTAAATTGGAAAATGTAAAAGAATAATAGGATTGCCCTGTCAAGATGTATTTCTGCTTCTAGAATGAATATACAAGGAATATGATGACTTTAAGGAATAAATTTCAAAAAAAAAATTTTTAACAGTTTAGTAGATCTTCTAGAGTGATTAATGACAAATTTAGCTAACATATTTAGGAAAATGAATTTCAAGACACACACACCGATTGGAAAAATAGTAGTGGTAAAAACTTTGGCATTGTCAAAAATCAATCACTTGGTCGTAAGTCTACCAAATCCTAACCCAAACAACATTAAACAAATACAAAACCTTTTATGTTTTTATGGAATGATGCACCAGACAAAATTAAAAGAAATAATATAATGCAAGATTATACTAAAGATGGCTTAAGAATGATTGATGTTGAAAAGTTTATGAATTCATTGAGAATGACGTGGTTAAGAAGATATCAAAAGAAGAATACTAAATATTTTACATTGGTTAAAGACATATGCCCAATTATATCTTATTTTACAATATATGGTAGCGATTATATAAAACAGAGGCTGACCACAGTAGACAATCTTTAATGGAAAGATGTGTTTAGTGGTTTTATTCCTGTTTCGAACAAAAAGGAACCTGAAAAATGGGAAGAATTTCTCTCCATGCCAATATGGTACAACAATTTAAAATAGGGGGCACCAGTTTCTGTTTCACACATTATTGAAATGCAGGAATATTAAATGACCTTATGAACAGGAATGGTAACTTTTACACATATGAGAATCTGTTAGACATGTATGATATTCAAACCAATTCCCTTCAGTATCAGAACATATTACATTCACCGAGAGCCAAGCTGGATAGACTGCATTTTACACACTTAGCAATTAAGAAAGTAAGAAATTAACCCAATCCAGCCATTATTGATAAGGCTAATAAATAGTAGCGAAAAGGGTTGTCGTAAAATATATGACACAATATTAAAAAATGAAACGGCACCAACATCAAAAAGAAAATGGATTGCAGACCTGAACTTGAATAATAATTTTGACTGGAAAAATATTTATAAACTGGCATTTAAAATAACTAAGGATTCTAAAATATGGTGGTTTCAATTCAGAATCAACCATAGAATCCTGGGGACAAACTATTTATTAAAAAAAATGGAACTTAAACCAGACAATTTATGTACATTCTGTAAGCAACAGCCAGAATTTTTACTTCATTTATTCTGGGACTGTAACACACACAATATTTTTTGGCAAAGTGTCAAAAATTGGATAAGAAGAAAACAACATTATAGAATCAGAATGGTCAAAAACTAGGAAATAGAAATACCCAAACTGCCTTTTAATGAAATAGTAATATCATATCTATCAAAGCAAAATGAATTTTTCTGATCCAAATATTCAAGTTTTTATAAAACAGATTTCACTGCTTTTTAACATGGAAAAGTTTCAAGCAAAGCAATCAGTGTCAATGAATAAATTTAATAAAATTTGGTGCGGCCATGCAGTATTATTTGGAGATGACAACTAACACAAAAAGACATTGTTGAAAAAACTTTGTCCTATTATCATATACCATTTTCCCCTTTGTAATGTTGGTCTTTGAAACACTAACCAAAGACTACCTTTGTACCTTTATATATTATACTTTAAACATACATTTTAGATAATAGTGACTTATTACTTTATTTGCTGGAAAAAACACATATTTACAATTTGTTTCAATAATTGCAATTTTCTATCTCAACTAAGAGCATTAGTGCAAGGGAAAGAAATCTTTCATCAAACACATTATTGAAAAGGCCAGTGGGTTAATTCCCTTGTTTATCTGGTAAAATCATATTTCTTCTATTTCAATTTTCCAAAATGTTGAGTCTTGTTTCAAATTTGGAGCAAGGCACACAATAATTTAACTATTCTGAAAATGAGATGATAAAACTCACTATTCAGTATTTATATTCATTAAAATAACAGCTAGGTATTTGCAAATGGATTTGTAAAATGGATATATATGCAAGATACTCCCGTAATTATACTCATTTATTTACTGTTTGTAAATGACACAAAAAAGTTTTGCTTTTTACGAATTTTGATATTGAATAAAACTATAGAAATCTCTTGCCCTCAATTATTTGCAGTACTATATCATTTTTTCTTTTATTAGCTCACCTGAGCAATGCTCAGGTGAGTTTTTCTGATCGCTCGATGTCCGGCGTCCGTCGTCTGTCGTCCGTCGTCTGTCAACATTTAGCTTGTGTATGCGATAGAGGCTGTATTTTTCAATTAATCTTCATGAATATTGGTCAGAATGATAACCTTGATGAAATCTAGGCCGAGTTCGAAAATGGGTCATCTCGGGTTAAAAACTAGGTCACTAGGTCAAATCAAAGAAAAACCTTGTGTATGTGATAGAGGCTGTATTTTTCATTTAATCTTCATGAATATTGGTCAAAATGGTAACTTTGATGAAATCTAGGCCGAGTTCGAAAATGGGTCATCTCGGGTCAAAAACTAGGTCACTAGGTCAAATCAAAGAAAAACCTTGTGTATGCGATAGAGGCGGTATTTTTCAATTAATCTTCATGAATATTGGTCAAAATGATAACCTTGATGAAATCTAAGCCGATTTCGAAAATGGGTCATCTCGGGTCAAAAACTAGGTCACTAGGTCAAATCAAAGAAAAACCTTGTGTATGCGATAGAGGCTGTATTTTTCAATTCTTCTTCATGAATATTGGTCAGAATGATAACCTTGATGAAATCTAGGCCGAGTTTGAAAATGGGTCATCTCGGGTCAAAAACTAGGTCACTAGGTCAAATCAAAGAAAAACCTTGTGTATGTGATAGAGGCTGTATTTTTCAATTGATCTTCATGAATTTTGGTCAGAATGATTGCCTTGATGAAATCTAGGCCGAGTTCGAAAATGGGTTATCTCGGATCAAAAACTAGGTCACTAGGTCAAATCAAAGAAAAACCTTGTGTATGCGATAGAGGCGGTATTTTTCAATTGATCTTCATGAATTTTGGGCAGAATGATTACCTTGATGAAATCTAGGCCGAGTTCGAAAATGGGTCATCTGGGGTCAAAAACTAGGTCACTAGGTCATATCACGTAAAAACCTTGTGTATGCGATAGAGGCTGTATTTTTCAATTGATCTTCATGAATTTTGGTCAGAATGATAACCTTGATGAAATTTAGACCAAGTTCGAAAATGGGTCATCTGGGGTCAAAAACTAGGTCACTAGGTCAAATCAAAGAAAAACCTTGTGTATACAGTAGAGGCTGTATTTTTCAACTGATCTTCATGAAATTTAGCCAGAATGATTACCTTAATAAAATCTAGGCCAATTTCGAAAATGGGTCATCTGGGGTCAAAAACTAGGTCACTAGGTCAAATCGAAGAAAAACATTGTGTATGCAATAGAGGATGTATTTTTCAATTGATCTTCATGAAATTTGGTCAGAGTGATTGCCTTGATGAAATCTAGGTTGAATTTGAATATGGGTTATCTGAGGTCAAAAACTAGGTCACTAGGTCAAATTAAAGAAAAATCTTGTGTATGCGATAGAGACCGTTTTTTTCAATTGATTTTTATGAAATTTGGTCAGGTTGATTGCCTTAATGAAATCTAGGTCGAATTTGAATATGGGTCATCTGAGGTCAAAAACTAAGTCACTTGGTCAAATCAAAGAAAAAACTTCTGTATGTGATAGAGGCTGTATTTTTCAGTTGATCTTCATGAATTTTGGTCAGAATGATTGCCTTGATAAAATCTAGGTCGAGTTTGAACATGGGTCATCTAGGGTCAAAAACTAGGTCATATCTAAGAAAATGCTTGTTTTATTGCAAGAGACAATTTTTTTGGTCCAATCTTAATGAAAATTGGTCAGAATATTTGTTTCCATGAAATCACTAGGTCAAACATGTTTTACACTGTTATGGAGTGTTTCTTAGGTGAGTGACCTAGGGCCATCTTGGCCCTCTTGTATAAAAAAAGTACATTTACAGGTGTTATTGAATTAAAAAAATAAGGGACTTGTCCCATTGATGAAAGGCTAGAAAGCTTGTTTGTATATTGTAAGTGTGGAAGAAAAATAAAATGATATAATAAAAAGAAATACGGTTGTTTTAGTTTATTTAATTGCTTTAGTTTCAGATGATTTTATAAAATTATATCTTATAATAGTATATAGAATTGAGAGTGGCCTCTGTGGCAAAGTGGTTAAGGTTGCTAACTTCAAATGACTTGGTCCTTACTGATGTTGTTTTGAAACCCTGCTTGGGGTTTAGAATTCTTTTCTGTGAGGAAACTATTTAGCTGGCTTGCATAAGATCAGTGGTTCTACCTAGATGCCAGCCTAGGCCTGAAATAATGCCAGGAGGGTGGTCTTTCGCTGGAAAGTGACCATATGAACTGTAGTTGCGCCGTGGTGATGTTAAACTCAACAACAACATGTATACAAAATTGAGCATATATAATATAACAATAATTTATTATGTCCTTTGTAAATTTTACTTTGAGGCAGGTCAACAGAACTTCATATTGACCTCAGTGTAGGTCTGTAATTGAGTGATATATTAGGGGGCTGTCCCAGGGATAAAAAAAAACTGCTCGTTATACACTGGTATCTATGGTTTACTTGTAAAATCTAAAACTGTGTTAGTTTGTTTGTTAGTAAATTCTCAATAGCTGACATTTCTTTGAGATATTGTTTTTTTCCTGTAGGAAAAGATAGTTCCACCTGACCCAATTACACCCAGTGAGAAAAAACAGGTACTTCAAAGGTTAAACCAGGTCATCCAGTACAGACTTGTGTCCTGTGAACTACCACAGCAGATGAGAAAGTTGAAAATCGGTAGGTCCATTAATAGTGTACATTTTCACATTACTTATCAGCATTATCCAACTTAGTTCCCACAAACTTTAAATTGCACAAATGCTTCCCTTTGCTTTAACTGATTGTCATGGATATATACCTAAGATCAGTCATTAAAAATGTGTTAAATTGGCTTTCAATGTTTTTGCACTGTTACTGTTTACTCCATGTGCATAAATCCTCTTTTTTTCCACTTCTTTTATCAGATACATTTGTGGTTTTATGACAGTACTGGCTCTTGACCCTCTGTTAACTGTAGCATCTATTTTACATACATACATTTGTGCATGAAACTTGCATTTTTATGCCCCCGAAGGGAGGCATATAGTTTTTGAACGGTCTGTCAGTCTGTCCGCAATTTTCGTGTCCGGTCCATATCTTTGTCATCGATGGATGGATTTTCAAATAACTTGGCATGAATGTGTACCACAGTAAGACGACGTGTCGCGCGCAAGACCCAGGTCCGTAGCTCAAAGGTCAAGGTCACACTTAGACGTTAAAGGTCATTTTTCATGATAGTGCATTCGTGTCCGGTCGTTATCTTTGTCATCCATGGATGGATTTTCAAATAACTTGGCATGAATGTGTACCACAGTAAGACGACGTGTCACGCGCAAGACCCAGGTCCGTAGCTCAAAGGTCAAGGTCACACTTAGACGTTAAAGGTCATATTTCATGATAGTGCATTGATGGGCGTGTCCGGTCCATATCTTTGTCATTCATGCATGGATTTTAAAATTATTGGGCATGATTGTGTACCACAGTAAGACGACGTGTCGTGCGCAAGACCCAGGTCCGTAGGTCAAAGGTCCTAAACTCTAACCTCGGCCATAACTATTCATTCAAAGTGCCATCGGGGGGATGTGTCATCCTATGGAGACAGCTCTTGTTATTTCAAAGTAAGTCATAAGTTACAAACACGGACGTTGACATATTTCACTATGCTGTCTATATCTTTTCCAGTGCAGTCAGTATTAATGGAAAGTGTGGCTTTTGTAGAAATTGTCCCCATCCTTAATTCTTGTCTATTATCAAATAGTTTTTAAAAAATGTTAGAGAATGGTAGCCACACAGTAAGATTTGAACAAGCATTTTAATGTACAATACTCAAATGTTCTCTAATGCAGAAGAATTGAGAGACTAAGTGCGATTCTGTCATTTCAGAAAATGGGCGTGTCAAGTTTCTTGTAGAGAATGAGTTCCAGGTGACCTTGACCCTGATGGAGGACAGTCCTGTGATACCGTGGCGACTGTTAGATATTGATATCCTTGTAGAGGACCATGAAACAGGAGGTAAAGACTGGCATGCTTGAGTTTTATTTTTTGCCATTTCTGATCAGTTTTTAATTAATAAACCATCTGTTTTGGAAGTGGGTTAAATGTTGACATGTTATTTTTCAGATTGGGCAAGAAATACATCCCTGTCAAAAGATTTGACTAGTTTTCTTGGAAATATGATCGTTTAATTCTAGCAGCGACCATGTGTAATATTTAGGTATCTTACCATTACAAACATTACATATTGTGAAAAAGCAAGTATATTCCGTCAGTGTTGTGAGTTTTTGTTTATTTCAGATGGGAAAGCATTGGTACACAGTCTACAGATAGGGTACATACACAGGCTGGCACAGTCTAGGTTGCTGGATAATGACAAACCACTACATGATCTATACAGAGTCCTACGTATCCTTGTAAAATACTATTTCATAAGGATATTTAAGGATTTTTTTTTTGTGAAGAACAGTTCATGGATTAGTTTACTATGTTTCTCAGTTAAAAAATGACAGGAAGGAATCTTTTATTTCCTATGAAAAACATTCAGATTAGTTCTAGTTAGGGAGGTGGTACACTTATCTGTTCAATACATGCCAAAGATGGATTACATTTGTGTTCAAGCTTTCACAGAATATACTGATGTGGAAGGGGTACCTGAATTTTATTTCCTTAACAACTTTTCAGATTCATTTTGTCAGTCTTTACAGCTTGAAGTTCTTAACTCACAGGTAAATGTCCTTGTATAGTTTAGTTAAAAAGGCCTTTGTGGCCGAGTGGTTATGGTTGCTGACTTCAAAAAACTTTCCCACGTCGCTGTTGGTTTGAAACCAAGCTTTGGGTGTGGAATTCTTTTATGTGAGGAAGCCATCCAACTGACTTTCAGAAGTTTGATTGTTGTTTAAAGGTGCCTGCTCATGAAATAATTCCAGAAGAGGGGCACCTGATAATTGTCGATGTGATATTAAACCCAACAAAAAAAAGTTTAGTTTAAACCTAGTTATTTTGCATTGATTATAGAGAATGTTCTCTCAGTTTATGTTAACCATTAGCCTGCTAAATTTTTAAAATGGACTTGTCCATCATTCAATTTGGGCAGTACTATTTATCATTTGAAGGGTAAAATTTGCTGACTGAATAGCAACCAGTGCAGACCATGATCAGACTGCATGGATATGCAGGCTGATCTTGGTCTATACTGGTCGCAAAGGCAGAATCACTTGCCGTAAGCAGGCTAAAGGTTAACTAGGCATGATGATTGCCTTGTAACTTCTGGCATATACCTAGGCCTTTTGAGGTAGTTGTGGAAACTGCAGTCAAATTTGACTATTGCTAGTATTCGAACCCTAGGGTTTCTGATTAAGAAAAAATAGGCTCTACCACATGTATCTCCTGCTGATGGTAGACAGTCACGAAAATTTGTTGTAATATTATCACTTATAGTCAAAATGATTTGCCTAGCTGATGTCTCATTTAAAGATTCTATTGTCATTTTTCTAGTCGGCAAAATATATAATATATTATCTGGATTTAACAAAAAAAAAAAGATATAACTCTACAAGCTAAAACCTATTTTGGGGGCTTAGTAATGAAGCTTTTAATCAGGATCAGGTTGATTCTGTAAGAAATGAGGACAGCACCAAAGAATATGTATTTTTATGCCCCCCTTTGAAAAAGGAGGGGTACATGTATATTGTTTTGCAGATGTCGGTCGGTCGGTCGGTCGTAATGTAGACCTATCCGTTTCCAGATGATAACTCAAGAACGCTTGGGCCTAGGATCATGAAAGTTGATAGGGAGGTTGGTCATCACCAGTAGATGACCCCTATTGATTTTGAGGTCTGTATGTCAAAGGTCAAGGTCACAGTGACCCTGAATAGTAAAACGGTTTCCGGATGATAACTCAAGAACGCTTGGGCCTAGGATCATGAAAGTTGATAGGGAGGTTGGTCATGACCAGCAGATGACCCCTATTGATTTTGAGGTCAGTATGTTAAAGGTCAAGGTCACAGTGACCCTGAACAGTAAAACAGTTTCCGGATGATCACTCAAGAACGCTTAGGCCTAGGATCACGAAAGTTGATAGGGAGGTTGGTCATGACCAGCAGGTGACCCCTATTGATTTTGAGGTCAGTATGTCAAAGGTCAAGGTCACAGTGACCAGGAACAGTAAAATGGTTTCCAGGCAATAACTCAAGAACGCTTGGGCCTAGTGTCAGGAAAATTGATAGTTAGGTTGGCCATGACCAGCAGATGACCCCTATTGATTTTGAGGTCAGTATGTTAAAGGTCAAGGTCACAGTGACCCTGAACAGTAAAACAGTTTCCGGATGATAACTCAAGAACGCTTAGGCCTAGGGTCACGAAAGTTGATAGGGAGGTTGGTCATGACCAGCTGGTGACCCCTATTGATTTTGAGGTCATTAGGTCAAAGGTCAAGGTCACATTGGCCAGGAACAGTTAAATGGTTTCTGATCTTCTTGTCCAAAACCATAGGGCCTAGGGCTTTGATATTTGGTATGTAGCAAAATCTAGTGGTCCTCTACCAAGATTGTACAGATTATTTCCCTGGGGTCAAATATGGCCCCACCCCTAGGGTCACATGGTTTATATAGCCTTATATAGGAAAAAACTTTGAAAAACCTCTTGTCCGAAACCACAGGGCCTAGGGCTTTGATATTTTGTATATGACATCATCTAGTGATCCTCTACTAAGATTATTCAAATTATTCCCCAAGGGTCAAATATGGCTCCGCCCTGTGGGTCACATGGTTTACATATACTTATTTACAGTGTGCATATAATTTCTGTTCCTTGTGCAATTACTAAATGCATCAAGGGGGGCATTTCGTGTTCGACGAGCTCTCGTTAATTTTTATATTACAGACACAAAAGTTGATACGAGAAAGACTAGGTGATTCTCTCAGTATAGACGAGTATGCTGTGGGAAAATGTCTGACTGTCTCTTATTGGAAGTAAGTGTGCCGCTTATGTATACATTGATTAATTTTAATAAATATGTAAAAACTGATTTAAATTTTAATAACAAAATATTGTTATAAAAAGTAGAAGATCTGACTGGAGTAAGTGCCTAATATTTACACATATATTTTGAGCCCATTTAATTTCCTGCTTTAGACCAAAATGACACTTTATGAAGATATTATTAGTTACATTGCTTGTTGGTGACATATCAGGTGGTGAGAGCAAAGCTCGAACCAAATATGGATTTTTAAAACTGTCACAGTGTATATCCTGTATCCTGTCACCAACAAGCTGTGTAATGATTTTATCTTGCCAGCTGCCCCTTACTTCCATGCTACAATCGAAACATTTTGTAAATTAACAAATCTACTTACAGTGCAAACTGGAATCCTGCAATCATTTGCTTGGTCATCATGTTTTGTTTATAGTTGATTAACACCAGCCATAAAATGCACAGTAAACAGTATTTTGACTGAATCATAAAACACAAAAGCTCATTTATACAGGTTATGAACTGGTTTTGATCAGAAACACAAAACAACTTTCTGTTCCATCCTTTTGAAAATCATCAGGTTTCACGATGTCAGAAATGTCTTGAAACTTCTGCTTTCATCCCGTTTATTGTTAAATCCTTTATCTTGCACATAGATTAAATGATCCTACAACAACCTGCTTGGTAACAAATATGTTAATTCCTTTGCTTTACGATGATTTAACTTAAAACAAGATTTCAACTGCCATCTATACCATACAGAGTTATTGTTCTTCTATTTCTGCTTCTTACGGCTAACTTCACGGGCCTAAACTAAGTAGGAAAATGAAAATGGCATGAAAACATTAAATTTACTCTTGGAAAAGATATCTATAGCTGGAGCTTTTGATATGACATGATTCAATTACGCCAGTGATGCGGCAGCCATTTTGTTTTAACCAAAATTCATAACAACAAAAAATTACTAGCATGATATGGAATATATCCTGTCTGCACCTGACGTCTATTCACCAATAGAAATGCAAGAAATTTGTAGAAGGCGAGATAAAAATGTGTGCATGCATTAAAAATTTTGTACCCTTGTGGTATTTTTAGCTCACCTGAGCAATGCTCAGGTGAGTTTTTCTGATCGCTCGATGTCCGGCGTCTGTCTGTCGTCTGTCTGTCAACATATAGCTTGTGTATGCGATAGAGGCTGTATTTTTCAACTGATCTTCATGAAACTTGGTCAGAATGATTACCTTGATGAAATCTAGGCCGAGTTCGAAAAGGGGTCTTCTGGGGTCAAAAACTAGGTCACATCAAAGAAAAACCTTGTGTATGCGATAGAGGCTGTATTTTTCAATTAATCTTTATGAATTTTGGTCTGGATGATTACCTTGATGAAATCTAGACCGAGTTTGAAAAGGGGTCATCTGGGGTCAAAAACTAGGTCACTAGGTCAAATCAAAGAAAAACCTTGTGTATGCGATAGAGGCTGTATTTTTCAATTAATCTTCATGAATTTTGGTCAGAATGATTACCTTGATAAAATCTAGGCCAAGTTTGAAAATGGGTCATCTGGGGTCAAAAACTAGGTCACTAGGTCAAATCAAAGAAAAACCTTGTGTATGCGCTAGAGGCTGTATTTTTCAATTAATCTTCATGAATTTTGGTCAGGATGATTGCCTTGATGAAATCTAGGTCAGGTTTGAATATGGGTCATCTGGGGTCAAAAAGTAGGTCACTAGGTCAGATCAAAGGAAAACCTTGTGTATGCCATAGAGGCTGTATTTTTCAATTAATCTTCATGAATTTTGGTCAGAATGATTGCCTTGATGAAATCTAGGTCGAGTTTGAATATGGGTCATTTGGGGTCAAAAAGTAGGTCACTAGGTCAGATCAAAGAAAAAGCTTGTATATGCGATAGAAGCTGTATTTTTCAACTAATCTTCATGAATTTTGGTCAGAATGATATCCTTGATGAAATCTAGGCTGATTTGGAAAAAGGATCATCTAGGGTCAAAAATTAGGTCACTAGGTCAAATAAAAGAAAAACCTTGTGTATGCAATAGAGGCTGTATTTTTCATTTGATCTTCATGAAATTTGGTCAGAATATTTGCATTGATGAAATATAGGTCAGGTTTAAATATAGGTTATCTGGGATCAGAAATTAGGTCACTAGGTCAAATCAAAGAAAAACTTTGTGTATGCCATAGAGGCTATATTTTTCAATTGATCTTTCTGAAATTAAGTCAGAATGATCGCATTGATGAAATCTAAATCAAATTTGAATATGGGTCATCTTGGGTCAAAAAGTAGGTCACTAAGTCAAATCAAACAAAAACCTTATGTATGCGATAGAGGCTGTATTTTTCAATTGATCTTCATGAAATTTGGTCAGTTTGGTTCGAATATGGGTCATCTGGGGTCAAATGCTAGATCACTAGGCCAAATCACAGAAAATACTCACTTATACTCAAGATTTTAGCTCCAATTTTAATGATAATTGGTCAGAATATTTATTTCCATGAAATCACTAGGTCTGATAAACATGTTTACACTGTTGGTTTAAACAATATTTTATTCAGTATAATTACAGTTGTTACAATAATACATATAGCAACATTAAGGATTGAGTAGGAAGCTATATTAGCTTTTTTAAAAACTCTCTCCCTGTAAAACTCTCTCCCTCTACACTGTTATTTTGTGTTATGGTGTGTTTCTCAGGTGAGCGACCTAGGGCCATCTTGGCCCTCTTGTTTAATTTTTGCAGATTAACACTCACAAAATCATTTAAATTAGTCCCTGGCAAATAATAATGATGATGAAATATATTATTTTCCAGAGATCATACAAAGAAAGAAAAGGAAAAACAGCAAGACGCCATAAGTAAGTGTGTTTAAAAATTTAATTTGTCCAAAATGTTTAGTTAATATCACCTCATATCTTTGTCTTTGAATAGTCTGCCTAATAAGCTCAATAGGAAGAGTGCAGTTCTACGTATCACACGGTCTTGAGTTCATTCCCAGAGCAGAGCATTTGTTCTTGATAAAAGAAATGGTGTCTGAATTCATTTAGACCTCCATCTCTGATTCATGTGGTGAAGTTGGCAGTTACTTGCGGAGAACAGGTTAGTACTGGTACAGAGTTCTGAAACACTGGTTAGGTTAACCACCTGCCATTACATACCTGAATTACTGTTGAAAAATGGAGCTTAACCCCAAATACAAAAAAAACTAATAATTGGCTGAAATATTATTTCATTGTAATTTTTTTTATGAAAAACAAATGATGTAAAATTCATCAGAGAAAGGCATCAAGCTGTCACTTACCTTTCTTTCTTTTTTTCCAGGATATAAGCTGTCAGTCCATGTGAATGATGAGGATGATGCGAAACAATTATGTGTGTCTCATGTCCCCTCCATGTTGCCCGACGAGTGTCGTAGGATTGGCCTTACAATACAGAGTGAACATCTCTCCATAGAGAAACTGCTTATGCAAACAATTGAGGTCAGAACAAGGTCAAAATTGAAGGTAAGGTTTGCAGATATCAAAAACATTTATGAAGGTTGCAAGAATTTATTTTTATTGACTGTCTGGAATAATTCATTGATTTTCTTTGATATCCATTTATAGGAGAGCTCTAGCCAGGGTGCCCTAACATATAACATAAGTTTGGGTCATACGCATAGCTTGTGTGGTTTGTAAGATTGACTAAATATTTAAAGTCTTTTTATACCTCAGCCTTGGATTTATGTTTGGAAGGTGTCTGTTAATTGCTGAGAACATGTGAATACTGGTTGTTACATTCAGGTTAACTGACTGCTGTATGTATGTAAATGAAATATTGATGGAAAATGGTTTAAAACCCAACAAAAACACAGCAAATCCAACAAGCCTTGAATAGAATTGCATACCCTTGGCAGAGAGTTAAAATGTTTTATTAAGTCTAAAATGCTAATGTTCTTTTTGCTCTGTCATTGCAGCGTTTACACAGATTGTAATGAAATTTTGCATGAATAGCCATTCAGGGGCTACAGAGAGTTTACAAAATATCAATAGTTCAAGTAGCTTGAATATTTTACCATCAATAAGTCAAAGTTGCAGACTCGAGAAAAGTTGAGTAAGACATGCCCATAAACTTTATTAGTTCCACTCAGGTACTTGTTCTGTAACTATTACTGAATGGGCATCTGGAGGTGTTCCTTTACCAGGAATGCTGGAAAGTTTCTAAGTTCCATTAGATTTTACAGCTATATATTATAGAAATGTAGAAAGGTATTGCTTTAAATTTCAGGACTTGTCATATTCCATTCAAAGGTTTATTGAAGGCAAATGTGAGTAAATTGATTTTTTGTTAAGTCCATCCATCTCCCTGGCATTACATTTAAAGTATTATTCCTTAAGACTAATTACTTATGGATAACTATTGACAAGAGATTACAAACTGTTGATGATCCCACTGTTGTGAAATCATTCTTATTTGCGGTGGACTAACTTTGATTTTTTTTTTCGATGCATCAAAATTGAATTCACTAAATTTAATTAATTATAAGTACAATTGAAAAGCTGTGTTGGCCAAAACCTTAAAGTTGCATGCAAATGAAATATATTTGCGAAGGATGTAATATATGCTGTTTTTACATGTAGTCCTTCATTAGTGTTTGCTGTGACCTGCAAAACTAAGACCAAAGCCCAAGATATACAAATTAAGGTTCTATCATTTGTGCGGATACAATTTTACTTCATAATTTAAAGTGTCAGAAAAGAAACCTCCAGCAAAATTTAACACTTAAAACTTGCACATCAGAATCACGTAGTAAGGCCATGTTGCCTTTATGATTGTTGTAAAAATGGATAAATCATTATGGTATCATTACATGCCAGTGTACATTATTTTTGTGTTTTAGGTGAGATCAAAGATTTACCTCTAGGTCTCCATGTCCCTGTAGTTTATCCCTGTACATCATCAGAACAACTCCGTATAACAGTGGATGCTCAGAGAGGAATGCTGCTGGCTTCTTTGCCATCATTAGGTATAACATTGCAATCTGCCCTGAAGTCTGGCTAACTCAACATTCATTTGAATTTCCAGTCTTGAGCTTGTGGATTTGATCATGTGCTGTTGCACTAAATTTTTGTTAACTTTGATTTGCTTTGTCTGTACGTCTGTCAGTCTTTCCAAATTTATGTTGTGCAATTCTGAAGAAATATTTGACTTAGAGTCATCAAACATGAAACATAGGATTGTTATTTAGCAGGTGAAGCTATGCACCTGGGGTTTTGTTTAGGATTTCACTCAGCCAGACCAGAGAAATGGCCCTTGACTTAGTCAAAAATATGGTCAAAGGGCCTAAAAGTTTGTATCACAGACATTTGTTGGGTACTGAGGACAGTAGTTAACAGTACATTCTATTCATTCCATACTAATTATTGGGTACTTTATGTCATTTGATGGGTACTTGGTAACAAAAAAAAAACAAAAAACAAATAAATGTCTGTTTGTAAGAATGTGCGTATGTAAAGAAGTCATGAAACAGGGAAAACTGAAGATTTTTTTTTTTTTTACTCTCAGTTTCTTCTTTTATCTTGTGTTTCTGTTTTGCCTTGCATTATCAACATAAATTATGACTGTACAGTGACTAGAAGTGGGTGCACCATTATCCTATGGACATACATCTAGTTGCTTGAAATGTTTGAAGTTTTTCCGCTACTAAAAGAGTGTTTATCTTGTTTCAGAGTTTCCAGTCTTGCAAGATCTTGAAGAGACACTTAATGGAGATAGAAAAAATATACAGAAGCATCTTGTTAGCTTGAGGTATGGAATTTTTTATATTCTTATTTTGTGCATATGTAAATACTGCAGGAAAAGTTCCCTCTTAGATCTGAGCTTCTTTTAGTTGATTTGATTAGTTCATTAAAGTGGCTGCCAAATTATTTGAGCAGGTAGAGCATAATATTTCCAACCCAAAAAGTCAGAATTTTGATCCCAGTGTAAAGCTGTATAAAAGCTATAATAATTTGACAGTGGACAATATCTCTAAAAGCATAGCCAGCCACCTGGGTAAGGTTTGGGAAAACAGGTTAATTCTGGTTTGTAGTCATGGAAGGCTTAGTTGGTTAACTGACCACTGTTACATAACCTGGACTAGGGGTTGAAATAACCTGACTTTGATACTTGTATGAAAATTATGTAAAAGGCAATATGTGTTGAAGATATGCCTACACCAGTTTGAGGTAAATACTGACACAACTGTAGGGGCCTTTCTAGAAAAGAGGATGAAGTCAGTGAATTAAAATTTCTTTCCCTCTCACAACTGCCGGGGTCAATTAAGTAGCAGGGACTTGGGTCCTCTGTTGAAAGTCTTTCAAAGAATGTATTTCAGGTCACTCATCCATGTTTGATGATGGACAATTTCTTTTATTTATTTTGAATTCAAACTTTTCTTTCATCATGTTATATTTTTTCATTGTGTAATTCCAACTTACAGAGTAACTTTTCTTCTCTTAACTTAAAGATGAACCTTTTCCTTATTTTTTCCACCATGTTTCAGACAGATTTTCCTGCCATCATATTACAGATTAACTTTTCTTCCATCATACTATAGTTTAAATCTTCCTTCTGGATTTTACAGATTAACTCCCCTTCCATCATGTTTCAGAATGACCTTTCCCATCATATTACAAATTAACTTTTCTTCCTTTTGGATGTTATGGATTATGTCCCCTTCCATCATATTACAGAACAGCTTTTTTCATCATATTACAAATTAGTTTTTCTTCCATTTTGCTGCAGATTACCTTTACAGATAACTTTTCTTCCACCATTTTACATATTATCTTTTCATTCACCATTTTACAGGTTAACTAATAACTTTACAGCTTAAGTTTTCTTCCATCATGTTACATATTACCTTTTCTTTCCGTCATGTTACAGACTACAGATGACTATATTGCGATGTGAACGGTCTGTGAATTGTCTGCATACAGTAGCCTGTCATAACCTACCTATAGTGAACCAGTCTGATCATGGTCTTGATGAATTACCCAAACACAGACTGTATGTACCTGTGCCAAAACAACCAAATCATTATGTGGTAAGCTTTCTCTTAATATCATGGTATGTTTCAGTTACTCGTACAACATTCATATCCTGTACTGTAAGAGTCAGTTTGTTATGTTGTGAACTTTCTGAGACGTCGAGGCCTTAAAGAGTTCCAAAAATAAAAACAGGCAAAAATATATTGTTGTTGTGTTATGTGTTTACTGATGCTATCATTTTGCTTCTTACTATTATTACTTTATAGTCTTTTAACTGGAAAAACAGAAGTTTTACCATTCATAAATGAAATTGTGTGTGTGAAATCTTTTTATACTTTTAAAATGGAACGCATTATTTGATGACCAGAGGCAGGCAGGCATCATTCACAAATAAACGTTGTCTAACGTGAACAGTTTCAGTCATCATATTATCCTTGTAGTTCTGAAATAATGGTCCTTGAATTACTCAGAATTGTGATAATTGACTCAACATGGTCAATGACTTGGAACAGTTCTTATCCGGTGTACATCAAATGTTGTCAAAATTTCTTGGAGAAGCCTGATAGTTCCAGTCAGAGCTTTGGCCCTTTATTTCCTGAAAATTGCGCAAATTGGCAATGTCTACTGAATTACAAGAATGGGTTTTCTTTAATTTCAACCATATTTAATTCGTCCGACTGTCCATCCCACATTTATTGTCTGGAGTATTCCTCAGCAACCACTGGTTGGAATTTAGCCATACTTCATAGGAAAATTTACTATCAAGAGGAGATGCACATATTATCTTGGTGTTCCGGTCGGATGATTTTTCATCGACTTTAATTATTCAACAATAGAATGCTATAGAATAATTCTTGTCTGGAGTATTTCTCAGCGACCACTAGTTGGAATATAGCCATACTTCATAGGAAGCTTACTGTCAAGAGGAGATGGGCATAAAATCTTCGTATTCCAGTCAGATGATTTTTCACCCAGTTATTGCCCATAGTATGCTGTAGTACATTTCTTGTCCAGAATATTTCTCAGCAACCACCAGTTGGAATTTAGCCATACTTCATAGGAAGAGGAGATTTGCGCAGTATCCTCCTGTTTTGGTTCGATGATTTTTCACTGATTATTGCCCTTTGATTGTTCAGCATTAGTAAACTATAGTGCCATCACATTCAGGAGTATATCTCAGCCAAAATTCATAGGATGCTTTACTCAAAAGAGGAGGTGCGCATATTTTCTATATTATCCTTTGGAATGAGTTTTCAATGAGATATTACCCTTTGATAATTCAACATCAGTAAACTGTATGATTGTGCCCAGTCAGTAAATTCCACTTTTGTTCTTTTAATATGCAAATTTCGGGGAGCATCCATCGGTTTTACTGATATTTCTTGGTCTTTTGTAATACATATAGGTTGCTTGTGTAGAAGATAATCCACCAAGATCTGTTGAACTGGTATACCATCTTCTCGAAACAGCACCATGTCTTGCTGAGGGAACGGAAGTGGAGCTAGGGGAGGATAACTCTGTTAAAACTTTCCTTAAAGCAGTTCGACTTATACCACTTGATACATTTGCCTTTACAAATGGTCCATACACAAGTATTTATAGTAAGTTCTTGGTGTTTTGTTTTCTAATGTCTGTTATAGTCATAAGAATGGGCACTACATGTTTGCCTTATCGGAAAAGCATATATTGATTTGCCCTTTAAATATTTGTTAAGATACATCTTAAAAATCATAATTGTCATATGGCAGTCCAATGATGATTTCATCCTTGCTCGCGTATTACATTCTTATTGGTGGCAGAGTTATGTCTGTTTGTCATTGAGGATGTATGCAGATATTTTAATGGCTACCTAGAGGTACAGGACATGTGGTCCTCCTCTGGGACTGAGGACTGCTAATTCATGACATGTAATTTTCTTCATTTGATAAAATATCAAGATATGTCTGAAAACTGAACTGAAAAATGTCTTATAATGTATCAGTACACAAGTCTATGTATTAACCTATGAAAATTTAATAATATAAATCCTATACAGTGTTATCTTTAAGGTTTATTTGGAGTTTCCATTGAAGAATACAAATTCTTTCCTAAGAATATGATAAGAGGTCTCAGTGGCCAAGTGGTTAAGGTCGCTGACTTCAAATCACTTGCCCCTCATTGATGTGGGTGAGAGCCTCACTCGGGGCACTGAATTCTTCATGTGAGGAAGCCATCCAGCTGGCTTATGGAAGGTCGATGGTTCTACCCAGGTCCTCGCTCATGAAGAAATTATGCATGGAGGGGCACCTGGGGTCTTCCTCCACCATCAAAGCTGGAAAGTCGCCATATTACCTATAATTGTCGGTGCAGTGTTAAACCCAACAAAATATTTATTTTGTAGAAGAACCTGAAGAATCCGAGATAGAGAGCTTCCATAGGAAACGAAAGGTAAAATTGTGTCATATATTACATGGCTTGACAGTAACAAAATATACTGATCGCTGGACATTTTTGATTTTATGTTACATAGAGGATATTTGTTTGTTTTGAGTGAATATGGAATATATCTCACGCGCTCGTGAAAATATTTGAAATTTTCTCACTTCGAGGTGAGATATATTCTATATTCACGAAAAACAAACAAATTTTCTTTTTATTTATGCTCAATTACGTTGAGATGTGCATTTTGCAACTATTTTAATCTCAGCGCGGGAAACAGACGCGCGTAAACAGACATGACGTCAGACGTGATGTGACGTTATAAAGACGCATGCAACATAAAGTTCCATTTTGTTTTATTTCTTGCTGCATAACGGTATGAAATTCTCTTTAAGTAAAATAATTTGAATCGAGAAATATACTATAAAGAACAAAGTGCGGCTACAATTTTCATCCTGTTTTAAGCAAATAATTTAAAATTCATACACAATGTAATGAGGGGGCGGAGCTATATCTCTCACAGTGTGAAAATATAGATTTCATATTTTCACAGTGTGAGTGATGAAATATGAAAATATTTAACTGATAGAATACAGTATTTCATTAGTTAGCATAAAATAAAATACAGTATTATGTAATTTCCTTTTAAGGTAGTGGACCTGCAATGGTAGACATTTATATATTTTTAATATGCAATTTCCATATTATCAAGCCATGTATAATAAGTTAAATGTTCAATTTTAGTTGGGAGAAAATGTTTTTCTTTTTAATGAGAAAGTTTGATCTTTAATAAGTATCTCAGCTGAGCCCTTTTTACTGTTTTATTTAACAAAGTTTATTTTTCTTCAGTTATTGCTCGGAGAATACCTTGAGCCAGTAGGAAAGAAACAGAAGACATCCCCATACTTTGTCACTGATTTAGTTCATGTAGTGGCAGCATGTGAGGAGAAATTGCCTTTTGTTTTCCTTGGAGAGGAGGTAGGATCCTGTTTACTGATTTTAGTTGAATCTTGATAAAGCTTGAAGCCTTTTGTGAATCACTGTGATTTCATTTTCTTGAAGGAAAAAAAAACAGTAATGGTTTTTGCCTAAAGATTTTTGAGTCACTCACAAATCTTGTTTCCTTGACAATGCATTCTTGTGGTATTGGGAGGTGCAATATTTATAACCATTAGTGTTCAAACTTGTGATTTTATAGGTCGACTTGCTAACACTGACCACCAAACCATCTTTCTCCTAAAGAAAGAAGGATCTTTCTTTTATAGTCAGTTACACAAAACTTCTTTTTTTTTCTTTACTGTATTAATTTTGGCTTCAGTTTCTGGATTTAAAGCCAGAAAGTTACTTTTTTGTTACACAGTACAACTTGTGTTAAAGAGACCACAAATGGTAAGGACAAAAAATGGTATCTTTAACTCAAATGGTAGCTTTATACAATATAATTTGTTCTTTAACAACACATAAAGTAACTGAAAAAGGAGTCTCTTAACCCTTATCATGCTGGACACAATTGATTCTGCCTTTGCGACCAGTGTAGATCATGATCAACCTGAACATCCTTGCAGTCTGATCATGATCTGCACTGTCTGCCATTCAATCAGTATCTTTTTGGTAAGCACCCCTTTTAACAGTAAATGATACTGTCCAAACTGAAAGATGGACAAGTTCATTATAGAAATTCAGCAGGGTAAGGGTTAATAGACAGCATTGTCTCTTGAGCAATTTTGATTGTAGTTTGCTAATTTTTAGCACGACTATACAAAGTATGGAGAGCTATCCTACTCGACCGGTGTCAGTGTCCGCGTCCGCACTTTGGTTAAAGTTTTCATGCACTTTCTCTTTATCCTTGTTATTACTTGATGGATTTACTTCAGACTTAAAATAGTTGTTCCTCATCATCACCCATATCTTATAGCACAAGGTCCATAACTCTTGAACCAATATTTCATGAATTAACCCCCCTTTATACGTAGAATTTCAGGTTAAAGTTTTGGTGCACTTTCACTTTATTTCAGTTATTACTGAATGGATTTGATTCAAACCTAAAATAGTTGTTCAACATCATCACCCACATCATATGGCACAAGGATCATAACTCTGGCACCAATATTTCATGAATTATCACCCCTTTTACTTAGAATTTCAGGTTAATGTTTTGGTGCACTTTCACGTTATCTAAGTTATTACTAAATGGATTTGATTCAAACTTAAAATAGTTGTTCAACATCATCACTCACACCATATGACACAAGGGCTATTACTCTTGCACCAGTGTTTCATGAATTATCCCCCCCCCCCTTTTTACTTAGAATTTCAGGTTAAAATTTTGGTGCACTTTCACTCAGTTATTACTGAACGGATTTGATTCAAACTGAAATTAGTTGTGCCACATTATCTCCCACATCATATGACACAAGGTCCATAACTCTGATACCAATATTTCATGAATTATCCCCCCTTTTTACTTAGAATTTTGGGTTAAAGTTTGATGCACTTTCACTCTATCTCAGTTTTTACTAAATGAATTTGATTCAGACTTAAAATAGTTGTTCCACCTTATCACCCACATCATGTGACACAAAAGCCATAACTCTTGCACCATTATTTCATAAATTATCTCCTCTTTTTACTTAGAATTTCAGGTTAAAGTTTTGATGCACTTTCACTCTAACGCAGTTATTACTGAATTGATTTGATTCAAACTTAAAATAGTTGTTCCACCTTATCACCCACATCATATGGCTCAAGGTCCATTAACTCTATTACAGTCCTGAAATGCGATATAAAACAGGATGGGGAGGCAATAGTCGTTCGACACCTATGTTGCACCGAAATCAATAGGACAAAGACGACAAACACTCTTACTGCGTCAAAGATGAAAACATTTACGAACATTTAGCTCAGTTGTGCTCATGTTGTAATAATGTAAGTTGTAAACGTACTTCTGATATTCCACAGGGTAAAGATATATGCGTAATTTTGAAAAAAATTGATATAAATAATTATCGGAGGATGTATAACCACTTAATATTATTTCAATGGTCACAATTATTACAATTGTTTATAAGAATGTTTGATTTATTCTCGTCTGCATCTAAATGTATTTATTCACAGTCTTATATTTACATGAATCGATATCACAGTCGGTTAGATATACTTGAGAATGACGAAACGAAGGGTTCTGATTCAAACAGTACTGTAAATTTATATAATCTCAAATTCATATTTTCTGAGTGTTTAAATGATATCATTCAAACACTCCGGTGTCAACATAACAATAATTTGAACTCTATTCAACATGTTAGTAGACAGTTTGCCATCACTTCTTCTCATGAAAATAATTATGCAAATACGAGGGATGATGATAGTAGAAATAATAAAAAGCCGTTTTGTTATACAAGTAAGGGATTACATGTAGTAAATCTAAATATACAACATATCCTTAATAAACTGGACGAACTTAGGCAATATTTATTAAAACAATGTCCAATTGATATATTAGGACTTTGCGAAACATTCTTATCAGATAAAATCGATGATTGCAATTTACATATTAATGGCTACGTCTTTGAGCGAAAAGATCGTTTGTTGAAAAAAGGCGGTGGTGTACTAGTTTATATATCGAATAAAATCCCATATATACGACGCTATGATTTAGAGACGGAAAATATGGAATCCATTTGGATACAAGTAAATTTATGCAGAAACAAACCATTTTTGCTAAACTTTGCATACAGACCTCCTAACTCTACTCAGACATGGACAGATTTGTATGAGCGCCAGTTCAGTCAAGCAGATCATAATAATTATGAAATTCATGCACTCGGAGATTTTAACATTAAATATAGTCCTAATAATAAAATAAATAAATTCAGTAACAAAGGTTGGGAATCATTTATTTCTAAATTTGGACTGACTCAGCTCATTAATACTCCGACAAGGATTGGTAAAAATAGTTCGTCAATCATTGATCACATCTATACCACAAGGAAAGATTTCATTACTGATATAATAGTGCCCGAGTATGCAATCAGCGATCACTACCCAGTGTCGCTTACGAGATCAACTAAAAGTAATCTTTTGAAAAAGAATAGACATGATACAATAATTTATAGATGTTTCAATAAATTTGATATATATTTATTCCAAAAAGATTTGGCAAGCTCACCGCTTGAAACAATTGATACAATAACAGACCCAAATGATGCCTTAGAGTTACTATATCACATATTGAATAACATACTTCTTAAGCATGCACCGATTAAGGAAAAAAGAATTAAGAAAGAAACTCAACCTGACTGGTTCACAGATGAAATAAAAGAGGCAATCTATCTAAGAGATTATTTTTACAAAAGTAAAGACCTCGACAATTACAAGAAAACCAGAAATAGAGTGTCATATTTTAAAACGGAAAAGTAAGAAAACATTTTACAATAATGCAGTAAAAAACAACAAAAGCCCAAGTTTCCTATGGAAAAGTCTAAAAGATATATCCAATACGGATAAATCTAATCAGGGAATAATTATTCCAAATACACTTGTAACAGAAAACAATGAAGTAGTAGACGGAGAACTTGATATAATAAATGCCCTAAATGAACATTTTATAAATATTTCAAATATAATTGAAAAAACAAAATTTGTCAGTGACAATTTTTCAAATTTAAAACATTATCTAGATGAAAAATTATCATTTCACAAATTTGAGATTGATTTCATTACTCCTTTGGAAGTAAAAAATATCATATCTAAAATTGATCTTAAAAAAGCTACTGGGATAGACGGAATAAGCCCAAAGATTCTACATGACTGCGGAGATTTCATAACTCCAGCCATCACATCTATAATAAATAAAAGCATACACAGTGGTGTTTTTTCCCGATAAATTAAAAGATGCTTACGTTATTCCAATTTTTAAAAAAGGGAATAAGCAGAATCCAAGTAATTATAGACCTATCTCAATTTTACCTACCATATCTAAAATATTTGAAAGGCATATTGGTTCACAGTTGCAATTGTATTTCAAAAAGACAAATATATTGCACACGAAACAATCGGGTTTTCGTCCTACACATTCATGCCACACTGCTTTAACACTTTTAATTGATACTTGGTTGAAAGATGTTGACAGTGGTAAATATGTAGGGTCCGTATTTCTTGATCTACGAAAAGCATTCGATCTTGTCGACCATGAAATATTACTGCATAAACTAAAGCTTTATCATTTTACAGATAACTCACTGAAATTATTTGAATCATATTTGTCGAAAAGAACTCAGCTAGTTAAAATTAGAAATTTATATTCTAAAAAACTGTTTGTAAAGTCTGGAGTTCCACAAGGCTCGATTTTAGGACCCTTACTATTTATATTATATATAAATGATATGACACTTATTTCAGACACTATTAATATTGACATGTATGCTGACGATTCTACTGTGCATAAATCCGACACTGACATTTCAGTTATAGAGCAAGAGCTTCAAAGTAATCTTAGCCTCATTAACACATGGTGCAAAATTAATAATATGTCATTACATCCGGAAAAAACAAAATGTATGCTTCTAAGTACAAATTATAAAACGAAACAAGCAAGGAATCTTGAACTGTTTATCAATGGAACGATAATTGAAAATGTAACAAGTCAAAATATTCTTGGAATCTGTATAGATAATAATATAACGTGGCATGCACAAGTTCGCAATGTTGTGAATAAACTTAACTCAAAGGTTGCACTTTTAAAAAGAATTTCGTACTTTTTGACCGATGAAATGAAGATGTTATATTATAATGCATATATTATATCAACCATGGACTATTGCAGTACTGTATGGGGGCTTGCCTGTAAATCAGATACTGATAAAATATATAATATACAAAAGAGGGCAATTCGTGTAATAACAAAAAATCGTATTGCAGGTAGCTTGTTTAAAACTCTGAATCTGCTCACTTTTGAAAACAGATGCAATTACCACATGGCAGTACTGGTTTTTAAATGTGACCATAACCTTGTACCAAAATATATGTCTGAATTATTATCTTTTGCTCATAACGATAGATATAATCTTCGTTCCTCGACTCGTAAAGATCTTTCTTTGTTAAAGCCCCGAACAAACTACTTGAAACAAACATTCTCATACAAAGCCACACATTTATGGAATTCCATTCCATCAAACATCAAACTTCAAGATAATCTGTTAACGTTTAAACGAAAAATTAAGGATTATTTATTACAAGAACAACGTTACTAATACTGAGATTTTTATTTATTTATTTATTCATTTTGTTTCTCAAATCTTCATCAATTATCATGCATTTTATGTCGTATAAGGTAGCTTTTAAACTTTATGATATTGATGGATGAATGTACATGCATGCATAATGAATTACACTGATTTATTCTCCTGGTAAAATCATTTCAAATCGAGTTTGTTTTTAAAGTGTGTTTGTCGTTAAAATTGTGCTACTGATACTCTTATTGTTGTAGATACTGTGTTTTAACATTTATGTAGAAGGCCATATTGGAAATAAGTTGTATGTATACTATGTACTCTTAATATGTCACCTTCTTAAAATAAAGTTATTATTATTATTATTATTATTATGTACCAGTTTTTCATGATTTATGCCCCTTTTACTTAGAATTAAAGGTTAATTTTGATGCATTTTCACTATATCTCAGTTATTACAAAATAGATTTGATTCAACATGACACAAGGTGCATCACTCTTGCACCAATATTTCATGAATTATGCCCCCTTTTTCCGAAGAATTATACTTAATATTTAATGTTTTGATACACTTGATCCTTATCCCTCTTATTACTTAATACTTTTGACACAGACTCAAACTATTATCCAATATTTCATCCATGTTGGAGTCATTAAACACTCCAGTGACAGCTCCAGCTTCGTCAAATGTGCCCAGTTTCACTATCCAGCATCGAAATAGTCAAGTGCGCTGTCTCCTATGACAGCTCTTGTTCTTCTGGTAATCAAGAAGGAAAGTGTGATGGATTTCTTAACAAAAGTCCAATATGACCATCAAAGCAGTATAGTAATTTTTCACACAAGTAATTTTATCATTTGTCATAACTACATTGAATGGATATGCATTATAAATGCCCTAAAACCATTTGAGCACTTTCCACTTTTTTCCATTCAGTTGATGGAACGGGGGATATTACATACCAATATACAAGTGGACAAAGAGGCCATGGGACTTGTGATGGATATTATACAGTAAGTACTTGAACAAACCAGCTTTTTAAAAAATTTAAAACATGTAAAGGTCCACAAGGTTAGCTGAGTTGGTAGATCACTAAACTATGAATTCAAGAGAGTTTGATCCTGAGGCAAAGCGAATATTCTGCATTAAAATTTGAGCAAAGTGTCTTATAAGTTGTTCAACGTCCTCTGGATTGATGCATAGAAATAGTCTGTTGCTTGCAGAGAACAAGTCTTTAGTGGTTAAAAATCCTGGAACACATTATTATTATTATACCAGATTTATAAAAGTAATAAAAGTAACTGACAAGTGACAATTGTTTCATAACTTGTTTTGGAAGATGGGCCATCTGTATGAAAATTCACATGGTGTAGCTGCTCTCTACCAGCCGCCTGAAAAAAATTCAAAAGATGTTTTTGAAATATTGAATGTACATACATTGTTAAGTAGACAAATTAAAAAGGAATTTAATGGGTTTTTATTTTGATTGCTTTCTTACTGTCATTTGGTAAGACAAGCTTGACTGTTGAGATGGATTTTGATAGTTTGGAACCATCATCAAAGGTGTTGAATTTTATTCTCTTAACCTGACAGATTTGTCAGAAATTTCAACGTAATGCCTGTAACACTTACATGTATATATTATCTGAACACCATTACATTTTATAAGTGAAAAAATAATGCAACAGTCCTCAAAAAAAAAGACACATTTCTAGAGGTCTCTATGCTGGCCTTATTTCAAAATATCATATTTTACATGTTGTAAGAATGCTGTAAAGTATATATCTATTTCCTTAGTTTCCCTGATGTACCGAGTGTCAAAAAAGCAGATTGTGAAGCTTTCAGAAGAAGTTTGCTGTCATGTAAAATCAGAAGTGTAACTAAACCAGCTAGATACTGGCAGATTGAAGTAAGATTTAGACTTACCTAAATCTGATGTAAGAAATAATATATAGCAAAACAGTTTTCTTATAAATTATTATGATTTTTAATATCTCTTTTATTGTAAAATTTAGATCAAACATGATAGAACTGTTTCTTCACGCATACATTGTCACATGGTGCCAAATGGTAGGTCATCATGCTCCTTTGTTTATACACGCAAAGACCGGAAATTGTAATACGTCTTGCGGAAGAGTTCAGATTCAGCAAAAATGATGGTGAATTATTCTGCAAAGCGAATAACCAACTCAGTGTGTGTGTAAATTAATCAAGACAGTTTTGCAATGTGACATTTCGTTTTAAACATGCTATTGAGTAAAATATTTGAAAGCGTTATTTCTAGATGCATACATGGCGCTAAATATCTTGTCAGCGTGATGTCAACATAATATTGTGTGATGATTTTTGCTAGTCATATTAGAATAATGTTTTACAGATTCAGATTTTTAGTGCTGTTGTTACTGATAATTATACACCATGCTGTTAAATATTCACCATGATAACGCAGTGACAATCGGTTATGACTAAAGTCACTTTATACAAGGTCAAGGTCACATTTGGAGGTAACTTTTGTGTCCACTCCATATCTTCTTAACTGCTTGAAGAATTTTGCATAAAAATTAGCATAAATTATTAACCTCTCATTTGTTTACCTCATCAGGGTGATTTGCAAAGCTTAAACTTGTGTACATATGATGTAAAGCAGTAACAGACAAAACTATTTTTGTATATTTTTCAGTTCCTGTTCACAAATGACCTGATGCCAACACAGAGTTCAAAAGAGGCGGGGCCAACACAGCGAGTGATTTGTTGCTACGAGCGACACTCAGACAATCACCAGAAAACAGTGAAAGAATTGTGGGATGAGTGGACGGCCATGTGCAATCTGTATTCCATTGTTAAACCATTCTCTGATATGATGACTGGTATACTTTTATAGCTGTTTATTTAACCTTTACCCTGCTAAATTTCTTAATTGGACTGGTCCATCATTCAGTTTAAGCAGAACCATTTATTATTTGAAGGGGTGTTCACTGAAAATTTATTGACTGAATAGGGAACAGTGCAGACCAAGATCAGCATGGATGTGCAGGCTGATCTTAGTCTGCACTAGTTGCAAAGGCAGAATCACTTGCCATCAACAGGCTGAAGGTTAATGGTGTCAAATATATTAGCTTGCTTTGCTGGTAGGATCAAAAGAGCTTTTTGATGCAAACCAAAAATTATCATATTTTTTGTTTGCAGAAAAAAAATTGGAGGCTTCCATAAATGGCAGAAATAAATAAATGTTATAGGCTAATTTTAAATAGGTATTTTGTTGTGCATAGTAAGTCTGTTCCACCATTGAAATTCCAAATGATTAAAAAATGACAAATCCAGGCAGCTTACATTATGTAATTTGGCTTCACCACCAAGGTTTCTTTTATACGTAAGATTGACAAGCATGTATTCAGCCTGTAAACACTAACATTCTATGACAGAACTTTAGATGAATATATGTTAAGGTATTTAGAAATAGGTTTGAGGACAAAGAGCATGGATATTGTCCATCATTCTATTGCTTACACTTTCATGGGTAGAGAATTCTGATGTGTATGGTTCTCCGAGAAAAGTTTTGATCTAAGATAAACTGAAATGACTTGTTACTTGCAGTACACCATTTGATATGACAGTCTATGGTTTTGACCTGTCTTGAGAATAAGTAAATCTATTTCAGATGATCAGACTGGACTACAAGGGATAACAAAAGTGAAATCTTACAACTACAAGAGACTGAGTGTAATATATGGTCCAGGATATCCTAGTCTAGTAAGTTGATCGATTTGGTAGTGTCAGTTCCAAGTAATTGGACTCATAGGATAATTTTTTTACCGACCACAAGCCTGAAAGAGATGGTAATTAAAGGATACTTGAATTAAAAGGCATTCTGCTAAACTGTGAGTCAGGCTAGAGAGGTGTTTTATTTAATTGATAAATTTCATCAGCATGAAATTTTGTTTCTGTCATGAGTATATTAATTTGTGAATTGCAACATTTAAAGATAAACTGAAAGGGAAATTTATTTGATCCTTGGGATTTTGTTCAGTGGATTAACACTGAAGCTCCAAGGTTTTTCAGCATACAAGTTTAAAAGCCCCTGTACACTGTACACTGTACACTTACCGGAATGTTAGAAATTTCATTTGGATTAGCAGAGCATTGAACTCATTTAATGTTGCCTACGGCATTGCATCCACTAAAACAGGGATATGTGCAATGTATATTGATAAGCTAGAATGTTGCCAAGTGACCTTATGAGATAGTGTCATTTAAGGCTTTAAAGAAATGTTCTAATTTGTTTGTGTTTTGAAATATGTATTTAATATCTCAGATATTTTAAATTTACATGCAAATATATATATATATGTTATGATTGCCTATAAACTGAATTTGTTTGTAGATGCATGTTTTTTGGAGATGTGATCAGAAACAGTTTGTTTTGTCATTGGGGAGAGAAGGCCAGGCCAGTCCCATGAATCCTCATGTTGTCATGGCAACCCAACTTCAGCATGACCTTAATACAACAAGGTCATTGTCATATGTAATACAGGTAAACTACATTTTCTATTTCACCTTTTGTTTTCTTATCGGGGTTAGTGGAAATTAACTTTTATCCTGACAGTTACATGAAGGCACGGGTAGTGGCTCCGAGTTTATAAAAATGAGATAGGAGACCAGTCATAAAATGCTGAGATGCTATTAGTCTATTTCAAAACTAAGCTAAAAATCAACCAATCAAATATGAGACCTAAGGTAATGAACCCACTTGATAACATTATTAGAATTCAATCCTTTTATTGGTCGATTTGAAAATTACAAGCACTTAGAAACAACCAATCGTCTGAAGTTTTTAGACTCATTATATAACATCAATGTTAGTCATATAGCTATATCTCATTTATACAATAATTCAACTTGTGTAATGAATATGTAAAATGTAAATTTATACAAATAATCACACAGCTGATTTTCATTTTACAGATACTCCATGATACGTGGTCACCAATGAATTCCCTTCACAAATTGTCATCTGCAGTAATACTTGGTGTAGGCACAGTAAGTTTCAAGTCTAACTCTTTTTTCTTTTTTTAAATAAAGTGCAAGCTTCTGTCAAAATTATCAGACATTTTTTATGGTTTCAAACTAGCCAAGCATTTTTATTGGCGTTTGAAAATTTGTGTACACTTAACTAAATGGTAATGGCAGCATGAAGTGGTTTTTAGCATAACTAAGCCTATATTTGCATGGGGGCAAGGCCCAAGTGCCAGTAAAGGCTAAGCAGTGCTAATAACTGTGTAAGTAACATCATTGCTGTTTAATGAGTTATTACATCAGTTTGAATTAGTTAAACATGTAAAAAATCAGAGAACATTTTTTTTTCACAATGATACAAGGTGAAATGATGTCAAAAATGATGCCACCTACTGCTAGTCCAGTAACTGGTGCTTATGGCCGCTTCTGGTTATTAGGCTAGGTTACAGGATTATAACTTGTACAATTTGGATACTATTTATATTTAGGTATGTAATGATATCCCATAAAAACTCAAAATGAGTTTAACCTTAAGCATGCTAGATAAATTGTCGTCTGCTGGAAATGTCGTCTGCTAAAATTGTAAAGTTCATTCAATTTGCTCCAAAATTGGAAGAAATATTGTCAGAGTAGCAAACAGCTTGGAACCTGATCAGACGCCGATTTAATCGGCGTCTGATTTGGTTCCAAGCTGTTTGCAAAGGCTGTTAAATTTGCCTGCAGCAGGCTAAGGGTTAAACAAACTTAGATACACACATTTCTTGTAGCCATGCATATATGTTTATAATACATGATGTGTACTTCTATTGCAGCACCCAAAACAGTCTACACAGGGTTTTACAGTTCTGCCACAGTCCTCTACACATGTCCGAATCTCTTACAGAAATAAGTATCCTTTACACACGTTTTATATCAGTGGCCTCTGTGGCCGAGTGGTTAAGGTCTGACTTTGAATCACTCACACCTCATGTGAGTTCGAGCCTTTCTTGCTCGGGGCATTGATTTCTTCTTGTACCATCAAAAGCTGGAAAGTCACCATGTGACCTATAATTGTGTCAGTGTGATGTTAAACCATCCCTTCCACACAAAAAAGACAGGTTTTATATCAAGAAATAAGTACTAAAATATAATGCAGTTTAGTGTCTAGTTTAGATGCACATTTCTTCGCACATACTTGCATTTCTCATACTACTGTTAACATTACTGTGAAATCATTTCATTTTATATTGGCATAAAATTTCATAGTTTCAACCCAATCCATGTGAATTGGTAGATTTCTCATTTCAGAGAAAAATTACGTTGGATGTATATTTATTTGTTGAAATATTACACCATACTCCTTTCACATTATTACATTTAATCCTCGGTATTTGTTGTAGATAAATGACAAGAAAGCTTACAGATTGACCTGTTTCTATTGGCACATTCATTTGTATCAGATGGTTATCAAAATAATGTACTTTAGTTTGTCTGTTAAAAGCAAACAGAACTTGAATAATCTGACATTCCACTGACATTATTGGTAAATTGGAGGAATGAAAATTTATGAAAAAAGTTTAGTTTTAGAATGAAATTGAATAGTGTTTATTTCCAGTCAAAGGACCCTTTTAGGCATAGAATCATGAAATACGTACATAATCATCATTGTCATATGAAGAGAACATATCCTCTATCAACAGTAAATAAATTAGTACATACTGAAAATATTACAACCATCAGTTTAGTATAAATTAATGAGTCTCCTGTCCCCCAACCACCCCTTTTCTTGCCCAACTAGTTTTGAGTAGAGGTATTTCAAAATATCTTCTCTATGTCCCTTACTTAGCTATAACCATATTGTAAGTATATTGTCAATCCTTAACAAAGACACCAGTTACTGTCTAGATGTACATTTCCGTAGTAACAAAGCTGTGGCAGTAAGAGATGGAGCCTACAGTCTGTTTGATACCAGCAAGGCCACTGAAGGATTCACACCTATACCTATGCTGAAGGTAAAATATTGTAATCATGTTCACCATTCTGTTGTGGACACATTTGTATAGATATTTTCTTCTCACACATGTTGATATTTTTCTTGAGATGTAGAATTATTCATGTAAGGAAGTCATCAATATTGCTTAGTGAAGTTTGATGTTGTATCCATGTGCCTGCCTGTGATGAAATAATGCCTGGAGTGGCAGATGAAGGTCTTCCTGCACCATAAAAAGCTGAAAAAATCACATGTCCTAAACAGTCTGTGTCACTTTAAATGCAACAAAAACTGTAAAATTGGAAAAAAAACATTTTCAAAAGATTTAGTTAAGGGAATGAGAAAAGATGGTAGAACATGAGGCATTTATACACAGATATGATATTTGTATTTCAGGCCTTTCTTGGTATGTTTGTGGATGATTCAGTAACTGGAAGTAACGTTCATCGCCGTTCTACTACAGAAGATGACAACCCTCCATCCCCAATGGTAAATTTGGACAACATGGACGTGTTCAATATCTCACAGTCTCACCAGTCTACAGGCTCACCAGGCGGCAGGAGAGCTGAGGTATATGTGGCTGATGAATAACTATAACATTGTTTCAGCAAACATTTTAGTGCTACATGTAGTTGATTTACCTCAATAGTTGTAGTTTATGTCACTGGGCATCCTTGTCCAAGTCACAAAAAGTTTTGTACAGATATTTTACAAAACTGTTCAGCTTCCAGCTTCTTCACTGGTGTGTTCTTCTTTTGGACATCTGAAAAAAACCCAAAGTTTTAGAAGGTAGTTTTGTCTACCTGAAGTGGAATGTTGGACTTGCAGTCTAGACCTAGCTTGTTTGTTACACAATTTGTTTAAGACAAACAGAAGGGAATGAGTGTATAGTATATTTTGTTAATATATTTTACAAAGCTTTCAACTCTTTCACTTACATTTTCTTCTTTAGTAAAAATCTAAAAAAAAGTTCTAGAAATGTAGTTTTAGCATTCATTGTAACTAAGTTTAGTATAAACAGAACTGGTAGATGTTTTTAAACCTTAAAAAACTCTAAAAAATATTTTTTACAGCAAATTGCTCCTTCACCATCAACATTTATTGGTACCCCATCTCCAGGCAACATTCTAGCGGCTGGTTCCCCTAGTAACCCACAGCTACATGTGCCATCACCAGGCTCTTTTGTCCCTGCACCATCACCAAGTTCACTTGGAATACACATGCAATCTCCTGCAAGCTCATTTATCAGTCCACAAGGTACATGTATGTTTCTTATGAAGAAAAAGCTTTATTCCATTAATTAAGGTAACAATTCATATTGGTTTTGAGTTCTGCTGAAAAGTGAAAAATAAGAAGGATATATGAACTAAATTACAAAACTTTATTTGATTTTATGAGAGATGTGTATATGAAGGAACTCTGAAGCACTGAGTGAGACAAACGGCTATGATAACCAACTGCTGCATTGTACATTCATTGATGTTTTAGATATTAATTAGGAAGAAACCCATATACAGTATAAACTCTGATTGCTGGAGGCCGAGGGAATGAGCAAAATACTTATCTAACCAAGGTTTGGAGCAATACAGGCTTAGAAAATATAAGAAAAATGATTGTTTACCATACAGATTGCTTGACCAAGCTCAGATGCTTGAGCCAGCAATGCTTGAGTGAGTGGCCTTTCTCTATATCAAGAGATGAAATGATATGATGTATACATCAGGTATACCATGTACGACCAGAGACCTGGTATCATTTTATTCACAGAGTGTTCAACTTAAAGATGTGTGTTTGTTTCTTTGTACAGGCATGGGTGACAGTGGTTCACCATATCCTAACACTGGACTTGCTATGCCATCCCCAGGGCAGAGGAACTGGCCCAACTCCCCATCTATTCAGCCATCTCCCGTGTCCCGGCATGGTATGGTTGCCTCACCAGGGCATCCAACCCTGCACTCGCCACAAACACAGTTGAAAGATGATCATAATAAAGCTTCAGGTTAGTCATTATCCTTATTTCATGTTTTTCATCAATCTTACCCTTATTTCATGTTTTTCATCGATCTGCATGCCTTGAAAGGAATAGAAACAATTTTTATTTAGAAATTACAAAATAAACTTTGTGTTAGAATAGTGAAGGAAGACGTTCTAGTTACTTTAATTTCATGAATACTGAATTGTACTACTTTTAATGGGATTAATTCCATGCATACTTAATTGTATCACTTTTAATAAAATTTCTCTAATGTTACTAATAAATTATATTACTTCAAGTAGAATTACTTTAATTTTGTGTGTAACTCTTTCAATGAAATTTTATGATACTGCATAGTACTGCTTACAGAGAATTTACTTTTATACGCCCGTTTGAAAAACGGGACGTATTATGGGAACGCCCCTGGCGGGCGGATGGGCGGGCGGGCGGGCGGGCGGGCGGCGTCCACAGACCTTGTCCGGAGCATATCTTCTACATGCATGGAGGGATTTTGATGAAACTTGGCACAGTTGTTCACCATCATGAGACGGAGTGTCATGCGCAAGAACCAGGTCCCTAGGTCTAAGGTCAAGGTCACACTTAGAGGTCAAAGGTCAAATTCAAGAATGACTTTGTCCGGAGCATATCTTCTTTATGTATGGAGGGATTTTGATGAAAGTTGGCACAATTGTTCATCATCATGAGATGGAGTGTCATGCGCAAAAACCAGGTCCCTAGGTCTAAGGTCAAGGTCACACTTAGAGGTCAAAGGATACAAGAATGAAAAATTCAAGAATGACTTTGTCCGGAGCATATCTTCTTCATGCATGGAATGATTTTGATGTAGCTTGGCACAGTTGTTCACCATAATGAGAGGGAGTGTCGTGCGCAAGAACCAGGTTCCTAGGTCTAAGGTCAAGGTCACACTTAGAGGTCAAAGGATACAAGAATGAAAACTTTGTCCGGAGCATATCTTCTTCATGCATGAAAGGACTTTGATGTAGCTTGGCAAAATTGTTCACCATCATGAGACGGAGTGTCATGCGCAAGAACCAGGTCCCTAGGGGTAAGGTCAAGGTCACACTTAGAGGTCAAAGGATACAAGAATGAAAACTTTGTCCGGAGCATTTCTTCTTCATGCATTGAGGGATTTTGATACAACTTGGCACAAATGTTCACAAGCATGAGACGGAGTGTCATGCGCAAGAACCAGGTCCCTCGGTCTAAGGTCAAGGTCACACTTAAAGGTCAAAGGTCAGATACAAGAATGACTTTGTCTGGAGCATTTCTTCTTCATGCATGTAGGGATTTTGATGTAACTTGGCACAATTGTACACCATCATGAGACGGAGTGTCATGCACTGGTCCCTTCTTTTGAATTACTTCCCTTTGCTGTTACTATAAATAGCTTATATTGTAACTTTTTCATTACAAGTCGTAGGGAAAAATCGAGACCACTTTTCTGTAGTACAACATGCATGTTACATCCAATTCTGAGGTGTATTTTGAGCTATCTCTACCTGGTAAGGATTTTTGTGTGGACTTGTAATTTTTTTTTTCGATTTTTTTTTTTTTTTTTTTTTTTTTTTTTTCTTTTAAAGATTAACTTCCCTTAGTTGTTACTATAAATAACTTACGTTGTAACTTTTTTATAATTGACTGTAGGGAAAAACCAAGACCACTTTTCTGTGGTACAACATTGATATTACTTTCAAATTTTGGGTGTATTTTAAGGTATCTCTACCTGGTAAGGATTTTTTTTGTGGACTTAGAAAAATAAAAGAATTACAATAATTTCTAAAAAAAACAACATTGTAAACAACTAGAAAATTAAAATTCCATTTGCAAATACAGGTGCTAGTGTAAACAAATTTGCTGTGACGGGCGTATATTGTGACATTCTGCACCCTTGTTTAATTTTGTGAATACACAAGTTGTACCACTCCTAGTGAAATTTTGTTAACTTTATAAATACTAAATTGTTCCACATCTAGTGATTATCAATACTATGGTAATGGTTTTCTTACTATGGCAGTTATGAGTCCACCATCAAGAACTTTACCACAGAGAGCTTGGGCAGCATCTACACCTACCTTGCTATCGCACGAGGCATTTGACAATCTACTGAAACAGACACCTCTGCAGCAGCTGCCGTATCACGTGCCATTGTCCCCACTGGAGAGATTCTTGGGCTGCAAATTCTTAAGGAGACATATAGCAAGGGTTATTGGTCAAGAGAAACATGTAAGCTTGATGTTCCTGTATCATTTTGTATATCAAATGATATTCATGTAGCAGTTATTCTTTATTCAGTTTTACTATTATTTCACAGTATTGTTGTTATTTTAACTATGCTGTTATTTCACAATTTTAATAGTTCATATTTTCTCTGTTATAATTTATTATTTCACAGTTTTGCTGTTATTTCACAATTCTGCTATTTCTTCACAATTTTGCTCTTATTTCATAATTTTACTTTTATACTGTAAAATCATTTAATTTCGTGGGCATGAAATTTTGTGGTTTTGGCCAGAACAGCAATTTTGTGGGGATATGAATTTCTGGATTTCAACTTTTGAACATAAAATGAATGGTAACTTTACTTGTTCATTGGGATTCAATTCGTGGATTGTCTCAACTTAATTAAGATACATGTTCTAGATTTAATGACTTCACACATGTTGAGGTATACCTTATGAAGGGCAAGTAACATTGTCAATGTGTAAAAAAGTAAAACTTTATTAAATTACTTTCTGTCCCAATTTGAAGTGTCATTCCTTACAATATGGTTGAGTTTCGAGCAAGGTTTCAAAATTGATACTAAAAAAGGAACAATTTCTTTGACAAATCTGTTTTTTGAACAATGAATACATGTTTGTTGTAGTTAACAAATATTCAAGCACCGGAGCCAGGTGTAAATGTGTTCAAGGCTGAGACACTACAGTTCCGTGTGTCATTGAATACTTCAAACCTGCAGTCACTACACATGAAAATACAGCCACTGCCAGGTTAGTTTATCTGTACAGATTGTAAGAAAAAAACAAAACAATAACACACAATATAAACTTTCTCAGGATAAGAAACAAGAGTCTATTTATTTAAAAACATTTGCCACAAGTAACATTGTACCTAAAGCTTTAGCTGTTTAGATAGAAAATACAACCAGTGATTATTTTGAGCAATGTAAAACTGTAAATAATGTTAGTCTTGGTAAGTGGAAGTTGAAAGTTGTAAAACTGTCACAAAAAGAACGATTGTAGAGAAAGTGGTGTGTTTTCTTAGCTACCTTGACACATTCTGATAAAGCATTTGAAGAGTATGAGGCCAGTCCATTTACTATTTCTGCAGGTTAATGTTGTTTTCTTTACAGAATACATGGATCAGTGGTCTCAAGAAGAAATACAAATATTTGAGAAATATTTTGATCTAAAGGTAATTACATTAATATCAGATTTTAGAGTTTTTTTATAAACTGTCTTCATAAAATTACAGGGCTTCCATGTCCGAATGGTTTAGGTGACTTTCTTCAAATCACTTGACCTTCACCTCGGTGGGTTCTAGCCCTTTTGTGACAAGTAGTCCAGTTGGCTTCCAGAATGTTAATGTTTTTTTCCAAGGAGATGATGCCCAGAAGCATGTTTTACCCCCATCACCATTTTATCAGAACTTAAAAATTCATGTTTCGTACCAAGTAGAGCTGCTCTATAGATACAGATGTGATGCTGTTTTTGTTTCAGGTTGCATGTCCACCATATAAGTCCAACTCACTGACAGCTTTCAGCAGGTTATTGAAGGCACAGATCAGGATACTGAAAGATGTGATACAGATTATGAGACTAGAACTGGTACGTAAACACAAATTATGCATCTAGAATGGTATGATGACAAAGATTATGAGACTAGAACTGGTACGTAAACACAAATTATGCATCTAGAATGGTATGATGACAAAGATTATGAGACTAGAACTGGTACGTAAACACAAATTATGCATCTAGAATGGTATGATGACAAAGATTATGAGACTAGAACTGGTACGTAAACACAATTTATGCATCTAGAATGGTATGATGACAAAGATTATGAGACTAGAACTGGTACGTAAACACAATTTATGCATCTAGAATGGTATGATGACAAAGATTATGAGACTAGAACTGGTATGTAAACACAAATTATGCATCTAGCGTGGTATGATGACAAAGGTTATGAGACTAGAACTGGTATGTAAACACAAATTATGCATCTAGCATGGTATGATGACAAAGGTTATGAGACTAGAACTGGTACGTAAACACAAATTATGCATCTAGCATGGTATGATGACAAAGGTTATGAGACTAGAACTGGTACGTAAACACAAATTATGCATCTAGCATGGTTGTTATGTAAACACAAATTATGCATCTAGCATGGTATGATGACAAAGGTTATGAGACTAGAACTGGTATGTAAACACATTATGCATCTAGCATGGTATGATGACAAAGGTTAGGAGACTAGAACTGGTATGTAAACACAAATTATGCATCTAGCATGGTATGATGACAAAGATTATGAGACTAGAACTGGTATGTAAACACAGATTATGCATCTAGAGTGGTATGATAACAAAGATTGTGAGACTAGAACTGGTATGTAAACTCAAATTATGCATCTAGAATGGTATAACAAAGATTATGAGACTAGAACTGGTATGTAAACACAAATTATGCATCTAGAATGGTATGATAACAAAGATTATGAGATTAGAACTGGTGTGTAATTAGAGATTAGAACTGGTATGTAAATTAAAAATTGTGAGGCTGGAACTTGTATGTAAACACAAATTATGCATCTAGCATGGTATGATGACAAAGATTATGAGACTAGAACTGGTACGTAAACACAAATTATGCATCTAGAATGGTATGATGACAAAGATTATGAGACTAGAACTGGTACGTAAACACAAATTATGCATCTAGAATGGTATGATGACAAAGATTATGAGACTAGAACTGGTACGTAAACACAATTTATGCATCTAGAATGGTATGATGACAAAGATTATGAGACTAGAACTGGTATGTAAACACAATTTATGCATCTAGAATGGTATGATGACAAAGATTATGAGACTAGAACTGGTACGTAAACACAAATTATGCATCTAGCATGGTATGATGACAAAGGTTATGAGACTAGAACTGGTACGTAAACACAAATTATGCATCTAGCATGGTATGATGACAAAGGTTATGAGACTAGAACTGGTACGTAAACACAAATTATGCATCTAGCATGGTTGTTATGTAAACACAAATTATGCATCTAGCATGGTATGATGACAAAGGTTATGAGACTAGAACTGGTATGTAAACACATTATGCATCTAGCATGGTATGATGACAAAGGTTAGGAGACTAGAACTGGTATGTAAACACAAATTATGCATCTAGCATGGTATGATGACAAAGATTATGAGACTAGAACTGGTATGTAAACACAGATTATGCATCTAGAGTGGTATGATAACAAAGATTGTGAGACTAGAACTGGTATGTAAACTCAAATTATGCATCTAGAATGGTATAACAAAGATTATGAGACTAGAACTGGTATGTAAACACAAATTATGCATCTAGAATGGTATGATAACAAAGATTATGAGATTAGAACTGGTGTGTAATTAGAGATTAGAACTGGTATGTAAATTAAAAATTGTGAGGCTGGAACTTGTATGTAAACACAGATTATGATATTAGAACTGGTATGCAAACAAGGACTGTGAGAGGAATCAGAGGATTATGGCCTAGATTACATTATTCTCGAATGTCACATTTCTAACTTCCAGTGAACTCTATGTATTGATATTGAAAAATCTAGAAAAATGTAGTTTTTTAGCTTGACTGTTTGAAGAATAGTCTAGCTATTCTACTCACCCTGGCGCCAGCGTCAATGTCACAACCGGGTTAAAGTTTTGCATGCAAGTACTTATGGCTTTCATTTAAAGGCATATAGCTTTGAAACTTATTTTTTCTTTTTCAAGATCAATTACCAACCTCACTGGGTCAAGTCCCATATATCTGACATGTATTTTGGCTAAATTATGTCCCCTTTTGGACTTCGAAAATCCTGGTTAAAGTTTTGCAGGCAAGTTACTATCTCCAAAACTAATGCAGATATTGAATTGAAAAACACATGTTTCTTGGGGGTTTAAAACTAGGTGATAGCATCAAGTCCCATAACTCTGACATGCAGTTTGGTCAAATTATGCTCCCTTTTAGACTAAGAAAATCATGGTTAAAGTTTTGTGTGCAAGTACATATAGCTATTACTTAAAGGCATGTAGCTTTGAAACTTACTTTCTCTTTTTCTTGATCAATTTCCAACCTCACTGGGTCAAGTCCCATAATTCTGACTTGTATTTTGGCCAAATTATGCCCTCTTTTGGACTTAGAAAATCCTGGTTAAATTTTTGTGTGCAAGTTACTATCTCTAAAATTAATACAGATATTGAATTAACTCTTCAAGTGTGTCTTCGGGGTTATAGGTATAGGTGATAACATCAAGTTCCATAACCCCAACATGCATTTTGACCAAATTATGCCCCCTTTTGGACTTAGAAAATATGGGTAAAATTTTGAATGCGAGTTACTATCTCAAAAACTAATGCAAATATTGAATTGAAACTTGACACATTTCTTTTGGTTTATAAAACTTGGTCATAGCATCAAGTCCTATAACTCTGACATGTATTTTGCAAAATTGTGTCCCCTTTTGAACTTAGCATCTCTAAAACTAATGCAGATACTGGGTTGATATTTTAACATTTAGGGTAATATTCCTGCTTCTGGGACAATAATTCAAATAGTCTTATATTGGCTGTCTTACGGACAGCTCTTGTATTGAAATACAGCTATTATTAAATCTTATGATAAAAAGTGCTAACAGGTCTTTGAAAAGTATCTGTTCTATTTACATTTCTTTGTTTTAAGTTTGCAAAAGTTATTTTCAAAAATGTGTGATATATTTCTACAGATGCCAAACCAGGATCGAAGCTTGAAATGGTCGGTGCAGCTATTACTGACTGTGCCGCCGGCATATGCACACATGGCCCCAGCGGGCACACCGGCTATTGTTGTTGTTCAGAAAATGATCCTTATGGTAAGTACAAATGGGGGGAAATGTGATTTTTAATTACTTGTCCATATTTGCCAAAAACTATTTTCTGCTCATCTGTACATATAGTATAATATTTGGTGAAATTCTACTTGTCCATTGGGAGACCAGTCTAAAATCCCAGGCATCGAACTGGTTTATTCTAATCTTAAATTTGAAATCAACCAGTCTTAGGGCAATAACCTGAGACTGGTCTAGAAATTCCTGTTCTATAAATTTGGACTGTGATGGTGAAGTCTTGAAACCCCAGTAAGAATGGAAATTATCTGATGTCTCATTGGTCCATTTCTTAGACGCACCAGAATATTTAGCATTCCCTACAGTTCATGTAAAAAATAATAATCATATATTCCCTTACCGACACATGGAAATGGTGTTGGTGTGTGTGCGTTTATTAAGGCCCTTAAAATGTTTCTTTTACATTTGTTTAGTAAATATAAACTATAATTCAAACTTGTATGGAATGAATTTTAATAGTTATGGCTCTACTATAGTGCTGGTATTCAGTTATGATCTCATTTAACAAAAAAATATTTTTTGGGAAAATATGACTGGTGTTTATTAAGGAGAGGGTGTAAGTTAGGGAATATACAGATAATTTCATTGTTCTCATTTTTTCATCTATTACAGCTGCAGCTGACAAGAATTAATGTTCCAATGGCCCAGCAACAACCCCAACAACAACAACAACCTGACCCCCAAACTATCACAATACCGCTTCTTTACAATATACAAGACAACACCATCACCCTTGTTGAGAAAGGACCCACACTACCTAATGCGAACCTACAGCAGGTTTCGCAGCATCTGAAGAGGTTCATGGAACGGTTTCACTCCAGTACAGAATGTGCAATCTACCCAGCAGTGAGAGAACTTCTAACAAACTTAGTTCTTACATGAAAGTACATGTATTACCTTCATGGGAAAAATTGGATATGATTTTCCTGAAATGAAATTTCTTACATCTTTGACAGTTAGTGTGTCAGACAGCCATTTACAAATTTTAATAATAGAGGCTTTTTTGTTATAAAAGGGAATGAGGTATAATGTCCAATGTTAAAATGTTAGAAATTGAATCTCGAATGTGTCAAATCATGAATGTTAAGGACATACCTCCAGTTGAATATCAAATTTTTGAAACTGATGTTTATCAAATATCAAAAATTCTAAATCACAAGTACTTAAGCTGATATTTTATTGCGATGCAAAGAACAGCTAAATGTCTTCAGTGAAACATCTACCCTATGTGGAGATATGCCCCTTTAACACAAAACTTTCGTATTTATAGGACTACTGTACATAAAAATATTAGTGTAGTATATTGGATGTGTTTAATGGATATATACAATTGTTCAAATATCATCAGCCCTATAAATATGTAGGACAGTGGGTATTGTCAGTTTTTAAAAAGCTTTCACTATAAGGTTACAGTGGTCTATGGTCTGTGTGGCAACCTTTGCTTATGACAGAATATACAAGGCTTGACATCTATCTGTGTTTAATTGACAAAAAGTGGAGCCATGTTAGAATTATAAATATTTCTTTTTTTTTTCACTCCAGTAATTTACAGGCTACTTTGATACTGTCAGAGGTTCTTCTGGTAATTTTCTGAATCAAATTATTATTTGTGTTCGGTTTCTCAGTATATGCACTCTCCAGATTGAATACAAGTACTGTATATTAGTTTTCACTTCTCAGTCAGACAGAAAATGAAGTGGAAAAGCATTTAAGTATTTATTGTTCAGTGTATTTGGTTTTCTATGAACAGTTGTGTACAGTGATTGAATAAAGTGCTAATGAAATATAAAGCATGTTGAGTTATCATTGTTTCACGTTCAAGTTACAGGTTGATTGTCCTGCTTCCATTGTCCTGCATCAAATGTTTAGCTCTCCTAAGCAGGAAAGTGCCCATTGTGAGCTTTTAGGATCGTTGGATGTTTTTCGCCTGTCTGTCCTCCACAGTTTCTTCAAAGAATATTTTCTCCCATATCACCAAGCTGATTTCAACCAAACGTCACAGAAATGTTTCTTTGGTGGTCCCCATGCAGATTCCTTCAAATCTAGGCCATCTATGCAGGATTTTGGTTACCTCGGCCCAAAAGGAGAAAAATTGGAAGTCTCCTCAGAAATTGCTGGCAAGATTTTGAAATAATTTCTCAGAAATGATCATTGAGTGACCCTCTAATAAATTCCTTCATTCTGTTTCATTAAAATAATGGCCACCATAGGGTGTTTTCTTTGTATTGCTACACGGAAAAAAGTCTCTGAAACTGCTGGTTCGACTTTAAAATAATTTGACAATATTCCTGGGTGATCTTCTACCAAATTCCTTTAAAATGTTCTGTTTCATTTAAAATTGTGGCTGGCGAGGGACAGGACTAGTTTCTTTTATATATGGCTTCATGGAAAATGTTAACTTAAAAACCTCTTCTTTAACTGCTTGCTGGAATTCAAAATGATTTCACACATGTTCCTTGGTTGACAAAGTTCTTTCAATCAAGCTGCCTTCCACATTACCCCTAAACCCACCCCCAAAAGTGTTTAGGTAATGACGTCAAAAGTCAAGTTCACAGCTATTTGCCTTGAAACTATAAAGGTTTATAATACATCAATGTAAAATTGCTTTACAGTGCTTGGTCTGCGGCTATCTATATTCATAGCATGACTGTCACTGGTCAGTAGATGACCCCTGCTTTTGTTCTTGGGGGCGGGGGTGGGGTCATGTGGTCAAGCTCACAGTAATTTGAAACTACTGTGACCTTGAGATTGAAAATGGTTTATCGCGTACTAGAAGAAGAAGAAGAAAATGGTTTATGGTCAATAACTTGAGATTGCAAGAAAACTTGATAGCGTATTGCCAATGGTCAATAGTCATTGGCTGACCTCTATTGTTTTACGAGCCGTGAGGTCAATGGTCAAAGTGACCTAGTGTAAGGCTTGTATGATGATGATTTTCATTTAAGTCTGATACGGAACTCCAGGGGAGATAACTGGAGTCAAAGGTTGGGTTCTGATTAAACAAGAGGGCCATGATGGCCCTATATCGCTCACCTGTTATCATTGCACTTGAGGACAAGGAGGTCCTAAGAAAAAATATCTAAGTCCAAAGGACAGTAACAACAAGGGGAAGAAATTTAACCAAAAAGAAAGAAAAAATTCTTACAAGGTACAGATATGTCAAAATACACCTAAAAATTGGAGGTACCATCCATGTTGTACCACAGAAAAGTGGTCTCAGTTTTTCCCTACGGCCAATAATAAAAAAGTTACTAAAAGTAAGCTATTTATAGTAATGTAAAAGGGAAGTAATTTAAAAAAAATTATTGCAAGTGAACAAAAGAAGGATCTGCCAAATAAATCTGTTGACATAAATGAAATTTCAGATCAGTATCTTCATTAGTTACGGAGATATACCCATTTTAATTTGAAATAAAGGGAGGTAATTTGACATAAAATCAGTCCATAGTTATCTACCCTGATTGGCTCAGTCCAACTAATGACAATAATGAAATTTCAAATAAGTCCTATAAGTACTTACTGATATAAATCCATTTTGATTACAATCAGGTGAGGTAATCAGATATAAAATAACTCTGAACCTACGCTTGGATCTGATTTGTCATGGAATCCAAGAATTATTGTTGTTGAAGTTATTTTGGAAGTTTGTATCAAATAAAACCATAAATGAAGTCTCTATATGGCTGCAAAAGCCAAAATAGCCAATTTTGGACCTTTAAGGGGCCATAACTCTGGAACCCATGAAGAAATCTGGCCAGTTCAAGAATGGAACCAAGATCTTGTGGTGATACAAGTTGTGTGCAAGTTTGGTTAAAATCGAATCATAAATGAAGCTGCTATTGTGCAGACAAGGTCAAAATAGCTAATTTTGGCCCTTTCAGGGGCCATAACTCTGGAACCCATTAGGGGACCTGGCCGGTTCAACTAAGGAATCAAGATCTTATGGTGACACAAGTTTTGTGCAAGTTTGATTAAATTCAAATCATAAATGAAGCTGCTATTGTGCAGACAAGGTCAAAATGGCTAATTCTGGCCCTTTCAGGGGCCATAACTCTGGAACCCATAATGGAATCTGGCCAGTTCAAGAAAGGAACCAAGATCTTACGGTGATACAAGTTGTGTGCAAGTTTGGTTAAAATCAAATCATAAATGAAGCTGCTATTGTGCAGACAAGGTCAAAATAGCTAATTCTGGCCCTTTCAGGGGCCATAACTCTGGAACCCATAAGGGAATCTGGCCAGTTCAAGAAAGGAACCGAGACCTTATGGTGATACAAGTTGTGTGCCAGTTTGGTAAAAATCAAATCCTAAATAAAGCTGCTATTGTGCAGACAAGGTCAAAATAGCTAATTTTGGCCATTTCAGGGGCCATAACTCTGGAACCCATAATGGGATCTGGCCAGTTCAAGAAAGGAACCGAGATCTTATGGTGATACAAGTTGTGTGCAAGTTTGGTTAAAATAAAATCATAAATGAAACCACTATCGTGCAGACAAGAAATTGTTGACGGACGCACGGACTGACGACGGACGACGGACGAAGGGTGATCACAAAAGCTCACCGTGTCACTATGTGACAGGTGAGCTAAAAAAAGGTGTAGTATCATTATGTAACTGAAGAACAGTTTTGTTTATGGTACCATTTGTTCTTTTGGTTATTAGGTCAAGCTCATTACATAGGCCTACTTTAGTCTGACAAGTACACGCCCAATAATCACTTCCTATCAGACCATCGTAATATCGGCAAATGGGGTACTTTAACAATTTTTGGAGACTTTGAATTACATTTTGTATGACAGTTTAATTTTAATGTAGACTTCTGTACTTCGGACGGAGAAACTCACTAGAAACCTTACTGTATTTCCCCTTCTCTTATACAAAGACGGGTAAACTACTAACTAGAAGAAGAGGGAAATGTAGATATAATGGCTAAACTGGTTTGAAATTTCGGTTATATGACGAATTCTGTGTTCTCTCAGTTTGCCACCTCGTCAATTTGAAGTGCATGAACCGTTTAGAGTAAGTCGTATTGAAAGAAGAAGTGAAACATGGATATTCCACACTTTTCACCTTATTTTGGTTTTACTCCGAAGTCTGCGTAGTTGGTTATTTTATTTGTACTAGTATATGCATTTGCTTTCTTCTATTAACTTGAAATTATATATGTCGCGGAGCTCGTCCATGGTGACACATTTTCTCTCATTTTTAAGCACTTTTATATGATGGGGGATTTTTCAACGGCTTCAGTGTCATTTCCTGTATGACCGTTACGGTAATGAAAAATTAGGGTTGATATTTGAGCCTATCGTGTCTTAAAGTTAGAAGTAACCATGGTAACATGAGCCGTCCAAATAGAAGTTAAGCATCATTACATGGTTAGAAAAACGTTACTTTCAATATTGCACGTGAATTTATAAAGATAAAAGCCAAAAAGACATTTATAACGAAAACAACGAATTCAATAATATTTCCTACTGTGTTAATCAACATTCATATATGCATGAAAAAAACAGTTATAATATGTTTCGTTCATGACAAAAAATGTGGCAGCCACGTTACAAACAAAGGCATTATGACAGTTAAATTTCTTTTTCAGTTTAGTTAACAATTACATTACATAGAATCGGAAAGAAAGCCTTGTCGAACTTGAACATTGCATGAAATTTCGGGCATGGACCTTTGATTATTTGCAAGGTGCGTATAATTTAGTTTGCTTTCGATACACTTGCGTTATGAAAATAAAACGCACTTCGGACTCTTGTATAGTATGCTTTTATGCTTTTTATTTGTTGATGTCAGTAGCAGGTTTGACCAAATTTATTTGGCATCAGATGTTATATGACAGTTGGTTTGCGACAGGGGTCAGTCAATGACCATATGTTACTTGATATAGATGTACACATTTGAGTTTAGAACGTCAGCTGTTGCCGTGACGTAACTAGCGGGCAGAATCATTCAGCGTGGGCTAAAACCACGTAACTGTGGCTATTGCCGGCTATAAAAGCTGGCAGTATCAACCCTCGGTCATATTGGAACACGTGCTTGTGACCTATTCTACCTTAGGAAAAAACGTAAGTATAAACTTTCTGTAAAATAATCAACGTTTCTGTTACTTTGTTGTTTAAGGTACTGGATATGTAATAACAATCGACAATTTCCGTTGTTTAAGGTACTAGATATGTAATAACAATCGACAATTTCCGTTGTTTAAGGTACTGGATATGTAATAGCAATGTTTAAGGTACTGGATATGTAATAATCGACAATTTCCGTTGTTTAAGGTACTGGATATGTAATAACAATCGACAATTTCCGTTGTTTAAGGTACTGGATATGTAATAACAATCGACAATTTCCGTTGTTTAAGGTACTGGATATGTAATAGCAATGTTTAATGTACTGGATATGTAATAGCAATGTTTAAGGTACTGGATATGTAATAATCGACAATTTCCGTGCGATTACTTATCCTCCGTGTACTAGTTAGTATCTTTCGACCAAACACAAAAAAAAATATTTTTTTCTTAACAACAAGAATGACAAAATGGCAAAACGTAGCCGAACGGAAAATGCCCGTTGTTATTAAAGTTCCACCGCCTTAGAATTTCTCATTTGAATTTATGATTGTATATACAAAATGTACATGCATGAAAACTATCGTAATGTTTGCAATGTTGCTCATTTAATCACATATTTACTTAATTACAGTCGACTAACCAAGAAGATGCTGCGTCTAACAATTACTCTGGTATTTGTCATCGCTGTTGTTTACGTCACAGCTGACGAAGATTCCAAATGCACAGAAGCTAAGTAAGTGAACTTTATATCACAATTAGTCAAGTTATATTTTTGTTAAAGTTTGAAGTGTATTAAATCTTTCTCAAATCTGCGTTATGGAAAAATTAAGAACATGTAGGTGACCTCTGTGACGAGAAATAGCCGCAAACATAAGCAGAAAACGAACCTAGAACTTCCTGGCTGAATGCCTGGGACATTATCCACTATTCCGTTGCTGGTGTATCATCGAAGGAAACGTTTTGAGGTACTGTTAAATCATTGATATTCGTGGGGGACTAATTTTCGAGGTTGAGTCAATCCACGAAATTTAATCACAACGAACAAGTAAAATTCCCATTAATTTTATGCTCAGAGGTTGAAATCCACGAATTCATATCCCCATAAAATTGCCGTTTTGACCAAAACCACGAAATTTTATGCCCACGAAAGTAAATGATTTTACAGTATTAGAGATGCATGTAGTGTTCGAGTTATAATATTGTATCGCGATGGCATCATTTTCTATTAACATTCGAGTTATATGTTAAGACTCCCCTAATAGTCAGCATTTTGTCAAAAAATATAAAAACATGAAGAGTTACGAATTATTAACAATGCAAACGAGTAAAGCACTCTATTACTTTGTTTTGCGACTTTGGTTTAACTACAAGTGGTTGTTATTTTGAAAGTTACGACGATATATGTTAAAGTAACCGTCGGAAAAAAAATAGTGTAATCTATAAATCTATGTAAATACCAAGCTGCATTTTCAATTTTGTGCTTTGGTGAAATCTTAAGTAATAAGTATGTATTTTGTATATTTTGTTAGATATTTGTATTTTTGCATTAAATTTTGTTATTATTGTTTAAACAGAGATTGTCCGTGTGGAAGTATTTGTAACGATGGAACTTGTACAAAAGGTATGGTTTTTATTCGAAATTCATCAAATATTGATAAAATTCACACATCTTGTGGCTACTACTAATTGCCTTATTTTTTATCAGAACAGTTTTTGCCAAATATATTAATATGAGTTTATCACTACGCAGCCGGTGCGTATGGGCGTGACCCATGATACTCATTTCCTTATTACTTAATTAGAAATCCCTGCCAGTCGTGAGCGAAGTGCCACCTTTTAACAGAGACCATCTTGCTATATAGTCTACTAGTTTAAGTAGCAATTCGCACAAGTGAAGTGTATTTTAACCTGCGAAGGACCGCCTACCAAAACAAACCACTTTTCGGTTTGATTGTAATTGCAGAGTAAAAGTAAAAACATAGCGGTACAGTATTTGTAAAAAAAAAAAAAGTATAACCATGCAGTTGCAAAACAAATGTTGTCTACTGCGTTTGTCACGTGGTAAACATTCGTTTCAATTTAAGGGAGTTTAGCTCTACATTATACCACAGTAATACTTGAAAATATCAATTATCAAAAATGAATTGTCATTTTAAATATCTTGCAGACATTTCAATATGATATTGAAAAATTGCCGTTGGATATTGTAATGTGAATCTATAGAAGATTGCCACTTTTACGAGTAACATAAATTTTATTTTGGACTGTATTTCCATAGGTTGTAATTTTGCACTTAATAAAAGAAAACTGGTATCGAGTATTCATGCAGAAAATTCAAAAATAATTTAATAATGTTCAACATATCTTTATAGGCTGTCAATTATTCGATACATTTATTGAGGCTGGTTCCGACTCTGTAGTTTACGGAAGGAAGTGTAGCTGTGGAGATACTCCTGACGAACGTGGCATGGTTCTTCAGGTAAATATAATTATAAATATTTATCGAGACTAGTTTATGTAAGGAGGTACAGCGGTGGAAATACTCCTGACGAACGTGGCATGGTTCTCGAGATGAATATAAACCTTATTAAGACTGGTTCTGATTCTGTAGTGTACGTGTGGAGGTAATCATGACGAACTTTTTGTTTTTTGTTATTGAACGAAATCTTCCGCAATGTTTATCGATATAGAAATGGAACTAAATAACTATATAAATTCTGTAAAGAAAGCTCGATCTGGGATTTTGTATTCGGCTCTCGTGGATTTTGCAAGGTCGGATCACACTCGGAGCTTGCGCGCTCGTGAGATCCGATCTTACAAAAATCCACTCGAGCCGAATACAGCATCCCAAATCGAGCTACTGTTATATTTATAATAACCCTATCGTATTTGCCAATAGAAGGGACATGTTAAAATTTTATTTCATCTCGTGCCACGATTTATATTTTCCAAAAATGTTATCTCCATTTAATCTTGCGGTTACGAGATAAACTGAAAGAAAATATCTTTCTTGAAAAGTAATTTCCGTTTTTTTTTTATCTTGTCGCCACGTGATAAATTGACACAAATTATTTTTCCAAAAATATTTTCTTTCTGTTTTTCTCCTGGCCAAGAGATAAAGTAGCGAAAAAGGTATTATTTTTTGGAAAAAAGTTTATCTCGTGTAGGGAGATTTAATTTAAAAAATCCCAAGCCCCCATACTCCCGTAGTTGAAAGATGTTTTCAATGTTGTTTTTTAAGCTGTCATTTGTCTTTAATTTCTAGTGTGAGGATGGTGTAGAATTCACCGGTGCTCCAGAAGGTGTTGCTGAGTGGGAAAACAACCCGGCTTGTGAGGAAGCCGCCCCCGCCTCTGCTTAAACTTTGGCAATGACACGAAGGGCCACCAGTACAGAAACACGCCAAAAAGTTACACTTTTTCGATTTTATGTGAACAGACTATTCTGAATAAATGTATTTCTGGTGTAAACTTTGCGTTTGTTTGGTGTCTTTCCCATTTGAATTCTTAGTTCCGATACAAATTAAGACCATTTTACATATACACCGAAACCGAAAGAAAACCGAATCGAAGTTTGTAGAGATTCGCGGAAACAGAAATAAAAATGGAAACGAAACAGGAACGAAAACATTCAAGAACTGAATCCTAGTACGGGTACTGAAAAGGGTAAGAAAGACCAAGTGTGTCAAGTGCGAAATGTGGCATACTGCTTCGGTTCGGACTCGTTTCCGGTTCGTATATGTAAAACGGACTTACTTGTTCGATGACATTATATTAGTTATGTAACAGACTTGATCAAACCGAGCCTGTTGTCTTTTGCTTCTAAAGTTTGTTTTTATAGATTTATCTATTAGTATTTTCCTTACAAAAGATATAAATTAAATGACCTCATAAGTCAAATTTCAAAGTGACACAAACACAATACAATTTTGTCGATCTTGTCCGACAATGCTCTTTTTCGACTGCGTGACAAAACTGTATGATATATTCAATACGGTGTTCATCGCGATTTTTTATTCCTGAACCCCATACCTCGAAAGTCGAAATCACGAAACTACGATGATGTAAGTATAAACCACAATGATGAAACTCGAAGTCACGAAACTACGATGGTAAAAGTCGAAATCACGAAACCACGATGTTGAAAACGCGATATCATTTCGCATTTTCTCTATCGTGGTTTCATGTATTTACGATCGTGGTTTCGACATTCACCATCGAACTTTCGACTTTCATCATCGTAGTTTTGACTTTCATCATCGTAGTTTCGACTACTGTTCCTGAACCCCATACCTTTCGAAATCACGAAACTAGTTTCGACTACTCTTTTCCTGAACCCCATACCTTTCGAAATCACGAAACTACGATGGTGAACGTCAAAACCACGATGATGAAAGTCGAAACTACGATGTCGAAAGTCGAAATTACGATGACGAATGTCGAAAGTCGAAAGCACGATGATAAAATCAGGAAATCACGATGGTGAAAACGTGAAATAAAAGCGTGTTTTTATCATCGTGGTTTCGTGAGTTCGACTTTCACCATCATAGTTTCGAGTTTTCACTATCGTGATTTCGACTTTCGCCATCGTGTTTTCGACTTTCATCATCTCGGCTTTGGAGATATGAGATTCAGAAATAGTAACATATTGAACAATATGCTCGAGAAGTTCGACACACACACATCAAAGTGTAAGCTTAAGTAACTAAACATGAAAGGACCATTGCTTTACAAACGAAACTGTACATCTGGGATCTGAACGACGGACCATGGTAAATCAGAATATAAATCACAAGAAGGCGTTGATTATTTTCATCCTCAAAACATGATAAAACTTGTGCTGAACTTCATTCATCTGGTTAGTAATGCACTTGAAGTCATGCGACTATTGACGTCATAATTAATGTCATAATTTCCACTCACAGGTTCGCGCGTAGACCGTTGTTTATCGCAGAATATACAACGTTTGCTTTTCTCCTTCGATTCCTTAATTGACAAAAATCGAGCTATGTTAAAATGTGATTTTGTACTTTATTATATTATGTAGATAATCTCGTATAGACATCTTATGTCAATATGTGCATGAATTATTATATTATGTGCATATTTTATCATATAGTGGATATCTTAAGCGAGGCTATATTCTTTCTCTAGACCGATAAAAGAACGCGCGCGGGCACAAGGTCAGGTGGAAGAAGTCGGAGCTCTTGGTTCTGTGAAGTTTACAACCAGTTGTTACAAAAGTATTTACAATTTCAATATATAACATGACTTCTCCGTGGCGCTTCAAGGTCATTTGGATTTCATACACACAGCGTAATGAAGCATGTTTTGTCGGCATCATTCTGGTCTTTCAGCTTGGGTTTTTCACATTTTGTTCTAAAAATGTCAATATTTTATTCCAAGAATCTTCCTGAGCAAATGCGTGTTTATCAGGCCATCCGCCTACAACCATATCTGCATCTGAAATATATCAGAGGACAAAGGTATATATTTTATATAAGAATGTCATGATAGGTTAATATATGTTTCGTTGGGTTTAACGTCGCACCGGCACAATTATAGGTCATACTGCGACTTTCCAGCTTTGACTGGTAAGTCACACATGACTTAGCAACTGACCTCGAAAACTGTTGTCATTACAGGCTGGCCAATTAAACTCCTTGACCTTAGTAAAAACCTCTGACGTTAAAATTATTCTTTCCTAATTGAGGCGACTCTCTGGCTGAACGCGCTCCGCGGATTATTACTAAACCCGAGGATGGAAAAGTGGCGTTGTTGAAACATGCCAAACATCTTATTTGTCACAAGGTTAACATACGTCGTTACCTTCGAATGCATGGTCAATATGTGAAAACAAACCCAATTTCGACCCTTTCATTGTGCGCAACAAATTCGCGCATCGAATGCCCGGATGTCACTCTCACGAGATTTAGGACAGCTACTCCTAAATTACAGCCATGCATTACTTGATCAATTACCACTAAGTTTGTTGTATGCGAGGACGTAGACTGTTAGCGCATTAAACCACTACATTAGGTTGTTAGACAGAAAAAAAAGCGAATATATGTCAGTAAGGTAAAATGGTATTGTCCTTGCGTCCAATCCTGGGGTTCCACACACTGATGACCAATATTTAAAACAGACATTGCAACCAAAATTTTACATTGAACATTTTAACATTTACAAGATGATCATTATATATTTATATTGATGTGCCCTAGAAGGAACTTTTGCTATGCTTTAACTTGTAAAAGAATAACTTTGTGCGCAAGTTAAAGGTGGTCAATCACATTTAAACAACATTTAATGCCATTTTTTACTTTTTGTATATTCTGGTAGAGATTTATTTAAGGAACAAAAAGACCCATTACATAGAGTTAGATTCCTATTAGAAATGTATGTTTTATTATTTTTTTATAAAAATTTGTAATTACTCCCCTTTAATATAAAAGTATTTAAAAAGCTGAGTAATTCATTTTATTTCGATACAATTTCTAGTTTTACGTTTGCATTTGATAGACATAACAATTACTTAACAATCGGAACCAAACGGCAAGCTTTAAATCTGTGTGTAGCTTCTGAATTCATTTATTTCCAATCTATCTTGGTTGCGCAACCAAGATAGGCAAAGGGAGATAATAATAATTTTTTAAACTTGCGTTTCTATCGAATTCCATCTAAATACATAATTGTTAATGAAAATACTTTACAAATATATTACAATATATCTAATATTAATACCTTTCCTTAAGCAAAGTATGCTTATCAAATTTATACTTACGATAAAATAACTCTATCTTGGTTGGGCAACCAGGATAGGAAAAGCAAATTTTAAAAATACCTCCAGTGAAAATCTAACTTGTATTAAGTGTTTAGTGAACATAAATGAGTGTAAATGATCAGATGTTAAAGTTACAAGCAAATCCCTTACATGGTCAAAGTCTGATTATCCACCTTTAAGACGTAGCATCATATTTTATGGTTTAGCACTAGTGACATCGACAAACCGTGGTCCATACAAGTTTCGGCGAGATGCCAAACACGGAAATACATCAAGATTGGTGATAAGAGTCAACAATTGTATATTACAAGTAAAACATCTTAATGGGATCAATCTTTTGAAATAGTTCGGTTTGTTGCCTTCTGTGGTATAAATAAAATCTTTGTCTAAACGTACCATAGAATTTTTCTGAAATAAAATTAATTGATTTCATTCGTTTCCGTCCTGGAGTGACCACCCTTGAGTGTGGCGAGTATGGAGGCTCGATCATATGCCCGGCTCCCGGATATCGGTGGATGTGGATATTTTGTTTGAATTGAGAAGGACATTGCTCGTAGAAAAATGTGTGCCACTTTGGATGAACCTGTTTGTCATCTTCGCCCACAATCACTAAAATCTTTGCACCATGTTGCCAGGCCTGTAAATCGACAAAACATAGCAACCGGTAATATTAAAATATTAATTGTATGAAGTGGTGAGTACTTGCATGTGTGACCCATGTCAGTAATACTACGATAAAAACAAGAGCACTGCAATGCAGAACAATATACGCCCGAAGGTATGACCTTTGACCCCTAAGTATGACCCTGACCTTGAAGCACGCCATCCGGAACATGTACTCTGCACGTCGTCTCGATGTGGTGAACATTTATGCCCAGTTTCTTTAAAATCCTTCAAGCAGTTCAAGAGTTACAGAGCGGACACGAAACAAAGTCATATGACCTTTGATCCATAAGTGTGACATTGACCTTGAATCAAGCCGTCCAAAACATGAGCTCTGCAAGTCGTCTCGATGTGGTGAACATTTGTGTCAAGTTTCTTCGAAATCCGCCAAGAGATCAAGAGTTATAGAGCGGACACGAAACAAGGTCATATGACCTTTGACCCCTAAGTGTGACCTTGACCTTGAAGCGAGCCATCCAAAACATGCGCTTTGCATGTCGTCTCGATGTAGTGAACATTTGTGTCAAGTTTCTTTGAAATCCTTCAAGGAGATCAAGAGTTACAGAGCGGACACGAAATTGCTAACAGACAGACAAACGGACACCGGCGTCATAACAATACGTCACTTCGGACGTATAATAAGTCAACTTACAACGAGGAACAAAATCCCAGTGTATTCGAAATTTCATTTTAAAAGCATGTTACACCAAATAAAACACACTTGCAATATTTAATATGGAAATATAAACCTGTAGCATTAAATCAAACAAGCACTTCTTTTATATTTTAGATAAAAAGGGCGACTGCAATAATATCAAATAAAGCATTTAAGTTTGTTGAAAGTTAGAGCAGTGTATTTTTAATATACATATTTATTAAATAATCATTTTTCGGTAGACTCAGAAAAATAAAAACAAGAGCTGTCACAGGAGACAGCGCGCTCGACTATTTCGATGCTGGATAGTGAAACTGGGTACATCTGAGGAAACTAGAGCTGTCACTGAAGTGTTTAATGACTCCAATTGTGGATGAAGATATTGCACAATAGCCTGAGTCTATGTCAAAAATATCAACTTAAAGTAATAAGAGAGGTAAAGATAAAATGTATCAAAACACTATATAAGTATATCCTAAGCAGAAAAGGGCATAATTCATTAAATATTGGTGCCAGAGTTATGCAGCTTGTGTCATACAGTGCGGGTGATGATGTTGAACAACTATTTTAAGTTTGAATCAAATCCATTCAGTAATAACAGAGACAGAGAAAGTGCATCAAAACTTTAACCTAAAATTCTAAGTAAAAAGGGGGAATAATTAATGAAAAATTGGTGCCAGAGTTATGCACCTTGCGTCATATGGTGTGGGTGATGATGTTGAACAACTATTTTAAGTTTAATTCAAATCCATTCAGTAATAACAGAGACAGAGTGAAAGTGCATCAAAACTTTAACCTAAAATTCTAAGTAAAAAGGGGAAATAATTCATGAAAAATTGGTCCCAGAGTTATGCACCTTGTGTCATATGATAAGGGTAATGATGTTGAACAATTGTTTAAGTTTGAATCAGATCCATTCAGTAATAACAGAGATAGAGTGAAAGTGCATAAAACTTTAACCTAAAATTCTAAGTAAAAAGGGGAATAATTCATGAAACATTGTGCCAGAGTTAAGCATCTTGTGTCATATGATGTGGGTGATGATGCTGAACAACTATTTTAAGTTTGAATCAAATCCATTCAGTAATAACAGAGGTAGAGTGAAAGTGCACCAAACCTTTAACCTGAAATTCTAAGTAAAAAGGGGGAATAATTCATGAAAAAAGTGGTGCCAGAGTTATGCACCTTGTGTCATATGATGTGGGTGATAATGCTGAACAACTATTTTAAGTTTGAATCAAATCCATTCAGTAATAACAGAGGTAGAGTGAAAGTGCACCAAAACTTTAACCTGAAATTCTAAGTAAAAAGGGGGAATAATTCATGAAAAAAGTGGTGCCAGAGTTATGCACCTTGTGTCATATGATGTGGGTGATGATGTTGAACAACTATTTTAAGTTTGAATCAAATCCATTCAGTAATAACAGAGATAGAGTGAAAGTGCACCAAAACTTTAACCTGAAATTCTAAGTAAAAAGGGGGAATAATTCATGAAAAAATGGTGCCAGAGTTATGCACCTTGTGTCATATGATGTGGGTGATGATGTTGAACAACTATTTTAAGTTTGAATCAAATCCATTTAGTATAAACAGAGATAGAGTGAAAGTGCATCAAAACTTTAACCTGAAAATCAAAGTGAAAAGGGGGGATAATTCATGAAATATTGGTGCCAGAGTTATGGCCCTTATGTCAGATGATGTGGATGATGATGAGGAATAAGTATTTCAAGTTTGAATCAAATCCATCAAGTAATTACAGAGATAAGTTGAAAAAAGAGAAAGTGCACCAAAACTTTAACCAAGGTGGGGACGCGGAAAGACGCCGACGCCGACGCCGGGGCGAGTAGGATAGCTCTCCTTATACTTCGTATAGTCGAGCTAACAACTCATGGGCACAGTCCGAGGATTATCACAGTCATAAACGTCTGCTATAACTATTCCTTCGTCAGTATTGTATACTTTCTCCTTCTTAAGCCTAAAAAGAAAACTAAACTATAGACAGTGTAGCGCAATATACTTGGTGTCTTGGTACTGATACTGACACCGGGCTAATGATGACAACTAGACCATTTAATCATTGTAAGCGGTCATTGGTTAAACGGAGACTACGGTCAGTCTTCGATAAGAAATATGAATAAGTTCTAAATGGATCTTCAGCAAATCATTATGACCCTCATGCTTTCAGACGTGTAAGGTGCCTAAAATGACCGCCTTTCCAACATAACTGTTTTCATAACACCATTCCACCTCTCCTAACGTTTTTATACCCTAAAAAATGATACCTAATAACGTTCAAAATGTGTGACGGATGGAAATGGGTAAATTTAAAAATTTGAATTTAAGAAGAACCAGTCCATGAACATATTTGTTTTATGATCATCAGGGAAACCGGAATCTAAATAATTCAGTCAAGTTTTAAAGGACAATTCGTTAAAACAGACAGTATTGATAAAAACATATTTTTTTTCGGGCAAATATTGGCCCAGAAATTACGTGACATCATAATTTCATATAAAAAATGTTTTTCTCTGTGAGAGAATAAAGAATTTACTGGACCTGCCTATTTAAAAGATATTTCAGATTAAAATTACCAAGCCGGTGATTCACAAACAATGCAGTTTTCTTCAGCTGTCACTGTAACGCCATTTACATTCACCACGCCTCGAATCTGAAACAGTACACGCCTTTGAGAATTGTATGACAGATTAACCAACTGCAAATTATACACGTCATGTTATAAAGACTTTAGGCAATTAGGCAAATCAATGATTAATGGATAAAAATTCTACATATACAACAAAATCTAAAAATATCAATGTAGGTCTGCGCACATGCATGACGACTTCTATTTAGTAATATTGACCAGCGCTCTCCATCTATGACTCGAACATAATATACAAAAGAGACGTTGTACGAGACTAGAGCTATGAAAAATATAACATACTGACGGACGACGGACGGAAGAATGGCAACTGCATTAGCTCACATTATTATCAGCAATTCTTAAAGCTTGATAACAATGACTATATGGATATGTCTATAACATTTTATAAATATTGTGTTGCAGAGGTACACTGCTTTCTTTGGTTTCATATTTTCCCATATAATCACTTTATTATCACCTTTTCCGGACTGCAGTTCTTATTTGCTACTCACCTGAGGCAATACAGATGCCAAAGCGAGCGAAAGAAAGCCTCCAAAACACAATCCGACCGCACCAAGACGACTTTTGTCAATGAAATCTTGTTCCATAAACCACTCACACGCTTCCTGAAAGTAATGGAATGTTAAATATATAATTGCTAAAATTAGACGAACTGAATGCTACAAGTATCATTCTTGAACAGAAAGCAAGTTGAAAAAGTAGAACAGATATAGACAATATTTCTGATAAATCAATGGTACTTGACTGCAAACTTATTACTTTAAAAATATCGTAAACTGGAAAGATAATTATGCGTACACTGCTGGTATCGACTTCAATTTAGATTCATATTTGTTAAGACTAGACAAAATGCATCATCAAATGCGACAATGTTAGAATGACCTTTCAGGAGTTGATCTCAACGAGTCATAGATTAAATGTAATTAAATTACTTCGTCGGGTTACCTACAAGCACAATAAGTATTTTAAATCTGCATGTTCACTTAAAGTTAGGTCAGTCGAAGTCCATTATAACAGACGTGACGTTTTCAGAACAATCTTCACCTTTATATAGCTAAAATCGGTACTCATAAGCATTTGTGGAAGTCCCTCTCCGTATAAGTACGATAATGCCATGGTAGCGTATCCATGCGATGCTAGAAGAGCGGCTCGTGTCTCAATTAAACTGACAATACCTCCAAACATGTCAATTAAACCTGGGAAAGGCCCGTCTCCTGAAAGGCAAACGAGTAACATTTCAAACATGAAAATCATCGAGTTATCGTGCATCATGCAAGCGAACTGCATGCCCACTCATGTATGCATCCATTTCCATAAAAAAGTCTTAAATCAGAAATGTGTTTAACAGGTATACTAGTACCTTAGTTGCTCTACAGAACCAAAGTACCTGAAACAGCATTAGCATTCCACATTTAAGCTTGCTGACCACTGCACGACGCGTCATGAATCCTTACAGAAACGTTGCCTATTGCAAGGTCAACATTTCTGCCAAAGTTCAGCAGAAATATTTTATATCTAAGCAAATCACAAAGTGGAAATCGGTAGTCTAGACACAACAGGTATTAGTTAGACTTAGAAAAGTACATACTCTAACATTTTATCCTGAATCCTTTATCGTGTGTTACTTTCATATGACCTCTTTAATTTTAGGGTGGAAGAAACCTCCTTCAATAACTGTCAATATGCTTGAATAGTTCAATAGAATTAAGTCTATATCAAGTTTAACTACAACCTTCTGGTAGAAAAATTGTTCCCTTGAATCTCCCTGTTAGGGGTATTCTCCTCACGCCTGGATGTTTGTATAGTCTCTGTAATCTGGTCAAAACCAAAGGTGGAACAGAAATGTTAGAGCCAGTTTGTGTCCCGGCAAACACCCTTATATCGAAGATCATTGGCGTACACACGTCTTTCTTTACCAGTCGAGCAGATCGTTGGGGTCCGGAGATACATTTTAGACTCCAAAATAAACCCATAGGTTCTATTCCTAAATGTAAAACAAGAGCACCGCCTTGCGGGTGCTGACGCTCATCTGATTTTTTTTGTATAATAGAAATATTGTCCTACCCATGATTTTCTAAGTCTAAAAAGGGCCATCACTCTTGCAAAAAGCAGGATAGAGTTATGTTTCTTGATGCACAGTGTCCACTTATGATGGTGAAAAACTGTTGCAAGTTTTAAAGCAATAGCTTTGGTAGTTTATGAGAAAAGTTGACTTAAACATAATATTCAACCAAGAAAATGATTTTTCTAAGTCCAAAAGGGGCAATAATTATTGCAAAAAGCAGGATGGAGTTATGTTGCTTGCTGTACAGGGTCAGCTATGATGGTGAACAAGAGTTGCAAGTTTTAAAGCAATAGCTTTAATAGTTTAAGAGAAAAAGTTGACCTAAACATAAAACTTAACCAAGAAATCTGATATTTTCTAAGTCCAAAAGGGGCCATAAATCTTGCAAAAAGCAGGATGGAGTTATATTTCTTGCTGTACAGGGTCAGCTTATGATGGTGAACAAGTGTTGCAAGTTTTAAAGGAATAGCTTTGATAGTTTAGGATAAAAGCTGACCTAAACATAAAACTTAACCAAGAAAACTGATTTTGTAAGTCCAAAAGGGGCAATAATTCTTGCAAAAAGCAAGATGGAGTTATGTTTCTTGATGTACAGGGTCTGCTTATGATGGTGAACAAGTATTCCAAGTTTCAAAGCAAAAGCTTTGATAGTTTAGGAGAAAAGTTGACCTAAACATAAAACTTAACCAAGAAATCTGATATTTTCTAAGTACAAAAGGGGCCATAAATCTTGCAAAAAGCAAGATGGAGTTATGTTTCTTGCTATACAGGGTCAGCTTATGATGATGAACAAGTATTCCAAGTTTCAAAGCAATAGCTTTGATAGTTTAGGAGAAAAGCTGACCTAAACATAAAACTTAACCAGGCAACGCCGACGCCGACAACCGCTCAAGTGATGACAATAACTCATCATTTTTTTTTCAAAAAATCAGATGAGCTAAAAATGCTACTAATTAAAGATTTTAGTATAACAGGAAAAGGTAAGACTAAACTATTTTCACCGGCACACTAAAACAAGAAGACTAAATGATAACTGGAGTTTAAAAGTGACAACACTATGCGTAAAATGATTGTGTCCATACCTACAAAGCTACCACCAATGGACTCGTCAGTAAAGTTGTCTACATTTCCATTTGTATCGGCTTGATAAACACAACGGGATTCGAACTTCATTCCGTTTTCTGTTACATCTGCAATAAGTGTCACGATTTGCTTGGCATCAAGTCCGCATAGTAGAATTCTAACTTTTTCATCAATCATACCGACAGAAGGTGCAACTGTCATGCTGAATCCATTATCACCCTTACCAAAACAAGTCTTTCTATGAAGATTTATATGTCTTTTCAGAACTAACAAACGAAGTGAAGATGGTAACATGCTTTCTCATTTATCTGAAAAGTAAAGATAGTTTCTTGAATAGTTTTTTATCACAATCGAGACTTATAATAGTGTTTTACATTTAAATAGCTTCACCATGCTACATCTAATAACAGGAAATAACCAGAAACACTAAGTGGGAGAAACAAAAATTACTGGTCGAAAATGATTCAACAAAGGTCGTAAGTAAGACGTACAAATCGATTCGGTAAAATTTGGTTATATAAGACAAATACTTTGAAAAAGATTTAAACATACATTTAACGTATGTGAAAAGGCATAACTTTAGAAAAAAGGATAAAAACGTATACTTGACGTATTCGAAAGGGCATTAGTTAGTACATACAACATATACGCAATTATTTGTCTTATATTTTACATTTACTTATATATTTGAAGTATACGAAAAGGCACTTTTTATTTTATGTGATTAAACCAATAAACATCTACAATTCCAACAGAAAATGCTGACCTATATCCATGAAAATTATACTGCCTGTGTAAATAATATAAAGTTTATTTAAAACACAAAACTATCTACTTATCATAACACAGTGACTTAGTGGCTGATAAACAAAATGTGTTGACCTTTTAACTAAAAGTAGTTCGATTCAAATTTAGATCAAAAAATGATCGACATTTTTTCTTAAAAACATATTTGCAATGTAGACATGTCTTAATTAGTCGGATAACCAATAAGTACAAACAAATAGCCTGGGGATTATATACAAGTATTTCAGCTGTAAATTTTATATTGGTATGTTAATAAATTTATAACAAAAATAGAATAATTAATTAAGTACCTTCAGTGCAGTATCCCTTTGATAAACATTTTATACAATCTTATTTATCTACCACCTGTCCTAAATATTGAACTGTGTCACAAATATTTATAAGTTTTACAAATTTAATAGCGATATGAGATGGTGTCTTACCTTTAGGATGCTTTAAACATTCAATGCCTTCAGAAAGAGTCAATGTCAAGTAAAACCAGGAAGCAAATTGCTCATGTTTGTCCATGTTGTAGCGCTCCGGTGAGCTCCACGAGATGACCGCGTTACAATGATGAGACAGACGGATGGACAAATCACAATCACAATAATTCAGCAACAAGGCTGGACTTACTTGACTCCACTACTCCGGTAACTATGTCACCAGTCAGACGGACGGACATAAATGTATGAACACAATACTTAACCAAGGATGGACTTCGATAAAATAAAGCGGGGGTGGGGGGAGGGGAGTATCTTTAAATAAACTTTAACAAAAGACTAAGATCCATTTCAATTTAAAACAAAATTTATGTTAATAAATTCCCTTAACAAAGTATCTCTCAGGATAATAAATAACGAATGAGCATATATCAATAAATTAATGGAACAAATGCATAAAATATGGATTTGAAGTTATTAAAACATTGTGAAAAATTAATATAAAGAGTCTACAAGGTTTAAATACTAATTTTGATCACAGCAAAACTTCACCTCTCGAAAGTGTCCAAAAATGCACTTAAACTAACAAATGCCTATCCTAATCCAAGTTTACTTAAAAATAATGAAAAAATCTATGTTTACTCTAAAGCCAAAGAGGTCGAAGTCTTCGAATATACTCTCCCAAAATCCGGCAATCGCACAAGAAAAAGTGAGGGAAAACCAATCCGCCGGATCCCTGCAAGCTGCGGGAATCCGTCACAAATCATATGACGGATAAAAACATTCATGTCCTCACTTTAAACAACAATTAAACTATATAGTTCTATCTAAATGACAAAAAATTACTACGAATCAACAGAATGAAGATTAAATTACATGATCCTTACATTGCTTTTTCCGATCCTTGTACAACTATTGTAGAAGACTGGTCTGAAGTTGAAAAATTGCTAGAATTCTGACATAAAACAAGTATGACCTTTATGACGTCACTTCCCACAATGCAAAGCGGCAATGGCAGGCAGTATTAAAACAACAACATGTGTAGTAAAAACAAACAGGATTTACATCAATAAAAACTTAAAAAGAGTTGACATGCACAAGTATTGATTTAAATCAGTACCAAACATGGAAATAAAGGTGACTGCCACATTAACTGTGAAATATCATTTACAATCGATAAAATCCTCTTCATTAGAAAGCACCGGTCATGTATCGTACATGTACATATTCTAAATGACACTGACATCTAATGTAAACACAAATGGTAAAATCATGGTCAATCCATTTCTAGGGCACTACAATATATGTTCTTTTTGTCTTTTCCGAGCCGTACAAGGAATATAAATACAACAAATGTATTCAGACTAAAATCGCGATTCTATCGTGAAATCACGTGTTATGAAGTCCAGGTAATTTTTTTACCTGTGTTTACAACAAATTGTTAAAAAGTATTGATATTTTTCCACAAATGATGCTTGTTATCAACTTTAATCTGTACAAAAAAGCGAATGATTGATATGTTTTATTTGTACTGCATTGTAACTGAGAGAATTATTCTTGATTTTTGAGGAAAATTAGACTCGCATGCGACCAGTCTTGTTATCTTAACTGTTTGTGCAAAGTTATATGAATAAAACACTCGAAATTGACAAGAAAGTTTTAGGACGTCCAAGTAACAATTGTGAACTCTAGTGTTAAATTAGCTTTTCTATGACTTGACTTTTTACCATTTTACCACATATGACCAAGTTCTGAACCCGACGTCGATGATATACCGACAAACGTTCTGAATTAAGTTCCATATAGGTAAAATAGAAATAAGAAATGGTTATCATGTATTTTTATATTTTGCGTCTCTAAGCCTGTGCAGTTTATATATGTTATGACAATGATAACAAAAACTGAAACAGCCGCTCTTAAACAAAAAAAAAACAACATCACAAAATTGGACACACAAAGGTCCAATACTAAAACAAATGGAACTGTACAAAAGACTAGGAATACTGATAAACAATATACAATAAAAGTTGATTGTCCAGTGGTCAAAACTGATATGCATTCATGCGTTTATTAATATGAGACGAAAATGTATGTCAAAATTAGTTTTAAAATTAGAATTATGACGTACGATAAATGTCTACTGAAATGCAAAATCGATGGAATTAAATCATTGATGACATACCTGACGTGACTTGTTGACATACTAGGTGGCAAAATTAATTTGGGTAAGATTAGTTCATTAATATAGTAAAAACGCTACAATTTTTACAGCAAATTAAATGCACTTCATACATACATTCATTAGATACTTCTAATAAATTATAGAGGAAGAACTCTTTGAGACTTGTTTTTCGTTCTAATCCTACCAATCAACAGTATTTGTAAATATAACTAGAGCTGCCACAGGAGCGACGAATTATAACCCAACAATACGGCCTTGTCACAGAAGTAAGCCAATGTCAAAGTCTAACCTCAAAATCGATAGGGGCATCTGCAGGTCATGATCAACCTCCCTATTAAGTTTTGCGATCTTAGGCCCAAGCGTTCTCACGTTATCGTCCGGAAACGGTTTAACTTTTCCAGGTCACTGTGACATTGACCTTTGACCTATTGACCTCAAAATCAATAGAGGTTATTTGCTGGTCATGATCAACCTCCCTATCAACTTTTATGATCCTAGGCCCAAGCGTTCTTAAGTTATCATCCGGAGACCGTTTCATTGTTCCGGATCACTGTGACATTGACCCTTGACCTACTGACCTCAAAGTCGAACCTGACCTGTATTTTATGATGTTACACCCGTGTACCAAACTTTATGATCCTAGGCCAAAAAAAACCCAGACAAATATCAAACAGGGAATGCCACGTACCAAAATCGCAGCCTCCCCAAAACGAAACCTACAACACACAGACGTGCACACCACAAACACACACACACATACATGTGCACACACACAAAGCCAACATACGAGGACAAAACGAACAAACAAAGGAACACAGTGGGGCACCGCCTTGGAACGGTCAGTGGCAAAAACACCACTGGGGAGCTTAAACCGGTTTATGGTGCGCACCCAACCTCACTCTGTAAATAAAAGTAATCCCCTCCAGGTGAATCTCTAACACACGTAATGAAAACAAAAAGGCATGGCATGTAAAACACAAAAATGCTCGTGTATAAATATATAAAAAGCAAACCTTTAGAACCAAAAACGTATGTACTCAATGCCTTTTCAGAAGACAGAGCAACAAGAGAAACACCCTTAAGGGCCCGACGAAACAAAGCATTCTCAAGTTATCATCCGGAAATCGTTTAACTGTTCCGCGTCATTGTGACCTTGACCTCTGACCTACTAACCTCAAAGTTGAACTTGACCTATGTTTTATGATGTTACACCTGTGTACCAAATTTATGATCCTTTGGCACAAGCGTTCTCAAGTTAATATAGTAATTTTGTCACTTCTATATTCTAACATTTCGAGCTGGAAGACGAGGGTTTTCGTGCCTTAGTTTCAGGGAAAAGTTCCATTCTGTTCTGCGAAAAGCACTTGGCAAGATGTAGTCTTAGTGACTCGGGGTCCAAGTTGAGAGAGGAGACATCAACTCCATTCAATATGGCAGTTGCAAATGCTATTGCATACAATCCACAGTCATTTGCGTTTGTCTGTTTCTGTGTCTTGGGCATTATTATATTCACATTTTCTAAATTTGTCAGACGACGTATAACATTAAACGTGTCCTCACTAATGGCGCTGTAAAAGCTGTCATAAACGGCAACTGTTCCAGTTTTTAGTCCAATTGAAGAAATAACAACCCAGTGGTTTTTATCTGCGTTATAGATTTGAATAAATGCTTGGGAATGTGCGTGAAACTGTTTTATTTCAAACAGAAGTACATTGCAAAGACCATTGACACCGGGAAACTGACTTTTAAGAAGAGTCTGGGCAGCATTCATTTCAATGTCAGAAAGCCAGGTCAATTCAACCTTATTGTCAGAGTTTTCTTCTTCTTGTACTTCTTTCTCCAATGTACTTTCCAGGCTTATATTCTGTCCTATAAAATACAGTTTTTAAATTCCATTTAACCAACACTTGTTGCTATTGACAATGAACCCTTTTCATTTATTCATGTAACTGTGGTTTCTTATAAGCTGTGATGAATATAGTGTATCTAAGTATCGTTGATTTATGCATTTTCAGAAAGAATGACATGACAACATGAGTTTCTTTTTTTTCTATATGAATACCTATCATTTTCGTAAAAATAAAGAATTATTGTTTTATTAGTTATAGAACCTAAAAATCTGTGAAAATATAATTCAGATTCATTACCTTTGTCCTTCTCTTCAACTGATGTTTTAGCTCCTACAGGGTTTTCCTCTGTTTTCCATTTAGCAGCAGCCTTGGCACCTTCTACAGACTTTGACACTTTTAGTTTAGCAGTTTGAGTAGTTGGCTTGGCTTTTGGCGGTGTTGTTGCAGATGCAGCCTGGGGTGGATTTTCTGCTTCCTCGATCTCTAATACCTTCTCCAGGAGAACCTGAGCAGTAATTTTTGTATCACCTGAATAATTATACAGTAGTCATTGTCTCTGTCATACTCAAGCACTGCACTACAATTTAATTATTGACTGTGTAACATTCACTTTGTCTGTAATCAAGATGGTTTTCTTCCAGAGTATTTGTTAGAAAAGGTATCTGTCAGAGAAATATACTTTGAAATCAACAGCCTTTCAAGGGTGAGGATTATGTCACAGCATACAAATTCATTAGCTTATTAAAATCTAGAAATGTCAGTTTGTGATAACAAAGATGTTTGTGATAAATATGTGTAGGAAAGACAACAACCATTCCTGAAAATAAAACTTTTGACTTTAAAATTTGTTCAATTTTGTGATAGCACTGTTTGTCACTTAATATAAGAATAATACTTCCCCTCTTTCACAGAAGTAAATACCGACCATGTTACAACTGATACATGGATTTCATTGATTACTGAAGTAGATGGTGGAAGTTGCAAAACGCAGGAAGGTCTTGGGGACCTCCAATTTTGAATTTTTATTTTTCCGGCCAGAAAAGTAGCAAGGGTTTCAGACCACTATAGTTGGGCTGGATTTTGGACAAAATTCCTGACCCCTTCTCTTTATGAAATCCTTGCTGATATTTATAAAGGCAGCCACATAATAACCTGCTAAACACTTTTGTTTGAGTTGCACCTATCTCTGTATATCTGACAGTAGTTTTATCTTGGAAATGGAACTGTATTTGGGGCTTTAAAATGCAAACTCTTGACTAGAATAGTGACCATAGGTAACAAGTGTCCCCTTAAAATATTACTTAGCTCATAAGACTGAGGTTCAAAATAAATACATAGTCTAAACTCTACAAATTTTACCACTGTCAAAATGTCCATACATATATCAATACTCCTTGGGATATACCTTCTTAAAGTTTTAATCAATTCTGCTAAGAAAAAATAAGGCGGTCACCACAAAACTCAGAAAAATAGGAAATACAAAATGAAGTCATTTATATGTTTACTGGTACGTAATAACATAGCATTGTTTCCTGTTGCCAATATAATGGAATAAATAAAATGCATTTTGTTTCAGAAACATGTATATCCAGACAATATGACATTGTATCACTTATAAGTTCTCTTTTTAAATTTCCTCAGACTTTTTATGAAATGTGTATTAAGTTATATCATTTCCAATTGCCATCTTCACTCAAATTCCATTAAGCATTTAAATATATATATATAAATGTATGAACAATTAAATGGCATTCATATGAATTTGAATCCATACTTCAAGGCAACTGGACTGAATTTTATCATCTTGTTATGCAGCAGACATTTGAAGGAAAATCCTTGTTGCACCTAAGGGGCTCTGCCCTCTGACATCACTTGTAAAGCATTTGAGGATAAATAAAATGATTGTGGAATTGTATTAAAGAAATGATTATTTAATCCTAATAGCTCAACAAAACTGTTTTTTTATGATAAAATGTTTTACTGATAAAGGCTAAATCTGAGGGTTGAATTCCTTCATGTGGTTACAGCAAATACGTTACTTGAAAGAATTTCTTTCTTTCCTTCGGGTGCCCAGCTCATTACCAGAGCCACATTTTGCATAATGTATTTCAGTAGATTTGGAGGACATGATAATAAGTAATTTGTAGGAAATGTACTAGTATTATGTACATACAGACAGACTGACGCTACATTATCCCAATCTCTTACTGGAAAAGGAAAACTAGATGTGTGTCCATAGGACACTGATGCCCCAAATTTCCCGTCACTGTACATGGTTTCATTTTTAGTGACATATGCAACATTTAAGCAATTTATAAGTATTTTAAGTAAATCAAGGGACATAACCCTGGTCTGGCTGAATGAAATTCCAACAGAACACCAGGTGCACAACTTCAAATCCTATAAAAACAATTCTCAAATATTTTATGACACTAAGTCAAATACATTTTGAGATACATGGAACACAAACTTTTATGCCCTTAATATGAATTCTGAAATAAGTCAAAGGCCATAACTCTGGTTTTGCAGAGTGAAATTCAAAACAAAACTCAGGTGAACAAATTCACATGCTGAATGATATTCCTAGAAGGTTTCATGTCTCCATGTGTATTGTCCACTAAGTCAAGGACAATCACTGTAGTCTTGCTGAGTGACATTCCAAAAGAACACCAGGTGCACAGCATCACATGCTATATATCAATTCTCTTAATGTTTTATGACTATTAATCAAATGAGATATATGTCAAATGAGACATATGTTATACAAAATGGTATGCCCTTTATGCATATTTTTGACCAAATAAAGAGCTGTAACTCCCAAACAAAATCCCGGGGGCACAGAAGTTTCAGCGCACAGGCCGAGTTAATGATGAGTCCAGGCAGCCTCGCAGAAGGGTGACCATGCCTGCGTAGGATGCGCGGATCGTTACAGATCATCTCAGCGACAGCGACATGCTAAGCGAGTGCGGCCAATAGAACGCATGCAAGACCCGTAAGTCGACAAACAGTCGCCAGGCGGCTCCGCGAACAGGGAATAAAAGCTAGGCCGCCATTCAGGGGATTTTTTCTGACACCGCGTCACCGACAACAGCGGGAGCGACGGGCCCGTCGGCACCAGCGTAAGACACGGGCTGAGCGGCCAAATGTCCTGTTCACGGGCGAGAGTTGGTTTAACTTGTACGACAACGACGGAAGGATGCGAGTGTACAGACGTTGAGGTGAAAGATTGAACGACGCGTGTGTGTTTCAACGAGACCAGTATGGCGGTGGTTCCGTGATAGTATGGTTGGAGTGTCGTTACACACCAAGACTGACTTGATAGTTGTTCGCGGGAACCTTAATGCAGCTAGGTACCAACAGGACATTTTGGTCTCTGTCGCAATTACGCAACTACGAACCGGTGGACGTGGCATGCAATTGTATTGCTCGTACGACACAGATATCGCTGCAACAACAGAACGTGCGGCAGCTGCCTTTGTCGCCTAGGCCAACGGATTTCAATGCACCTGTGGGACGATCTGAACAGGCGAGCACGGAGTCGACCCGCACACCCTCGCAATCTACGTGAAATGGAGCATGCCCTTGTGCAGAAATGGAAGAATATTCCCCAATGGGTTATCCGGAACTACGAGTTGTTGATGAGGCAGAGGTGTGTGCATGTTGCGAGAGCCACGGGAGGACACATGAAGTATTAATTACTGGAACGTACAAACTGTTCTTTGATTCAGTGACTTTTCACATTGTTAAAATTTTGCGTTATGCCATTTTGAGAATTCTGATTTTACAGTAATATTTTTATCAGTTAAGTTTTATACCTATATGTTTATCAATTGGGATTAAATTACGCGGAAGTAAGTCTAATGTGTTAAATTATTTATATTCAAAATCTGAATGAAACGAATCAAACTACATGGCATTAAATCTGAATGAAACGAATCAAACTACACGGCATTAAATGTGCGGGTTAGAAATGGACCTAAGTGTATTCCTATAAATTTCCATTATCAGAGGTAAAATACTTCTTGAGACGTACGAAACAAACTTTTAAGCCCTTTTTGTGCATGTTTATTTTTTACTTAGTCAAGGGCTATATCTCATGTCTGACTTTATAAATTCCCAATTAAAACACCATGTTCACAACTACCCGTGCTGAATGATAATTATATATATCTGGGTCAAATGATTTTTGAGATAAGCGCAACACAATTTCGGAAGGATATTCTGAAGGATGGACAGATGGACAAGACGTAGTTCCCCATACCTGCATTTTTGGGGGCACAATAAATATCAGGGCAACTGAGATTTAAGCAAACGTCATGCACACAGGATTTTCAAAAACATGCAAAAACAGAACACACAAGAAGAGATATAGATTTGCAAAACCAAGAGGTTACAAACAGAATCAAAACACTCTCAAACATAAAATCCTTTACTGTGTCAGAATAATTTGTATATCCGATATATTGATAACGTAACACATAAGCACATTAGCACATATAGTGCTTGACTCCCTTTTCATGTTGTCGTTGCTATAATTATTGTTGAACTGCTGTAAATAATAGGATTTGGGTCATTTGTGGCTGATTTGGGTTCATTATGTGGATAGCTGGATCCCAGCATCACACATTATGTCATATACAGAAGTTAAAGGGAACCAGATATTTGATAGAGCAAGTACTCGTTGTTATGTTTACATTTGGACCAATCAGAAACAAGTTCTAAAAATAGCGCGTCTGCTGAGATATAAATAGGTAGATAGATGACAGAGAGGGCATTTGTGTCTGAAAGGGCGGATGGACCGTAATTTAACAGAGAGGGCATTCGGTATCCAGCGGTTGAAGAAGACACATCGAGGATTCAACTAATAATTTATCCCAGTACCTTGATAAGGAGACTATTGCAGTTACCCTGTCAGGGCGGATAAATTATTAAAAGAAGACTTTGGAAGTTCATAGACTAAAGAAGAGTAGCAGAATTTCGATAAGGTTTCGGGCTATAGGGCCAGCGCATAGGAGTTTTACCTTGAAGGTAATTGAATGCTATAGACGATAGCAAATATAGGCTTGTGTAAACCACCAGAGCACAAAAGCCCAGTAATGAGATAAGAAACTAGAGAAAACAAGCCAATTCGATGAATTGGTATCCCCCGCGGAATGGGTTTGTGGTGAGGAATGGCAAAGAAATATATCCGGCAAAAAGTTAAGGATGTTAACATATACATTAGAACTTAAAAGAACAGATGTCCTTAAGAGAGCACAATGAAGTAAGAAATCTGGAACATGGTTGGTGACGGGGGGTTGGAGTAACAACTTCACATGTTGATAAATATTCATATTAAAAAACAAGAGGGCCAAGATGGCCCTATGTCGCTCACCCGAGAAACACATCATAATACACCATAACAGTGTAAACATAGACCTAGGAAAAAAATATTCTGACTAAGTATCATTAAAATTGGAGCAAACACAAGTATTTTTTTTTTATTTAACCTAGTGACCTATATTCTAACTTGACCTAGATTTTATCAAGGCAATCATTCTGACCAAATTTCATGAAGATCAATTGAAAAATACAGCCTCTATCACATACACAAGGTTTTCCTTTGATTTGACCTAGTGACCTAGTTTTTGACCCCAGATGACCCATATTCAACCTTGACCTAGATTTCATCAAGGCAATCATTCTGACCAAATTTCATGAAGATCAATTGAAAAATACAGCCTCTATTGCATACACAAGGTTTTTCTTTGATTTAACCTAGTGACCTAGTTTTTGATCACAGATGACCAATAACCAAATTCAACCTAGATTTTATCAAGGCAATAATTCTGACCAAATTTCAAAAAGATCAATTGAAAAATACAGCCTCTATCGCATACACAAGGTTTTTCTTTGATTTGACCTAGTGACCTAATTTTTCACCCAAGATGACCCATATTCAAATTTGACCAAGATTTTATCAAGGCAATCATTCTGACTGAATTTCATGAAGATCAATTGAAAAATATAGCCTCTATCGCATACACAAGGTTTTTCTTTGACTTGACCTAGTGACCTAGTTTTTGACCCCAGATAACCCGTTTTCGAACTCGGCTTAGATTTCATCAAGGTTATCATTCTGACCAAAATTCATGAAGATTAATTGAAAAATACAGCCTCTATCGTATACACAAGGTTTTTCTTTGATTTGACCTAGTGACCTAGTTTTTGACCCCAGATGACCCATTTTCGAATTCTGCCTAAATGTCATCAAGGTAATCATTCTGACCAAAATTCATGAAGATCAATTGAAAAATACAGCCTCTATCGCATACACAAGGTTTTTCTTTGATTTGACCTAGTGACCTAGTTTTTGACCCCAGATGACCCATTTTCGAACTCGGCCTAGATTTCATCAAGGTAATCATTCTGACCAGATTTCATGAAGATCAGTTGAAAAATACAGCCTCTATCGCATACACAAGCTAAATGTTGACGGACAGACAGACGACAGACAGACGCCAGACATCGAGTGATCAGAAAAACTCACCTGAGCATTGCTCAGGTGAGCTAAAAAAAAGAATGAAAAAAAAAACTGGGAGGAAGGGTGTGACCTGGTGAGGGTACAAAACTTCACATGTTGATAATAAATATTGATGGAAAATAAAAACAAGAGGGTCATGATGACCCTGGATCGCTCACCTGAATAATATGAGCTACATGTTTCAAAGATCAAACTGATGATAAAATATTAAGAAAGTCAGTAGATCTAGGTCACAATCATGGTCAATGAAATCCAGTTTTACGATTGGTGTGCAAAACTGTGTATGTCATCAAAATTTCAAGGCTGTATCTTAAAAAACAAGAAAGTAGGTCAGTAGGTCAAGGTCACAGTCAAGTGACATCATATTACTTGGGTCATCAGGTAATTATAATTAAACAGTCTTGGAAATAGGATCAAATGATTTTTAAGTATTTTTTCCTATATAACTCACATAATAACTAAGTGACCCCAGGGCAGGGCCTCTTTTAACCCAAGGGGCATAATTTGAATAAATTTGGTAGAGGACTACTAGACAATGCATCATACCAAATATCAAAAGCATAGGTCATATGGTTTCAGACAAGAAGGTTTTTAAAGTTTTTTCCTATATAAGTCTATATAAAATTTGGGACCCACAGGGCAGGATCTCTTTTCAAACCAGGGGTACAATTTTGACAATTTTGGTTAAGGACCATAAGACAATGCTACAGACCAAATATCAAAGGTCTAAGTGTTGTGGTTTCAGATAAGAAGATTTTTAAACTTTTTTTCCTATATAAGTCTATGTAAAACTTGGGACCCCCGGGGTGGGGCCATATTTGACCCTAGAGGGATAATTTGAACAATCTTGGTAGAGGACCACTAGATGGTGCTACATACCAAATATCAAAGCCCTAGGCCGTGTGGTTTTGTACAAGAAGATTTTCAAAGTTTTCCCTATATAAGTCTATATAAACCATGTGACCCCCGGTGCGGGGCCATATTTGACCCTAAGGATATAATTTGAACAATTTTGGTAGAGGACCACTAGATGATGCTACACACCAGATATCAAAGCCCTAGGCCCTGTGGTTTTGGACAAGATTTTTAAAGTTTTTCCTTTCGGTTGCCATGGCAACCAGAGTTCTGCATGGAATTCAATTCTTTGAATAATTCTGAAAGGGGGCCACCCAAGGATCATTCCTGTGAAGTTTGGTGTAATTCTGCCCAGTGGTTTTCAACAAGAAGATTTTTTTAGAAAATATTGACGGACGCACGACGCTCGGCGGACATTGAGCAATCACAATAGCTCACCATGAGCCTTTGGCTCAGGTGAGCTAAAAATGAAAACAAATGTGCTATAATAATAATCCCATATTGTATCTGATGATAATATAATAAGCTACCTTGTGTAAACCACCAGAGCACAGAAGCCCAATAATGAGATAAGAAACTAGAGAAAACAAGGAATGCAGAATGGGTTTGTGGTGAGGAATGGCAAAGAAATATATCCGGCAACAAGAGTGCCAGAATGTCACAATATACTCCCGTCGCAGTAAATTTCTTTACACTAGCGCTTGTATTTGCAAATGGAATTTTAATTTTGTGGTTGTTTACAATGTTTTTTTTTTTAGTAATTATTGTAATTCTTTTGTTTTTCTAAGTCCACAAAGAAACTCCTTACCAGGTAGACATACCTTAAAATACATCTAAAATTTGAAAGTAACATCTATGATGTACCACAGAAAAGTGGTCTTGGTTTTTCCCTACGGTCAATTATAAAAAAGTTACAATGTAAGTTATTTATAGTAACAACTAAGGGAAGTTAATCTAAAAAAAAAAAAAAAAATAAAAAAAAAATGTGTAAGTCCACACAAAAATCCTTACCAGGTAGAGATAGGTCAAAATACACCTCAAAATTGGATGTAACATGCATGTTGTACTACAGAAAAGTGGTCTCGATTTTTCCCTACAACTAGTAATGAAAAAGTTACAATATAAGCTATATATAGTAACAACAAAGGGAAGTAATTCTAAAGGGACTGCGCATGACACTCCGTTTCATGATGGTGTATAACTGAGCCAAGTTACATCAAAATCCCTCCATGCATGAAGAAGAAATGCTCCGGACAAAGTCATTCTTGTATCTGTCTTTTGGCCTCTAAGTGTGACTTTGACCTTAGACCTAGGGACCTGGTTCTTGCGCATGACACTCCGTCTCGTGGTGGTGAACATTTATGCCTAGTTATATCAAAATCCCTCCATGCATGAAGAAGATATGCTCCGGACAAAGTTTTATTTCTTGTATCCTTTGACCTCTAGGTGTGACCTTGACCTTAGACCTAGGGACCTGGTTCTTGCGCAAGACACTCCGTCTCATGATGGTGAACAATTGTGCCAAGTTACATCAAAATCCCTCCATGCATGAAGAAGATATGCTCCGGACAGTCATTCTTGAATTTGACTTTTGACCTCTAAGTGTGACCTTGACCTTAGACCTAGGGACCTGGTTCTTGCGCAAGACACTCCATCTTATGATGGTGAACAATTGTGCCAAGTTTCATCAAAATCCCTCCATGCATGAAGAAGATATGCTCCGGACAAAGTCTGTGGACGCCTCCCGCCCGCCAGGGGTGTTCCCATAATACATCCCGTTTTTTCAAACGGGCGTATAAAAAGTTAAGGATGTTAACATATACATTAGAACTTAAAAGAACAGATGTCCTTAAGAGAGCAAAATGAAGTAAGAAATCTGGAACGTGGGTGGTGACAGGGGTGGAGTTACAACTTCACATGTTGATAAACGGAAGGTTTGAAAAATAAAATTAAAAAAGGGGTGTGACCGAGTGAGGGTACAAAACTTCACATGCTGATAATAAATATTGATGGAAAATAAAAAATGAAAAAAAAAAAACATTGTTGGGGGTGCATGATCGGGGTGGTGGGGCTGACTGGGTGGAGGAGCGAGGTGGGGGAAAGGTACAACTGAATGTTGATAAATATTCATTGAAAGTTGAAGTTCCCGTCAGACAATGTCTTTGAATCAACAACATACGAGTCCTATAGCATAGATGTTCGGCCTCTGTCCTCTCAACTCTATGATTGCCCTGACTCCTGGATGCTCAGCGCCTATATGCTATCATATGTAGCTTCAACTACCATATAGGTATCCCCGATGCCTTGGCTGTACTTCGCCAATAATGCTGAACCGTCTATAAGCTGAAACTCTCCTATTATCTCAGTAGATTAACAAACTCTGGGTCTCTGTCTCCGCTTCCCGATGCTCAGCCTATTTCTGCTATAGTCTATAGCATTCAACTACCCTTAAGGTAAAACTCCTATGCGCTGGCCCTATCGCTCGAAACCTTGTTGAAATTCTGCAACTCTTCTTTAGTCGATGAACTTCAAACGTCTTCTTTTTAATAATTTATCCGCCCTGATAGGGTAACTGCAATAGTCTCCATATCAAGGTACTGGGATAAATTATTAGTTGAATCCTTGATATGTCTTCTTCCACCGCTGGATACCGAATGCCTTCTCTGTCATCCATCTACCTATTTATACTCCAGCAGACGTGCTATTTTTAGAACTTGTTTCTGATTGGTCCAAATTTAAACATAACGTTTTACAACGAGTACTTGCTCTATCAAATATCTGGTTCACTTTAACTTTTGTATATGACATAATGTGTGATGCTGGGATCCAGCTATTCACATAATGAACCCAAATAAGCCACAAATGACCCTAATTCTATTATTTACAGCAATTTGACAATAATAATAGCAACGATTACATGAAAAGGGAGTCAAGCACTATCTGTGCTTATGTGTCACGTTATCAATATATCAAATATACAAATTATTCTGACAGACGGACGCACGCACAGACGACGGACGAAGGGTGATCACAAAAGCTCATCTTGTCACTATGTGACAGGTGAGCTAAAAAAATGGGAAAAATTGTGTTTTAAATAATTAAAGGGCAATCACTCTAAAGTTACTAAAGAGATCCTGGCGAAATTGTGTGTGCACTACCACATTATGGTGATCTAAATTCAGTTTAAGTTTCATAGTTCAAATATGTCACAAGTTATGAAGCAGAAATTGCCATATTTATAGTACCCTATATAGTTAACACTAGGAACTACTAAGGGCCATAACTCTGGTGTTACTTTGGCAATCTGGGCCGCATTTCCCTATAGTTGTGAACATGTATATGAAGTTTTATTTATATATTCTAAACCACTTCCTATATATAGATATGGCTCCGGACGGACGGACGGAAAGACGGACGGACAACGCCAAAACTATATTCCTCCGCCTTTGGCGGGGGGAGGATAAATGATGATGTTTAAAAAATCTAGCGTCAAGAAATCAACTGTATACACTGAGCAAAATTTCTAACCACATGAGATTTTTTTTATAATTTCAAAATGTAAAAAGAACATTCAGCATAATCAGTATCACACATTTTACTAAATAACATTCATTGCTAGAAAATAAAACGTTCTAGAAAATAATTGTGAAGTTAAGTCATATCAGTCTGGTGAACAACACAGCCTTCCTAAAGTAAAATTAACAATAAAATGACTGATATGGTATTTAAAATAATTTTCAATTCTTCCTTTGAAAGCTGGTATTATGAAGTTTGCTATTAACATTTTAAAAATCCAAGTTCTGGTTACAAATTCTGCCGAGTGTAATAACTTACAGACGTATCTTACCATTTTGCCTAAGTATTTGCTCAATAGCCTTCTTGATGATCCTAGGCTGGTACCCCATTTCCAACACACTTTGTGCGGCATCAGAGAGCAGTATTCTTTCTATTTCCTGTGCTGGTAACTGGTTCCCTGCTTTCGTTACAAAGAACAAAGAACAGAAATAGAAGACATCCACCCCTATATACGTAATACCTGTACTTTGGTTTTACAAAGCACCAACACAGTATAAGTTATATAGCACTAAAGAGGGCTATAATATTTGCTGTCACATCTCATCACATTGAAATAAGAATATGAAATATGGAATCATAACTTTTATATCTGCCGGACTAACAGAGGTACATCAAAACCTTAGAGTCACCTGTGGTGCAAGGGTAAGACAGTGGTTCCAATTCTTATCATATACACATTATCCCAGAACCATATGTATTTTTTTCTTCCATGTACATATATATAATTATATCACTTTGATTTGCTTGTACAAAGTAATATTACATTTCACATATGCTTCGATAAAAAAACACCAACAAACTCGTCCATTTATCATACTCATTTTCATTATTTCTCAAGTGAAACTAATTTGAAACTAGATGCCCACGGGCAACATGTCAAGCCCGCCCTTTGACCCCTAACTGTTACCTTGACCTAGATAGAGTCTGTCTCATTGAGTTAAACAATTATGCCAAATATAAACAAGATTCCTCAATGCATGTCAAAGTTATGGGCCGGACAAGATCTGACATGACCTTTGACCTCCAACTGTGATCTTGACTTTTGAGATAGGAACCTGGGGTTTGAGCATGACACTCCGTCTCACTGAGGTTAACATTCTAGCCAAATATAAACAAGATTTCTCAATGCATGTCAAAGTTATGGGCCACACAAGAGCTGACATGACCTTTGACCTCCAACAGTGACCTTGACCTTTGAGAAAGGAACCTGGGGTTTGCGCATGACACTGAATGAGACGGATTATCATGTGCAAACCCCAGGTTCCAATCTCAAAGGTCAAGGTCACAGTTAGGGGTCAAAGGTAATTTTAGAGCTTGTCCAGGCCATAACTTTGGTAAGTATGGAGCAATCTTTTTTTCCTTGGCGTAAATGTTCACCTCTATGAGATGGAGTGTCGTGCGCAAACCTTGTGTCCCTATCTCAAAGGTCAAGGTCACATTTGGGGTCAAAGGTAATTTTAGAGCTTGTCTGAGCTGTAACTTTGCCATGCATAAAGCAATCTATTTTTTATTTTGGCATAAATGTTTGCCTCAATGAGACAGAGTGTCACGTGCAACTCCCAGACCCCTACCTCAAAAGTCAAGGTCATACTTAGAGGTCAAAGGTCAAAACGTGGTGCAGTTGTCCTTATCCGGGCCACTGGCGCCAGACAGGAAAGAAAATGCCTCTGTACATATTATACCATATCCTTAGGTATTCTATAAGAACCATGGTCATGAAGGGGAAAATATACTAACTCGTTTCAATCGTACATTTCTCAACTTAAACGCGCAGTTCGGTGAATGGGTACCTAGTATATTGTAATATTGTAATAATATATCTTCCATCGTGCATCAGTCACATTGTCTCAATGTTCCATACTGCTGAGATAACAACATATTTCATGCTTTCATCAACATTACAGAAAAAACTTGCGTGACCTTCCCTAATGAACATCCAGTCTAGAGGTCACGGCAGTGTGCACATGTTTGGTGAAATGTAAACAAACAAAAACAGAATTTTAAAAAAATCACAATTTTACACTAAAACTTGAAATGATGAATGAAATTCGTCTTGTATATGATCTTTAATTTGAAATCGTACATTGGTCTGCATCTGTTCTGTTTATTTTATTCATTTTGCACATTTATGCTGCATTTTCACATTTTTGAGCGAACACGTGTAGTAAAATGATGACTGACACATATTTTAACAACAGCCAATCAGAATGGTTTTGTAATCTAGAATGGAACTTCACCAGGGAAGGTCAAGCAAGTTTTTTGTGAAACGTTGAAATAACTATAAACTACGCGTTGTTTTTCTAAGATAAGATGTATTGAAGAAATGTGACTGGGACACAATGGAAGATAAATTACCACTTGTTTGATATTCATAGTAAACATTTACCGAACTGCGTGTTTTAGGTATAAAATGCGCGATTGAAATGGGTTAGTATATTTTCCCCTTCATGACCATGGTTCTTATAGAATACCTAGGGGTAAGGTATAACATGTACAGAGGCATTTTCTTTCTGTTCTGGTGCCAGTGATCCGGGCTGTAGCTCAGCCATGTATTGAGGGTTTCTTAAATAACTTGGCACAATTGTTTGCCTCGATGAGAAAGTCTGTCAGGCATTTGTACTTGAAAGGTCAAGGTCACACTTAGGGGTCAAAGGTCAAAAGTTAATGCAGTTTCTCTTGTCTCGACTGTAACTTAGCCATGGATGGAGATGTTCTTAAATAACTTGGCAGAAATGTTTGCTGCAATCAGTTCTTTTAATAGTATCATAAATGTTAGTTCTTTTGACAGCTGGTGGGCTCGACATGTTGCCCGTTGGCATCTAGTCTTAGTTTGTTTTGATTATAGGTTGAATATTGATTTTTGCAAACCTTGTAGTCATGTTCTCTACCTACCAAGCTGAGGGCATGTTTTAAAGTACAATGTATTGTACACTGAATAGCATGTTTAACTACTTTTATAACAGGATTAATTTGATTAAGTTACAGTTTTAAGCAGCAAAATAGGCAAGTCTTTTCTTTTCTCCTTAACAAACACGTATATCTATCTAAATATCTGGCAATCTCTCTCACTTACCAATGGACTTAGATTGTGCTTCATTCTGAAATAAAAGTCATAAAACTTTTCGTAATATCTTGTGTTTTAAATTAAATGGTAAAGCTTGTAAGTCAGTGTAACTTAAAATCAACCAATGTATTCTAAATAATTATGAGCTCTTTAATGTATGAACAGTTTTATTTTCAATCTTAATTCTGCACTGTTGAAATTACTGACAATGTAGGACTTCAGCAGGTGTAATGCTTCAAGCATCTACATCAAATACAAATGAAATATCATCAATGTAAAAATGTTCATCTGAGGACTTCTTTACCATTAATAAATATAAATGTAGCTATTATACAAGTGCACAACACATTTAAACACTGAATTTTACTGAGAAAACTATATAAATATATTCAGATTCCTAAACATGCAGAAGCCTTATTTATGACCATACTTGATGTAAAAAAGTCAACAATGTGGCTTGGGTTTCGAGTGTTTCTTCATTCTTAATGGTTAAAAAACACCGTATGACATAAAACAAATAACAGTTTGATACTTATGCCTATCTAAGAAAAACATTAATGCTGAATCAATTGGCCAAGGAAAATATCTTTAAAACAACTTTTCATGAAAACAGCTGCAAGACAAACAACTTACATCTTGGGAGTACTGAACAGCAAGTTGGACGAGGCTGACAAACTCCTTCCCTTTCTTAATTTTCACAAACACACAGTTACGGGACCAACGAGCATGCTCTATCCATGGATTGTCATCTTTCGTCCACTGGCGAATACCTTTTCAACACAAAACAAGTTCTGACTCAAAAATGTATATCTTGCTACTAGTAATTGTACTGCTATGACATTTTTCCAATCAGATTTCTTAAGAATAATATCATTTTGACTTCAATTTAATTGCAGTTGCTTGTTATAACACGACTTCGAAAGGGAAATGAAATCATCCTATCTGGTCATTTGGTTAGTTAGATGAATTCCTGCTTGTCGAAATGCTAGAGAAACAGAGACTTAGTCTTTTTTTCCTGGGCATCTGCAGCAAGTAACAAGAAACTTACATAAAAATTATGACAGACAAGTACTATTATTTGAATTAGCACTTTTAATTCCTTTTTCCATTAGAAATGCCCTTTCAAACATCTGTGGTACTGAAAGCTACTTACCTATCCCACAGTAAAAGCACCTCCCTTACAGAAGAAAAAGGCCTGCTGCGTACTCTTGCTGTGTACATACAGCGTATATGATGCGTACATGATGTGTACTAAAATCAAGGGCTTTAAATAGTACGCAGGATATAAACCGCACATACACCGATAGTACGTTTGTAGTACACTTTTGACATGCAAATGAGCTCTGCCGCGTACTACTTGCTGCGTACATGCTGTGGACTACATAGTACACAGGATGTACGCTGGAGGAATTTAGTATGCGAGAAATAGTACACAGCATGTACGCAGCACATACACTTTTCACATGCAAATGAGCCTGCGGTGTACTACCCCTGCGGCGTACATGCTGTGTACTCTTGCGGCGTACATGCTGTGTACTACTGCGGCGTACATGCTGTGTACTCCTGCGGCGTACATGTGGTGTACTCCTGGCCAGAGTCCTGCGGCGTACATGCTGTGTACTCCTGCTGCATACATGCTGTGTACTCCTGTGGCGAAACTGCTGTGATAATGTATATTCCTTACCCCACCAACTTTCGTATGCAAATGCTGATCATTTGGACAGAAAAAAACCAGAAAAAAGATGTGACATGCATCAATAAGTATTTACCCTTACCAAAATAATGTAGATTGATGTTATCAAATAAATTAGTATGCTTTTCTTCATCCACTTTTCAATGAAATAAATCAATTTTTGTACCATGTAATTTGGTAAACATTTGAAGAAAATGGCGTAACTGCATCAAGGGGAAACAACTTTAATGCAACTAAATATAAGTGTTGTGATTTATTATAGACAATGTGTGCGTAGTATGTATTTATTTTGATTAAAATCCATCTGAGAACAATCTAGGACTGGAATTATATAAGCATTTATACACTTTTACGTCCGTAAAAAGTAGCGCACCAAAAAATTTTGGATTGATTTTTTCCAATGGGGCGAGCGCAATTAGCCAAAAACGTTATGCAAATATACGAGCGGCAAATCCGATGAACAACTTTTTAATTTGGTGAGGCCTTAATGAGTTAACATAATGAGCATTAAAGCCTTTATAAAACATGATAGAATGGTGTTTTGCTTAAGAGTATTCAAATAACAGTGAGAGCTATTAATTCTTCTCATTCGGGCGCTGTTGAGGCATTATCTTGGTAATTATTTCATGTATTACAAAATGTAATGCAACAAAGTTCAAATAAGGCTTTTCAATTATCCAAGTTAGAAAGCTCCAGGATTAATTCAAAATGAAAAAGAATATATTTTTACACTGCATGCAAGGTGCAGCTCAGAAATCACCAAGATGTAAGCTTCACAAATGAACATTGCAAATAGTTTGGCAAATTTTCATTGTTCAGAATACCAGTAATCTGAACTACTCTATGCTATTAAGATAAAAGTTACTCGGAAATCAAGTTCTTGCTTCCAAGAAAAAAAAAAAATGTACAAATCCTTCCTGCATGAAGTGTACTTCAGACTTTTACCTAAAAAAATTCAAAGTATAAACACCAAAAGAAAATTAACAAGTCCCTCCCGCATATATGAAGTTTACTTCAGACTTTAACTTATAAAAAAAGACAAAGTATAAATGCCAAAAGAAATTGTACAAGTCTTTTCCGCGTATATGAAGTGTACTGCACAAATTTCAAAGTATCTGCGGTGTACATGCAGTGTACTATTTTCTTGTACAAGTCCCTCCTGCGTACATGCAGTGTACTCCTTAAATTTTCAGAGTCTGTGCTGCGTACTTGAAGTGTACTAGTGACCTCCTGCGTACATGCTGTGTACTCGTCGAAATAGTACGCGGCATGTATGCAGCATGCGGTGTATGCAAAATGTACTCCTCTGGCGTACTACTGTGTTCGCGGCATATACACAGCAAATACGCAGCATGTACGCCACAGAGGCTTGCTTCTGTAAGGGCTGACACAGTCACCGAAACCTGAAAGAAAGAAAATTATTGCCTTGATAAACTTTGGGGAACCATTAACACTATTATTAAAAAGCCAACTGAAAGATTTTGAAATTGACTATATCTGTTCTAAAGAAGCCAACTGAAGATTATGTGAAGGCTAACCTGCATAAAAGAAACCAGTTTCAGCGAGTTCCTGTGGTGTATGACTTGCTGTATCAGGCCATCCACTGTAGCTACCTTCTCTAGCTGTCTTAGTAGCATATTGGGTGTGTTTGGGTATGGCAGTGTTTATACCTGTCAGAAAAAAAGACAATCTTGTCAAAGTATCTTATACTTTATTTAAAACAGTTATCACAGGCAGACCAAGAGCAGAGTTGCCCTAATTCAAGAGTCTGACATACATTTTGAGTGACCTTACAATAAAGGCCTAAATTTTAGGAAAATATTTCTGTGACTGTAATGCATCTGAACATTTGAAAAAAGGCAAAAAATCTGGGCATCAGAGAGGCCAAATATTCATGCTTGAACATTTGTTATCCTTAGGACGGCCAGCACATATTTATGCAACCTCGCCAGGTATATGTATGTTTTTGACAACACAGAAAATGACGTCACTTGACCTTCAGCTATTTCCGGAAGTAAATAAAATGAAAGATGAAAAACCTAAACTTGAAAACGAAAGCCGCATTTTGATTCGTAGATAGTCAGGGGTCACGCGCAGGGGTCACCCTGTCTAAATGTATGCGCGTGGACTTTTTTTTTTTTTTTTTTTTTGCTATTGGGGAGCCAATTTTCAGCACTTTATCACGAATTGAAATTACCTGGGCTTTAGTACAGCATGTCAGCTTTTAATCTATTAAAAAGTATTTGAGCTCTGGATAAACACAAATCCCACAGGGGTCCGTAACGGACCAAGGGTACATTGATAATTTCGGAACTTCATCAAATCGCTCAAATTGTCATTTTTGATGTTGTCTGAGAGTGTCAGTATATGCCTCAGATGTAAGATATAACCATATTTGAGAGCTGCAAACCTAGACATTTCAGAAATATTTTCAAAATAAGTTTCGTGTAATAAATGTTCTTTCTACGGAAGCGTGAAAGGGCCATCAGACGCTAATACGTTTTAGTACGTTAAGGCTGCGGAAAGGATATGCAGCTATAGTTGACATGTCGCTTAGCAAATCTTTGAGAATATAGTTGTTTGAATACTTTACAGGAACATACCCAAGACCTTAAGTACTAGCAAACTTGCCCCGTGACCCCAAATCCTGAACCCATAAAAATCTAAAAAAAAAATCATCTAAATGGACAAGAAACATTTCTGGTGAGACACCATTTTTTGCTGGTGCTTAAATTTATTTGATGAGTTTTGTTAATAAATTTATCGAAAATCTTCATGTAATATGATAAAATTCGATGGATATTTGACGTCTTGAAATTTGAACATCATCAAATCGTAGAAAGAAAGTTTTGTTTTAAATGAAACTTGCACAGCTTATAAAATAAATGCATTATTCTAAAACCTGATTGTCAATTTACTGATGGATGCTTGAATTCCTGAAAAGGGACCACATTAAGGGGCCACACTTCTGGACAGTTCAGTGCCTTTAAAAACTCACCATTTTCAAAGAAATGTTACGTATCTTCGTTTTGATGCATTTGCAACAATGTTTCTTTATGATGATGATGATGATGATGATATCATGATGATGATGAATCCATCAGTGGTTTAGTCTAAAAACGTTCTTTAAGCCCCAGTGTTTATCATCAACTTGTCTGACACAATTTACCAATCATTTCTACATCTGAAATTTTCGTTTATTATATATTTTCATGCCGACTTAAGGATGTACGAGCGTTTTTTTTCAGGATATCCGCCATTTTGAAAAATGTTTCTTCGAATATTGATTTCTAACAAAAGTTTTGCCAAAAATTAATGCTAAATAATTAAAATATGGCTTATATTATGTACCATTTAACCAAATAGATTCTACTTTTTGCAAAAAAAAAAAAAATTCACCCTTATTTTTGGCTGGCATTTGCCTAAAATTGATGTAAGATTTACAATGGGGTAAGGGTAGGTGATTTCAAATATCTATTAAAGTAGATCAGGTTTGGTTTTGATATTTTTCTGACTGATACATATAATGATATTGCTATCATTGAAATAAAATTTTCAAGATAGCACTTTATATTATCTAGAAAATATAAATTAAATCAAAACGAACAAAAAATATCAAAATTCACCAGTTTTTAGCATTTTTTTCTTAATAAATCTCTTAGATGCACGGTGACCCCAACTTTTTTCTTTCCATTTTGAAGCATGTTTGTGTGTCATTAAAGCTCCAAAATATTTTGAAAATCTTTACGTCAGAATTTTTTTTGTAGTTCTAAAAACGTTTTTTCCATTGAAAATAAAGTGGGTTGGGTAATTATATCAACATGTAAATATGAAAGAGATTTGTTAATGACATTTATGCTTATATAATACTGACATCACCTTGTATTCATATTAACCTGTAAGACCTGAAATCCTTTTAATATAAAGTGGGATATTATATGTTTTATAAAGTACCACCATTTTTTCAACTTTACAAAATTTCAGAAATGCTTAAACAGTGGGTGAAGAAAATGCCCTATAAAATTAAAACGAGTTCAGTGACCTGTATTTTTTCTTCTCTTGTTTGTCTTGGAAACTAATGTTCTTCAAGCACACAGAGTATGAAACAATTCCTAACGTTAGAAAAAATTCGCTCCTACATCCTTAAAATAAAACTTATCATATCCTATCTTAAAATAAACGAGAAATTTTAGAATATTTCAGGATCGCCGTGTCACAAATGAAGCTGTTGAAAAGCCAAAGTAAAAATCTTTGTATTTTATACTTTTTCATAACAACCAATTACTTATTAATTTAACGCCGTTTTCATGTTAAAAATATAAATATAACTACTACCATCAATTTCATATATGTACGTTAATGTAAAAAGACTAAGGAATTAAAGATATTGCAGAACACGTAAAACTTCCCAAATATACCGTTTAAAAATATTTTGTATAATTATTATATAAGTATTACCTCAACATTTACTTTCATGTAATAATCATAATGAATAATAGAAATCTAGTACATGTTTTTAATAACTACCACGAAATATATTTCTAAAAACAGACTGCGGCTTCCGTACTTTTCCGCCATTCTCCATAGAAAACTGATTGTTCCCGAATAGGGATGTACGGTCACTATTTTTTTGGTACGGGGATTAGAAACAACCCTTTTTTGGTTTAAAGGGGGATAACTTCTTGAGACTATTTGATGTTCGGGACACTCACTGTACGGGACAATGCGTTTAAACATGTATTGGACCAAGATTTTTGATAAAGATGTTATTCGTTTACTAGCCTGGCTCCCTGGCTGCATAGTTATTTTTTTATATAAATACTGGAAACATTTTACAAGAAAATTTTAAGCCTCTTAAATAGCACAATTTTATCTGATGGCTGAACCATAAAAAATGTCAATGTAGAAACAACCTGCTGGAGTTACTTCCCTCTTAGTGAAGAAAACTGATATATGTAAACATAGGGACGGCAGCCAGTCTATTCGTTTACCAACAATTGTGGGGTATAAAAAGAGAATTATAAACCAAAAAATTAAGCTCTAACAATTGTTTGCAAACAAACAACATCTTCACCGACATTGTAGTTACCCGTTGTGTCCCGCACCAACATTAAATCGTCCCTATTGGATTTACGCACTTATTAGTGTACTATATACTGACTAAAGGTTAGGGTTAAGTTTAACATAGGTTTAATAGTGTGCATTCAATGCATACACTCAATGCAGTCCCGTTCTGTCTCGTATTTAGAATATTATCAAAAAGTTGTCCCCTTTGAAAAACAATTCCATTTGTAATGAAACGAAAACAAACATTTTTTCAATTTTCCTGAAAACGATGTTTAACCTAATTATTCAAAATTTCAGCACTCAGGCATTGCTGCAAAATTTTAATGTATCAAAACAAAGATATGCAACATTTCTTTGCAAATGGTGAGATTTTAAAGGCGCTACACTGTCCAGAAGTGTGACCCCTTAATTAATCTGTTAATGTGGTCCCTTTCCCGGAATTCAAGCATCCATCAGTTCATTGACAATCAGTTTTTATAATATTATACCTATTTTATAAGCTGTTCAATTTTTATATAAAACAACTCTTTCTTTCTATGATGTTCATATTTCAAGATGTCAAATATTCATCGAATTTTTAAAGCCACTGTTTTCTTACCAAGAGGATTTGCTTCATTAGTTCTATTTTGATGTGTTGGGGCTAGAATTCGTACTCTTTCTGGTGCCCAGTCATTGTTAACATCTTCATTCTGTCCAGATCTTTCTCTTGGTTCTGGTATGTCCATTATAGCCATCAAGGCTCTGCTGAATGGACCAAAGTACTGGACTGGTACATTAACTTCTTCATTCTTCCTGAGGAACTTGCAGTTTGGATTGATTCTCTCATGAATTTTCATTGGGATATCATCTGCCACCCAGTTATATCTTCGAACTCCGCAGCAGTAACAGACAACACCATCACCATCGGAGGCATAATAGAATCCGGCTTCTGCTAGCTTGATGAGATATGGTTTGTTTTCCTTTGGATAGCTTCTAAGTGTGCAGAAACGCAGAAGTTCATATCTCATAGAGACATGTGGTGTTGGAGGTGTTCCATTTGCAATTTGCTCAATTATTGACAAAAGTGGTTCAAACTGTGGAACAAATGCAACTGAAAGGTCAACCTTAGGTACTGGCAATTCATTCAAAGGTAACCAAGTATAATTTCGTACTGCTATTATTCTTTCAAACTGTTCATTAGTTCTATTTTCATGTGCTGGGGCTGGACTTTGTACTCTTTCTGGAGTCCAGTCATTGTTAACATCTTCACTCTGTTCTGATCTTTCTCTTGGTACTAGTATGTCCATGATATCCACCAAGTATTTGTTGAATGGACTAAAGTACTGGACTGGTACACTGACTTCTTCATTTTTATTTTTCTTTAGGAGCTTAAAGTTTGGATTAATACTCTGGTGGATTTTCATATTGGCATATCTTCTGCCACCAAGTTATAATGAATCGTACTCCAGAACAGTAACAGACGACACCAGCATAATAAAATCCCTCTCCTGCTAGTCTTTTTGTTACGCGTGGTGTTGGAGGAGTACCATTTGCATTTTGATCAATTATTGTATGAATTAAGCGGCTCAAACTGAGGAACCACAGTGACGTTTACTTTGTATACGGCCAATTCATCCAATTCAATTCATTACCAGTGTCTTTTCGGCTTTTATCATGTACCAGTACGGTAACCGTAACATGACCTGAAAAATACATAGGGAAGTACAAACTTGAATTACTGGGTCGAAATTAATTCTGAACATGTTTCTGCAGATATAAAGTTAAATTTAGCATGTCTCCATGCCACGATCGGTCCAGGAGCATAAAGAATTGTGGCATTATAAGATTTGGGGATCGGAGGTTCTCTCCGTGACATTATGACAATCTACAAGAGAAATGATGCATTAGACAAAAAAATCTAAGCAGATCAAATTTGATATGTATACATCAGTTCTAGTCTGGTTAATTTGAGTACAGGTAGGGATAGCAGTTCGAGGTCGTCCCCATGAAAATAATAGAAAAGTGATCTATCTATGTTACTCGCAATACATGATAACACACATATATCTATATAACAATACTAAACCTATTTGGGTTTCTCATATTTCTAGATGTTTGTAATATTGGTTTACGCATAGATATAGAAGGCAGAAACTTTCCTCTTTCTGTCAGTAGCTTTATCATCATATTTCACCTTGTGAAAGTTTGTGGGCTTTTACCATTTTTGTTGATGTCACAATTTCCCCAGGGTTTTTCATGATTTGATCTTGATATGTTTTTTTAATAAATGACCCATCTGCAGTAGTTATGCATGCTTTTTCTATTCATTTTGGTAAAAACGTGTGGTTTGAAGGAGGTAAAGTACCCAGTGACAGAAGCCTACAATAAAGTTTTAGAGGAATTGTCTGTTTAAGGTATAGATCCAGGTTTCGGAGAAAAAAGTTCGAACGTCTTCAAATCATAGAAAGAAAGCATTGTTTTACATGAAAATTTAACAGCATATAAAACATTTATATTATTCTACAAAACCATTGTCAATTTACTGATATATGTATTGAATTCCGGAAAGGGACTGCATGAAGGGGCCACACTTCTGGACAGTTCAGCGGCTTTAAAATCTCACCATTTTTTAAAAGATGTTACATGTCTTTGTTTTGATGCATTTGCAACATCGTGCGAGTGTTTAAACTTTACATAACTAGGTAAAACATCGTTTTTGACAATTGTTTACATTTATTTCTTTACAAATGGCATTCTTATTTAAAGGGGGACAACTCATTAAGAATATTTTAAGTATCCAACTCTGTGGGACAGAACAGTAAAACATGTATTGGACAGATAAGTTGTTTGTAAAGATGCTGTTCATATACTAAAAAAATCTGTTGTTTTGTGATATACTGCTAAACCTTAATATACAACAAAATGTTGGATTTTGTTAAATTGCACTTTCACGTGCTTAATTGTTGGAGATTATTTTGAACCTCCAGTTTTAAGATACCGACTATAGCTGAAAAAATAGCACACCACCAAAATGGTGTGTTTTAAGCCATTTCAGACAAAACAATGTAAGCAAATCAGATTCCCAAATATGCATTACTAGTTTAGATAATTTGCTTGCCATTGGTTTTGTGATTCATGTATCTTCTCCAAATAAATTTTAAAATTCCCCAAGAGAAAATGGTTCCTTTTAAGCCATTTCGAACAAAAAATCTGAGCAAGTCAGGTGGAGATGTAAACAATACTAACCTGTAGAGTTTGAGTCGTGATTTGACGGTCCTTCCAAGGAAAATTTGAGGTTCTACAGGACAAAATGATGCCTTTTAAGCCATCTCAGACAGAAAATGTAAGCAAATCAGCTATATAAGTGTACCATTTCTGGCTAATTATTACGATTACTGGTAGGACCATTCAGGGGTTTTCCTTACAAAAAATCCACAAGGCAAATTGTGCATTTTTAAGTTGTTTTAGACATAGAAAAATAGCAAATCTTTAAAGAATTTATGTGCAAAAGTACTAGCTACTGATTAGCATAAATGCTTGGATAGAACGAATTGATGATCAAAGCTTTCAAACGAAGACAAAATATATTGAATGCGACACGACTGTGTAAAATGTATATCAAATTATGTAACTTAAGTACACCGAGCACGTTAAAGAACAAGAATGTCAAGAAGAATAAATATATTGCTGAATATATATAATTAAAGAAGAAAAACGTATGTATATCATCATAACTGTTAAATACTCACAAAGTAATTTAATCATTGAAAACAGTTTCCTTAAGCTACAGTCACACATACGGATATGTCCGTGCATTGAGGTACGGTGCAGATACGGATAAGTACAGAGCAGTACATCTTAGTACGGGAAAAATGGTGAGAAATGGTGAACAAAACAAGAGGGCCATGATTGCCCTATATCGCTCACCTGTTATCATTGCTCTTGAGGACAAGAAGGTACTCAGAAAAATATCTAATTCCAAAGGACAGGAACAACAAAGGGAAGAAATTTAACCAAAAAGAAAAACAAATTCTTACAAGGTACAGATATGTCAAAATACACCTAAAAATTGGAGGTACCATCCATGTTGTACCACAGAAAAGTGGTCTCGGTTTTTCCCTATGGCCAATAATAAAAAAGTTACTAAAAATAAGCTATTTATAGTAACGTAAAAGGGAAGTAATTAAAAAAAAATACTATTGTAAGTGAACAAAAGAAGGATCTGCCAAATAAATCTGTTGACATAAATGAAATTTCAGATCAGTATCTTCATTAGTTACGGAGATATACCTATTTTAATTTGAAACAAGAAACGCGGCAATGCCACGAAACCAGGTTTTCAACACTTTTCATAAGAATAAAAAAGTATACTGAATCACAGTGCACCACTTTAAAGCACAACCCTAACCCTAACCCTAACCCTAAAGCACAACCCTAACCCTATTTTTAGTAACAATGACCTTGACCTTGATCCCAGAAACCCCAAAATCAATCCCAAGCTACAACTTTATATAAGTTTTCTATACACCAAGTTTCATCATGATAGCTCATTCCTAAGTTAAGTTATTGACTGGAAACCCTTTTTCTATTTTAAGTAACAGTGACCTTGACCTTGACCCCAGAAACCCCAAAATCAATCCCAGCCTTTGTCTTGATATAAGCTACATACATACCAAGTTTTATTCAAATATCTTTACCGAAACAGAAGTTATTGACCGGAAACACCAGTTTGACGCCGCCGCCCATCCGCCCGCCCGCCCGCCCGACCAACGACATACCCCAATCTAATAACTCAGGTTTTCGTTGAAAACCTGGTTAATAAAGGGAGGTAATTTGACATAAAATCAGTCCATAGTTATCTAACCTGATTGTCTCAGTCCAACTAATGACAATAATGAAATTTCAAATGAGTTCTATAAGTACTTACTGATATAAATCCATTTTGATTACAATCAGGGCAGGTAATCAGATATACAAGAGGGCCATGATGGCCCTATATCGCTCACCTGTTATCATTGCACTTGAGGACAAAAAGGTCTTCAGAAAAAATATCTAAGTCCAAAGGACAGGAACAACAAAGGGAAGAAATTTAACCAAAAAGAAAAAAAAAATTCTTACAAGGTACAGATATGTCAAAATACACCTAAAAATTGGAGGTACCATCCATTTTGTACCACAGAAAAGTGGTCTCGGTTTTTCCCTACGGCCAATAATACAAGAGGACCATGATGGTCCTGAATCGCTCACCTGTCCCAACATGACCCAGTTTTGAACTGAGTATGACGTCGTTTTTTTTCCTATTATTTGACATAGTGACCTAGTTTTTGAGCTCATGTGACCCAGTTTTGAATCTGACCTAGATATCATAAAGATGAACATTCAGACCAACTTTCATACAGATCCCATGAAAAATATGGCCTCTAGAGAGGTCACAAGGTTTTTGAGTCAGCTAAAGGCTGAAAGCCTTTTGACGAGTCCTTGCTATCCAACGATTCTCTAAATGGACCAAATAACACAGTGAAGGGATGTAGTTCCATTAGATTTCTCAAACTTCAAACAGTTCACTGCATGAATGAAGTTAAGTTGTGTCAATTCCCTTTGCTATGACCAATATACGATGTAATCTGTCATATTTATGACTTGTAATTGTGCAATTCTCGAATGTAACTCATTAAGCATAAATGTGCATTTTAAGAATTGCGCAGGCTTACAAAGCCTGGGTAACATCCAGCGAAAGACAAAAAATAGTTCCAGCAGCTAGGGCTCCAGATAAGATGCGTATTAGCGTAAATTACGTATAGAAATAATGCAAATACGCATGTCTAATAATTTCTAAGCGTATAAAAACGTATATAAAATTACAGAAACGCACACAATGCTTTTTTAAAAACAAAATCTGAATCGTCTGGATGCGTTAGGTAACATAGCCGATCAGCCTTAATTCTCCCACATTGAACGTAAACACGCATCGTATGATTTCTATTAACTTTGTGTGGGTTGAATTTTGCAGTCAGTAAACGGATAAATTATCGGAAGAAGAAGCTCTTACTGGTTTGTTTAGTTACTACTGATATTAAAAATGATTTTAATTCTTATTTTTCGAGAAATAAACAAATCGGCGAAACATTAAATTGTATTTTCTTGTAGTTTTTGAAATCGAAAGTAGATCATCTATGTTTGGCGAAACGAAACAACTTTTTTATGAAAAGATTTAAATAAGACGTAATTTAACCGTAAACTTCAATGACAGATACTGCCAATTGCTGCTAAATGTCTTCGTATCATCACAATTTGTAAAATATATTGTTCAAACTGGAGAAAAGTGTAATCGTATCCGGATATAATATTTTGGGTAAATATTGAGCTGTGTTATGAAATTTTAAGAAAAAAACTAAAAACAAACTGAAACTGGTAGACTATACTGTCAGTACATCAATCATTAGCCGACTCAGGCCATTCAGGCCTTTGATTTCATTATTTGACCTACTGACCTAGTTATTGATGGCACGTGACCCAGTTTCAAACTTGACCTAGATATCATCAAGGAGAACATTCTGACCAATTTTCATGAAGATCATTTGAAAAATATGGCCTCTAGAGAGGTCACAAGGTTTTCTATTTTTAGACCTTCTGACCTAGTTTTTAACCACAGTTGACCCAGTTTCAAACTTGGCCTAGATATCATCAAGATGAACATTCAGACCAACCTTCATACAGACCCCATGAAAAATATGGCCTCTAGAGAGGTCACAAGGTTCTGACCTAGTTATTGATGGCACGTGACCCAGTTTCAAATCTGACCTAGATATCATCAAGGTGAACATTCTGACCAATTTTCATGAAGATCCATTCAGAGGTATGACCTCTAGAGAGGTCACAAGGTTTTTCTATTTTTGAATCTAATGACCTAGTTTTTGACCGCAGCTAACCCAGTTTCGAACTTGACCTAGATATCATCAAGATGAACATTCAGACCAACTTTCATACAGATCCCATGAAAAATATGGCCTCTAGAGAGGTCACAAGGTTTTTCTATTATTTGACCTACTGACCTAGTTTTTAATGGCATGTGACCCAGTTTCAAACTTGACCTAGATATAATCAAGGTAAACATTCTGACTAATTTTCATGAAGATCTTGTGAAAAATATGGCCTCTAGAGAGGTCACAAGGTTTTTCTATTTTTAGACCTACTGACCTAGTTTTTGACCGCAGTTGACCCAGTTTCGAGCTTGACCTAGATATCATCAAGATGAACATTCTGACCAACTTTCATAAAGATCCAATGAAAAATGACCTCTAGTGTGGTCACAAGCAAAAGTTTACGCACGGACGCACGCACGCACGGACGGAAGACGGATGCTGTGTGATCACAAAAGCTCACACTGTCACTTTGTGACATGTGAGCTAAAAAAAGTTACTAAAAATAAGCTACGTAATATAGTAACGTAAAAGGGAAGTAATTAAAAAAAAAAATTATTGTAAGTGAGCAAAACAAGGATCTGCCAAATAAATCTGTTGATATAAATGAAATTTCAGATCAGTATCTTCATTAGTTACGGAAATATACCCATTTCAAGGCAGTCTGAAAGACAGCTAAATCCCCCGCCACTGCTATGGATAGTGAAAGGGTAAAACCTTTGATTTTAGCTGTGACCTTGACCTTGAACTGACATGGCTGACTCATGAATTCTGCACAACGTCTTGATGAGGTGATCATTTGACCAAAGTTTCATGAAAATCCTTCAAGAGGTTTAGGAGATACAGAGCTGAAACCTTTGACCTTCAGTTGTGACCTTGACCTTGAGTTGACATGGCTGACTCATGAGTTCTTGATGAGGTGATCATTTGACCCAAGATTGATGAAAATCCTTCAAGGGGTTAAGGAGATGCAGAGTGGACACCAAATGGAAGGCTCAAACCTTCGACCCTTAGTTGTGACCTTGAGCTGGCATGGTTGACTCATAATTTCTGCACATCATTCTGATGAGGTAATCATTTGACCCAACAGGGTTGCCAGCACCCTGGGTGAATAAAATTCCCTGACTTTTCCCTGATTTTTCCCTGACCAATTCATGTTTTTCACTGACCAAAACCGCCAAACATTTAAACAGCCTCCTGACCTCCCCTATAGCCGTCCAATCCTCCCATTATTTTTTTTCCAAATGTTTTGTATTTATTTTACAATATATTAAACATAAACATCAAACACAATGATAATAAACATGGCTTTCTTTCTTGTATGACTGTTTGGTGGTCAAGTCAATGAAACATAATTGTGACTATTGGTCAGTGAAACCTAATTATTAAGAGATACATATCAAAAGCATCTTTGCAAGACATGTAACTATCAAAAATCTAACATCTTTTAAGGTACACTTTCCTCATGGTATAAACAACTAGAGCTATCACTAAAGGTGATGAATGTACCCCCCGCATGCACTGACACAGTACATTGCAATTTGACGCACACAAGATTGCATAATTATGTGGACTGTATGTATATAGACTGTATGTATACAGTATAGTAACAAAAAACAAAGTCCCATAACTATGCAGAATATTTATCTAAAAGAATGTAACATGCACCATGCACAACTAGGGTTGGTACTGATCACTTGTGTGAAGTTTCATTAAATTGTGTGTAAGGGTTTGGTAGATTAGGCACGCACAAGATTGCATATGCAAACTGTATGTACGTAGTATGTTAACAAGAAACAAAGTCCCATTACTCTGCAATTTTTGTCGCTGAAAGAACCTAACATGCCCCATGCACAACTACTGTTGTTACTGATCACTTGTGTGAAGTTTCATTAAATTGTGTCAAGGGGATGAGGAGAGATGGTGCGCACAAGATTGTGTCTATGTATAGAGTATAGTAACAAAAAAACAAAGTCCCATAACTCTGCAAATTTTTTTTCTGAAAGAACCTAACATGCCCCATGCACAACTACTGTTGTTACTGATCACTTGTGTGAAGTTTCATTAAATTGTGTCAAGGGGATGAGGAGAGATAGTGCGCACAAGATTGTGTCTATGTATATAGTATAGTAACAAAAAAACAAAGTCCCATAACTCTGCAAATTTTTTTTCTAAAAGAACCTAACATGCCCCATGCACAACTACTGTGGGTACTGATCACTTGTGTGAAGTTTCATTAAATTCTGTCAAGGGGATAAGGAGAGATGGTGCGCACAAGATTGCGTCTACGGACAGACGGACAGACGGCCAGACGGACAGACGGACAGACAGACAGACAACCTGAAACCAGTATACCCCCCCTTACAACTTTGTTGTCGGGGGGTACAATAAAGTATGGTTAATAACAAGACCATTGGAACCCTGCTAGTATTAGCAAAATATCATTCTCAAAAATTCAAGATCTGTTATTATACAGTTTCCTAGAGGCAAAAACAATAAAACACCATGACTAATAGCAAGACCATTGGAATCATATTGACAAAGCATCACTCTCAAAATCCAAGATCTCTTAATATACAGTGTCCAGAAAACACCTGGAGTACCTACAACAAAACAAGAGGACCATGATGGTCCTGCATCGCTCACCTGTCCCAACATGACCCAGTTTTGAACTGAGTATGACGTCGTTTTTTTTCTATCATTTGACATAGTGACCTAGTTTTTGAGCTCATGTGACCCAGTTTTGAACCTGACCTAGATATCATCAAGATGAACATTCAGACCAACTTTCATACAGATCCCATGAAAAATATGGCCTCTAGAGAGGTCACAAGGTTTTTTCATTATTTGACCTACTGACCTAGTTATTGATGGCACGTGACCCAGTTTCAAACTTGACCTAGATATCATCAAGGTGAACATTCTGACCAATTTTCATGAAGATCCATTCAAAAGTATGGCCTCTAGAGAGGTCACAAGGTTTTTCTATTTTTAGACCTAATGACCTAGTTTTTGACCGCAGTTGACCCAGTTTCGAAACTGATCTAGATATCATCAAGATGAACATTCAGACCAACTTTCATACAGATCCCATGAAAAATATGGCCTCTAGAGAGGTCACAAGGTTTTTCTATTATTTGACCTACTGACCTAGTTTTTGAAGGCACATGGCCCAGTTTCGAACTTGACCTAGATATCATCAAGGTGAACATTCTGACCAATTTTCATGAAGATCTTGTGAAAAATATGGCCTCTAGAGAGGTCACAAGGTTTTTCTATTTTTAGACCTTCTGACCTAGTTTTTAACCATAGTTGACCCAGTTTCGAACTTGGCCTAGATATCATCAAGATGAACATTCAGACCAACCTTCATACAGTTCCCATGAAAAATATGGCCTCTAGAGAGGTCACAAGGTTTTTTTATTATTTGACCTACTGACCTAGTTACTGATTGCACGTGACCCAGTTTAGAACTTGACCTAGATATCATTAAGGTGAACATTCTGACCAACTTTCATGAAGATCCATTTAAAGGTATGACCTCTAGAGAGGTCACAAGGTTTTTCTATTTTTAGATATAATGACCTAGTTTTTGACCGCAGCTGACCCAGTTTCGAACTTGACCTAGATATCATTAAGATGAACATTCAGACCAACTTTCATACAGATCCCATGAAAACTATGGCCTCTAGAGAGGTCACAAGGTTTTTCTATTATTTGACCTACTGACCTAGTTTTTGAAGGCACGTGACCCAGTTTCGAATTTGACCTAGATATCATCAAGGTGAACATTCTGACCAATTTTCATGAAGATCTTGTGAAAAATATGGCCTCTAGAGAGGTCACAAGGTTTTTCTATTTTTAGACCTACTGACCTAGTTTTTGACCGCACGTGACCCAGTTTCGAACTTGACCTAGATATCATCAAGATGAACATTCTGACCAACTTTCATAAAGATCCCATGAAAAATGTAACTTCTAGAAAGGTCACAAGCAAAAGTTTACGCACGGACGCACGCACGGACGACGGACGCTGCGCGATCACAAAAGCTCACACTGTCACTTCGTGACATGTGAGCTAAAAAGGTGTATTAGAATAATGTTAGTTGTAGGCTCTCTTGTTTGTCACTTTCCTACAAAATAACAAAAAAATGTTAGTTAACTCTGGGGCAAGGGTTGCAAAGCCTTTCAGTCTTCAAGCAAAATCAGTGTTTAAAGAAAAATGGGGGATTTAAACAAATTAAATGCATGTTACAGTATTACATCATTAAACTTTGTTTTTAATTACTTAAATTAAATGCTTGAAGACTGCCATAGCCACAAAAGTTTAAAATGATTAACTTCTTCGAGCTTTGAAATCGTTTTTCCCTGACTTTTCCCTGACTTTCCAGGATTTTCATTTTTCACTGACCAAATTTTAAAATTCCCTGACAATTCCCTGACCTTGAAAAAGAAACCAATTTCCCTGACTTTTCAAGACTGCTGGCAACCCTGCCCAAGTTTTATAAAATTCCTTCAAGGGGTTTAGGAGATATAGAGCGGACACAAAATGGAAGGTTCAAACCTTAAACCCTAAGTTGTGACCTTGACCTTGAGCCGGCATGACTGACTCATGGGTTCTGCACATCGTCTTGATGAGGTGATCATTTGACCCAAGTTTTATAAAATTCCTTCAAGGGGTTTAAGAGATGTAGAGCGGACACAAAATGGAAGGCTCAAACCTTTGACCTTGAGTTGTGACCTTGACCTTGAGCCGGCATGGCTGACTCATGGGTTCTGCACATCGTCTTGATGAGGTGATCATTTGACCCAAGTTTTATAAAATTCCTTCAAGGGGTTTAGGAGATATAGAGCTGACACAAAATGGCAGGCTCAAACCTTTGGCCTTGAGTTGTAACCTAGACCTTGAATCAACAAGGCTGACTCATGGGTTCTGCACATCGTCTTGATGAGGTGATCATTTGACCCAAGTTTCATGAAAATCCTTCAAGGGGTTTAGGAGATATGGACCGGACACGATTTTGTTACGGACGGAAGGACGGAAAGACGGAAGGACGGACGCAGACCATTCCTATAATCCCTCCGCCACGGCGGGGGATTAATAAAGGGAGGTAATTTGACATAAAATCAGTCCATAGTTATCTGCCCTGATTGGCTCAGTCCAACTAATGACAATAATGAAATTTCAAATAAGTCCTATAAGTACTTACTGATATAAATCCATTTTGATTACAATCAGGGGAGGTAATCAGATATAAAATAACTCTGGAACCTATGATTGGATCTGATTTGCCATGGAATCCAAGATTTATTGTTGTTGAAGATATTTTGGAAGTTTGTATCAAATATAATCATAATGAAGTCTCTATATGGCTGCAAAAGCCAAAATAGCCAATTTTGGACCTTTAAGGGGCCATAACTTTGGAACCCAAGACGGAATCTGGCCAGTTCAAGAAAAGAACCAAGATCTTGTGGTGATACAAGTTGTGTGCAAGTTTGGTTAAAATCAGATCATAAATGAAGCTGCTATTGTGCAGACAAGGTCAAAATAGCTAATTTTGGCCCTTTCAGGGGCCATAACTCTGGAACCCATTATGGGATCTGGCCAGTTCAAGAAAGGAACCGAGATCTTATGGTGACACAAGTTTTGTGCAAGTTTGATTAAATTCAAATCATAAATGAAGCTGCTATTGTGCAGACAAGTTCAAAATAGCTAATTTTGGACCTTTAAGGGGCCATAACTCTGGAACCCCTAAAGGAATCTCGCCAGTTCAAGAAACGAACCAAAATCTTATGTGATACAAATTGTGTGCAAGTTTGGTTAAAATAAAATCATAAATAATGCTGCCACTGTGCAGACAAGGTCAAAATAGCTAATTCTGGCCCTTTCAGGGGCCATAACTCTGGAACCCATAAAGAAATCTGGCCAGTTCAAGAAAGGAACCAAGATCTTATAGTGATACAAGTTGTGTGCCAGTTTGGTAAAAATCAAATCATAAATAAAGCTGCTATTGTGCAGACAAGGTCAAAATCATAAATGAAACCACTATCATGCAGACAAGAAATTGTTGACGCACGCACGGACGCACGGACTGATGACGGACGAAGGGTGATCACAAAAGCTCACCTTGTCACTATGTGACAGGTGAGCTAAAAATAACTCTGGAACGTACGATTGGATCTGATTCATCATGGAATCCAAGACTTATTGTTGTTGAAGATATTTTGGAAGTTTGTATCAAATAAAACCTTAAATGAAGTCTCTATATGGCTGCAAAAGCCAAAATAGCCAATTTTGGACCTTTAAGGGGCCATAACTCTGGAACCCATGATGGAATCTGGCCAGTTCAAGAAAAGAACCAAGATCTTGTGGTGATACAAGTTGTGTGCAAGTTTGGTTAAAATCAAATCATAAATGAAGCTGCTATTGTGCAGACAAGGTCAAAATAGCTAATTTTGGCCCTATCAGGGGCCATAACTCTGGAACCCAAGATGGGATCTGGCCAGTTCAAGAAGGAACCGAGATCTTATGGTGACACAAGTTTTGTGCAAGTCTGATTAAATTCAAATCATAAATGAAGCTGCTATTGTGCAGACAAGGTCAAAATAGCTAATTCTTGCCCTTTCAGGGGCCATCACTCTTAAACCAATAAAGGAATCTCGCCAGTTCAAGAAAGAAACCAAGCTCTTATGGTGAAACAAGTTGTGTGCAAGTTTGGTTAAAATAAAATCATAAATGAAGCTGCTAAAATAGCTAATTCTGGCCCTTTCAGGGGCCATAACTCTGGAACCCATAATGGAATCTGGCCAGTTCAAGAAAGGAACCAAGATCTTATGGTGATACAAGTTGTGTGCCAGTTTGGTAAAAATCAAATCATAAATAAAGCTGCTATTGTGCAGTCAAGGTCAAAATAGCTAATTTTGGCCCTTTCAGGGGCCATAGCTCTGGAACCCATAATGGGATCTGGCCAGTTCAAGAAAGGAACCGAGATCTTATGGTGATACAAGTTGTGTGCAAGTTTGGTTAAAACAAGAGGGCCAAGATGGCCCTAGGTCGCTCACCTGAAAAACACACCATAACACACCATAACAGTGTAAACATGTTTGACCTAGTGATTTCATGGAAAAAAATATACGGACCAATTATCATTAAAATTGGAGCAAAAACCTTGAGTATAAACAAGTATTTTCTTTGATTTGACCTAGTGACCTAGTTTTTGACCCAAGATGATCCATATTCGAACTTGACCTAGATTTCATCAAGGCTATCATTCTGACCAAATTTCATGAATATCAATTGAAAAATACAGCCTCTATCGCATACACAAGGTTTTTCTTTGATCTGACCTAGTGACATAGTTTTTGACCCTAGACAACCCATATTCGAACTTGACCTAGATTTCATCAAGGCAACCATTCTGACTAAACTTCATGAAAATCCAGTGTAAAATGCAGCCCCTATTGCATACACAAGGTTTTCCCTTGATTTGACCTAGTGACCTAGTTTTTAAACCCAGATGACCAATATTCGAACTTGACCTAGATTTCATCAAGGCTATTATTCTAACAAAATTTCATGAAAATCAGTTGAAAAATACAACCTCTATCACATACACGAGGTTTTTCTTTGATTTAACCTAGTGACCTACTTTTTGATTCCAGATGAAACATAATCAAATTCAACCTAGATTTCATCAAGGCAATCATTCTGACCAAATTTCATGAAGATCGATTGAAAAATACAGCCTCTATCACATACACAAGGTTTTCCTTTGATTTGACCTAGTGACCTACTTTTTGAACCATGATGACCCATATTCGAACTTGACCTAGATTTCATCAAGACAATCATTCTGACTTAACTTCATGAAGATCAATTGAAAAATATAGCCTCTATCGCATACACAAGGTTTTTCTTTGATTTGACCTAGTGACCTAATTTTTGACCACAGATGACCCATTTTCGAACTTGGCCTAGATTTCATCTAGGCAATCATTCTAACCAAATTTCTTGAAGATTAATTGAAAAATACAGCCTCTATCGCATACACAAGGCTTTCCTTTGATTTGACCTAGTGACCTAGTTTTTGATCCCAGATGACCCATTTTCGACCTCAGCCTAGATTTCATTAAGGTTATCATTCTGACCAACATTCATGAAGACTTATTGAAAAATACAGCCTCTATCGCATACACAAGGTTTTTCTTTGATCTGACCCAGTGACCTAGTTTTTGACCCCAGATGACCCATTTTCAAATTCAGCCTAGATTTCATCAAGGTTATCATTCTGACCAAAATTCATGAAGACTTATTGAAAAATACAGCCTCTATCGCATACACAAGGTTTTTCTTTGATCTAACCCAGTGACCTAGTTTTTGATCCCAGATGACCCATTTTCGAACTTGGCCTAGATTTCATCAAGGTAATCATTCTGACCAAATTTTATAAAGATCAGTTGAAAAATACAGCCTCTATCGCATACACAAGCTAAATGTTGACAGACGACAGACAGACGATGGATGCCAGACATCAAGCGATCACAAAAACTCACCTGAGCATTGCTCAGATGAGCTAATAAAATAATAAATGAAACCACTATCGTGCAGACAAGAAATTGCTGACACATGGATGCACGGACTGACGACGGACGAAGGGTGATCACAAAAGCTCACCTTGTCACTATGTGACAGGTGAGCTAAAAATACAAGACGCGAATAAATACTACGTTGAACTATGTTTTACTGCACCTGGCAACTTGCTCAGCACGTGGCTAGATGCGCCGTATATGTGACTGGGGTATTATACACACTCTGTAACGTGATAATGCGACACAACAGGACAACATGACACCGGATCAGACACGTTACGTGACACTTTTCAGAGATCATTTTTGTTTTCATTTTGCAGTAAATATTTTCAATTTTGTCTGTACACAATGTGAATCAATGAAAACCAGATTCTTACCAGGTTTCGAGGATAGCAACAGGCATCTAAAGGAATGTTTTCTGATTTAAAAAGACCCCTCCCCCACCCCCACAAATAATCACACAGATGGCTAATCCACGGAAAGTCTTTTCATTGTTTTGGATATTGAATTGAGGATTTTTTCTCATTTCTGAGGCAACAAGCTTGGCATTACACTTAATAAAAAGCCCAACATTATATCTCTTTGTCTGCCAAATATCCCAGCGAAATCTCCATTAATTCGGTCAAAAATGTGCCTTCGTGGTTCAGTTAAAAGAAGTACCCATAAACAATTCGGTCAAAAATGTGCCTTCGTGGTTCAGTTAAAAGAAGTACCCATAAACAAGAGGGCCAAGATGGCCCTAGGTCGCTCACCTGAGAAACACACCATAATTTGACCTAGTGATTTCATGGAAAAAAATATTCTGACCAATTATCATTAAAATTGGAGCAAAAACCTTGAGTATAAATAAGTGTTTTCTTTGATTTGACCCAGTGACCTACTTTTTCATCCAAGATGACCCATATACAAATTTGATCAACATTTCATCAAAGCAATCATTCTGACTTAATTTCAGGAAGATCAATCGGAAAATATAGCCTCTATTGCATACACAATGTTTTTCTTTGATTTGACCTAGTGACCTAATATCTGACCCCAAATGACCCATATTCAATCTTGACCTAGACTTCGTCAAGGCAATCATTCTGACAAAATTTCATGAAGATCAATTGAAAAATACAGCCTCTATGGCATACACAAGGTTTTTCTTAGATTTGACCTAGTGACCTTCTTTTTAACCCCAGATGACCCATTTTCAAATTCAGCCTAGATTTCATTAAGGTTTTTATTTTGACTTAATTTCAGGAAGATCAATTGAAAAATACAGCCTCTATCGCCTACACAAGCTTTTTCTTTGATTTGATCTAGTGACCTAGTTTTTGACCCCAGATGACCCGTTTTCGTATTTGGCCTAGATTTCATCAAGATAATCATTCTGATCAAAATTTATGAAGATTAATTGAAAAATACAGCCTCTATCACATACACAGGCTTTTTCTTTGATTTGACCTAGTGACCTAGTTTTTGACCCCAGATGACCCATTTTCGAACTCGGCCTAGATTTCATCAAAATAATCATTCTGACCAAAATTCATGAAGATTAATTGAAAAATACAGCCTCTATCGCACACACAAGCTTTTTCTTTGATTTGACCTTGTGACCTAGTTTTTGACCCAGATGACCTGTTTTCGAACTCGGCCTAGATTTCATCAAGATAATCATTCTGACCAAAATTCATGAAGATTAATTGAAAAATACAGCCTCTATCGCATACACAAGCTTTTTCTTTGATTTGACCTAGTGACCTAGTTTTTGACCCTAGATGACCCATTTTCGAACTTGACCTAGATTTCATCAAGATAATTACTCTGACCAAAATTCATGAAGATTAATTGAAAAATACAGCCTCTATCGCATACACAAGGTTTTTCTTTGATTTGACCTCGTGACCTAATTTTTGACCCCAGATGACCCATTTTCGAACTCGGCCTAGATTTCATCAAGATAATCATTCTGACCAAAATTCATGAAGATTAATTGAAAAATACAGCCTCTATCGCATACACAAGCTTTTTCTTTGATTTGACCTAGTGACCTAGTTTTTGACCCCAGATGACCTGTTTTCGAACTCGGCCTAGATTTCATCAAGATAATCATTCTGACTAAAATTCATGAAGATTAATTGAAAAATACAGCCTCTATCGCATACACAAGGTTTTTCTTTGATTTGACCTAGTGACCTAGTTTTTGAACCAAGATGACCCATTTTCAAAGTCTGCCTAGATTTCATCAAGGTAATCATTCTGACCAAATTTCATGAATATCAGTTAAACAAGAGGGCCAAGATGGCCTAAGACCAAAATTCATGAAGATCAATTGAAAAATACTGCCTCTATCGCATACACAAGGCTTTTCTTTGATTTGACCTTGTGACCTAGTTTTTGACCCGAGATGACCCATTTTCGAACTCGGCCTAGATTTCATCAAGGCAATCATTCTGACCAATATTCATGAAGATCAATTGAAAAATACAGCCTCTATCGCATACACAAGGTTTTTCTTTGATTTGATCTAGTGACCTAGTTTTTGACTGCAGATGACCCATTTTCGAACCTGGCCTAGATTTCATCAAGGCAATCATTCTGACCAATAATCATGAAGATCAATTGAAAAATACAGCCTCTATCGCATACACAAGGTTTTTCTTTGATTTGACCTAGTGACCTAGTTTCTGACCCGAGATGACCCATTTTCGAACTCGGCCTAGATTTTATCAAGGTTATCATTCTGACCAATATTCATGAAGATCAATTGAAAAATACAGCCTCTATTGCATACACAAGGTTTTTCTTTGATTTGACCTAGTGACCTAGTTTTTGACCCGAGGTGACCCATTTTCGAACTTGGCCTAGATTTTATCAAGGTTATCATTCTGACCCATATTCATGAAGATCAATTGAAAAATACAGCCTCTATCGCATACACAAGGTTTTTCTTTGATTTGACCTAGTGACCTAGTTTTTGACCCGAGATGACCCATTTTCGAACTCGGCCTAGATTTCATCAAGGTTATCATTCTGACCAATATTCATGAAGATTAATTGAAAAATACAGCCTCTATCGCATACACAAGCTAAATGTTGACAGACGACAGACGACAGACAGACAGACGCCGGACATCGAGTGATCAGAAAAACTCACCTGAGCATTGCTCAGGTGAGCTAAAAATACAGCCTCTATCGCATACACAAGCTAAATGTTGACGGACAGACGACAGACGACAGACAGACAGACGCCGGACATCGAGTGATCAGAAAAATTCACAATTTTTCATTTTTTGGCACTTTTGCTTGTAAAATTGGGGCTAAATATTTCAATCGCAGAATGTATTTTCAGTAAAATAAGACAGGTCTCATGTTAAATTTTGCATGTTTATGGGAAATGAATCACAGAGAAAACGAAAGTAGGGTCGTTTACTGTGCAAAGCCGTCAACAACGCGATCCGAGAAATGGTCAGTGGCTTCAATCTGGCGGTGTTTCACCACAAATCTGTCTACACCCCCTGATATATGGGTTTCTATGGGTTGCAGTTCTAGAATTCTAGAAAAGTATAGTAAATGAATCTCAACCTTGGCGAATTTACACTTAAACCCTATGGGAAATACTTTACTGGTATAAAACCTTTACATTTCAAGAGGAAATTCAGCACGATTTTAGGTGTCAGAGCTCAGATGGAGTGGGTGTTGAATATTGACCCTGACAACCCTATCAAAATGACTCATGAGACCCCGTCCGAGGTGCACAACCCTCAAATTAGAGGTTTTACTTTCTCTACACATTTAGTGTCGTGACATAAAATCGTACCAGTAAAACATTTGCCATAGGGTTCTAGTGTAGATTCGCCATAGTTGAGATTCATTTGCTATTGGCTCAATATCCAAAACAATGAAAATCTGGCCGTGGATTAGCCATCTGTGTGATTATTTGGTGGCCTACTTATTTCAGAAAACATTGCTTTAGATGCCTCGCCTGGTAGGAATCTGGTTTTCATTCTTTCACAAAACTCACCATTTTCAAAGAACAGTTACACATGTTTGTGTTGATGCATTTGCAATAGCGTGCGAGTGGTGAAATTTCGCATAACAAGGACGAACACCATTTTCAGCAATTGTTTATCTTTATTTCTTTACAAATGGTATTCATTTTCAAAGGGATACAACTTTTTCGGAATATTTTTGCAATGGCATTCATTTTCAAAGGGAGACAACTTTTTCCGATTATTTTTAAGTAATCGTCGAGAAAAAGTTGTCTCCCTTTGAAAATGAATGCCATTTGTAAACAAATAAAGATAAACAATTGCTGCGAACTGTGTTCCACCTTGTTATGTTAAATTTCACCATTCGCACACTATTACAAATGCCCTTACAGAAGCAAGCATCTGTGGCGTACATAATGTGTACATGCTGCGAACACAGTAGTATGCCAGAGAAGTACGTTTTACATACACCGCATGCTGCGTACATGCTGTGTACTATTTCACAGAATACACAGCATGTACGCAGGAGACATGAGTACACAACATGTATGCGGCACAGTGATTGAAATTTTCAGAAGTACACTTCATATACACAGCAAGAAAACAGATTTTTCTAGCAACTCTGGTTATAGATTAGACCCATCATGTGATCTCTTTGGAGCATGCCTGTCTATTTGAAAAGTGGAGCTAAAATATGAACAGTCTCTTAGAGTAAAATATCCTAAAATAAACTATAAAATAAAATCTAACATACAATATCAAAGTTTTGTAAGTTGAATTTGCTTTTTGTATTTTAACTGAAGTTAAAATATTCATGTAGTATAATTATTTAATTCATACTTAGCTGTGTTTGACTTTTGTACTTGAATTATAATTGTTCTTTTCATAACTTAGCAACTTGATCAAGACAACTTACATACTGGTATATATAAAGGAAATATTATGTATTTCCTTTTTAGGTTATAATTTTAAATGTAACAAACTTGCCACAGCAAAACTTATTCTATATTAATTAGTAATTCAACTTCTCTTTAAATTATAGTAATCAATAAACATTTTTTTCTTACAGGCAGTCATTTTCTGGAATTCAATGTTTATATCAGTATACTGACACTTGTTTCATGAAGTAATATACATGTTTTACATGCTGTTCAATTTTCATGTCAAACAACTCTTTCTTTCTATAATTTGGTGTTGTTTGATTTTTGTTTTTCAAGGCCTACTTCGTAACCTTATATTTTGCACAATATAGAAAACAGACGATTTGGCAGATATTGTGCAATTTTAAATAAGATAATTATTTAAGCAATTAAAATAGATTAGCAACAGTAGCAATTAATAGAGCATTATTTTTATTATTAAATATATATATGTTAGGACGTATAGGTTTAACTCTAAGCGAAGCATAACACAGGTATAGCAGACGATTCTTACAAGTGTATCACTAAAATAGTTTATCAAATAAATAAATAATTTAAATAACCTAAACAATAAAATAAGCAGATTCATCCATATATATTTAGAAACAGCATAAACATACATAGATTATTTTATAGATAAATAATAAATTAGAGTAAATAAGTGCAAACAGAATAATGGGTAAGAAATCAGTAAAGAAAACAATGTCACCTGGGACTTCACCCGGTACAACCCCTAAGGTTAAGGCCACAGGGACTGCTAGGAAGCTGCTAAGTGTGGACTTTGCCCTGGTGGGCGGTTCTACACCGGTTACCAGCATGCAATCATTTGGAAAAATTACAGGCAAGTAAAGAATGAGAGAAACTTCTCTCAACTCCTCCTCTGGGAGCCCTGTCAACAAGGCACAGGCCATTTCAGACTCAGTTGATGGATATCTGGAGCTGTCAACAACAAGGCTCAATCTCCTGAGCAATGTTACATACCCAGTGCCTAGCCCGGTTGCCAGTCCCAATGACTCAAACTCAAGCGGGAGTCCAGGCAGGCTCACAATAGATAGTGACCCGCCGTCAATATCAGGTGATGATTATCACACTGGTATACCGCCCACAGAAGGTGTTGGCTCAATCACAACGCCACCGATTCCTGGTTTACCCAGGTTAAACCCTACACAGGATAGCCACCGCAACCAAAATAATAGCATACCAGTTCCTGAGTCACCACCCCGTGCAATGGGTCATGAGCACCCTGGTGCACCGACCTTAGACAAAGAGCAGTTCCCAGAGCTTGGCACTCTATCTACGCCGGCTACCCCCACATTGCCATGTCTGGTAAACAATGTTGACCACCACCATGGTAAATCACAAATAGTAAATAATAAATCACAAGAAATGTAATTTATTTAACTAATATAATGATCCTTTATAATACAGTTTATCAAAGCTACCTAGCCACTACCAAAGCTAAAACATTCTTGGAAAAGTGTCACTTTGTCTGATCCGGTGTCATGCTGTCTTGTGGTGCCACATTATCAAGTTATAGAACGTGTTACAGCGAGCTCGAGCTCAGTCTGCTTGCGAATCAAGCTTTACAGTAACGCAAGTATAGGATTCACCTTAAATTAATTAGTGTAAAAAATAGTAATTTTGTATCAGTTATAGGATCCGACATACTATTTTCATGCTGATTATACATGTGAAGGGGAGAAACCGTCTGACATGTGTCGATAAATATTTGTAGTAAATTCAAGCAAATCCTCATATCATAAAATTACATTTGAACAAACTTTCCAAAAGTTTAAAACATGTTAAAGTCACTATTTTCACGAAATTAGATCGATAACGGGCCGTCTACTAGCTTCATTTTTTTTTAGCTGATGCTAACAAGGCGCCCCTAGTGGAGAGGAAGTACTTATATCGGCAGTGAATACAGAACTTCATTCAATTGCTGAAAATTATTTATTCCTCAAACATCATGCAAAAAAGATTTCCGGTTAGTTGAAACTAGAAATACATTATGTATGCCCACGGGCAGAATGTCGAGCCCGCCAGCTGTCTAAAAAAGTAACATTTATTATACTATTTGGCAGTGTTAGAACTGATTTACACTAGCACCTGTATTTGCACATGGAATGTTTTAGAACAATTATAAAAGAAACTCTATATAATACAAGACCACACAAAACTCCTTACTAGGTAGAGATAGGTCAAAATACACCTAAAAAATTGGATGTAACGTGCATGTTGTACAACAGAAAAGTGGTCTCAATTTTTCCCCACGGCCAGTAATAAAAAAGTTACAATATAAGCTATTTATAGTAATTCAAATGGAAGTAATTCTATAAACAAGGTTGCCTCATGGTGTTGAACAAAATTATGCCAATACATCAAAATCCCCTTATGCATGAAGAAGACATGCTCCAGACAATGTCATTCTTGTACCTGACATTTGGCCTCTAAGTGTGACCTTAGATCTAGGGACCTGCTTCCTGTGCATGACACTCCGTCTTATAATGGTGAACATTCATGCCAAGTTACATCAAAATGCCACCACGCATGAAGAAGAAATGCTCCAGACTAACTTCAATTTGACCTTTGCCCTCCAACTGTGACCTTGACCTTTGAGATAGGAACATGGGGTTTGTGCACGAAACTCCTTCTCATTGAGGTAAACATCCATGCCAAATATAAACAAAGGACCATGTATGATAAGGGGTGTTTTTGGCCCCCAAATCAATTTTGTTTTTAAATGCATCATTAGACTATAAAATATGTCAAGGTCTTTATTTAGTTGCCAAATACTGAATAAAGTCAGTATTTTTTTTAAAAATACTGATTTATATATACATGCGTCCAAGTGTGTGAATATTTGCTTTATAAGGGGGTCCATGCATGTCAAAGTTACGGTCCAGACAAACTTGAATTTGACCTTTGACCTCTGACTGTGACCTTGACCTTTGAGATAGGAACATGGGGTTTGCACATGACACTCTTTCTCATTCAGGTAAACATTCATGCTTAATATAAACAAGCTTGGTCCATGCATGTTAAAGTTATGGTCTGGACAAAATCGGACGGACGCACGCACAGACGCAAGCAATAACGCACGCACATACACCGACCCACCAAAAGTGACGACTGAGTCGAACTCACCGCAAGCGGGCTCGACAAAAATGATTATTTTCTTTTAAAAGATAAAACATTAGAAAGATATTGGAAAATATTGTCATTAATAATCCTAAAGCCAATAGGAGAACGAGTCGAATATGGGAAATTATGTCATCGTGACTTTGGCTTCCCATGATGGCAATAAATGTAAAGTGGATAGGTTCTCCCGAAATTTCGGTTTCTTTTGGGTAGTAATTAGATTCTTTGTGATACTTTTTAAAGTTAAACCCGATTTCTTTCAGCTCGCTTTAAGGCTTTGTCTTATTTCATATTATACTCTATAGCTCAAAAGGTCAACTGGGAAACCAAACTATTTTCAAGGGGGTCAACCTTCTATGATATGCCAGAAGCGCTGTTTTCAAAAACATTCAGCTTTTTAAATTTCAATCAAATACTTTTCATTCACAGATGTCTTTTACATGCACACTAATTCAGTCAGTAAAGGATAGCCTCAATTTTCATTTGATGAAATAAGAAAAACAAGAGGGCCATGATGGCCCTATATCGCTCACCTGAGTTAAGTTGCTTGCTTGAACAAATTTCTTTGCTAAAGCTTAAAAAAACAAGAAAGTAGGTCAGTAGATCATATTCATGGTCACTGAGTCAGTTTTAAGATTGGTGTGCAAAACTGTACATGTCATCCAAATTTCAAGGCTGTATCTTAACGAGAGCTGTCAGTGGACAGCGCGCTCGACTATTCTCAGTGCTTGATAGTATAATATTAGCTATGAGTAAAACTTTAACATTACAATAAGCATATCCTAAGTCGAAAAGGGGCCATAATTCAGTCAAAATGCTTGATGGAGTTGCCTCCTCCTTTTTACAGACTGGGGTCATGATGGTAAACAAGTATGCAAAATATGAAAGCAATATCTCAATGGACTTTGAAAATATTTGGGGTGGTATGCAAACTTTAACATTTGTGTGACGCTCACGCTAACGCTCACGCCGACGCCGGGGCAAGTAGGATAGCTCCCCTATTCTTCGAATAGTCGAGCTAAAAAACAAGAAAGTAGGTCAGTAGGTCAAGGTCACAGTCGGTTGACCCCTTATCACTTGGGGTCATCCGGTAAATATAATTAAACAGTCTAGGAAATATGATCTGATAATTTTTTAAGTATTTTTCCTATATAACTCATATATCAAGTGACCCCTGGGGCGGGACCTCTTTTCACCCCAGGGGCATAATTCAAACAATTTTGTTAGAGATCAACTAGGCAATGATACATACAAAATTTGAAAGGCATAGGCCTTGAACTTTCAGACAAGAAGATTTTTAAAGTTTTTTCCTATATATGTCTATGTAAAACTAGGGACCCCCATGGCAGGGCCTCTTTCACCCCAGGGGCATAATTTGAACAATTTTGGTAGTAGACCACTAGGCAATGCTACATACCAAATATCAAAAGCCTATGCCTTGCAATTTCAGACAAGAAGATTTTTAAAGTTTTTTCCTATATATGTCTATGTAAAACTAGGGGCCCCCATGGCAGGGCCTCTTTTCACCCCAGGGTAATAATTTGAACAATCTTGGTAGAGAACTACAAGGCAATGCTACATACCAAATATCAAAAACCTACGTCGTGTGGTTTCAGACAGGAACATTTTTAAAGTTTTTTTCTATACAAGTCTATATAAACCATGTGACCCCCCTGGGCGGGCCATATTTCACCCTAGGGGGATCATTTGAACAATCTTAATAGAGGCCGACTATATGATGCTACATACCAAATATCAAAGCCCTAGGCCCTTTTGTTTTTGACAAGAAGCTTTTCAAAGTTTTTCCCTATAAAAGTCTATAGAAACAATGTGACCCCCAGGGCGGGGCCATATTACATCCAAGGGGGATAATTTGAACAATCTTGGTAGAGGCCCACTAGATTATGCTACATACTAAATATAAAAGCCCTAGGCTGTATGGTTTTGGACAAGAAGATTTTCAAAGTTTTTCCCTATATTAGTCTATATAAACCATGTGACACCCGGGGTGGGGCCATATTTGACCCTAGGGGGATAATTTGAATAATCTTGGTAGAGGCCTACTAGATGATGCTACATACCAAATATCAAAGCCCTAGGCCTTGTGGTTTTGGACAAGAAGATTTTTTAAGTTTTTCCTTTCGGTTGCCATGGCAACCAGAGTTCTGTATGGAATTCAATTCTTTGAACAATTTTTAAAGAAGACCATCCAAGGATCATCCCTGTGAAGTTTCATCAAAATTGGCTTTGTGCTTTAGGAGAAGATGTTGTTTAAAGGAAAGTGTGGATGGCCCGATGCCGGACGGATGGACGGCCGGACGCCCGACGGTGAGCGATCACAATAGCTCACCCTGAGCCTTTGGCTCTGGTGAGCTAATAACACAACAAGCAAATATTTATAATGTATGTCAGAATGTCTGTCTGCATGACAGTAAAAGAATGATATGAAAATGTATACAACTAAAACTGTCACAGGAGTGACGAATATCCCCACAATACGGTCTTGTCACAGAAGAATGGCAACCATAAGAAAGACATGGCCACAAGAAGGTGCAATTTAAACCAAACTTGACCTGTATTTTATGTTGTTACACCTTATCTAAATTTGTCAAGGCTAGCCTTTTGTGAGTTATTGTCCGGCAACCATGAGTTTGACAAATTTTAAGTTGGAAAGGGGCCATAACTACATATTTAACTGGTGGTTTGTAGCCAAAGTCGAACTGTACCTGTATTTTATGATGTTACACCTGTGTACCAAAAACATTTAAATCTGTCAAGAACTGTCACTGGAGTGTTTAATGACTCCAATGGTGGATGAATATTGCACAATAGCTTGAGTCTGTGTTAAAAACTAGAGATGCTTTTGAGAAAAGCGTATGTCTCCCACAACTGCCCCTATGAAAAATGTCTAGTGTCTCTAGATGGCTTAGATGAGTGGATCCAATAAGATGGTCTGGACGAGTGGATCCAATCAGTAATTCAAGGGCCATAAATCAAAAAAGCCTGGGCGGATTTGGCTAGTTATCAAACTTGGCTAAGGTCTTATGGCCAAACACATTTTGTTCAAGTTTGGTGAAGTTCGGATGAGAAATGTTCGACTTAGAGAGCGGACAAGAGTAAAAAGGCAGATTTTTCAATAATTCAAGGGCTGTAACTCCAAAATGCCTGGACGGATTTGGCTAGTTATCAAACTTGGCTGAGGTCTCATGGTCAAACACATTTTGTTCAAGTTTGGTGAGGATTGGATGAGAAATGTTTGAATTAGAGTGCGGACAAGAGTAAAAAGGCTGATTTTTGGTAATTCAAGGGCCATAACTCCAAGACGCCTGGACCGATTTGGCTAGTTATCGAACTTGGCCGAGGTCTCATGGTCAAACACATTTTGTTCAAGTTTGGTGAAAATCGGATGAGAAATGTTCGACTTAGAGTGCGGACAAGCTTTGTGACAGACAGACAGACAGAGACACACACACACACACACACACACAGACTGGAGTAAATCAATATATCTCCCACACCACTGTGTGGTGGGAGACATAAATATCAAATAATAAGAGAGGTACCGATAAAGTGTATCAAAACACTATATAAGTATAATTCTAAGCAAAAAGGGGGCATAATTCAAGAAATATTGGTGCAAGAGTTATGCACCTTGTGTCATATGATGTGGGTGATGATGTGGAACAACTACTTCAAGTTTGAAACAAATGCATTTCGTAATAACTGAGATATAGTGAAAATGCATCAAAATTAATCTTAAATTCTAAGTAAAAGGTGGGCATAATTCATAAAGAATTGGAGAGTTATGCACCTTGTGTTACATGATGTGGGTGATAAGGTGGAACATCTATTTTAAGTTTGAATCAAATCCATTTAGTAATAACTGAGATATAGATTTCGGGACGGGACGGGATGGGACGCGACGCGACAAAACTGACTCCTATATAGCCCCCCACACCCCCAAACATGTTTGGTGGGGGTATAATTATTAAAGTCTAAATATAAAATTTATCAACCTATCGTCTATACCCTAAAGTCCGCTATACCCTAAAGCACTGTAGTTCTTTGAAAATGGTTTTTAAAGGCGCTGAACTGTCCGAAAGTGTGGCCCCTTTATCACGGGTACTAAACAGTGCCGCGATACCGCCTGTGCCAATGAGGAATGAAGGCACTTTGCTTCATGTAATGCAGGTACTTCGCCAATGTTTACAAAACAAGCGAGATCGGTGAGTGATTTTTTCCATTTTTTTTCATTTTATTACTGCATGGTGCATTTTTTTAAAAAAAGGGGAATGTAGCGGGGTGTAGATGTATCTTATGTACATACCCATGCTAAATTTAGTGGCAAATGATGAATTTCCTAGAAACGAAAGGACAAGTAAGTTGGGAATGAAACCGTATCGTCACTGCCGTCGTAAATTATATCTATAAATGACATGTGATCTGCCAAAACATGAAATGTGTCCAGAAAATTCCGAATTTGAACGTTATGTTAATTTTGGAAAAGCGCCACAGGCACTTCAACGATGCCGCACCCTCTTCGAGGTTCCGCATATACTTCTAAAAGTATCAGGGCATAAATTTGGCCCAAAACTAACCAAATATCCAATCACTTGCACCAAAATGATGTTATATTGGTCAGATGCAGCGCTTCTATTTCAGGAAAATGGAATTAAGATATTTTTAGTTTTTGTCCTTCACCCGCCTTTTTGAGATTTTGCAACAGCACAAAAAATCAAAATGTTTTTTGGAACATGTAACCTTATCGATTTTATTTAACAGATTACTGAGATTATGTTCTAAAATCATTACCAAAGGATATAGTTACCTCCCCTACATAACCATGTGATACAGTGAAAGTTAGAGCTACACTGGCGCTGGAAATACAAAATACATACGAAGACAATTATATAATAATCGCTCCTATTTTTTTCCTGTTCAGTCTAAAAAAAATTTCCATTTCGGAAAATGTTTCATTTTTTTTACGATGGTTTGTCCATTTTTTTTATTTTGCAAAACCCTGAAGAACCTATTATTAATTTAGTGTGGCCTAAATGATATTCACGAATCTTTCCAATACATTTGATGAAGTATCAAACAACTAGTTTAGCTGTCAGTTTATCTTCACGGGTAATCTTAAACTATTTTTAGTACCAGATTCTTTTTGATCAGTTTACCTCAGTAAACAAACTGTATTTTTCTGAAAACATTAAACATTTTTTTTAAAAAAGCCTTCTCTGCACGTTCTTTTCAGGCTAAAAGTGGTTGGTTATAGATCTTTATATTATCTGATAACATTATGGGGTTTTTCGTTCTTTTTTTTTTTTTTTTTTGCGGGAACACATTTTCACACACATCTACTTTCTTTATCTTCTGCTAGGCTGTGCCACTGAAAAGCAGTTTTGTTCCACAGATAGGCCTATTCATACCAAATGAAACGTAAAGTAAGTGTATTACTAGGTGTGCTCGATTGTGTACCCAGTTTTTGCCCAGTACACCAATTTCGCCAATTTGTACTCTTTCAGTCGGGCTAGATGCAAGCGCATCAATTCGGTACATTTGCGGGACATGTCAAATAGCCTGATCGAAACATCACGGCGCATTTTGACATGTACCAGTCATGTGATTGAGATAGCCCAGCTTGGTATGAATCGAGCTCATCAATTATGTCTGCTGGATGACACATAGGGAGCACTTCTCTGTTATTTGCCTGTCCATGTTATTTTGAATAACCTCTTCAACCCTTGATCATTTTGCTTCAAATTCACACACAACACCCATTGTAACATAACCTTCACACTGGCCTGACAAAGTACTTGACCCTCAGATGACATTGAACTTGAAACGTAACTTTTGAATAATGTCACATTTTTAATGTTACTTCTTCAAGTAATGATCAGTTTCCTTTATATTTACATACAAACCCTTCTGGTAAGACCTTCAAAACATTACCTTGACCTTAGGCCACACCAAATTAAAAAGTTGTTCATCAGATTTTTTTCTGAAACAAGAGGGCCATGATGGCCCTAGGTCGCTCACCAGAGTAACACACCATAACAAACACGTTTGACCTAGTGACCCAGTTTTTGAAACCGCATGACCCAGTTTGAAACTCGTCTGAGTTTTCAAGGAGATAAACATTCTGACCAAGTTTCATGAAGATTGGAGCAAAAATGTGGCCTCTAGTGTTCCTTTCTTTGATTTGGCCTAGTAACCTAGTTTTTTACCCAACTGGAGCTAATTTTTATCCTGTCCTAAATTTCATGGAGACAAATATTCTGACCAATTTTCATTAAGATTGGAGCAAAAAATGTGGCCTCTTGAGTGTAAACAAACATTTCCTTTCATTTGACCTAGTGACCTAGATTTTGACCCCACATGACCCAGATTAAAATTCATCCATGATTTCATGAAAACAAACATTCTGACAAAGTTTCGTGAAGATTGGAGCAAAAAAAGTGGCCTCTATAGTATAAACAAGCTTTTCCTTTGATTTTACCAAGTGACCTAGTTTTTGACCCTACATGATCCAGAGTCGAAATCATACAAGACTTCATGATACCAAATATTCTGACCAAGTTTTATGAAGATCAAATAAAAAATGTGGCCCCAGAGTGTTAACAAGCTTTTCCTTTGATTTGACCTAGTTTTACACCCCACATGACCCAGTTTCAATCTTGGCCTAGAGGTCATCAAGATAAACATTCTGACAAAGTTTCACGATGATAGGGTCATAAATGTGGCCTCTAAAGTGTTAACAAGCTTTTCCTTTAATTTGACTGGGTGACCTAGTTTTCAACCCCACATAACCCAGATTCAAATTTGACCTAGTAATCATCAATACAAACATTCTGACCAATTCTCATGAGTTTCAAACTTAAAATGTGGTCTCTAGAGTGTTAACAAGATTTTCCTTTGATCTGGCCTAGTGACCTAGTTTTTGACCCGACATGACTCATATTCAAACTTGACCTAAAGATCATCAAGATAAACATTCTGACTAAGTTTCATGAAGACATGGTCATAAATGTGGCCTCTACAGTGTTAACAAGCTTTACTTTTAATCTGACTGGGTGACCTAGTTTTTGACTCCACATGACCCAGATTCAAACCTGGCCTAGAGATCATCAAGGTACAGGCTTGTTGCAGTACCAGTAGTACTGCTACTGCAGTACTGCAGTACTACTGAAGCCATTTTAGCAACTACTGGTACTGCTACTGAATTACTTGGTCAAAATTTGGCGACTACTGTTACTGATACTGCATTACTGTCTCAAAAAAGTGGTACTGGTACTGCAGTTCTCAACCAGTACTTTGTTTTTTTTGTTGTTTTGATTTTCAAAAAATTGTACTATTTTTATGAAATGGTGCCTTTATAACTTAGCATCTAATACATGCTGCCTTTAATATAATTTAGATGTTATGCCTTTAAGCAATCATATTTATTGACATGACTGAAGCATATATCACAGAACAGCAATTATGGGATAAACCTGTTTTGCTGATGAATGTATAATAGCAATATAATAGCAATCCTGCACTGATTTGAGCTGTCATCAATAACAATGAAATGGTCAGTTCGCTCAGTTTTCAGTATAAATAGTAAAGTACTAAGAGTAAAGTAACTTATTTTTTGTATGAAACAGTCATTGCTGGTCTCTCTGGATATGTGGATGTTTTTTTTCTGAATTTGAAAATGAGCTGGAACAAATTTTTCAAACTACCGGAAAACACAGAGGGCATGTTCAAAGCAAAATGCTTGCATTGCCCTTCTGAAATATCTGGATCACTGAAGGTGTCTTCTAACTTCATCAAGCATTTGAAAGTAAGTAGTAGATTTTACATATTGAATGATTTGAAATATTTAATATTAGCACTGGCAATAACAAATATCAACTAGAGCTATCACTAAAGGTGATGAATGTACCCCCCGCATGCACTGACACAGTACATTGCAATTTGACGCACACAAGATTGCATAATTACGTGGACTGTATGTATAGACTGTATGTATAGAGTAAAGTAACAAAAAACAAAGTCCCATAACTATGCAGAATATTTATCTAAAAGAATGTAACATGCACCATGCACAACTAGGGTTGGTACTGATCACTTGTGTGAAGTTTCATTAAATTGTGTGTAAGGGTTTGGTAGATTAGGCATGCACAAGATTGCATATGCAGACTGTATGTACATAGTATGTTAACAAGAAACAAAGTCCCATAACTCTGCAATTTTTGTTGCTGAAAGAACCTAACATGCCCCATGCACAACTACTGTTGATACTGATCACTTGTGTGAAGTTTCATTAAATTGTGTCAAGGGAATGAGGAGAGATGGTGCGCACAAGATTGTGTCTATGTATATAGTACAGTAACAAAAAAACAAAGTCCCATAACTCTGCAATTTTTTTTTCTGAAAGAACCTAACATGCCCCATGCACAACTACTGTTTTTACTGATCACTTGTGTGAAGTTTCATTAAATTGTGTCAAGGGGATCAGGAGAGATGGAGCGCACAAGATTGTGTCTATGTATATAGTATAGTAACAAAAAAACAAAGTCCCATAACTCTTCAAATTTTTTTTCTAAAAGAACCTAACATGCCCCATGCACAACTACTGTTGGTACTGATCACTTGTGTGAAGTTTCATTAAATTGTGTCAAGGGGATGAGGAGAGATGGTGCGCACAAGATTGTGTCTATGTATATAGTATAGTAACAAAAAAACAAAGTCCCATAACTCTGCAAATTTTTTTTCTAAAAGAACCTAACATGCCCCATGCACAACTACTGTTGGTACTGATCACTTGTGTGAAGTTTCATTAAATTCTGTCAAGGGGATAAGGAGAGATGGAGCACACAAGATTGCGTCTATGGACAGACGGACAGACAGACAACCTGAAACCAGTATACCCCCCCCTTACAACTTTGTTGTCCGGGGGGGGGGGGGGTACAATGAAATGTCATAACTTTATGTTAACATCCCTTAGACATTGTCTGACACTGTGACAAAACAATACAATATACAATAGAAAAAGGTGTTAATAAGAACAATGGATGCATGGTAATTAACTGTATTGTTATCTTTGCATAAGAATGCTGCCACATAAAACAAACAAACACACAAGCCTTTGTCTTCAATGAAGTTTGTCAATCATGTTTGCTTTTCAATATTACAGTGCAAGCACAGGGAGAAGTATATGATGACATGTACCTTATAATGATCAAATGCAATTCAGAAGCTAAAAATGCATAAAAAGTTAACAAATGTGTTGAAACTTTAAACATGAATAACTATACATAAAGTGCTGTGTTCAAGGTTAAACAAATACATAAATGATATTCTCGCACTAATGTAATATGCACTAGATTTAAGTTAGAAATAAAATAGCTGAGAAAATATAATGTTTTATGATGAGTCAGTTTATTGCAAGTACCCATAACAATTGATCTCAAGAAACTACTGGTACTGATACTGCATTACTCGTTAAATAAAAGTACTGGTACTGCAGTACTCAGACAAAATTTAGTACTGGTACTGGTACTGGTACTTCAGTACTATACCCCTAGTACTGCAACAAGCCTGTCAAGGTAAACATTCTGACCAAGTTTCACGAAGATAGGGTAATAAATGTGGCCTCTAGAGTGTTAACAAGCTTTTCCTTTGATTTGACCTGGTGACCTAGTTTTTTACCCCAGATGACCCAATATCGAACTCGTCCAAGATTTTAATGAGGGTAACATTCTGACCAAGTTTCATTAAAATTGGGCCAAAATTGTGACCTCTAGAGTGTTAACAGTCAAATTGTTGACGACGGACGACGGACACAGGGCTACCCAAAAGCTCACCTTGAGCACTTCGTGCTCTGGTGAGCTAAAAATTGAGACGGTGAGTGAAAAAAATAATTTAATTTTTTTTTGTTTTTGAGAAAATCAGGAGTGAGCGAAGAGAGAAGAAATATATTTGTCTTGATTTGGCTCCCGATTGACTAATAAAAACATTAAAATAGAATGTACAGCCTTTTACATTAAAAAATAATTCACCAGGGATTGAGAAAATTTTACCTGCAGATGCACAACAAAGCAAACTCAAAAAATAATAACACTGGCATACAGAACAATGAAATCAAATAATGTACGCTTTTGAAAATGCTGTTAGAAGATGTGTAATATACAACAATGCATAACCTTAAATCAGTTTAAGTTTTATATAATGTCCAATAGCTCTGTTACTTTCAAAGCTTTTGACTATTATGCTCCTTTTACTGGCAAAGCTCTAATTCAGAGTCAAGCACTTTGAAAAGTTGAGCGTGCTGTCTTACGGACAGCTCTTGTTCTAACATTAAACTTTCTTAATGGATTTATTAAATTTGTTGAAACAAAGTCTCAATTTAAAGGTCTGAAATGGAGATTAACGTGGATTAACATTACTCTACTCGAGGATTGGAAAATCTGAAAATCTTGACTGGTTTGAACACAACTCATAATTTAAATTCCTTACCCCACCCACTTTCCTATACAAATGCTGATCATTTGGAATAGTCAAAATAATTCGACGTTCAGATTGTTTTATATTTGTGACTGGCAATCTAAACGTCAAAACTTTGAAGGACCAAAATAATGGAGGATGAATCACAGAACACAGTCATGTAAAGTTATTGGTTTTATTGCTTGCACATATTGGCGTGTATCAGACAGAAAACAGCTATTCTTTGCAAAACATTCAGCTTTTAATAGAAATTCATGTGTTTTTTCTCTCCATGCCATTGTTTACATATGCGCTGATTTAGGGTGTACAGGATAGTTTTGGTCATTTTTTCCATTATTAGTTTAAAATCCACACCCAAACAAACTTCCCAAGAGGTTTTTACTATGAATAAGAATAATAATGTATTCTCTTTTCAAAAACATTCAGCTTTTTAAATTTCTATCAAATAGTTTTCATTCACTGATGTTTTTCACATACACACTGATTTAGTCAGTAAAGGATAGCTTCGATTTTCATTTGATGACATATGAAAAATAACACAACAAGCAAACATTTAAAATGTATGTTAGAATGTCTGTTAGCATGCCAGTAAAAGAATGATATGAAGATTTATACAATAATTCAGGTCTAAATACAAAATTTATCAACCTATCCTCTATACCCTAAAATCTGCTATACCCTAAAGCACTGTATGTATACATGGTAAACGTAGTGTGCAGTACATACATAGGTTTAAATTATCAGAAAATTCGTAATTTTGGATATTATTTGATAATTTTTACATAAATCCATGAGGAATTGAATCCCCTTTTGACGCATGTAAGTTTTATTTGCATTAATGGCCAATTCGTGAAATAATCGGCATTTAAACATATAGCATGTAAGGCGTCGGCAGCGATGAAATTGCTTCAACTATTTTGGTCTTTCAAGTGTTTGACGCAAGTGGGGATATTGCCCATATGAAAAAAATTATCTCAGTATTCTCTAGGATCGCGTCAAATTAGTTGGACTACATTTGGACAGGAAAAACAGAAACAAGAGGGCCAAGATGGCCCTAGGTCGCTCACCTGAGAAACACACCATAACAGTGTAAACATGTTTGACCTAGTGATTTCGTGGAAACAAATATTCTGGCCAATTTTCATTAAGATTGGACCAAAAATGTGGTCTCTTGAGTTTAAACAAGTATTTTCTTAGACATGACCTAGTGACCTAGTTTTTGACCCTGGATGACCCATATTCAAACTTGACCTAGATTTTATCAAGGCAATTATTCTGACCAAATTTCATGATGATCAATTAAAAAATACAGTCTCTATCACATACACAAGGTTTTTCTTTGATTTGACCAAGTGACCTACTTTTTGACACCAGAATTGACCCATATTCAAACTCGACCTAGATTTCATCAAGGCAATCATTCTGACCAAATTTCATGAAGACCAATTGAAAATACAAACAAGAGGGCCATCAAGGCCCTGTATCGCTCACCTGACCTATTTGACCTAAAGATCATCAAGATTAACATTCTGACCAAGTTTCATTAAGATATGGTCATAAATGTGGCCTCTAAAGTGTTAAATAGCGATTCCTTTGATTTGACCCTGTGACCTAGTTTTTGACCCCACATGACCCAGATTCGAACTTGACCTAAAGATCACCAAGATTAACATTCTGACTAAGTTTCATGAAGATACAGTCATAAATGTGGCCTCTAGAGTGTTAACAAGCTTTTCCTTTGAATTGACCTAGTGACCTAGGTTTTGAGCCCACCTGACCCAGATTTGAACTTTACCTATAGATAATCAAGCTTAACATTCTGACCAAGTTTCATTAAGATATGGTTATAAATGTGGCCTCTACAGTGTAAACTAGCTTTTCCTTTGATTTGACCCTGTGAACTAGTTTTTGATCCCACATGACCCAGATTCGAACTTGACTTAAAGATCACCAAGATTACCATTCTGACTTAGCTTCATGCAGATACAGTCATAAATGTGGCCTCTAGAGTGTTAACTAGCTTTTCCTTTGAAATAACCTAGTGACCTAGTTTTTGACTCCACCTGATCCAGATTTGAACTTGACCTATAAATGATCAAGATCAACATTCTGACTAAGTTTCATGAAGATACAGTCATTAATGTGGCCTCTACACTGTTAACATGTTTTCCCTTTGATTTGACCTGGTGACCTAGTTTTTGACCCTGGATGACCCAATATCAAACTCGTCCAAGACTTTATTGAGGGTAACATTCTGACCAAGTTTTATTAAGATTGGGCCCAAATTGTGACCTCTAGAGTGTTAACAAGCTTTTCCTTTGATTTGACCTGGTGACCTAGTTTTTGATCCCAGATGACCCAATATCAAACTTATCAAAGATTTTATTGAGGGTAACATTCTGACCAAGTTTCATTAAGATTGGGCCAAAATTGTGACCTCTAGAGTGTTAACAAGCTTTTCCTTTGTTTTGACCTGGTGACCTAGTTTTTGACCCCAGATGACCAAATATCGAACTCTTCCAAGATTTTATTGAGGGTAACATTCTGACCAGGTTTCATTATGATTGGGCCAAAATTGTGACCTCTAGAGTGTTAACAGTCAAATTCTTGACGACGACGGACGACAGACACAGGGTGATCACATAAGTGTTCAAGGTGAGCTAAAAAAAATACAGGAAACTGTCTCTATGCATACACAAGGTTTTTCTTTGATTTGTCCTAGTGACCTAGTTTTTGACCCCAGATGACCCATATTCGAACTCGACCTAGATTTCATCAAGGCAATCATTCTGACTTAATTTTATGAAGATCAATTGAACAAGAGCTGTCACAGGAGACAGCACGCTTGACTGTTTCAATGCTGGATAGTGAAAATGGGCACATCTGAGGAAGCTGGAGCAGTCACTGAAGTGTTTAATGCTTCCAATGTGGATGAAGGTATTGGACAATAGCTTATGTCTGTGTCAAAAGAATTAAGTAATAAGAGAAATAATAATATCTTGGCTGTACATGTACATTTTTAATGTTTGTTGTTATAAATGTAAATATTAATAAGCAATAAAATATGATTAAACCAAATAAAGATAAAGTTATCAAAACATTAAATAAGTATAATTCTAAGCAAAAAGGGGGCATAATTCAAGAAATATTGGAGCAAGAGTGATGCACCTTGTGTCATATGATGTGGGTGATGATGGTAACAACTACTTTAAGTTTTAATCAAATCCATTTAGTAATAACCGATATAGAGTGAAAGTGCACCAAAACTTTAACCTGAAATTCTAAGTAAAAAGGGGAGATAATTCATGAAATACTGGTGCTAGACTTATGATCCGTGTGTTATATGATGTGAATGATGATGCCGAACAACTATTTTAAGTTTCAATCAAATCCTCCCTGTAATAACAGAGATATAGTGAAAATGCATCAAAATTAACCTTAAATTCAAAGTAAATGGGGGCATTATTCATGAAAAATTGTTGCCAGAGTTATGAACCTTGTGTCATATCATGTGGGTGATAAGGTGGAACAACTATTTTAAGTTTGAATCAAATCCATTTAGTAATAACTGAGATAGAGTGAAAGTGCACCAAAACAGTTAAACTTTAACCTGAAATTCTAAGTCAAAAAGGGGGATAATTCATGAAATATTGGTGCAAGAGTTATGGCCCTTGTGCCATTTGATGTGGGTGATGATGAGGAATAACTATTTTATGTTTGAAACAAATCCGTCAAGTAATTACAGAGATAAAGAGAAAGTGTACCAAAACTTTAACCAAAGTGCAGACGCGGAAGGACGCCGATGCCGGGTCGAGTAGGACAGCTCTCCATACTATCTATCTATCTATCTATTTATACTGCAGCGCTCCTCTCTGCAAGTATTATGTGCAGCTGCGCGCCTGTACAAAAAGTTAAAAGTAGATTGGATAGGAGAATAAAAGTAATACACGGTGTGTATTGCAGTATAAATACAGTTGATAGTGTTAAAAACAAGAAGGAATTTTACAGATAAAAGCAGTTTAAAAACAGGTCTATCATGTTAAGCATTGTGTACAAGTTTGGTCACACCCTGTTTAAACTGATTCAGGGTGGGGGCTTGCACAAGTTGTACTGGAAGGGCATTCCAAAGTACTATGGTGGCTGGGAAGAAAGAGTACTTATAGTAATTACAGGGAGTGAGGATCTGAGTATAGGAGTGGGGATGCATATGTCTTGTTAGACGGGATGTGGGGCTGACATAGGGGGGAGTGGCACAGCAACCAAACCATTCACTATCTTGTAGAACATAAGGAGGCGTGAATCAGATCTCCTATCTTCAAGGGTACGCCATCTCAGCTGACATAGCATGTTTGTGACACTGCTGTAAGGGGAGTAGTCATGATTTACCCATCGCGCTGCCCTCTGCTGAATCATTTCGATCTGGTGGATGTTTTGTTGGGTGTAAAGGTTCCAAACACAGCTAGCATATTCTAGCTGTGGCCTGACTAGTGATTTATAAGCTACTTCTCGAACTTTTGGGTTCTTGCATGGGATGTTTCGTTTAATGAAGTTTAGTGTTCGGGTAGCTTTGGACGTGACTAAATTGATGTGTTTATTCCAATTTAGATCTGAGGATATAGTGACCCCAAGGTACTTTGCATCAGGAACTGTTTCCAAGACTTGGCCCTGAAGTGTGTACTTTGATTTAAAAGGGTTTTTTGACCTTGTTATGTTCATAACAGTGCATTTTGAGGGGTTGAACTCCATGTCCCACTTACTTTCCCATATCTGTAACCTATTTAAGTCTTGCTGGAGGATGTTTTCTTGGGCAGAACTATTTACAGTTAAGTAGACAGCAGTGTCATCGGCGAATAACCGAACCTGTGAAATTAGATTTTCACCATTCACAAGGACAGACTGGCGCCTGCCAATCAAAAAAGACTTGACCCATTGCAATGTGGTGCCCTGAACTTCGTATAGTTGAGCTAAAAATACAGACTCTATCGCATGATACACAAGGTTTTTCTTTGATTTGACCTAGTGACCTAGTTTTTGACCCCAGATAGCCCATATTCGAACTTGACCTAGATTTTATCAAGGCAATTATTCCGACCAAATTTCATGAAGATCAATTGGAAAAATACAGCTTCTATCACATACACAAGGTTTTTCTTTGATTTGACCTAGTTTTTAAACCAAGATGACCAATATTTGAACTTGACCTAGATTTCATCAAGGCAATCATTCTGGCCAAATTTCATGAAGATCAATTGAAAAATACAGCCTCTATCACATACATAAGGTTTTTCTTTAAATGACCTAGTGACCTATTTTTTGACCCCAGATGACCCATATTCAAACTCGACCTAGATTTTATCAAGGCAAAAGTGACATGCATCATATGTATTTACCCTAACCAAAATAGTGTAGACTGATGTTATCAAATGAATTAGTATGTTTTTTCATCCGATTTTCAATGAAATAAGACCGATTTTTGTAGCAACTGAATTTGGTAAACAGTTTGAAGAAAATGGCGTAACTGCATAAAGGGGAAATAACTTTAATGTAACTAAATATAAATATTATGATACAATCTAACTGGCGGGTGGGGATATTGCCCATATGGAAAAAATTATCTCAATACTTCCTTGGCACTCTGAAATTGCTCCCATCCTTTTGCGAAATTTTCAGATTTTCTCTTCGCACTGGTATTGTCCCTCAGGATTGGAAAAAAGCAACAATAGCCCCTGTCTATAAGAAAGGCCCAAAGTCACAAAGTCAAAGCCCAGCAATCACAGGCCTATTTCACTGACCTGTATTGCTTCCAAACTCATGGAACATATAATAGTCTCCAGCTTGATGAACTACTTTGATAGCAATAACATTCTTAGTCCCTTCCAACATGGATTTAGGTCAAAACGCAGCTGTGAGACACAACTAGTCAGCTTTACACAAGAAGTATTTGATAGGTTAGAAAAAGGTCAACAAACAGACGTGATAGTAATGGATTTTTTCAAAAGCCTTCGACAAAGTAGACCACCATAAGCTTATCCATAAACTTCACAGATATGGTGTTAACTCAGAAACTGTCAATTGGATTAGTTCATTTCTACACAACCGCTCTCAAAGAGTAGCGGTTGATGGTCACTTATCTGAGGAACTCCCAGTACTATCAGGTGTCCCACTGGGCTCGGTTATTGGTCCTTGTCTCTTCTAAACCTACATTAATGACCTTCCTGAATCCATCAAGAGTAAGGCCCGCCTATTTGCTGATGATACTATAGTTTACTTAACAATCAGCTCACAGACCGACGCACAGACCCTACAAAATGACCTTTACAAACTAGAAGACTGGGAACGAGACTGGGCTATGGAGTTTAATCCTGACAAATGTGAGGTCCTTCGAATTACTAGGAAAAAACAACCATTAATATTCTCTTATACCTTGCACAACACAATACTAAAAGCAACTGCATGACTCGGCAAAATACCTTGGGGTTACCATTTCAAAAGATTTAAACTGGTCACAGCATATTGATAACATCACATCCAAAGCAAACAATTCACTTAGATTCATTAAACGTAACATCAAAACAACAAACAAAATGGTTAAGGAGGCTGCCTACACAACTTACGTTAGACCCCAGCTGGAATATTGTTCAATTGTTTGGCACCCCTGGCAGAAACATCTTGCCAATAAGGTAGAAAATGTACAGAGAGCTGCGGCCAGGTACGTCTGTAACAATTATGACTTCACGTGCAGTGTTACTCAGGTGTTAGAAGAACTACACTGAAAAACATTATACCAAAGAAGGGTCTATAACTTAGTAATATTCCTCTACAAAATACAACACCAGTTAGTGTTTGTCGATCATGATCCCCTGACCCACACTAGAAACCTGAATTTCCTCATACCCCAGTTTCGAACACAGTACAGTTAGTTCGCCGGTTCCGACGTTTCGCCGGTTCCGAAGAATTCGGAATTAATATCGAGTAAACAATAAGATATCGATGATCAAACTATTGCTTTATTATCCTCAATTAACAAGTAACTATTCCTAGAAATTTCATCTCTCGGGGTTGTTTTAAAGTTAAACAAAATATGAATTATATTGCGCCAAATGTGTGTAAATTGACGGTGTCCAAGTGACGCGTTTTGAAAGAAAATTTTACACGAAGCAGTTATTTTTTTGTAAGAAACAAATTCCATTTCTTTTTTTTATCAATTTGTACTTTTATTTTGTCTGTATTTAACACAGAAAAAAATCTTGGAAAAAAATCTTCAGAAGTTACTAAACATGTGTACACTACAACGTATCTCTTTTCTCCAGTTCCGACGGATGTGTTGACGAAATGCCATATGGAAGAGGTATCCAGTGGGGGGATCCAAAAAACAGCTGATTCCATTATTCTTTGCAAAGCATATGTTAAAAACATTCACTTGCCTTCTTGAATTAAATTCTAATGAGCCAGTCTGCTTTCAATCTTGTTTGTCTGTCTGTGCAGTATTAACAAATGTTAAAATTGTAATATCACCTGACATATATTTGCTATGCTACTATAGGCATTTTAACACATTTGTAATATTTTTGGTTTGTTTTAGGTGTCATGTCCAATTGCAGCAGAACCCCTCCCCCTCTACACTCAACCAGGTCTGCACAGAGTATTATTATTAAAGCTACACAAAAGAAGCCATTAAAAATGATAAAGAAAATCACATTGGAAGGCTGTCAGTTTTGATTTTTAAGTTATATATGAATAAATTTCATGATGGTAGTTCTGTAACTATAGCATCCAAGGATATAGACTTCCATGGTTTGAGATTTCTGAGAAGACTAGGTCTAAATGATGAAGTATCAGTAGAAAATATAAATTGTCAAGGACCTGTATTTCAATGTTTTCTTGAAAGAAATTAAAAATGACATTATATTTGTTACATGTTATTTCTCCATTTCATATATTATCATATAGGGATTTCCATTTAGATTGTGTTATTTCCATTTGTGATGACATTCTAGTCAAAGCTTGTTTCATACTACATTATTCATGCTATATAATTTATACCAACTTTGCTTTATGTAAATGACACTGTCACAGGTAGAATTTTAAACATGTTTTGCTGTAAATGATATGTATGAAATAAAGGCATACACGTGTAAAACAAGTGGTTTTTATTCTTGAAATACATAAAACATTGCATCCTCAGATTCCAAAAACAGCAGACTAAAGCCATCTTCATAGCCCCCATGTTCATGAGTATCTAGTTAATATTATTAAACATACTTCAATTAGCATTTCATAGACCATGGATGACAGCTCTGGCATGACTGTTGCTTCTCATTGGACCTTTTTTTTATTGACAAAGTCACCATAGTGACTAAGTCCTTTTTAATATATTAAAATTCACATCTGAACTGACAAACAGGAATTAAAGTGTTTAAAATTTTAAGATTCTGCTGACAGTCTATATTGAGCTTGGCCTTCCATGCATGCTTGATGTGAACCCTTTAATAGCTGGCATCCATACCAAAGCAAGACAGCATTATCTTCATACATATTTGTATTAGATATATTACAAACCTACCTTTCACAAAGTGTTCATTGTTGCTTTTATCTAATAATAGTCTTACTGTAAATTCTTACAATTTTTATTGTCATCTCAAACATAACTTTCTATGGGATTGTTTTTCCAAGATGATATAATAACAGAACAGGCTTTCATATATATTTTGATGTGTACTTTGATTTGTATTTTGCACTTCTGAACGCTTAAGAGTGTTCAGCTATCTAAAATAATTTGTAAGTTTCCCTTCGGGTGCCCCTCGCTTAATTTACACGGAAGTATAAAAATACGACGGAACTGCCCTTACAGAAGCAAGCCTCTGTGGCGTACATGCTGCGTATTTGCTGTGTATATGCCGCGAACACAGTAGTACGCCAGAGGAGTACATTTTGCATACACCGCATGCTGCATACATGCCGCGTACTATTTCGACGAGTACACAGCATGTACGCAGGAGGTCACTAGTACACTTCAAGTACGCAGCACAGACTCTGAAAATTTAAGGAGTACACTGCATGTACGCAGGAGGGACTTGTACAAGAAAATAGTACACTGCATGTACACCGCAGATACTTTGAAATTTGTGCAGTACACTTCATATACGCGGAAAAGACTTGTACAATTTCTTTTGGCATTTATACTTTGTCTTTTTTTATAAGTTAAAGTCTGAAGTAAACTTCATATATGCGGGAGGGACTTGTTAATTTTCTTTTGGTGTTTATACTTTGAATTTTTTTAGGTAAAAGTCTGAAGTACACTTCATGCAGGAAGGATTTGTACATTTTTTTTTTTTCTTGGAAGCAAGAACTTGATTTCCGAGTAACTTTTATCTTAATAGCATAGAGTAGTTCAGATTACTGGTATTCTGAACAATGAAAATTTGCCAAACTATTTGCAATGTTCATTTGTGAAGCTTACATCTTGGTGATTTCTGAGCTGCACCTTGCATGCAGTGTAAAAATATATTCTTTTTCATTTTGAATTAATCCTGGAGCTTTCTAACTTGGATAATTGAAAAGCCTTATTTGAACTTTGTTGCATTACATTTTGTAATACATGAAATAATTACCAAGATAATGCCTCAACAGCGCCCGAATGAGAAGAATTAATAGCTCTCACTGTTATTTGAATACTCTTAAGCAAAACACCATTCTATCATGTTTTATAAAGGCTTTAATGCTCATTATGTTAACTCATTAAGGCCTCACCAAATTAAAAAGTTGTTCATCGGATTTGCCGCTCGTATATTTGCATAACGTTTTTGGCTAATTGCGCTCGCCCCATTGGAAAAAATCAATCCAAAATTTTTTGGTGCGCTACTTTTTACGGACGTAAAAGTGTATAAATGCTTATATAATTCCAGTCCTAGATTGTTCTCAGATGGATTTTAATCAAAATAAATACATACTACGCACACATTGTCTATAATAAATCACAACACTTATATTTAGTTGCATTAAAGTTGTTTCCCCTTGATGCAGTTACGCCATTTTCTTCAAATGTTTACCAAATTACATGGTACAAAAATTGATTTATTTCATTGAAAAGTGGATGAAGAAAAGCATACTAATTTATTTGATAACATCAATCTACATTATTTTGGTAAGGGTAAATACTTATTGATGCATGTCACATCTTTTTTCTGGTTTTTTTCTGTCCAAATGATCAGCATTTGCATACGAAAGTTGGTGGGGTAAGGAATATACATTATCACAGCAGTTTCGCCACAGGAGTACACAGCATGTATGCAGCAGGAGTACACAGCATGTACGCCGCAGGACTCTGGCCAGGAGTACACCACATGTACGCCGCAGGAGTACACAGCATGTACGCCGCAGTAGTACACAGCATGTACGCCGCAAGAGTACACAGCATGTACGCCGCAGGGGTAGTACACCGCAGGCTCATTTGCATGTGAAAAGTGTATGTGCTGCGTACATGCTGTGTACTATTTCTCGCATACTAAATTCCTCCAGCGTACATCCTGTGTACTATGTAGTCCACAGCATGTACGCAGCAAGTAGTACGCGGCAGAGCTCATTTGCATGTCAAAAGTGTACTACAAACGTACTATCGGTGTATGTGCGGTTTATATCCTGCGTACTATTTAAAGCCCTTGATTTTAGTACACATCATGTACGCATCATATACGCTGTATGTACACAGCAAGAGTACGCAGCAGGCCTTTTTCTTCTGTAAGGGTGGCGAACATACAACGGAACTGGATAAATCGGCTGCAAGTAACTTCATCTGTTTTTTGTAAATACCGATATATTTGACAATAAATAAAAATTGATTTTAATAAAGGACTTAACACCTAATTAATATGTATTGTAATATTTACAGTGCAAATCGCTCTCTTTAATTTACGCGCATTGTTATAAAATGTCCGTCGGAACTGGCGAACCAACTGTACCATCTCAACTCTTTCTTCCCTAGAACTTTCTGCTACTGGAATACTCTCCCAGGTCACATACAAGCTAGTCCCAGCCTCAATATCTTTACAAAGAGGCTGGCGACGGTCAATCTCTAGTGCATTATCTCCATTTTAATTTTAACTTTGCACTCTTCTTTTATCTTATTATCTTTTAACCAATGCACTTAACTATTTCATTTTAGACTAACACTGTTTCCCTGACTAGCACCTCCCAGTCATAATCTTTGTTGATTGTTGGGGAGTAACCTGTAGAATTAGAATCGCTAAAAGGGGCTGCGGCATCGTCGAAGTGCCTACGGCACTTTTCCAAAATTGGCATAATGTTCAAATTCGGAATTTTCTGGACACATTTATGTTTTGGCAGATCACATGTCATTTATAGATCTAATTTATGACGGCAGTGACGATACGGTTTGGGTCAGCGAAAAGAAATGTGTCTAAACAGTCTCTGATGTGAAAAAATTCACGTTTCATTCCCAACTTATTTGTCCTTGCGTTTCTAGGAAATTCATCATTTGCCACTAAATTTAGCATTGATACAATGTATGTACATAACATCTACACCCCGTTGTTTAAAAAAAATGCTCCACGCAGTAACAAAATGTCAAAAACGAAACAAGAGGGCCATAATGGCCCTATATCGCTCACCTGTTATCATTGCACTTGAACTGAGTATGACGTCGTTTTTTCTATTATTTGACAGTGACCTATTAAATTTTCATGTGAAACAACCTTTTTACGTGCTGTTAAATTTTCATGTCAAACAACCTTTTCTTTCTATGATTTGGTGCTGTTTGATTGTAACCGTTAATCACACCCTTAATTCTTCTCAAATACTGCGCAGTTGGATAGCGATTACACACATAACTACTTAATATAGAAATGTGTGTAATCTACTTAATATAGAAGTCAAAAACTAACTCTTGGAATCCCAGTATATATATACTTAAAGAAAAAATGGGTTTTCGTTACTCACACAGGAAAACATCAATGATAATGATTAAACATCAACTCACCACCGCCGTTTTGTATCCCGTGGCGTCTAAAAGTTTAAATCCAAATTTGAATGATTGTACTCAGTACTGGTGGAATAATTGAAAAAAAAAATACTTGAAATGTACTATTTTAATAGGCCAAATGTTCTTAAATATAAAGATATTTTGACAAAAAATTCTACATACATTGTAAATTTTTAAAAATCTTATTGTCACTGGTTAAAAAGAAGTATAAAATACACAGAATGGCAACTGGCTGTAATCTCGCGTGATCTCGTGTCAGAGCGTGAATCGGCGTTTTCTTAGTAAAACAAACATCGGCGAGCATGGAGTTACAATTTGTACCTTTAATATACGTTAGCTTCTAAAACAATATTAGTTTAAAGTGAAATAGTGTTAAGACAAAGAACATGTTTCTTGCCATCAAAAGAAGCGTGGTCATACGGTGATAATTATTTTACCGATGAATAATTGCTTTCGCATACAAAATGGCGCGTGGAGAAAGCGCCACTTCCGGTAAATGAGATCTCATTCTGTTATCACGGGATGTTGGCGAGATTTGCTCTATATGACTTTTAAGTTGCCGATCTAATTATTTTCATAGCTCTTTGTACTTCTTTGATAATATCAAGTGTCTGTTTACATACAAACAGTTCTATCCTATGTATGATTTATGCACTGTATGTCACTCATAGCTTTGAATATCACATCTTTCAAATTTACTTAAATAATTGCTGTCAATAAGCAAATACTGGTCTTATGTTAGATCTATTTTTTTTACTTTTTTGAGTAATTAGCCGATCTAGCCTCTAGCATGAGTAATCAAATTTACACTTGCTTGAGTTGTAAACAAATTTTTTACAACTTGTAACTAAATCCATCTATTCAGAATAATAAGTGCCAATCTATTTTTTTTCTCCCACACAAAACTAACTATTCCTAGCCTTAGACTAGTAGATGTTTTATTGTTTAGTCTTTTTGTCTTAATGCTAAGGAAACAACAAACTCACCTCTTGCGAATATTCCTTTTTATAATATCAAAACAGACAGTGGGCCTGCTTGATTTGCATTCGCCGCTGGCGTATCGGGGTAAGCCGGTCACATGACCGGCGTACGCCTATATGATGAGCGAATCGAGCAATCCGGTTAAACAAATATGGCTGCTATTGCTGTGACAGCTGTCTGTAGTTATAGAATTAATAAGTGATACAAAATTTACCTTACCAAAAGCTTCCTTCTAGCGCATATTAAATATCCTTTTAAAGGGTCCTGTCACAGATGTTAAATAAAACAGTTTAAAAAAATATTTTGTTAGTTTACGTGCATTCTAAACTTTTTTTTTTGAAGTATTTAAAGTTTTTTTACACAAACATTTTTTTAAATTTATAATAATAGACACTCCATTACTTCAAAATTTCCTTACGAGGAGTTTTCAGCCATATTTGTCAACACCTCGCCGCATTATGTGAACCGGCGCAATCGGCGTACCCTGGAGGCGCAAACGAGAGAAATAAAGCGGATGCGCCGGTTTCGGATGTTGAAATCGGCGTAAAACGGCGTACGCCGCTTTGCAAAACAAGTCCCACCAGTGCATGGTCAAAACTTATAGTCTATTTCTATACAACTTTAAGTAGTATAGTCTTTTTAGGAATTAGAATTCGGTCACAGTATAGGTAGTTTCAAAGCGGGATAATTCGCTTTCTTGGGCCAGATCAAAGGAAAATCTTATTAACATTCTAGAGACCACATTTTAAGTTTGAAACTCGTGAGAATTGGTCAGAATGTTTGCCTTGATGATCCTAGATCAAGTTTGAATCTGGGGCATGTGGAGTCAAAAACTAGGTCACCCAGTCAAATAAGAGGAAAAGTTTGTTAACACTTTTAGAGTCACATTTATGACTCTATCTTCAAGAAACTTGGTCAGAATGTTTATCTTAATGATCTTACGGCCAAGTTCGAAACTGGGTCATGTGGGGTCAAAAGGTCACTAGGCCAGATCAAAGGAAAATCTTGTAACACTCAAGAGACCACATTTTAAATTTGAAACTCATGAGAATTGGTCAGAATGTTTGTTTTAATAAAATCTAGGTCAAGTTCGAATATGGGTCATCTTGGGTCAAAAACTAGGTCACCTTTGATAAAAGATGAACATTGTGTATGCAATAGGGGCTGCACTTTCATCTGATGTGCTTGAAACTTAGTCAGAATGTTTGTCTCTATGAAATCTCGGAAGAATTTTTATCCGGGTCACATGGGGTCAAAAACTAGGTCACCAGGTCAAATAAAAAAGCTTTTTAACACTCTAGGGGCCACGTTTTTGAGTCAATCTTCATTAAACTTGGTCAGAATGTTTTGTTTCATAAAGTCTTGTATGATTTCGAATCTTGGTCATGTAGGGTCAAAAACTAGGTCACATAGTAAAATCAAAGGAAAAGGTTTTTACACTCTAGAGGACACTTTTTTTGCTCCAATCTTCACGGAACTTTGTCAGAATAATTGTTTTCATGAAATCATGGAAAGATCTTAACCTGGGTCATGTGTAGTCAAAAACAAGGTCACTAGGTCAAATCAAAGAAAATGCTTGTTTACACTCAGGCCACATTTTTGGTCCAATCTTAATGAAAATTGGTCAGAATATTTGTCTCCATGAAATCTTGGAAGGGTTAAAAATTGGGTCCAGTTGGTAAAAAAACTAGGTCACTAGGCCAAATCGAAGAAAAATCTTGTTTATATTCTAGAGGCCACATTTTTGCTCCAATCTTCATGAAACAAAGTCAGAATGTTTAACTCCTTGAAAACTCGGAAGAGATTGAAACTGGGTCATGTGGTGTCAAAAACTGGGTCACTAGGTCAAACATGTCTACACTGTTATTGTGTGTTATTCTGGTGAGCGACCCAAGGCCATCTTGGCCCTCCTGTTATAAATATTCTTTATTTTAATCACATTTTTGACTGGTATGCAAAACAACAACCATGATAATACTATACATGTTATTACATGCACTTCGTACATGCTTATATATCACCATGTCATGTTGAATTTAATGTATGTCTTGCATTGTATACTCAAACAACTGTTATGTACAAGTTTCAAGTTAATAAAGGTATGTTCTGTTCTGTTAACTTATGTTCTGTAATATGTACACTCCAGTAGATTAATTCTCTATAGTGATTTTATCACTTAATTGTTTTTTTATGACCTACAAAGACCCATATGCCACGTGACTAAGTTCTTGCTAATTTTAGCTATACGAAAGACTTGTTTTTTTTTTCACTACTATTAACAGTTTTAAAGGTACGTGTTGGTCAATACATTTAGCGAGTATATTTATATGTCTAATAAATACAAAAAAAATATATATATGTAAAAATAAAAATATGGAAGATAACGATCAAAGCAACAAATAAGGCAGTCGCGTTTAGTACAGATAGTTCGATATGCCGTTAAAATACTTATTTTTACAAATTTACAGCTGTGTACTATAAATATGACTTTTTAAGCATAATCAATTTAAGTCTACCAGGTAGAGAAGGTTTATAGTGGCAATCTTTTCTCTTGTGTGTAATGCATTTTTTTTCTCGATTGATGTTCAGCTGTAGAAAGGAACCACTTCAATTGATTCTGATCCCAAATACAGCAGTTTGTAGTAGATCTGAAATATATGGCCGAAACAAAAGTATAATTCTGGATAATTTTTTTTCATTTCTTTATTGATCCCTTTCATAATAGGCCTAACATTCCTTCAAGGTTTTCAAGGGCAAACACTTACCAAATTTATTTTCCAACTGCACTGCAATGACCATCCTTTTTTAAAGATATTTATTGTTTGTACAGTAGCTGCATGCATGTTTATTCTAAAGTTTTAAGTATTCTGTTCTAGAATAAGATCACTTTTCACTAGTCCCGCCCTGTGACCTATCCACTCCGGTATGATACATCGTTACCCATCTCCGTTATTACAGGCATTTGTATACATAAACATTGCCTTTGTATTGTGAGTAGTAGTTTTATTGTTGTATGTGAAATTTACCTACTAAGAATGAAATGCATTGCATACACAAGGTTGTGCTTAAATTCAGACTACGTAGTTGTTCATCCGAAATACTGAGTTTCAAACTTAGCTCAGATTCAAGACCATTATTCTGTTGTTTTCTTCACCTCCTCCTTAGGAGAACAGCTTCTGAATATGCATCAATGAATATTGACTAAACAGTTCACTACTATAAACATACAGTCATATACTGATCAGCTGGTATTTTGGAAGGACAAATGGTCAATGTTGTGCAATCAGGCATCTCTCAAGAAAGACCATTGTTCTGATATTGCTAAAGGTCAACCTGTAAGAAACCTACATTGAGATAATATAGCAAGGATACTTTAAAATGCAAGTCACCCTGGTTCAAACAGAAAACACATAAATACTTTACTTCCGCCATCTTAAATTCAGAGTGACCTTCGTTTGTGGTGTGAAAATATAGTGAACCAAAACTTTCAAATATGCTGCAATTCCATAGCACAAAAACAGCTCAGTTTGCAAGACCTTAACTAAAAGTAGCTGTATAAAAAGTAATACTGAAATTTGGAAATAAACAAAGCAGATATTTTACCTGTATTTTTCTAAATTTTTGGTTACATTTATAAATCCTTTCCAAATATTTTATTAAAAATTCATGAATGGCAAAAGTTAGTTCAAAGTTTCAATTAATGCATAGGAGAATTGTCTTACTGAATAGAACTAAACTTATTACAAAATCTGTTTTCAAATCTGACCACTTCATGTATTAAAACTAAAATACATTTGTACATGTTGCTATTTTCAGCATACATAAAAGTAGTGCAATGTGCGACAATGTTTTTTCTATGTATGGTGTACCAAACTGCCTAAAATTGTAAGACAAGTCTCAGACTTAATGTGAACAAGATTTGGCAACAATCCAAAATTCGTTTCAAGGATTGTGCAAGTTTAAGAAAGGTTTAATTTATTATACTGGAACTGATGTACTTACACGCTGCTATTCTCACGGAAAATTTGGTGGAATTGGAATTTTCGGCACTTTCTGCGGTAACTACTGAAAATACTTAACGTAACTTTCTCACACATAAGTAATTGTATATTTATAAATTATATAAACAATAGAAATATTTGCTTTATCACGATATATGCAAATATTTTTAGACAATCTTGAGACATTGGGTCACAGTATTTCCGCATACTGGTCCGGGACAAGTTAGATCTGTATAGTGATTCCTTATTAGATGTTTCATGCGTCGTAGACTAACCAATTTTGATCTATCGGTGTTTTATACAATATGAGAATTTATGCAGGATGTTTTTAAAAATACAGTGAGAATAAATCGCAGAAAAATTGTACAGCCAAATATGTTAGGAGGTAATACAATTTGTATACAATTGTAGATAACTACGAAACAAACAAAATGCAATCGGTTGAACTTTTCGCGAGAAAACCTGGATTAAAATCAGAAATATCTCAAAAGTAAATTTTTTTGTATCTTGGTTCTTCGTTAAAGAATAACATTTTTTCACACTTTCATAGATTTAATTTAAACTGATAATAAATGTGTATTGCAATTCCGGCATAGTAATGGAGACTGGCTTTACATTACTGCGGTGTTGACAGCGGAAGCAGCGGTCCAGTACTAAAACTGTCTACGAAACCAAGGATAACGAGTTCTTCATATGAAAATAACGAACATTGGAATGAGTGTCCAGTATACACCTGAAAATAATAGACTTGCTATTTGTCGAGTGCACACTTGTTTTCTATCGTCATTAATATAAAGTAGACTTTGAAATATTCGTACATAATCTCAAAATAAAATGGAAGTACATGTATATAATAAAAGGGTCATTACAACAGGAGCCTGATCTGAGATGTATTGCGCGCCTCATTTGATCCTGTCTTGACAAAATCGACGAAAGCCCGATACATCCAAGATCAATCTAATGTTGCTATTGTTTACTAAACTTAAATGTATGAAACAATTGTATAAAAAAAATTTTTTTAAATTTTTGTTTAGAAAGGCATACGTATTTATAATGTTTTAATCATACTGTGCACATGAAGAGACATAAATAAACTATTTGAATTGAACTGAATTGTATTTAAAATGTATGCTTCATGTACAAGAAAGAAACTGAAATAAAATAACAAGTCATGCTGTCAATAAATCTACCCTTTGAAATAAGCATATTTAATGTTTGTGAAAAGAATTACATTATCATCAAAAATGTTTATTTTCAATACAATATACTTCAATTGCCTTGAAAACAACTGAGATTAAAGTCAAAGATGGTGGACATTTGCTTTAGGAAAGTTCAAAAAGCTTTACCTTTTTTTGGAGCGGACATAAACGCAGACATATATTCTCTTATAACTATAGTTATGTAATCCATCAGATGAAAAGAATTGTGTTATATTTTTGAAAAAGAAAAAAAAGTAGGGAAACATAAAAGTGATTTGTTTAAGATGCCACATTTTCTACATCATCTTCATAAACCTTTGTCAGAATGATTTTTTTCTATTACATCTGGGTCAAATTTGAAACTTTCACCAGGTCTCAAACAGAAAAATATTAATTGCCGATATTAAACGCATTCAATTTGTATGATACACATTTTGTTAGGTATGTCTGCTAGGTTAGGTATGACAGTGTGATTATGCAAAAAGAATGTTTAGCTAAGGAGGTAGAACTACTTTTAAGCACTATTTCTTAGGCTGATTTTTGAAACTCTGTACAAGATTATATGTTAGCATTGGGGCAGATACTCCCCCAACCCCCTACCCGCCCCCCAAAAAAATCAAGATGTTGAAAAAGCCTTCCAAAACATATTCAAAAAGTCTGGCCGATCACCGACTAAAAGGTATATATCGGTCAGGTGACATCTTTTAGACGTCAGTCCCATGATGTATGTCGTCACGTTTAAAAGTTCTTTTTTTAAAGTTCCCTTTTGACGATATTTTTTATTTTACTGAGGCTAAAGAACAAATTCATATCCTTTACATAATAACTATATGTGTAGAATGCATATGTAATAAAAATATTATTAGATTTGTATTGAGAAATATGCATTCGTTCTTATGCATTCCTAGTCGCGCAATATTTCCGTTGCAGAACTCCTGCATATTTCTCAATACAAATCAAATAGCTTATCAGTATTTATATCCCGTTTTCAAATGCAGTAAATTTTGACCTACTGACCTCAAAATCAATAGGGGTCATCTGCTGGTCATGACCAACCTCCCTATTAACTTTCATGAACCTAGGCCCAAGCATTCTTGAGTTATCATCCGGAAACCGTTAAACTGTTCTGGGTCACTGTGACCTTGACCTTTAACCTAAAAATCAATAGGGGTCATCTGCTGGTCATGACCAACCACCCTATTAACTTTCATGAGCCTAGGCCCAAGTGTTCTCGAGTTATCATTCGGAAACTGTTTAACTGTTCTGGGTCACTGTGACCTTGACCTTTGACCTACGACCTCAAAATCTATAGGGGTCATCTGCTGGTCATGACCAACCATCTTATCAACTTTCGTGAGCCTAGGCCCAAGCGTTCTCGAGTTATCATCCGGAAACCGTTTAACTGTTCTGGGTCACTGACCTTGACCTTTGACCTACTGACCTCAAAATTTGAGTCAATAGGGGTCATCTGCTGGTTATGACCAAACCCCCTATTAACTTTCATGATCCTAGGCCCAAGCGTTCTTGAGTTATCGTCTGGAAATTGTTTAACTGTTCTGGGTCACTGTGACCTTGACAACTGACTTACTGACCTCAAAATCAATAGGGGTCATCTGCTGGTCATGACCAACCATCCTATCAACTTTCATGAGCCTAGGCCCAAGCGTTCTTGAGTTATCATCCGGAAACCGTTTAACTATTCTGGGTCACTGTGACCTTGACATTTGACCTACTGATCTCAAAATCAATAGGGGTCATCTGCTCGTCATCATCAACCACCGCATCAACTTTCATGAGCCTAGGCCCAAGTGTTCTTGAGTTATTATCCGGAAACTGTTCTGAGTCACTTTGACCTACTGACCTCAAAATGAATTGGGGTCATCTGCTGGTTATGACCAACCATCCTATCAACTTTCATGATCCTAGGCCCAAGCGTTCTTGAGTTATCATACCGACAGACAGACAGACAGACCGACATCTGCAAAACAATATACCCCTCCTTCTTCGAAGAGGGGCATAAAAATAACATTAGCACGAGTTATTTCCCAACAAACATGTAAAGCAGAAATTTAGGCATGTGGTTAAAGCATATTAAAATATTAAATGGATATTTAGTTAAAGTGTATATTAAATCATTTAACATAGTAAGAAACAATTAAACTAAATATAGCATGGTTTAAATGAGAAAGGCAAACACATATACAATGTAATGCCTGACACATTTATAAAGCCTGGAAGCAAAAACCTGTAAGAATGCTGTCATGCACAACTTGTTACCAAAGCAACCACCTCTTCCTACAGGTGGAAGTAACATATCTAGGACACAGTATGGGTCCAGGAGCCATATACACTTAAATTTATTACAATGATAATGTTTTCTGAGAAAAAAATGCCAAAAAGTCATTTTGAAATTTGTTTTGCCCCTGTGACAGTGAGCCATCCTAGTCACAGCGGCAAAAAACTTTTAATATCGTCTTGAGAAAATAAAATTAATTACAAAAAAGGAAAATAATTCTGGGAGTATTCAAATTAGAACTGTGGTTCTTTCATTTGGTAATTCCACCTATAGTTGTGTCAAGTTTCATTGGTTTTAGAGTTATAGTCCGGACAGATGACAGACAGAGGGAGAAACAGATGGGCACTCAGTCAAACATACTGCACTATAAAATATCTCTTCCATTTTTGCAGCATGGATAATAAGAGTCTGCTAAAATTTGTGCGATGAACTTAAATAAGTGGCTCACTTCACTTAGATAACATGGTATTGCCTGTAAAATTAGACTTTGCAGTTTGCAGTTTTATAAAGATGAATTCAAAATATAGCTTATTTTTGCAACATTTTAAATTTCCACACCACTCATTGAAATATAGAATTAAAACATTTATTGTAATTATTTTGATGACATTGTTGTTTGGTAACTTCTTCATTGTAATCAGTTCTAACCATTTTCACTGTCCATCAGCCTTGTGTCTATAATGTCAAGTTTAGGCACAAACTTTTTCCTATTTTTCTCTTCAGTTTGATTTGATGTATACTGTTCTTCTTGATTAGTATGTACAGGTCCAGTGGCTGCACTTGATTTTGTTTCACCTGAAGTCAAAGTGTTCCCTTGTACAGATGAACTGTATGAGATATTAGTAAAACTAGAACCTTGAGAAGGACTGATACTCGGAAAAGAGTTATCTGTAAGAGGCTGATGGTAATTTGGAGGAGGAATATGAGCATAATTTGGAGGAGGAATACTGAAATTTGGGGGTGGGACATTCAAATTTAGAGGGGGAACAATAAAATTATTTGTGGATGGAAGCTGATAATTTGAAGGTTGGATATCAGAATTGGGAAGTGGAATATTAGCAACTGGAACAGTTGCATTTAAACTGGATGGCTGTGAAAGAATATTATCGCCTGGGCTGCTGAGTCTGGGTGGCAGACTGTCTGTATTAGCTATGTCAGATGATACTGTAGAATTATCACTTTCTCCTTTGCACACAACAGAACTGTCTTTGTCTTTTTGCAAAACAACTTTTGAATGTGTAATTCCAGAGGCTTCTAGGTCAATATCTTTTCTTATCTCACTCAGCTGTTTTTCAACCACTGATGCCATATCACTTTCCTGTTCAGTATTTCTTGATGACCTCCAACTCTTTGTTTCATTTTGATTGATTGTGTTTCCTTTTTTAGAATTATATTTACTGGAAGGTGTATCATAGTAGAAAGAAGGCGGGGCAAACTCCTCCTCCCTCTCTGCTCTCTGCTTCTCTAGCCACGCCTGCTCTGACCTCTCCATGGTTACTGGAATTGATATAACAACAGTGATGAATGCAATATAACTGAGTATGTCTTAGAGTTATAAGTATTTAATGCATTTTGTAGTCATCCTGAAGAAATCAAGCACATGCAATTAAAAAAGCTGAAAACAAACTCTACAAATTCAGTTTAAGTTAATTACTGATTTACATTGAAAATAACAACAATGTTATCTCAAGATTAAAGCTGATGAAGTTAGTTTTAAAACCTTCAAGAAAAGACTTTTCTTATCTAACTGCATGTTATTATTCTAGCAAAAGAAAGTATAATTTGAAATGAGAATAAACAAGAGCTGGCTGAAGAGAAAGAGAGAGCTTGTCTATTTCAATGTTGATAATGAAATGGGGCAAATCTGAGGAAACTAGAGCTCTCACTGGAGTCATTAATAACCAGCTGCAGAGGAAACAAAACATTTCATGTGTGAAGTTTCTGAACTGTAAAGACTGTAAAATTCAAATAAGTAACGAAAATTGGGGGGGTTTAACAGAGGTGTGGACACGGATGTGGATGCGGACAGTGATGTCCAGGTAAGCAGGATCCCTCTCCTTATACAACATATAGTAGAGCTTAAAATAACTTGTACATAATTGCCATAACATAATGAATAGAGCAATAGCATTAGCAAAAATCCAGTTTTTTTTCCATTTTTCAAAAAAATAAAATAAAAGAGACAACAAAATGAGAGAGCCATGTTGGCACTGAATTGCTCACCTGACCTTGACTGTTTGACCTTGACTATATGTCATGACAACTATATCAATGGAGGTAACAGTTGCATTTAGTATGAAACGAGATGCAGAGGAAAAGTTTCATGAAGACAGATCCATTCAAAAATGTGATTTCTAATGTTAACCTTTTACTACTATTAAACCTTGTAATGTACATTTTATATTAAGGCGACTCAGTTTGGCAACTACCACTGTTTGAATAAAGACAAAGGCAAGACATGTCAATTAAGTGTGACAATAAGTTTTCTACAGGGTAAACAATATTTTTCTTTGAGTTAGATCAGTTTTTACCCCAAGATAGTTAAGTTTAGATGTAGGCCTAGATTTTCTTAAAAGTTCCATTTAGATCAAATAAAACTAGAAATTGCTTTTGTAAAAAAGCATATGTCTCCCCCAATGCAAAGTCCTATAGGCAAGAAGTCAATAGGGGTCAGGAGCGAAAGTCAAAGAGACACTGATGGTTGGCTGCAATAGGGATCATCTACTTGGCATGTCCAGTCATCCCGCTAAATTTCAACACTATTGGCCTAGTGGTTCTCAAGTCCCTGTTCAGGCTCCTGTGACCTTGACCTTTGATCAAGTGACCTCAAAATAAATAGGGGTCATCTACTCTGCATGTCCAATAATCCTATTAAGTTTCAACATTCTAGGTCAAGTGGTTCTCAAGTTATTCTCCAGAAATGATTTACATGACCAGGCCCCTGTGACCTTGACCTTAAATAGACTGACCCCAAAATCAATAGGGATCATCTACTCTGCATGTTCAATCATCCTATGAAGTTTCAACATTCTGGGTCAAGTGGTTCTCAAGTTATTGATCGGAAATTGTTTTCCATGTTCAGGCTCCTGTGACCTTGACCTTTAACAGAGTGACCCCAAAATCGATAGGGGTCATCTACTCTGCATGTTCAATCATCCTATGAAGTTTCAACATTCTGGATCAAGAGGTTCTGGTTATTGATCGGAAATGGTTTTCAATGTTCAGGCCCTTTGTGACCTTGACCTTTAATGGAGTGACTCCAAAATCAATAGGGGTCATCTACTTTGCATGTACAATCATCCTATGAAGTTTCAACATTCTGGGTCAAGTGGTACTCAAGTTAGTGAAGGGAAATGGTTTTCAATGTTCAGGCCCCTGTGACCTTGACCTTTGATGGAGTGACCCCAAAAACAATAGGGGTCATCTACTCTACATGACCAATCATCCTATGAAGTTTCAACATTCTGGGTCAAGTGGTTCTCTAGTTATTGATCGGAAATGGTTTTCAATGTTCAGGCCCCTGTGACCTTGACCTTTGACGGAGTGACCCCAAAATCGGTAGGGGTCATCTGCTCTTCATGACCAATCATCCTATTAAGTTTCAACATTCTGGGTCAAGTGGTTCTCTAGTTATTGATCGGAAATGGTTTTCAATGTTCAGGCCCCTGTGACCTTGACCTTTGATGGAGTGACCCCAAAAACAATAGGGGTCGTCTACTCCAGCAGCCCTACAACCCTATGAAGTTTGAAGGTTCTAGGTCAAATGGTTCTCCAGTTATTGCTCGGAAATGAAGTGTGACGTACGGACGGACGGACAAGGCAAAAACAATATGTCTCCCCCAGAGGGGGGGGAGACATAAATATGTTCTCCTGAGTGATAAGAAAGTTATTATCAGAGCCAGGGACCTAGCTTTTGATCCTCAAACTTTATCTCAATTTTATAAACACAAACATTCTGACCATGTTTCATGTAGATCAAGCAGAAAATATGTCCTGAATTGTATCTAAGCAAGGTTTTTCAATTATTTCACCTAACAACCTAGTTTTGTTTCCCCAGATGACTCATGTTTTCCGAGATGACTTAGTTTCATAAATCAAGTTGAAAATCTGGCCTCTACAGTGTTAAACAAGTTTTCTATGATTTGGTCTAGTGGCCTAGTTTCTGATCCCAGATACTCCAATTTTGAACATGTCCTATATTTCATAAAGAAAAATATTCTGACCAAGTTTCATTGTGATCTGGTAAAATATGTGGCCTTTAGAGTGTGAAAAATGTTGTTTCTATTATCTGACCTAGTTTTTTATGCCAGAATACCAAGTAAATTCGTAAAAGATTTTTTGAGGCTAACATTCTGTACAAAGCTTCCTTTACATTGGGCCCTCTAGAGTGTTAACAGACAAACTTTTGATGAGGGGACAAAGACAGACAAGGCCGATAACAATAGCTCACCTTGAGCACCTTCTGCTCATCTGAGCCGAAACAGGGAAAACAGTATATACATATACAACAACTTACGATGCTTTCCTTTATCCCAATCTCTTGTAGACTGTACAGTAGCTCTCCAGGAATCATCACGAGTTAGTAGTTCAGGTTCTTTCTTCAGCTCTTCTGTAAGCTTTGGTCCTATCTCTTCACCTGAGCTGCCATCTTCTAGACAGAAAAATTAAAAGCTCTGAATAGTGCTTTGCAAACTCCTCCCAAGTGCCTGCTTATACAGTAATATATGTGTACATACTGTATAAATTTAGTCTACATATACATCCAAGACAAAATAGTCTAGTTACCTAGCTGGTAATAAGCATCAGCCAGCAACCACTACTCATAAACGTAACATTTTGCATTTCATATAAATGAACATATAACATATGTAATGATAAACCTTGCATTTAAGAACTGTAATTCTTTCTACTGTTTGATCTGTGTTTTTCAGAAACTAGATGTTTCCTCCTCTTTAGAAATAAAATGAAACCTTACATCTAGATTTTGTATAATAAAACAGAAAAAACTGGTTAGAAGGACCAAACAGTAGTCCTTCCTCAGTCACATCTCTAAATGAAAATACTAATGGTATTAAGCAATGGAACATAATACATCAAAGAAAAAACAACTTATATTCTTATTATACAAATCAATCAAGCCTGTGTAAATTATAGGTATTTAATAAAAGGAATGTTAGAGAAGCATTCTGCCAAGTGGAAATAAATAGTTTTTCATTACACCATTTACTTGTGTAAATCTTGTTACTTGTGTAAAGTACACTTAATGATTAATCTTTTGCCTTTACACATGCAACTACATGTGATACGATTTTACAGATGAAACAGCTAAAATGCTATCCCCTTAAGTGACAAATCCTACCTTCCTGGGGTTCAGGCAGTCCCAATTTTTCTCTCTTTCTCTGTTTGACCTTGGCCAATCTTGCAGCAAGGGCAGCTTTCCTCTTCTCCTTAATTCGCTCACTCTTTGATCTCTCATCTTTTGTCTAGTAACAAGAGAGACTTCAGTCAACATCAAAAACTGTATCATTCAACAATTTTATTTATCAAAGTTAATTTATAGTCACTTCTGTTTACCCATATGGGCAACCCTTTGTCTTCTTTAGATTTTTGAGAAACAAATTGCAATTTTTGCATGCTAGTTGTAAAACAAAACAGAAAAATGTTAGCAATTTTATCAGTCGACTGCTTTTCGTTCCTTTACTTTGGGTATAGTGTTGCTTTTCAACAGCATTTCAATTATAGGGGGGTCTACAATGGTGGGCAGTTGACCTAACCAGCGTTCCTCGATTCTGTACCAGTAATAACCTGCCCCCTCAAGTAACTGCCAACTTCCCCATATTAATCGAAGGTGTAGGACAAATGATTTCAGACACAATGTATTTCATTAACTGTCATAGAGAACATATTCCTCACCCAGGGATCAAACCTATGACCCTGTGATTCATAGATCTGCACTCTTCCTATTCAGCTATGCAGGCAGACATTACCAGGGGAAACAAGTACTAAAACTTTTGTGATTACAGCATCAGCAGCGGCTACAGTTAAAGAATTATCACTCAAGGTAAACCGTGCAAGGGGATAACCAAAATACTAAAGTTATCAATGCTTTCAAACAATCTAAACAAGAAAAACAGTCAAGGGCCATACACTGATACTCAAGCAAGCAGTGTCTCACTGTAGGTAATAGAGATTCCTCTCTCGAGATCAACGATATTTCTCGCATCAATATTGATGCAGTGGACAAGGTGCCAGGGGTCTGCTGCTCTGTCCAGAGGTGGTAAGTTCAAGTCCCTTTAGTGTCATGATCATTCCACATCACAATTACTACTTTTCCCAATGAACAGACTGAACATGAGCTGTTTGCAAAACACATATCCCCTGCATGATGGCCTGTCAGAGGCATCTGGATATGTAATTATACATGTTTGACCAAATTTCATAAAAAGCACAACAGGGATCATCTAATGACTATAGGCAACCATCCTATGAAGACTGACAGTCAACAGGCTCAAAGTACCTGATAAGAAACTGCTTTCAATCTCAAGGTCACTGTGACCTTAACCCTTGATAACAACAGGACTCAGCTCTTGACAAAAGGGAATAATTCTGTGAAATTTCAAAGACTAAAAGAGCTTCAGATATTAATCTGAAACTGTTTACAATCTCAAATATACTGTGATCTTGGCCTTTGACCTATTGACCTCTAAACATTATAGGTTATCTGTTTACCACAGGCAATAATTCTATGTAGTGTAAATGCATTAGGCACAAGTGTTCTTTAGTTGATGAATGGAAACTGTTTTCAGTCTTCAGGTGAAGGTGGCCTTGACCTTTGACCTACTGATACCCGAAACAACAGGGGTCATCTACTAACCAAAGGGCATCACCCTTTGACAGTAGCTGAAAGTGTTCTTTAGTAACCGAGTGGAAACAGTTTTCAGTCTCAAGGTCACTGTGACCTTGACCTACGGACGGTGACAGACAGACCTACAAAACATCTTCTGACCATCATCCTAATATCAAGTTGGCTTCTCTAGGACAAAGCTTTCTTTGGTTATTGAACAAGTACTGTTTTCAGGGTCAAGTTCAATGTGACTTTCACCCACTAACCCCCAAAGCATACACGTTTTCTACTGACTACAGGCAATAATCATTATAAAGTTTAGCCTTTGTGAGACCAAGCATTCTCTAGTTATTGACTGGAAACCAAATGGTCTATCAACAGATAGACAATGAGTAAGATGATATACCCACCATCCGTCATAATCAAATAAACTTAAAAATAGCAATAAACAGCTAAGATAGAAAATAAAATGAAAGCATGGGCTATACCTCCTGTCTGAGTTTGTTGAGTTGTTCCATCTGTTCTTGTCTCACTGATTCTTCCTTGTCAAACTTGTAAAACCCGACACCATGAGTTCGAATCTCTGAAATGGTAACACATACAGTAAACCTCGCTTACAAGGAACAGCTTGGGACCACTAAAATTTGTTCCTTATAACCGAGGTTCCTTATATCCGTATAGCGAACTAGTTCCTTGTAACCGAGGTATGTAAAGATCACAATTTGTATAGCGAACACTATTTGACTGATGTTTGAAAAGGGCCATGTGTTCAAACTCTGGGCCGACCATGAATCTTTATGTGAGAAAGTTGCGAATCTAGTACCGGTCCTTTCCTGGACAGATGGTAAGTTAGACTGCCTGCATGTGTATGACTGAAATAGTGTTGGAACACGGCGTTAAACCTTAACTAAGCCAATATGTACGTCTGTAAAAAATGACCGTAATTTTGTTTATTTTTTGACGGTTATTTCTATCTTCTTTTTTAAAGAGTGCTACATTTGATTATGGCTATAAGAAATGTTGCAGTTACTCCCCTTACCTTCCTTGACTGCATGCTATATGTGAAGAGGCATCAATACTAACATAAAATAAATGTTCAAATTTTTATTTTACATACACTGGACAACGGCACCATATATTAAAGTGTAAATTATACCTATAGTTTTGCTATTGTCCATTTTAGCACCTGCTATATTTTTTACAATTAGAAATTTGGTAAACTGGACTGCCATTGTTAATCATGTGTAATCAGCACATTTATTTAGGGTATTTCCATCGTGACGAAACTAGACTAATAATGAACAATATTAAAATCCAAGGTTTGGTGAATGTGACCATAACCGTTGCTGATTTTTCGTTTACTATTGTTAACATGAAATACCTCATAGATGTACCTCCTAGTACTTGGTAAATGTTAATGATCATATTACATATTTTCTTTTTATCATATCCGTGAATTAACAAACTAAAGATCATAGAAATGAAATAATTGTGTTTATGCATGTACATGAAAGCACGTGAAAGTGCCAACATTACTCTGACGTCATCAACAATTCACCTGTTTATTCTGGTTTTCAATAATTTTCATTCTTTATGTCTGTTCCCTATAACCAAGGGGTTTACTATTGAATTTCGTACTTTGGGACTGGAAAAAGTGTTCCTTATAACCGAGTGTTCCTTATAACGGAGTTCCCTACAACCGAGGATTTTTACATTGAATAAAGAAGGAATTAGATCGGGGAATTGAAAACTGTTCCTTATAACCGAGTGTTCCTTATATCCGAGTGCCTTATAAGTGAGGTTTACTGTACTTAACAGGACACATATTGTAAAATCAGATATTTTGGCAAGACCATAATTTCGCAAAATTTATTAATGGACTAATAAAAGAAAGCTAAATTATTGTATACTAGTAAACCCAAAATTTTTCTCAAAAGAAAAATGAAATTATAATTAACATTTAGGTTTCAGCACTGAGCTAGTAATTAGGTTTTCTGAAATAAAAATTAAAAGTCCATGAATTTAGTGAAAATTAATCAATCGCAAGTAATTCTGCTTTACAGTTTTTAACATGTATGGCTTTTAAAGTTAGAAATAGAAGCTTTTTTACTTAATTTGCCAAGATAAAAGAAAGTTTACTTGAAATGTTTTATGACTTAAGACAGTATCTGAGAAAAATCTCTAGACTTTGCTGGACAGATGTTGTTGCTTAACAGAGAACAGGTTACTGAAAAACTACTGATTTGGAAGCATTTGCCCATGCATGGAGGTATTGCAGAAGATGTGTTGTAAACAAAGGTCATAATATCTAAAGAAGTTACTGTAACAAGATTTGGGATTCCAGTGACACACTTAAATACTTAAACTGAATATTTTCATAGGAATTTGATATCTGGGAACAGCAGTTCAAAAATTTAACTGTATATTGTATAAACACTTCCTAAAGTGTACCAACTGGTTTAGATTATACATAAACAGTTTTAGTTTGATTACCATTGTGTTGTACGTCAGCATAATGTATGGGTCCTTCTTTCTCCTCTTGCATTTTCTCCATTTCTTCTTTTTCCCATTTCTGTCTCTCCATCTCCCGCCTCATATCAGCTGACATTAAGTTTGGAATATCCTCACTCTTATCCCTTTATAATGACAAGAGGGCCATGATGGCCCTATATCGCTCACCTGTTATCATTGCACTTAAGGACAAGTCTTCAAGGTCAAAAGATCATAATAGAAATCAATCAAAAGAATTATGAGAAAATATAGTTGAAATTTTCTTTAAGTAACTTTAAAAACAAGATTTGAAAACGTTTTGTAGAGGTCCACATGTCAAATATCTAAGCTCTTCTGGTTTATTTTTTGAAAATTTTGAAGATTTTTCTATGTACAATCAAGTAACCCCATGGGGCAGGGTCAATTTGACCCCAGGGGTCATGATTTGAATAAACTTTGTAAAAGTCTAATAGGCAATGCTACATGTCAAATATCTAAGATCTAGGCCTTCTGGTTTATTTTTAGAATTTTTTTTAAAGATTTTCCTATGTAAAATCAAGTGACCCCTAGGGCGGAGTCAATTTTGACCCCGGGGGACAAGGTTTGAATAAATTTTGTAGAGGTCCACTAGGTAATGCTACATGTCAAATATCTAGTCTCTAGGCCTTCTAGTTTATTTTTAGAAATTTTTTGAAGATTTTCCTATGTAAAATCAAGTGACCCCTGGGGCGGGGTCAATTTTGACCCAGGGGGTCATAATATGAACAAATTTTGTAGAGGTCCACTAGGTAATGCTACATGTGAAATATCTAAGCTCTAGGCCTTCTGGTTTATTTTTAGAAAACTTTTGAAGATTTTCCAATGTAAAGTCAAGTGACCCCTAGGGCGGGGTCAATTTTGACCCCCGGGTCATGATTTGAACAACTTAATAGAGGTCCACTAGGCAATGCTACATGTCAAATATCTAAGCTCTAGGTCATCTGGTTTTTGAGAAGAAGATTTTTTAAATATTTTCCTATGTAAAATCAAGTGACCCCTGGGGCGGGGTCAATTTTGACCCCGGGGGCCATGATTTGAACAAATTTTGTAGAGGTCAACTAGGCAATGCTACATGTCAAATATCTAAGCTCTAGGCCTTCTGGTTTATTTTTAGAAATTTTTTGAAGATTTTCCTATGTAAAATCAAGTGACCCCTGGGGCGGGGTCAATTTTGACCCCGGGGTCATGATTTGAACAATTTTAGTAGAGGTCCACTAGGCAATGCTACATGTCAAATATCTAAGCTCTAAGGCTTCTGGTTTTTGAGAAGAAGATTTTTTAAGATTTTCTTATGTAAAATCAAGTGACCCCTGGGGCGGGGTCAATTTTGACCCCGGGGTCATGATTTGAACAAACTTGGTAGAGGTCCACTAGGCAATGCTTCACACCAAATATCTAAGCTCTAGGGCTTCTGGTTTTTGAGAAGAAGATTTTTAAAGTTTTTCCTTTCGGTTGCCATGGCAACCAGTGTTCTACATGGAATTCAATTCTTTGAATAATTTTGAAAGGGGGCCAGCCAAGGAACATCCCTGTGAAGTTTCATCAAAATTGGCCTGTTGGTTTAGGAGGAGATGTTGTTTAAAGGAAAGTGTGGACGGACGTACAACGGACGGACGCCGGACGGTGAGCGATCACAATACCTCACCCTGAGTACTTTGTGCTCAGGTGAGCTAATAAAAGCCAGATGCCAGACTGCATGTGGTAAAAGCATATTTCTCAAAGAGAAAAATCCTGTTTTAATGGAACATAGTTATGGCATGTAAGACTGGACTTGATGCTTGCCATTTAGTTCCTTGAAACAGTTTTCAAGATACATTTTGTACATGTTAGATGCTTGGTACTGATACTTTCCTCTAAGCTATACTGAAGTCTACTCATCATTATAGATGCATCATTATTGATGAAACCTTTTCATGTAGTCTGGACACAAGTTACCACAACATTAGAAGAAAACATGTAAGCTCTCTAACTAAACCATCAAATTTAAGTACTCTGATCTCAAAATTTTAGTACATGACAATTTTAATGTTTATTAGCTTCATTAGATACTATACTGCCAAAAACTGTAGTAATGATTCATTAATATGGAAAAATAAAATATTCCTTTGTAGTATTTCAAATCTATAATAACCAGGGAAGATACAGTGCCTGACTTATTTTTCAGTTCAGTGTTTTACACATGCAGGAGTATTAAAAAAACATAGGCTATGATAGCTCTTCCTCTTTTTATTTCATTGCTAGAATAAGTTATCAAAATATATTCTACCTTAACTCCTGGAAGTCTTTGTGCCCCTTTTGTGCTTTTTCATCTATTTTCCTGAAAAAAACATAGTGCATCAATTTTCTTAATTCTTCCAAAAATATTCTGCACTTCAGTGGGTGCTTCAGAAAGTTCTGACACTGGTTTTACTATAAGAAAACAATTAACTGTAGAGACATCAACCAAACCCATCTCCCTCCTTGCGTTTCATGACTGCACTCCACCATTTCAGTAACTTAACAATTCAGGTGGTTAACAACAGGAGGAACTACATTTGCTTGGCCACACTACCTTTTAACTTGTTTAAGTCTTCATTCTTTGATTTTTTTTGCATGAAACCTTATATTTGCTTTTCTCAAAATACATTATAGCTATAATTTACTACATTCCTTTTCTGTTTCCAACTGAAAAACAAGATATAGTGCCCTCACTTACTGTTACTGTAAGGGAAGTACTTGTTGACAACGCAAGAATAAGTCTTCATAGTACCTTGGGTTGGGGTGGGGGGTGGGGGATGGGGGGAGAATTGCAATACAGAAAATCATCATAAAAAACACACACACAAAATAATAGAAAAAAAGAGTATAAAACTTTTTTCTTTTTCTTTCTTTAAATACAAAATAAAAACACCAGGTGCAGAACTTCACATGCTGAATAACATTCTTGCAGTTTCACGAATCTAGGTCCATTTTTTTTTTTTTTTGAAATATGTGTGGTACAAACATTTGCATATTTTTGACTAAGTCAAGGGTCTCAGTTCTTGCTGAGTAAAATCCAAAATAAAACCCCTGATGCACAGTATTTCACCAACATTAAATATAAAACTTAAACAACCTTTCTTTCAGCTGAAATGCAGCAGTACTATGATTACAGTATACCTTTTCTTCTTCTGAAGAGTTTCATCCTGTCTCTGTACATCAGGTAAATCCTTCCTCAGACAACGTCTTGATCGGCCAAATGCATCCACATAGTCAACCCTGTACCAGACAAGTATATTAGGGGATTTTATCATTTCAACAATTAGTGTCAAACATGTACTAAAGACTACCACAAAATAAAAAAACACAACTATACATGTAAAACCAGTTTAAAAAGGCCGCCATTCTCAATTCTAAACAATATATCTTCACCTGTTAAGGGAGATGCCACTTTTCTCATATCTAAATGATATCTTTACAGACAGGCTTAACTGTAATGTTGGCATTCGGAAGTTCAGATGTCCCAGGTGCATCTTATAAATTAATAAAAAATTATTTTGCCTAAAAATAATTACTTTTATTTTTTCCCGAAATTTATAGCTATCTCGTTGCTAGGTGTGTTAGCTATAAACTATCGTCGTTGTCAAGTAATCCAGTTTTCTAGTTCCTTGTCTAAACATAACAGATTAATGATAAACGCCTATTCGTCAGGGAACCACTCGAGCGTTATATTAAATCGAGAGCACGTGCAATCTTCTCAGTTGAACTAAAGGTGTATTGGCTAGCGCTTCAGATCGATGTTAAATTGCCCACCCGCCACACCCCAGTAATAATAATAATAATAATAAAAATTGTTGTATACTACAATTCATTATATTTTGTATCTTTAATTCTGTTATGACAATCTGACTGTTTTGTGAAGTATTTATGTTGCAGATAATATGCTGCCATTGGGTGCCAACTCCGGAAGTGATCAGACTCCAGGTACTTTCCACAGACATTAATTGAACGGATTCCTGGACTACAAACAATTTGTGAAACAGACAAATCTAAAAGGATATCATTCTTCCGGACTGTTGCTTTATGAGAAATCAAAAGGACAATTTAGAATTAATACATGTATAATCTTTATTACTAAAATTCCAGTTAATCATTTCCATAATTATATACAATTATTTTTATGTCACTCCTATTTGTAAGGGCCTGGAAAAATTCTGTCGACCGTGGGGGCGATCGGGCGTGCTTTGGGACGTTTTGATGGTACGGATGTTACGGTGTATATTAAAGGTATTGCTCTAGTGCCTTGGCAATATCTGACTAGCCTTGCTTAAATGTATCATAGCCTTGCTGATGTCATAGCCTTGCTCATCATATAGTATTTGCCTCGCTTAGAATTACAGTACGTTGCCTTGCTCCATTGGTCCGCTAAATGTTCCTCATTACTTTGCAGGTAACGTCGAGTTATGGGGAATATTTAATTTACTGTGGTGTACTGTAGCCTTGCTCATTATAGTATTTGCCTTGCTTAGAAGTACAGTACGTTGCCTTGCTCCGCTAAATATTGTGGTGTACTGTAGCCTTGCTCGTTGCTTAGAATTACAGTATGTTGCCTTGCTCCGTTGGTCCGCTAAATATTGTTGTGTACTGTAGCCTTGCTCGTTGCTTAGAACCACAGTACGTTGCCTTGCTCCGTTGGTCCGCTAAATATTCCTCATTGCTTTGCAGGTAACGTCGAGTTTTGGGGGATGTTTAATTTACTGTGGTGTACTGTGGTATCCCTTGCGTCCGTGTGGCGCTGCTTGTTGCTCTACAGGTAACGTGGAGCAATGACGTGGTGCTTTACGAGTACGTCTGGTTTCCTCCCGGTCGACTGGTTTTTCAAATAGCTTTCATTGGAGTGGCCATACTCTGCCAAAATATTGATAATAACTTTTATATTGAAAGGAATATTTCATAGGTTGAATTAGCACTGTTTACAGTATCTTACGCGCCGGTAATTGAAATATGTGACTGTATTCATATCTGAAATGTACAAATAAACATGTAAAAATGTGAATGTTACTTGTCTTCTAGTTATAATTTCGGGTAATAAAATAAAATTACTTCCCATTAATAAATCTAATTCATTGAGACTGCTGATTAAAAAGGAAATGCATTGCTTGTTTTGTAGAGATACTGAAAGTTTAAAGCTTGAGTTTAGAAAATAAAGGTTTACAATGAATTCTGTATTTGCTTGGTTTAAGCATGTTTCATCCTGAGAAGACCGACAAAGAATGCCAGACTACAGGGAGTGTAAGTGTTTCAATGAACACAGAAAATATAAAGATGAAGCAGTGGCTTAAATGTTGCATCAGACAAGTTCTACTGTACATGTATATTCCACATTCATGAAGAACTTGTGTTAAATTCATGGCCAACCATTTAGTCTTACTCTATTCTATTAAAATTTGGTAACCTAACTTAATGACACAATAAATCTCACCATTCTTCCTCCTCAGATTCTGGAGGCAGAACTGGTTCAGCTAGCTGTCTTTGTTCTTCCTCTAACTCTCTTCTCTCCATCTCTTCTTTCTCTTTCCTCTCTTTCTCTCTTCTTTCCTCAAAATCATCAAGACTTTTTTTCTGGAAATCCACCAGATAAAGTCCACTGCCATCTTCCTCTGGAAACAAATAAAACATTTGAAAAAAAAAATTACACAACTCCTTATATATATATCGACAGTCAATAGTTTGGGCTATTAACCAGTCTATAGTTCAATACAAAATTTTGCTGGATTACAGTCAAATACTGAGGAAAAAAATTATGAAAATTTATTTCAAATGTCATTTAATAAAACACTTATTGGATGACTCACAGATCAATGGTTAAAACTAACGGCTCTCAGTTGTTCAGACCATCGGAAATAGTTCTGACTTTTGACAAGCAAGACATTCAGTAAGTGTATAATGTAGAGTAGGTAACAAAAAATTTCATCAATCATGCAAACAACAAAAAAGGTAACAGTATCGAAATGAATTATGAGTCACTGTAATGAAAATTTTTGAGTGGAAATGTTGGTATACAGAAACAAAAAGCAAATTTAAACAGATTGTTCAGTCTGCCTGGCTAGCTTATTATTTTGACAAAAAAATGAGACAAAAGAAGACTTTTAAGTGTCCTGTTTCCATAAGTACATGTACATGAAAAATATCATGTATACATAAAAAAAGGTATTTTACCAAACAAAAGTAAAATGAATACACTTTATTTACCAGAGATGTCTGTGCCACAAGTTATCTTTTCATAAAGCTTGGCTTTGTTCTCAAGGGCCTTTCTACAAATATAAAAGAAGCTGCTAAGTACATATTAAGATTAATCAAACTGATAATACTTTAGCAGACCCTGAATTTTTTTTAAGTTATTTAAGTTATAAATAATGAGTAAAACCAACCTAACTATTGCCTTTTTAATTCCAAACAGAAACCGCCTTGCTCTGAAGAACCATTCCTTTCGGATCTAATGTGCAGAGAATCTTAAACTGTGAATTAAATTACTGTGCTCTCCCCCCACCACTGGAAAATTTTGACTAGTATGTAAATTGTTTTAGCTCTCTCGAGAGCCAATTTAATAGACAAATTTGACTGTGACTGCACAAATTACTTCACATAGACTGTCTGTTAAAAATTTTCATCTTTTTACAGTTAAAATTCAGTATAACAATCCTTGCAGTGCAAGTAAAATTTGGCTATGCTCATGTACTAGCAAGTCTTAACAAACTTGACAAAGTCAAACAATTTCAGAAATATTTTTTGGATCTTCTACCACAGATATAAAATCTTGCATCAAGTGATTTTCTAACATTATCACTATGACTGGCATCTCTTTCAGTTTTGAAAATAGAAATTAAGAACACAATGAAACTTGAATATCTCTAGCACCTTAACTGACATCTTTAAAATAAACAGATCAATTTTACCTGGATCTCTCAAAAACATTTTCCTCTTCTAATTTCTCCTCATAGTCTTTTTCTGCTCTCTGTGTGACACCTGCATTCTTTTTACTGAACAGACTTGGCTTCTGAAAAGAAACAGGTAGAATCGAAGTCTTCAAATCAGATCACAGGCTCAAATTACATGTTCTTTGTCATAAGTAATGACAGTATTGCTATGGCACATTGTCCCCTACCTCTTACTGCTGAAGATAACTGACATGCTGTTGCAAACTGGCATTATATCAAACCCAACAAAGCAAACAAACTTATATTTTATCTCTGCTTCGTATAATTTCAAAATTACACCAAAAATAAGACATTCTTACTTGATACAGTTAATCATTTTACTCACCATTGATTTAATAGGCCTTTTTTTCTAATGTCACATAAACTCTCTAAGATAAGCTATCCTTATAGTTTTATAATCACATAAAATATATTAGATTGGATAAATGTTGTATCATCTTTCTAATGCTTGGTTTCTTACTGAACACTGTCCCTCGTGTAGGGAAAGCCCAGTCTTATACAGGCGGGCACGTAAGATCCTTATATTACTATAAGTGAAAATACAGCTTAACCTTTGAACTTATGTTTGTCATTTGCAACAATTTTCATTTAATCACATTATGACTGCTTTTATCCTGACAATTAATACAACACAAGTCTCATAAACCTAGTAAAATCCAGCAAATTTGAAGCATACAATCATCATTAGTCATTTCTGATACCTTATGTGAGGTTGAAGGTTTCCCTTTGATAAATCCAGTATTCTCACTCTGTAACTTCTGAGTTCTGAACTCCTCTTGCTTTCTGAAAAGCTCAGCCTTCAAATCTATCAGCTGTAATAAACATAAAACATGTGGGCTACCTCAAAGGCTGACGTGAAACATTCAAATATCTTAAAATTGTGTATTCAACTAATGTGAACCTTTCTTTTGATTTATGTAGCTTATCTCTGTATAGGGGATATAATTACATATTACAATATCAACTTACATAGTCTTTCTTTTATTGGAATCATGCTCCCACCTTTTGTATGTTCAAGTAAAGTAGTGTAATTTGTACTATAATCAACTTGCTGGGCGACTCAAGACAAGAGGTATGATAAGTGTTCTAGCAACTAGCAATACAGGGATCCAGGGTAGAACACAGTGATATATATAGAGAGAGATCTTGGCAGACCAATCAGTGAGTTGAAGAGAGGTACTAGTCTAACAATATGACTTCAGGTGAAGGAGGATGGATTGTAATATGCCCTACAATATTAAATCTACCTGGTAATAAAATGGCATTAACTGAGTAGTTAAAAAAAAAGGTTTTTCACTACAAAGATATTAAATCAATATAGTATTACAAGAGGGCCATGATGGCCCTATATCGCTCACCTGAGTACCAAGCAAAATTCTGACTGATGAAGCCCAAAGGACAGGAACAACAAAGGGAAGGGAAGAAATTAAAAATAAATCTAAGTCCTCAGAAAAAATATCTAAGTCCAAAGGACAGGAACAACAAAGGGAAGAAATTTAACCAAAAAGAAAAAAAAATTATTACAAGGTACAGATATGTCAAAATACACCTAAAAATTGGAGGTACCATCCATGTTGTACCACAGAAAGTGGTCTCGGTTTTTCCCTACGGCCAATAATAAAAAAGTTACTAAATAAGCTATTTATAGTAACATAAAAGGGAAGTAATAAAAAAAAAATTATTGTAAGTGAACAAAAGAAGGATCTGCCAAATAAAAACAAGAGCACTGCAATGCAACGCAAATGCAGAGCAATATACACACAAAACAAAGTCATATGACCTTTGACCCCTAAGTGTGACCTTGACCTTGAAGTGAGCCATCTGAAACATGTGCTCTGCATGTTGTTTCAAGACACAAGTTTGGTGCAAGTTTGGTTAAAATAAAATCACAAATGAAGCTGCTATTGTGCAGACAAGGTCAAAATAGCTAATTCTGGCCCTTTCAGGGGCCATAACTCTGGAACCCATTATGGGATCTGGCCGGTTCAAAAAAGGAACCGAGATCTTATGCTGACACAAGTTTTGTGCAAGTTTGTTTAAATTCAAATCATAAATGAAGCTGCTATTGTGCAGACAAGGTCAAAATAGCTAATTCTGGCCCTTTCAGGGGCCATAACTCTGGAACCCATTATGGGATCTGGCCGGTTCAAGAAAGGAACCGAGATCTTATGCTGACACAAGTTTTGTGCAAGTTTGATTAAATTCAAATCATAAATGAAGCTGCTATTGTGCAGACAAGGTCAAAATAGCTAATTCTGACCCTTTCAGGGGCCATAACTCTAGAACCCATTATGGGATCTGGCCGGTTCAAGAAAGGAACCGAGATCTTATGCTGACACAAGTTTTGTGCAAGTTTTATCAAATTCAAATCATAAATGAAGCTGCTATTGTGCAGACAAGGTCAAAATAGCTAATTCTGGCCCTTTCAGGGGCCATAACTCTGGAACCCATTATGGAATCTGACCAGTTCAAGAAAGGAACCAAGATCTTATGGTGATACAAGTTGTGTGCAAGTTTGGTTAAAATAAAATCATAAATGAAGCTGCTTTTGTGCAGACAAGGTCAAAATAGCTAATTCTGGCCCTTTCAGGGACCATAACTCTTGAACCCATTAAGGACTCTGGCCAGTTCAAGAAAGGAACCAAGATGTTATGGTGATACAAATTGTGTGCAAGTTTGGTAAAAATCAAATCATAAATAAAGCTGCTATTGTGCAGACAAGGTCAAAATAGCTAATTCTGGCCCTTTCAGGGGCCGTAACTCTGGAACCCATAATGGGACCTGACCAGTTCAAGAAAGGAACCAAGATCTTATGGTGATACAAGTTGTGTGCAAGTTTAGTTAAAATAAAATCATAAATGAAACCACTATCGTGCAGACAAGAAATTGTTGACGGACGGACGCACGCACAGACGATGGACGAGGGGTGATCACAAAAGCTCACCTTGTCACTATGTGACAGGTGAGCTAAAAATGATAAATCTACCGATAACAATAAGTCGCTCACCTGAAGAGGACCTTAACCATCTGACCCTTAAAGGGGCCAAGCACCCCAAATTGAACAAATTTATGAGAGGACCTTATAATTCATGCTACAGACCAAGTTTGATGGAGATCCATTAAGTGATTCATGAGAAGTAGTCATTAAAAGGTATTTTTACTTTTAGTCCTAGCAACTCCTAGCAGGGGCCACCTGCCCCCATTTGAACAAATTTGAGAGAGGACCTTATAATAATCCTTCATACAAAATCTAGTGAAAATCCATCCAGCCTTTCATTAGATGAAATTGTTTAACCCTTATCATGCTGGACATGATTTATTCTGCCTTTGCGATCAGTGTAAACCATGATCAACCTGCACATCCATGCAGTCTGATCATGATCTACACTGTTCGCCATCCAGTCAGTATCTTTTTGGTAAGCAACCCTTTTAACAGGTAATGGTACTGTCCAAATTGAAAGATGGACAATTTCACTATAAACATTTAGCAGGGTAAGGGTTAAAGCTATTTCTAGTTTCAGCTCTAGCAGCCCCTAAAAGGGGTCAAGTGTCACAAATTGAAAAATTTTGGTAAAGAGCCAAGTTAAGTTATAATAATGGTACAAATCAAGTTTGATGAAGATCCATCTAGCAGTTCATAAGAAGAAGTCTTTTGAAGGTATTTCTATTTTTAGTTCCAGTGGCCCCTAAAAGGGACCGTATAAGGTATAAATTTGGTAGAGGACCTTATAATGATGCTACAGACCAAGTTTAATTAAGATCCATCAAGCAGTTCATGAGAAGAAGTCTTTTAAAGGCATTTCTATTTTTAGTTCTAGTGGTCCCTAAAAGGGTCCAAGTGCTCCCATTTGTACAAAATTGGGAGAGGACCTTATAATAATGCCATAAACCAAGTTTAATGAAGATTCTTCTAGCGGTTCATGAGAAGAAGTTGTTAAAAGGTATTTCTAATATTGGCTCAAACGGCCCCTAAAAGGGACCAAATGCCCCCATTCGAACAAACCTAGGAGAGGACCCTATAATGATACTACAGACCAAGTTTGATGAAGATCCATTATGAGGTTCATGAGAAGAAGTCCTTTAAAGGCATTTCCATTTTTAGCCCTTAAAAGGGGATAAGTGCCCCCATTTGAACAAAATTGAGAGGACCTTATAATGATGCTACAGACCAAGTTTGAAGGAGATCCTTCCAGCGGTTCATGTGAAGAAGTGGTTAAAAGGTATTTCTGATTTTGGCTCTAGCGGCTCCTAAAAGGGGATAAGGGCCTCCATTTGAACAAATTTGAGAGAGGACATTATAATGATGCTACAGACCAAGTTTGACGAAGATCCTTCAAGTGGTTCATAAGAAGAAGTCTTTTAAAGGTAATTCTAATTTTGACTCTAGCGGCCCCTAAAAGGGAACAAGTGCCCCCATTTGAACAAATTTGGGAGAGGATATTTTAATAATGCTATAGACCAAGTTTGATGAAGATCCTGCAAGAGGTTCATAAGAAGAAGTCTTTGAAAGGCATTTCTATTTTTTAGTTCTAGTGGTCACTAAAAGGGGCAAAATGCCCCCATTTGAACAAAATTGGGAGTGTACCTTATAATGATGCTAAAAAATTCCCAATACCTATGACACAACCAAAGAAATGCACTAGTTTTGATAGGTTACATCTTATTTCTAACAGATCTGCCTATAAACTGTCTACCATAAATCTGTAATGGAATGAATTTGACCTGACAAAAGACTTCTTCGACCCACAAGTCACATCCTGCCCTAGTTCAACTAACAGGACATTTAGGGTCAGCATTATAAGTTTTGGATGGTTGCTGACCTCCACATCTTAGAGGGATATCATAGCAACTATAAAATACTGAATCTTGTTTAGCTTATGTTCTGTGTTGTCCCTTGTGTTTTAGGTCAATGCACATTAATGTGACACGCTGCAATACAACATGTGACAAAACACTGCAACATGGTGCACCACATTAATATTATGCTGTCATGTCATATTGTCATCCAAGGTATTGTGTGCACAATGTGTTGTGTTGCCTCTTTTCTCTTCTAGGTCGGTGTGCGACATGTGATTATAATGCCACACAATGCATGACTATGCGACAAGGTGCTCGACACAGGATACAATGGGTGACAGTGACAAGACATGACAACATTAACGTCACATGTTGCACCTTGTTATGTATTATTGTATTACATGTCGTGTGTTGTTTTGTCACCTGTCATATATGATATAAACACTATACATTTCATTTGCTGTATTTACATGTTCGTCATTACACTCTTCCAAAATAGTACAGCTGACAGTGGGGTTATCGATCACGTAACACGAAGAGGAGCCGTGTGTAAACTTTAGGGTGCATTGTTTAAAACAGTGACAAACTCGTGTTTTGACGTTTATTCACACAAACATCAATTGAATGGAAGGAAAAATGGATATTCTTTCCAGGTATCTTGAAATTTCACTAATATAATTATTTAAATGTTTTTTAATAGTTAAAAATTTATGTGATTTAAAAATTACCGCATAGAATTGTCGCGGGTTCACCACAGTAAAGGTCCTTCCTATGTTGTATGTGGAGGAGACATATTGACCTGTGCAAAAACTGTCAATAATGCGACTGCCATACAATTAGTTGGACTAACTGTGAAAGTGAATGCAGAAAACAGGACTTCTTAAATTGCCATAGATCTTGACTTGACACTTCTGGTCTTTGAAAAGAAATTATGGTACATTCTGAATGATAGCTTAGCTGCACTAACGTGTTAGTTTTTACTTATCAAAATAACCAGAAGAAAACATAACCATGACATACCGACGCTGAATCTACTTTAGATGAACCTGCATCAGATTTCTGCATTTTACGATTATTTTCCCAGAGCAAATGTCACAAAATTTTTATTCTTACGCTGAGCAGAAATTCGTACCAAATCTAATTTTTTAACTGAAACATTTTCCAGTAAAACACATATAGGCTAACCGAATAAGATTATGCTTTAAACTTCAGTTTTTTACTTTCTTTATATTTGTTTTGAAGAATGATTTTTTTAATACAATTGGTTCGAATATTTTGAGAACGAATGTTTCAGCACAAGGGGAGTAACTCCGCTGGTAATTCTGTGTACAAATTTGTCAGAATTTGTTCCATCAAATACCCTTCGAAATGCTGTCAAAGCTACTGTTGAATAGCAAGGTACGTTGCAAGATTCTTTAATTTCACAATATTCATACAAAGTTAAAGTTGTCATAATCTGGTTTTGTTGATTTCGGTGTATGACCTTGTCCTCTGTTTAGACTAGTCTTTTTAGTAATTTTTAGTCTTACTCTGTTACTTAGTGTCTTAGACCCTGGCCTGGCAGGCCAGGATTTGTTTTCCACTGTGTTCGAAATTTTAGAAAACTGTAAGAGATCTAACACTGTTGGCATTATCAGGTAATAGTCTTCTACGGAATGAAGTGTATCATATCCACAAGTCCAAATAATAGGATGTTTCGGGACAGCGTGATAACTTTTGACTGTCGCTGTCTCCGTCACGTCCAAACTTATCCTGCAAATTTCTGTTAGGAAATCCCCAATGAAAATCCGTTGGGAATGTTTTCTGGTATATGTACAAAGTATTTGTATGATTACATTTTATGTTGACATTAAAGCATAAACTTGCCTCGCTGACATTTTATGAATGTGTTTTGTTTCTGTAATTTAGTGTCATATCGGCAGTCTTCTGTTATTGAAACCGGTGTCAGGGTAGATATCTCCTCCCACCTCGGGGCTTTTCATCCTTAAATAATAGAGGCCGCTATTCGGCCACTTCCCAATTGAAAATAAGGTCATTTTTTCCCAACTGTGGCAGAGGAACTTCCAAAAATGTAAAAAAAAAAATCTTTTTTTTTTTTTTTTTAAATTATATTTCACAAATAGGAAGCAATAAGCTCATTTATGATTAGGAAACCGCCACATTGTGTTCTTTGTGACATACCTCTTTTGCAGAAGGAAAAAAGGCCCTGTTTCAATAAAATGGTGGACGGATAGCTCAGTGGTTTGCACACTGGCCTTCCAATCCTGAGGTCGGGGTTCGATCCCCGGCAGCTACTCGGGAATTTTCAGAAACGCTTTTCAGTGTTTCCCACCCAGCTAGAGGTGTACTGGTCAGGAACCCAGGCAATCCTTGCGTGTATCAGTGCTATACACTGGGCACGTTAAAGAACCAGGCTGTCTATTCGCAACGAGCTAGGCTAAGTTAGCCGGACAAGCCTGTATCTGATTTCTGATCTCTCTGTGGGGGCTTTGTCTCACTCTGTCCCTCTGGTCAGATCGCTCTGTGTCTGTACTAGTAGAGGATGATTTCGCGCCCTGTGTGGCTGCAGTTGCTGTAAAGCGCCTTTGAACGTGTTTATCATGAAAAGGGCGCTATATAAATCTGGTATATATATATATATATATATTTTCCCTAAATGAGCGATTATCGCGTATGCATTTCCCAGTTTGAAAGGCCAAGGCCTCTTCCCAATTTCCTGATGAAAAGCCCTGCACCTGTCACATAATATTTTCGAAGAATTGTCTCTTATTTAAAATTAAATTCAACCTATATGAAGTTTATACATGAATATTAATCTTTAATTTATTAAAGCAAGTATATTATGACTTTTTATATGTCTGAAGGGACGTATTATGTTATACCCCCGGTGTCCGTCCATCTGTCCGTCCGTTAGCAATTGCATGTTCACTCTGTAACTCTTGAACCCCTTGAAGGATTTCAAACAAACTTGGCACAAATGTTCACCACATCAAGACGACGTGCAGAGCGCATGTTTCAGGTGGCTGGCTTCAAAGTCAAGGTCACACTTAGGAATCAAAGGTCATATAGCTTTGTTTCGTGTCCGCTCTGTAACTCTTGAACTGCTTGAAGGATTTTAAAGAAACTTGGCACAAATGTTCACCACATCGAGGCGACATGCAGAGCGCATCAAGGACAAGGTCACACTTAGCGGTCAACTGTCATTTATATGACTTTGTTACGTGTTTATATTGCTCTGCATTGTGGTTCTCTTGGTTTTTTTTTTTTGGCAGATCCCTTTTTTGTTCACTTACAATAATTCTTTTTGAATTACTTCCCTTTTATGTTACTATAAATAGCTTATTTTGTAACTTTTTCATTATTGGACATAGGGAAAAACCAAGACCACATTTCTGTGATACAACATGGATGGTACCTCCAATTTTTAGGTGTATTTTTAGCTCACCTGAGCACAAAGTGCTCAAAGGTGAGCTTTAATGATCACCCTGTGTCCGTCGTCCGTCCGTCCATCCGTCGTCAACAATTTGACTGTACACACTCTAGAGGTCACATTTTTGGCCCAATCTTAATGAAACTTGGTCAGAATGTTACCCTCAATAAAGTCTTGGACGAGTTTGATATTGGGTCATCTGGGGTCAAACACTAGGTCACCAGGTCAAATCAAAGGAAAAGCTTGTTAACACTCTAGAGGTCACAATTTTGGCCCAATCTTAATGAAACTTGGTCAGAATGTTACCCTTAATAAAATCTTGGACGAGTTCGATATTGGGTCATCTAGGATCAAAAACTAGGTCACCAGGTCAAATCAAAGGAAAAGCTTGTTAACACTCTTACTTACTTACTTACTTAGTCCTCTTCATCCCTGGAGGGACATAGGGCCTTCACAACAGCTCTCCATCTGGTACGGTCCATGGCAACCTGTTTAGCTTCTCCCCAAGACATCTGAATTTTTTGTAGCTCGGATTCTAGGGTCCTCCGCCATGTCTGCACGGGACGACCTCTTCTGCGACTTCCTTGCGGGTTCCAGTCCAGAGACTGACGGGCTGTGCATGATTGGCCTCTTCTAATGGTGTGGCCAATCCATCTCCATTTCTTCATCTGGATTTCTTCCGCAATAATTATTGGCCTTTGGTTGGTTCTTTGCCACAACTCCTGGTTTGAGATTCGTTCCGGCCATCTGATGCGGAGGATTCTTCTCAGGCTTGTATTGATGAAGACCTGGAGTTTCTTGTCTAGTGCTTTTGTGTGTCTCCAGGTCTCTGAGCCGTATAACAGAACTGTTTTAACATTGGTGTTAAACAGTCTGATCTTTGTCCGGAGGTGTATGGCCCTATTGTCCCAGATTGGCTTTAAGGTGATGAAAGCGTACCTAGCTTTTCCTATTCTGGACCTTATATCTTCTTCTGTGCCTCCTGTCTTACTGACTTCACTGCCGAGGTATGTGAACTGGGGTACATCTTCTATAGGTTCCCCTTCTATGAGGATAGCTGTATCCTGGGCCGCATTGATCCGCAGGCTTTTTGTCTTATTTCTGTTCACTTCCAGGCCAGTTCGTCTTCCTACAGCTTGTAAATGCTCTATCTTCTCTTGCATCTGTCTGTGGGTGTGAGACAGGAGACCGATGTCGTCTGCGAAGTCCAAGTCTTCGAGTCGTTTGGTAAGTGTCCATTGGATCCCTCTAGGTTGCTCCATTGTTGCCTTCATCACCCAGTCAATCACCAATGAGAAGATGAGAGGAGACAGTAGACATCCTTGTCGTACTCCGTTATTGACAGCAAAGGGATATGTAAGGTTCATGTCATGGATGACTTGACAGGTGTTGTTGTTGTACATGCTCCGAATAATGTTGACGATCTTGTCTGGGATACCGTAGTGTGCGAGTATGCTCCAGATTGCAGTCCTGTCTATCATGTCGAAGGCCTTCTTGAAGTCAATGAAGGTGACATAAAGTGGGGATTGCCATTCTATAGACTGTTCTATGATTATACGGAGAGTAGCTATCTGGTCTGTACAAGATCTTCCAGGTCTGAAGCCTGCTTGTTCTTCCCTCAGTTGTGAGTCTACTGCCTTCTTCATCCTCTCTAGGATAATGCGAGTGAGGACTTTACTAGGTATGGAGAGCAGTTGGATTCCATGCCAGTTCTGACAATCGCTGAGGTCACCTTTCTTTGGCAGCTTGGAAACTTGGTCAGAATGTTACCCTCAATAAAATCTTGGACGAGTTCGATATTGGGTCATCTGGGTTTAAAAACTAGGTCACCAGGTCAAATCAAAGGAAAACCTTGTTAACACTCCAAAGGTCACAATTTTGGCCCAATCTTAATAAAACTTGGTCAGAATGTTACCCTCAATAAAATCTTGGACGAGTTCGATATTGGGTCATCTGGGCTCAAAAACTAGGTCACCAGGTCAAATCAAAGGAAAAGCTTGTTAACACTCTAGAGGTCACAATTTTGGCCCAATCTTAATGAAACTTGGTCAGAATGTTACCCTTAATAAAATCTTGGACGAGTTCGATATTGGGTCATCTGGGGTCAAAAATTAGGTCACCAGGTCAAATCAAAGGAACAGCTTGTAAACACTCTAGAGGTCACAATTTTGGCCCAATCTTAATGAAACTTGATCAGAGTGTTATCCTCAATAAAGTCTTGGACGAGTTCGATATTGGGTCATCTGGGGTCAAAAACTAGGTCACCAGGTCAAATCAAAGGAAAAGCTTGTTAACACTGTAGAAGCCGCATTTATGACTGTATCTTCATGAAACTTGGTCAGAATATTAATATTGATGATCTTAAGGTCCAGTTTGAATCTGGGTCATGTAGGATCAAAAACTAGGTCACCCGGTCAAATCAAAGGAAAAGCTAGTTTACACTGTAGAGGCCACATTTATGACCATATCTTAATGAAACTTGGTCAAAATGTTAATCTTGATGATCTATAGCTCAAGTTTAAATCTGGGTTAGGTGGGGTCAAAAACTAGGTCACCAGGTCAAATCAAAGGAAAAGCTTGTTAACACTCTAGAGGCCCTCTTGTTACATATCTGTACCTGGCAAGAATTTTTTTGTGGACTTTTTTGGAATTTCTTCCCTTTGTTGTTCCTGTCCTTTGGGTTTCAGCGGTCAAGTTCTTTAAATTTTGCCCCCTTCCTCTGATATAACTCTTTGGGGCGTAAATTGCCCTGCTTGGCAGAGCTCTTGTTTGGATTTTTTAAAGTCTTCGTTTTCCTAACAGTAAAATGCTTAGAGGGATGACAACTATAAAATATCAGATCATAAAATAAGTCATCCTGATAAGCCAAATGAGTAAAGCTACATATCCACCTCAATCCTAGTCTCAATTTTTCAACTGCAAGGCAGAGCGATTTCACAGACTGACAGCCTCTACGTCTCAAGAAGTTAGGCTCGAAACTGTGTTGGAAATCTACCCGATTTAAACTTCATTATTTTAATATAGTTTAACATACACATTTTTTATGCCCCCACTTTTGGTGGGGCATATAGATTTGCCCTTGTCCGTTCGTCCGTCCGTCCATCCTTCCGTCTGTCCGAGCTCACATTTGCATACTTAGGTGGCTATAGGAACAATAGGTAACTGTACTTTTTCTTTGATGTCATTCATTCCGTAAGGCTTTTATGTGGCTATTTTTCTCTTACGTGGCTGAAAGAACAATAAAACAAAAGAGTAGCCACATAAGTATCCATATGTAGGAACGTCCGTCCGTCCGTCCTTCCGAGAATGTTGTGTCGCCCCTAGGTCCAAAAGTATTTGACATAGAGTCACAAAACTTTACAGGAATGTTGGTCAGCATGTGTAGTTGTGCACCTGGGGTTTCGCGTCTGGATTCATTCAGTCGTGTAGGGGTTATGGCCCCTGACTTAGTAAAAATTGTCATTTTAATGTTGTGTCGCGCGTAGCTCCAAAAGTATTTGACCTAGAGTCACCAAAGTTTACAGGAATGTTGGTCAGCATGTGCAGTTGTGCACCTGGGGTTTTGCGTCTGGATTCATTCAGTCATGTAGGAGTTATGGCCCCTGATTAAGTTAAAAAATGGTCATTTTAATGTTGTGTCGCGCGTAGCTCCAAAAGTATTTGACCTAGAGTCAGTAAAGTTTAAAGGAATGTTGGTCAGCATGTGCAGTTGTGCACCTGGGGTTTCCCGTCCGGATTCATTCAGTCCTATAGGAGTTATGGCTCCTGACTTTGTAAAAATTGGTCATTTTAGTGTTGTGTCGCGCCTAGCTCCAAAAGTATTTGACGTAGAGTCACAAAACTTTACAGGATTGTCGGTCAGCATGTGTAGTTGTGCACCTGGGGTTTCGCATCCGGATTCACTCTGTCCTGTAGGAGTTTTGGCCCCTGACTTAGTTAAAAATTGGTCATTTTAATGTTGTGTCGCGCGTAGCTCCAAAAGTATTTGACCTAAAGTCAACAAAGTTTAAAAGAATGTTGGTCAGCATGTGCAGTTGTGCACCTGGGGTTTCGCGTCCGGATTCATTTAGTCATGTAGGAGTTATGGCCCCTGACTTTGTAAAAATTGGTCATTTTAGTGTTGTGTCGCACCTAGCTCCAAAAGTATTTGACGTAGAGTCACAAAACTTTACAGGAATGTTGGTCAGCATGTGTAGTTGTGCACCTGGGGTTTCGTGTCCGGATTCATTTGGTCGTGTATGAGTTATGGCCCCTGACTTAGTAAAACATTGGTCATTTAATGTTGTGTTGCGCGTAGCTCCAAAAGTATTTGACCTAGAGTCACCAAAGTTTACAGGAATGTTGGTCGGCATGTGCAGTTGTGCGCCTGGGGTTTCCCGTCCGGATTCATTCAGTTATTTAGGAGTTATGGCCCCTGACTTAGTTAAAAATTGGTTATTTTAATGTTGTGTTGCGCCTAGCTCCCAAAGTATTTGACCTAGAGTCACCAAAGTTTACAGGAATGTTGGTCAGCATGTGCAGTTGTGCACCTGGGATTTGCCATCTGGATTCATTCAGTCATGTATTAGTTATGGCCCCTGACTTAGTTAAAAAATGGTCATTTTAATGTTGTGTCGCGCGTAGCTCCAAAAGTATTTGACCTAGAGTCACCAAAGTTTAAAGGAATGTGCAGTTGTGCACCTGGGGTTTCGCGTCTGGATTCATTCAGTTTTGTAGGAGTTATGGCCCCTGACCTAGGAAAAAATTTGTGTCCTTTGTCATGTAGTGGGAGCATCTGTGTCCCATGAACACATTTCTAGTTCACTGTTAGTATGTTAGGTAAAATTTCAAACTGACGGAAATGGTATTGAACATGTCATCAGGTCCCAGAAAAGTCACAAATTAGCTACATAGCTAAATCTTTCTTTCAAATTGAAGTTTGGTCATATTACAAACATTAGAATATGAGTTTTTGTTTCTGAACTATTTTAAAAATGCCAAATCAAGATAACAAGAGGGTCATGATGACACTGGATCGCTCACCTGAGTAATATGAGCTACATGTTTCAAATGTCAAATTGATGAATAAATATTAAGAAAGTCAGTAGGTCACACTCATGGTCAATGAATTAGCTATAAAACCAATAACAATAATGCAAAATATGTCAAAATCAAATGCTAGAATTACAATTTAAATCAAAACCGCAGGTTAAAAGCACTGGCCTTCAGGTCGTTTGAAAACAAAAAAAGAAGATTTTTTAGATCTCTGGAAATTAATGCTGTACTGTATTTCTTAAGAATGCTTCGAAACTTAATTACTGACAGACTATATGTTACGGAAACACATGAGACTTAGTTGTTTTTACTAATTTTTACAATGAAAATTGAAAATCGAAAAGCATTTGAAACGCTTTACGTGAGGTAAATTGCCTCGATTATAAATATCTATATTTAACGTGCATTGAACGCTAAATCCTCCATAGCCTTATTGGTAACGACAGCGGAAAACTTCTTTTTTGTCGTGGCAGTCCGGGTCCGATTCCTGACGCGGTCACCTTTTTAGCTTTTGTGATCGCACTTCGTTCGGCGTCCGGCGTCCGTTGTCCATCCGTAAACTTTTACTTTAAATGACATCTCCTCATAAACCGCAAGGCCAATTTCATCCAAACTTCACAGGAATGTTCCTTGGGTGAAGCTCTACAAAAACTATTCAAGGAATTGAATTCCATGCAGAACTGTGGTTGCCATGGCAAACGAAAGAAAAAACTTTAAAAATCTTCTTGTCCAAAACCACAGGGCCTAGGGCTTTGATATGTGGTGTGTAGCATCATCTAGTGGTCCTCTACCAAAATTGTTCAAATTATTCCTCTAGGGTCAAATATGGCCCCGCCCTGGGGGTCACATGGTTTATATAGACTTTGATATTTGGTATGTAGCATCATTTAGTGGTCCTCTACCAAGATTGTTCAAATTATCCCCCTAGGGTCAAATATGGCCCCGCCCCGGGGGTCCCAAGTTTTACATAGACTTTTATAGGAAAAAAAAGTTTAAAAATCTTCTTGTCTGAAACCACAACACTTAGACCTTTGATATTTGGTTTGTAGAATTGTCTTATTGTCCTCAACCAAAATTGTTCAAATTGTACCCCTTGGGTGAAAAGAGGCCCTGCCCTGGGGGTCCCAAGTTTTATATAGACTTATATAGGAAAAAGCTTTAAAAATCTTCTTGTCTGAAACCATACGACCTAGGCTTTTGATATTTGGTATGATGCATTGTCTAGTAGTCCTCTACCAAAATTTTTCAAATTATGCCCCTGGGGTTAAAAGAGGCCCTGCCCTGGGGTCACTTAGTTATTATGTGAGTTATATAGGAAAAATACTTAAAAAATCATCTGATCCTATTTCCAAGACTGTTTAATTATAATTACCTGATGACCCCAAGTAATATGATGTCACTTGACTGTGACCTTGACCTACTGACCTACTTTCTTGTTTTTTAAGATACAGCCTTGAAATTTTGATGACATACACAGTTTTGCACACAAATCGTAAAACTGAATTCCATTGACCATGAGTGTGACCTACTGACTTTCTTAATATTTATTCATCAATTTGACATTTGAAACATGTAGCTCATATTACTCAGGTGAGCGATCCAGTGTCATCATGACCCTCTTGTTTTCTTGATTTGGCATTTTTAAAATAGTTCAGAAACAAAACTCATATTCTAATGTTTGTAATATGACCAAACTTCAATTTGAAAGAAAGATTTGTTTTAGCCAAAATCTGGTGGTCAGTGCCTTTAAAATAAAATGTTTCAGTTATAACATGCACAGATAAAACTAATAGGAGAATTTCAGACAGGTAGGATCACTTTAATTTTTTTCACATTTTCTGAAAATTCAGTCATCAATACTGACAGAAAACCACATAAAACCTTCATTCATGCATGCAGTCCTAAAATCTCTAAGTTTAAACCTGCAGTTTTGATTTAACTCATAATCGTTAAAAGATTTCATTTACCCAGTCTGTAAATTTAAAGACTGAAAAATCTTTAAATTTATGGATTGTCCATATATTTACAGAATATCTGTAAAAACAACGAAATCCTAGACCTGTCTAGGTGAGGGGTCCTGGGTTCAAGCCCCATACTGACTGCACATTTTCTCACCTTGTGACATTTTAGGCCCACCTTGGAACTGTGACAATGTCATGCTTGCTCTGTCAGTCTTACAACACCTGCAATATTATGTACCTTCGGAGATGGAGGACAAATTTCCAGTATGTGGGACTGTATACATGTCGCTGTACAAACTTGGTCACACTAGAAAAAAATACATGTCAGGCAGCCAGTTAGCTCAGCAATTGCCATGTATGTGAGGGGTCTCTTGAACAAGCCCTGGTCTGACAGCACATTTTTAATACCTTAAGACTAACAGATATTACCGGTAGGTTTTAGGTCATTGTGATTCACGCAAAGAAATAATAATATACAGAATGGTAACTAACCATTTGCTTGCTAAATCTATATCACACTGACAATCTGTCACCTAGATGCTTCAATAAATTGAGTTAAGAGCAAGTGCTTTTCCCCTGTACCCCTGAACTAAGCTATCATTATCGATTTTTCTTTATAGCCATGTATGTATAACCCTGCACCTTGTGGGTTCTGTCTTTAATACTTTTAACAAAATATTCTAAACATGTCCAAAGTTCTTCTTAACTGAATCCACATTTGTAAAAACTTCTTGGTAAAAGAATAACATGCATTTCTTTATTAAGAGGGGAAAGGGGCCCAGGACTGCCATTTGTGAAAAAAAGCTCCATACTTGGGCATAGAGGAATAAAATCCTTTATTAGCTCGACTATTCAAAGAATAGGTATAACTATTCAAAGAATAGGTAGAGCTATTGGACTCACCCATGCGTCGGCATCAGCGTCCCGATTTGGTTAAGTTTTTGTATGTAAGCTGGTATCTCAGTAACAACTTCCGGGAATGGATTGAAACTTCACACACTTATTCACTGTGATAAACTGACTTACATTGCACAGGTTCCATAACTCTATTTTGTTTTTATGCCCCCGGCATCTACTGATGCGGGAGGCATATAGTGATTGTCCTGTCCGTCCGTTCGTTCGTTCGTCCATTCATCCGTCCGTCCGTACGAGGTTAACCAAATGGGACCGTTTCGTCTAGCATCAATACCCCTTACTAGAATGACTTGATACTAATGCAGATGTAACCTGTGACCATTCCTCATCTTCAGACATCACCTGACCTCAGTTTGACCTTGACCTTGAACTTGACCTCGTTTTGGACTTAGGTTGCTTTGTATCGACAAGGATGCCACCGGGGGCATCAAGCGTTTATTTAACGCAGCTCCTTGTTTTACAAAATTATGGCCTGTTTTCGACTTAGAAATTTTTGGTTAAGTTTTTATATGTATCTCAGTACCCACTTACGGGAATGGACTGAAACTTCACACACTTGTTCACTGTGATAATCTGACATGTATTGCACAGGTTCCATAACTCTACTTTGCATTTTTACAAAATTATGCCCTTTTTTCAACTTAGCAGTTTTTGGTTAAGTTTTTGTATGTAAGCTGGTATCTCAGTACCCGAAACTTCAAACACTTGTTCACTGTGATGATCTGATATGCATTGCACAGGTTCCTTAACTTTATTTTGCATTTTTACAAAATTATGCCCCGTTTTCGACTTAGCAGTTTTTGATTAAGTTTTTTGTATGTAAGCTGGTATCTCGGTACCCACTGATGGGAATGGATTGAAACTTCACATACTTGTCCATTGTCATGAGCTGATATGCATTGTACAGGTTCCATAACCCTGTGTTGTAATATTACAAAATTATGCCCCTTTTTGGACTTTAATATTCATTCAATTGACAAGGCTGTTGAATAGTCGAGCGTTGCTGACCTCCGGCAGCTCTTGTATAAACTTATAAAGTCAATTTCAGGGGAAACTATGATTTGAAAAAAAAAAAATCTGACAAATGGCTTCTAATTTAGAAGGTAAAAAAGCCCTGAATAGCTAGGGCTTCTTGACATTAAAATGGGTTTACATGATGCTGGTTATGTATGTAAAAGAATCTATGGGTATGCCTAGTACAAAATGATAATAATAATCTGCCTGAAAGTAAAACATTTGCTTATTATTTTCAGGGAACTCATTCAAAACAGATCTTTAGAGGACTGACACAACTTTCAGGTCTAAATGTAAGTATTTTGAAATCAGTGACATTAACAGCAAAGTTTCCATTAAATATTGAAGTTGAAGGTGGAAATTGCAAAGTAAAGGGTTCCATCCATTTAGAAATATACTTGCTACAGAAAAGGTTGCATGGGCTTAAGACCACTATAGCAGGGGGAATCCCTGCCCCCATGCCCTTAGTGAAACCCCTGTCAAGTTAGGATAACTGTTATAGCCTCCAAGAAATAGCTTTATTTGGATTTCCTTTAAATTCATGAATAGTTATTTAAAGGGGTTACTGCCCATTTACTTCTTTAAATAAAATACTGAATAAGTTCAGAAACTTGGAAAGCTTTAGCAGAACTTTACAAGTTCCAAGCTTAATTAAAGGTACCATAATCACTGTTTTACTGAGATAATATTGAACATTTGTCAGATATAATTTTCTAGCATTGTCATACACTAGACTCATGTAGTTGTATTACGTTTTGTTTATCATATTATTTCAGGATGTGGTCATAGCAAGTGCAGTGCGTACTCCAGTAGGATCTTTCCTGGGAAGTCTTGCTCCACTTCCTGCTACAAAACTTGGCTCCATCGCCATACAGGGTGCCATTGAAAAAGCCGGTACATATTTACCATGATCTTTTCCCTTATATAAGAGTTAATTTATGCAAAGAAAAGTATCAGTATTATAGTTTCTACTGTTTGACATACAGCAGAGTTTTAAAATAACAGTTTATTAGTCCGCTACTGATGTTTCGCCAGAGGGGACTTAAGATTTGCACACCTCCCCACCTCTGTCAGTCTGGAGATTACATTTTGTATGCATATCTTTTTCAATTTGTTGATATGGCAACAGATAGTCCAAAAATATGACATCTATGTGGATTCAGTGATAACTTAACAAGTACAAGAGCTTTTTTATGAAAATTTATTGTTATAATGCAGATAGATGGCAATATACAGAATATACACATTCTTTTATTTTGTTGCTATGGCAACAAATGTAAATTGGGACATAGCTAGAAAGCAGTATGTAGAATATACATAGCGTTTTATTTTGTCAATTTATCCAGCTGTTCAACTGCCTGTCCATCCGTCTCTCATTCACAAAATCTAGATCCTTTTTCATGAAACACAACTTATAAATGCTAGGTTATTTGAAGAATATGCAGGTTATTCAGTTTAGTTTCAATATAAAACTGTTGTTACCATGGCAGTAAATGTGACAATTGCCCCTTCTGGTGGCAGAGTTTCGTTGCTTTGCAATGGTCATGTTGCTAATATATTTCGAGTTATGTACAAGGTCAATTCACATTGATTGTAGAAATTTTATTTATTTTATTTCTGTGAGTAGTAAAAGTTTTTTGTACACTGTATTGAGCACTATGTTTTGCTATGCTTGCTGTTTTGTGTTAACAGGAATTCCAAAGGATGCTGTACAGGAGGTCTATATGGGTAATGTGTTACAGGGTATGGAAGGACAGGCCCCATGTAGACAGGCAACACTCGGGGCAGGTAATGTTAAAGTTAGCACTCTGATTAAGTCTCTGTAGAAATATAACTTAGGAAAAACAAGAAACATCAAAAAGGCAGTATAACTACGAAAAAAAAAATTCTGTTTTGAAATGTTAGTGTTCCAGTAAGCTGCATGACATAAAGTTTAAAAATGAAAAGAAAGATCACATTATGGACTTTAGAAGTTAGAGAAAATCTTACAAGAAGTGGCAACTACGACTGAAAATATCTTGGTAGTGCTAACGAGGTTAAAAATCCTTTTCATTTTATGCAGAGAGTTGCTTTGTAAAATCCTGTACAATACATAGTTTTCCTGGGGCACCTGGGGTCTTCCCCCACCATCTATTACTGTGACTTAAAACCCAACAAAAAATGAAAGCACATTATGGCACTGCAATATGAAAGAATAAGGAATTCTTATGTAATGCTATTACTAGTAATAGTCCACCAAGCTATTCTACTCTCCCAGGCATCTGCTCTGGTGTTGGTGTTGGTGTTGGCGTTGGCGTCACACCTTAGTTAAAGTTTTGCATGCAAGTACATACGGCTATCATTTAAAGGCATATTATATGCTTTGAAACTTACTTTTTAAGGTGGGCTGGTGGTCTAGTGGTAACGCGCTTGACTGTCAATAAAGAGGTCCGGGGTTCATATCGCGGTCCAGGCACTGGAAATTTCTGAGATGCTCTTCAGTGTCTCCCACCTAACTTACAGGCCTGTACTGGTTCTTCCTAGGAAAGACGGCTTCCTAGGAAAGACACCGGGCACGTTAAAGAACCAGACTGTCTATTCGCAAAGAGCTAGGCTAAGTTAGCCGGACAAGTCTGTATCTAAAAAGGATTTCTCTCTATCTGTTCTGGGGCTTTATCTCACTCTGTCCCTCTGGTCAGATTGCTCTGTGTCTGTACTGGAAGAGGATGAATTTCGCACCCTGTGTGGTTGCGTTTGCTATATGTAAAGCGCCTTTGAACGAGTTTATCATGAAAAGGGTGCTATATAAATCTGGTATAATAATAATACTACTACTTTTTCTTTTTTCTAGGTCAATTTCTAACCTCACTTGGTCAAGTCCCATAACTCTGACATGTATTTTGGGCAAATTACATGTATGCCCCCTTTTGGACTTAGAAAATCCTGTTTAAAGTTTTGCATGCAAGTTACTATCTCCAAAATTAATGCAGATACTGGATTGAAACTGATATTTTAACAGTATTTTGAGGGTAATATTCTTGCTTCTGGGACAACAATTCGAATAGTCAAGCATTAGCTGTCTTATGGACAGCTCTTGTTCTTCATATTTTCTGCTATAAATGTTTAAGACTGTCATGAAGATCTGTTGAAGTAAACTTACGGTAAACTTAGTTATTAAAATAGAGTGTTTTAAAATTGCAATCAGGTTTTGGAAGATTTGAAATGTTTATGTTTATTTAACTCAGGGTTACCAATAACAACACCAACTACAGCCATCAACAAGGTGTGTGCATCTGGTATGAAATCTGTCATGATGGCAGCTCAGAGCATTATGTGTGGAAGTCAGGTATGTTAAAACATTACTTATGATATAGAGTGGAACTTCTTTGGAATTTCCTTACACTGGTGTAACAGTGGTGTTAATGTCTTGAAGGTCTTAATGTGTGTTACGTCAAGTTAGTCAGTATACATGTATTGTATTTAAGCCAAGGGGGAGGGGAGGGTTGTGGGATGGCTAGGGGATAAAGAATATAATGACAGTCTTATTCTGTATATAGCTGGTTTGGGCCAAAGGCTTATGGACATATACTTATCTATGTTAAAGATATCAAAAGAAGTTTGCTATATAATATAAGTGTAATACTTCATTATATAACAAGGGGTTACAACACCTCATCAGACAATCTTACTGACTTTTCTGGCAAAGTGCCTGCAATGGGCTTCAAGGCTTCTTTACAGACAAGCTGAAGTATTGGTGTTAGAATTGTACTGTTTTGGTGTTGTTTTTACTTTGCCCAAGCATTTTCTTGCTTGCCCTCTTGCTACATGTAACTAATATCTGTTATGAAACTGTGTGCCTTGACACATTGGTTTAGATCATATCTCTAAGGTCAAGGTCACACCTGGTTTTGTTAATTTCAGTGTATTTTCAAAAAAATATTTATTTTTTAAAAAACTGATACATTGCTTTAACAGAATTTTTTTGTGGTGATAATTCTGTCTATTACTCTTAATTTGTATATAAGTTGGTTATTGTATATTTGTATCATTTCCAGGAAGTGATGGTGGCCGGGGGTATGGAGAGTATGTCTAATGCACCATACTACATGAAGAGAGGGCAGACACCATACGGAAAGGTGGAGCTTCTTGTAAGTATTCATGAGAGATAACGTCTGATGTTTCCATGGTTGTGTGGATCTGTCAAAGCAAATCCAAATGAACAAATACAGTTAAGGACATTTTTACATTGATCGTATCATTATATCTCCCCATATATTTGAAGATATACTGATTTTATCTCTCTGTTTCTCTCTATCTCTCTGTCTCTGCCTGTCTGTCTCTCTCTATATCTATCTCTCTGTCTGTCTGTCTCTCTCTGTCTCTGTCTGTCTGTAAAATAAGTTTGTCAGTCCTTCTTCACTAAAGCTTATAGTTGGGTTTCAAAACATGCATATTTACCAATAGCTTTTTCTAATTCAAACTGAAAATTCAGATTTTCATGTCCCCATAAAAAGGTGGAAACTACGAAATTTTGAAATGAAACAGCTTAAAGGATTACACAGTATATAACAAAGCCTGTAAGGTGATAGCAACTGTTTTCTTGAAATTTACTGTTTATTTGTAGGATGCAGTGGTGTTTGATGGGCTTACAGATGCATATGGAAAATTTCACATGGTATGTACATGTATGCTTGTGTTGCAACCATATTTAAGAAATAATATAAAGCGGAACCATTTTTAGCTCGACCATTCAAAGAATAATCCGAGCTATTCTACTCACCCTGGCGTCGGCATCGGCATCTCATCTTGGTTAAAGTTTTGCATGCAAGTACATACAGCTATCATTTTAAGGCATATATTCATATAGCATTGAAACTTCTTTTATGCCCCCAGCATATACTGATGCGGGAGGCATATAGGGATTGTCCTGTCTGTCCGTCCGTTTGTTCGTCCGTCCGTACGAGGTTAACCAAATGGGACCGTTTCATCTAGCATCAATACCCCTTACTAGAATGACTTGATACTAAGCAGATGTAACCTGTGACCATTCCTCATCTTCAGACATCACCTGACCTCAGTTTGACCTTGAACTTGACCCGTTTTGGACTTAGGTTGCTTTGTATGGACAAGGATGCCACCAGGGGCATCAAGCGTTTATTGAACGCAGCTTCTTGTTCTTTTTCTAGATCAATTACCAATCTCACTGGGTCAAGTCCCAAAAGTGTGACATGTAGTCTGGGCAAATTATGCCCCAGTTTGAACTTAGAAAATCCTGGTTAAAGTTTTGTGTGCAAGTTACTATCTCCAAAACTAATGCAGATATTGATTTAAAACTTCACATGTGTCTTCAGGGTTATAAAACTAGGTCATAGCATCATGTCCCATAACTCTGACATGTATTTTGCAAAATTATGTCTCCATTGGAACATAAAAACTGGTTAAAGTTTTTCATGTAAGTTACTTTTTCCAAAACTAATGCAGATACTAGATTGATTTAACATTTAGGGTAATATTCCTGCTTCTGGGACAACAATTCAAATAGTCAAGCATTGGCTGTCTTACGGACAGCTCTTATTAATACAGTAAAGCATGATTAAGAGTTTACATGCCTGCAAAATAATTTCACAAGGGACTAGCCAGAGTGCATTATTCTATATGACATATAACCCTCTCACACTTGTTCAGATGGTTTCTGACAAAATATTGACATACATGTATATACAATTGGTTTTTCTTAGCTTTTGGTATAAACTGACAACCAACTACCTAGGTTAGAAATAATAAATATATCAGTATATGTTGACGTAGGGTATATGTGGTGAGACTACAGCCAAAAAATTCAACATTGGTCGTGAAGCACAAGATTCATATGCTATAAGGAGTTACAAACTTACGAGGGAATCAGCTGAGGCGGGAATCTTCAAAAATGAGATAGTTCCAGTACAGATCCCTCAGAAAAAGGGTACAGAATTTTATATCTTCATATGTCTTTAGATGATACTGTAACAATATCAAGACATTTGTTGGATTATATTTTGAATTTGCATATTGACGTTTTTTGCTGTCACTCCATGGTTTGTTGCATTTTATGTCATTTTAAATATTTCAATGTGTAAAAATAATCAGTGTTTCTGGAGGACAATGTTCTTATCTTCTGTGCAAGTTCCATGAAATTGTAACAATATGTGCTCTTCTGTGCAAAATCCTTTGTTTTTATGACAGAATGTTATCGCCAGTGCAAATTGAATGAAATTAAGATTATACATTTGCACCAATAAAAATTCCATCAGACAATACATTGTCTCCATGCTAATTCCATGGAATACAACATTATGACATTTAGGTTGTTTTCTACTCAGGAGCCAGTCTGCCGGAATATACATAATGACAACATAACTATTTTCAGGAGACCCAATCACTGTATCAGAAGATGAGGAATACAAAAAGGTCAATTTTGACAAAGTGCCTTCACTCAAGGCTGTTTTCCAAAAAGATGGTAATAACTAAGTTTTATATGTTTTAATTGGGAAGGCAATAATTACATGTTAAATTAAATGGAAGTTAAGTAAATTCTTGAAAGTAATGTATATATTTTCTTCTGTTCATGCATTTGTAAATACAGTAATTCTTTATTTAAGGACTTGAATTATACACAATAAACCAGAATTCTTTGAAAAACCTGTTTTAATTATTTGAAACTGATTCACAAAAACATATTGCATAATACTTTATCAATAACAAGACATTAATATAATCCCTAACACAAGTTTGGATAGTTTATGGCCGCATCTTTATGACAATAATTGTTTTAGCCTGAATTTTGTCACACGCTGTGACCCAGGCCAAGAAAATGTAATGAAAATTCTAACAACCGAGGACCAAAAATTGCCTACACCCTCAAGTAAACTTAAAATTAGCTATGTTTTTGCCATGCACTAAATCAGTACAATAAATTAGCAAGACTATAATAATATTTCTGCCGTGCAAAATTAAACCTTCACAATGAAGGATAATACTTTAATAATAGCAAAAATTCAGGTGTGTACAATACACATGCCACCGTTTAATAACTTACTTAATCATTCTTCCGCGCACAATACGCGTAAAGTACTCGGACAACAATTTAGCAATATTTTTGCCATACAATATGGCACAGACAATAGCAAAACACAATGTATCTGTCATGCATAATATCCGGACAATAATTTAGCAATATTTCGGCCATACAATATGGCACAGACAATAGCAAAACACAATGTATGTGTCGCGCATAATATCCGGACAATAATTTAGCAATATTTCGGCCATACAATATGGCACAGACAATAGCAAAACACAATGTATCTGTCTTGCATAATACTTGGACAATAATTTAGCAACATTTCGGTCGACAAAAACCAATTTCGTGGCAACACTATAGAATTATTCGGCAGTGACAAGCACCCAGCAATTAATCAGGCAATAGCAATTAGCCGGTGCACAATAGCAAAAATTTTAATGGCAATAGCTATATTTAGCACTGTAATGTCCTATCCATGTAAAAATTATAATGCCAAAGAGACACCTAGGAGAAACCAAGTATAGCAACAACTTGTGGGCAAAACCCAGTGCTCACAGAAATAACTAAATTTTGAAATGTAATCGAGCAAGTTCACCAGATCATTGAACATTCCGCCGAAGCGGACCAACAACCCAGTAAAATAATTGCTCAATTATACATCAAACCAGAAATAATGCATTTAATACTGTTTTTCCTTATACCTTACAAGAATGATCCCCGGCTGCCAGAATTTTCCGCCACAATAAATTTATTACAACTTCACATTCACAAAATAAATTTATCCCCCAAAATTCAAAGCCGCGAAACTAGTTTGTCTTTTAAAGCGTCTAATAGATATTCAAGCCCCAACAGTGATAAATGCACCCCATCTAAACGATAAAATCCGGGGGTATCAGTGTCAATGTCTATGGACAACACGTCGCCCTTGGGCAAAGCAAGAACTTTTTGGCGACCAAACCTGTTAATACGCCGTCTTTTGCCATCTGCTTTTTTATAAATTTGACCAGTACCCCAATTTAACCTTGGCAAGATGTCACACCAAATGATAACACACTCCGGAAAAGTTGATGCCACATAATTCAAACCTTTGGATATTAAATTGAAAATACGACACAGAGAAAACTTGCTCACATCATTGCCACCCTAATGAATCATAAAAATACTAGGGGGCTTTTGAAAAGCTATCTTTAGCTGAAGGCTGTGAATGAACGAAGACCAGGACATTCCCCTTATACCATACCAGCCCACCTTTTTATCAAGTTTCAGATCTGGTTTGCCTGTCTTCACGGCCTGGACACCGGCCCAATGTACAATTGAATCACTGCACAACCAGATATCTGCAGAAGAAGATTTACGAAACATAAAAGCATTTGCCTCACACCTATTTCGATCATAAACGTATGTAACGCCTATAGGCTCCAGAGTGCCAAGGACCTAACTTCATAATTGCATCTGTAGGGATACCCATTGTTGCTAACTGAGTTGCTCTACCAATTCGAAAACTATGTGATCGAATTTTTTCACTGGCAAAACTCGAAGTACACAAACACTTAGATAATACACCAGAAAATTGACATCTGGTAACTGGTTTCATATTGGCATGTATGAATAACGGACCCATAATTTTCGGTCCTACCACAATATAATCATTTAGTGCACATACAGGACACAACTTAGCGTTATTTTCACATTTAATCCTAATTGTTGTTGGCAAATTAGAATGATTTGTTTTTGACATTCTCAGCACTATAGTTAGTTGTGTGTTATCACTTTGGAATGTAACATCTTGATACTGCACAGGTCTATTAAGCTCCAACTGATTTGTCACAACTAATTCACTCACCCTGAACAGACCAAAATATGCTAGTACAAACATAGCCTTGAACAACTTGGACTCGAAAACATCATAACAAATTATTGGTAACAAGGAACAGATTTCGGTTAAAAATTTTAAAGTGACAGGGGCTCTAAGGTCCCTTCTTTTCTTAGACCTACGACAACCTTCCAACAGTTTCCTAATGATAAATACCTCGCCAAAATCTGACCCTTCATTTAACTTATTATAATAAGTTATACCTGCTACATAAGTTGATATTGTATTTGGAGAGAGCCCTTTTTCAAAACAGAATGAAATGAACAATATTACTTGATTCTGAGTTATTGGCCATTGTAACTTTAATTTGTATATACTACAAAAGTCTTGAAATGTGACTAATGCTGTTCTATATGTACCAAAGGTGTTAGCTGATAAACTGGCATTCAACAGTTGCTTTGCTCTGGATTGAAGACATTCCACAGATGGGTTGGGACCGGACATGGTTCGAGTTCTGCTTCTGGAGCTAAGTCCCTGAACCTGTTGAGCTGTAAGCGAGATAATGCATCACAAATGAGATTTTTCGAACCTTCAACATGTTGAGCTCTAATCAAAGTATTGTTATCCAAACATGCCGGAGTCAGTAACCTTAAAATACACATAACATTATCTGACTTCGATGTCATTGTATTGATAATATGAACTACAGCCATGTTATCGCAGTTGAACTTAATCTTTTTGTTTTGAAACTGACTACCCCAAATGTGCAAAGACACCAATATTGGGAACAACTCCAGTGCCGTTATGTCTTTAGTTATGCCAGCACTATGCCAGTCAGCAGGCCAAGGTGCATATGACCATTGTCCCTGAAAATAAATACCAAATCCCAGGTTGGGACCACCAGCGCTATCGGTATACAAATTCATATCAACATTTGACAACGAATACCTGTCATGAAAAACAGAAATTCCATTGAAAGCTTTGAAAAATTTTAACCACATAGCAAGATCTAATCTTACACCCTTACTAATGCGCAGATGATGATGCGGCATTGTTAAGCCGCAAATAGAATTAATAAGCCTTCTACAAAAAGGTCTGCCAACTGCTATAGCCCTACAACAAAAATTTAAAGAGCCAATCAAAGATTGCATTTCTCTCAGTGTAGTTTTCTGTTCCCCAGTTAGATCTTCTATTTTCTTAATGACTTCTTCCACTTTACTTTGAGGAATACGCACCACCATCTGCACTGTATCAATTTCTAAACCCAGAAATATAATGACCTCACAAGGACCTTCTGTTTTTTCTTGTGCTAATGGAACACACAGCAAATTAGCACAGTCAAGAAATATTTGCATGATGCATATGATTTATCACCTCCCAAAAAATCATCTAAATAATGAATAAGTTTTCCAGACTTCATTTTCTTTTTAACGCAGAACTCTAAAAATGTTGAAAATTTTTCAAAAAGACTACAGCTGATAGAGCAGCCGAATGGCAAGCATTTGTCAACATAGTATTTGCCATCATACTTGAAGCCAAGCAATTCAATATCTTCAATATTTATTGGCAACAATCTAAATGCATTTTTTATATCTAACTTAAACAATTTACAACTTGGACCCAAGTCCTGTACCAGAAAAACCGCCTCGTCAAAGCTGAACAGAGCATAAGCCTGGGTCAATAAAATCATTAATAGATTCAAATTTAGGATAGGACAGATGATGTATAAGCCTAAACTCACCAGGCGTTTTCTTAGGCACCAGACCTATAGGAGAAACTTGTAAATTTAAAAGCGGTCTGTCAGTGAAAGGGCCCGCAACTCTACCAGCTGTAATTTCTTTTTCAATTTTATTTTGAACAACAGACATATTATCATATACCGAACTTAAATTTTTTTATTCTCTTGCTGCACGTGGACCTTCATAATGTATGTTAAAACCACGAGTAAAGCCATTTAGAAGTATAACTGCATCTTCAGATTGATAGTTTAAGAGTTCCTAACGTAAAACTGAAATGTCGATTGGGGACTTAGCTATTTTCTGTAATTCAAGATTACTTATTGGATTGTCCTCTGAAGGATCCTCTTCTAAAGGATCCCCTGTTTGATCTATTGTACGGCCAATATTGGTTGCGAAAAGATCCTTGGTTCGAACCTAGTGTTTGTGTATTTGCAAAGGAAGCAGTCTGACTATTTTTATAAACACGGCAATAAGAAGCACCATGGTGACTACTCCCGCATGTTCTACACAAGTGACTATACCGGCAGGACCTACGGAAACATGAACCTGCATTGAAATAATTGCAAAGCAATTGTCCAGACACATTATTACTTGCCATGTGTTGCCTCTCTAAAGTACAACGCCACCATAAATCTTGATTTATGTGAGACCAATTTGACTTGGTCGTAGCTTGACGCATCCTAAACTGTTCATCATAACTTTGCCAAGCCAGACCGCCATATTTAGCAGCTGCTTCCCTAATATTGAACATATAATGTAATAGACCAGCAGTTTCATCAGCATGGGCTGTTAAGTAGATGGACATAAAAATCAAAAATGCATCAGTCCATTTATCTATAGAGGGAATAACTTCTTTGTTTGACTTTGGCCTAGACTCAAGTTTGCCCCCTTCAGCCAAATGCAGTGAGGCACCAGTACAAATTTCATGCAGCTCAACATTACCCTTTAACAGCAATGCAATATTGATATAATCACCCTTGCAAATTTGTTGCTTCAACCAACACGGCACGTGGGCCGATATATCATCTTCACTACATCGTGCGCTAGGCAAATTATGAACATTAACCTGCTGCTGCTTATCAGCTACACCACACCCCAGCATGCCCACAGGATTTTTAAAAAGTGGGTACCTGTACCCACTACTTTTGGAAAAAGTGGGTACAGGCTTAAAAAATCTGGGTACACTGAATTTTCCCAAAACATGAACATATGTACTGGTATGAAAACTAAAAGCAACAGATATTAGATAATGTTTACAGTATTTATTCAGTAAACTCAGTCATACTGTATTTATATAGGCCTAGCCTGTTTACTATATGCTGCTAACGCATAAAGAACAGTATTTAACTATTACGAATGTCTAAGGCCTAAATGCTTCAGCAGCTTTTTCTCTGGCTTAGGCATTTGCTTACAGTAGTACTCGATGACCATTCTGTTCTGCACATTATCAACAGTACGCCTGCAGGAACTAATGCTGTATGATGCCTATTTTGTAGTGAAAACCCGGCCTTTCATATGGCACTGAGGTCAATTTAATATTTCCACCCAGAATGAAGTTTTTCATGCTCGTCTGCCATTTTTGTTAGTGATGTATTTGGAGTAATCTAGATCGCGCAGATGTTTGCCGCTGGAAGCTTATTGGTTTTCTGTTCAAAAGCAAGAGTTTCCCGGGTTTTAGGTTAGCGACCACCAATTTTTGAGCCGAATTCGTTTATTTGCCGGCCACAACAAACATGCGTTCCTGCACGCACGGCCATCGAAAAATTTGCGTGCACATTGTGTTTTCTGCGTGAAAAACGCAGGATTCTGCGTGACTGGGCATGCTGACACCCTTCACTTTCATTTAATAAATTTGACGCCCAAATTATTTCGTCAAAATCAATGGCAGACTGTTGGCTTCGGGAAGCCACATTGACATTTTCAGCAACAACGTTACCTGTATTTTCTTCAGATTCCGGCGCTTCTGGCAGATCAATACATTGCCTCTTGGCAGTTGTAGGGTTCCTTGCTTTCCTACGAACGCCTCTCCCACGGCCAGGCATTGTAACTTTATCGGATGAAATAAGATAAACTAATTATAATTTCGTGTCTATTACACCAGCTGATCGAAACATGTGAACTGCCCGAATGACTCCGAATAGTGTTGTGACGTCACCGACAAAAAATGTGCGGTTAAAACCGAAAGATTCCAAATAGACATCAATTATACTTTGTTACTTCCCTTGATCTAAGGCTAATTTTCTTAAGAATGACATAAGCGTCTATTATTGTTGTCATCATGACAAAAAACAAAATTAATTCTTGCCTAAATAAACGCGAGTTATTTCTATTCAGAAAATAATCGGTATTAATATGAACATTTGAAAGAATTTAGAATGGTTTTGCAAATACTTCCTCTGAAAACACCATTTGTTACCATTTAGGTTGTTGTCTACTCAGGAGCCAGTCTATGCCTGTCTACCTTTAAATTGAAAAGTTCCCTTATGACCTAAATCATGTTCATGGGATTTAATACTTGAGCCGCGCCATGAGAAAACCAACATAGTGGCTTTGCGACCAGCATGGATCCAGACCAGCCTGCACATCCACGCAGTCTGGTCAGGATCCATGCTGTTCGCTATCAGTTTCTTTAGTTCCAATAGGCTTTGAAAGCGAACAGCATGGGTCCTGACCAGACTGCGCGAATGCGCAGGCTGGTCCGGATCCATGCTGGTCGCAAAGCCACTATGTTGGTTTTCTCATGGCGTGGCTCACTTCATAAACACAAAAACTATAATTTCTGTACTTTTTAAGAAACAATAACAGTTTTGAGTCATATTGAATTGAGCGGTTTTGTAGCTGACAAGGTGTTGGCAGTTTTAAGTTTAAACCAGACCTATGCTCTTCATTTGATACCAGGGTCTATCATTATGGTTACAAAATTAAGTTTGAAGATTTGTGACAAAACTCCAGCCTCTGCTAGGCTGTTTCTGAGTATACCCTCTAATATTGACAGGTCTCAGAACCAAGTTATATACTAGCAACCTTAGGATTAAGATTGTTTTTAAAAGAAAGAGGATGCAAAAGATTTATTTAACTGCTAGCTGCCTCTGTACTAAGGAAGGAGGATAGAATGATATACTAACCTTAAATTGAACCAAAATTAGATACAATGTAGTCATGTTTCGTAAGCTGAAAATGTTAGTTTATTTATTGGTTTTTAGTGTTAAAAGGTGGATTCCTAAAACCAAAATAGGTTTTAGTCTTAAAATTTGTCATCTTCCTTTTCACTGAATTGAACTTTGATAACATACTTAGTACACTGAAAAATATACATGAGAAACTGTACACCAGCTATATACAATAGCCAGATTTCAAATGGAAAGTAGCACATTCCAACGATATATTTTCAAACTGAAAGTGGCATGTTCCAGTTCTGCTATGGAGATGTATTATTTTATCATTTACAATAATTTTGTGACCTCTTATATTTAACATGCTTTATCCAAACAACATAAAGCAGTAAAGTAAACAAAATTTGTCACTGTATTTTTAGCTCATCTGTCACATAGTGACAAGGTGAGCTTTTGTGGTCACCCTTCGTCTGTCGTCAGTCCGTGCGTCCGTCCGTCAACAATTTCTTGTCTGCACGATAGGGGTTTCATGTATGATTTTTTTTTTACCAAACTTGCACACAACTTGTATCACCATAAGATCTCAGTTCCTTTCTTGAACTGGCCAGATCCCATTATGGGTTCCAGAGTTATGGCCCCTGAAAGGGCCAAAATTAGCTATTTTGAGCTTGTCTGCACAATAGCAGCTTTATTTATGATTTGATTTTTACCAAACTTGCGCACAACTTGTATCACTATAAGATCTTGGTTCCTTTCTGGAACTGGTCAAATTCCATTATGGGTTCCAGAGTTATGGCCCCTGAAAGGCCCAAAATTAGCTATTTTGACCTTGTCTGCACAATAGCAGCTTTATTTATGATTTGATTTTACCAAACTTGCACACAACTTGTATCACCATAAGATCTTGGTTCCTTTCTGGAACTGGCAGGATTCCATTATGGGTTCCAGAGTTACGGCCCCTGAAGGGGTCAAAATCAGCTATTTTGACCTTGTCTGCACAATAGCAGCTTCATTTATGATTTGATTTTAACCAAACTTGCACAAAACTTGTGTCACCATAAGATCTTGGTTCATTTCTTGAACCGGCCAGATCCCATAATGGGTTCCAGAGTTATGGCCCCTGAAAGGGCCAAAATTGGCTATTTTGACCTTGTCTGCACAATAGCAGCTTCATTTATGATTTGATTTTAACCAAACTTGCACACAACTTGTATCACCATAAGATCTCGATTCTTTTTTATACGCCTGCAGGGACATATTATGTTATCGCCTCGGTGTCCGTCTGTCTGTCTGTGTGTTGGTTAGCAATTTCCCTTCTACTCTGTAACTCTTGAACCCCTTGATGGATTTCAGAGAAACCTGACACAAATGTTCACTCAATGAAAGGATGTGCAGAGCGCATGTTTCGGATGGCTAAATTCAATGTCAAGGTCACACTTAGGGGTCAAAGGTCATATGACTGTTTTTTTTTGTGAATATTGCTCTGCATTTGCGTTGCATTGCAGTGCTCTTGTTTTTATTTGGCAGATCCTTCTTTTGTTCACTTACAATATTTTTTTTTATTACTTCCTTTTTATGTTACTATAAATAGCTTATTTAGTAACTTTTTTATTATTGGCCATAGGGAAAAACTGAGACCACTTTTCTATGGTATAACATGGATGGTACCTCCAATTTTTAGGTGTATTTTGACATATCTGTACCTTGTAAGAATTTTTTCTTCTTGTTTTTGGTTAAAGCAATGGTACTCAGGTGAGCGATATAGGGCCATCATAGCCCTCTTGTTTGTGAAATGTTTGAAGACAGTGACAGATTAACATAATATTGAGCCGTGCCATAAGAAAACCAACATAGTGGGTTTGCGAACAGCATGGATCCAGACCAGCCTGCGCATCCATGCAGTCTGGTGAGGATCCATGCTGTTCGCTTTCAAAGTCTATTGCAATTAAAGAAACTGTTAGCGAACAGCATGGATCTTGACCAGACTGCGTGGATGCGCAGGCTGGTCTGGATCCATGCTGTTCGCAAACCCACTATGTTGGTTTTCTCATGGCACAGCTCAATATTCTTGTATATGAAGACTGATCAAGTTGTTTCCTAGAACTTTAAGACTTCATTCTGTTTAGAATATCATACCTTTAAGGTTTAATACAGTTTTATACCAATTTCTTAACAATTTGTTCACTTGTAGGGACCATAACAGCAGCAAATGCCAGTACTTTAAATGATGGTGCAGGTGCCATAGTTCTCATGTCTGCTAAAGCTGCTGAGAGACATGGAGTTAAACCGCTTGCCAGGATTCTTGGTAAAATAATATGATTTGAAACAATAGTATCATTTACACTGTATTTATTCTATTTTTAACTCATTTTATTGACTGTTTGCCCATTTTCCTTTATACTATCAACACATTATGGGTAAATATTAGTTCACGGCCAAAACATTGGTTGGGGACATCAATTTTGTCGGGTTTGAATTTCAAAGATAAAATAATTTGAGGCTTTATTGGTTCACTGGAATTTAATTTTGTGGATTTTTGCAACCATAAAATTTTCTCAGACAATGTCCCCCACAAATAATATGCAGCCGCTTTATACTCTATCTTTGCGAAGTTGAGAATGCAACATATAATTAATTTGTTACTTTTGGGCTGTTTATGGCTGAGCAATTAAGGTCAACAACTTGGAATCACTGGCCCCTCATTGTGGGTTCAAAACATTGCATTGGGTGTAGAATTCTTCATGTGAAAAAGTCATCCAGCAGGCCTATGGAAGGTTGTGGTTCTACCCATAGGGATCTGTCACATGCTATGATAGAGGGGAAAAGATTGTTCAAAAGTTTTTCATGAAATTCAAGTACTTAAATGTAAAAAAAGGGGAAAAAAGTCACGCATAAAAACTCTATATATATGGTTTACCGGTATGTGTGATTTTTATTTTCTTTTTTTACATATAAGTACTTGATTTTTATACAAAGAACATTTAAACAACTTTTTCCCCTCTATCATAGCATGTGACAGATCCCTGAGGTTCTACCAGGGTACCCACCCATACCTGTAGTAATTTTTTAGGAGGCACCTAGGGTCTTCCTCGAACCTAAATTGTGTTGGTATGACTCAAAACTAAGCCCCCAAAACAAAAAAAAGTTGTCTTAGACCATACATATTTATTATTTGATAAAATGGATACTGTACATATGAATACATACAATCAAAACAAAAACAAAGCAAAAATTTTAATACAATGAAATGTACGAGTGTTGTCCCAATAAATCGTAGACTCTTGGAATAAATCTTTTTTATTGACGTCCGATTGCAATTATTTTATACACCTGTATATTTTGTCTATTTCCAAGAAACTATAAATGAATTTTATCAAAAATGATTTTGCAAAAGCATGTTTTTTTGAGTCTTTATGTAGGTCTGATATTCTTGTAAAAGTTGAAGCATGTTGAGAGTAATAAAAATTATCGCAGATACTACCAGTAGTTTCTAATTAGAATCACAGATTTTCTGCAGGACATTCAGAAATTGCATCCCAAAGCAACTTAAAAGCTGCAGTGATAACAATATGCAGCAGACAAAAGACATTGTAAATGCTGACAATGGGCAAATTTGAGATGCATCTGAAATTACAGGATACTTAAACTGTACAACTGTACAGTGACTACTTTAAATGTATAAACGTTTAGTAAATGCCGTTTGTTCTATTGTGATAGGTTTTTCAGCCATCAAAAGTGTATTGAGCATGCAGGGGAGTGTTGTTAGAAAGGATGCACATTATACTGTCTTCGGTTGACAGTTATTATGTTACAACGTGTGCTTGTCATCACTATGTTCTCTTATTTAACTTCCTTGTAGAATCATAATTCTGAAAAAAAAATTATTCCTATTTTCAGAGTGTAGTCCTGAATGCCTTGATAAATGACTGTGAAAACCACGTGAATTGATGTCGATCATTTTCCAAATTATTCCCATGTCAATGATTTAATGGGACAGCTCTCGTACTTGAACATTGAATACATGTAACAAAATCATTATATGGTTTCAGTTAGGCTTAGTGTTAGTGTAAGCACATGGCTATTACTTGTAGAAGTTTTGAAATTTAAATAATTATTCAAAAGTTCCCCATACAATGTATACAGTAGTTCTGTTAACATGTTTTTATGTTTGATACAGGCTTTGCTGATGCAGCTATTGAACCAATAGATTTTCCTACAGCCCCAGCACATGCTATACCAAAGGTGAGTTAATATTGCAAACCAGCTGGCTTGTGGAAGATGGTTGGTTCTACCTGGGTGCCTATTCATACTTTAAACAATGTTTGAAGTTGGCATTTTGGTTAAAAAATCACTGGAAACATTGTGCTTCATTGTCTTACAGTCTAACAATGCAAACAAACAAATAAAGTATAACTAAAGATAACCCATTTCAGTTTTGAAATCAAGTCAAGTCGAAGTTTATTCAGCAGAAACATATACATGTTCATCGCCAGTTACAATGTAAAATTATTCCCAAGGTTCATTTTCAACATGAGTCATTGTAAAAAAAATATATGTAAATCATCTTAAATCCAGGGTTGTACACAATATGATAGCACACATACTTCTTACAATAGTCCCATGGAATTGTGTTTGATATTCATAACTTATTTAATTGTCTATATGCAGAAATATCAAAAGAGGCATATTTCTACCTTTGGAAATACAGTTGAATATCGTTACCTCGATAACGGTTAGCTCGATACTCCGGTTAGCACGATGTGTTTGAGTCGGTCCCGATATTTATGCCCCCCTTCGAAGAAGGAGGGGTATATTGTTTTGCAGATGTCGGTCGGTCGGTCGGTCGGAATGTAGACCAATCCGTTTCCGGATGATAACTCAAGAACGCTTGAGCGTAGGATCATGAAAGTTGATAGGGAGGTTGGTCATCACCAGTAGATGACCCCTATTAATTTTGAGGTCTGTATGTCAAAGGTCAAGGTCACAGTGACCCTGAATAGTAAAACGGTTTCCGGATAATAACTCAAGAACACTTGGGCCTAGGATCATGAAAGTTGATGGGGAGGTTGGTCATGACCAGCAGATGACCCCTATTGATTTTGAGGTCAGTATATCACACCCTATTACCTGATGTCCACCACGCCGAGGGATGCGGCTGCCACAGAGGTCAGAAATCAATAACGATGAGAAGTGGTGTTAGTCTTTTGAGCTGTATTTTTTCATTTCGACTTTTAAGTCTTGGGAGGTCATGGAATCATTTGCAGTATGCATTGTTTATATACTTATGTTTAATAATGGGCGATTTTCAATGGCGAACACCGCTGTAACACAGTGTTAATCAGTCTAGATTGTATTTCTATCTCCGACATTGCATACTATCTGCGACATGTATAGACTGGTTCTGCTGCTGACTGTAAATGTTCATTTTGTAAATTCATTTTTTTTTCAATTTCTTTTATGATGAAATATACAGAAATAATGATATCTTAAGTCCTGATACTTGCGTTCTTGCAGGATTCTGTGTAGAAGTTACGGTTAATATTAGGTATTAAATCGTTTTGCATTTATTATATACAGCTTTCATTTAAATACACATCAGATCATATAGTTAAACACAGTTTGTCGAGTAGTATATTTAAGAATATATATTTGAAATGCATGAGAATTGTTTAAAAAAAAGCTAAGACACTGATTTGCAGCTTACGCTAGAGTGATTGACCATTTAAGTACATATGGAACTGGAATAAGATGAAAACATTTGGAATGCTGGATATAGGTCAGAAAACATATAACGACGTGATTCCAAATGAAGGTGAAATATTCATTTCTAGTGACCAGCGTGTGGGCATGTATCGAAGTTACAGGGCAAAATATCAAAATTGAATACATCTTCAAGAGAGATCGATCAGAATGAAATCTTCATTTCAGATAGTAACTCGGTAATAACAGATGGTTTAGTTATTTCCATTGCATTTTGATAGATCTCTCTTGACATGACAATTAATTAAATGGTCAATCACTCCAGTGTTTACTTCCAAATCATTGTTACAGTAATAACACGTGTATGCCTTCATCTTTGGTTCTGAAATTGAATACAAAATAAATTGTTTAGAACATTTCTGTAAACGATTAATGAATAACAGCTTTATTTAGAACCGATCACTTGACTTATGCCACTGACAACAAATATATTTAAATTTTCTAGCCTAACGGATCTTTTATGTAGAACTATGTTACTATCAGTAGCCTCTTAGTATGAAAGCTTGATAATGCAAAACAATTTGATATTTAATATTAACCTATATTCAACACTGAATCCAGCAAGAACGCAAGTACCAGGACTTAGGATTTCATTGCTGGCAGCAAATGTCTGTATATTATGATAAAAAAGAAACAAAAATGATTTTACAAAACGAAGACTTTCAGTGGCAAAACAACTCTATACATGTACAGTATCAGACTGTATGCAATATATATATATATACATACATACAATCTAGACTGATTGCAAAACGATTTATCATTTAATATAAACCGTAAATTCAACACTGAATCCAGCAAGAACGCAAGTACCGATACCATCAGGACTTACGATATCATTATTTCTGTATATTTCATGATAAAAGAAATTGAAACAAAATTGAGTTTACAAAACGTAGACTTATAGTAGCAAAACAACGTCGGAGATAGATAGAAGTTCAATCTAGACTGATTACCACCGTGTTACAGCAGTGTTCGCCATTGAAAATCGCCCATTATTAAACACAAGTATAAACAATGCATACTGCAAATAATTCCATGACCTCCCAGGTCTCAAAAGCAAAACAAACAGCCAAAATAGACATTTTTACACAAAATTTCCCTCTGTCGTAAACGATATCCTACATTTTGACTCCTCGGCGGAATGGGCATCATTTAAAAATGCCCTCTGCGGTAAAGTTTATCATACGTGACTATACCCGGGTCCCTTTGGAGAGTCATAACGTCGGTGTAGACGTACGGACAGACTTGAAACTTGCCAGGATTATCCCCAGATGATTGGTCGTTTGACGTGTGAGGTAAACCCGATCAAATTATTTTGTAAACACTTCGAATTGGGCCGTTGAATATGATTTTCGCATCAATTTTAATAAACGTCCAATTTAAACAGCTGAATACTTCTTTATTTCGCAAAGTTGGCGACCAGGATTAATCATATAATATGTTTAGGCATTTACACATATGCCTGCACCAGAATATCTTCATGGAAAGTCGAAATGAAAAAATACAGCTCAAAAAACTAACACCACTATTCACCGTTATCGATTTCCTACCTCTGTGGCAGCCGCATCCCTCGGCGTGGTGGACATCAGGTAATAGGGTGTGTATATTAAAGGTCAAGGTCACAGTGACCCTGAACAGTGAAACGGTTTCCGGATGATAACTCAAGAACGCTTAGGCCTAGTATCACGAAAATTGATAGGGAGGTTGGTCATGACCAGCAGATGACCCCTATTGATTTTGAGGTCAGTATGTCAAAGGTCAAGGTCACAGTGACCAGGAACAGTAAAATGGTTTCCGGGCAATAAATCAAGAACGCTTAGGCCTAGTGTCAGGAAAATTGATAGTTAGGTTGGCCTTGACCAGCAGATGACCCCTATTGATTTTGGGATCATTAGGTCAAAGGTCAATGTCACATTGGCCAAGAACAGCAAAACGGTTTCTGATCTTCTTGTCCAAAACCATAGGGCCTAGGGCTTTGATATTTGGTATGTAGCAAAATCTAATGGTCCACTACCAAGATTGTTCAGATTATTTCCCTGGGGTCAAATATGGCCCCACCCCTGGGGTCACATGGTTTATATAGACTTATATAGGAAAATTTTTTGAAAAACCTCTTGTCCATAACCACAGGGCCTAGGGCTTTGATATTTTGTATATGACATCATCTAGTAGTCCTCTACTAAGATTGTTCAAATTTTTCCCTAGGGTCAAACATGGCTCCGCCCTGGGGGTCACATGGTTTACATAGACTTATATAGGGAAAAACTTTGAAAATCTTCTTGTCCAAACCACAAAGACTATGGCTTATATATTTTGTAATGTAGCATCATCTAGTGGTTCTCAATCAAGTTTGTTCAAATTATCCCTCTAGGGTCAAATATGGCCCCATCCCAGGGGTCACATGGTTCATATAGACTTATATAGGGAAAAACTTAGAATCTTCATGTCCATAACTTAATCATTCAAATTTGGACCACATGTATAGTTTTGAGTGGCAAGATGAACCTTGACATGAGTTGACCTTGATCTTGACCTAGTGACCTACTTTCACATTTCTGTAGCTACAGCCTTCAAATTTGGACCACATGCATAGGTTTGTGTACTGAAACAAACTTCGACCTTTTTATTGACCTAGTGACCTACTTTCACATTTTTGAAGGTACAGGCTTCAAATTTGGACCACATGCATAGTTGTTTTGTTCCAAAATAAAATTTGACATTGATTTTGACCTAGTGACCTACTTTTCACATTTCTCAAGCTACAGCCTTCAAATTTGAACCACAAGCATAGTTTTGTGTACTGAAATGAACTTTGATCTGAGATTGACCTAGTGACCTACTTTCACATTTCTGAAGGTACAGGCTTCAAATTTGGACCACTTGCATAGTTTTGTGTTCTAAATTGAAATTTGACATTGATTTTTACCTATTACCTACTTTCACATTTCTCAAGCTACAGTCTCCAAATTTGAAGCACATGCATAGTTCTGTCTACCAAAATGAACTTTGACCTTGATATTGATCTAGTGACCTACTTCAACATTTCTGAAGCCACAGCTTTCAAATTTGGACCACACACATTGTTTTGTACCGAAATGAAATTTGACCTTGATTTTGACCTTGAGCTAGTCTTGAAATTTGGAACATTTAAAAATGGCTCAGTGGATGGCGCCAAGATCACTCTGTAATCTCTTGTTAGGTTAATAGGTTAAAGGTCAATGTCAGATTAAACCAGAATGATAGAAACTTTTGTTTACAGTGAGCATATAATTCCTGTTCCTTGTGCAATTACTATATGCATCAAGGGGGGCATTTCGTGTTCGATGAGCTCTTGTTCCCTATTTATCTTAATGTAATTATTTATCATTACCTCGATATGATTAGCTCGATATTTTGTTTAGCTCGATGAGATTTTTCAGTCCCGTCAACTTACCTATACTGTTTTCACACCTGGTTTTATCGATATCACAGATTGTCAAAAAATATCCATGTTATTTGTACGGTGTGAAAATCAACCTATTGTTGTCCAGCGATGTATTAATCATATTCAAGTTAGTTTGTGTTTGTTTTGTTTGTTATTTAATCTTTAATCCAATTTTAATGTCAGGAAGTTATTTAACTCCCAATAATTAGTCTTATAAAACAAAGAAGTATAAAATAAAATTTATTTTTATAACGCTTTGTATAAAAGCAGGAAAGCTGTTTTCCAAAAGAACAACTAATTTGGATGAAATATTTTCTGTTTGACGGAGTAAAACTCTGCCATTTAGGATGGAGTAACGGTATGCATACTTAATAGGCGAATTTTCGTTATCGAAGCACTGTCAAAATGACTACTCAACTAGGAACATTATCGCTGCATTCGGACTTGTTTAGGGAAGGAATAAAAATGTTAATATTTAAATGTATATTTGAAAAATTAACAAGTTGTATGTATGTATTTAAATAAATTAAGATGTTTTATTTGTCAATAAGATTAAAATCGTATTTACGTTTTATATTATTTCTTTCCCCCTTTAAACCCTCTGGAAAAAGCATTGGATATAATGACAATATAGACGTCCGACAAAAGTACAAAGTAGTCCCAGATATCGTCGATATCGTTACGTCGAACTTCGGATACGTTGATGCAATTTTTACAGTCCCTTGAATATCGAGGTAACGGTATTCGACTGTAAGTCCGAATATTAAGTCTTTCTGTAGTTCTTCTGTATGTGTCATTTGGTGCATTCTTTTTTACTGGTTGCTTACTTTGTTTTTGAGATGTTCACCATAAAATGGTGAAAAATTAGATATTTTAAATACAGTTAAAACTTGATATCTCGACATCACTTATCTCAAGTTCCGTACCGAAAACACGTGCATAAAATATCATTTTAAGTTGTTAAAGTAAAAGTTATTGTTAAGTAAAACGCTGGATCCCTTGGGATTCGTGATACTGAGTTGCAAATGTATTTGACATAGCTTTTTTTTTTCAACATTCAGAAAGGTTACATACAGAAGGATGCATTTGCATGTAAGATATGACTAGGATGCTCAGGGATTTGATGGTTATATACAAGCAATGTGTAATTATGGGGAAACAAAAGTTCTCGCACTTTTGAATGAATCTGTTTTAGAAGTTTCAGTATGTAGTTTATTTTCTTGTTTGTGTATTTTTCAGATTGACTTGTCTTTAAAGAGTCAGGGTCAAACATTGACTGTAATACATAATTAAATCCATTGTTTGTTTTTTCGAAATTCTTTTGATATTGTTTCACTCCATACATTGATACGATGTTTCCAAACCCTGCAATATTCGATCCAGACCACAATTGTCTTTCACACAGTACATTTGATGGGTCCTTGGGATTGACTTGATAAGTACATTTTTCATGTGCACTCATAACATTCTGCATATCAATGTTCCTTGTATAAGTTACAAATGTTTTTTCATTTAAATCCAAGACTGACTCTTCTATCACATGAATATTTCTTACTCCAGCAGTGAACCTTTCCAAATATGATGGCACTTTTCCTTTTTTCATGATAATCCTTTTAGTGATAAGTTTATGTCCATCAATCCTTCGCTCTAGAACATCCTCTGCTAAAACATGAGCACTTGCTGGATTTGGGTAACGGTGCCAAAATCCTTGTACAACTTGACTCCACTCAAAGTTAATGATGGTATCTCTGCACCAGTATCTCATTTCTTATTGTCCATATATGTCACTCTATAGTATTCAGTATGCTTTTATATTTTACTTACATAAGTACTGTTTGTTGTTTTTTATGTTCCCATCATGTAGTGCAAAAAATAAATATGTAATGTTCAGTTCAGTTTTATTTTCACGAAGAGAATAACTTTTTTATTATATAAATTATTATTCAGTAAAGCCAAAGATATGTTGAAACATTTTGTCCTTTCCTTTAGTTTTATTTTGTCAATCTTTATGTAGAGACTGAATCAAAGTACTGAAAAATCCTACAAATATTTCCTTCTACCACCACAAACAGTATATATGACCTTCCAATTAAACTTAATTTGATATTTAAGACACAGACTCTGAAGTGTTAAAATGCTTGAGGGATTTGTTGATTTGACCGACTTAAAAATGAATGTAGAAACTTGAACCTCATATCATGTTAGATCATTTTCAAATTATTTATATGTTCATCATTTAAACAATTTAGTAAGTTATAAATCAAGTTTACATATAGCAAAAAAAAGTTACCATTCTTTTTATTTGTATTCTATAATTTGAAAAAAAACAACAACAAAAAACGACAAAAATTACAAGAGATCTTCATGTTTTTACATTCAGCATACATAATTATGATGCCTGTCAGGGCCTCTTGCATAGTCCTTGACAAAATAAACATGCTCACTTCCTTAGCCTTAGGCCATAGATCAGTTTTTGGACAGTTTTTTTGTAAATATTTTGAGTTTTATATGATTGCAGTTTAAAATATTTACCAGTACATACTAATGTAAATGATAAATTTACTGTTTGTTTTTTTTCCCTCAAAATTGTATTAGTTTTACAAAACTTTAGTAACATTTTGAATTGTTAAATTTTCCTTAGTCTTTTATGATTTTATTTGTAGGCTTGTATAACATTCAGGGGTCCAGTTTGCCTGTCCATCAAGTCACTGATTTAATGTCCACTTCATTTGAAGGATATTTTTGAAAATTGAAAGGAATGTTTATATCATTAAGAAGGCATGCAGAACACAAAAAACACATTTTCTAATTGTACAAGAACTGGTCTGGTTATTACTAAGAATATTGATTTGGATTTTGAATTTTATCAGACTTTTGGAGAGAGAGAAAATGTTCCTGTTGTCAGCCACAAAAGCTTGAAAGACATCCACTGCAGTTTCTACCAGTTTCCTGAAAGAGCAACTCCAGAGAAAAACAAATGTTCCAATATCAAAGGCAGCATTGCTTTTTACTCATAATGTGCTCATGGAGAGCTTTAGGATGGTTGGATGTCCATCCTCTGTTTGCTGTCCACAGTTTTTTTAACGAAGATGGCCTAAACCATGATTCAGTTTCAACCAAACTTGTAAATAATATTCTGTGGGGGGTCCCCTTTCAGATTGCTTCAGATCTAAGTCATACTTGCAGAATACTGGTTGCCATGGGACGAGGGGGAGGGGGGGGGAAAGAAAAATCTTCTCAGAAACTGAAATAGTTCCATTGCAATGTTCCACTACCAAGTTCCTTGCAAACCTTTGATTAACATCATTTCACACAAATGTTCTTTGGGTGACCTTCAGATGATTTACATGGCCACTGTTGGAACTGGTAGGGTTTCCTTATATGGCTACAGGGGAAAGTTTGATAATTTTCTTGACAGAGTTTGTTGGCTTGATTTCAAATGAAGTTCAGACAAATGTTCCATGATTCACTGTATATCAATATTGTTCAAATTGTTCTACTCTCCAGTGGCAAATATGGCCTCCAGAGCTAAAAAGCTTAATCTTCAAAGGTGATCTTCTCCTTGAACTTCTGGTCTGATTTTGAAATAATTTCACAGAGATATTTCTTTGAGAGCGCTTCACCAAGACAATTCATAGTTTTCGGATAAAAGAAAAGGATGGCAGTTAAGTGCTAAAAGTGGAAGTGATGTCAGATGACATGATTTTGGAAATCATTGGTTTGATTTTGAAATGATTTCACTGAAAATTGAAATTCATTTGATTTCATTAAAAATCATGGCCAGCCCTACAGATGTAAAAAATAGATAAATCTTCAAAAGTTTGCATCTGTTAAATTGCTGGTCTGTTTTTGATTTATTATATTTTGGAAACTTGAAAAATCTTCCTGAAAGAAACCACTAGCCAAGACTGATTTCACAGATAGTTTCTTTGGATGCCCCACTACCAAAATTGTTTTCAACCCAGCTAATAAAATCACTCATCTTTAGCTTTCTTTTCATGTACAAAAATACTTTTTTATTTCCAGGTTTTAGAAGCAACTGGTGTGAAAAGTGATGATATAACTATGTGGGAGATCAATGAGGCTTTCAGTGTAGTGGTACTGGCAAATATACAGATGCTGAACTTGGACATAAACAAAGTCAATATACATGGTGGAGCTGTCAGCCTCGGTCATCCTATTGGGTGAGAAGCTTGCATTTCTAAATGTACAGATACTTTCGTTCTTGTTTTGAATGTATTTTTACATTGCTAACTGTGTATAAATCCCATGGTATAAAACTCTGTTGTCATTGCATATTGTCTGCACCTTTCTGTGCATGTTGTAATATCTAAGATCAACTGCTTGATGTCATAGCATATTGTCTACACTTTTCAGTGGGTGATAAGATGGATCAAACATTAGTTTTATTGCCATTTGCAGATTATTTAAACTATTTTATAAAAACCACTTGCAACAAAGATTACTTTTTGTCTGTCCCATGACTGGTCTTAGATATGTTAAGATTATTTTAAGTTAACATGAATCTTTAGCTGTATATGGTATACGGTTTTATCTGAATTTATTCTGTCAGACCTTGTGCATTACTATATGTGTTTAAACATAATTACGAAGCCATTAAACACTCCTTTTGATTTAATGTTAAATGTAAAAAGCTACTGTGTTGGTGCGCCGTAAAACCCAAATAAATAAATAAATAAATGTAAAAAGCATGTCTTGTTTTCAGATTACTCTGGAAAGGACAAGGTTCACATAAGGCAGTAGACCCATAATAGCATTCAGCAATTTCCGTGCTGTGTGGTATCCTCATCTGTTATTTCGGCATAAATGTAGCTTATATGAGTAATGGTTTTGATGACAGCTGGAAAATGCCGAAATCACATACTGAGAAAATATATTTCATTGAAAACTACCAATTGCCATTATGGGTCCACTACCTCAAACTTTAAATGTGCTACAAAGTTTGAAAAAAAAATCAAATGGATGATACATTGTTTCCTACTAGGATATTTATCTTCTATACTGATGTTTTATTTTGAATTGTTCAAAATGTGTCCCTGAATATTGCTAAAATCACATAAGTCCAGCTTCTTTCATAGAAGTTATGGTCATATTTGATTGTAGTTGACAGTCGATATTTAAAATTTAAAATTTGTTTAATCCTTATCATGCAGATTGCAATTGATTCTACCTTTGTGACCAGAGTAGATCCTGATCAGCCTGCACATCCATGCAGTCTGATCGAGATCTGCACTGTTCGCCTTTCAGTCAGTATCTTTTTGGTAAGCACCCCTTTTAACAGTCAATGGTACCGGCGGACAAGTTCATTATAGAAATATAGCAGGGTAAAGGTTAAAATGTTGATCAAAAAGTGGAGATTTTTGATACCCATACTGCAGTAATTGTAAAAATGTTTTTATTTAGTTAGATATTCTGTTTAATAATAAATAAATCACAAAATTGTGCATGCTATATGATGAGACTATAATTCTTAATGAAATAAAAGTTAGAATTTACTTCATTCATCCAGTTTTTTTGGCCATTTTCTGGCAAAAGTTAACTATCTCCTGCAGAGCCAGTTGTGACAAGGACTAATTTTGTTATCTTTTGTCTTAACTTTCAGCTAATTACAAGTGGGCATGTCACTAGTTTATTATTGTATGGATACAGATGAAATAAATGAGTTTGTAATGAGTATTATTAACCCTTAACCTGCTGCAGGCGAATTTAACAGCCTTTGCAAACAGCTTGGAACCAGATCAGACGCCGATTAAATCGGCGTCTGATCAGGTTCCAAGCTGTTTGCTACTCTGACAATATTTCTTCCAATTTTGGAGCAAATTGAATGAACTTTACAATTTTAGCAGACGACATTTCCAGCAGACGACAATTTATCTAGCATGCTAAAGGTTAATATGTTACTCTTTTCTTCATGTAGGATGTCTGGTAACAGGATTACAACACACATGGTGCATGCCCTGAAACCAGGAGAGAAAGGATTGGCAGGCATTTGTAACGGGGGCGGAGGAGCATCAGCCATCCTCATTGAGAAATTATGAACAAAGTAACTGTGATAAGTTTGGAAAAAAACTTACCATTTAATAAGTATACTCAGTGAAACAAAGTCAGATCTGATTGGCTGACATAGAGATTTACATCTGATTTTGTATTCATGTGTGCAAATTTCATTTTGATGTGACCTTATAATACTGCTGTGATTAAAGAATTTGTGACACATTCATTCATTTTGGGAAACAGGGATACAAAACAGTGAAACTACATTGGTTTGTGATTTTTTTTCTCAAGTATGTGGTAGATGGTAGATAAGGCATAGCTGGTTTGGAACTGGACAAGTTTAAAGTGTGTTAGCAAGTTTATTATGCAATCGACATTATAACATGCCTTTGGCAAGGTGTAAGATTGTAATTTGCTGTCTACTCTTCATAGACTCATACCTCATTTACCAGTAATCTTTGTTTTATAACCTTGAATTGTTACAATGTATTTATTCCTACTTTGATTGTGCATATGTCATTTTGATTTTTACTTTATTGGTAAAACATAGAAAAATTTAAAAACAAATATCAGGGCCTCCTCTGGGTTTTTCATACTTGTCGCCAACCTTTTCGCCAATTTGAAAAAGTTGGAGCCACTTTAGAGCCATTTTTGAGCCAAAGTTCTGAGCCACTTTTATTTCTCTTAGTTGGCTATCATAGTGTGCATAGAGAAATAAAATATTGTAAATAATTTCATTAGGAATAATAACAAGTTTTGAAGGTGCATTAGTTTATTGTAGAAGTAATTTTTATTTTTATAGCTCTTTGGTCAGAATTACCAATTTTTCAGGACTCATTTATTTTCGGAAAGGAAAATTCGGATTTTTTTCTATTCTAAAAGGTCGAGTTGAACACTTGTCTAATGATTTTTAAGAAGCCATGGTAGCAAGTGATATCTTCCAGCTTCTGAACATTGCAAAGAAATTAACCAGGTCCAGGATACAAATTGAGGTCGATGTGTTTTTGTTTTCGGATCCATCGTTAAAATCTTTTATGAAAACTGAGGAATTACAAAATTATCTTGCAAAAACTAACAAATTAAATGTATCGTTCGTACTTATTTAAAATTTGTCAGTCATACAACTGCATGCCACAAACATGTCGATCTTTTTTTTTTTTTTTTTGTAAAAAATCGCAACACATAAAGTACACCGTAATCGGCGTTAATTTTGGTGAATTCTCGGCAGAGGTCAAACATACTAGCTGGCAGATGTTTTGATTACTGGTTAATCATCAATTCACACATTATTACGCAATTATCTTCTCAAAGTGTCAACCAACTTCAGTAGTCCAATTGTCAACACCGCCTAGACTGGTTATCGATTTTATTCACTACCAGCGTCTAGGTAAACACGTGTATCGGGAACCAATTATTGGGCCGCTTATATCACTACGGAAAAAACAAATGCCGAGGAAAAAAACTATGCGCCACTTATTTTCGCCAGTTCGCAAAATTTAGCGCCAAATTCTTAAAATTATCGCAAATGGCGACATTGGCGATCGACAGCGGAGGCCCTGAATATGACTTCAAAATTTTAACGAGGATGTTGTTTTTAAAGTAATGAAAGTATCCTGAAAATCCATTTGATATATGTTAAAAATTGATAGTAAATGTAGCCATATTTTATGTACTTTGATGTATTGACAGTATTGTTTAAAAAAGATATTAATGAAACAGACATTAAATTGTTAAAAATACTTGACAATCTTAGACTATGTTTCTGTGACAGGAGTAGATTTACCTTAAATTTCTGTTAAAGATATAAAGAGAGAGTTGCTGGATATGACATACTTTTATATACAATAAACCTTAATTAAATCTACTTTGAATTTATATATACAGGTACCTTTCCTGACAGTTTCAAACATATTTTATATGCATCCATATGCAGCACTATTTCTTTGGCTAATGGCCAAACCTAGGCATTTTACAACTGAGGGAATTTCTGTAAATTCAGTTATTGCAGTGTGAGATTTTTATTGTTTAGTGTTTCCATTAAATTACCATAGATTATGTATGACTCTTTCAGACAGGATATGGTCTATGTACCATCGGCAGAAAAACTAAACTTTCACATTTTCATGAGCAGTGATTGAATCCTGTTGTATTTAACATGTACATATAATGAAACAATAAAATATGCATACAAACCTTTTCTGTGCCCTTATCCCACCCCATCCACACAATTGTGGGGTATTGGGGGCTCTTAATATTTCCATTGTCCCTACATTTGTCCGAATTTATGTTGTTTATATCCCAAAAAGTGTTTGACCTAGAGCCATAAAACCTCATAGGATTGTCTTTCAGCATGTGATGTGATATTGTGCATTTTGTTTGGGATTTCACTCAATCAGAGCAGAGTTACAGCCCTTGACTTAGCCAAAAATATGTTTAAGATAGTTTTGCAGGTTTGATAAATCAGGAGTAATGGCATAAGGTCATTATCTGGAAAACACAGAATTAAGTCAACTGGGTAATGAAGTAAACTTGGTATACAGAAATGAAAATTGTGATTAAATTTATTACTATCTTTTTAAAGATGAAATATGATATTTAAATGTTTGTCATGTAAAAAATTCTGAAAAATTTCTCAAAGAGTGTAATGGCAGAATCTAAAAAAAGCCAGATCTCTTTAATAATGGATAAATTTTTTATGGTTAGCTTTGTCAACAAACAGACCATTTTTTGAAAAGTCAAAACCCACAGAATTTCATATGGCAAAATATGTTGAAAAAGCTACTGCTGGAAACAACAATCTCTGCTAATCATACGAATGTGTCAAAAAAAATGTCTAGAAATATGAGAAATCAAACAAATCAATTTCAGAACTAGTAAATGCATGACTGTGTTATCCTGTATATCGGGTAATATAGATAGCTTACTTTTCCTTTGTATTGATATAACATTGACAGGATTATGATTGACAAATGGTGTTCATCCTACAATTTCACTGTATAAATAGATTGTTTCCCTTGTGTAAAGAGGGTTAAGGGCAAGTCTCTACATATTATAGACCATTATTTATTTACAACAGTGGGTAGTTTCATTTAAATATATATCATAGAAAAAATTCTATTAGCAAAAATGTCATCAAAATTGTGATTTTCCCATGGCAGCCCATTTATTTTTAATGATACTTCTAAGCTCAGATACAGTGTCAAATTTTTTTTATCAACTTTATTGGTCATTTTAGCCATTTTGTATTTCAAAATGGCCGCCATCTGCTTCAAAAGACCCTGATTTTTTCCATTATTTTGAACATTGCATCTTGAATAAACGAAGGATTAGTTTTGGCTTGGTATAACGGCTAATTTACGATATGTGGTATAATATGAAATAAGGCAAAGCCTCAAAGCGAGCTCAGAGAAATCGGATTTAGCTAAAAATATTATGAATCATTTATTTGTCACACAGAAACTATTCCCTACTCACAAGAATTCAGGAGAACCCATTCACTTGAAAAAGTCTACATTTAGTGTCACCATACCTGTAACAGTGAATATCATACGTTGCAAAAATTATGGGAAGCCGGTGTCACGGTGACGTCATTTGGCATACAGACACTAAATAGAAAAATGGCGCGAAAAAAAATGGTAGTCGCATAATAGCGGATACAAATAGTCCTCAGTTTTTTTTGCTCTGTAGAGCTATTTTCCTTGTTTTCTTTGCATTTTTTTTTGGTAAAATCACATGACAGATCTATGCTTGACATGTAGGTAGCATTTTGATAGTGAAATAACAACATGACAAAAATTTTCATGGAAACTTAGATCATACACCACCAGTATAATTTGGGGTCTCATTTTTTTAGCTGATTTTGCAGTTTGTGTGTTTGACTGAAATTATTTTTCTTGAATCAAACATGACCCCCACTTTTGTTTTGATTTTTATTTAGCACTGACACTATTCTTCAAGAAAATGTAGGTTACAGACAATTAAAATGGGTCCCGATGTGTGCTGCGGCCATTGGAAATAGGTCAGTTTTATTTAGAATAAAGAACAACAACTATTTAGTGTGTTGTAACCTATAAGATGACATTGGTAAAAATTGAAATCTGGCCAGATGATGGTGGAAATGGGCTACTTTGATTAGAATTTGATAGAAAATGACAATTTTATTGCAATTTTGTTGAAAATGAGGATAAAACCCAAAAATATCACATTTTCACTGTTTTGGCTGTATTTTTTTCAAAAACTGCATATTTATAGCCTACTGATTGCTAATTTCTGGCCATCAGAGGTAAAAGTGAACATATTTAACAGCTTAAATGTGTAACTTGTATGCAGATCAGAGCAGAAAATGTCAAAACAGGGCAAAACAAGGCTGCATTTAGGGTAACTGCTTCAAAATTATGTCGCGACAGCTATTTTTGACAAAATCTGACGCTTTGTCTTATGGTACTGAAAATGCCATAAAACCTTAGAAACTGTTGATATCAAGCTAAAACCTTGTATTTTTTCATGCATTTAGGGTTCTTGTACATTTCAAATGAAACTGGCACAGTGTCAGAGAAAAAAAATTTTCTTATAGGCATACAGACACTAAATAGAAAAATGGCGCGAAAAAAAATGGTAGTCGCATTATAGCGGATACAAATAGTCCTCAGTTTTTTTGCTCTGTAGAGCTATTTTCCTTGTTTTCTTTGCTTTTTTTGGTAAAATCACATGACAGATCTATGCTTGACATGTAGGTAGCATTTTGATAGTGAAATAACAACATGACAAAATTTTTCATGGAAACTTTGATCATACACCACCAGTATAATTTGTGGTCTCATTTTTTAGCTGATTTTGCAGTTTGTGTGTTTGACTGAAATTATTTTTCTTGCATCAAACATGACCCCCACTTTTCTTTTGATTTTTATTTAGCACGGACACTATTCTTCAAGAAAATGTAGGTTACAGACAATTAAAATGGGTCCTGATGTGTGCTGCGGCCATTGGAAATAGGTCAGTTTTATATAGAATAAAGAACAACAACTATTTAGTGTGTTATAACCATTACCGCGTTCCCGTTTCTTTCTGCTTATTAATGACATTTTTACCATTTTCTGGCCGATGCTTGATCTTTTAAATGAAAATAATATTTTTTTATCAAACAACTGGAAAGCATTCTTTCATTATTGTTAAGTGATGAATATTTTTAGCAACTGAATGAAGTTCTGTATTCACTCCGGAAAGAAGTACTTCCTGTGAGCACCTATCCGTTAGGGTGCGCTTTTTAAGAACTTCCGACGAAACTTTTCAAATCCATCACCAAGTGTGGAAGAATACTTGTGTTACCGTAAAGCTCGATTCTCGAGCAGGCCCTTTGGGCCTGCTCTTCGAGCTCGCTATTAAAGATTTTTTAAACTGTGTGACAGTAGTTTTACATCCCTATGTAACTGCTGTAATTTTCACTACAGGCATCTATGTTGCACAAATATAAGTTTTTGTTTTAAAATAAAGTTTATAGTCCACTGCCATTTATAATCCCCCTCGAAATAGATGAAAAATATAGCCACGTATACCAAATTATTCCTTGGTCTAAGACAAAAACAATACGTATGTATCTCTTCTGAGGACCGCGACTGGAACCGGTAATGACGTCATCAATATGGCGACCGATTACGAAAATAATACTGCTGATAATGTCTGAAAAAATCATTAAAATTGCTTACAATATCGGATATCATGTCATTAAACAAGCCAATGAGACATTACAAATGTTTATATTCATACTTTCTCAGAACAATTGTACTTAATCTATTTTAACTGTTTAATTTGTACCCCACCCACTTACTTTACAATGCATTTTTACACGTCGCTTCTACCTTTTAATATTTTTTTTCGACTACATGTATTCTTATGGTTTTGAATTTGAAAGATGATTATTTCCGAAAGTTACAAGAAATATACATGAAATAAGAACCTAGAAGGAAAGGAATTATACGAAAATGCAGTACAAATCAATGTCAGCACTAACAGTTGTCTATGCTCTAATTATAAGATTATGTGCAAATTACATGCATATTTTGCAATTTTATCTTGAACAGATTTAAGCGTGATCAAGACAGTTATGCAGTAGAAGCTTAACACAATTTTTATAACTTAATGGTAGTGTTAAATTTATGATAGTCTTCTGAATTACTCAAAATTACTGGTTAATTATAGTCATTCAAACTTGACATCAACACTGTGAGTGTTTTACTTATTTATCTTCAGCCCACGATAACAAAGCTATCTACACACAGTATTATTTATTACCCCTGATTTCAAAACGCTCTGAGTTTAACATGGGCTTTCCGCAACTACGTTCAGCTAATTTCAGAAGGAAAGGCATCTGGGGCAGGTGGTAATGTCATAACGAGCAAAGCAATCATTGCATTTTCATAAGTTCTTCTCTGCAACTGAAAGTATTTCTCATCAGATCCGATATGTGATATCCCCTGATTCATGGTAATGCAACGTTCCAACAAAACAGCCTCTTTAAACTGTAACACTGCACCAATGCATGTATAGTTTAGAATATATATGATAAATACATGAACATAGTAAAGCATATAGACAGCAAGCTCAAAACGTAAGAATAAAGGAACGTAGTGCGGCAACGCTTTGGAATGGTCAGTTGCAAAACAAAGCTGGTGTGTTTAAAACAGTAGTTTAGCAAAAATGCAACTTGAACACTCCCCACCATATTCCAATGTGGTAGAACAGTATACATAAAATTAAGCCCCCCGACAGCTAAATGTCTTATTTACGCAAGGGAAACTAAAGGCACGTTAGGTGAAACACAAAAATGATGTTGTTTTTTTTTTAATTCACATATATGATAGGAAAATTTGTGCTCAAAACAATGAACAAATAAAAACAATAGGTCATCAGGCTTGTTTTTGTGAAAAATTGTTTTGAACACACCCACGTTGCTGAAACTGCCAGCGATTTTTCAACATTTTCATAATTTTCTGCTTTTTTATAAATACCAACCAAAATATAAATCCAGGCAGCACAATACGGCTTTTTCTTTTTACAGATTTTATTATATGCTTATTTGATATCATAGTCATATTTGTAATACTCTATCCTTACAATAATGGGTAAAAATGAAAAAAATATTGTTTCATATTTACTTTTGTGAACTTTTTTCAATGAAAAATAGCCATAGTGAAGAATATTATTTTTTAATTTTGAAAAAACACTTTCATAGAATTTTTTCTTTTTCTTCTTGTGTATAGATAATTGTATTGTGAGCATAGAAATGGCTAAAAATGTATGGGTCACCAGGCTAAATTTTATGTTAAGACCGCTAGAATACAACACCTGTTCGGACGGAAATGGCGCGAACCTGGCCAAATTGATTACATGTATGTCTGCTAAAAGTTAAAAAAAGTTTTAAAAATTCTTAATTCTTTCTATAATTGAAAATACTAAATAATCTGAAAGGTGATATTGTCTTATTAGTACTAAGTCAATTATCTTCCATTATATGAACAACACTGTCTTTGTACTAAAATGCGATGTGAAAACACAACCACAAAAATAGCAAGATACCTGTCAGGCATGATACTTGTCAATACAACATAAACCAGTATCAACATTTGATTACTGATATAACTTATCAAAAATGTTATTTCATTCAAAATTCCTCATATTTAAGATTGTCTGTAACATGTTTCAACAAATGTTGACTTCAGTTCTGTTTTCCGTAGAAAGATGCGCATAAAAAAACTATAGGAATTCCCGTAATTTAATATAATCATAACAGAATTCCGCTTAAGCTGGTGCTAGAGGGCATCAGGGTATTTCACATTTCTAAACCTCTCATGAACAATCTCATTCAAATCGAGTCTTCTGTTAATTTGATTTGTTGAGTTCTATACTTTTAATGGATCTTTTAACAAAACATTTATGTTCTCCATGCCATGCAGAAAGCAGAACAATAGAACATTATTAAAGGTCCGACAAATCAGAAATATATTAAAGCAGCCCAGTACCAGTGGGCTTTAAGAACTACTTATCATGGCGTCATGCACCTCTTTCGTAAGACACGATAAAAGATTAAAGTGTAGCATCCAGCTGACAAAGGACTGAACACCAAATATGCAGTATACATGTATGCCCAAATAAGCAGGTCAGAACCGCATATGATAAAACATTTGATCATTTTACCGAATACATTAGGAAAATTTCCATTGAATTTGATAAATAATTATTGTTCTGATACACTTTGTAACAGAAGTGTTTTTAAATTGCTATTAAACTTTACAAAAACCTCAAACAAGTCTCTGAATTACGATAGTGACATTTAGAAGAATATTCTCGCAGTTGATCATAGCGGTACTTCTGCAAAAGAACATATTGATAATGTTCATTGAATTTTTGAAAGTCGTTCTTGCAAAGATGTATTGGCAATTATAGAAAGGCAAAGGAAAATGTTTTAATGTTTAACGTCGGACCGACAGACAACATAACCTACAAAGCTATTGAGCGGCAAACCAGGTATCCAGTAACAGAGTATACTTACCTGGGCTGATATATTTCAAAACATTGTACGGGGAATATTCCCACTCCCCGTCTAAATAGAGAAAAAAACTCGAGTAAATCTGTGTACTTAAATAGATTTTAAAGGAGATATGGAGATATGTCAAGCGCAAGCGATGCATTACTGTACTCTTAAAATTGTTAGTTCCATTTAATAACTGCACCTCCCCGGCATAAAAATATCAATTATACGAGCAACAAGTGATTGTCCGTATTTGAAAACATCATCAAGAATGCGTGAATTACTTTTGATAGGTAACCACACCTGACTGTGTATAACGTTTTCTAAATCATACGAAAATATCTGCGAAAAGCTAGGCAGAAATAGTTCTGAGTACTAATTACCTCTCGAAAACTGCATTCCCTAACCGAATATTAATGTTGTTCAATAAGATGGAGAGTGTTTTAAAAACTGCTTCACACGGTCACATGGAAAATGTTTAGCAATGTTACAAGCAAAAAAGGCTTAACTGAAATTAAATGCACAAAATGTGTTTAATTAAAACACTTCCTGTGTCATTCATTAGATTATTTGGTAAATAGGTATAAAAGAGTATAGAAATCATATAAAAATGACTGAACAGCAAACCTTGCAATTGTTGGATTTTAATTTTTCTAGGATTTTGCAAGATTCTATACTGACTACGAATATTTTTGCTAGAGTCTGTATATACTTTGTCGCAATATCTTTTCACGTGGGGTAAAATAGCAGTTCGACATAAAGTGATATGATTAAAATATGGTATTGGTACATGTTGTAGAGGTTAAATTATCTATGAAATGAGCTTAATGTGATTGTATATACAATTATGGAATCCAACATAATCTTGCTCATCATCTATGCGAACTTTAAAAATACAAACTTCAGGGATGTGATTAGTGACCAAATCCTGTCTCTTTGAAGGACTCAAGGTGTAGATTTTAGTACTATAAAGTTCCTTACGTAAAACGTTTATGTACTGTAGGCGTTAAACGATCATGACATCACATACCACCTATTATGCTACACTAAAACATACATAGAGAAAACTTGTGATGATTCCTTTCAGAGATGTCTTTAACTCAGGTTTACGGGGAGGTATGTATTAATTTATCAATTTTAATAGGAGAATCGACACTATGAAATAGTTTACATTTTCTAGCTGTTTATGCAATAGAAACAGCATTCTCAAGATTGCACCATGTAACAAATTCTTTTTCTATTTATTTTGCATTCTGAACACAGTGTCGATGCATTAACCTGATCTGACACACTCATACACATAACAAGGGTATATGGTTATAACACAGTTTTCAAAGACGTTGTCACCTGTAACTATTCAGCAGTCATACATATTTTGCCTTCGAATTACGATAATTCACTTCAATCTTGACTGAGGTATAGGTCTCTATATTTCTCAATATTTTTCTCACGGCGGTCCATATCCCCACAAATCGCCATGTACTACATACTTACTTTTGCTGATGTTCAGAAGACTTTGGTGGTGAAACAATGGATTTTCGCGTTCAGTGGTCAGTTTATTACACACCCCTTTTTGACTGAAATCGAGCCTGGTATCTGCTAGATATGAACATAAAAAGATAACATATCAAGAGCACAGTGTCTTACCTTTCATTTGGTACCATTTGACTACTTCACTGACTAAAACTTACCAAGAAATAACTTGTATAACTTTCATAGTTGAATGCCAATTTTTAGCGAAATTTGGTCATACTTTTACATTCTCATTAATATTCCTAAATATGCTAATTAGTTAATTTACATAAAATAACTAAAAAGGAAAGGGCTAAATACCTAAAATTAACCAAAATGTACAGTTCTTATTGGTTATATCACTAAATTCCATGGCCGCCATTTTGAATTCAAGATGGCCGCCAAAATATTGACATGAAATTTGAGGATGATACTTTTCTTGAAGTAGAAGGTTTATAGAACAAAATAAACCCAATTTCAAAAAATCCTGGAGGATTTAAAAGTAGACCCCTAATTAGATTCCACTACTACTCCCACCCCATCCTCCTGATGATACCAAAGGCACTCTCCGAAATCGGCCAAAGTATACTACTAATATCTATAAAAATGATTTTTTTAACCAAATTTGGGACAATAGCTCTGTTAATACAAGGTTGGCATTTAGTTTTAACAAGAAACCCTGAGTGAATACAAACTAAAGTGGAGGCTTAATTAATTAGAGGGCAATGACTCTGGTATAATTATAAAAACATTGACTGCATGCCTTTGCAGGAAAACATTCTTTTTTACGAACTCTAGTTTATTGACTTAGACAACGATATCGGTAAAAAGGGATCATTTAAAATAAAATATGGGACAATAACTCTGGTTTTACTCAAGCGATTAAACAGAAATGTTGGGTGCCAGCTGACAAAAACAGATACTGAGAACTAGAAGATGCTTCTGTAGAAAAGCGCATGTCTCCCCCACTGCATAGTCATATAGGCAAGAAGTCAATAGGGGACAGGAGCGAAAGTCAAAGAGACACTGATGGTTGGCTGCAATAGGGGTCATCTACTTAGCATGTCCAATCATCCGATGCTTCTGTAGAAAAGCGCATGTCTCCCCCACTGCATAGTCATATAGACAAGAAGTCAATAGGGGACAGGAGCAAAAGTCAAAGAGACACTGATGGTTGGCTGCAACAGGGATCATCTACTTAGCATGTCCAATCATTCCACTAAGTTTCAACATTTGGGGCCTAGCGGTTCTCAAGTTATGAAATAGAAACGGTTTTCCATGTTCAGGCCCCTGTGGCCTTGACCTTTGATCAAGTGACCCCAAAATCAGTAGGAGTCATTTACTCTGCATGACCAGTCATTCAAATAAGTTTCAACATTCTGGGTTAAGTGGTTCTCAAGTTATTGATTGAAAAGAGTTTTATATGTTCAGCCCCCTGCGACCTTGATCTTTTATGGAGTGACCCCAAAAACATTAGGGGTCATCTGCCCTGTAAGTCCTTTCACAATATGCCCTATGACGTTTGAAGGTTCTAGGTCTAATGGTTCTCAAGTTATTGACCGGAAATGGATTTCAATGTTCTGTCCGCTGTGACCTTGACATTTAACAGAGTGACCCAAAAATCAAGAATCAGGGGTTCTCAAGCTATTGTTTTCAATGTTCAGGCCCCTGTGACCTTGACCTTTGATGGAGTGACCCCTAAAACAATACTCCATAAGCCCTGCCATCCTTTGAAGTCTGAAGGTTCTAGGTCAAATGGTTCTCAAGTTATTGACTGGAAATGAATTTCCATGTTCTGTCCACTGTGACCTTGACCTTTAACAGAGAGACCCCAAAATCCACTCTGCATGTCTAATCATCCTATGAAATTTCAACATTCTTGGTCAAGTGATTCTCAAGTTATTGATCGGAAATGGTTTTCCATGTTCAGGCCCCTGTGACCTTGACCTTTTATGGAGTGACCACAAAACAATAGGGATCGTCTACTCCATAAGACCTGCCACCCTATGAAGTCTGAAGGTTCTAGGTCAATGGTTCTCCAGTTATTGATCGGAAATGAAGTGTGACGGGCGGAAGGACGGACGGACGGACAGGGCAAAAACAGTATGTCTCTCTCCCCCACCCCCAGTGGGGAGAGAAATAATTATGAATTGGAATATGTCAATATTATGACATTGTATAAAAAAATAACGGACCATAACTCATTCAGCCATTATACTCGTAGATAATGATTAAGGCTTGCTATGAATTTTTATATAGTAAAATATAGACGATCTATCCGAGATAATCTAGTCAAGAAAAGAGAAAATACTTTGTTGCGAATTTACCAGGGGGATTTCTTTAATAAACGTCATCGTCAATAAAAAGTTTTTCTAACATTCAATTGAACGCCACGTGCTTATATTTTTGCAACTTCACACCTATGACAATGATGTAGCAAATGGAAATCTTGGATCTCATTGAATTTCTATTATTTTCTACTTAGCTAGTATTAAAATAATTACTCAGACTTCTATTCATGTGAGTAGTTTCCCTTTCAACATACCTTTTATTCTCATAAAAACCTGTAGGCGGTGTACGAGGTTTGTACTTAAAGCTGCATAACCTCTTGACATGAATGAACAACTACACAGGATATGACTTGTAAACAATAACAAAATGTATAGATATATAGTATCTTGTGTGAATTGCTTTTTTATTTGAGCTCTTACTTAAAATATGGTAAGAAATTATTAACGTATGGTTTGTTTATTGACTAATGGCTGATAACGTTTTGTTGGTAAAAGTTCTAGCGGGTTTGGAGAGGTTGGGATATAGCAAAGAAAGGGCTACAGAAAGAGTGAAAGTATATAATAATGCTACAGAAGGCTCAACTGTATACCACAGGAAAAAGTACGATGAAGACCTGGAGCTTATTATCACAGGAAGTCGTAGAGAAGGACTTGCAAGCTTCTGGGTGAGCGATACTGACGAAATGATTGTACCGGCTTATGTAGCTTGTTGTGAGACTGGTGTCAATTCACGTAGTGAGCACGTGACTATCGATTTAGATTTTGAAGATGCACCACCCGGTTATACATATCTTAAGCTTGCTAAAGATGAACTGTCTCAAAGACTTCCAAAAATGATTAAGTGGGAAATTGTTCAGAAAGGAGATATTCTGTACCTGAAAAATACTCAGAAATTTAATGATGATACCGATAGAGACACCAAGGAAGCTGTTGCAGGCCATGAAGTTGCTGCTGATTTAGACACTGGCTGGATGAGAAAGAATATAGCTAAAAATGAGATTACAGGACCCGCGTTCCCGTTCTCCCTTCCGATGCCAATGGGACAAAGATTTCTTAACTATGACCGGGTTTTAGCTCTGAAATGTTACTGTTCTGGAATATATGAATGGTGCGACAGAAAACGCAAATTTGACTGGCCAAGCTTAGAACTCATCGAAAAGGTCAAAGGTCTCAATGCCCATGTTGTGCCAACTGGTGTGAGGGGCAGCAGATATGAAACGCTGCAGTGGAGAATATGCTACACACTTGCAGAAATTGAACTTGTTAAATCCTTCAATGACACACAGATTAAGGTTTATGCCGTTTTAAAGATGCTAGCAAAAGGGATATTGGAACCAGCTCTTAAAATGAGAACATCGGAAAAAGGCGACAACGTGCATGTTCCTGGCTTGACATATATTATGAAAAACATCATGTTCTGGATTTCGGAAGATAAACCTAAAGAAATGTTCACCAAGGAACATTTTTCTGCGAGGCTCATTGAAGCACTCGTCAAGTTGAAGAAATGTCTTGAAGAGGAGAATCTTCAAAACTACATGATTCCGTCCAGGAACTTGTGCATGGAAAAGCTGACACCCGAACAAAGAGTAATATTGCTATCTGAAATGGAAGACATTTTGAAAGAAGGACTAGAATTTTTAAGACGGATTCCACAGTTAGCAGATGAAATTAATAATTCAAACGAGGAAGAGTTGAATATGAAAGCCATGAAGAGATATATGGAAGAAAAGTTCCTGCTTTCAACGTTTACCCTCCCTCCAGAACAATTGGCGGAGGTAATTCTACAGTTTCACGACGCACACACACGAGAAGAAAGTGGATTGATCTACATAGAAAAGGTTTTGCCATATTTTCGGCAGAATAATACCTCCGGTTTCTTTGAACAGTTCAGCCACATGTCAGACGAAGAAATTTTTAGGAAAATACTCATGCAATTTTATGGACAGTTAGTCCTTTGACTGGAAGCAGCCTAAAAGTGAGTTTTTTTGGATGAGATATTAGAGTCTTCATTTCACAGGTAACAGAGGGCGGTGAGAAACTAACTCAAACGTAAATTTTTGTTTGTTTGCGTTTTTCACCAAGACAACATCATAACAGTACATACCAGCGCAATTATATGTTGTTTTTATTTTTCTTGTACATTGCTTGATTATGATCACTGTTTGGTACCACTTGTACACCACGCAAATAGCAAACACAGAGGATAGCATCTTGTTGCATCCCTTACTGTACTCTTATATTAACTAGAGTTTTTTCAAACACCACATATAATCAATGGGGTGCAGGGTAAAATGAATGGATGTTCAGTACCAAACTGATGACTCTTTTTGTTCTAAGCGTCTATAAGTGTTTGTGTGTTTTGTTTGCTCGTTTTTTCCTCCTTGTCTATATGTTTTACTTTGTGTATATATTTTGCGTAAATTTTAAGAATATAATGTACACATTCTTATATACATCGCTGGTTTCTGTTTAAGGGGAGCTGTGTTCTTGAAACGCGGCTTTTCCTATTTTGTTTGTTATGATTCATTACTCTATTTAACATGATTTAGTTAAAGGTCTTTTAGAATGCATTGATGTACTTGTAACAACAACAGTCAATGTTTTGATAATTTATTTATAGCAGAAAATGAAGCAGTGAATCACATGCACATCAGTTTTGTATTCCTTTGAGTTGAAAAAAAAAACTACCATTCAACATAATGTTTATAATTGCAAATCATCAACATATGAAGTAGTCACGCTTCCTGTAGCAAGTGCAGTCATAGTGAGACAATATAAAATAAAAAATAACACTTTGATGTTGTTTGTACTTCAAAGAAATATATGAAACACTTTCCCTTACATTAATTACATCTCTAAATATCGCATGTTGTCTCATATCGGCAATCTTATGGCAAGCAGAAATCTATCATCATCTAGTATCTATGTGTTTCAGTAAAAAAAAACTTGTCTGTCTTGCTCATGTGTTTCTATTCTTCTGATTTGTTACGAGGCCAATGTTTTAGATCTTTTATATGGCATCTCACCGGCATAAGGTTCGAATTTCGTGTTCGAATTTTTAAACATGGTCAATGAGCCTTTGATAATTTCCAGATTTTACATTATACATATAAAACCCCTTTACAAAAGGAACAAACATTGAAATTCAAAAAAAATATACAGGATTTTTAATGCGTCATTGACTGTCATTAGATGACATAATCGAGCCATGCGGAGGCTTTCTACATGTATGCCAACAAAATATTCACAAATTACCATAAATCGGGCTATATTTGGCCAAGATAGAAGAAAATATTCGAAAAAAGTATAAAATTTTGAAATATTAAATTGATTAAACCTTTCTCCCCTGGTATAAAATATCAAAATCCTTCAATTTAATGTGTCATTTATATAGGACATTTCTTAATATGTCGCCTATTTTCTATTTAATATGACCAAAATAGTCGTACTAGGATACGTTCCGAGACATTAAACGAAAGTTCTATTATTTGCGGACAGTAATACTTGAATAGAAAAAAAGATTCATAGAATCATTATAATTCTGGATACATCAGACGAATTTCATTACTGTAGAACGATGCGCAGACCAATTCCAATTGTGGCCCTTTAATGCCTTACATAGAGGAACCAGAGCGCGGTGCCATATTAAGAACAGACCGAAACTGAAAAGTTAGATATTAGTAGCCTATGCTAAGATCTGAATTACTGATCACCGCGCAAAATAAAGAAATCAAGTAACTCGGTATATTGTTCTGTAAATCTTTATCAGAATACTGTAAAATCATTTAATTTCGTGGGCATGAAATTTCGTGGTTATAGTCTAAACGGCAAATTCGTGGGGATATAAATTCGTGGATTTCAACTTTTGAACTTTAGATGAATGGGAATATTACTTGTTCGTTGGGGTTAAATTTCGCGGATTGACGCAACAACGAAATCCACGAAAATTAGTCCCCCACGAATATTAATGATTTCACAGTATAAGTTTATAGCAACCACTCACACTACACATCAGTTAAATGTTTCTTGTGTACATTTATACAGTTTTCATAGGAAATATAGCACTATAAGCTAAACGTTAGACAGAAACCGCAATTGAGCGATTGTCTCAATTCTATCATAAAAATATTTCATGCAAACAGCAGTTCCTCATCAAAAACTGAAGTTCTAAATTTGTATTCTACTTGTACGTAAAAACATTAGAAATAATTTACTTTTTAATATTGAATAAATATATTATGAGAAACTAGACTTCTGTAAACTAGAACAGGAAGTATACATTATGAAACAACACAATTAACAAATTGTTGAATAAACACGTTATCAATGCCTGCGGACACAAAGCTATTTCTATGACCAGTAAGAATATTATGCTCAACATAAAACGCCTTCAAAATGATCTACAGCATTATTGTGTCTGCCATCAATAGTAAGTTATTTGAATTAAAAATGTATATATTAGACGTATAAGTGAAAAACATGAGTTTTTAGCCCTCTGTAATGTCCGATTCGACAGCACATCCATCTCACAGTGTTTCTGGTCTTATATGTATATCGTTTATGACAAGATTACATATAGCCTTACTGATGTATTTTGTTGACAAAAGTTGATCACATGATCAATAATGTTGTCATACAGACTTTAAGAATATTTGTATTGTTCTTTATGGGCACGAGAAAGCAACTTTTCTGCGAGTGTTTTTGCCTAAGATATACGGTAACTTGCTTGGGGAAATATTTGTCATAGATCGCAAGGACAACTGAACTTTAACCAACAGTCAATATTTGACATACTTCCCGGCTTGTTTTGAATTAATCGCTCGATTCTGATATGTTTCATGCTTTCCATTAATATTCACTTCTAATAGATAGGAACTCGAAAAAAATCCAAATCACTTTGAACTTTTTCAATGTGTGCGGTAGCTCGGATTATCTTTCGAACTAATAAAAAAAAGAACGAAGAACGAGAGAGTGTAGAATGAAGTCCGAAATCATTCTTTGTTCTTTTGAAAGTAAGCATAGCTTATCTTGTACGTTTTTAACTCTTCTTCTTTATAAGTTTGACACATCCCGTCTGTACAATCTACCTTCACTTTTGTCAACAAACTGATTTTAGAAATTTGATAGCAAAATGAAATACTAAACGGAACAGAATACATGTATCAGATCTGTTCCCAAAGTAATCAAAACAGCCATTGGTATCGTTTTGTCTGAAATGAGGCAACACTTTTTCTTTATAAATCCTGACACACTGAAGGGGATTCTTTGCACTGAGAAACTGGTGAGTAATATCAGCTAATTCTTCGGGAGGGAGTGTGAAAGTTGCCAGAAAGAACTCTTCTTCTACAGTTCGTTTCCTTGCGTCGTCATCCAATTTCTGAAAATTTGTGCTGTTAATTTCATTTCCTAACTCTGGCAGCCTTGTTACTATAAGAAGATTCTCTTCCAGAATGGCATTCAATTTTGATAATAATATGTTTCTCTCAGAAGTAGTTAGTTTTTCAGAACACAGGTTCCGAGACGGAATCATATAGTTTGGAATGTTATTGTTGTCCAAAAAATCCCTCAGCTTGACAACAGCGTGATAAAATCTTGCAGAGAAATACTCATCAGTGAACTTTTCTATGGGCACCTCTTCCGATATCCAAAATACGACATTTTTCATTATGTATGAGAGACTAGGGCTTTGCATTTTTTCTTTTCTATCAGAATTTTCCTTTTCCATTTCAAGGTGTAATACGTGTTTACTCAACATTTTTAAAAGGACATAGACTTTGATTTGTGTATCATTGAATGAGTGAACCAGCTGAAGTTCAGCAAGCGTATAGCTAATTCTCCACTGTAAGTTTTCGTCTAGACTCCCTTTGATACCAATAGGTACAACATGAGCATCTAAGCCTTTGATTGTGTTAATAAGTTCTATACCTGGCCAATTGTGCCTCCTGGTTCTTTCACACCAAGACTTTAACAAATTACAAGAACATTTCAGTGCTAAGACATTGTCGTACTTCAGTGATTTGCAAACGACAGGAATCGGCAAGGTGAAAGGGAGGGAAGGCCCTCGGCGAAGGTATTGGTTGATATGTTGTCTAATCCATCCACTGTCTGGTTCAGCTCCCAAAGAGTTGCCGTCAGACACAGCATCCGGATCGGTATCAGTTTTCACGACTTCGGAAAGGCTTTTGTTATTTGTTAGAAATGCATTCCCATCTTTTGAAACAAAGTCCTCCTTCGCAATGTTTGGCACACTCTGATCTGGTAAGTTAGGTGGGAGTTGTAAAAATGTGTACCCTTCTGGGGCCCCGTCAAAATTCAAAATTAAAATCTTTTCTTCTTGACCAATATGTGAAGGCAGGTCTGAAACCTCTATACATATTGTATTAGTGGGAACCAGCATCTGATCTGTGTCACTTTCCAAGAAGCTTGATATACCTTCCCTACGACTTCCGGTCATGATCACATCAAGCTCTTTATAATATATTTTCCTATGATATAAAGTTGAGCCTATAGTCGCATTGTTGTATATTTTCACTCTGTGTTCGGCTCTGCTCTTGCTGTATCCTAACCTGGTTAAACCATCCACAATTTTCTGTGATAGTTCTGGATCAAGCATAGTTTCGTAGCCAAACTATGGCATGCTTTTATAAAACACTAAAATGCAGAATATTATTTGTTTATGTCCCAGTATGGAGTTAACGTCGACAGTAAATAAGGAAATTTAATCTTGATTTTACGCCTTAATAATGTCCATTTCTATTATGTTAAGTAAATGTTATGGGTTTCTTTTATATCATTTTGAACATGGGAAAATTATCAAAATTTACGCTAGCAGACTTAAACAAAAGTTCATGTGACTCAAGCAATTAAACATACTTAATGTGACAACTTAAGAAAGTATTTCATTAAAGTACACATAATATGAAATATCCTACAATAAAAGTGCATCAATACTGTGATAACTAGTAACAATGTCCTTGTGACTTCCTTCTGTAAGGAGGAGATGTTCGTACAAAATAATAAAAAAATGAAGCTGGATACCCAGTCTCGAAATGCAACCATGCTCTTGATCTGTCGGAAAACTGTGATAAGAATCAAACAATTAGTTGCTGAGGATTTCTGACTGCTTTATAAATGCAGGCTGTTGATCACTTGAAAACTGTACTAAGAATCACCAGTCAGATGCTGAAGATTTCAGACTGCTCTATAAACATAGTTTTTATTCCTCTGATATTGGTTTGTTATTGTAGATATTATTATAGTAGTTAATTATTGTAGGTTCCATTACATTATAGAAATTTCAGGGCAGCGGCGAGAGAGCTTCGTCATTCCACAATACTTACAGATAATGACAAGGCAAAGCTCTATGAGCTACATAAGATATAACAAAAACTAAGCGAAAAGTTAAATTATCACCACCTCCTACGCAGTTTTGTGTACTAAAAACCACCACGAACAGATTTTTTAAGAAACGATTTTACACCTTCTAATTTTAGATTTTAGTTATTAACATTGTTTTGAACATTTCTTCAGACAAATGCAGCGGGTGATATACACTCAGTTCCAAAAGAAAGTGTGCACTTAGTTATCTGGGGTTTTTTTCGGTTATTTTCATGAAAACTTATAATGTTTGGTACCAAAATTTAAATCAGTTCATAAACAAATTGGTGTGCATTTTAGATTTTGAGTTATACCTGAGAGTTAGTGTATGAAAAAAAATGAAACAAAAACGTCGGGGAATTTTTTGAAATATTTAAACTTAAAAAGCGCACACTTTCTTTTGGAACTGAGTATATATAAAAGATGAATCAAAAATTAAAATTTAAGACTATGAAGTAGCCATGTGACTTTTATCGTCACGTGTAATTTATTAGCGGTTATATGCAAAAACTCCTACACGAAGTTGTATACAACGGTAAAATATAAACCAGAATGTTTTAGAAATCATATAAATGTTACTTTTTTATTTTTTTTTTCTATGAAATAAATTACCCTTTTGCAATTGAAATTTATGATTTTGCGAATGGAACATGGTAATTCAAAACGATTAAATTTTGTTAAAAATACATAATGCTGATGAGGAAGGGAATTCATTTGAATATCTCTCTAGCATAAGATAACCAACAAGAAGTATCTTTCAAAAAGATAAACAGCCACACTTTAAGCTACAAAACGTGCATGCACTCTACACTTTTACATGCGATCGGGTATTTATAAAACAAAACAAAATGTAGTTTTCAAAGTAACATTTTCTTCATCATAATTATATTAATCATAATCCAGGAAACTTTGACAAAAAATAAGACTCAAAAGAAGGGGCTGAAAACGGTAGCGGCGAACTGACCATTTTTGAAATCGTTAAGGAATACGAAATAACCAAAATGGGGACGAGTTGACCGTAAATCGCATAGTGTTAGAGAAGAAGAGTTGAACTCTGCTGCTAGGGATTCAGGTTTATGACGTTTTACAAGCTATTTTCATAGGAATCTTGCAACAGATTATACTCTCAGAGCACCTGCACACCCTTATGAAAATATAACCTTTTCCATTCGGAAACCTGTGTAATGTTTAATCCACCAATTAAAATGTACAGTCTTAACCAGCTGTTAAATGACTTCACCCCAGATATAAACGGAAATTAATACCGGCCTGCGGCCGGAAAAAATGTCTGACCTCTTAGTATGAACTTCAGATCGTACATTTAATTTGTTTTGGTAAACATGCTAGCATCCAACCCAAAGAAAAATGTTAAAAGAAATCTAAAATCGTGTATATGTGAGTTTGGCATCGTCGTTTGAGGTAGAATGTGAGTTTCAGTGGGATGCCATTTGGGTTGATCTAGTGTGTCTGAATCTTGTATATGACACGTTGTTTAGTTATGAAGAATATATGTGCCAAGTTATTTGAAAATCTATGCTAAATAAGAAAACTTAATTTTAAGCGATACTTTTACCTTTAAGCTGCGTTTCTGAGTCTTGTCCGCTACATCCTCTTGTCCGTGAGTGCACAAGTGTTAAAGATGGGACTAATTCCGGCTAAGCAAATTTAGCAGCAATTAATGAGAATGCAAATAAACAAAAGGTTTATATTATGAATGACACATAAAATAGAGTTCCTTTGAAATCCATAAAACATTTTAGAATTTGAGAAAAAATAGAGTTTGCTTCAGAATACTATAAAAAGACTTAGATAAGTTTATGTTTTCAGTCTTTGAGGCCCTTCATCCTTCCATTAACAGTCCTATACGAGGGGAGATCCAAAATTACGTAGACTTAACTTGTTTAAATGTTATCTAATAAATATAACACATTGAGAATTGTACAGAATATACTTTCATATATTATCTATCCGTTGCTTGCAAGGAGAAATGACCACTGACATCAAACATTTTTCTGGTACTCTGGGCCAAGTCAAATTGAAAAATAGTTCCTTTATGATTCACATGTGTTCATACATATATTGAACGCCTGCTGGTGCATATTTGTGTGCAAGTCAATGCTCTGAACTGATAGCTGATTGTATCAATACTAACGGAATTTCGAGATCATGGGTTTGTTTACATAGAAATTATAAAACAAGATTTTCATTTTTTTTAAATACTGTACGAAATAAGGTTAACCGTTTAAAAGTAATTCACTCATATAAACATTATTGTAAAATTAGTACAGAGGCCATATTTTAACAATCACTAGCTTTTGAATTATGACATGAATAATTCTATAACCAATAATTCTGCTCGGTAATACCTTAGATATTTTTTCCATTTTAGAGTAATATAAGTCTACATAAAATGTAGAAATAGATAATATATTTAAATTTGGAAAACTTAAGCAACATCGCTGTGTTTCGAAACATATGCAACATCGATGTGTTTGAGAAACATATGCAATATCAAAAATGCCTTATTTCAGTGTTGTTATATTTTCTTGTCTTTTGGGATCATGGAGTCCATTCAACATATCGAGGGTTCAACGCAATAAGGGCGTATCTACATATAGTTTCTACATATAGTTTTTATATGTAGATACGCCCTTATTGCGTTGAACCCTCGATATGTGTAATAGAGTTCCGCTTACGCCAGTGCAAGGGGGCGTGAGAGGTGTTGCACATTTTATTACCTCTCATGAACAGACTCAGTCAAACCGAGTTTGCAGTTATTCTGCTTGGTTGCATTCTTTGTTTCCGAAGGATCTTTTTACATATTTTATTATGATGTAATACCTTTTGCTCTTCCTCTATAAGAATATTCTTTCGAATCATAAAACACAACCAAAGAAATAAAAGCTGACTTTGTTCATAAGATAAAACGGAATGTGTAGCACCCCAGGGTAAGCAGATTTCTATTATACTAGGCATTCAATGGACACTATGCTCCCAAAGGACCAGAAAATATAACATGTCCGTAGGTACGGGATGGCAACCAACAGCCATATAGTAGTTAAAGACCGGTGTTATGATAGTTGAAAAAATTGAGCTCATACGTATATGGCTCGATTGTAATTTTTAACTTTACTATTTCTTTGTGTGAACAGGATTCATCTGGCAGGTATTAATTCTATTTACACAGTTCTTAACTTGGGAACATAGTAGAAATAAAGTATGGAGGTATGTGCAAAGAAAACCGGAAAAAATTGTCGATGGTGTTTGGCCATTGTCCGTTCCCAGGTGGTGCGAAATTATGTTATTTAATGTGTCTATATATTTGTTTGACTCTATTTTTCTGTAAATATCCGTTAAGGATACATCCATAATACAATATACTGAAGTGTTCCGGCCGGCTGTGTGGGTTAAAATGTGTCCATTTTTTATCTTTATCGGTGCAATTATATCTATGGTGTGTCCCACGCATAGGTATAAACATGTTGTAAAAACAAATGCACACTGCAATGTAGAATTCAAAATAAGTGTTTTTATTGCAATCAGTACGGTCTATGACATAGCAATCGTGAAACATCGGGTATTTCCGTATCCTTCGTATATTGCATTGTGATCAGATTGTCAGGCATGAGCGAATGCCTGGTTAGTACCACCGACCTTCAAATGGATTCCTTACATTATTCTTCGAAAAAGCACTTGATAATCATAGGTGGTCAATCACATCTGAGCAACATTTTGACATTTTTCAGTTTTCATATACTCTGTTAGAACAAAAGACCAATTATACAGTTCAAATTTAATTTTTATGAAAACTGATTCCGTAATACCCGAGTACACTGTACTTTGAACCATTTACAAGAGTTACATCTAAATCCTTGGTTCTGTAACCGTTATATTTCTGGGGTTACGGAAGCCACTGGGATAAAACCTGCAGAATCCAAGGAACAAGTCAGTCATGTAACTGCATAAATGTGACTTTATTTTATACAAAACAACAAGAATACAAAGTATAACAGTATTCAGTGAACTAGTATATGAAAAATATGAATGCTAAATGAAAGGTATTTATTTGTCATAAATTACCAACAAACATGGGGTAAACATGTAAAATGCTGAATATATTATGAGCAAACAAGAAGTATGATACTTATAAAATATAGATATACTGTCTAATAATAAACAATTAATCTATCATTACAATATTCTTTCAACATGATTAGTAAGAAATTCATTACACTTGAACTACCTTTTCTTCGCGCAGATTACCCTAATATAACTTCAATTATAAATAAATGAATATTCAAAATACAGTGTCTGGAAAGAAATGACTGAATATATGTGAATAAGAAATTATAGTCACAAAATACACGTAATACATTTCTTTATAGCAATTGAACATTGAAATTATCATTACATTACAACAAATCATTCAAATACCCAATAATACTTAACCGCAATATACAAGATACTAAAGTATATAAAATGATAATAATTTTCTCAAAAAATATAACAAAATATCTTACCTGCAGAATCCAAGGAACAAGTCTGTCATGTAACTGCATAAATGTGACTTGTCCATCAGTTCTGGGATTCTGCTTATATAGGCAAGATGCTGATGGGCAGATGTTGTTGTTTTAATAATGTATTTCTAGGTGGCAATAGATATCTATAGTTGGACAGTGGAAGTTATGTCACCATTAGTACAATTTTGTGTAATCGTATCATTGTTACTAACAGTTTGATAAATTCTATTATCTATTTATAAGAGAAAATGTACAGTATCAATAAATGTCAGCTAGAACAATCAACAATATTAACTATTTCCAATAGTTAAGTTATCTCTTGTTATTAGAAAAATTAACCTAACTATTGTAACCTGTCCAGGCAACATCTGGTATATTGATATTCATTAGTGTCCACTTATCAACAACAAAAACTGTTACTACAGTTCAGTACAAGTATGTGGATTATAGACTAGAATTGTAGAACTCTAGAGATCCCTATTCGAAATACATGTTTTATTACTTTTCGTGAAATTTTGTAATTACCCCCCTTTATCATAAAAGTATTTAAGAGGTGGCCTATTTATTTAGATTTCAATATAATTTCCGGTTTTACATTTATATTTGATAAATATTTGGATTTTTCAACTAAATGAAAACGAAAGACAAGTTTTAAAACAGTACCTTTGGAATTCATCTTTTTTTTCAATTTATCTTGGTTGCGCAACCGAGATAGGCAAAGGGAGGTAATAATGATTTTACAAAGTTGCATTTCTAATGAATTTTCGTAAGAAAATTTGTCAGTGGAAATCGATGAAAAGTAGTGCTTCCTTAGGCAAAATATGAATATTAAATATTTTACTTGTTAGAATAACGCTATTTTTGTTGGACAGTCAGGATATGAAGATCAAATTATTTTAAAAATACTTCCAGTGAAAATCTAACATGTATTAAGATCAGTGAAAAAACAACAACAAATAAGTGTAAATGATTTAAAGTTTGTTAAAGTTTAGAACAAATTCATTAGTTGACCAAAATCTGATTAACAACCTTTAAAAATTAAGACAGATTACTTTGCTTTATAGGGCCATACCAAATTGATTAATAGTTCTTCGGAAAATTTTCAAAAAAAAATGGAGCGGGCGAGCGAAATTTTTATTTTATTTTTTTTTTCTCAATTTTGATTTTTTCAGAGGCGGGTAGATTTTACATGGAGCGAGCGGGCTTTTTTTATTTTTTTTCCCAGCTTGGACCCTTGAGGAGGCGGTTATGATTATACATGAAGTAAACATTTCTTTAGAAATAACACAGAAATCAAACATTTACAGTGTGGGTAACACAGTATATAGCTTTTCTATTATGTTTTAAAGACTACATGAATGATTTTGCAAATAAATGCTTGCCAAACCTCACTGAATCACTTTGTTTTTTTTTTAGTTATAATTTCTAAGGGATGAGTGTCTTATTTTTAATTTTGATTTTTCTACATTAATCTGAAGGCCTGCCTATTTAACGGCACAGCATGAGGAATATTTAAGACAAAACAGGCACATGTGTGGAATAACATTTCTTCTGAAACACAGTTAGATGGCTTCGGCACATGAACAACTTTGTGCCCCTAGTGGAACTCCAACCCATAGAGGTGAAGGGAAGTAATAAACCACTTGACCAGTGACTCACCAAACAGAGTTGGTCATACAGATGCTTTGACATTGCTCGAATCCCTTTGGAATAATTTCTTAACAGATCAGGCTAGCTTATGTTTTTGTGGTGGAGATTCATTTCAGGCAAAAATGATAACAAGACTGACAAAGAATGATCACAATATGGCCACCCTTAAAGTGTTATATGACCACCCTTAAAGTGTTGTTTGTTTTGCTTTGACTGAACTAGAAATTTAGAGTTGGGGAGGTCTGTTTTTTTTTTCAGTTTTTTTTCCGTTCTATCAATTCACAGCCAAGTAATAGACAAACAGGCAAAATTGGGTTACAAAAGGACAGATTTTATATCTACACTACTTATTTGAAAAGCTAAACAATGTTTAAATTGACTAAATGCGTTTCGATAGAATATCTGACTGCTGTACTAAAGAAGTTACGTTCAAAAAGATTTGGGCCTAGACAATGTGATAGGTCGGTCAGGATCTGTGAACAAACATTTTTTTAAGATAGTAGTCGGCCTCAGCTTTGGGCTCTAGATATAACATACTGAACTAAATAACTGATAACAAATGGTTTGAAAACTATATCTGAACAATATTTCCAAATATTTTTGCAGTCTTACAAGTCGGGCTTCGTTCCTTTCACTGTATTGAACAAAAGTAGAACGTGCCTACTTCATTACCCACCGACACATCGAAGGCCATGTGTGGCACTAGCACAGACACTCCAGATTTAAAACAAATGATGAACAACACCATAATTCCTGACTTTTTGAGTTTTGGTCATCAGTAACATGTATAACGGACGCATGAAATCCGATCAATATCACTTTGACGCATTAAAACAGCGATAAAACCTGCTTTGCCGTTATTATTCCGGACCGCGTAATCGGGAAAAAAAATTTTTTTTCGGAGATTTTTATGTACGTGCGGGCGGGTGATTTTTATTTTTTTTTCTCGGGAATGAAATTATTGATGCGGTAGTTCCGACGAACGACATATCAATTTGGTATGGCCTAGAGGCGAAGATAACAATACGATAAAACTTGGGCGATATGATAGAGATGTAACGCGAAAACTACATGACGAAATTCTAGGCTGGTTCAGCCTGCCGCAGGTATAGTTTTTTGAAGTACTTAATATCAATGTCAGGTAACAAGTTGGCAACATCACTGTATGCTAAATAAATCTGACAGCGATAATAATACACATAAACAATACGGCAATGGATGGAATTATAATGAATCGAAGAATATTGCTAAAGCAAAACCTCGATTTTACAAAACTGACGGCATTATAAAATAATAAATGGAACAAAATGTATGAATCAGACCTGTTCCCAAAGTAATCAAAACAGCCATTGGTATTGTTTTGCCTTAAACGTGGCAACACTTTTTCTTTATAAATCCTGATACATTGTGAAGGATTATTTGCACTGAGAAACTGGTGTGTAATATCAGCTAGCTCTCCTGGAGGTAGAGTGAATGTAGCCAGCAAGAACTCTTCTTCCACGGTCCGTTTCCTTGCGTCGTCATCCAATTTCTGAAGCTTTGTGCTGTTAATTTCATTTCTTAATTCTGGCAGCTTTGTTACTAAAAGAAGATTCTCTTCTAGAATGTTATTTAATTTCTCTAGCAATATGCTTCTCTCTGAAGTAGTTAGTTTTTCAGTACAAAGATTCCGGGACGGAATCATATAATTTGGAATGTTATTGCTGTCCAAAAAGTCCCTCAGCTTGGCAACAGCTTGATAAAGCCTTGCAGCGAAAAGTTCATTGGTGAACATTTCAATGGGCATCTCTTCCGATATCCAAAATACGACATTTTTCATTATGTAGGAGAGACTAGGGATTTGCATTTTTTCTTTACTATCAGAATTTTCCTTTTCCATTGCTTGGTGTAATTCGTGTTTACTCAACATCTTTAAGACGACATAAACTTTGATTTGTGTATCATTGAATGAGTGAACCAGCTGAAGTTCAGCAAGCGTATAGCTAATTCTCCACTGTAAGTTTTCATCCAGACTACCTTTGATACCAATAGGTACAACATGAGCATCTAAGCCTTTGATTGTGTTAATCAGTTCTACACCTGGCCAATCGTGTCTCCTGGTTCTGTCACACCAAGACTTTAAGAAATGACAAGAACATTTCAGTGCAAAGACACTATCATACTTAAGTGATTTGTACACAATAGGAATTGGCAAGGTGAAAGGGAGGGATGGGCCTCGACGAATGTATTGGTTAATATGTTGTCTAATCCATCCACTGTCAGGTTCAGCTCCCGTTGAGCTTCCGTCTGAAATGGTGTTCGGATCAACATCAGCTCTTACGACCTTGGAAAGGTTCTGGTTATTTGTAAGATACGCAATCCCATCTTTTAAAACAAAATCCTCTCCAACAATGTTTGGGACATTCTGTTCCGACAAGCTAGGTGGGAGTTGTAAAAATGTATATCCGTCTGGTGCCCCTCCAAAATCCAAAGTTAAAATCGTTTCTTCTTGACCGATGTGTGAACGAAGATCCGTGACCTCTACACATGTTACATTAGTCGGAACATACATTTGATCTGTGTCACTCTCCCAGAAGCTTGATATACCTTCCCTACGACTTCCGGTCATAATCACATCAAGCTCTTTATAATATATTTTCCTGTGATATAATGTTGACCCTATGGTCGCATTGTTGTATATTTTTACTCTGTGTTCGGCTCTGCCCTTGCTATATCCTAACCTGGTTAAACCATCCACAATTCTCTTTGATAGTTCTGGATCAAACATTGTTTCTTATCCAAAACAATTTCAACACGTTGTGTAAATGTTTTTATAATATATAAAATGTACTCTCTCTGTTTTACTAGTATAGATATAGAACGATAACTAAAACGTTATCGGAAAAATCAATTATGTTTTTATTGGTAATTCAGGTTTACTTCACGTGACTTGTGAAGTACACTACGGTAGCGTTTTTACAGTACACATTTTGGGATTCCAGCAATTTTCCACATCCTCACAAGATAGTATTAATTTTTCATTGGTCCAGTGGTTAACTAATTTTAGCATAAAGTAAAATTGTTCTATTAATAGATTTTCAGAAAATCTGTTTTTGTATTACATTAAAGTGGGATACCCAGTATACAAAATTCATGTACTTTTATTTCATTTGAACATTACTGTTTTAATTTTAACCTGAACAAATTACAGGTTTTCTTTGTATTAGAGAATTTTGGTAAATTTCATTGGTGAAAGGTCCGAGGTACTTTTCTCAAATAGTCAATTTATAGAAATTTTCAAATATAATATCTTGTGTAGTGAATTAAAAATATATATATATTTAAGGTAGCTGGACACAACTTCAGGACATTAAGGTGATTTATTATCATATAAGATAATTTTCATTGAGAGTCCTACATACCAGAACATTTTTGAGTGACAATTAGAAATATTTAAGATTACTTGAGGTGGTTCACTATCTGTTAGAAATATTTTAGGTGATTAACCATCTGTTAGAAATACTTAAGGTGTTCAACATCTATTAGAAATTTAAGGTAGTGGTTGCCATATATTAGAAAATTAAATTTTTAAAAAGTGTTCAATCAAGAATGTAGAAAACATCAAACATTGCTATTACTTTTGTCTCCTGCGAGAGGTGGCGCACACATAGGGATGAGGTCAGTCGTTGAACATCCTTCCAATTGTCAGTCAACACTTCCAAGTATCTGGACTATAACTTTGTTGTTCATGGCACAATTTCAAAATAATTTGGCAGAAATATACACCCATGGTTCGCACAGGTCTTGAAAAGTACTTGAATTTGATGCCTAGTTGTACTTTGAAACTGCAAAAAAAAACTCCTTGAATAGTCCTTGAATTTAAAAAAAAAGGCAGTAAATTTTGAATGATAAATTGTTCTTGAATTGATGTTCTGCGAACAGAAAATCTGAAGAAAAAAAAACCCCAGATCAGACCAAAATACGGAAAAAAAGACAAATGACAGAACTATCTTCAGCAGGGCTTACCAATGAGAAAATGATAATACAGTACGGTATTGGGACTTGTTTTAGTACTCTAAACGCAATTATCACAACATGAAATTTTATAGGTGCTGAATTGAAGGTTATTTCCGGGTTATTGTCGTGGTGAAGTGGTGGGGGTTTATAGGAATGATCTCCGTCCGTCCTTACATCTTCCGTCACTCTGTAACATTTTGTGTCCACTCTGTATCTCCTAAACACCTTGAAGGATTTTCATGAAACTTGGGTCAAATGATCACCTCATCAAGACGATATGCAGAACCCATGAGTCAGCCATGTCGGTTCAAGGTCAAGGTCACAACTCAAAGTCAGAAGTTTGAACCTTCCATTTTGTGTCCGCTCTGTATCTCCTAAACCACTTCAAGTGTGCTGTTAACATACAGCTTTTGTGATATATCAGGAGCACATAATTCCAGACAAGCTGGTCTGATCACACCCAAAATCGAGTTATTCCAAGAGCTTGTGCTCATATACATTGCCATTAAATTTGATCAAAATTGTTATGAAAATGTTCAAGCTAGAGCGTTAAAATTGTCAAATATTGCAATTTTTTATATAACAGGGACAGATAACTCTGGACTAACTAGTCTGAAAATGCCCGAAATCTAGCTCTTGCAAGACCCTATGGCCGTACACATTGTCTATAAGTTTATTCAAGATTTCTTTAAATAAAAAAGATACAGTTTTAAAAAATGGGTAAATATTGCTATTTATTTACTATATCAGAGGCACATTACTCTTGACATGCTGGTCGGATCATCCCCATAATGCAACGCATTCCAGATTATGTAGCCATGCATATTGTTTTTTTTTTTTTTTATTTTGGTGAAGATTGTTGTAGTAATATTCATGCTGGAGTGTTAAAAATACTATATAATTCATACTTAACTTTAAAAAGTGGGTGGGGTAATATTGCATCTGTTTTTTTTTATGATGAAATGTCGATGTAAATGGTTTGGAACTATTTTGTTATTTAAAATTATGTTTTGCACACATGTTCATATTGTTTAGGCGTTTTTTCTTTCATGAAAATATTTGTTGTTATAGCTTATTTGCCAGCCAACCCCAATATTCTAAAATGTTGGTACTTTCATGATAAAATACAGAATATCTCTCTTATATGTTCGGTGACCCCCAGTTTTTCCCCCTTATTTTGAAGCAATTTTGAGACACAATAAATACAAAAAATATTTCAAAAATCTTAATTGTAGAAGTAAAGTTATGCTATCTTCAGACTGATACAAGTACTGGTCTCATGGGAAAAAAGTGGGTTGGGTAATTATATTGCCTTGTAAAAATGAATTACAGTATTATGTGAAAATCATTAAAATTTCATACTGACTTCATAGCATATTCAAACTGAATTGCTAGAAATACAATTATTTTACAGCTGATAAAGATAGTTTGTGTTTTAAAATGTACCCCCAATTTTTCCAGGTTTTTCAAATTTCACTTTTGTCTTGACAGTGTGTGTAGAAAATGCCGATATAATGAAAAGGAGTAAGGTGACCTACCGTTTTTTTGCTTTTATATGCAATAGATACTAAAGATCTTCAAACACGCAAAGTATGAAAATATTCTTAATTGTAGAACAAATTGGCCTGAAACGTATCCAACATCCTTAACGGAAAAAAATGACGTGACGCTCTGTATAAAATGCATTCGCAGAAGGATTTTTCAAATCGGTCATGTAATGCGGCGCACGGAAACATTGAAACCATCAATGAATAACAATGAAGATAATGCTATTTTGTATCTTACTAAATACCTTAAATTGATACAGTTCCGAATCATAATGTTGCCATCAGTACTATTTTGTTAAAAGACGATGACCTCACTGTCTGAAGTGACTGTCGTATCATTGAGTAGATAATATTAAATTGACTATACCTTTTCGTTTTTGTTTGTAGACAAAGTCTGATTTTCATATTTTTCGCCAGTTCAATGTTTTGTGTTACATATTCACTAGCAGGTTTAGGATGTGCGCACGTTTTTTTTTCTGTGCAATTAAAAGCTAAAGGCATGAAAAAATTTCCGCTTGCTCCACTCGCTCATCATTAATAATTATTATTTATAGCAAGGCGTGATATATTCCTGCGCATATTGGAAACTTTCTGCTTGATTCCTTATTGAAATTTGATAAGTGGCTGTCTTGCACTTTCCTAAGCCGCTCGTTGTTGTTTATCCGCCTTATAACAACATCTCCTCGCTTCCGTTGTAACTAATACAAATTCATAATTACATTACAACCAACTTATTATAATAATCCAGACAAGCTAAAACAAAATTGCTGTATCAAGTGAAATACAATTCACTTCATCGGATTTAACGTTACAGTCATGTAATATATCAAATGTTATATGATTTTTTAAAGTGAAGTACCAAAAGAAAGTCAGCTTTATCATTAAATGAGCTAGAGTTGCGGTTCTTTTTATTTTCACTTCCTCTCAATGCAATCTATCATTTTAAGGAGTTACATTAACTCCCCTTCTACAGGAGTCAAAGACTGACATATAGACATAGGGGACAAAGTGTTGACCTTTCGGTAGGACCTGTTCAGTAAGACTTCAAGCAAACATGACGCCGTTGTGTAGTAGGGTATTTTATTTTTCATGATTATTTTCTAGGCGATAGCACATTTAAAATCATTAACAACTTGATGTAAAATACATGAACGAAAAATAATGCAATCTGTAACAACGACATGAAATATTACAAAAGATTCACTGTTGGAATCAGCCTTGTCATTCAAAGTCACTATGTACTGAGCTCATTCCTTCATCACTGTCATCATTATGAACAAATGTATTCATAAAACTGTCCAGTAAATCGTCCTCCGTAACTCTAGCATTACGGTCATCATTACTAAATATGCGTTTGATTTCATTTATATTTGTTACAGTATTATCAGTGTAGCTCTCTATGACGTTCCTTTCTAATTCACATACACTGTCATAATCACTATCATCTTCAAACGCACTTTCGTTGTTTTCTGAATTTGTGTCGTCAGTGTCGTAGAGTATACATTCATTTAACTCGTCATTCCCGTTATAGGACATATTTTCAATAATTGTTTCACTGGAAATAAACGCCTTGTTTATAGTATGTTCATCGTCAGTTTCTGTACTGTAATCTATGCTTTTTTCGCCGTCACCACGTGTTCTTTTCGGAAGTTCTGACTCAATGACGGAATCATTCTCACGACCCACGCCGCTTGTTCTGACCGGAAGGTGAATGTTGGTGACGTTGTTCTCTATCGAATCGTTCAGATATCTCTGTAGCAGTTCTTTTTTACCAATGACTTCAACTTGAGTGATTTCGTCAACGACAGTTATGTTTTTGTCGTAAACTTTGTTGTCTTTATTCACAGCATTGGAAACGAGGTTGTCGTGAAGATACGTTTCAAACTTTTGACCAGCTTTCAACTCATGTTTCATTATCAAGGCTCTTAAACGTTGCAGCTTTGTCTTGGCACGGGATATCGACACCATCTTGGACTGTACTTTATCCACTTCTCTCACCTCAAGAGAGAAATGACGTCTGTCTACTCCCCACGATCTGACCTGCTTCAGAAGCTTTGTTTGTCCTGGTAACATTTTCTGAACACCAAATGCTGATTCACAAATAGCAAGACCATTAGTACAGTTTGGTGACGATATATTTCTAGTCGCCATTTTTATAACATCATCACAAGTTGTTTTCTTTGATACATTGCACTGAAGGGCTGCTCCACTGATAATCACTGTTATTGTTGTTTTGTCTTCCATCTGAAGAATATAATAGTAATTAATAATAATACCATTAAGTTTGTCTTATTGCGCAAATACTTGCAAAATAACCACAATCAAAGAGTTTATTTTTAAAAAGTTGAATTAATATAATTTGAATTAACATAATACCATAAATTATACATGAATTGGCATTTTTGTTGTAAATAAGATCACTTGACAAGAGATTTATCTATTGATTAATATAAAATGACGTTTTAGTCTGCAGATTCAAAAACATGCAGTCGTTTTGCATAGCATATACATTGTATATTGAATAATTATTGCGGCGCCCTCTATCAAATTGAATAAAGAAAACAAGCATACCATATTTAATGCAGTCGGGTGCGATTTAGTAAGAAGTTTCTGTAATGTGCGTATTTTAATATTCTTCTTTTTTTGTGGAATCGAAATAATGATGATGCCAAACCGGAGTTGCTGTGATCTTTTATATGGTAGATGTCACGTGGTAAGTATCATTCACGCCACGTGGTGGCTATTTCCTTGCTAAATACTACATAATTAGGTAATTATGGCGCGTGGTAAATAATTAGTATTTTTATAAAAAAGATAAAAGAAAAAATAATTAATTGAAACACTTTACAAGAAAGTTAAGAAAGTTTAATTACCGCTCATTTTAATTGATACACGTGTATATGGAGTTATTTCCTGAAGTAATTGTGATAATTAGTGGCATTATGTAGTAACTGCCTTGTTATTCTCATTCTTGAAATCATTTTACCGATATCATTCTTTTAATAATCTATTTTCTACTAAAAGCAGGAAAGAAGTATTGACTTTTACAGACAGATGGACATTTTCCCGTTTAAAATATTGTATTTTAGAATTATATCTTTAGAATTTTCTGGTACAAGATGTTATAATATTGAAAAGCTTCTCTCAGTGTCTATATTTAAGTTTGTCCAAAAATTTGAATAAAAATGTCTCGCTACAGGTCAACTCTGTCATTAAGCTAGATATATGTTGTTGCTGTTGTTGTCTATTGTAGTAACCGTCAATTCTTTTTCAGGAATCCACAAATGCCACAGTTGAATAACAGTTGTTTTGTTAACAAATTGATGTATACGCCACACCATGGATGCATACGCTTGATTCATAGTGTTTAACCTAGCGCGCTAATAGGACGGTTACTGAATATTTCTTATGAATTTAGTTGCATTGATGTAACTCGATAACATGGTACTCCTGAAAGTTACAGAGTATGGCCTTGGTCTATGCAGACAGTGATACATTGCGCTACCAAGGGCACTTGCGACGCCAGTCCAACATTTTTTTTCAGCAATGGAAAGGAGGACTTAGGGTCGGGCGCATACGGAGTGTGCGGCAATTGCTTAACCTGTCGGTAATGTAAATACTGTTGTACAACATTGCTCTTGTTTGCAGATGAATTGTCATGAATAAGGCAGATGCCCCGTAAACCAGTTGCTAGGCGACGTTTAAAGCCCTGCTCCACGGCTATTCAAATTCTATTGTGTGTATGCAACCCATGATTACAATAGGTAACAGTTAACGGCCAAGCACGCAAAACCACAGGTATTTTATATAGAATTTTATATTAGACTCTATTTTAACAGGCGTCACTGTTCATAGTCAGGATTTTCATGCTTTTTCAGTGACAATTTAAGGTTAAAAGTTAGGACTGGAGCAGGTCTTTCACATAATGTTTTCTAACTGATTTTAGGACCTTCTCTCTGTAAAACATTTCAGTAATAGATCTGCCGGTTCAAATGGGCCTTCGAATTTGATGGAAGTTGGGTAAAAAGCCCGTTTGCAACTGAATTGTTTTTGTGATGACAGATCGTTCTTGCCATTTCCTGGGCCGCTGGTTGCTGTTTATCAGCCGTTATATACCCATGTCTTATTCCCTGTGAGAAGTTCTTTGAATCTTCTTTCATCTGCATTTTTATATATTTTTTAGAAATATTTTGCAACACTGCATCCTTTGGGCTTTTTGGTCAAAAGATGGGGTACCAACCTTGCCCACGCCTTCGATGATGTCAAGTGTTTAGCCAGAATTTCATGAATACTTCCTGATTAAATGCCGACAGATGCAGCTAATTGGAATGGGAACTGTATATCTCGAGTCTTCTGCTACCAATTTTGAGGGCGCTCTACACGAGGTAGATCTTAGACTCGAGATTCTTCATTATTATATTATTATTATACCACATTTATACAGCACTCTTTTCATGCACATGTACTCGTTCAAAAGTGCTTTACAGAATAAATTGCAAACAATACAAAGAAATACGCATACAAAAATATGGATTCCACATTAACAAAAATCAAGAATGTAAAACATATAGATAAAACAAGACAAACATACATACTAGTACATTATATACCTTTACCTATCTATAAACAGTGGCTATGGATAAGTTGTTTTGGACGGGTAAGAATCACCGCAAACAGATTTAAATTCTTGCAGAATCTGCTTGGCTAGTATATTCAAAGAACAACGCATCTTTATGTAGAACCTTATTTTCTTCCTATATATACGTTAGTTTCAAAATTTTCTGAATTCCCCTCGAAGGACTGAGAAGAATGAAACAGTAACTGAAACATTTGGTGACGAAGATAGGTGAAGTGTTTAAGTGTGTACTTGGTTTAAACAATATTTATTTTCCAAATATGCATTTCATACAAACATATATTAATGTGATAGGATTGAGGAGTAAGCTAAAAGCTTGTATTAAAACCTCTTTCCTGTAGGTTGAGAATAATATGTGCGTGAAATTAGCCAGAGCAGCCAGAGTTCAGCCAGAGTTCGGCCAGAGTTCAGCCAGAGTAGCCAGAGTTCAGCCAGAGTTTAGCCAGAGTAGCCAGAGAAGTCAAAACTCTGGTTACTCTGGCTAGCCAGAGTAGCCAGAGTTCATCCAGAGAAGTCAAAACTCTGGTTACTCTGGCTGGCCAGAGTAGCCAGAGTTCAGCCAGAGTTCAGCCAGAGAAGTCATAACTCAGGTTACTCTGGCTGGCCAGAGTAGTCAGAGTTCAGTCAGAGTAGCCATAATTCTGGTTACTCTGGCTAGCCAGAGTAGCCAGAGTTCAGCTGGAGTAGCCAGAACTCTGGTTAGTTACTCTGGCTGGCCAGAGCAGCCAGAGTTAAGCAAGAGTTCATCTAGTATCCAGAACTCTGGTTACTCTGGCTGGCCAGATTAGCCATAATTCAATCAGAGTAGGCAGAGTTTTTAGATTTTTAACATGTTCTGGCTACTCTGTTCAGCCAAAGTAGCAACAGTAGCCCGAGTCACCAGGATATCATTTGCTCTGGTCACTCTGGCTGTTTCTAACAGAGTAGCCAGAGTTCAGCCAGAGAAGCTAGAGTTTCTAGGATTTTAACATGTTCTGGCTTCTCTGATCAGCCAGACTAGCCAGTGTAGCCAGAGTAACCAGGTACCATGTATTTTCAGTCTTAGCTAATTTTTAATTTATGAAACTTAATATGTCATTTCTATCTAAATAGCGTTTTTAAACTGAATTTCAAGTTAATAACTATTTTCAAGTGGTTAATTAAAGTAGCTCTGGTTACTCTGGCTAGCCAGAGTTTCTAGGGTTTTAACATGTTCTGGCTACTCTGGTCAGCAAGAGTAGCCAGAGTAATCAGGTCCCGTGTTCGCAAAACATTTTCAGTCTTAGCTGAATTCGATCTTGAAACTTAGTATGTTATTTCTTTCAAAATAGCATGTTTAAAACTGAATTTCAAGTTAATAACTATTTTCAGTTAGCTATTTATAGTAGCCAGAGAAGCCAGAACTCTGGTTACTCTGGCTGGCAAGAGTAGGCAGAGTTCAGCCAGAGTAGCCAGAAGTCTGATTACTCTGGCTGGCCAGAGTAACCAGAGTTCAGTCAGAGTAACACGACTTTATTAGGATTTTAACATGTTCTGGCTACTCATACCAAAGCAGCGTAACATCAATGTTTGAAACTTAATGGCAGACACTAGAACATAGAAGAATACATGCATCCCGATTAATGTTATACAAATAACCATTAATCAAATCATTCACTTTCAGTTTTAATATTGCATATGCCATGTTTTTATGAATTACCTACATATCTGCGATATGTCACATGTTTAATTGTTAAGCGCCCTTGAACGTATAATAATATATAATAATAATAATAATAATGATAATAATCTCATATACTAAGTTTTTTCTGCAATGGATGCAATATGGTGTTACAGTATTCTAATTGTGGGCGAACGTATGTTTTTAGGCAGTTTCTTTAATATTATTGTTATAAAATTGTACACATTTTTGTATAATCTGAGAGTGTTACTAGCTTTTGAAGATGTAATATTTCAGTAAGTGTTTCAAAGTTAAGACATCACTAAGATAGGGAAGCATTTTCTGTAGTTTTTAGGTCTTGATAAGTAATATATATGGTAAGATGATATTTTTTTTTTGAGATTCCTATTACTTCGCATTATCAGGATTGAATTCCAGACCAGTTACGTTCCCATTATTCTAATTTTGTCAAATCATCTTGACTTTGTAAGAGTCTATTAACGAGTCTATGTTGAGGTATATGATAGTGTCATCAGCAAATAAGCGTATTCTGCCTTTAACAGAGTCAGGAAGGTCATTGATAAAATAAAGAAAGAGACAAGGACCCAACACTGAACCTTGAGGAATCCCTGAAAGAACTGGTAAAGTGTGTGAGCCTTCAATTACTACAGATTGAGAACGGTTACAAAGGAAATTGAATCCAGGATAGAGAGATTCTATCGACACAAAGTTTCACGATTTTATAGAGAATCTTGTCGAAAGTTTTCTAAAAATCATTACAATGAGACCTGTTTGTTTCCAGATTGGATATTGTCAAATTCCTTCTTTAAAGGATAAAAGGTGAGCCTCACAGCTATGTTTGGAACGGAAGCTATATTGAAAGGTTAGAGAGTTTGACTATTTGGGTTCTCTCAGGGTTGTTTTTTTTGTGTTTTATGTATCAAGTGATTCATAAAAACGACCTTCTGCCAGAGTAGCCAGAGTTTCTAAGGCTTTAACATGTTGCGAAATGACCCTTTTTTGTACTCTCAGGGTTTTTAGTGTTTCATGTATCAAGTGTTTCATCAAACGGACTTCAAAGATAGTTTATCATTTAGCAGTCCTATAACTGTTTAATCCGAACACAGTGAGTATCGTTTCATACACATACACAAGTGATACCAAGTTAATACAACATGGAATGTTGATTGTCTGATGGCATAAGGTGACCACAATCAATTTTGAATGGCATTTTGCGTTTTGATTTCATGCCACAGGTACCTACCTTTTTCCAAGGGTTTAGATGAAATACCGTTATTAAGCCGCTTTAAGTGTATGTGTTCACATGTCAACATTTCGTCAACTTCCACAACTTTAATATGCAAATTTCAGGAATCGGTTGTTGTCAACATGTATGAAAATTTATTCTCCAATTTCTTTATATTATCGTTATGTCTTCAAGTTTAATTTATTTGGTACAAATTCAAGGCAAACACTGAAGTTAAATAAATACAAAACAAGAAGCCTTCAAATAAATATTCTTTATTTTTACACTCAAAGTTATATGGAATTCACTGAAATTGTTTATGATATCAGTATAAACTACAGGACATTTGTGGTCCTGAATCGCTTACTGGACTTTGTGGGATATGACAGTCATAGTAAAAATTCACAATTTGTAATTGTCAACTCTAAATTCTGGGTATTCTGGAAATTTTAAACTTATATTGAAAAAGATTAAAAGTATACTTGATAATCCCACGAGAGAGACTTATATTACCCGGGGTGGTGATTCAATCAAGTTTGAAAGAACTCCATTATAAATTTTGCTAATTTACATGCAAACTATTTCAGCTCTTACTAGTACCTTGTGGCTCTGAAAGATGTTTGCTATGTAAGTATATCATGTTTTTTTCTATGTAAAACTTATGCAGGATCCATTTTGACTCTGGGGTATTGGTTTGAACATGTAAAATATCTTTACTCTTGTCATTGCAATTCTTATGAGAAGATTTTAAAAGATTTTCCTGAAAGACTTTGCAAGCTCATTAGCACAAGCGGGGGCAATTTTGATATCAGGGGACATGATTTGCTCAATTGTAAGAGAGGCATTCACTAGGCCATGCTACATACAAAATATATATAGTCTGGGCCTAAAGGAAAATAAGACTATTTTTATAGGATTTAATATATTACTCTATATGAAAGTTATAGCCCCAAGGCAGATCCAATATGACCCCGAAGTCCATGATTTGAACAATTTTGAAAGAGATGTACTTGCCAATGCTTCTTGCAAAATAATTAAGCTCTGGGTCTTGCGATACTTGAGAAGATTTTTAAGGTTTCACAATACAAAATGGAATAAGTACCGAGTTCAGTCAAAGAGCCTGACTCAATCTGATAGACAAGACAAAAGTTGATCTCAAAACCTCACACAGTGACAAGAGCTAAAAAATTTAAGTATATTGTATGAGGGTCACTCAATATATAATGGTAACTATTAAATATCATTTAATCTGACTTAGTCTTACCTATTAATTTTGTTCAGTAATGCAAATTGACTTTTCACCATTTTCACACTGTTACGTACGGCGTTCCGTTTGGACAATCGTGACTTTTTATTTAATACTAAACCGCAATGCACGATGGTACGATGACGAAAACGCGATGGCGCGATGACACGATTGATGAAACAACGATGGTACGATTGTAAAAACGCGATGGTACGATGCTGCAATCGCGATTTTGCGATGTCGATGTAATATCGCGTTTCAATCATCGTACCATCGCGTTTTCAACATCGTACCATCGCGTTTTCACCATCATATCATCGCGTCTTCACCATCGTGCCATCGCGTTATCATCACCGTACCATCGTGGTTTCACCATCGTGCCATCGCGTTATAATCATCGTACCATCGTGGTTTCACCATCGTACCATAGCCTTCCAGTTAGAAATGCGTAGTCCCGAAACACATTTTTTTTGTCAACAATAGATGAATTTTATCTAAAGGTTTTTTGAGAGAAGAAATTTACCATTTAGATTCTGTTTTTTCCAAAATGTTCAGTGCTCTGTTCAATAAAACTGTAAAATTGCAATGTGAAAATGAGATTGTATCAAGCCTGTATTTTACTGAAACATGTATTGTACCACTGCGCATGACCTCCGGATGGTGACAATGCGATGGTACGATGATGAAAACACGATGGTACGATGACGAAAACACGACGGTGAAAACGCGATATTACATCGACATTTCACCATCGCGCCAGTGTTTTCACCATCATACAACCGTTGTTTCATCATCGTGCCATCGCGTTTTCGTCATTGTACCATTGTGCATCACGATTTAGTATTAGATAAAAAGTCATGACTGTCCAAACGGAACATCGTACTTATGGGGAAATATCTGTACTGTTTGTATGACAACGCTATTTTCAAGGCATGCTCAAAACTGGACATTGACAAAAATTTTTAAAAAATTGTGCTCCATTAACCGTCGTGCCGTGCCGGGCTTAGCCTTTATTCGCCATGATGTAATTTTGACCCCAACATGGCAGGCACATATATGTCCGTTTCCGCCAGGGCTCAAACTCGCGACGGTCGGATTAGATGACAGACGCTCTAGTCACTGAGCTATGGAGGCGGAATTATTTAAACAAGGTTTCTCAAAAAGGTGCAACATATACCAAAATGATATTTGCAATATATCAATTAGTAACTTGATTTTAGCCATGGGCAACCCAAATGTAGCTATCGTGTGGATGGTTGACATCGTGTGTAATAAATAAGTTGCCAGGACCTGTATAAACTGTTAAAGGATATTCTAAGAACTTGTATCGAAAATACATTTTGACATGATACAGGCATATTACTAGTATAGTATAGCCTTGCATATCCGGACTCGCAATGTTTTTACGACTTCTTAGTTTTACATTAAGATCCCGAGAACAATGAATTTGGAAATGCATTGTATAAGCTTATTGAAAACTGTACAACCCGATTTGAGGTACGTTGAAACTAAAGTCATTTTTGAAGAAATTTGAAGGAATATCAAAATTTTGTTTTTTTTATCTTAGTAGTCAATTTAATATTTTGTTAAAATATTTTCAAAAGTAGTGGATGAAAAGTCCAAAATCCTGGACGCCTACCAGTTCAAAATAAATTAGATGTGGGCTGTAATATCAAATATCAACGCTGATATATTCTGCCACAGACTTGCAGGCTACTTTGTATAATTACAATTATAGAAAAAGAAAACATACCTAAGCATTATTTACAATGTTACTCGGCGTCACTGAAAAGTTTTCCACCTAATATATACCTCTTTACTATTTTATACAATATCGACGTCACTTTTTCATGGCCCGTGCGCGGTTTATTACTCATAGACCCTGTCTGATCATGTCTCCTAAACCCATTTCATGACTGTCAGGTGAGAACAGCATATACAACGTGCAATTTCGCGACATGAAAGTTCGGCGTCAACCATGCCAATGGCCTGATGGCGTTGATCGTGCCTTAAACGTGGCATTCTTAGCAAAGGGTATTCTGGGTTTTTTGACGTATTCCTTTAAGTTTTGTCGACTAACTTTTAAGTGCGATGAATGATTTGCGGTAGAAAATTCGTACATGTCAACATTGCTGGAAAAAGTCATTTTGCAAGTGCAGCCCGTGCCTCAAATGGAGTTAATCGAATTTGACAAATCTTTACACCAGTGACGTCTCAGCTGCGTCAAAATGTAGTCGTGTTATACCCTTTTAAAACAGTCCAGTGCGACTTTTAAAATATAAGGGTCATTATGGTGGTAACTTTCAGTGACGCTGAGTATATATAAACAAACAGCCTTTTCATATACCCTGTTACTTTTTTTTTTTTGGAAAGTGTCATTTTCTGTTTCGTGTTACTCTTAACTTTGTTCGAAAATCATTGCCGTCTTACAGTTTCATTGTTGTTGTTGTTGTTATTTTATATTTTTAGGCGTGTTTTAAAGACTTTCAATCTACCATAAATATATAGACCTGTCCGCTTTAATCTTTGTGAATTTCAGCCTTCATATACCACACACACAAAACGCAACAGGTCTAACTTTTTATTTACATTATAATTATATACAACAGTTAGTGCAGCCTAATCATGTATAATATGATTTTTATGAAAAAGGGTCATACATTTTAAAAATGGCTCTAGTTTACATGTTTGTCTGTATTTTCTCTGGCTTTTCTGGCCAGCCAGAGTAACCAGAACCGTGCGCATTTTCAGTTATTCCTGGTTACTCTGGCCAGCCAGAGTAGCCAGACTATGTAAAATTATTAAACAGACTGTCTGGTCAGCAACAGTAACCAGAGTTCTGATTAATCTGGCTACTCTGGCAAACAGGTTTTACTGTATTTTCTTGGCTATTTCTGATTAGCAGGGTAGCTTGTACCAATGGCCATCTCGAAAATTCTGGCTGTTCTGGCTAGCCAGAGTAGCCAGACCAAATGAAATCATGGTCACTCTGACTACTCCCGGCTGACCAGACTAGCTAGAACATATTAAAATCCTAGAACGTCTGGCTACTCTGGCTGGCAGTCTAAAGATAAGACAATTCTTTGAAGTCCGTTTTATGAATCACTTGATATATATAAAACACTCAAAAATCAAACCTGAGAGAACCAAAAGGGTCATTTCGCAATAGGTATTACAGTATTTTCTCTGGCTATTCGGGCTAGCCTAGGTAGCTAGAACCAATGGACATTTCGGAAATTCTGGCTGTTCTGCCTAACCAAAGTAGCCAGAGCAATTGACATCCTGGTTACTCGGCCACTCTGGCCAGCCAGAGCAACCAGGTTTCTGGCTACTCTGCTGAACTCTGGATATTCTGGCCAGCCAGAGTAACCAGGACTGGCTACTCTGGCTGAACTCTGGTACTCTGGTTAAACTCTGGCTGAACTCTGGCCAGCTATAGTGACCAGAGTCCTGGCTACTCTAAATAGCCACTTGAAGATAGTTATTAAATTAAAATTCAGTTCTGAAAATGCTATTTAGATAGAAATGACATATGAGTCGTGCCATGAGAAACAACATAGTGGGTTTGAGGGACATAATGGATCCAGACCAGCCTGAGCGTTAGAATCCATACTGTTCGCTAACAGTTTCTCAAAGTCCAATACGCTTTAAAAGCAAACAACATGGAAGCTGACAAAACTGCACGTATGCGCAGCCTGGTCTCGATCATGCTGGTCCCAAAGCCACTATGTTTGTTTTCTTATGGCACGGCTCAATTATTAAATTTCATAATCAAATCCAGCTAAGACTGAAAAACTTTTGTGAACATGGGACCTGGTTACTCTGGCTACTCTGGCTGACCAGATTTGCAAAAACATGTTAAAATCTTACAAACTCTGGCTTCTCTGGCCAGCAAAAGTAACCAGAGCAAAAGGAATCCTGGTGACTCGGGCTACTCTGGATACTCTGGCTGACCAGGTAGTCAGAACATGTTAAAATCCTAGAAACTCTTCCTACTATGGCTGAACTTTGGCTGAACTCTGGCTACTCTGGCTGAACTCTGGCTACTCTGGCCAGCTGAGTAACAAGGGTTCTGGCTACTCTGGCTACTCTAGATTATCCAGATTTCTAGCTACTCTGGCTACTCTAAATAGCCACTAAAAAATAGTAATTAACTTGAAATTCAGTTTAAACATGCTATTTAGATAGAAATTACATATTAAGTTTTATAATCAAATTCAGCTAAGACGGAAAATGTTTTGTGAACCAGGTTACTCTGCCTGCTCTTTAAATCATAGAAACTCTGGCTACTCTGGCCAGACTAACCAAAGCAAATAAAATCCAGGTGACTCGGGCTATTCTGGATACTATGGCTGACCAGAGTAGCCAGAACATTTAACTCCTACAAACTCTGGCTTTCTTGCTGAACTCTGGCTACTCTGGCCAGCCAGGGTAACTAGAGTTCTGGCTACTCTGGCTGAACTCTGGCTACTCTGGCCAGCCAGAGTAACTAGAGTTCTGGCTACTCTGGCTGAACTCTGGCTACTCTGGCTGAACTCTGGCTAGCCAGAGTAACCACAGTTATGACTTCTCTGGCTGAACTCTGGCTACTCTGGCTAGCCAGAGTAACCAGAGTTTTGACTTCTCTGGCTACTCTGGCTAAACTCTGGCTGAACTCTGGCTACTCTGGCTGAACTCTGGCCGAACTCTGGCTTAACTCTGGCTACTCTGGCTGCTCTGGCTAATTTCACGCACATGAGAATAATACATATTTAACAACAAAAATTTCAAACTAATTTCAAAATAATGTGTACTTACTAAGTAATACGTATAAGAATCTGTAATGTCATTGAATTAAATTTATTAAGACCCGCCGCGTTAGCATTAGCTAGAAACATAATTCCCCATCTACTATTGTCAGCATAGTCAGATATAAGAAATTACCGAAATATAATTAAAAAAAAATAAAATATTTGTGATAAAAAAAGAATAACAATTGTTGACCTTAATTAAAACATATTGTAGGCTTTTGCAGTAACATTAACAATGTATTCGTTGGATGAAAGAAGAAAAAGTTTTTCACTATATGTGAATGCACTAGAATAAGGAATAATTCATCAATCAATCGCTCTCTTAAATGTTCATAAGCATTATGATGGAGCGCTGCATGTTCCTCATTTTCAACCTGTGCAAATTCTCAGTGCTCTCAACTGGAAGGTTCTCGTATTGGCCAGTTTCAAGTCAAATGGTGACAACCGAGCATCTAAATTTTGCAAAATCCGTTCATTGTGTTAGAGACATGAACATTTTCAACTGTTTCAGTTAAGAACTCGTGTTTAAAAAGTAAATTCATAAGTCTTTAACTAGCTTCCTGCTCTGTCGTTTAAATTTGTTTTTGTTTTCGAGTGCATTCTGCTCTATACATTGACATTAAATGCAAGTAAATTCTGTTAATCATCATTTGTTTAAACATTTCGTAAAATAAAATATAGCTTTTCATGTTGTGAAAACTTTACAATTTTTTTTCAGCCATACCATTACTGACACAGATCTCCACTGTATTACATGCTGTGGTTGCCAGGCACGCCCGATGTTCCTCAGAATTTATCGGATGCACGAAAACGATTTATTACCCCCAATGACAGTTCCGCAGAAAAAAACAACTCCATACCATTGAGTCATATGTACTTTGCTTTACAAAAACGTCACATGGCACAGACCCTATAGCTTTTGAATTGTTTCGGAAAAAAAAGTGATTTGTCGTTAGATAAAATAATTGTCTGGAATTCAGGTGCGAAGGAATTATATCACAGGGGCTGTAATAATATGCACCTGAACGACAAATAGTGATCATTTTACTCAAGAGCAAATAATTTTTTTTTAAACATATCATTTCGATTCGTACTGTTATCTACATTCTTGAAGACATCTATCAAATAATTGCCTGTTTTGTGTTGTTTTCTTTTGCAGCCCGCCGCTGTTATATTTGACGCGATGACGTGGTAAATTGGTAATTGAGACTTAACGTTATTTGGTTGCGTGATAACGCATATAATACACGTTTTCAGTCTGATTTGTTTAATAGGACATTGAATCGGATTGGGTTAGAATAAACAACAACAATAAGTCCCTCCTGTGATTGTAGATAGAAACGGTAACTTTTATATCATTTGTCATAAATATTTGCAGAAATGTTAATATATGTGCAATACCAGATCCTGTTGGTTTGAATAATGCAATTATGTGTTACTTTTGAATCAGCTGGTAGTGTGACAATAGAAGAGTTCCTGCACGTGTTTGAAAACATTATTCAATGCATGTTTCAATGTTCTCCGAAACTGCTCTTTCTTACGGCGAGCTAAACAAAAAACACACAATCATGTATTTCTAATGGGTAATGGACCTTTTATCACCCTTAAATTAATCTGTAACAGAATTAAAGTCATGAAATATTGCTTAAAAGTGATTTACCACTTTAAAACATTGGTCGGAAAAGAACACACACGAACTATATCCCCGAAAGTGATCTGCGCATTCCACGGGTTTAAAACATGTACATTTTTTTGTGTAAGCATCCTTTGGTTGTTTGCAGACGTGTTCGGTTTGAATATGATTTCAAAAAGTTTGTTATGACCTTTCTAGAATGTTATGTTGTATTGTATGGAGGCGGTCGGATCTAGTGGAATGTGCTGAAATAATCTGTAATTGTCAGTATGAAACAAGATCTAGTATGTTTTAAATAAATTATTAAAACACAAGAACGCGAGTATGTACATACTTTGTGTAGACAGCGCCACCAACTTAGCTCCATGGGAGTTTGTACGTACTCTGTGTAGAAAGCGCCACCAGATTAGCTCCATGGGAGTTTGTACGTACTCTGTGTAGACAGCGCCACCAACTTAGCTCCATGGGCGTTTGTACATACTCTGTGTAGACAGCGCCACCAACTTAGCTCCATGGGAGTTTGTACATACTCTGTGTAGACAGCGCCACCAACGTAGCTCCATGGGAGTTTGTACATACTCTGTGTAGACAGCGCCACCAACTTAGCTCCATGGGAGTTTGTACATACTCTGTGTAGACAGCGCCACCAACTCAGCTCCATGGGAGTTTGTACATACGCTATGTAGAAAGCGCCACCAGATTACCTCCAGGGGCGTTTGTACTTACTTTGTGTAGAAAGCGCCACCAACTTAGCTGCATGGGCGTGTGTTCATACTCCGTGTAGAAATCGCCACCAGATTACCTCCACGGGCGTTTGTGCATACTTTGTCAAAAGACAAATCAGGGAAAATGCCTTTAAGAACAGTAGCAGGCATCAAAAATGCATATTTATGAGAGTATATATAAACAACTTCAGGACTGCTTGCATTAAAAAGGAAAGGGTATGCACATAATACGGAATTATCTTTTAGGAAAGACATAGAAAACATAATATACATCGCAGTGTTTACTTTTTTTATAAAAAGTCTATGAGGTGCAGTCAACAATAGCACATACAACGTCATTAAATTAACAATTTGGTCAACAAAACTTGAACAATAAGATACAATAAAAATTACGTGAAACTTTGTACAAGTCTGACCGTTGGTATCAGCCTTGTCATTCAAAGTCACTATGCACCGAGCTCATTCCTTCATCACTATCATCATTATGAACAAATGTATTCATAAAACTGTCCAGTAATTCGTCCTCCGTAACTCTAGCATTAAGGTCACGATTACTAAATATGTGTTTGAGTTCATTTATATTTGTTAAAGTATTCTCAGCGTAGGTTTCTATGATGTTCCTTTCTAACTCACATACACTGTCATAATCACTATCATTTTCAAACGCGCTTTCTTCGTTTTCTGAATTTGTGTCGTCAGTATCATAAAGTATACATTCATTTAACGCGTCATTCCCGTTATAGGACATATTTTCAGTAATTGTTTCACTGGAAATAAACGCCTTGTTCATATTATGTTCATCGTCAGCTTCTGTACTGTAATCTATGCTTTCTTCGCCGTCGCCACGTGTTCTTTCCGGAAGTTCTGACTCAATGACGGAATCATTCTCACGACCAACGCCGCTTGTTCTGATCGGAAGGTGAATTTTGCCGGCGACGTTGTTCTCTATCGAATCGTTTAGATATCTCTGTAGCAATTCCTTTTTACCAATAACTTCGACTTGAGTGATTTCGTCAACAACAGTTATGTTTTTGTTGTAAACTTTGTTGTCTTTATTCATAGCATTGGTAGCGAGGTTGTCGTGAAGATGAGTTTCAAATTTTTGACCAGCTTTCAATTCATGTTTCATTATCAAGGCTCTTAAACGTTGGAGCTTTGTCTTCGCCCGGGATATCGACGCCATCTTGGACTGTACTTTATCCACTTCTCTCACCTCAAGAGAGAAATGACGTCTGTCCACTCCCCAAGATCTGACCTGTTTCAGAAGCTTTGTTTGTCCCGGTAACACTTTCTGCACACCAAATGCTGATTCAAAAATAGCAAGACCTTTGGTACAGTTTGGTGACGATATATTTCTAGTCGCCATTTTTATAACATCATCACAAGTTGTTTTCTTTGATACGTTGCACTGAACGGCTGCTCCACTGATGATCACTGTTATTGTTGTTTTGTCTTCCATCTGAAGAAAATAATAAGAAAAAATGATCTCATGATAACAGTTCAATAGTAGGCTTAAGCGTTCAAACGCTTGTTCAAAAATTTAATTAGAATTTCAGAATTAAATTCAAACTGGTAAATTTAAGAACGCAAATTACAACAGCATACATGTCGCTGATAAGATCAAATGAAGCGCGAGTCAAACTTGTATACAATCAGAGCATAGAGAATGTATTTTCAGCTTACCTTGAACCGTCTTTGATCTGATATTAGTTTTAACAAAGTAAATATTTAATATGGTGTATTGCTGAAGTTTTTATGAAATCAAAATAATTCTGATGCCAAAAACCTAGTTGTTGTGATCTTTTATATGGTAGATGTTACGGTATATAGCCACGTGGTAAGTATCATTCACGCCACGTGGTGGCTATTTCCTTGCTAAATACTACATAATTATATAATTATGGCGCGTGGTAAATAATTAGTATTTTTATAATTAATTGGAACACATTACAAGAAAGTTAAGAAAGTTTAATCACCGCTAATAAGTATTTTTGAAACATAATTAGTTGAGCTTAAATATCGATTATTTTAATTGATACACGTGTCTATGGTGTAAATATATATGTATTAATTATTTCCTGATATAGTATGATCCAGCCGCCGTATTGACTACCCGCCGTAATTTCATGAAAAAAATGTAATAACCCAAAGAGCTATAAATATAAATTATTTTATACTTCTTTTGTTATATTTGTATAATGTTATTATCATTTGCAATTTATTTCTCAGAACAGAATAGAACAGAACATCTCTTTTATTCTCTCAAACATGTACAAAAACATGCAATATGAGGTATTTACAACATTAATACATGTAAACGAGGCTGCAATACAAAATCACATTTATACATTCATATGTGGTTTTCATTTATTAAAAAATCGGACTGTTCTCTGAGTAGACACACGCAATGTCTCTATTTTGCTCGAACCGTTTTTTTTTTTTTTTTATTTAATCAAGTATAACGTCTTATAAATATGTTCCTCTCCCCTCCCCCACCAGTGCTTCCAGAGATTCTGAGGACTAATTTTTAGCGCTTTCCTTTGGAATTTGAATCCTGGTCACTTCTATTTTGGTATTTCCTTGGACAAGGCACTGCCTCAGTCGACCTAGCTGTGAATGGGTACCAGCAAACTGCTGAGAGTAAGGTATAACTAGTGTCGCTCGCTCGAAAGCTGTAAAATCATAAAATGCTTATATTTATTTTTTTCACAAAGCGACAGTATATACAATTTACCTTTACTTTCTACTCCCATTTTTACTTTTTATACGCTTAAGTATGTATCATACTTAGGTTTACTTACCATTCCATCGATGAAGCTAGATTCTGCATTCCAATTCCTATGAAGACTCCAAAGCTGGGACATTCCAAATGTTAGAACGTTTGCTTCGACAGCAATTTCAACTTCAACAAGTAAAATTTTACAGATGTTTGTGAAAATAGTTTTATGTAGGAAATAAAGTTCATAGTAGCTCTATAGGTGTTACTTCAGAAATCTCTTGTAAATTTGTAATTTTGAGGCCATATGCATTCTCGTTACTTTCATGAAAATTGGCTTAAATCACGGTAATGCATTAACAATGTGAAATCTGGTCACTACTACTTCACGGGCCATAACACTGGTGTAGTTCTACAAATTGTGCCAATTTTTGTAATTTTACGAGATCTTTTGAAAAACATACTAGTTGTGTATTATTGAATACATTCTCAAGAGTGCCAGACTGTTACAAAATACGCTCGTCATCGAACTTGGCCTAATTCAATGGCCATAATCCAAGAGTGCCTGGTGCGATTTGGGTGGATATCGAAATTGGTCGAGATATTATGCCCACAAACATTGTCAGCAAGTTTGGTGAAAATCGGATGAAAACTGTTCAACTTTAGAGAGCGGACAAGGCTAAATTCGAAGTTTTTCGAGTAATTCAAGGGCCATAATCCAAGAGTGCCTCGGGCGATTTGGGAGGTTATCGAACTTGGTCGAGATTTTTGCACACAATTATTGTCAGCAAGTTTGGTGAAGATTTGATGAAAACTGTTTGACTTAGAGAGCGGACATGCTTTGGACGCCAACCGCCCGCCCGCCACGGGTGTTCACATAATACACCCTGCTCTTTCAGAGACGGACGTATAATAATGTTGTGACCATAAATATTCTGTGCAAATTTCTTGAGGGTATTCAAGTTATGTGGTCTCGAATGGAAAATGTCGGACTTATTCAAAAGATTATAATGCAGTTATGCCCATATGGACATTGACAAGTTCTCATAACATATGCATTCTTTGCAAGTTTCATGAAGATTACAATATCTAATCTGGCAATTAAGACAAATAAACGGGCTATAAGTGGTGTTTTCAGAAATCTGTCCCATTGAGCAAGATCTTGTTCCTGAATATATTAAACGTTCTTAAACGGTTGCTTAAGAATTTGATTTTTGTTGAGTTTAACGTCGCACCGACACAATTATAGGTCATATGGCAACATTCCAGCTTTTGGTGGTGGAGAAAGACCCCAGGTGCCCCTCCGTGCATTATTTCATCACAAGCCGTCACCTTGATAGAACCACCGTCCTTCCGTAAGCCAGCTGGATGGCTTCCTCACATGAAGAATTCAACGCCTCCAGTGCTCAAGAATTGCGACAGCTGATGTGTTAACAATGTTAAATAGTGAAATTTGGACAAATTCAAGATCCATGGCTCTTGTGTTAGCTTGACAGAGATCTTGTGACAATATCCATTTATTGCAAGTTTCATAAGGACTATTCTTGAAAATGACTTAAGGATCGTAACTGTGGTGCTACTGCCCTGTAAACCCTGACTCAACTAGATCTTGTGGAATATATTTTTTGTTAAGTTTGCAAAGACTACGTAAGAAATATGTTTACAGAAATAGTGCAGACTGAGGACAGAGGGCACAGACCAAAGGTATCAACTAGAGCTATCACTGGTGATGTGAATGTACCACCCCCACCCCAACCCCGCCGGCATGCACCGACACAGTACATAGCAATTTGACGCACACAAGATTGCATAATTATGTGGACTGTATGTATATAGTATAGTAGCAAAAACAAAGTCCCATAACTCTGCAAAATACTTATCTAAAACAACATAACATGCACCATGCATAACTAGGGTTGGTACTGATCACTTGTGTGAAGTTTCATTAAATTGTGTGCAATGGTTCCAGAGATTAGGCATGCACAAGATTGCATATTCCGGCTCTATGTATATAGTATAGTAACAAAAACAAAGTCCCATAACTCTGCATTGTTTTCTGAAAGAACCTAACATGCACCATGCACAACTAGGGTTGGTACTTATCACTTATGTGAAGTTTCATTAAGGGATGAGGAGAGTTGGTGCGCACAAGATTGTGTCCACAGACAGAGGGACGGACAGACAACCTAAAACTGTATACCACACTTACAACTTTGTTGTGCGGGGGTACAATTTTTTTAACAAGAGCTGTCTCATGACAGCATACGCAACTACTTGAAGGCTTGTAAATAAACTGGATTTTCTATCTAAGACTAGGTATATTGTCCAAATCCATATAACAGTTATTGGACTTAGTGCTGTGATCTTGTTCTGTTGCACCCAACATCTGTATGAAGTTTCAACCAAGTATTGGCATTAGTTTTGGAGATAGTAATTTCCTGTATTTTCCAAGTTCAAAAAGGGGTACAATTTTGCTAAAATACAATTCAGATATGGGACATGAAATGTTCACCATGTTTTATCCACCTCAATAACTTGTATTCAAAGTATCTGCATCGACTTTTGAGAGAGCAATTTGTATGCAATACTTCAACCTAGATTTTCAAAGTGCAGAAAGGGGGAAAATTTTGTAAACAATTCATGTAAGAGTTATAGAACTTGATGCAGTAACCTTATGTTAATACCTGAAAGATGAATGTGAAGTGTTAACATAGTATCTGCAACGGTTATGATAAGTTTCAATTGAATAAATTATGAAAGAGTTATTGGACTTCATAAAAACCGTGGACCCTGACATCAACACCAGGATGAGTGCAATAGCCCTCCTTCGAATAGTCAAGCTAAAAATGTGTCCTTTTATTGTTACAACCCATGTGTCCCCAAAGACTTTGACTGACTAGCATATTATAAAGAATCACAAAAAGCAACATTTTTCAGTAGTATTTGTTTAATATAATGTTCATGTTTTTTATAAAATATACAGTATCAAAAAAATAACTTATACAACATCTTTGTACAAACACATAGGATACATTTAACACAGTAACAGACAGAAAAAAAAATATTGCCATTTTCTGATTTTATGTACTGTCCTCAATATATGTCAAAAATGACATGATATGCAATGCAATGTAATAATGTTCAGGTAAAGAATTGTCTGTACACAGTAAAAATATAGCACATATCTGGACCTATATAAAGGAATGTAACTTTAATGGAACACAATATAAAACATCTTTGCTGCACATGTTTTCCATGTGTAAACAATAAGTCAACAGTTAATTCATCCCTTCATACATACAAGATGGTAATCTTAAATAATATATTGCATGAGTCATATGGGTTTTTACTGAAAGAATATTATATAAATTCATATGATTACTAAAGCTTAACAGTATCCATGAAGAAAATAATACATGTTATTCAGAATTATACATCACTGCCATGAACCACAAAAGTTGAAACCATATGACTTGTCTGCCCAGATGGAGTATAACTTGGAATTCCTGTTTGCCCATTTTGCTGTCGCGCATTTACAACACTGTAATCAATTTTAGCATAGTCACTGTTCCCATAATACCTGACAGGAAGTCTCTGTCCACCATTTTGTTGTTGTTGTGGTGTGACCTTGCCTGGTGACCTTTCAGACCTCCAGTTATCATATACTTTTTGAGTAGTTTCCTGAATTTTGCGCTGATACCAACTTTGCACATGATTTTGAACCTCGTCCTCATACTGTCTCTTTGGCAAACACTCGTAATCTGTATTAGAATACTGACTTTGTGGAGAATTTGTGTTACTATGGACACCACGATCTGTACTGAAAGATGATGATGGTGTACTACCTAAACTTGCTGGAGTTGCCGAATTAGCCCGATTGCCGTATATTTTACTGCTGTAACCAGAGTCAGGGTTACTACTAGAGTCCTCTTTACTATTGTTACAAATGTTTGGAGAGTTTTCTCTGTGGCATAAATTCTCGTTTGAAAAGTTTGGGTTCTCAGTAAGGTAAGTCTGATAAGCAGTTTTTGATCTAGGTTCTAGCTGGTTTTGTTTAGAGTTACCGCTTGTATTGTTTATCACAGGATGACTGTTGTAAATGTCAGACGGACTATGTACATCTGCTGCAACTGTTATGTTACGATTACTAATATTTTGTGTCTGGACATCCCTCACTGTACTATATGCGTTTTCCATAACATTTCCGTTAATGTTTTTATTAGCACCACTTGTATTTCCATTATATCTCACATCACTAACACGTTTCACTTCTCGCACAGTTGAATATGGGTAAGACGATGACTGAACACTAGGTTTAGGTAACGTTGGTGGTCCAGGGGTTGAACGGACTGTTCCACTTTGTACTGTGTAGGGTGAACTGCTATATACAGGATGAGATGAGCCATTTGAAAATGAGTTTTGCTGTCGAGGTGACAAAATTCCTGTCTGCTGCTTAGAAACAGATTTTGCAATTGGACTGTGCGAAATGTTACTTTGTAGATTTCTGGTCTCAGCAGATCTGACTGTGTTTGGAGTGTATGAAGTGTCCCGCAATTCAAGTGTTCGTTCTTCACTTTGGCTACGACTGAGATTTACATGATCAATGTCTGTTTCAAGTATTCCTTCAGAAGATCTTGCACGCTGGTGTAATCTTGGAGTTAAATGTTTCATTTCAACATACATATCGTCATGATTTCTTGGTGTGAAACCATACGAGCCTTGAGAGTTTTGGCGGGAAAATGAATCAGGAGCTAAAAATGACTTACTAACTTGCTCCTCTTTCCCGGAATGATTTGACCTAGGTGTACTAGAACTTGGCATTTCACATTGTCCCTGATCAGTATGTTCAGCACTGTTTTGTTCAGGACTAAATGCTGGAATGTTTCTACTATCCTGTCCATCCTCATATCCAAATGTAGAAAATGTTGGCTTTGGAACACTGGACAAGAAGTTATCACTGCTTGTAGAATTTCTGTAAGGGGAATTAACTCTTACTGAACTGGTCTCTGGTTTATGCACACTAGATACTGGAGTTTGTTGTTGATTCGAAAACATATACGATCTATCACTCAGATTTTTTTCACTTATTGACATTTGTCTTTTCGATTCAGCTGAAGACTCCACCCTTCCAAAAGTCTGTTGTAGTGAATTATTTGACACATTGTTGTTAATACCACTGTCAGTCTGACTACGTACTATTCCACTGTGAGAAGCGTAAGGACTAGATTCTCGTGACTTTGGTGTACTGTGTCCCATAGGGCCACGTGTCCCTGACCCTTTTCTCGCACTAGGATACACCTGAGGTTGGGGGAGAGTGGAATGTTTCCCTATAGCACCACTATTTTGAGTACCTGTCATCGTCATATAGGTGTTATCTTCAGGTTTGTTAACTGTTCTTTCAACACTTTGTGACTGGGGTCTGTTTCTGACTTGAATTCTAGGTTCAACTGGATAATGTCTTTGTTCTGTCACTTTATTTAAGTCCGGTCTACTCTGAGATCGTTTTGTTTGTCCTTGTTTTTCTAGCACTTTCACCCTACTTCTATCCTTACTATAGCTTGGTACCTGCCAAGCTCGAATCTGCTGCATAGCCTGTTGCCTAGATTCATAAAATTCTCGTTTTCTAAAGCGTCCACTATGATTATCTGACTGTGATAATGTTTCATCTGAGCGCGATTTAAACAAACGTCCATTGGCAGTTTCATGAACTTCAGAGAAAATATTTTCGTTCGGAAGTGCTGAGTCATCATGATGATGATGAAGGCAATGTCCATAACCTTCCAACTTCTGTTCTAACCAGTTCTGAATCTGTGATTTCATATGATCATCATTAGGCATATAATAATTGTCATGTTCATTATATCGTTCATTAAGCCTTTGCCGACACAAGTTCTCTTCCTCAACAAACCGATCCTGAGTATATTTCTCCAAAGCTTGAAGACGCATCGTTGACCTGTGATCGACTTGATTTATCTGTTCCTGCATGACACGATTTGTAGACTGTATCTGACCATAAACATGATCCTGTGTGTCGTGGACCTGTTTTTCTAGGCGGTGTATAGCTGGAAGACAGTTACATGTCGGAGTGTAGCCAACTGGTCCCTATAATAAAATCACAACATAAGAACTAAGCCAAGTAAATGCAAATTTAATATACTTCATAGAATATAATGTTACTAATACAGGCACTTGGGGGAACACTCAAAGAAAATGTCTGTAAAAATTCAGTACTGGTAATAAGGATCAAATTCCTAAATCTTCTGACAACTGAGCAGTTTTTTGTTGCTGTTGTTTTGTTCCAAATGTCAAAGACTAAAATGAAACTGTTATTTACTACAAAATTTATACTGATATGAAAACATGATTATTTCTTAATGAACAAAATAACTTACAACTTACAAATTACAGACTTTTTTAAAACTTCCTTTCAGAAAAATTCTATTCATATTTGTGACAAATTTTCAGCCTATACCTGTTTAACATTTCCGGCAAGATCCCTGTAATATTGGACTCCCTCTCTTGGCACATATTTACTGAAGAAACCTTGTACCGGCGCAGTATGGACATGGCATTTGTGTCCAGGAACATTATGCTGGGGTACAACTCCTCTGTGAGGTGGGGTTTTCTCCTACAGAATATATTAGAATTGTCTTCAAATACCTTTACTTCAAATGACAGAAGTCTTATGAAATAATCAAAATGTTAAGCAGCAAGTGTTTCACTAAATCTTTTAAACTGGCTTTAATGGGGTATGCTTACAGGTTTATACCCCACAATATCTAGATTTCAAAACAGAAATATCTGCTATAAGTAAAATTCTACAATGTCCTCAATATTAATTTTTTTCCCTGGAATTTTAAAAATACTCATTACTCCTTGCATAAACAGTTGTTCAACTCTTGTGGAGTTTCGAGTTGATCTGTCCAGTGGTTTCAGAAGAGTTGCCTGGACAATTTTTGTGACAGTCTCCTCTAAAACATGTGAGAGCCATAATGAGGAATTCCCCAGTTTCAAATTTCAAGAATCAGACCTGTCTTGGAACAATAGTGAACGGTAGAACTTGTTTCTAGAAAATTTTTAATAATTATTCATTGAAAAAAATATTTGTAGTAGTTAACACAGAGTATGTCAATACCTTTGGTTTTCTTTTCTTAAAGAAGAGAAATCGTTTGCCCCTGTCTGCTTTGGTGTCAGGCTTTTCAGGAATGTCCATATCCGGAACGACAACAGGACCTTCAAAATGCTGTACTTCTGGTTTGAAATTCACCTCCTTAACTGGTTGTTTTGCAGGCTGTAATATAAAAACATAATTCTAGAGGCATTTACAGAAAGCAAGTTGAAGTCACAAATTTCCCTGTTTACTTTATTATTACATAAAATTTGCAGATGACCAAATGACTTAATCCAGGTGTCCCCAAATATCTATAATGTTTATACAATCATCTGTTTCCTCCACATGTGACACAAATTTGCTTTCATCAAGGTAGGTAACTCTTTATACCCTATGTCAAAATTCAAGTCCTTATATTGGATTTATATTGGATACAAATGGTTCATAGTAACAGAACACTTACCCTTGAGTAAGCTTGTATAATGACGATGATTTCTCCATGATCCTTTCTTCTTGCTACATCCACAGCATTTTCATTTTGCTGAAATATATGTAAATGTCCACATTTTGAAGTCCACTTATGTGAAAGTAATTTATTAAATATCTGAATGTTACGACTGATAAATCAATTCAATATAATAATTTCACCCAGTCTCATTTGAATGTATCAAATAGAAGGCATACTTCAAACAACATATTCTGAAATATTCATTCCATGATTATTTTTAAACAGCCTTTTAAAAGTGTTTCCTTTTAACACAAGAGATTTGTTACCTGCTTTCTTGGCAGGAATGCTTTGAAAATGGAACTACTGGTGAAATATCACATTCATATGCTATATGGTGACTATCTACTTTTTCATGATCTAGAGAAAGATCCCCAGGTGTCTTTCTGGGCACTATTTCAGGCAAGGGTTGGCAGCTGGGTAAAACCACTGACATTCCATTAGCAAGCTGTATGGCTTCATCAAATGTAAGACTACACCCAAAGCAAGGTTTCGAACCCCCCAGCGGTGAGAGACAAGTGATTCAGTTATGCAGCCCCTTGTTTGGAATGCAGGCCGGATTACTGTGTGTCCAGTGCTAAATATAGCATCATGGTATAAAGGATGGTTGAAGTCACTATATGACCTATAATTGTGTCAGTGTGACGTTAAACCTAACAAAAGGATGGTCGACAACAAATTGTACTATAACTGATACTGTGGTCTATTTGGTCAGATTCTTAATCTATGTATCTATGTTATGTTTAAACAAATATCTTATACATACCTTATTTCTTATAGAAACATCTGATCCGGACTCAACAAGCAGCTTGGCGATCTTCCGTCTTTTTAAAGCTGCTGCAATGTGTAAAGCAGTATCTCCATTCTGAAAGACAATAAATCTATATGCAACAAAATCCTAGAAATTACCCAGAGTATAATAATCCCTTCAAATTATCTGTCATAAAAATGTAACAGAGAGAGAATTATCATTTGTAACTCTTTTAAATTTATTTGTTTTAACGAACAAAAAGCCTGTATCATAGAAAAAATTGTGATACTGTGAGACAGATCTTGAAATATGATGGAGAGGACAACAATGGGAATTGAAACATATATTGATGTTTTAATACCTTACCTTATTTTGTTCATTTATTTTTGCCCTAGCACTAATGAGGATTCTTGTAACTCCAGCATGCCCGTACCTTGCTGCTGTGTGGAGCGTTGTATCACCATACTGTAAAAGCATAAAACAATATATTCACAAAAAATATATAAAATATACAAACGTCACTCAATCAAGCATTTTCTTAGTATATTACTACACTGAAAAAAACAAAACAACAAGATCAACATGTTAACACCCCATCCTAGGAAAAGTTAACAAATTTATTAATCATTAAATGTATCAGATCAATGGTAAAAGTACAACAAAAACTTACACTAATTAACACACAACTTATCTCCACCATATACATTCAATTTTTCCAAATTTATGACAATACTTGGTGGAAAATTTAACCATAGTTACTTTCAGCTTAGTTCGGAAGTGGAAAAATTATAATAAAAATTTGATCCTTTACTATAATAAAATGTCCTGATATCTGAGCAGTAAAATTCCTATGTAATGTACTGGTTCGAGTTGTAAATTCGGCCAGGTCGTAAATATTCGACCACCCACTTTAAAGCTTTTTTTCTAGCCAGATGCTTGAGAACGCATCTGTGTCATCACAAGCACTTGCGTTAGCAACAAAGTCGGCAAAAACAACAAGTTAAGATGAGTAGGAAAAAAGTTGTCCTTCCCTAAAGTTATGTACTCTAAATAGCAAATATTTTGTCTCGCGGGTAGCGTGACGTCATCGCACGCGCTCGTTTATGCTGAGGCCCGGCAAGGGTTAATTCAAATCTAAACTTTATAACACGAAAAGAACATACGCTAACTAGCATAAAACACGTTAAAACCAAGTAAATGAATATATTGTCCCTCAAGGTAATTGAATTTCCATGTCTACATTGTTTTTCACGTTGACGTCATTTCCTTTTGAATTATCTGTTTTGGGGCCGTAATATGTTTATGGTTTGCCACGGAATGCGCATATATAAAAGGGTGTTATAACAGCACGTGAGCGCGCGAATCTCTCTTTTTTTCACACGTTTACTCTCCAGTTAAACCCCCCCCCCCCCACCACGGAAAAGTGACAAGAACAGCAGTTTTGTGCTAGAATGTGTAATAAAAAGTGACGTTAAACTTAAACTACGTCATGCTGGTGTAAGAAGGATGACAGGCGCTTTTTAAATCTCTGTTGGCAAATATTTCCCACGAGATATGCTACTGAAAAGTGATTGCAGTTTATTGAAAAGAATGATTTTTGCTGTAGCATCGATTTATTTCCAAGACAATGTCGAAAACATAACCAACTTTATGTTTAAGAAGTGGCCGAATATTTACAACCTCCAGAGGGTAAAATGTGGAGTCTAAACCTGTCCGTTATTTTAAGCGCAGTTTTATTGTTTACCATAATATAAACAGCCGTTAATGGTAACAATCAATGTTGCTTGTATTAAAGCAAATATGGTAGAAATTTTGTACAAATCCGTTGTATAAAGAAAGAAATATTTATGAAAAACCGCAAAAAGTGGCCGAATTTACGACTCGAACCAGTAGTCTCAGAAGAAATCTAACTTGTGATCAGTTTTAAACTGTAACACTTAAATTTAACTGTGAATGTATAGACACTTTGGTGACATAGGAATAGATCAGAGATGCAACAATCTACTTACATTGTTTCTAATATCACTGTTACAGCCAGCATACAGCAGAACCCTGGAACTCTCGTTGTGTCCATTCTGGGCAGACAGGTGTAGTGCTGTAAAACCAGCCTGAAAATTTACATTATACATGGTTAAACATTTTACACATCAGAAACGTTTACAGCCTGAAATATATATCAGGTAGTTCATATCATTATGACATATGGGAATATGATTTGGTTAGAAACACGAGAACATGAATATTTCCTTTCTGAAACCTACGAAACTAGTTTTGTGCTTTTTGATAAATGCTGAACACACACAAACAAGAGGGCAATAAAGCCCTAGATCGCTCACACAGCTCAAACTGGTAAAAACATACGGAAAGTAGCCCCACCCAACAACAGCCATGTTCTTACAAATCAAATAATTTTTGAACAATCTTATTAAAAAGGTCCATTGACAACTCATATGTGGCACATTATTTAGTTTTTTAAAGATCCTTCATTACATGCTGAACTTAGGAACATTTTTTTTTACCAATAAAAAGACCATAGAATTGCTTTCAACTGCACAATGAATATTTTTAGCTGAACATGTGCATCAAAATGCATGGTTACACATGTAAGATAAATGCCTTACCTTATTTACTATAGAGACATTCACATTGAACTTTACCAGCAGTTCTATCGTCTTACTGAATCCATTCCAGGCTGCCTCATGTATAGCTGCATTACCATGCTGAAAAAAAGTTAATAAATTAACATCAACTTAAAATGACATATATATTTATAGTATCTGTTAAATATTTCAACAAATCACGCAAGCACTTCATAAATTAGTAATCTACTAGAAATATTCTATTTTAAACATAAAACTACTGATTATACATAAATAATGGGGCACATGTCAAAACAGAAACTCCTTTGAATGAAAACATTTTGCAACAGACTGGTTCCAATAAATAATGAAATTTTAAAATATCCGCATGGCAATAACTGTCGCATTAGCTATTGCAAGTAACATTTTTTCAATGAGTAGACAATACCTCGTCCTGTGTGTTGACATCACATCCTCTCTCCAGCAGGGCAGTTATAACTTCTACATGACCCTGAGATGCTGCTCTGTGTAGTGCTGTATAACCACTCTGAAAACAATGAAATTACAAAATGTCAGGAACTTTTCATGTTTAATAGGAAGTATAATCATTTTGTTATCATTTAGACATCGAAATATAAAGACCAGTACATTGTAGTTGTATTTCAAAACCACAGCTCAAATACACAGCCCTCAAATTCTACAATTTTCTTCTGAAACTGCTCAAGTTATTGAAGGTCTACTAGTGTGAGGAAAGTGTCTAAATAAATAAACTAAACCTCATTCGGTTATCACAAGCGTTAACAAGACTTTACTCTTTTTGCTCTTACTGCCTTGCATGTATTATAAACTAGAGATATAAATACTTACAGCATCTTGAACATTGATTTCACAACCTTTCTCTAGCAGGAACTTCGTAACATCTGTAAAGCCATTCAGTGCTGCATAATGTAAAGCTGTTCTACCATCCTGCAATGAGAAATTAATACCATTTGAAAACATAAGAAGAACTTAAAATACATACTTTGGAAACATGATTATTCTTTATATTTTCTAGTACTGTATTCTTTAAATTTTTCAGTATTTCAGTGTCAATACAAAATCATCTTTTATTGAACAATTAACAACTGTACTACTTTGTATTGTATTTCTGAAAATGACTTAAACTTTTACATATCTCTTTATAGTTATTTAAATGATTCAAGAGTTTATTTAAACATTTTTTAGCAATAAATAATCATTCAATGCTTAAAAACATTATTAATCAATTAAAGTAAATTTTCTATCATTCACACAATAATAAATACATTTACTAACCTCACATTTACAACTAACTTCTGATTCATATGAATCACAAAACAATGATCTACAGGCCATTTTGTCTTATTATATACACATATTTTATTTTAGTTTAAAATCCCCAAACTTCATAAGTACAGAGAGAAGTATTTTTACATTTAACAAAACTAATCCTTCCTAATATATTTTTTTTTAATTTCACTATGGCAATTTTTTCAATTATTCTATTATTTTTATAAGTTCTATAATTTAAATATGTTAATTTATCCTTTTTGAATAGCAAACCACAAGTAATTATATTTATATCATACTATTGAATAAATATAACACTTAGAGCAGAAGCCAAGTGTCCAGGAGTGATTACTGCCCCTGATTAAGTGATATGGAGTGATTGACATCTGGTGATAAAAACAATTAGAAACCATGTCATTATTAAAGCTGTTTTTTTTTTTATAAATTACTCATGTGTGTGAAAACAAATTCATCCAATGAAAAGGTAAATGTTGGAGTGTGCCAAGCTAATACATATGTAATTAATTCAACACAATTTTAAAGATAATTGTTTGTCACAATTTTTATGAAAGGGCATGTCACTTCAGGTTAAAGGTCAATATTTGCATTTTTGTTAAAATCACCATATGTCAGAATTAAACTACTGAAAAGGTGTCACAAATAAGATGTAAATATAATCAAATTATTAAAATTGTATTTGAAAACTAATTTCATGGTCAGATGTTATAAGAATGTGTTAATTCTGATTACTAAGGTGATAAATATAAAATAAGCAAAATGCACCAAAATAATTTTCCTTTTAATCTATATTAAGTTATTTTAGGTAGTTTGTGATGAAAGTTGTACAACTTATATTAATAACACTTGACACCTCATTCCTGATTGAATTGATCACCATGTGGGTATGAGAGAAGAGAATCAGGTTCCCTTTAAATGCCGAGTGCCAAGCAAGGGAGCTACTGGTATCATTTACAATGTCTGGTTTAACATGGCAGGGGATTGAACCCACAACCTCCAGCACTTTAAGCGGATGGCTATCAAGGCGATTAATTTGCTATTCATAAAGGTCCTTTTGTAAAATCATATATGTTGCAGTTATTTTTATTTTTGACAACAGCAAGGAGGACCAGTATCAAACACACTTTTTGAGGGGTGAGTGGAAATGGCCTATATATACCTTATTACAATACACTTTTGGAGGAAAATTGGCCCATATATGCTGTATTACAATTTTTCCTCCAAAAGAGAATGATACACGCCCCTGTTGACAACAATTATCAGAAATTCAAGACAGTCCCATCTCTCATAAATCTGAACTGTTGATACTGTAAGTAGTTCAGTTTAGTCTAGAGTCAAGTACAGTCTAGTCATGAAAAACTTTTGGCGCAAATTTCGATAATAAACCACATAGATAAAATCTATGACATTTGTATGACAAGTGAATTGGGCTGTGAAAAGATCAATGCTAAAATACTAATGACTGTTTTTATCTATAAATTAACCCGAAGGAAAGAAACGAGCATTTTCTTTCTGAATTTGATGGCAATTTTATGTCCAATTAAGCAGTTAATAGGCAGTAAGTGGTAAATGAGCCATAATGTGATACAGCTACTTTTGTTTTTTATTGCTTACATATAAAAAGTTTATAATGACATACTTTATTTATGTACGTATAAAAATATATTTTATGCTGTATTTCACACTGTAATGGCTCTCTATTCTCCTTTTTTCAGCAATAATCCTTTGACGGAAAAACTGATGTTATAAATTTCATTTAAATCCAGATCGGAGGTAAAGATTGTATAAAACGAATAACGTAAGTCTGTTTTGTAAGTCTTTATTTGTTAATAAGGTGTTTCAAACTTTCTGGTTATGTGTTACAGGCTGGACAGAGTGCCTGAATTCTTTACTAGTAATAACTTGTTCCCTGCAGGGAACCTTCAAAACTCATTTTTTTAATGAAATGTATCGACAAAATTATTGCAGAAACAAGAGCTGTCTAATGACAACTTGCGCTTGACTATTTTTTTTTGAAGCTCTTCCACTTTATACTTACTTACATACTAAAACTTTAACACAATTTTAAGGGCATAATTTTTCAACAGGAGCACCGCCTTGTGGGTGCAGACGCTCATCTCATATTTTTGTCTCTGTATATAGAAATATTGTCCTACCCATGATTTTCTAAGACCAAAATTGGCCATAATTCTTGCAAAAAGCAATATAGAGTTACGGTACTTGCTGAGCAGAGTCAGCTTTTAATGGCAAATAAATGCTACAAGTTTAAAGCAACAGCTTTGACTATTAAGGAGAAAAGTTGACCTAAACGCAAAACTTAACCAAGAAATCTGATATTTTCCAAGTCCAAAAGGGGCCAAAATTCTTGCAAAAAGCAGGATGGAGTTATGTTTCTTGCTGTACAGAGTCAGCTTTTGATGGTGAACAAGTGTTGCAAGTTTTAAAATCTCAAATAGTCAAGCTAACAACAGCTGCCAAAAGAGACAGCGTGCTAAACTATTTTGATGCTGGATAGTGAAACTGGGGGAATCTGAAGAAGCTGGAGCTGTCACTGGAGCGTTTAAATACTCCAATCTGACAAAAGTACTTGATCTTCTAAACGAAGATCTGAGAATGACCCATTCACATTCGTCTTCTGTATATTTTGGATTTCCGATATTGTTATTTTTATTTTCGCAAATCTATTTTTATTTGAACCAATCAGAAGACCCAAACCATCAAAATAGCCTCGAATGTCAAGGGGTGAGAAAAATGTGCAGTCAGTCTGTGGCTCTAACCTGGGACCGCTCGCTTACACGGCAAGTGCTCTACCAACTGAGCTAACCGGCTGTCTGACATCTTACGTGACCAAGTCCGTACCGTGACATATGATTTCTCTCAAAACACAAGGGCGTAGTCGCGATGTGGTCATCATAAGAATTGTAAATACAAAAACCCAGGCTAAATATATAGATTTTTTAAACTTCTACTTTAAATACAAAATGTTGTAAGTAAGGCTTTGATTGTCTAGCGGAAAAAGTGTGACCTTGACCTTGAAGCGAGCCATCCAGAACATTTGCTCTGCATGTCGTCTCGATGTGGTGAACATTTGTGCCAAGTTTTTTTAAAATCCTTCAAGCAGTTCATGAGTTACAGAGCGGACACGAAACATATTCATATGACCAATGACCCCTAAGTGTGACCTTGACCTTGAAGCGAGCCATCCAGAACATGCACTCTGCACGTTGCTTTGATATGGTGAACATTTATGTCAAGTTTCTTCGAAATCTTTCAAGGGGTTCAGGTATGACCTTTGACCCCTAAATGTGACCTTGACCTTGAAGCGAGCCATCTGAAACATGTGCTCTGAACATCATCTTGATGTGTTGAACATTTGTGCCAAGTTTCTTTAAAATCCTTCAAGCAGTTCAAGAGTTACAGAGCGGACATGAAACAAAGTCATATGACCTTTGACCTCCGCTCTGCATGTCGTCTCGATATGGTGAACATTTGTATCAAGTTTCTTTGAAATCCTTCAAGGGGTTCAAGAGTTACAGAGTGGACATAAAATTGCTAATGGACGGATGGATGGACACCAGAGGTATAACATAATACGTTCCTTCGGGCGTATAAAAAGGGCCATAATTCAGCCAAAATAGTTGACAGAGTTATGTACTCTTGCCTACAGATAGAAATCATGATGATAAACAGGTGATCAAAGTTTCAAAGCCACATGTCAAATAGTGTTGACAAAATGTGGACTTAGACTGAAAATTGTACCAATTTCCATGTCCAAAAAGGGCTATAATGATTCAGCCAAAATAGTTGACAGAAATATGTACTCTTGCCTACAGATAGAGACTGTTATAATAAACAAGTGTTGAAAGTTCCAAAGCTTTATCTCAAAAGACTTTGTCAAAATGTGGACTGGTACGAAAAATTTAACTAAGGTGTGACACTGATGCCATTGCCGCTCCGTAGTGAGTAGGATTGCTCTACTTATTCGAGCTGAAAAGCAGGCATAATTCATGAAATACTGGTGCCAGAGTTGTGGCCCTTGTGTCATATGATGTGGGTGATGATGTGCTACAATTATTTTAAGTTTGAATCAAATCTGTTTGGTAGTAACAGATATAGAGTGAAAGTGCATCAAAACTTTAACCTCAGATTTTATGTAAAAAGGGGGCATAATTCAGGAAATATTGGTGCAATAGTTATGACCCTTGTGTCATATGATGTAGGTGATGATGTCATACATTTGTTTTAAGTTTGAATCAAATCCCATCTGTAATATCTGAGATATAGTGAAAAAGCATCAAAATTAACCCAAAATTCCAAGTAAAAAGCAGGCATAATTCATGAAATATTGGTGCCAGAGTTATGGACCTTGTGTCATATGATGTGGGTGATGATGTGAAACAATTATTTTAAGTTTGAATCAAATCCATTAAGTAATAACTGAGAGTGCACCAAAACTTTAACATGAAATGCTAGGTAAAAAGTGGGATAATTCATAAAATATTGGTATGAGAGTTATGGCCCTTTTGCCAGATGATGTAGGTGATGATGACGAATAACTATTTTAGCTTGAAGCAAATCCGTCAAGTAATTACAGAGATAAAGAGAAACAAGAGCTGTCTCCGTAGGATGACACATGCCCCCGATGGCACTTTGAATGAATAGTTATGGCCGATGTTAAGAGTTTAGGACCTTTGACCTATGGAGCTGGGTCTTGCGCGCGACTGTGTCACATATTCATGCAGTTATTTTAAAATCCATGCATGAATGACAAAGATATGGACCGGACATGCCCATCAATGCACTATCATGAAAAATGATCTTTAACATCTAAGTGTGACCTTGACCTTTGAGCTATGGACCTGGGTCTTGCGTGTGACACGTCGTCTTACTGTGGTACACATTCATGCCAAGTTATTTGAAAATCCATCCATCGATGACAAAGATATGGACCGGACACGCCCATCAATGCACTATCCTTTAACATCTAAGTGTGACCTTGACCTTTGAGCTACGAACCTGGGTCTTGTGCATGACACGTCGTCTTACTGTGGTACACATTTATGCCAAGTTATTTGAAAATCCATCCATCGATGACAAAGATATGGACCGGACATGCCCATCAATGCACTATCCTTTAACGTCTAAGTGTGACCTTGACCTTTGAGCTACGGACCTGGGTCTTGCGCACTGCACGTCGTCTTACTGTGGTACACATTCATGCCAAGTTATTTGAAAATCCATCCATCGATGACAAAGATATGGACCGGACACGCCCATCAATGCACTATCCTTTAACGTCTAAGTGTGACCTTGACCTTTGAGCTACGGACCTGGGTCTTGCGTGTGACACGTCGTCTTACTGTGGTACACATTCATGCCAAGTTATTTGAAAATCCATCCATCGATGACAAAGATATGGACCGGACACGCCCATCAATGCACTATCCTTTAACATCTAAGTGTGACCTTGACCTTTGAGCTACAAACCTGGGTCTTGTGCATGACACCTCGTCTTACTGTGGTACATATTTATGCCAAGTTATTTGAAAATCCATCCATCGATGACAAAGATATGGACCGGACATGCCCATCAATGCACTATCCTTTAACGTCTAAGTGTGACCTTGACCTTTGAGCTACGGACCTGGGTCTTGTGCACTGCACATCGTCTTACTGTGGTACACATTCATGCCAAGTTATTTGAAAATCCATCCATCGATGACAAAAATATGGACCGGACACGCCCATCAATGCACTATCCTTTAACGTCTAAGTGTGACCTTGACCTTTGAGTTACGGACCTGGGTCTTGCGCACTGCACGTCGTCTTACTGTGGTACACATTCATGCCAAGTTATTTGAAAATCCATCCATCGATGACAAAGATACGGACCGGACACGAAAATTGCAGACAGACCGACAGACGGTTCAAAAACTATATGCCTCCCTTCGGGGGCATAAAAAGAGAAAGTGCATCAAAACCTTAACCAAGGTGTGGACGCGGAAGGATGCTGACGCCGACGCTGACACCGGAGTGAGTAGTATAGCTCTCCATAAACTCTGTATAGTCCAGCTAAAAAGTAACATTTAACTCATAAATGCAGTAGTTATCTCATTCTATCCATTATAAAGAAGGTAGCGGGGCTGTCTCAATCTCAAAAAACTTTCTTTGAAAACAAAAAAAGAGAAGAATTTTATGCAATTTTCCCAGCATCATTTTGTTATTCTGTCTAGTAAAATAATTTGTTCATTTAAGTTCAAGAAATTACATAGTGTAGATGCAATCTTAATTTTTTCATATTTTCTGCATTTTATGGTTATTTGAAAGAAACGAAATTTCAGGCATTATTAGTAAGGTACAAAAACCCATCCTTACATCACAGGAGCCTGCTTTTCTGGCCTTGTCTCGTCTTTTTGTCTTGGTAAAAATACACAACACAGCTATTTTTTTAATCTGACTAGAGCTATCACTAAAGGTGATGAATGTACCCCCCGCATGCACTGACACAGTACATTGCAATTTGATGCACACAAGATTGCATAATTATGTGGACTGTATGTATATAGACTGTATGTATACCGTATAGTAACAAAAAACAAAGTCCCATAACTATGCAGAATATCTATCTAAAAGAATGTAACATGCACCATGCACAACTAGGGTTGGTACTGATCACTTGTGTGAAGTTTCATTAAATTGTGTGCAAGGGTTTGGAAGATTAGGCGCGCACAAGATTGCAAATGCAGACTGTATATACATAGTATGTTAACAAAAAACAAAGTCCCATAACTCTGCAATTTTTGTCATTGAAAGAACCTAACATGCCCCATGCACAACTACTGTTGTTACTGATCACTTGTGTGAAGTTTCATTAAATTGTGTCAAGGGGACGAGGAGAGATGGTGCGCACAAGATTGTGACTATGTATATAGTATAGTAACAAAAAACAAAGTCCCATAACTCTGCAATTTTTTTTCTGAAAGAACCTTACATGTCCCATGCACAACTACTGTTGTTACTGATCACTTGTGTGAAGTTTCATTAAATTGTGTCAAGGGGATGAGGAGAGATGGTGCGCACAAGATTGTGTCTATGTATATAGTATAGTAACAAAAAACAAAGTCCCGTAACTCTGCAATTTTTTTTTCTGAAAGAACCTAACATGCCCCATGCACAACTACTGGTGTTACTGATCACTTGTGTGAAGTTTCATTAAATTGTGTCAAGGGGATGAGGAGAGATGGTGCGCACAAGATTGTGTCTACGGACAGACAGACGGACGGACTGACAGACAACCTGAAACCAGTATACCCCCCTTACAACTTTGTTGTCAGGGGGTACAAAAATGTTTTTCTTTACGAAACTAGGCATTCATGACCAAAAGCTCAAGTAATTTTCATTTTCAATGTTGGTTCAATATATCAAGCACTGGAATTTAAAAAATCTTAAGTCCAAATTTCAGTTAAAGTAGAGTCAAATTTCTCAATGACAATTTGACAAATTGCACTAGATCTATGTCATGAAAGGAATTAAAGTAGTTTTAGATGCTGGCAGGTGAACTGATTTTGGTTGGTTTGCTAGGATTTTAAATCACATTAGCACATCTTAGGTCATAAAAGCAACATTAGAGAAAGACCTTTCCGAATATTATTTTAGGCAAAGACCAGTACCTGAGTCAAACAACAGACTTTCCATATGCCAGTTAGAAAATTTCTACACATGAAAAAAATTCTATAGCCCAAGTGAGTTTCAAACCAACAGTGATGACAGCAAGTGATTCTGAGTAGGCAAACTTAACCAATCACTTCTGGAAGATAAGCGCGAACTGATTCTTAGTCTAGTTCTTCCAAATACTAATTTTTACAGATCATTATAAATGTATATACAGACCTGATCTGACTCAAATGTGGCACCAGCCTGAAGGCACTGCACAATATCCTCAATATTTCCCTTACTGGCAGCATGACGTAGATGGTCGGATAAGGTTGTGGCCCTTTGGGAACCTACATCCATACTATGTTCTGAAAAGAGAAAATTTTAATGTCACCTTTTATTATCACTATGTTTCTAAAATTGTATCTATAAATGTGGAAATTAGTCTCTGGTGTAGGAAATTTTAATGATAAATTATGCAGTATAGGCATGTCTCCACCAGTACATTATAGTCTATACACTTAATGATCCTGAAAGAAAATCACAGTTCATTCAAGACCAATAAGTAAAGTCACCTCAGGTCATGTGAAAACAGTGCCCACATTCCACGCTTTAATTTGAAATTCTAATCACATACTGTATATTGAACTAATCACCCAGCTTTTATCTTCTCCCTGGGCAGAGGTACTGGCCTAATGATGGATAAAATATGCAAATTATGAGCACTATCAGTACACAAGAAAATACCAGTATTAATCAAGGTGCTTGACAGAATTACAAGGACGTTAGCATACTCTTCATATTCAAGTATGATAAAAAAATCTTCAGATGCCTGATAAGCAAAGTGGCCACCCGTTAATGTTTCAACAAAATGACAAAATATTGATGTTTTTTCTGTCAGGAGTATTCGAGCAAGCCGGTAAACAAGTTCCTACTAAGGTTAAATTTAGTATTATTTGGCTGGGTATGTCACTCTTGGAGGACATGCTCTCTTGATGTCTAGCCAACAAGAGAGCACTCCCTCCATGGCTCATACACAGCCAAATCACACTAGAATTAACCCCACTTGGGCCCTATGGAACTCCTACTACGAATCCCACATATGGGAGTAAATCCAGCATTGGCAATTGTCTAGATAAAACCTTACAGTTGCCTCCAGCTTTGCCACCACGATAGTTACCGCGGGCACAAACACTAAGTGTCACAGAAGGGAAAGCGAAACTGAAACAACACCAAAAATGAGGACAACCTTGGACATATCAAATATACGTATGCCACTTTAAAAAGAAGCAATATAGATCCTAAGTAAATGTGTAAAGCCTCAAGGCATTGAAGACTACCTACTGCAGCAATAATAATGAAGATATCGAATTTATGAGATCAAATGTTGCGATCGAGGGACATATAAAATGCAGCAGGAAATACTATTAGATCCACCAGCTTCATGCTCTCCTTCCAGTAGGGATCAATATATTTCTGGATAGAATACCACCTTTCACTTGTACTTAACAAGACACCTACAACTTCCTCTCTTAAAATACAGATAGACAAAAAGTTGTTGTCCTTTTATGTAAATGTATAGATGAACATTCGTAACGAACTAGACAGTATTCTTTTTAAACTGATTTTATGACAAATTTGTACATAATCTATTACATGCCTATTGTGGTACAGCACCACTGTTATACCATAATATGGTATAAATAGGCCCAAGTCAGCAACCACTTAGCCATGGAGGCCAAAAAAAAGTTTAAAGATTTCCTAGAAAGGAATATAAAGGTGAAATATAAAGGTAACACCTGAAAACTGCTACAAAATACTGTAAAAGCAGAAATGTTATCCATTGGTATAATAATGCAATTCAAGAAAATCTCATCATTTAATACAGCAACTGGAAATTGCCATACTAACAAAAATCAGGTATGTTCTGTGTTTTCCTAGCCACCTAAGTATGTAAATGTTAGCTCCGACTGACAGACAGACATTCCTACATATGGGTATTTACGTGGCTACTCTTTTGTTCTCTCTATTGTTCTTTTAGCCAGGTAAAAGAAAAATAGCCACATAAAAGCTTACGGAATGAATGACATCAAGGAAAAAGTTCAGTTACCTATTGTTCCTATAGCCATCTAAGTATGCAAATGCAAGTTCGGACAGACGGATGGACAAGGGCAACTGTAAGTGCCCCCCAGATTTGGGCACAAAAATATACCTGATACCTCTTTAATGTTACTGTATTATAAAGCAGAAGATTTACAATCATGTTTTGGATGTAAGACAAGCCTGGTACCGAACTTTAGTACTTTCAATTTATGTGAAAGCTTACATAAATATGATTTCATACCTAATACATGTCATAAAATATTTTAGCTATCTACCTTAGTTTAATTAAATCCTTTATTTGTGAAGACACATATATTAGTTCCATACACATTATGTGTCAACGCACACCACATTATTCCCCACAATAGGTTCCCTTTCTTTACAATAACCAGCTGAACAGGAAACACGTTTTATGGCTGCATTTCACAGTTTATTCATACACAGGTAATGAGAGCGTAAGATCTACAGTGACAGCTTGTTGAGAACAGCGAAATCAAAAATTGATACCCGTGAATCAATAACGTGCGCATTTCAAGATGTTATCATTTTAATCGTAAAAGCACTTGGTCCATATCTGTACAAGAGGAAAATTATTCTTTACCTTAAGTTGACACTATATTTCACCTAATTATTTCAACAGTCGCCTATTTTCAAAAAGTCTTTGATAAAGCTTAAAAAAACAACGAATATTTTCTTTAACAAATATCAATATTTGAATATTTATTCTCTGGCTGTTGATAAATAACAAATTTTGGTAAGGTTAGGAGACTTGTCATTCTGTGGGGCCAATTAGCAAACTTATGAAATAAATTGCCTCTACATCAAACAAAAATAGAAGGAAGATAAACACAGAAAACTGGAACATCAAAGCTAGGAGATATTCAAGGTTATAGTCTGACAGAAATTCATAATTATGCTCTTTTTTTCTGATCAATGCTCGATCATACTCAAAATTACGATTACCAGTGTATGTGAGAAACTGAGAATACAAGGATAAAAGGGTTATTATAATAGTAGCTCGATCTGGGATGCTGTATTCAGCTAGAGTGGATTTTGCCAGATTGGATTTCACAATGCGCGCAAGCGCCAAATGTGATCCATCCTTGCAAAATCCCAGATCAAGCTTTTGTTGTAATGACCCCTTTATTATATACCTCTGTCTTTTTGTTTGTTGTTTTGCTATTGAACGAAATCTTTATTGTTTGGGGATGTTAAAATAGGAATGTGTGAAGATTTGAAGTTTTTGTCTGCGCTATATATAGAACTGTGTCAGGTCATGAATATTACTGTAAAAGCTGAAATTTTCGCGAGGGTTTAATTTTCTCTGTATTCGCTAGGTCCTACATCTAGCGAAAATTAATCCTCACATAGTTTTGAAGTTATGGCATCAGCCTAGGTATTTTATGAATGACCCCTATCATATTAACTGCACAGTATCACTTGATATAAAGGATTCAGTAAAAAAAATCCCAAACAGGTTTTTTTAATAAATTTACGAGTGATTACTCTGATTTCAACCAGATTTATCAGCAGAAAAGTATCCTGGTTTTAATAAAAACATTTTACATTGGTAAAGAGTATCAGCAAAAGAGTGTGTCTGGGCCGTGCCGACTTTCTTTTCAAGTTTAAGTCTTTTCCAGTCTGAAGTATGTATAATGTACCTAGAAAATGTCCAGTGGAAATGGTTTCCCACTAAAATATAACATTATAACCATAAAAGGGGTTATAAGATATAAAGAAAGGCCCATAACTCTTGAATTCTCTTGAATATGTGAGGGCACAAAAAGTTCCCTTGTGATCATTTTGATGATCCCCAGGTTTTGAAATATCTCAGCTTTTATACATTTAATTACAACTAGTTTAAATGGGTCAACTGTATTGCTGTACTTATAAAACAGACTGGCCCAGTTTATAGGTTGGTCAGGGCTATGATATGTATTGTATTTTGCCATCGAAATATTTCTATAAATTGCTTCTTCCCCTTCTGTTTGGATCCGTCCATGTTTACAAACACGTTTTTTTTATTTTATGGACTGTACTGTGCTAGATCTTAAAAGCAGAAATCTATTTTCTAGCCTTTTCTTAAATTCAATAAAAATTACAGGTAAATTTATATTACAAGATAATCAGTAGGGGAGAATTTATAACTCCGATATTACCTGAGTGAAAACATAATCCAAGTACTTCCATTTCTTATGAAATAATTGATGAAAGGTTTTTTTTTCAAAAGAGTGCTTTAAGTGGCCAGCAATTGAATAAATCAATTGAAAGAATTAAATCCCACATGCAAATTTTTGCTAACTGCCAATTTTAACACTTACGATATTGCTTACTTTTCAACTTTTAATATCATTAGACTATTCCACCTCATTTAAAATCCAATTAAATGTGTCACATAAATGTTGAAATCGTTTTAATATCTTCTTATTTATACCATAAATGAAACTTTTATTACAAGTTTAGATAAAATTAATGTAACTCGCAGCCTTTCTGTGACACAGAAAATGTACACTGAATTTTGTATATAAAAAAAACAACCTCCTTTTTCTTCTGTTATATTTCTGTTGTCTATAATAATACATGTAATAATAATAACAATAATAATATTAATACTTTAACTTTTAAAACAAATAACTACTATTCTCTGCTTTTGTAAACAACTAAACCTGTTCAGGAAAGCCGCATGCTTTTATAGAGGGTTATGTAAGGAAAAATGTTAGAAATTATAACGCAAAATAATGTAAAATAATTCATTCGTATTCGTACGTACGTGTCTGATGGTATTTATTAAATTTATAAATAGTCAAAATAGGTTCATTCACTGGCAAACCTGAAAGGTGTCTGTCAGAAAAAAGCATTTTTAAGGTAGTTCTGCAAGTTTGGAAGAAATCTTTTTCTACAATGTAGAATTTGATTTAACACTGATAATTATTTTTTTAAATATCAAGATAGACGTAAGTTTAAGTTGGCAAAAGATAGGGCTGTCACATGATAGTGCTTGATTTCTTGCTAAACTGATTTGAATCTAAGTTTTTACAATGTAAGCACCATTTTGATGATTTTTTCATACAATTATATGAGAATATTTTCTAAAACAGTTAACCAGATTTTAACAATATATGAAAACATGAGGGACAACACAACACACCTTGTAAATTAGGTTAAATTTTCATCAATCAATCCGTTTCACGCATAAGATGACCTACATCAGGATTCTAACTAGAAAATGCTTTTGTAAAAAAGCGCATGTCTCCCCCAGTGCAAAGTCCTATAGGCAAGAAGTCAATAGGTGTCAGGAGCGAAAGTCAAAGAGACACTGATGGTTGGCTGCAATAGGGATCATCTACTTTGCATGTCCAATCATCCCGCTAAATTTCAACACTCTTGGCCTAGTGGTTCTCAAGTCACTGTTCAGGCTTCTGTGACCGTAACCTTTGATCAAGTGACCTCAAAATAAATAGGGGTCATCTACTCTGCATGTCCAATCATCCTATTAAGTTTCAACATTGTAAGTCAAGTGGTTCTCAAGTTATTTCCAAAAAATGATTTTACATGAACAGGCCACTGTGACCTTGACCTTTAATAGACTGACCCCAAAATCAATAGAGGTCATCTACTCTGCATGTTCAATCATCCTATGAAGTTTCAACATTTTGGGTCAAGTGGTTCTCAAGTTATTCATCGGAACTGGTTATCAATGTTCAGGCCCCTGTGACCTTGACCTTTAACTGAGTGACAATACGGGTCGTTTACTCTGCATGAACAATCATCCTATGAAGTTTCAACATTCTGGGTCAAGTGGTTCCTAAGTTATTGACTGGAAATCGTTTTCCATGTTCAGGCCCCTGTGGCCTTGACCTTTAACAGAGTGACCCTAAAATCGTTAGGGGTCATCTACTCTGCATGACCAATCATCCTATGAAGTTTCATCATTCTGGGTCAAGTGGTTCTCAAGTTACTGACCGGAAATGGTTTTCAATGTTCAGGCCCCTGTGACCTTGACCTTTCACAGAGTGACCCCAAAATCGTTAGGGGTCATCTACTTTGCATGTACAATCATCCTATGAAGTTTCAACATTCTGGGTCAAGTGGTTCTCTAGTTATTGATCAGAAATGGTTTTCAATGTTCAGGCCCCTGTGACCTTGACCTTTGACAGAGTGACCCCAAAATCAATAGGGGTCATCTACTCTTCATGACCAATCATCCTATGAAGTTTCAACATTCTGGGTCAAGTGGTTCTCAAGTTACTGACCGGAAATGGTTTTCAATGTTCAGACCCCTGTGACCTTGACCTGTAATGGAGTGACCCCAAAATCGATAGGGGTCATCTACTTTGCATGTACAATCATCCTATGAAGTTTCAACATTCTGGGTCAAGTGGTTCTCTAGTTATTGATCGGAAATGGTTTTCCATGTTCAGGCCCCTGTAACCTTGACCTCTGACAGAGTGACTCCAAAATCAATAGGGGTCATCTACTCTTCATGACCAATCATCCTATGAAGTTTCAACATTCTGGGTCAAGTGGTTCTCAAGTTACTGACCGGAAATGGTTTTCAATGTTAAGACCCCTGTGACCTTGACCTTTAATGGAGTGACCCCAAAATCGATAAGGGTCATCTACTTTGCATGTACAATCATTCTATGAAGTTTCAACATTCTGGGTCAAGTAGTTCTCTAGTTATTGATCGGAAATGGTTTTCCATGTTCAGGCCCCTGTGACCTTGACCTTTGATGGAGTGACTCCAAAATCAATAGGGGTCATCTACTCTTTATGACCAATCACCCTATGAAGTTTCAACATTCTGGGTCAAGTGGTTCTCTAGTTATTGATCGGAAATGGTTTTCAATGTTCGGGCCCCTGTGACCTTGACCTTTGAGGGAGTGACCCCCAAAACAATAGAGGTCGTCTACTCCAGCAGCCCTACAACCCTATGAAGTTTGAAGGTTCTAGGTCAAATGGTTCTCCAGTTATTGCTCGGAAATGAAGTGTGACGTACGTACGGACAGACGGACGGACAGGGCAAAAACAATATGTCTCCTGGGGGAGACATAACTAGAGGATGCTTTTGTAGAAAAGCGCATGTCTTCCCCAAAGCATGCATAGTGTTAATATAGGTTAGAAGTCAATAGGGGACAGGAGTGGAAATAAAAGAGACACTGATGCTTTGCTTAGTGACTGAAGTGCAATATTGATTGTCTACTTAGCATATCCAATCATCCCATGAAGTTTCAATGTTCTGGGCCAAACAGTTCTCAGGTGGTTTTCCATGCTCTGTCCCCTGTGACCTTGACCTTTGATCATGTGACCCAAAAATCAAAAGCTGTCGTCTACATTCTATGTCCAATCAATTCCTATGAAGTTTCAACATTCTGGGTCAAGTGGTTCTCAAGATCTTGATCGGAAAGGGTTTTCCTTGTTCAGGCCCCTGTGACTTGACCTTTGATCAAGTGACCCCAAAAACAATAGGGATCATCTACTCTGTTATTCTCTCGGGCGGGGCTTGTGTTCTCCGTGACTATTTGATAAACGACATTGTGTCTGAAATCATTAGTCCTCCACCTCTGATTCATGTGGGGAAGTTGGCAGTTACTTGCGGAGAACAGGTTTGTACTGGTACAGAATCCAGGAACACTGGTTAGGTTAACTGCCCACCGTTACATAACTGAAATACTGTTGAAAAACGGCTTTAAACCCAAAACAAACAAAACAAAAACTCTGTTATTCTATCAAATTATGAAGTTTGAAAGTTCTGGGTCAAATGATCAGAAACGGTTTTCCATGTAATGTGCATGCAGCACGATTCAAAGAATGTTTATACAGAACTTTAAAGAGAAAAAAACGCACAAACTACCTTTAATATGTGAATCCTCTCCATACTTTTTACTTCCCTTTCGACATCCGGCACATGGAAAATGATGCCACATTTTTCTTGGTACAATTTTTTCTACTCCAATCTCAAAATGACAGACTGTTTAGTGGCTATATATACATTCACAATTTTAACATGATAATATTATGCAAAATCTTACGTATAATTTCTTTTTTACTGAACCAGTCCACTAAAATGTTCATAAAGTCACAGCCGAGTCAATATAAGTTTCAGTAATGAAAAGGTTCATCACATGAATGCCAATAAGTATATGGAGAGAGAGACATTTATCAGTTTGTACCATAACTGCCTACAACTTGTTGATCTAATCCAAGACTTAATGTCTGCGTCCTATCCATCAGCGTACAAACAACATGTCCATCCTGCTAACTACTCCATCGCAATTGTCAACATTATACTTATCTTCATCAAATTAGCTTTCGAAAGCAATAAAATTGTCTCTTTAATGCCAAATTTTACTGAATAAACTGTGCATCTCCTATCTGACAACTATATAATTCTCTTACAAATATATAATAAAAAATAATTTTGCTACATTTTTCATAAATCGAGCAGAATACTTTTTTTACAAAATAGCACAGTTCAGAACATTATCATGTTGTTATTTTGTATGTTGTCAAAATACCAGCCGGCTGTTATAACAAACACCCATGTATATTAGAAATGTCAACAGTCTGTTTTCTGTTTAACTGTTTATAAAAGGTGCTGACCTCTAATTTTAAAAATTTACATAGTTCTCTTGGGTAAATATGAAAAGCTAATTTGGTTAAAAGTTAAAATGATAAAACTAATGTTCTGTGACAGACAAACAGGCCTAATTTCTGAAATTAGCACATAAAATGCTCAATTTTGAACATTTTGTATTATGTTTTCAGTCACACCCATTTAAGAATTGTAATCTTAAGCTGCATGGTTGGGATTTTATAATCACAAGAAATTTGCATAATGTATAATGCAATATATTTCTTTAATATGTTAACCTTCAGTAACATTTTTAAGATTTTAAAAAGGTACATCTAGATATACTTTTACAAAATTCCAGTTGTTTACAGTTTTGTCTCGCCCTTCTACATAAAAATCCTCATAATTATAGTGTTATAGGTACAATGAATTATCATATTAGAAAGATATGTAACAGATAATCTAAAAGGTGACTTTTAAATGTTTATACTGTTATCTGTTGGTTTGAAAACTTCTTTAACTCTAAGACAATTAATGACATTGAAGATTTTAGCACTTTTATATCTGTCTTCACTTAATCCTTATAAATTATTAATTATAATTATTTTTCTTCTAGCATTATCCATTCATCTGTAATAATTCAGTTTTTACGCTAACACTCCAGCTCAAGAAAATCACAACCTTGTCTGAACAGAGCGAAACTGAACAAGATTTGTTTTACTTTACTCTAACTGCAAAAGGGCATTCTCAATTAGTATTTTGTCTTGATCAATAGCTGACAGACTTAAACAATAGTGGAAATGGAGATTCTATTGTTTTCAGGTGGACCACCTAGACATGAAAGACATTCTGAAGAAATATGATAGGTTTTAACAGTTAATAAAACTTTGATCTGCTGTCATATTTTTTACAAAACTTAAAAGAATGTTGGAGGTTACGAATTTCAAGCATTTAATGCTTGCACGGGTTACAAATCCTGTATTAATGGAAGCCTTATGTGCAAATCCAGTTTTAAGATTTGAAAAAATGAGTTGTCTGTAAAAATAATTATTGTGTCATATCACTCTTACAGCACTCATAATATTATGTCTGCCTTTAATATGCCAATTATTGGTACAGTTCATAAAATAAACAAACGTGTTTGTAAACATGGACGGATCCAAACGGAAGGGGAAGAAGCATTTTTTAAAATATTTCGATGGCAAATGCAATACATATCGTAGCCCTGACAACCTATAAACCGGGCCAGTCTATTTTATAAGTACAACAACACGGTTGACCTATTTAAACGAGTTGTACACAGATAGTAACTTGCATGCAAAACTATAACCAGGATTTTCTAAGTACAAAAGGGGGCATAATTTGGCCAAAATACATGTCAGAGTTGCAGGACTTGACCCAGTGAGGTTGGTAATTGACCTAGAAAAGAAAAAATAAGTTTCAAAGCTATATGCCTTCAAATGATAGCTATATGTACTTGCATGTAAAACTTTAACCAAGGTGCGACGCCAACGCCGACACCTGGGTGAGTAGAATAGATCTATATATTCATCAAACAGTCAAGCTAAAAATGCATTTTCTTTTAAGAGAAATATATACATATATAATGAACTAGAGTTGTCACTGAAAGTCACAAATAACTCCAGATGCCACTTTCAAATTGTGAAGGTAAGCGTTCTAACTGTTGTTTCGGTGAAGCAAATTTCATGAAAATCCTTCAAGCCATTTAGGAGGTAATTATGCAGTTTGTTTGTTTTGGGTTTAACGCAACGCAGTTTTTCAACAGTATTTCAGTTATGTAACCTAACCAGTGTTCCTGGATTCTGTACCAGTACAAACCTGTTCTCCGCAAGTAACTGCAAACTTCCCTACATGAATCAGAGGTGGAGGACGAATGATTTCAGACACAATGTCTTTTATCAAATCGTCACAGAGAACATACACCTCGCCTAGGGCTCGAACTCATGACCCCGAGATCCGTAGATCTGCGCTCTCCCTATTGAGCTAAGCGGGCGGGCTGGTAATTATGCAGTAGACAGAAAGTAAAGGTAATTGACCTTTGACATGCAACTGTGACATTTACTTTGGACCTGGTAACTTTGGCTATGAGCATATTATGGCATATTATGATGGTGAACACTCAACTGCGAAAATTCATTAATGCTTTCAGAGATATGCCTAATGGACTGAAAAAAATGGATTTATTAGATTTGTATTGAGAAATATGCACTCTTATTTCATGGAATAATATTGCACTCTAAGTTGTGCAATATTTTCATTGCAAAACTTGTGCATATATCTCTATACAGATCTGATAAGCAAAAAATATTACTGCGTAATTCCCTGTAGAGGAAAATAATAAGCGTAATGGAGAGAATGGACATAAAATGATTCCAGTATGATGCCAGAACTCATTAACTGAGCCCTAAAAGCCGTTTTAATACTAAAGTTTATATATAGTCAATCTCAAACAAGTAAGCATTCTTTTGGTTATTAAATATCCTTCTTTTTTTCTCAAACCCATATTACTTCAGCCATCCAGAAGTTAAATCAATTTGCAAACTGATATCATTCAATTTTAGAATTTCTTGTAATTGCAGTTTATTGAATGCTATTTACTTAAGATCCATTTTCTACAGTAAATATTTACATTACTATAAACATATGTTAAAACGTAAATGGCGTAAAATATTTAGAACGGAAAATAAATTACGCATGGCTACATAAACCAAATAATAAGAAAGTTTTGAGAGAATAAACTTTAATATTTGAACTAAATTGAGAATCAAATTATAAACTAAAAAGCTTTCTCCACTGAATTTTCCCTGTTTTGTTTCCAAAAGCACATTGACAATCTTTAAAATTCACTTTCTCAAAATCTTCAGTAATATGCAAATATTCGTAAAGTGGAGAGTACAAAATATTTAAAACAGCCACTAGCAGAATCAGGCGAAATGTTAATAATAATTATGGTAAAACAAAACTTAAATTAAAGTCGCCAAGCTTTTTGTTGGAGTCAAAGGTTGTATGTAGTAGCTGCAGTGACACCAAATACGGAGTAAATGTGGAGACACATGGATTAAAATGCATCTGTAACTGTGGAGTGTAATCCACGTCTTGTAAACATATTAACTCCTATTTCAACTATTAAATATAAAATTATAAAGAATGTGACAGAACCAAATAAATAATGCAGCAACAAAAGTATGCACAGGTAAAAACTGAAATTTAACGCTTTTAAAATGCAGCAATGTATTAACTATGATATGTAAGCTATTTTAGATACAACTGTCTTTGTAGTTAGTTCTTTTACGTATAATTAATGATTCTGTAGAGAATTTAGTTGATCTATTTATGTCACAACCATTCATAAGTAATATGAATCTTCTTTACCATTTCGTAAGACTTTTAAAGTCAAGCAAAAACATCCTTTGAAGGAAGAAAAATATGACCAACAAGCCCCATTTACTATCTGAATACAAGCGTATTATTAATAAACTGTCTACTCATCCCAATAGAATCTTGACTAAATACGTCAAAGCAATAACACATATAAGAAGTATATAGCCCTCTCAAACAAGGGCTATTTGTTAAACACACAGTTATGCTTCAAACTCCATAATGCCATGTCAAAGGAAACTGTCGCAAGTAACAGTGACATTGAACTTTGACCTACTTACCCAAATATCAATATAGGTAGGCGGTTCAGCATTCTCCATAATCATAATGATCTGAAAACACTTTCCTTTGACACACTGTTTCCTAAAACATTTGGGGTCATCTACAATTTGATTAAAATTATCTCCTATTAATGCTACGCATTGGATCTGAGGACAGGCTATTGAGACTCACATTCATCAATCAGAGCCTTGCTTTCAACATTTTGAAAGTGTAAGTAGAAGCTTAAACTAGATGCCCACGGGCAACATGTTGAGCCCGCCCTTTGACCCTAACTGTGAACTTGACCTTTGAGATAGAGTCCGTCTCATTGACCCCTAACTGTGACCTTGATCTTTGAGATAGGAACCTGGGGTTTGCGCATGACACTCCGTCTCAATGAGGTTGACATTCATGCCAGATATAAACAAGATTGCTCTATGCATGGCAGTTATAGTCCGGACAAACAAATCCGGACGGACACATGCACATACACCGAACCTGAAAAAATCTACATTTAACCTGGGGTTCCAGTTTTCGATTACATGGGTTTATAATTCTTATTGCTGCGCCCTTGTTTTTCTTTCAATAAGGAAGATTATGGACACACATTAGAATTAGTTGTTTTTCAAAATCTTCCATTCAAAACTGATTAGCGTTTGTAAGGGGATACTGGAGGTAAAATGCATTAATTATTGATAAAGCTTTATATTTAAACATAATTAAGGACATGTTCCTCTATGTTGTATTGGTCAAGGACGCAGGAAAATGTTTATGATTTATGATTTTGATTCCCGACTTGGGCTTGATTTTATGATTTCATATATCTTAAAGATAGTTCAGAAACAAGTCTCATGTTCTTGTGTTCATAATATGACAAAACTTTTATTCTAAAGAAAAAATATTTTAGCCAAACTCTAGAGTCCAGTCACTTTTAGTCAAACACTTGTTGAAACAAGTCGTCTGATTGGTTGGAATAAAAATAGATTGGTGGAAATAAATATAGCAATATTCGAAATCCGTTTATACAGAAAGATGAATTTGAATGGGCTGTCATCAGAACTAACTTTTAGGAAGATCAAGTACTTTAGTCAGACTGAGGTCATCAACTGGCTGCAAAAGTCAGTCTGTGGAGGCTCAGGTGCTCTTCATTTACTGATATAAAACTATTTCCAGTTCCAAGGTCACAGTGACCTTGACCTTTATTCTACTGACCTAAAAAATTGTAGGGGTCAACTAATGACCACAAAACACTTTTGTGGTCATCTTCTGACTACACAAAAACATACTGAGAAACTTGGTAGTAAAATGTAAGCAATTATTGATTGGAAATTATTTCCAAGATCATTTTGACTTTTGACCTGCTGTTGTTTCTAAGGGCAATGTGATGTTAGACCCACTGATTCCAGTAACAGTAGGGGTCATTTACTGTACATATGCAATCATCCAACAAAGTTTGATAGTCATAGGCTACAAAGTTTTCCACTCCGAGAGCAGAAACAATTTTCACTTGGTCTTCTGACAACCCACTGACCCCAAAACTATTAGGTTCAATCTTAGTACTGACAATGTTGCAATTAACTTGTACAGTTTGACCACTATGACAGAAAGTCAAATGGTCTACTGGCAGACTGAATACAAGAAGGGGACATAATTGTAAGATGGATACTGGATGAATAAATAATGCACTTTTAAGTAAACATGCATCGATGCAGGATTCAGGGCACTAAAACTTTTCCATGAACATTTAAACTGAACACTTTCAATCGAAGAAAACTTCTGTTCAGCATATCAGTGTTTTACTTTTACCTGCAGTAAAACAAACAAGAGGACCATGATGGTCCTGAATCGCTCACCTATCCCCACATGACCTAGTGTTGAACTGAGTACGACGTCATTATTTCTATTATTTGACATAGTGACCTAGTTTTTGAGCACATGTGACATAGATATCATCAAGATAAAAAATTCTGACCAATTTTCATGAAGATCCATTGAAAAATATGACCTCTAGAGAGGTCACAAGGTTTTTCTATTATTTGACCTAATGACCTAGTTTTTGAAGGCACGTGACCCACTTCTGAATCTGACCTAGATATCATCAAGGTGAACATTCTCACCAATTTTCATGAAGATCTCATGAAAAATATGGCCTCTAGAGAGGTCACAAAGTTTTTCTATTTTTCGGCCTACTGACCTAGTTTTTGACCGCACGTGACCCAGTTTCGAACTTGACCTAGATATCATCAAGAGGAACATTCTGATCAATTTTCATGAAGATCCATTGAGAAATATGGCCTCTAAAGAGATCACAAGGTTTTTCTATTTTTAGACCTACTGACCTAGTTTTTGACCCCACATGACCCAGTTTCAAACTTGACCTAGATATCATCAAGGTGAACATTCTGACCAATTTTCATGAATATCCATTGAGAAATATGGCCTCTAGAGAGGTCACAAGGTTTTTCTATTTTTAGACTTACTGACCTAGTTTTTGACCGCACGTGACCCAGTTTAGAACTTGACCTAGATATCATCAAGGTGAACATTCTGACCAATTTTCATGAAGATCTCATGAAAAATATGGCCTCTAGAGAGGTCACAAGGTTTTTCTATTTTTAGACCTACTGACCTAGTTTTTGACCGCACGTGACCCAGTTTCGAACTTGACCTAGATATCATCAAGATGAACATTCTGACCAACTTTCATAAAGATCCTATGAAAAATGTGACCTCTAGAGTGGTCACAAGCAAAAGTTTACGCACGCACGAACGCACGCACGCACGGACAGACGGACGGACGAGGGACGCCACGCGATCACAAAAGCTCACCTTGTCACTTTGTGACAGGTGAGCTAAAAATAGTCCATTATATTTACTTTCAATTTGATTTTATCACCAACAACAGATCACTCAACTTATATTAAAACCAATATGATGCCTAATCAACTCTAATTAAGAAATTCAATACATATAGATCATAGATTCGATATTGCAGTTATCAATTATGCATAACCTCAATGGACCATGAAACAATGAAAAGTACTCTGTTTTATATCTCTTTGATCTCCCGGGAGTTCTATCTCTCTGTAACACATCATTAAGTAAAAGGACAATTAAGGAGGTAGGTTACCTTCATATTTGTATGTGCGCATGTCCAACCGGAAGCTAACGTGACGATTTACGACGGCGTTTACGCAAACTAAATGTGTTTGTATATTCATTCTTCTGAAAATTAATCATGAACCTGTCTTCGATCTGATGCTTTATGGTTTAATAATGCAGAAATAATGAATAAATTGCCGCAGAAACGCTTCAAAACAATGTTGCATTAAAATGACGTCATTGACGTCATGACGTTACGTGTCAGTTACCGTGCAAAAATAATAGTTTTTATCTTGAAAGTACGTAATTCTGTGCATTTTCTTTACTTAACTATTTTCAAGTAACCATTATTTGCTGAAATATTTTTTTATGAGTCTTTTGCTCTGAATAATAATCAATATTTTGCTTCTTTTATGTAGATATATTGAAATGTTATGCGGAATGTAAGAAAATGGATAATGATAAGCAATGTTATTTGGAATATAGTTGGGTGAAAGGTTACTTGTTACAGCCATTTTCAAATAAAAAATCTAGCAGTTTGATTTCTAATTCCTATTTTTCAGGTTCCGTTGATAATTTGTTACTTATGTACTAAAACTAAGACCTAAAATTGTTGCAATTTCAGTAGAAAATTGTGGTTTCTTGAATTTAATTGATGTTACCATGGAAACGAAGCCCGTGACCTATGCATCTAAATGTAAAATTTAAAAGCGTTGACACTGGTCTATTTAAGAAACACAGCTTCGGCTTTTTATTTTCATTTTAACAATATCCATGAGAATAAAAGCAGCATGCTGAACGATTTTTCCATGAAAAATTCCAGACGAGGGGTACTGCTGTAAGTATTCTAAGCTGTGAAATTTGTTTGAATAAATGCAAATAACACGAAAATATTACTTACGTTAGAAATAATATGTTTTAAAGCTACATCAACTAGAAAGATAATCTTATTCAATACTTTTTATAAAAATTAGGACAAAAAGCAAGATATAAGCTATTTTAAACATCTCTGTTGCCATGGTTACTTTAAACTTTAAGAAAAATAGGGTACCCTGTAAAGTGCTTAGTATTTTGCTAATAATATTACCCAAATATTCCATGTTGGTCATTAACAGAATGGCTCTGAGGCCGTCGAAAACCCCTATTTTTTTACATAGTTGTTTAAAAATGAGAGATAATGCGTTACCATGGAAACACGAGCCCCGCGACATATACATTTTAAGCTTATATTAGAAAGCTAACGTGCATATTAGTAAAATTGTCAATTATGCAGACTTCTACGAATATCGATGAAACTAAAATAGAGCAAAGGAGTCTAATATCGACCCTCTTCTATTATCGACCCCCCACCCTTAATTGATACTTAATCACATTTATTACTAGAAATCATGTGATCATGTCATTCACTGTCATTTTTACGTCACAAATTTTCTTCATGCGCCATTTTGAATGTTTACATACAGTGTGACTGCATGAGATAAATTTCAGTGCCAACCACTATATCGTCCGTTAAGGTAGGTATCTTTCTGTTAAATCAAATTTACCGTTTTTATGGATCGAATCAGTTTAATTTTGTATTTAATCCTAATATACACATATAGAACCCATTTCTATCAGCCATTTTTGTAGTCTCTTGCAACTTCTGGAAAGATTATGTGGGGGTCGATAATAGCAGATTGAAAATATGACCTTCTGCTATTATCGACCCCCAATTAATTAAATTTATATAATTTCTTGTTGCTTTGAGAAAAGCACTTAATTCATAACTTTAACATGTCCAAAACATTGTGGAATGATACTTATTTCACTTGGGTATTGATTACATTTTACTCGGACTTTATCATAGACTCTCAGTGTAAAATCTCAAACTTTTAACTAAAATAAAGGTATAAATCAATATAAAATTTCAATGAAACTTCAAAGTTTTGTTGTTTGTAGCATCATCTGAAGCATGTGCAGTGAAAAATCTTGATTTTATTTCTAAAATAGTGTGATATTTATTTCTAAAGTCACTATTATGTTCATTGTAAATATACTTTGTTATACCAAAGTGGAAACTGGCAGGTACTCTAAAATGCTGCTCTCTGATTGGTCAGTTAGAAACCCTAATGTTCTGTGATGACTCATGATAAAGTTATGAATGCACATTTTAGTTGATCACAAGGATTAAAAATCTCCTAAAATGAAAAGAAAAAAAGCACAGAGTCTCTGAAAGTTCGTCATAGTCTGATGTTTCTATCATTTATGATGATAGTGACAGTTATGACGATTTTGACGATTCCTCTGATGGACAAAATGATGACGGACAGTGCAGACAGCTTAGACCAATGTCAGGGGTGTGGTCAGTCTAATGGGAAGCCAAATGAGTGAAAAGGCTGTGATGAATGCCCAGGATGGTGGCACATTAAATGTACTAAGCAACCAGAACTTCACTTGTTGACTCCAGAGGACTTAAAAAAAGTTAATTTTAAATGTATAAAAATTGAACGCTAAAAATGTTGTTAAGGGTGTAGATAATAATGGATAATCAACTTTGTTTGAATGTTTGAATTATTTATCTCTTGTGTGTGGCTAATGTTATATTACAAATAACTATTATCTAACATTTACAATTTGTCAGTCAAAAGACCAAATATGAAACTGTGATAGTATGAAAGACCAAATTTATAAATAAAAAAAAACACACATGAAATAATATTTTCCATGAAATCGTAGTAAAGTGATGCTTTGTTTATATGCTCAGTTGCATAATTTCAAATTGCAATTATGACAATAAAGGACAAATAAAAATTAACTTAATATTAAGTTAATAATAATATTATGCTTGATTTTCAGTGTTTTCAAAGTTTAAAAAAAAAAAAACTAGGGGGTCGATAATAGCAGAAGTGGGTCGATAATGGCAGACACATGTCACGAGACAGAATATTAGTCCATACCTTATTCTGTAATGTAACAAGTGTTTTCATTGGTTGAAATCGACCAATGATAGTTTGTCTCAAACATATGCGTCACTTTGTCTCCGAAAGTGAAAGTAAGAATATGTACGGTAGATTATGGTCTTAAGGGGTCGATAATTGCCTCCTTTGCTCTACACTGAAAAGTGATAAATATCCGTATTTTCCTTCTTCTTTCAATATGAAATACCTTTGGAGGGTCATGTTCTTCAAACCTGGATAAAAATTAAACTTGAAGGGACAGAGACAAACAAACTTGAGATTGTAGCAGTTAAAACTTCATATTACACGAAATACAAAAGAATGCTGCGGTTCAACTAATTTGAATTTACCCTTGTAACAAGGTAACCTACCTCCTTAAAATGAACTATGGTAATGATGTCTCCTTTCATTCATTTCTAGTAAATCATCCTTCATACTGGGGCCTGTTTCACAAAGTTCATGCATTTCAACCTAAGTTCTTGCCTATGTATGGCTTTTTAAAACACATACATTTTCTTTTGTTTTCTGAGAATATTCCTAACATCATAGAAAAGATGTCTTAAATGAAATGTTACAACATAACAATTACATGTCTCTTTTCTCAGGTTATATGAAGAGCAGAATAATAGAAACAAAACTACTTAAAATGATTTTCGTGAAACACCTTATGCCTGCCTAAGTCTTAACTTATAACCCTTATCATGCTGGACATGACTGATTATGCCTTTTGCAAGGATTGTAGATCATGATCAACATGCACATCCTTGCAGTCTGATCAAGATCTGCACTTTGCGCAATTCAGTCAGTATCTTTTTGGTAAGCACTCCCTTTCACAGTCAATGAGTCAAGCCCTGTTTACATGATTATAGAAAGTGAGCAATAAATGATTGGAGGGAATGCTGTCTGTCCATCTGCAAATCTAGATCCTGCAATTACTCACAAAGTATTCAAGCTAGGTTCATAAAACTTGGTATATGAATGCAGGGCAATATGTAGATTATGCACGTACATGACTTATGCTTGTAGGTTATAGGCCAAGGTCACTACTGAAGGTCAAGTAAAAACTGTTTCCGCTCAATAACATATACATTGATGGATTATCTTAGTGCTACACACATACGTTTCCCATGATGAAACAATAAATCAACACATGATCTGTGCTTGTCAGCTAATGGTCAAGGTCACAGTGAGTGAGTGTTTAAGGTAAAGTAAACATTTGTTTCCACTCCATAACTTTTTTTTTCTTACCACTACAAGCAAAATGAATGTTCCTCATAACCAGACAATATGTCGCATACATGACATATGCTTGGTGGTCAAAGGTCAAGGTCACTATTGAAATTAAAGTGGAATAGTTTTTGTTCCAAAGCTTGCAAATGCCTTGAAGCATTTTTATATATATGCATGTTCACCCCCCCCCCACCCCCCTACACCCCATAACCAGATGATGTGTTGCTTGCATGACCCATGCCTGTCAGAGGTCAAAGTTACATTGAAGGTCAAGTACAAAGCTTTCTGCTCCATAACTTTTAATTGCATTTATTTGGTAGGTTTGTCCACAAATGCTCCAGTTTCCCTGCATACTATTCCAGTGTGGTTGACTAACACTAATGCAAACTATCGCAAGGTACAAACACAAAGTTTTCCACTGTACTGTCACGCAATACACTGTCATTTGTTAATATTGTTTCTGCAGAACAATTATAGTTACACATGAGTAAGTTATAGCTGCTATGGATATCAAACAACAAAGAAAACTTACAATTTATTGATGCTACAATCTCTTTAAAAGTAATTCTATGAACCCAATTTATTCATTAAATAGTAAAAGATGTCTATCCCTTTATGAAACGTAATAATCATAAATTACATCAGTGAAAAAAAAAATTTAAGACAAGATGAATAGAAACTCTGGAGGCATTCAATTTAATCCTGTTGAAATTGAAGTTGACAAAAATCAACCAGTAAAAAATGCATCCGCATGACTGTGTTTATGTAAATATCGTGTCATGATGCAAAATAAAGAAAGACGTCACATGGACACCCAATACGGAGTCTTTTCAAATCTCTTATTATATCTGGATGATAAAAATTTGCCTCAATAAAAATGTACTTCAAGCCCATCTTCACAAATTAAAGTTATATAAATTATCATGATCTAAAAGGTGCAATGCAAACTGTGGATGATTCATAAAAGATATTAAGAAACATGGAAATTCCACACAAAAAATGACACGTGTTTTCACCATAAACCATTTTAAAGACATGAAGCTGAGTCTATATGGCTATTTTCATATTACAGAAAAAAGAGAAAATTCCTTCAAACTTAACAGTCTTAAAAATTTGTATGAGAATGTAAAGGTATCATAGCCAACGTCCGAACTTTGAAATAGTTGAAAAAGTATATACTATAAACTTTCTATAAGCTACAATTTAATTGCAATATCCATCTAAAGATGATCTGACATGGGGATGCCAGATGGGTTTTGCCAGCATGTCAGTATAATCACCAGAAAGTCTGAGCATATATACGATACATGTAACATGCAAACACATAACGAAAATCAATTTTTGGAATACAGAATATGACTCTAATATGTCAAAAAGATAACAAAGGTTTAAAGTATTCATTTTAAAGATAAATATAAATATCAAGGGAGAACTGTCGAAGACCTCTTCTGTGGCAAAAAAGGAATTTATCAGCAAATTACACCACCATTTATTGCTGCAAGAAGTAATCCTTCAAATTACAATTCAACCCCCTGGAAAGTCGTATGTAGAAAAGAAGCTATCTCGGCTATATGTTATGGAATCAGGAATAAATTTTTATGGTTACATGTCACTAGCAATCATACATAAATGTAAGAAGCACATCTATCTGTAATATCTAGTTGCAATGATGGGGTTTAAGCCAAATACAATGTTGATAATATTATAAATAAAACAGTAAATGCCAGTTTCAATAATACATTAAATAAATCTACTGTTGCATTAAAAGAAATCTGTTTAACTTAAAACAAGAGTTGTCTGCTGACAGTGTTCTTGACTATTCAATGAATCAATGGAAGTATGGTGTCAAAATATTACCAGAGATTTTCAGACAAAAGAAGAAAAATAGATAAGACAAACAATGTAACTGTATTTGTGGACTTGGATAAGTCTTGCACTATATGGCAATGTGTAACCATTGATGGTAAGCAAGTGTTCAAAGTTTCAAAGCCACAGACAGTTTAAACAAAATATGGAATGGTATGCAAAACTTAATTAAATTCTATGTCAAAAAAGGGCCATAACTGAACTAAAGTCCTTGTTCTAGTTATGTAGTCTTGTCTACATATGTAGACTATGATGGTTAACAAGTGGTAAAGTTTCAAAGCCATATCGTTAGAAAAATATGGACTGGTATGAAAAATATAACTGATTTCCAAGTCCAAAACGGGCCATAATTCAGCCAAAATAGTTGATAGAGTTATGTACTATTGCCTACAGATGGAGATCAAGTGTTCAAAGTTTCAAAGCCACAGAACAAATAATTTAACAAAATGTTGACTTGTACGAAAACTGAACCAATTTCCAAGTCCAAAAAGGGCCATAATTTTGCCAAAATAGTTGACAGAGTTATGTACTCTTGCCTACAGATAAAGACTGTTATAATAAACAAGTGATAAAAGTTTCAAAGTCATATGTCAAACAGTTTACACAAAATTTAAACTGGTATGAATAACATAACTAAGATTTGTAAGTTAAAAGGGGCCATAATTCGGCCAAAATCCTTGATGGAGTTATGTACTCCTGCCTAAAACTGGACATGGTGAAGGTACAAAAGTGTTGAAAGTTTTAAAGCTTTATCTCAAAAGGTTTTGTCAAAATGTGGACTGGTATGACTGGTGAGTAGGATAGCTCTACTTAATTTTCGAATAGTTGAGCTAAAAATGAGTTTCAAATGCTACACACTGCTTCTTTTCTGTAGCCTCTTACTGAAGTTGTCAGCAAAGCCATATTGCCATTAGACTTATGCTTTTCATCAAATGAAGAAATTACTTAATGCTGTGGATTATATATATATTTATAGTTCTTTGGAATGTAAATGCAAACACTAGTGAATATAAAAGCCAGTCGTTATTTTGAGCCACTAAAAATTACTTTAAATATATCTTTCGATCTTACATATCAGTTTTATATCAATAAATCTGTGCAAAAGAACTTCACAGCATGATTACAATACTTAACGATAAAATACACCTTTATTTGATAAATGCTCAATTTTCTTATTAACGTTTTAAGTAATATTCGATATGCAAGAGCGTGAAAGGTTGAAAGCACATACAAAAATTGACAATAAAGTGGGCAAATGAAAGGGCTTTTACCTTATACTTGTGATTATCATAATTACAGGTTGTTACTCCATTAATTAGACGGCTGATAGCTCATTTTCAGTTTCAAAGGAAAACGGCACAACAATCAATGGTAGTCAAAGAATTAATATCTTTATTCAAAGCAAGAGATTTTAAAATGAACTGAAAGTCGAGGCTTTTATGTCTATGGGTAGCTCTGACCCTGATTAAATGGTTTAGCTAAAATTTTTGCCTAGATTTACAATCCAAACTGTAATCAGGATGTACAATCTTACAAGATTTATTCACAAGTTCAGTAGGATATTATTCAGATTCAAATGTGCAAGTAACATGTATATTAAAATTAATTAATTAATCATTCTATTTACGAAAAAAAAAAAACAAACCTGTGGATAGTTTTTTTCTGTACTACAAGATCTTATAATTTCTAACAGAAGCTGTAGCATCATGCTTCGTTCTAACACTTTTATACATAACTGACTAATTAAACTTTAATTACCATGTACAATGTGTGACCTTTGACTTTAATTGCTCACGTCTCTGCAGAGCATAGAAGAAAATTTTAGTGACCTTTACAGCCTAATCTCTGTTAATAATACCTGCCATACAAACACGGATGACCAAATTCTCAGTAAATTAATCTTTGGCTCCAGAAAACTTCCTAACAATAGACTTTAATCTTTGGTACAGTTAATTTTCATTAAACTTACTTATTTTATGCCCATACACCATCAAGAAGCAAAACATAACAAATCTTTCAATATGGTATAACAGCTACAATTTATGGGGAACTTCTAGCCCAATGACTTTGAACATTTCTCCTGTGCACACCTGCAATGTATTAACTGAACAACTGATACAAAAATATGCAAGTTTGGTTTATGATTTACATTTTCTCTGTTTGTACAAAACAAACTTTTAAATTTCAACTAATGTGAAGTTTTTAGAATGAGAAAGTAAATAGTGTAAAATCCATATAATAAAGCATGACGTTTGTTATAAGATCTAATATGACTAAGCGAAAAAACGGCAGCTATGTAAATATTAGCATATCCTCACAGAAGCAAGGTAATGTCCTAAATACATTACACTGACAAAGCCTAGTATAACAAAGTCCAGTACAGAAATCAGTTGGTTTTATGAGGAAGGTGTGCATAGATTACTAGACAGATTTATTTGTTTGTTTGTTTACTACAAAAAATGTTTACCGGTATAAAAAACGCAAGAACAAAAATGGGAGTGCTTGTCTAGCCGATTACGTGGATGCGGATATAAAGGTTCTCAACAAGGAAAGTCACAAATTCTAACTGAGCAACAGTTATGATTTCTGCACCTCATTTAAGCCAGTACTTGATCATCCAAAAGTTTTAATATCGTCAACTTTTAAAATACATTAACTAAGCTAAATAATATTTGTAAAACACTAAATGGAATTGAATATTCAGGTTCATTTTGAATCTGCTATTGATTTTCCTATGAAACCTACTACAGTTCTTAGATGAAATGGATCCAGTTATTGATTGGACAGATGGACTGACTGACAGACATGTTCAGGCCCCTGTGACCTTGACCTTTAATCAATGACCCCCAAAGCAATATGGGTTATCTACTCCTTAAGCCACTATCACCCTGTGAAGTTTGAAGGTTCTAGGTCAAATGGTTTTCCAGTTATTGATCAGAAATGGTTTTCTATGTTCTGGCCCCTGTCACACCGATCTTTGACCAATCGACCCAAAATCAATAGGGGTCACCTATAATTCTGCATGTCCAATCATCCTATGAAGTTTCAACATTCTGGGTAAAGTGGCTCTCAAGTTATTGATCGGAAACAGTTTTCCATGTTCAGATCCTGTGACCTTGACCTATGATGGAGTAACCCCAAAAACAATTGGGGTCATCTACTTAGTAAGCCCTATAACAAGAGCTGTCAGTGGACAGCGCGCTCGATTATTCTCAGTGCTTGATAGTATAATATAAGCAATGAGTAAAACTTTAACATTACAATAAGCATATTCTAAGTCAAAATGCTTGATAGTTGCCTCCTCCATTTTATACACCCGTTTGAAAAACAGGACGTATTATGGGAACGCCCCTGGCGGGTGGATGGGCGGGCGGGCGGCGTTCACAGACCTTGTCCGGAGCATATCTTCTACATGCATGGAGGGATTTTGATGAAACTTGGCACAGTTGTACACCATCATGAGACGGAGTGTCATGCGCAAGAACCAGGTCCCTAGGTCTAAGGTCAAGGTCACACTTAGAGGTCAAAGGTCAAATTCAAGAATGACTTTGTCCGGAGCATATCTTCTTCATGCATGGAAGGATTTTGATGAAAGTTGGCACAATTGTTCATCATCATGAGACGGAGTGTCATGCGCAAAAACCAGGTCCCTAGGTCTAAGGTCAAGGTCACACTTAGAGGCCAAAGGATACAAGAATGAAAAATTCAAGAATGACTTTGTCCGGAGCATATCTTATTCATGCATGGAAGGATTTTGATGTAGCTTGGCACAGTTGTTCACCATAATGAGAGGGAGTGTCATGCGCAAGAACCAGGTCCCTAGGTCTAAGGTCAAGGTCACACTTAGAGGTCAAAGGATACAATAATGAAAACTTTGTCCGGAGCATATCTTCTTCATGCATGGAAGGACTTTGATGTAGCTTGGCACAATTGTTCACCGTCATGAGACGGAGTGTCATGCGCAAGAACCAGGTCCCTAGGGGTAAGGTCAAGGTCACACTTAGAGGTCAAAGATACAAGAATGAAAACTTTGTCCGGAGCATTTCTTCTTCATGCATTGAGGGATTTTGATACAACTTGGCACAGTTGTTCTTCATCATGAGACGGAGTGTCATGCGCAGGAACCAGGTCCCTAGGTCTAAGGTCAAGGTCACACTTACAGGCCAAATGTCAGATACAAGAATGACTTGTCCGGTGCATTTCTACTTCATGCATGGAGGGATTTTGATGTAACTTGGCACAATTGTACACCATCTTGAGACGGAGTGTCATGCACTGGTCCCTTCTTTTGAATTACTTCCCTTTGCTATTACTATAAATAGCTTGTATTCTAACTTTTTCATTACAAGTCGTAGGGAAAAATCGAGACCACTTTTCTGTAGTACAACATGCATGTTACATCTAATTCTGAGGTGTATTTTGAGCTATCTCTACCTGGTAAGGATTTTTGTGTGGACTTGTAATTTTTTTTTTTTGGGGGGGGGGGGGTATTTTTTTTTTTTTTTTTTTTTCTCTTTAAAGATTAACTTCCCTTAGTTGTTACTATAAGTAACTTACACTGTAATTTTTTTATAATTGACCGTAGGGAAAAACCAAGCCCACTTTTCTGTGGTACAACACTGATGTTACTTTCAAATTTTGGGTGTATTTTAAGGTATCTTAACCTGGTAATGATTTTTTTTTTTTGTGGACTTAGAAAAATAAAAGAATTACAATAATTTCTAAAAACAAGAGCTGTCTGATGACAGCGCGTTCGACTATTCAAAGAACTGATTGAAGAATGGGGGTCAAAATATTTCCACAGATATTCAGACAAAAGAAATAAATAGATTAGACAAACAATGTTCCTGTATTTCTTTGATTTCGATAAGTCTTGCACTAAATGGCAATGTATGAACCAATTTCAAAGTCCAAAAAGGGCCATAATTCAGTCAAAATAGTTATGTACCCTTGCCTACAGATGGAAATCATAATGATAAACAAGTGTTCAAAGTTTAAAAGCCATATGTCAAATAGTTTTGACAAAACGTGGACTTGTATGAAAACAGAACCAATTTCGAAGTCCAAAAAGGGCCATAATTCAGCCAAAAAAAATGACAGAGTTATGTACTCTTTCCTACAGATAGAGACTATTATACTTAACAAGTGATAAAAGTTTCAAAGCCATATGTCAAACACTTTACAAAAAATATGAACTGTTACGGAAAACTTTACCAAGATTTCTAAGTCAAAAGGGGCCAAAATTCAGCCAAAATCCTTGATGGAGTTATGTACTCTTGCCTATAACTGGATATGGTGATGGTAAACAGGTGTTGAAAGTTTCAAAGCTTTATCTCAAAAGACTTTGTCAAAATATGAACTGGTATGAAATATTAACCCAGATTTCTAAGTCAAAAAGGGCCATAATTCAGCCAAAATCCTTGAAGGAGTTATGTGCTCTTGCCTATAACTGGACATGGTGATGGTAAACAAGTGTTGAAAGTTTCAAAGCTTTATCTCAAAAGAATTTGTCAAAATATGAACTGGTACGAAAAACTTAACCAAGATTTCTAAGACGAATGGGGCCATAATTCAGCCAAAATCCTTGATGGAGTTATGTACTCTTGCCTAAAACTGGCCATGGTAATGGTAAACAAGTGTTGAAAGTTTCAAAGCTTTATCTTAAAAGACTTTGTCAAAATATGAACTGGTACGAAAAACTTAACCATGATTTCTAAGTCAAAAGGGGCCATAATTCAGCCAAAATCCTTGATGGAGTTATGTACTCTTGCCTATAACTGGCCATGGTGATGGTAAATAAGTGTTGAAAGTTTCAAAGCTTTATCTCAAAAGACTTTGTCAAAATGTGGACTGGTACGAAAAACTTAACCAAGGTGTGACGCCGACGCCGTGGTGAGTAGGATAGCTCTACTTATTCTTCGAATAGTCGAGCTAAAAAAACAACATTGTAAAAAACTAGAAAATTAAATTTCCATATGCAATGTAAAGAAATTTGCTGTGACGGGCGTATATTGTGACATTCTGGCACTCTTGTTACAGACTGGGGTCATGATGGTAATCAAGTATGCAAAATATGAAAGCAATATGTCAATGGACTTTGAAAATATTTGGGGTGGTACGCAAACTTTAACATTTATTCTAAGTTGAAAAGGGGCCATAATTCAGTCAAAATGCTTGATAAAGTTGCCTCCTCCTTTTTACAGACTGGGGTCATGATGGTTAACAAGTATGCAAAATATGAAAGCAATATCTCAATTGGCTTTGAAAATATTTGGGGTGGTACGCAAACTTTAACATTTATTCTAAGTCGAAAAGGGGCCATAATTCAGTCAAAATGCTTGATAGAGTTGCCTCCTCCTTTTTACAGACTGAGGTCATGATGGCAAACAAGTATGCAAAATATGAAAGCAATATCTCAATGGTCTTTGAAAATATTTGGGGTGGTACGCAAACTTTAACATTTGTGTGACGCTAACGCTAACGCCCGGGCGAGTAGGATAGCTCCCCTATTCTTCGAAAAGTCGAGCTAAAAATCAGGGTTTAATAAAATTCTACATTGTAAAATGTAAAAAAATTTATGATCCAGAAGTGCAGAACTACCTTACATGCAAAATGCTGGGTATATAGTAGTACATTACACTTGAAAGGATATGTATGTTATATTCTTAAATCTAACTTTGACTCAAGATAAGAAATTTTATGGTGGTATGTTAAACCAGCCAAAATATGCACTTCAAAAGTACTGTATTCAGTTGGGGTTTTTTTGTATTTAAAGAATAAATGCAAAACAGAGAAAACCTTTATAGATAAAAAACATAAATCATTCATGACTCAATGGTGCAGTGATTTATAGCAAGAACTTTCTTTTCATTTATCTACTGCTTGGCCATATAAAAGCATGCAAAACTGGGCTATTTGTAGAGTTCAAAACTGGCCTAAAATAGTACTATGAAGAATCACTCTTCCTAAAATCTTTGTTTAACTTATGACTTTGTATACCGACTGTTGAGAATACTTGAATATAAGCTTACGTCTATGACCAGTACTTGTTCCTTTCTGCAGAATATATACAGACTACTTGAGCATGAAACTGCAATATGGAGTTGGAAGCAGCAGAAGTGTTTCATGCAATTTTTCAATTTTCACTTATTCTGTTAAAGATCTATTTAAAGAACAAAATGGTCTGAAACATAGACCCAGATCTGTATTAGAAATCCTTGTTGTATTGCCTTTTAATTATCTCCCTTTATGGAAAGAATATTAACAAACTGCGTAATTCTTTTAAAGCTCTTTCTTATTCCTGTTTGACATCTAGTAAAATATAACAATTTAGGTCAAAAAGCGAAAAGAGATGCCTTCCAATTACCATGAAAAAAATATTTTACATATTTTAAGGAATGAAATAGGTTATTACTGTTACTTGAAATTTCAATGGTTTTGCTAACTTGACAAACGGATGCCACAGGTTGCGCAACAGGACAAAAATGAACATTTGACTGATCCTGTTCATATGTATGCTACCATTTAGGCTTTAAGACTGAGCATGAAAATTATTAAGTAACTTTAGAATATGATAATCACCTTTTCTTTCAAAGATTACTTCTTTTTACCACCGTCATAGATTCTGAAGGTCCATCTTTTTATAAGACAATTTTACACATATTTTAGCATTACTCATCATTAACTTTGTACACTATTCATAGTGACAGTTAATTACTTGAACATTGACAGGCAGATCTTACCAGTTTTGAGTTAATTCCTTTATAATTCACAATGTCCTAAGAATGCACTCATACTGTCCACTGAAAACAGAAAAACAAAAGATCATTTTTCAAATGTAGAACTGGAAACAATTTTTATTTTAGTTGATATCATCAAATACAGTACCATTTAGTATTTTTAGATAACATATACTGGCATAAGATGAAACATAGTGCTGTTTGGGCATGAAACTCTGTGGATATTTGGGTGGTAATGTGGACAGAACTAAACTGAATGAGCCTGCATTTTCACTTTTTGTATCAAAACTTACTTCACAGGTAGATATCAGGTGTGACCTAGGTATTCATTAGTTACCTGATTTGTTGGTGAATGTATACCAGACATATAATATGCATGTTACGGAAATACACAATTATGATCCCTTGTTTGGTCACAAACATACATTTAACGGTTTCATCTTGCCAACTATCTTATTCTTACGTTTTTGTAGAATTTACCATAACTGGAATTTAATACCAATATTTAACAGTTAACTATGTAATTCATATAGGATGACTGCTAACTCAATATAGAATTACTAACCTGATATGGAATACATCTGGTCAGACATGAGGTCTCGTAACAAATGCAAATTCCTTAAACTTGTAGTGAACACGCAACAATGTTCGAAAGCAAACACAGGGTAGAAATACCAAGGTCATTTATACCAGTGAACAAACCCTTTACCTAAACACTCTTACAATGTTGCTTACGGTTCACCCAATGATAAGGCTATAGGATGTGGCCTTATAACGGGGAACCTACTTTCACTACAGAACAAACGAACAGGCAAATGAACACAGAGTTATAGTTTAAGTCACTTTTGAAGAATTTTCATTTTATAATTTATCTCCTAAATGTTTAATTTTCTTCTAATAAAAACCCTATAACATTCTAAAAATACATTTTAAAAGTCTGGAGACCAATCAATATTATAAGAAAAGAACAAATTATGGAGATAACAAACTTTACCCAATCACTTCATAAACAACTGGTGTTCCTGAACATAAAGTTCTCTGACTGGAATGTCAATATAAATCACAATGAAATTCTTTGAAAATCAATTAAACTGGTGAAAATTTCACAGCTAACAATGAACCTATTTATAAAACATTTATTTGGATAAAATCAGCCCTGGTCAAATTTCAAAACCTGTTAATTATGCAAAGATAAAATCATCATAAATGTTTTTTTTTCTTTTTAATACAGAAATATTTAAGTCCAACACTAATTATTTCTGCTATAAATGTAGAAAGGTATCTATAAAACTATAATAAAACTTTAATAATACCTGATATTGTAGGGAACTAAATGTCAAGTATATAAGGAGGTGCATGATCCTCTGCCTTGAAGAGAGGAGTGGAGATTTTAGACAGATTCTTGCTTTCTGCAGATTTTGTTTGCTTGTTTTTGTTCTAGGTTTAACTCTGTTTTTCAACAGTAGTTCAGATATGTATATGGCCGTCAGTTAACCTATCAAGTGTTGGTACCAACTTCCCCAAATGAATCAGAGGTGGAGGATGAATGATTTCAGACACAATATCTATGAAGAACATACTGCACGCCCTGAGGGATCAAACTCACGACCCCGTGATGCATAGACCTGCGCTCTCCCTACTGTGCTAAGTGGGCGGGTGCAGGTATTTTATACCTTGAATATTATATTCTAACCAAGAGAAAATAAAAACACTTACTGAACCAATGTATCCAATTGCAGCAAGTCTTTGTCAATTGTGTACGAAACTGATTCACTTAACAACTTGCACAATTTAGCCACATTACTTTACAACTCCATTAAATGCAAATGACCTGTGAATGAAATAAGATATAGTCCATATAAATCACCACAATAACTTCAACAAAATTTTGCCTTAAGAGGAAAACGGCATTTCAAGCATGTAATCGTAAAATTACTTAATACCATATGTCTACATTTATGCAAATATTTAAGGCAGATGGTTAGATTCTAATTTATAGTAACTTCTTATTATCTTAAAGGGTCAAATACGACATCTTCTATTTTGACAGGGAAATTCTAAAGGTTTTACTAAAAATTTGCTTTAAACTGTGATAAGACAATAAGCATATAAATAGAAAAAAATAAGTTGCAGAAAGTGGAATATTTTGAAAAAGTTTAATTTCATTTGCCTAAACTTCAGTTGTTGTTTTTTTTGGTGGCCAAAATAACTATTTCATACAGGTATAGATCTGTGGTTTCTAAACCTTAATGTCTGAATTAAATTTTGTTCACTGATCTCACCACGAAACACATAGTTACGATAGTCCCCCATTAATAGTAATAATTCCACAGTATTTACACAATGCAATTTATCTTATGGGGATGGGTTACTATTGTTATAAATTATCAAATTATTAGTCAATTATCAGGTAAATCAGTAAACTTTTTGTACATTACTGTGATTGAAGCATAATGTTGGTCACAAATCAAACTATCGCAGTCTTGGTATTTTGCATAAAATTCAAAACTCTTATATGGGTTGAAACTGGGTCTCTTGATCAATGAACTTAATTATCTCTAATTCTGATTTATACCTCAAAGAAACTTTCAAGTCCCGTCACAAAGTATCATTTATACCGGTAAGTCAAATTTATAGATCGTCCTAAAGTAAAATGCTTGGTCCCTTGGAGTTTCAACTGTACAGGTTTTAATATTTGTATGAAAGATCAATAAAAGCATAATAAATTGCATGTCTTGATCCAACTGCTATACTGGTATCATTTCGTAACTTAGAATAAAAAGACTTATTACATGTTTTTCAGTTTATTATTGAAATATTAGACTGAAATATGTTTGACATTTTCACAGTGCAAATTAACAAATATATGATTAAACAAGAGGGCCATGATGGCCCTAGGTCGCTCACCAGAGTTACACAACATAACAAACATGTTTGACCTAGTGACCCTGTTTCTGAAACCACATGACCCAGTTTTAAACTTGTATGAGTTTTCAAGGAGATAAACATTCTGACCAAGTTTCATGAAGATTGGAGTAAAAATGTGGCCTCTAGTGTTTTTTCTTCGATTTAGCTTAGTAACCTAATTTTTTACCCAACTGGAGCTAATTTTTATCCTGTCCGAAATTTCAGAGACAAATATGCTGACCAATTTTCATTAAGATTGGACCAAAAAAATATGGCCTGAGTGTAAACAAGCATTTTCTTTCATTTGACCTAGTGACCTAGTTTTTGACCCCACATGACCCAGATTAAAACTTGTCCATGATATAATGAAAACAAACATTCTGACAAAGTTTTGTGAATATTGGAGCCAAAAAAGTGGCCTCTAGAGTATAAACAAGCTTTTCCTTTGATTTTACCAAGTGACCTAGTTTCTGACCCTATATGACCCAGAGTCGGAACCATATAAGACCCCATGATACCAAACATTTTGACCAAGTTTTATGAAGATTGAATAAAAAATGTGGCCCCTGGGGGTGTTAACAAGCTTTTCCTTTGATTTGACCGTGTGACCTAGGTTTTTACCTCACATGACCCAGATTCAAACTTAGCCTAAAGATCATCAAGATAAACATTCTGACCAAGTTTCATGAAGATAGGGTCATAAATGTGGCCTCTAGAGTGTTAACAAGCTTTTCCTTTAATTTGAATTGGTGACCTAGTTTTTGACCCCACATGACCCAGATTCAAACTTGACTAAGAGATCATGCAGGCAAACATTCTGACTAATCCTCATGAGTTTCAAACTGAAAATGTGTTCTCTAGAGAGTTAACAAGATTTTCCTTTGATCTGGCCTAGTGACCTAGTTTTTCACCCGATTTGACCCAGATTCAAACTTGGCCTAGGAATCATCAAGATAAACATTCGGATTTTGTTTCACGGAGATATGGTCATAAATGTGGCCTCTAGAGTGTTAACAAGCTTTTCCTTTGATTTGACTGGGTGACCTAGTTTTTGACCCAACATGATTCAAACTTGGCCTAGAGGTCATCAAGGTCAACATTCTGACCAAGTTTCACAAAGGTAGGGTAAAAAATGTGGCCTCTAGTGTTTTAACAAGCTTTTCCATTGAATTGACCTGGTGACATAATTTTTGACCCCAGATGACCCAATATCAAACTCATCCAAGATTTTATTGAGGATAACATTCTACCATGTTTCATTAAGATTGGGCCAAAACTGTGACCTCAAGAGTGTTAACAGTCAAATTGTTGATGACAGACGACGGACACAGCGATCACAAAAGCTCACCTCGAGCACAAAGTGATCTGGTGAGCTAAAAAAAAAAAAACAATACACACACTGAAAAACATGTAATGAAGAGAACACCTGTATGATTTACATTCAGGACAAAATATCATTCACTGGTGAACTCATGAAAATATTGCCTCAGTTTCCAGTACTCATTTGGTGAAAGACATTTCCCTCTATATGTCTGGTGGCCATAGCTGTGCTTGGTAGCAAAGCAGGCACTGCAAACATGAGCAGTTTTTTGTTGGGTTTAATGTAGTCTGTGTTCAGACCCTGTGTTTTGTTCACAGGAGATAACTTCTGAGGCTATTCAAGTTTTGTATAATTGTGTCCCTTTTCTTCTCTGGTACACTGGTATATCAGAGCCAAGAAAGATTGGTCAGGATATATAAGAGAAATGATTAAAAAAATTTAAAAAGATTATCTAGTCTGTAGCCAGACTAGGTTTAACTGACACAATTATAGGTCATATGGTGACTTTCCAGCTTTTGATGGTGGAGGATGACCCCAGGTGCCCATCCGTGCAAAACCTGAACAGTATAATCTTTGCCTGTTGTGGTCACTGAAATCACAGACTTTCTTTCAATGATTTTATGATATTAAAAATGATTCTCCTTTGGCTCTTAGTACATGAATGAAATGTCAACAGCTGTCACAAATGTAAACATTATATGACCCATTTAAAACAATATTATTTTAAACTTATAAACTAAGTTTATACCCATACAGACAATCTAGAAATGTCACTGTACCATTTGAAAACATTTTGTCAAAATATTTGTAGTAGCCAAGAGTCCCCAAGGGACAAGAGGAATGTGTGGAGAATTAACTTGTCAAACATTATGTCATTAATATCAAACATCACAATTAGAACAGCTAATTAATGACCTCCTTCTTTATTTCAATTGTATAATGATGGATTTACATGACAAGGTGAATGTCTTATCAGAAAAAAAAGATTAATGTAAAGATCAAATGTCAGATAAAAAAGAACTAACAATCCATATAAGATTCTTAACTGATGAATGAATGTAATATTGTCATGTATCACTCTGTGACCTATCCACAACACTATTTAAAATAGACTTCATCACACACCTCTTTTTGCAACACATTTATAATAACAAGCATCAAGAGTGTACCTTTCATTTTTTGATGTCTTGGTATTTGAAGTTGAAAACACAATAATCCATGTAATTATGATTATTTTTTTTTAAAAACTTTTCAATCATCTATAATGCCAATCTCTGTCTAACTATATGCCGTTATCTCTGTTATCATGGCTGCCGACAATATGTACACACTTTAGAAAGGTATCAGATACCCATAAATTCACCTTAAGTAAACTTGTACTATACCTCAAACAGTAAACATGGAGATATCATTACAAACTAGTAAGCCCAAATATGGAAACAAGGTGTCAGTATTGGGATTGACTTATAAGCAAAAGATAGGTTTATATTACCCCAAGTTCCTTCTGAGATAGTCAGTATGGAGGTGTTGACTAGCCACAGATCAGTTTGTGAAAAATAACTTATTCCAGTGTCATAAATTTCTACTGCACTGTATAAAACAAGAGCACCGCCTTGCGGGTGCTGACGCTCATCTGATTTTTTTTGTATAATAGAAATATTGTCCTACCCATGATTTTCTAAGTCTAAAAAGGGCCATCATTCTTGCAAAAAGCAGGACAGAGTTATGTTTCTTGATGTACAGTGTCCACTTATGATGGTGAAAAACTGTTGCAAGTTTTAAAGCAATAGCTTTGATAGTTTATGAGAAAAGTACACTTAAACATAATACTCAACCGAGAAAATGATTTTCTAAGTCCAAAAGGGGCAATAATTATTGCAAAAAGCAGGATGGAGTTATGTTGCTTGCTGTACAGGGTCAGCTTATGATGGTGAACAAGTGTTGCAAGTTTCAAAGCAATAGCTTTGATAGTTTAGGATAAAAGCTGACCTAAACATAAAACTTAACCAAGAAAACTGATTTTCTAAGTCCAAAAGGGGCAATAATTCTTGCAAAAAGCAAGATGGAGTTATGTTTCTTGATGTACAGGGTCTGCTTATGATGGTAAACAAGTATTCCAAGTTTCAAAGCAATAGCTTTGATAGTTTAGGAGAAAAGTTGACCTAAACATAAAACTTAACTAAGAAATCTGATATTTTCTAAGTACAAAAGGGGCCATAAATCTTGCAAAAAGCAAGATGGAGTTATGTTTCTTGCTATACAGGGTCAGCTTATGATGGTGAACAAGTATTCCAAGTTTCAAAGCAATAACTTTGATAGTTTAGGAGAAAAGCTGACCTAAACATAAAACTTAACCAGGTAATGCCGACGCAGACGCCGACGCCAACGCCGACGCCGACAACCGCTCAAGTGATGACAATAACTCATCATTTTTTTTCAAAAAATCAGATGAGCTAATAAATGAAAATTCTTATGTTTTTTATGGTTTCTTATATTAATTCCATCAATCTCAAATAAAGTGTTGTTTGATCTGAATGGCCAGTTTATAGTTCCTAAGATGAAGCTTTAATTGACTAATGGAAAGTGTTTCAAAGCATTCTAATGCAGTGTCTGCTATTTCTGAAAAATTTATATCATTCACACCCCTGTGAAACAGGTTCATGAACTTCATGAATTTATTCATGAATTTGTAAGAATTGAATTATCAAAAAGTTCATGAACTACCAGGAAAAGTTCACTAACGTAAATTTATGAACTCTCAAGTTCAAGAATATTACTTTCATTTCATGAACTTGTAAATGTAGTTCATGAACATTTTGGAAAATCCATTAAATAATTTAAGAAATTCATGAACTTGAAAATGAAATTCAGATGACTGAAATTGTGATTCAGGATCGACTACAGGGTTATGGCTTAAATTTTGAACTGTTTTTTCATTAAACATAAAACTTAGATTTATTACATTTTACAATAAATGAATAAGTTCATGAACTGTTCATGAATGCTCATGAACATTAAATTCATAATGTCACATGATCAGTTTCCATTATTTTGTTGCATGCTGGGAAATTTTTTGCACATGTGATTCAGCAATTTTTGAGAAGTTTGTGCAGCAAATAAGAAGGAAATATTATACTGAATATCAAATAAGTAATTATGGTGTTATCATAAATCGTTCATTTTAAACAAGAGGACCATGATGGTTCTGAATTGCTCACCTGTCCCCACATGACCCAGTTTTGAACTGAGTATGATGTCGTTTTTTCTATTATTTGACATAGTGACCTAGTTTTTGAGCTCATGTGACCCAGTTTTGAACTTGACCTAGATATCATCAAGATAAAAATTCTGACCAATTTTCATGAAGATCCATTGAAAAATACGGCCTCTAGAGAGGTCACAAGGTTTTTCTATTATTTGACCTAATGACCCAGTTTTTGAAGGCATGTGACCCAGTTTTGAATCTGACCTAGATATCATCAAGGTGAACATTCTCACCAATTTTCATGAAGATCTCATTTAAAATATCGCCTCTAGAGAGGTCACAAGGTGTTTTTTTTATACCTGTACTGACCAGTTTTTGACCGCACATGACCCCGTTTCGAACTTTATCTTGACATCATCAAGGTGAACATTCAGACCAATTTTCATGAAGATCCATTGAAAAATATGGCCTCTAGAGAGGTCACAAGGTGTTTTTATTATTTGACCTACTGACCTAGTTATTGAAGGCACATGACCCAGTTTTGAACTTGACCTAGATATCATCAAGGTGAACATTCTGACCAATTTCCATGAAGATCTGTTGAAAGGTATGGCCTCTAGAGAGGTCACAATGTTTTTCTATTTTTAGACCTACTGACCTAGTTTTTGAGGGCACGTGACCCAGTTTCAAACTTGACCTAGATATCATCAAGCTGAACATTCTCACAAACTTTCATGAAGATCTCATGAAAAGTATGGCCTCTAGAGAGGTCACAAGGTTTTTCTATTTTTAGACCTACTGACCTAGTTTTGGAACGCACATGACCCAGTTTCAAACTTGACCTAGATATCATCAAGATGAAAAATCTGAACAACTTTCATAAAGATCCCATGAACAAGAGCTGTCTCCATAGGATGACACATGCCCCCGATGGCACTTTAAATGAATAGTTATGGCCGATGTTAAAGTTTAGGACCTTTGACCTACTGAGCTGGGTCTTGTGCATGACAAGTCGTCTTACTGTGTCACACATTCATGCGTAGTAATTTTAAAATCCATGCATGAATGACAAAGATATGGACCGGACACGCCCATCAACGCACTATCATGAAAAATGACCTTTAACGTCTAAGTGTGACCTTGACCTTTGAGCTACAGACCTGGGTCTTGCGCGCGACATGTCGTCTTACTGTGGTACACATTCATGCCAAGTTATTTGAAAATCCATCCATCGATGACAAAGATATGGACCGGACACGCCCATCAATGCACTATCCTTTAATGTCTAAGTGTGACCTTGACCTTTGAGCTACGGACCTGGGTCTTGCGCACGACATGTTGTCTTACTGTGGTACACATTCATGCCAAGTTATTTGAAAATCCATCCATCTATGACAAAGATATGGACCTTACACGCCCATCAATGCATTATCCTTTAATGTCTAAGTGTGACCTTGACCTTTGAGCTATGGACCTGGGTCTTGCGCGTGACACGTCGTCTTACTGTGGTACACATTCATGCCAAGTTATTTGAAAATCCATCCATCGATGACAAAGATATGGACCGGACACGCCCATCAATGCACTATCCTTTAATGTCTAAGTGTGACCTTGACCTTTGAGCTACGGACCTGGGTCTTGCGCGCGACATGTCGTCTTACTGTGGTACACATTCATGCCAAGTTATTTGAAAATCCATCCATCGATGACAAAGATATGGACCGGACACGAAAATGCGGACAGACCGACAGACTGACAGACCGACAGACAGACAGACGGTTCAAAAACTATATGCCTCCCTTCGGGGGCATAAAAATGTGACCTCTAGAATGGTCACAAGCAAAAGTTTATGGACGCATGGGCGACGGAAGCTGCGCGATCACAAAAGCTCACCTTGTCACTTTGTGACATGTGAGCTAAAAATATAAAATCCTTTTAAAATGTCACAAATTTTCACGACCCTGAAGCAAAGCTGGTATCTGAATTTCAATCTTGAGATTAAAGTAAATTATACAATGTTTAACTTAATGTTTTGTATTTTATACAGCAATTGTTTACTTCTTATTATGCTCCCAATCCCACTCTAGTTTACTGTTTTACTCAACATGTCATTTGTTGAGGGTGGAAAATGTCATTGTCACAGTGACTCTGCAGATACTAAAAAAACAGTCTCTGGCCACTAACTGAACAACACCTTGACCTACAAATTTTTTTCTTGTATCAAGCCCTACCGAAATTGTTCAAAGAATTACATTACATGCAGATCTCTCAGGTTTCATAGTGTTACACTCCTACCAGGTTACCTTGACTAGTTCATGAATTTGTTCATGAGTAAGTTCATGAAACTTGATTTTTTTTTTTTTTTTTTCAAAAATAGTTCATGAATAAATATTCATGAAACTCAAAATTTATGTTTCATGAATTTCAATATTCATGAATTAAAATTCATGTATGATTTTTAATTCATGAACAAACTCATGAATATTGAAATTCATGAAACATAAATTTTGATTTTCATGAATATTTATTCATGAACTATGTAATGAATTTGTTCATGAATAAATTCATGAAGTTCATGAACGTTTTTCACAGGGGCATTGTTATTCAGTGTATGGATATAGCTGATGGCTGATTTAAATACTTTATGACTAATAACTCTATATTACAAAAAGAAATTCCAATGTATAAGTTGTTACATCATACAAAATATAAAGCAGAATACCTTCCTTCAAAGAAATTCCAATACAGCCAAATAAGCACAAAAACAACTTCATAAATATTTCATCCGAACTATTTCAATAAAGACTGGACATCTGACCACTTGTTGTATTATTTCACAGATTAAACCACATTGAGAACATAATCAAATAACTTGTAACATTGATACTCTACAGACCTGTAAACAAAGCATCGGCAAAAATCAATGTCATTATTTCAACCTCGTACATGTGACATATGGATAACTCTCACCTGAGAAAATCCAATAACCGTCATGTTTCACTGGTATACATGATACAGTACAAACAGAAATCTAATGTTCAAGTACAAATTTTGATTAATACAATAGAAAAACGTCCCTTGCACACAAATGCCTTCTGTAAATTTGTTAATACTAATTAAGTACTACGATTACTTACTAACAAAGAGCCATAACTCTTTGAATTTTGAAAAGGAACGTAAAACATATAACTGCATGTAAAGTAACTTTCTTAGGAATGTTAGAAAATAGTCCTGCAAACCTTAAAACATAAGTGGAAAACTTAAAATAAATAATATAACAACACTACCCAGGCGAAATGATGACCATGGTTGACCATGTTCATCACGGTTTTTGATGGATGGTTGACCATGTTTTAAGGTGGTCAACCATCAAATACCATGGTGAAAACATGGTCAGGAGCTTGGTCGGCCATTGTCAACCATGGTGAGATAAGATTGGCCATGGTCGACCATGGTCAGAAAAGATGATCAACAGTTCATGGTCATGATCAACCATGGTCTACCGTGGTCAACTTTTTTCAACCATGGTTGACCATAGACTACCATGGTCATGTTAGTAATTTTCACACTTATCAAGTTTTACAATGCACCAAAGACACCTGACTGCATTTTGCCTCTAAAAGTTTTTCTAGTTATTGAATAGTTTTCCTGCATTTATAGACAGATTCACAGGTAAACTTTCATAGTCTGACTTAATTTGTTGTCATCTTAGCAATTTTATGACAAATAAATGACTGACTTATAAAAAATAGATATAGACTGCAACTGTCATGTATTTTCACGACCCTTTCAAATTCATATTTATACAGTTTTTGATAGTTAATGATCACCACGGTCGACTTTGGGTGTGGACCTTGGTTGACTGTGGTCTACAACCATGGTCAACCATGGTTTTTGACCATGGTCTGATACCATGTTTTATGACCTTGGTGCCAATTACCACAGCCATGGTCAATCAAGGTAAACCATTGTCTCACGACCATGAACTACCATGGTAAACCATGAATTACCATGGCAATAAACCGTCAATTTCGACTGGGTATACTTAGATGAAGTTGCAGAATTTTTTCAAGAATATAGTATCTTGCTATGTTCGACACATGATTTTATTGATTTAATATTGACAAATAAATTGTACAATTTAGGATTATTCTCTTTTGGGCACATTTTTTCCAAAGAACATTTAGACATTCCTACTTATACACCCAGCACAATGGCTTATGCAAAAAAGGACATTTAGTTAAAAGTCCACTGACTACATATTTTGCTATTCTGGCTATGATATGACTATTTAAACATATTTATATCTTTTTTACAATGCCTTAGTAAATAGCTCTATAAGAGACTTTTAAATGAGGTTTCCATGCGTCTTAGCTGAGTCACAGGCCTTAAAGAACACACCAAGACCTTTGAAAATTTCAAGCATTATGATTATCTCTAATCTTAACAGGGTACAGCAATAAACAAATCTGACGCAGAAAAAAAAGAGGAAGTTACGTAGATTTATAACGTATGTATATTTAACTTTTTAGGATCTTAAAATATTCAAATACTAAAGAATTATCATTGAAATATTCTTTTCATTCAAATTTACATTTTAGATCTTTCATAAATCTCAAGTTAAGTGCCAAACAAAATGGGAAGAATGTATAAAAAAAATTCAACAATTTTGATATAATAACAGCTTATTATCTGTCATCTTTATAGAAATTCACTTTAAGTATAAAAGATGACACTCAATCCAATATAATTAGATCTATTCATCTCAGGTTTTCTTGTTATTATCTCTCAATACAACGTCTTTACAAGCTGAACATATACCAATTTATGTATTCCGAAATAAGTGATCTCGCATTATAAAATAGCGCTAACATCACAGGTTTTTTATAGCAGGGTAAGAAAAGTGGTTAACTCTAGAGGTGACAACTTAATAAAGCACTAACCAAGTGAATAATAAGTCAATAACGGTGACAGTAGGGCTTGGCGGGAGTCTTTGTTTGTTGCATACACCTGCCCCCATCAGATGACTCCGCGACAGACACTTATCAACAAGTCCATAATTACCCACATTCCATCAGTCATCTTCCACTCTACTTCGTCTCATTTGAATAAGATGATGTTTAAAGGTAGAGTTTCAATTATTTCTGATAATCTACCTGATCTAACCTCCAGATGACATTTAATGTAGAACTATAACACTTCTAGCTTTTTTAAAGGGGTACTGGGGTCTGAATCTACGCTTCACAAGTATATACATAAATAATTATCTCAACTTAAACAATGCAGTCTTTTTTTTTGTTTAAGCTATATCAATGTGTTCTACAGTAAGAGTTCATAAAATAAAATAAGAAGAGCCATAACTCTAGGAATAATTTGCCAAGATGTTAGTCAGTACATTGTTTGTATATATAAAATTATCCATGAAAACACATATATTATCCTACCATCGCTAAAATTTCTTTTACTTTTGAGCACATAATTCACATCTCTTTCAACTTGAAAACACAATGCGCTTATAGTGAAAATATGGTTTTCTTTCATATTAAATTTTATTTCACAATAGATATAATATCAGCGGAAAAAAACCCTGATATGTTTGTTGTTGAAAACTAGCAATTTATGTTTTCTGAAGATTTCAGGTCTGATAACAGACATTGAAGGTCTGGGGCCCCATTTCATAAAAGTTCATAAGTTTATCCTAAGTTCTCTTCCATTTAGTATGAACTTTAAAAACACATTTATTTCAAAGGATGGTTTTAAAAAGGTGTCATTAATTCAATTTTAAGACAAAGCTATGTCATTTATATTTGACTCATATTCTAAGAATAGCCGAATAGTTATAATGAATCTTCGTGAAACACTTTACACCTTATATAGTTCTAACTTTGTCCTAAGTAGGCTTTGTGATATAGTTGAAACACAGTATCTTGAATTCCAAGGGATGAAGCATTTTACTTCTAGATAACTGAAATTCAACTTAAATGATATTTTGTGCATGTGTTTTTGGGATGGGACTTGAAAATGTCTGCGAGACAGCCAGAATTTCAGACAACGAGTTTCAACTGTACATGTATTTTCAGTTCAGACAAGCTGTTGCTACTAATTTTATCAAAATATATAATCTGACATTCATTTTTTGTCACTCTATTTTAATCATTAACTGGCAAAGACTGGTTGAAACTTGTCAGGAATTGTTCTAAATATTACATCAAATATTTTTCAGCATAGTGTAGGGATCTTTATTAAATAAAAGACCATAGCAGACCATGTTTGCCAAACATGCCTGTTTGTTTTGACTTTATACAGTGTAAAATTTCTATGAGGTCATGGGCCTTGCAGGCCCAGGTGGTACCCAGATGATGTCAGGAAATTACCAAGGTATTTAAAAATCACATTTTATGGCATTTAATCAGTTACAGGTTTCTTCCTTTATATAGATTTTGAATTTTTTTTTTACAAAATTGTCATTAATATAACAATCTTTGACAATACAGTTCAAACAGGATAACTAACTCAGACATAAAGTTCAACCTAAATCGATCCCTGCTATCTGCCACATATCAAAAAGTTTTAATATTTAAATATTCATGTACATTATCAATGGAAAGCAGAAAATGTAACTACATGTATTAACAAAATTCTAATGATGTTTTTTTTTATAATTTATATTTACCTGTTATAAAACCAAAATCCAACCTTGTAATTTGAAAGCCTTTTTAAGTTTTTTTCTTTATAAAATCACTAATATGAATATGATAACTATCAGTTTATATACCGGTATAAAATCACAAATTCAATTAAATCCAGAAAATAAACTTCTTAAATTCCAATTTAATGGCTACACTTTTTAATCCACAAATCTAAATCCAATTTCTAGAATAAAATACAACTTTGATAAAGTCTGCCATCCAGTCTTATTTGAAAAACATTTTCTTTCAGCGACAGCCAATGGTAGAGTGGGACGCAAGACACAATATTAACACTAGAGGGGAAAATCAAATTTACCATAAAGCTGTCGTATTTTTTGACATGTTTTATTTTCTGTGATAAAAAGTTTAAATATCCTGCATTCACTGGTAAATTTATTGTAATTAAACAAGAATGAAGTATTTAATCAACAATAATAAAAATATTAACATCCAGGTTGAAAGAGACGTGAATTATGTGCTCAAAAGTAAAAGAAATTTTAGCGATGGTAGGATAATATAAATTTTATGGTGCGCTACCAAAAGTACAACTATCAATAACAGGGCCAGGGCAAGTGTAAACTGATCACTCCCTGCGATAATGCTGGGATATAAACTAACATGGGTATGTTATATTGATACATGAAGGGTCATACCACAAAATACTGGGTGACATCAAGTCATCTTAAGTGACAGTTAGCAAAGGCATCATCTTTTATGTTATAGATAGCCAGTGTTAATTTGATATTTGAGAAGGTAAATGAGATGGGTAAGTTATGTGATATATAGCCCCAATTTGTATCAGATACCTGGGTATGGCATTGAATTTGTGATCCCAGGATATCAACACTCATCCTTTTAACTGTTTGGCTTGTAAAAAATGCACAAAACATGCAAACTGTATGCTTAATTGCTATATGCATCAGATAAGAAAAAGATTGTGTTACTGTAAATTTGTCAGCACTTCAAAATTTGATACAAAACTTGAATCACATTGCATTCAACAATCTAATGCAAAAATCTAATATCTTATCCAAAAGAAAAAACAACTCAACAACAAATAATTACCTTTACGTAAATTATCACTGAATATTTTACTTAAGAAATAATTTATAGCAAAAGTGTGCTTTAACACTATTTATGCACGATGGGCGGTTATACGTCGGGCTCAATAATTTCACGAGGGCGCAGCCCAAGTGAAATTAGTTGTACGGTGTATTACCGCCCGAGTGTATAAATAGTGTTAAAAACCCGGTTTTGCTATCAATTATTTCGAATCTAATATGCCCTTAATCTAAAACAGTAGATAAAATATAGTAGCGCTCTTTCTTGGTCGCAACAAAAACATTGAAGTCACCGCACATTAACGTGACGTCATTCAAGCTTAAGAGTGTTTTAACAGAGAAAAGCATTTTAGAATGTATAATAAATACTGTTACCAGTTTAAATGTTATGTTTTATTTCTATTTTAATTTGCAATGACACAAATCAGGTCATGTGGCAACTTTCCAGCTTTAGATAGAGGGGCCCCTTCAGGCAAGCTCCAGGCATCTGACATTTGGCACGGCAACTGTTTGAATCCTAGCTAACATGATGGCTCAAGCTGGGCTTGAACCCCCAATGAGGTGACAGCCAGCAATTTGAAGTCACTAACTTAAAACAGTATCATAGTATTACAGTAATAATGCTCAGGAAAGAGTTATGTCCCTATGTGTTACTCTAGTATAACCTCCCTTGACATGAATGAAATGTGTTGGGCCGAGAAATCAGACACATCATGTATTTGTTAAGATGCAGACTGCCAAAATAATGTTAACTGCGTTACAATGTATTTATCTTTCTTTTGCAGAATAATTACAGTCTACACAATTATCAAATGCAACAATGTTACATATTATCTGATGATAACATTACAACACCGTAATAAATTACGTGTATATATCTTTACCTAAAATAAAGCTGGCGCGTTTTTTATCGATTTAACCATGAACATTTTCAGATATAAATCAGGGAGACGGTATCATAACCTTCAATATCTATACAAAATCTCAGGTGTGAAATTTGTCGATGATATGTTACAAGTACTTAAAGACCTTAAAAACCAATTTTGCGTTTTACGACATGCAGTTAAAGCAATAAAGCATTAGATTGTTACAAATAAATTAAGTTATACAAAATGTTACACAACACATTACATAAACGACAGAATACGGAATATACAAGATATGTGAATATTTTAACATGATGCTATTCCATATATAGCATTTGACATTTTCAGTTTTTTTTCTAATACTGTGAAGTACTAAATATCCTGAGGAACTGATGTTTGTGACTTTCATAGTTGCTTGAAATTAAATCATAATGAACAAATAAAATTCCTATTCACCTTATCTTCAAAACATAAAATCCACAATTTCAAATCACTCCCCACAAAAAAGCCACTTGGACCAAAACCATGAAATAAGATTTTTTGATAGTATTTTAAATTTTGGTTTCTATTAATGTCAATAATAAGGTAAATACAGCAATTAAAGTTTTAGATTTTACAAAATTTATAGTAAAGTGATTAATATTGATAATTTTTAATGTGTTAGAAATTAGAATGGAAGAGACCCTGGCTCCTCTGCATGAAACAAAAGTACCAGTAAGCTGTGTGGGACATGTGATTCAAAGTCAAATTACGTGTGTTTGTTTAAAGGACCATATCATACTACCTACAACTAGATATTGTTTTTCACGAAAAACATAATGTCTCCCATCAATTAATATGCAGACACTGTAAAATGCCACAAATTAAGGGCCATAACTCCAGTGAAAATCACTGAACCATAACATTCCAATGATATACACCACTAGACTTGGCACTTATCACTCCTGTGAAGTTTGGTGCAATTCCAATCAGTGATATAGGAGAGGTAGTACAGATATCATAGAATGGGACAAATCAAGGGTCATAACTGTGTTAAAAATCATTAATTAGGATTGTGCAGATGAAATGCACAACAGTTTACTGTGTTTCACAATGAAAATCAATGAACTGGAACAAGCTGACAACATGCACAGTAAGGCTTGGCACTGATCACTTTTGTAAGTTTATGTGGAAATCCGCACGATAATAAGAGAAGTGGCCAAACATCATAAAGTTTGACAAGTCAAAGGCCATAACTTCGCAGGAAATCATCGAACCTGACCATGCTGACGATATGCATAACTAGCTTGGCAATGATCACTTTTCTGAAGTTTTGTGTAAATTCTCTTGGTGTTGGAGGAGTTGTATGGACAAATTTTGTGACAGGCAATGAAACGGAATTGAAACAATATGTCATGCCTACAACATGTAGGAGACATAATTACTTGTTACAGGAACATCTCTAGTATATAATTCCATGTCAAACATTTATATGTACCCTGTCAATAAACAAGAGCTGTCTGTTGACAGCACACTTGACTGAACTGATTAATTTAGTATGAGGTCATGCTATTACCACAGATTTCCTGACAAAAGAAGGAAAACAGAATATATAAGACAAACAATGTACCTACATGTATTTGTGGAACTGGATAAGTCTTGCACTATATGGCAATGTGTAATGATATTTTGTTAATGCAAAGCCATATATCAAACAGTTTAGACAAAATATGGAATGGTACACGGAAATGAACTAATTTCTATGTCAAAAATGGGCCATAACTGAGCCAAAATCCTTGTCCTAGTTATGTAGTCTTTACTACATCTGGAGACTATGATGGTAAACAAGTGGTCAAAATTTCAAAGCCATATGTCAAACAGTTTACACAAAATATAGACTGGTATGAAAAACTTAATTGATTTCCAAGTCCAAAAAAGGGCCATAATTCATCTAAAATACTTGACAGAGTTACGTACTCTTGCTTCAAGGATAGAGACTGTTATAACAAATTAAATTTCAAACCATATGTCAAACAGTTTACACAAAATATAAACTACATTGTAGTATGAAAAACTTAACCAAGATTTGTAAGTTAAAAGGTGCCATAATTCAGACAAAATCCTTGATGGAGTTATGTACTCTAGCCTAAAAGTGGACATGGTGATGGTACACAAGTGTTGAAAGTTTCAAAGCTATAGGCCGACGCCGTGGTGAGTAGGATAGTTCTCCTTATTATTCTTTGAATAGTCAATGTAATATATCTATAACAAAATTAAAACCAACAGTAGTCAAGACTGCAACAGCTTGAAATAATTATCATGATGTTCGAAACCTGAGCTTATTAATAAATTCTGATAACCTTTGCCAAGTGCTTGGTATTTGACCATTGATGTATTGTTTCCTCTTTAATGATACAGATCTCTTCCTGATTGTGTATTATTTTCACATCTACCTTTAAACTTTTTATTTCCACCGACAGCATATATTTTATCTTTGTAGAATCCCTAAAACAAAACTTGCACTCACCTGTAAAAGTATTATTCATTTTCTGCAACCATTCCCCATTCCGATTACACTGTTGTACAAGGCTTAGAAACAATCACATGAACATAATTTGTCTGATATTCCTTGTACTAAAGTTAACATACAACTCTTTTCCGCATTTTCATATTTCCTTCAATCTGGAAAAATTACACAACAAAAATTATAATATCAACATGGGGGATATGTAATTAAAAATTCTTTTTGAACAAAACTGATACTTATCAAGGAGGTGTTTATGAGGTGTTATGATATTTCTATTGTACATTTGTAATAGAAGGCACTATTATAGTACATAGATCAAGTCTCTGCATTAATATTGAATAAACAGTTTCAGTTTACTTAAAGGATAGGTGGCGAGCACCTTAACGATGCGTCAAGTGACCTTTAACAGTCAATTAAAAGTAGTCACCTAGGATCAATTATCCTGGCCATTGTATACTTAATGCACCCTTGTGGTGTTGTATTGTTGAGCTGATTTTGACACTTTAATGGTCATTTTCTCAATGCTTTTCAAAACAAGTAATTTTGCTTCCCACCTTGGCTAATTTGTGAACAACAGGATGTGAATTACTGTGAAAATGAAGTCAGTGTAGCCAACTAACCAGTTTCCTATTAAAGTTCTCAAAATTTTATGATTAAAAAATTCGTAAGTTTGAATGATATACAGCTCTTTTTATTTTGACTAGAAAAAAGTAAATTTAGAGATACCGGTATGTCTTAAAATGATGGATCACTTCAAAATTAATGGGCAGTTATACCAGTCAAAACTGATGGAACAACATTTGTGCAAAGGAATCTTAGGCCATTATCATGATTATTATACATTGTAATTAAAAACTAGCTTGATGAAAGGTTTGCTTAGTACCAAATTATGTACTTATGACAAATTATATTTTCTCATGCAAAATGTCAAGATTCTGTATCACCCACAGTCATGCACATCCAGTTTCTTATAAAATTGCGGTACAAAAAGAGTGGAATGATAAAAATAATTATCAAACAGACTTACAATGCAAGAGGCAGTTGATTTTATGTACGAGTAATCATATTTAGATTAATTTTCTCTTTAAGTCATACAGGCCCTCTATTACGTTTCAACTACCAGCATTTATTTACTTTGATTAAATTTAGATTGGTTTGTAGATGAATGTGAAATTCTCTGTGAAGAGAAGTAGAAGTGTCTGGTTACACCACAATATCTTATGTCTATTTTACATTATATCAAGTTATGTAAATAGGGGTGGAGTGGGTACAAAACATATTCAAAATGTTGAACAATCTTTGTGGTACACAAAATCACTTTAAACAAACTGGGAAGTGTGGGTGCACAGTAAGATCCGTTATTGCAATGAGCATTTATTTGTAACACGAGCAGATCTACGTAAATAAAGTTTGTTTATGTTCCTATATACACAAATACTAACATATCTAGTATATGATACTAACCACGTACACATCTTACACAGCAACACAACAACTTTTAAAACTGAAAACCACAAAATGGCTTCAGTGACTTATAGAAGTGTAACGTCCATCAACTATCCACAAGTTTTATAACCTATAACAAGAGCACCGCAATGCGGAGCAATATACGCCCACAGGTATGACCTTTGACCCCTAAGTGTGACCTTGACCTTAAAGCGACCATCCGAAACATATGCTCTGCACGCCGTCTCCATGTGGTGAACATTTGTGCCAGGTTTCTTTAAAATCCTTCAAGCAATTCAAGAGTTACAGAGCGGACACGAAACAAAGTCATATGACCTTTGACCCCAAAGTGTGACCTTGACCTTGAAGCGAGCCATCTAAAACATGCGCTCTGCAAGTTTTCTCCATGTGATGAACATTTGTGTTAAGTTTCTTCGAAATCCTTCAAGGGATTCAACAGTTACAGAGGAATGAACTTTGACCCCTAAGTGTGACCTTGACCTTGAAGCCAGCCGTCCAAAGCATGTACTCTGCATGTCGTCCCTATGTGGTAAACATTTGTGCCAAGTTTCTTTCAAATCCTTCAAGCAGGTCAAGAGTTACAGAGTGGACACAAAACAAAGTCATATGACCTTTGACCCCTAAGTGTGACCTTGACCTTGAAGCGAGCCATCCAAAACATGCGCTCTGCAAGTCGTCTCAATGTGGTGAACATTTTTTGTAAAGTTTCTTAGAAATCCTTCAAGGGTTTCAAAAGTTACAGAGCGGACACAAAATTGCTAACGGACTGACGGACGGACACCGGGTCATAACATAATACGTCCCTGCGGGTGTATAAGAAGTTTAAATGAAAGCATTCTTCCACCAATATTCTGTTATTTCATTGTAAAAATGTCTATATATTGTCATTACAACAGCATCAAGAGAAACAAAAGCTGTCAAAGGAGATGGCATGCTCGACTATTTCGATGCTGGATAGTAGAATTGGCCACATCTGAGGTAGTCCAACTCTTGGAGTAGTTATCGCTTTCATTTCATTTCAGTTTTCTGTTATTTCGTTGTATAAATAAAATCATTATCTTCTAAATATATTCAAATCACAAACAGCACCAAGAACAACAAGAGCTGCCATTAACGAGACAGTGTGCCTGACTATTTCGATGCTGGATAGTGGAATTGGCCACATCTGAGGAAACTGGTTGTCTTCTTTCAGTTTAGTGTTGCTTTCATCCGAAAGAACAGCCTTTTGTGGGCCTGGCTTTACCGCCTGTAGGCTGACACAGAACTGTACTGCAACCAACACACAAAACCACTGTCTGTGCATGACTGAAAACTGTGGTTATTTTGTAACAGCCTGGACATTTGACGTCCATGAAGTAGCTGTTCGGACTCTGGACAGGTCTCTTCAACTTGCATTTTCTCTGACTATTTCGATGTTGGATAGTGGTATTGGGCACATCTGAGGAAACTGGAGCTATCACTGGAGAGTTTAATGACTTTAATGTGGATGGCGATACTGGACAATTGTTTAAGTCTATGTCAAATGCATTTAGCAATAACAGAGATAAAGGTAAAGTGTATCCTAACTTCTACTAAGTATAGATGGGACATAACTCATGGACAATTTCTGCAACTCATGCACCATGTGTCATATCATGTGGCTAAATAATGTGGAAAAACTATTTCAAGTTAGAATCAAATCTATTTAGTAAGCACTTGAACCTGAAATTCTAAGTAAAATAGGGGGCATAATTAATAACATACTCGTTCCAGAATTATGGACCTTCTGTCATATGATGTTGATGATGATGTGGAACAATTGTTTTAAGTTTGAATCAGATCTATTTAGCAATAACAGAGATAAAATGAAAGTGCATCTAAACTTTTACCTGAAATTCTAAGTTAAAAGGAGGGATAATTTATGTAATATTGGTGCAAGAGTTTTGGCTCTTGTGCAATCTGATGTGGGTGGTGACGAGGAGAAGTTCATAACTGTTTAAAGCAAATCCATCATGTAATTACAGAGATAAAGAGAAAGTGCATGAAAACTTTAACGAAGGTGTTGATGTGGAATGGATGCCGATGTGGACCCCAATGCCAGGTCAAGGATAGCTCTTTAAATACTACGAGCTAAAAATAACATCTTAGCACACCTCTATCCATTGGCTCCATCAAAATTTTTTTTTATAAAGTATAAATGTGCAATAAAAAGTAAGAACAAGAAAATATTGGTAAAACCAATGGATGCTCTATGCATGCATGGTAAATCTAAAAGCACCCCACACTCCCTTTTTGAGTGACGTAGCCAGACATGAAAAAATATCAAGGTAGAAACTTCACAGGATCTTTCCACAAAAATGCTTATTTTTTCTGCCTTCTCTTATAAATTTGTACCAATTCTCAATATATGAATTGTAAAGCACATACTGAAGAAGCAAAAATTTCAAAACATAACAATATAAGTTGTAAATGTGTCTTCATTTTTTTAAAAATCTGTTAACTTTTATTAACACTAACAAGAATTAACTGATCCTTTTCTAAAGGCATTAATATCAGCTTTTACATTAAATATGTTTAATACCAGTAGGTCTGTAATTTAAAGTGACCTTGTTGTTAATGGATAGCTTAAGTAATTGAAACAGTTGTCCCTTTTAACATGGTAAATTTGAACAGTATATGGCCTAAATTTTACTGTATCTTATCTTAAAAATCTATTTAGCCAATAAAATGTTAAATCTCCAGATTTATCTATCTGAGAACAACAAACAAATTTCAAATATTTTACTTGTGATTCACCAAAAAAACCTAAAAAACTCTTACCAAAGTTCTTTGGAAGGTCTTTTTAACTTTGTACTCCGGTGTAATGGGTGCCTAAGCTGCAATGCATAAATTCATAGTAATTAAAGAAAAGCAACACAGTTTAGACATACAGTTAAATACCAATCACCAGAGGTTGTGTGGGGATAAGCAAAATACATGAGTTATCAACTTTTCAAGTAATAGAAGTAAACGAAATGTAAGAGGAAAAAAGTCTGGGGCTTACAGAAATTCTTTGAGTAAGCGAGAATGCTTGAGCCATTGATACTCAAACTGTAGCCAAGATAGTATCTGATAATTCAAGGGTAATAACCAAGAAGAACTTTTGAAAGATAGGACACACCTGATTAGGAGCACTAATGGTGGCAATAGACACTCAGCAAGGGCTATCTGAGGACGCAGCTAACTTGACTATTTTGATGCTAGATTTACAGGACTTATCTAAGGACACAAGCACTATTACTCGAGTGATATGTATTCCCCCAATATAGCGCTAATATGTAGCTTTATCTCATGTAACAAATCATTTCATGAGTGAAGTGATGAAAACGTTAAAGGAAGTAAGATTTTAGTGCTGGTGGTGGTTGGTTAACCAAAATATAACTAGAGCTATCACTTAAAGGTGATGAATGTACCCTCCGCATGCACTGACACAGTACATTGCAATTTGACGCACACAAGATTGCATAATTATGTGGGCTGTATGTATATAGACTGTATGTATACAGTATAGTAACAAAAAACAAAGACTCATAACTATGCAGAATATTTATCTAAAAGAACGTAACATGCACCATGCACAACCTGGGTTGGTACTGATTACTTGTGTGAAGTTTCATTAAATTGTGTGCAAGGGTTTGGAAGATTAGGCGCGCACAAGATTGCATATGCAGACTGTATGTACATAGTATGTTAACAAGAAACAAAGCCCCATAACTCTGCAATTTTTGTTGTTGAAAGAACCTAACATGCCCCATGCACAACTACTGTTGATACTGATCACTTGTGTGAAGTTTCATTATATTGTGTCAAGGGGATGTGGAGAGATGGTGCGCACAAGGTTGTGTCTATGTATATAGTATAGTAACAAAAAACAAAGTCCTGTAACTCTGCAATTTTTTTTTCTGAAAGAACCTAACATGCCCCATGCTCAACTACTGTTGTTACTGATCACTTGTGTGAAGTTTCATTAAATTGTGTCAAGGGGATGAGGAGAGATGGTGCGCACAAGATTGTGTCTATGGACAGACAGACAGACAGGCGTACAGACAGACAACCTGAAACCAGGGGGGGTGCGCGGGGGGGTACAAAAAGAGGGCCATAATGGCCCTATATCGCTCACCTGAGTACAATTGCTCTTAATGATAAGATCAAGTTTTGACAAATATCACATAGGCATACACTTTAAAATATTACCAGGATAAATATTTTCTTGTAACAATCCCTTTTGACCTATGGGTCATGTACTAGTCATAGCCAATCTCCATACCAAGTTTGAGGGTCCTTGATTCAAATGCTGCATTTTTGTACTAGCATGACTATTCCTTACCCTGGAAGACTTAAGTAACATTTAAAACCAATCTCATTAGATGCTGCTGAGGTGTATTTATTTACATAAAATAAAGGGAGGTAATTTGTCATAATTCAGTCAAAAGTTATCTACCCTGATTGTCCGAGTCCATCTGATGGCGTAAATGACAAATTTCAAATAAGTATCTTCATTGGTTACTGAGATACACCCATTTTAATTTGAAACAAAGGGAGATTATTTGACATAAAATCAGAAAATCAGTCCATACTTATCTACCCTGATAATCTCATGTCTCAGTCCAACTAATGACAATAATGAAATTTCAAATGAGTCCTGTAAATACTTACTGAGATAAATCCATTTTTATTAAAATCAGGGGAGGTAATCATGCATTGGTATGTGCATGTAGAAGATACAGAGTACAAGCCTTTACAATATATTAGCCCTTAGCACGCTAAATTTCTAAAATAGACTGGTCCATCATTCAATTTGGGCAGTACCACTTATCATTCAAGGGGGTGTTCACTGAAAATTTACTGACTGAATAGCGAACAGTGCAGACCATGATCAGACTGCACGGATGTGCAGGCTGATCTTGGTCTGCACTGGTCGCAAAGGCAGAACCACTTGCCACCAGCAGGCTAAAGGTTAAAAAAGTAAGTAAAAGTAGATTTCTTACCATGGAAGACATAAATAATGTATCAAACCAATCTCATTAGAAGCTGCTAGGTACATTCATTTACATAAAAGATAAATTCAAAAAAAATAAAATTGTCATAAATTCAGTCAATATGTATCTTCACTGATTGTTCAAGACCATCTGATGGCATAAATGAAATTTCACATTAGTTACGGAGATATACCCATTTTAATTTGAAGTAAAGGGAGTAATTTGACATAAAATCAGTCAATAGTTATCTACCCTAATTGTCTGAGTCCAACTCATGACAATAATGAAATTTCAATGAGTCCTGTAAGTACTTACTGATATAAATCCATTTTGATTAAAATCAGGGGAGGTAATCAGATATAAATAACTCCAGAACCTATGACTGGATCTGACAGATTCATCATGGAATCCAAGATTCATTATTGTTGAAGATATTTTGCAAGTTTGTATCAAATCGAACCATAAATGAAGTCTCTATATGGCTGCAAAAGCTAAAATAGCAAATTTTGGACCTTTTAGGGGCCGTAACTCTGGAACCCTTGATGGGATCTGGCCGGTTCAAAAAAGGAATCGAGATCTGATGGTTTTGTGCAAGTTTGATTAAATTCAAATCAAAAATGAAGCTGCTATTGTGCAGACAAGGTCAAAATAGCTAATTCTGGCCCTTTCAGGGGCCATCACTCTGGAACCCATAATGAAATCTAGCTAGTTCAAGAAAGGAACCAAGACCTTGTGTTGATACAAGTTGTGTGCAAGTCTGGTTAAAATAAAATCATAAATGAAGCTGCTATTGTGCAGACAAGGTCAAAATAGCTAATTCTGGCCCTTTCAGGGGCCATAACTCTGGAATCCATAATGGAATCTGGCCAGTTCAAGAAAGGAACCAAGATCTTATGGTGATACAAGTTGTGTGCAAGTTTGGTAAAAATCAAATCATAAATAAAGCTGCTATTGTGCAGACAAGGTCAAAATAGCTAATTCTAGCCCTTTCAGGGGCCATATCTCTAAAATCCATAATGAAATCCAGCCAGCTCAAGAAAGGAACCAAGATCTTATAGTGATACAAGTTGTAGGCAAGTTTGGTAAAAATCAAATCATAAATAAAGCTGCTATTGTGCAGACAATGTCAAAATAGCTAATTCTGGCCCTTTCAGGGGCCATAACTCTGGAACCCATAATGGGATCTGGCCAGTTCAAGAAAGGAACCGAGATCTTATAATGATACAAGTTATGTGCAAGTTTGGTTAAAATAAAATCATAAATGAAACCACTATCGTGCAGACAAGAAATTGTTGACGGATGGACGGACCCGGCCGAAATGAAAGAGGGGGCCATTTCTTTTGTTATTTTCTTTTGTTTGAATAGGGGGCCCTGGCCCTTTTTTCTATTGTTACGGATTGAAGCTATTGTTCTCTTTTGATCTCTTTACTGTTAGATGGCCCTCTCTTTCATTTCGGTCGCCTGGGCGGACCGACGACGGACGAAGGGTGATCACAAAAGCTCACCTTGTCACTATGTGACAGGTGAGCTAATAAAACCAGAGACAGTTTTTTTGATGAAAAATGTATGTCTCTGACCACTTAACTTAAAGACATTGTAAAATGCCACTAATTAAGGGTCATAACTCCAGTAAAAATCACTGAACAACTAAGCTTAGCACTGATCACTACAGTGAAGTCTGGTGGAATGCCATCAAGTGGTATAGGGGAAGTAGCACAGATACAGAATTTGACAAATCAAAGGTCGTAACTCCACTGAAAATCATTTAACCGGAACATGCCAATGATATGCACGACTATGGTATACAGCAAGTCATGTACACTGATTCACATTCTGTTTAATTTCATGTCCTATTTCATTTTGATAGCATGATACATGCCGAATCAGTAATGAGCGGCCAATAAACTATGTCTGGAAGAGCGAAGTACCTCAATCACGCCGATTTTGAATAGTCGTTGCTTGCGACTCAGTGGACAGACTGTCAGGGGAGGTAACTAGTGTCACGTATTGGGACTAATGATGTTGGTGATGATCTTGAAGAACTAAGTGAAGTTTAAACCAAATCCAATGAAAGGGACTAATGTTTTTAAAGACGCATAATTCACAAAAAGAGTTATGGAACTTGTCTTTTTAAGAAACAAAGGAGGAGACTATATTTTATTTTTAAACAAGAGCACCGCCTTGCGGGTGCTGACGCTCATCTGATTTTTTTTTTATAATAGAAATATTGTCCTACCCATGATTTTCTAAGTCTAAAAAGGCCCATCACTCTTGCAAAAAGCAGGATAGAGTTATGTTTCTTGATGTATAGTGTCCACTTATGATGGTGAAAAACTGTTGCAAGTTTTAAAGCAATAGCTTTGATAGTTTTTGAGAAAAGTTGACTTAAACATAATATTCAACCAAGAAAATGATTTTTCTAAGTCCAAAAGGGGCAATAATTATTGCAAAAAGCAGGATGGAGTTATACTGCTTGCTGTACAGGGTCAGCTTATGATGGTGAACAAGAGTTGCAAGTTTTAAAGCAATAGCTTTGATAGTTTAAGAGAAAAAGTTGACCTAAACATAAAACTTAACCAAGAAATCTGATATTTTCTAAGTCCAAAAGGGGCCATAAATCTTGCAAAAAGCAGGATGGAGTTATGTTGCTTGCTGTACAGGGTCAGCTTATGATGGTGAACAAGTGTTGCAAGTTTTAAAGGAATAGCTTTGATAGTTTAGGATAAAAGCTGACCTAAACATAAAACTTAACCAAGAAAACTGATTTTCTAAGTCCAAAAGGGGCAATAATTCTTGCAAAAAGCAAGATGGAGTTATGTTTCTTGATGTACAGGGTCTGCTTATGATGGTGAACAAGTATTCCAAGTTTCAAAGCAAAAGCTTTGATAGTTTAGGAGAAAAGTTGACCTAAACATAAAACTTAACCAAGAAATCTGATATTTTCTAAGTACAAAAGGGGCCATAAATCTTGCAAAAAGCAAGATGGAGTTATGTTTCTTGCTATACAGGGTCAGCTTATGATGGTGAACAAGTATTCCAAGTTTCAAAGCAATAGCTTTGATAGTTTAGGAGAAAAGCTGACCTAAACATAAAACTTAACCAGGCAACGCCGACGCAGACGCCGACGCCGACAACCGCTCAAGTGATGACAATAACTCATCATTTTTTTTCAAAAAATCAGATGAGCTAAAAATGGGAGATGATTTCAAGTTTGCTCTCGTATTGTTCTCGTTGTTTTAAATACATTGGAAACAGAAGTATTTATGATTCTTTAATCCCGGGAAAAATATGATTGCAAATTCAATAAATAATAAATAGCAATTTGTACGCCATAATCAGAAGCTTTTATCAAATTCTTGTATTTCTCAGGATTGATGAATTAAAATAATAAACTTAATGGATAGTGCTCATGAATTGTTGAATTCATTTTACAACTTGAGTAAATAAATAACAGTGACTACCGTAAATCACTGTTAAAATTTTATATTCATTATGCCTAAATCCTGAGTTACCGGACGGCTAGCAAATCCTCAGGGGATTTTCTAGTCGTCCGGTAATTGATTTCCAAATGAATAAGACATGATTTTATATAGTTTTAATGTTATTTACTTAAGATATTGATACTTATCTGCAAACAAAATGTTGTGTGAATACATATTATACAGATTTACAATAAATCACTGCATTATTCAGCCGATAAAATGGAAGTTTGCCGAACTCTATGATGGTGAGATCGACATGACGTCACTTATCAAAGTCTGTTCATCTGGAGGCTTTTATGGGATCGGAATTTTTAAATCTTAACAACTTTTTCACTGGATTTTCAAAATTAAAACAGTTTTGAAATTTCAATTTCATATTTTAGTATTCAAATATTTTTTAATGAACAACTGTTTTAAATGACATCTAATTTCAAAAGCGGCACTGAAATGTTCAAAACTTTAAGAAAAACAGTAGTTAAAATATATAGAGAGATTTGTGTTTTAATAATCAAAGTTTAGGCCGTTAGAAAAACATCACTTTTTACAAAAATAGCATATGGACGTTCGGCGATCAATGTTTTATCATTTCTAAAAATAGAATATCAACGGCTTTGTAAACAAACACGAGCTCTTGCGTTTAATTGACTGAAAAATCAGATAAGTATTGGTATTTTAAGTAAATAACATTTAAAACTGTATAAAATCATTACCTATTAAATAAGAAATCAATTACCAGACGACTAGAAAATCCCCTGAGGATTTGCTAGTCGTCCAGTCACCGGACGACTAGAACGCAGGCTAGACGTCCGGTTACCGGACGGCTAGACACTTCCTAACTTAAAACAGTTACACCCCTGACTGTTTTACCAGCAATTACCTGATACACTGGTAATTAATACAGTACATGTACATAATAGTACATAATTATATAAATTACTGGACCTCTAGACTCTGGATCTAGATGTCTTGTTACCAGATACCTAGCCACTTCCTATAAAGTTTCAGTACTAAACCATTTTTACATATTTGACAATCATTTAAAACACATAACCAAACTTTGTTACAATTTAATACAGTGACATTACTCATTTCTTGGTGTTTATGTTTTAGCAGCCTTGGCGTTGATGACTACAATTGGATGTTACCAAGTACCACCATTGAGGTTGAGGTTGTCATTTATGTGAAATGTGCACGCACATGAGGGAAAATATACATGAACTTCATGCTTAAAATTGATTACTTTCATGCAATGAACGTTCAGTCTGTCATAACAATTGCAAGGATGGCCTAACCACTGTCGCTATGTGTAAGAACACTGTAAAAATTGTACGTATTAGAATGCATAGGAAATGGCAGTTCTTCTTGACGATAAGTTCTTCTTGACGATTAAATAGGAACGTTGACGGATGAGTACGAACACATTCTGGTACGAACAGACTGTATAAAAAATGTAGTCGATCAGTGGGCAGCTCGAAAGCCATTCTTCAATTAAAAGGTAACTTTTCATTATTCTAAACTGCAATATTACCAAGTCCCAAACTTCGATGACGCCAAACAAGATGTAGGAAAATAATGGCACAACAAAAATACATTCAATTTGTCCGCGTTGTTTACTAATTGGTCTCGGTATAATCAAAAACGAATAAGAGATAAAATATTCTTGTCATCTTTCATTCAAACATGCGATTCCTCCTTTAAAAATAATGTGCAAACGATACAAGTCATCTTTAAAACTGGTATATGAGTATGTTGAATATAAAAAATTAACACATTCATTAAATACAAACGATATTACGTGTCTCAATTAAGATGACAACAATATTCAGAGGTTAGAGCTTACCCAATATGTCAGCGCCCTGTGTATCCAGAAAAACACGATGGAAATGTGAATGAAACATAACAGTGGTTCGGGACGAATATCTACATCTACATCTACGGGGAAACTCCCAACAATCAATTTCTGATCGTAACTGGGAGGTCGGGGCAGTTGTTATAAAATTGTAATTATTAAATTTAAAATTATTTGATTTTTTGTATACAAATGTTTTTGTCTGAAACTCCACTCATGTCATGACAGTCTCAGCGATTTTTTTCCTTCTTTATAAAGTACCCCTATAAGGACCTTTTCCCAATTGAAAAATGCAATATTTTTTCCCAATTATCATCCAAAAATTCCCCAAATGACCAAATTAATTAAGTTTGCATTTTGATGATTGCAGAACGCCAAATGTCAGTTAAAGGGACATTTTCATTTTAAGAATTGAATGAAAATCAACTTGTGTTTTCTCGAATTTTATTGAAACAAACTGAAGAAATAACCCTTGAACGTTAATAAAACACATGTGGGGGCCCTGTCTGTGCAATCACTAACTCATGACTGTTACTGGAACAAACATATATAGTTCCCATTGTAAGATACGTTAAATATTCTATAAATCATCTTAAAGGTATAACAAAGATTTTCATTTTTAAACACATTATTAAATTTAGTTCATATCATACATGGTAACATTTCCATGGTATGTGATTCCATATGACTTTTGATTTAAATTTTTGTCAGACTCTTAAAATTGATGAATAAATAAAAGAAATAAGAATATAATTCTTTGTTGTCTGTCGTTTATGATCTACTCACAAAAAATTAAGTTTATTCAAAGTTAACAACGACTTTACATCAATTAACTATTTTTCCATTCACAAAGTGAAAATCGACTGTTGCTTTATGTGCCAGTTAGTTTATATTTTTCCTTAAGATAAAATATACGCTCTTTAACGTATCTTACCAAGGACTATGACATAGCGTAAGGAAGTATTTTATGCCAAAAGAACACATGAAATGAGTGATTCATCACAACGTGACTTTGCCACGGCAAATCAAAATTCTATAAGTCTAATAATGATACATAATAAGCCATGAAAAGAACTTTTTAACGTATCTTACATGTATCATTTCAGAATTAACAAAACATTGATATATCTCATAGAACCATATTAATCCTTAAGTACATTATTTCTACACCAAGTTATGGCTCAGGCATTGTTAAAAGTCCGGCATTGAACTTCGTATATAACAATACATTACAATGTTATGTTAACGTATCTTACGCAATAACCACCATCTTCATTTTTAAAGAATATTTTGTTGTAAAATGAATACAAGTGTATTTCAAAGTAAATGACCAATTTATTACCATATGTTGATAGTATGAGTAGTATTTTATTATGAAACTTGAACTGTCTCTTCCTCTTGTCTTGCGGTGCATGGTATTTTATATACTGCGAACAATTTATGCAAAATCGACTTCTGGTTTAGGCGGCCATTTAAATAGTTTAAATTTATATTTATGCTTACATCCCTCTATAAAGATACCTTCGCACCCTCTTCATTTTCTGGTTCTTTTATTCTCATCCTGTTCTCTTAAAATGGAACTGTTCAACGTTGGAATTTCGCTTAGGGACATAATTATTTTGCATTAAAGTATCATCGGTCTGTTTATTGTTCTTCTTCTAACTAACTATATTAACTGGGACATCGTTCATTTCATCTGCCTTCCTTTCCCAATGTGGTCTCCGTGTTCATCAAGCTAATTCCTCTTTCTTGTTGGCACTTTGGTCGTGTTCAATACCAGCTTTGTAACTTTGTAACTGTAACTTGATTTTGAGTCGCGATGTACTCCGTTGTGCTTTTCTCAAACATTATACTTCCTCAGTGTGACAATATATGTACTTGCTCTTCTTTGAAAAACTATAGGTTCTCTTCATGGACAGTTTTCTTTTTTTCTAACTTCAGATTTCTTTTTTTCATATGCTGCCAATCTCAGCATTTCAGGTTATTTCTAAGGCTGCCCCTTTTGCAAAGTTCCGATAAAAGTAAGATACGTTAACACAATTGTAAGATACGTTAAGGTATACCAGCAATAATTCCCTCTTTTATAACCAATGAAACTATCTTCATTTAATTTAATGTATGAATTTAATCCTTTAGAGATTTAATAAACATGCATTTACTTATCAACCTAGCTAAATATTCTAAAAATTATGTAATACATATTGGATACCGTGTGTAATATACGTTAAATTTAAGCAAGATACGTTAAACTTGTTTCTTCACATTTTCTTCACCAAAACACATGCCTGATTTTAAAAATGCAATTGTGAATAAGATATAAGGTACATACTGCCATGAAATGCAAAAAGAATAAGTCTAACATGATAACTTACCTTCGTACCTGTGTGTTTATTGCCTCCATAAAATACCGAAATTTAAATGCTCCCGCTTGTAAAACTTTGAAGATCATACGTCAGCGCATACTTCTGTTGGATGTAATAACACTCTTTAAGGGTATAAGCAGTGATGGAAGCCAAATTTTGGATTTACCGCAAATGAAAACGGATTCTCAACAAATATATTAACGTATCTTACTTTAACGTATCTTACTAACAATTCGGTTTTCAATGAAAATATAACGTCCATGCATTGTTATTTAATCGTACCAGTTTATATCTTTTTAAAATAACACAGACTATGAAGAAAAACCGTTCTGAATTATGCTATATATGCTATTCTTTTGTATCCAGCTGCTTCAATGTTAACGTATCTTACGTAAAATGAACGCAACAATTGAACTTTTGAAATTGTTGACTTCTCACTGTCCTGATTGAAAAAGAATTACTCCTTTAACTATTGTAGACATTCAAAATCACCAAAGCAAATGTCATATACGTATAATCCATGTTTAAATGACATTACTTTATACGAGACTCACGGGCACAAAATATGTTAACGTATCTTACGTGAGATTCAGGGACACCCAAGTATTACATATGAAAATCAAATTATCACAATTACAGTCTATACAAGAATATTAGTATGTTTTCCAAACATTATTTCTTTAATCTTATGATAAAACGGTGTCATAAATAACCAATTTATACTCAGTTGACCTCGTACTTACAATAGCCCCACAGCCAGGACACTGAAAATGTCACATTTTTTGGAATACTTTTTGTTAAATATTTCATAAAGATCAGTTTTTAATTTGGTAAAAACGATATATACTGATAAACTTGGTCTTATTCTGCAATTAAATGCTCAAGCTGACACCATGTGTAGCATACTTTTAAAAATAAAGGCTTGGGACAGCAAAAATATGAAAATGCTCTTTTAACTGACATTGGGCGAGAAGGAAAACTTTGACATTGACATTCACCATGATTTAACCATTTAAACAGTTTGTTTGATGCTATTTACATGGAATTAAAGGAAGAAACATTCTAAATGATGTTACCAATTAACAATAAAAATTCCCAATCTGAGTAAAAAGCCCGCTATTTTTCCAAATTTATCCGGTACCGGACCTTTTCCCAAAAGGGCAAAAAAAATCACTGCAGTCTTGGTTTCTTATAGTGTGAGTTTGGCTAGGTTTCTTGTGACGATTTGTAAAAGTTCCATATTTTAATATGAAATTAGGCTGTGCCTGTTGGATCAGTTAGTTTTAGTATATTTCTCAGTCATATAAAGGAAGGTGTCTGCTAGTAGCAGTGAGCGCAATGCCCAACTTTATACTAAATTATAGTGCTGCTTCACTGGAAATTCTATCGCGCCATAGACATGTCACGTTATTCTGACACCGGGCTGACCGGTCCTAGTTCCATCCTCATTATGCTGATTGCCAAGCAAGTACCAGTTTTTACATAGATCAGTCAGAGTCTCTTATTTTCCGAATTGCCAATTTGAAAATTCTTACACTTCTTTTCAAATCCTGTATAGATCTACTTATGTTGTAAGATGTCCTTGTTTTGCTCAGTATTAGATTTATACTCCATTTTGTATTTGCAGACAAAATGATGAATACAAGCACAGGAGGACCAACACCAAAGAAAATGAAATTCTCTCAGAATGGAGGTATACAAACATAACTATAGATACTAATGCATACAGTGGGGAAATTATAAAAAAATCATTGTGATCAAGCTGGAAACAAATATAAATAACAAGTTTAAATATTTTACTTTATATCGTATATAATTTATATCTATTTTGTTATAAATTTGGAACATTTAAATGATCGATGTGTTTGGGTGAGACATTTTGTTCACTCAAGCATTCTGATTCCAGAAATTCAAATTTGGTGTCAGTCTCCATGGTACTGGTTTGATGGTCATACACAAAATTTGTTTGTACTTCATAGGGAAGTTGCGGATGAATATGAATACTTGTACAATTTATAAAAAACATAAAACTCTTTGAAAAATGATATTTATGTTGCTGTTGCAGGGATTATTCAGGACTGGTCCTGATTTCAGGCTTTTGAAGCTCTGTAACTATTATGAAAAAGTTTTTTAACTGAATTGCAGGCCTGTATGTAATAAAGTTGTGTTTTGTTGGCTTTTTTTATCAAAGACATTTTGAAATATGCCAGACCTGTAACTGACTGTTTTCTTGTAAAACATCATTTACCACCCTGATGATTTTGTCAAACACCTAGATGCTTAAAGTGAGAAAAATTGGAGGAAAGTGTCTTCATTGACAAATCATTTTAGAAAGACAGTAGATTGATTGAGATTTCACTCTGTGTTCTTGAGTGAGATTTTTTCCATATATTTTAGATCGTTGTTTTAATGGGTGCTTTTAAGTATGTTTTTTATGTGCTAAAGATGACCATTACACAAAGATCAGAGAAGAACGCCTACAGTTGCCAATACGTCCAGCACGAAGTAGATTGATACAAGAGGTACAGAGACATAATTCAGTGGTGGTCATTGGGGAAACGGGGAGTGGAAAAACAACACAGATACCGCAGGTAATTACTGCACATTATAACCTTCCTAAAGGCGGAATGCGGAAGAGCGGATAACTTTTGTGTCACTTTTATTTAAGAAATAATTTATAGCAAAAGAGTGCTTTAATACTATTTATGCACAATGGGTGGTTACACGTCGGGCGTAGCCCAAGTGAAATTATTTGAACGACGTATCACCACCCGAGTGTATAAATAGTGTTAAAACACCCTTGTGCTATAAATTATTTCGATTCTAATATGCCCTTAATCTAAAACAGTAGATAAAATATAGATGTGCTCTTCCTTGGTCACAACAAAAACATTGACGTCGCCGCACGTTAATGCGACGTCATTCTAGCGTAAGAGTGTTTTAAAAGAGGCAAGCATATTAGAATTTCGGAATAATCACATTGTTAAGAATTTTTCCTCCATAGCTATGTACACTTACAAAGTAAATGCTTCACAACAGTTTTGAATTCATGTAAAATAGATCCTTCATCTTTAATACCGTATGTTTCCGTACAAGTTTAGACATTTTGTTTCCAACTACACAAGTTACACCTCTCCAGAGCAACAAGGTCAGACCACAAACAAGTTTCATTCATTCTGAATGATGTTGCTCTACAGAGGTAAATCTAGAGTGGTTTCTCTGTATTACAAGTTTTCTACACATTAGCATGAGGAGACTTCGATAGCCAATTAGTTCAAATAACTGGTTAAAGAAGAAGCTGAAATCAACAACTTGGAGTATTTTAAAAGCAGTGACATGTATTGTTAATGTCCAAATGGAGCTGCTTAGCCAGAGATTGTATGTTTAAACCTCACGTTGATCATAACATCCTGCCTTGTGTGACACTGAAGTTTGTAAGAAGAGGACTTCAAGTCTTGAAACTAATGCTAAGGAAGCTTCAAGCTTTCTTCACTAGCAAGATGCAAGATCTGAAATGAACTTCCAGTAGCATGAACTAAATGCAGCTATAATTTAAATCATGTTGAAAGATAATAACAAGAAGTAGAGTTAATCTCAGTACATGATGGAAGGCAATTAGTGAAGTTTCAAATTGTTATGTAAGCATATTTCGAAATTTTCTCCAAGAATTACCTTAAACTACCTAACTTTTAGCCTGCTGGTGGCAAGTGATTCTGCCTTTGCGACCAGTGCAGACCAAGATCAGACTGCACATCAGTGCAGTCTGATCATGGTCTGCACTGTTCACTATTCAGTCAGTAAATTTTCAGTAAACATCCCTTTGAATAATAAATAGTATAGCCCAAATTGAATGATGGACCAATCCATTATAGAAATTTAGCAAGGTAAGGGTTAAAGGTACTTTTCCTTATGGCTAGGACAAGTCTGCATCTGTCTAGAGCAGTTGTCTTACCTCTGATTCTGAGGGTATATCTTTTACATGGTGCATTATCTTAATATCTTTCCTGTCAAAGGGAGAAGAATATTAAGTTACAGTGAAACACTACTCGCTTGAGGTCGCAAGGGGATAAGCAAAATGCTCGAGTTGTCCATGGTTTCGAGCGACCCAAACATTGACCAACATATGAAGAAAAGTGAAGTTTGTTTTACCAGTTGTCATCGAGACCATTTGCAGACGAAATGGTGATGCTTATAATAACGCACTCGTATCATTAAAAAAAAGTATTACAAACGTAATCTATGATGGACGTTTCAAAATGTAATTTGTAAATGGCACGTGAAGAAACAAGTAGGAGCTTTTATTAATCTTTTTTTTTTATTTATCAGCAAGTGCATATCATAATTATTGTCTTTATTTTATGGAAAGGCTATATTATTTCCTTTATTTGCAAGCAAACAACTGCAGATTAAAATATTAAGATCTTGATCCTGCAGGAAAGATATAATAAGTAATAACATACCTGCTTTAGTCTAAAACAAACAGTATTTGATCAATATTCGATTAATAAAACTTTTTTCAACTTTTCATCAATAATTAATCTCATTATCAGATCAAATATACCGACAAAAACAAACATTTAAGATAGCCGGGAAATAGACCACGTAATTCTCACAGCGATACCTTCTTACCGTCAAAGGTGTGAGACACCTCTGCTCGAGTTTGCCAGAAGCAACAAAGAGTAAATTAATACACAGGGACCAGGTGCCATGCTCGAGCGATCGAGTTAGCGATGCTCGACCTAAACATGGTAATTTCACATAGAAAATAGAAGGAAATCGACCAGGACTACACGAATTGCTCGAGTGAGCCCGGGTGCTCGAGTCATCAATGCTCGAGTGAGCGGTGTTTCACTGTATTAACAATATCTTTTTTCTGTGTATTACAGTACTTATTTGAAGCTGGTCTACACAGAAATTCCATCATAGCTATTACACAGGTAAATAAATTTTATTGTTCTGTTAATTTTTTGTTCAGCTTTTCTGCTTAGCACAGTAGGTCAAGCACAGTACTATGCATTTAGAGGTTGCAAGTTTGATTCCTAGACAAGACAATTTTCATACTGAATCTTTATATTGTATACTGATAGTTAAAAGTCCAGACATGCTGACTCTATCCTTTTTTTGAAAATTGAGAAAATATAAAACAAAAATTAAGTTTTACCTTACAGAGGAAATTAGAGACTGGAAAGTAATGTTACTGATGGTTGTTAATCTCAGACGTTATAGGCACTCTGTATGTTGCTCTGCACATTGTCTCTCTTGTTTATACCAGGTACCAGGATTGATACTTAGATAATTTGGCATACGCATTTACCATAATGGGGTAAAGTGTCCGATGTAAGACTGAGACCCCTTTCTCATAGGTTAAGGTTATAGGTAAAGGTCACTCTTAGAGGTCAAAGACTTGAAGAAGTTTAGTATGGAGTATGGTATGTCATCTATCACATTGTATTTATGGATAGATATTTAAAGAATTGAGCACCAACAGTCACCATAAGAAGATAGTGTATCTCCTGCAAAACTTGGACCCCAAGCTAAAACATCAGTATCACATATACTGATTCATGATTTTATGTCACTTTTAGAGCTTGGTCTTTAACTCTTAAATGGACTGTGAAATAGCTTTAACCAAGTATTCACCACAAGAAAAAGACTAGTTGTTATTTGATCTGTTAAATGATTAACATTTGGATTAAAGTATTTGAAATTATGTGTATACAATTTATACTGAAAACATATGTGTAATATTTATATTAAAATCATTTATGTTGCAGCCTAGAACAGTTGCAGCTATTACAGTGTCACAGAGAGTAGCTTTAGAGAAAAGGTCCGATATGGGAGACTTGGTAAGATTTTACCTTTACCTTACTTTTACTGGATATAAGTAGCCAATTATGTGATGAAATAAAGATTTTGGTAAGGTTTCAGGACTGAAGGTTAAAAATATATACATATGACACAAACTGCTTCGCCCATGAAGCATATTTTGGACTAATTAAGTCCAGGGCCATAACTTGTCTAACTGAGTGAAATTATTTAAGGTACACAACTTTTTATGCTGAATAATAATAGTATGAAGTTTCATGGTTAGATCAAATACTTTTTGAGATACATGCAACACAAACCAGTATAAAAGTGATTTTTATGCCCCCGGCATCTACTGATGCAGGAGGCATCTAGTGATTGTCCTGTCCGTCCGTTCATTCGTCCGAGCACAAGATTGGTACCTTAGGTGGTAGGAGGTGTGGCCTAGGACAATAGAAATTATTTGTATTCATTCCATAACCACTTAATTCTTTTGTTCCTTAAGTGGTTATTCTATTGTTTTCAAACAATGGAATGACCACCTAATACATGAATCGTATGGGAGTCCGTCCGTACGAGGTTAACCAAATGGGACTGTTTCGTCTAGCATCAATACCCCTTACTAGAATGACTTGATACTAATGCAGATGTAACCTGTGACCATTCCATATCTTCAGACATCACCTGACCTTAGTTTGACCTTGACCTTGACCTCATTTTGGACTTAGGTTGCTTTATATGGGCCATCTCTTGGTTAACCAAATGGGACCGTTTCGTCTAGCATCAATACCGCTTACAAGAATGAATTGATACTAATACAGATGTAACCTGTGACCATTCCTCATCTTCAAACATCACCTGACCTCAGTTTGACCTTGACCTTGACCTCGTTTTGGACTTAGGTTGCTTTGTATCGACAAGGATGCCACCGGGGGCATCAAGCGTTTATTGAACGCAGCTCCTTGTTTTCTAAAGGAACACTTGCAGTAAATGAAAATATTTAGATCATGAGAAGTGAGCCTTTTTTGCAATATAACTATTTGTATTCTTACAAAATGTCTTTTATTTGTTATATTTGATATAAAGACTTGTCATTTGATACTGTATGAAAGCTGTAAAGTTAGTACATATAGTTTGACACTTTTTAGTATCAGGTAGGATATTTTGTAAAATTTGCTATGTTGTGTTATACAGGTAGGATATCGTGTGAGATTTGACGACACAACATCCGAGCATACAAAGATCAAGTATATGACAGATGGTATGCTGTTGAGGGAGGCCATATCTGATCCTCTCATGAAACGGTTTGTATAATTTTAAGCACTCACGGAAAAAAAAGAACAAACAAACATATCATTTTATGGCAGTGTCTGTCCTGTCCTGTCGATGCAATGGTACTTGCTCTACAGAGGTTGCACTGTAAAATATTCGCAGTTACTACCTTCGGACTTTGGGCAATAGTTTTGTCTATTGACTGGCAAGCCATTCAATAAGTTTATACATTACTTTTTATTAGTGGATTTTGTACAGTCATAATTAAACTTCTACAAATAACTATGAAAGTTATAAATACTTGTTATACATCAGTTTTCTTATGTTCTTTTCTGCATTCATAGATACTCTATTGTGATACTTGACGAGGCCCATGAGAGAACTATACACACAGATGTTTTGTTTGGAGTGGTCAAATCAGCCCAGCGTCAGAGACATAAACTAGGAATGAAACCTCTCAAGGTATTAGTCTTACTGAAATACAGACATTGAAATAGTAACAGTTTGCATGTATGCCTTTTATGTTTGAAATTGTTGAGAGAAGTGGGAGACAGGTTGTCAGCCTGGACATAGTCTTGTAACTACAATATTTATAGGTTATTAGCTTTGTATCAGGAAATATGCACTCGTTCTTTAGTGGAAATATTGCACAACTTCAGGAGCAAAATATTCTTCTGCTAAAGAATGAGTGCATATTTCCCAGTGCTAAGATAATAACCTTTTTATTACATACGTATCTACACATATAAATATGATTTAAATATTATGAATTTGTTCAATAGCCTGAATAAGATTGACAAAACTGAACTAAATAAAAGAATTTATGCAACGACACACATTAAATTATGTCACGCACCAGATATAAAATTCAGGCGTCAGTGTATGGAAAAATATTGACGTTTCCGGTACCATTGTAACTTAACGGGGAATAGAAATGAGTATGTATAATAAAATCTGGATGTTAGTATTACAATACATATTGATTCTAATTTATCCATCTTTGTTTTGTTATAGATAATAGTGATGTCTGCAACAATGGATGTTGATCACTTCTCACAGTATTTTAACAAAGCACCTGTACTCTACCTGGAAGGACGTCAGTTCCCAATTACAGTAAGTTTTGTTTCTTAATGAGGTTTATTAGTCCCCTACTGGTTGAAAACCAGTTTCGGGGACTATAGGAATGCACTTTTCCGTCATTCCGTCCGTCCGTCTGTCCGTGCCCGCGAAATGATGGTTAAGTGACTGCATAACGGTACTTTCTCTTTGATGTCATTCATTCCGTTCTGTTTATGTGACCTTTTTCTTTTTATGTGACTGTTAGAACAATGGAGAGAACAATGGGGGTGTCACATAAATATCGTTTAACGTTACAACGTCTGTCCGTCCGCAATTTCGTGTCCGGTCCATAACTCTGTTATCCATGAAGGGATTTTAATATTACTTGGCACAAATGTTCCCCATGATGAGACGACATGTCATGCGCAAAACCCGGACCCCTAGCTCAAAGGTCAAGGTCACAATTGGAGGTCAAAGGTCAACAGGGCTTTTTTCCTGTCCGGTCCACAACTCTCCCATCCTTGAAGGGATTTTAGTATTACTTGGCACAAATGTTCCCCATGATGAGATGACATGTCGTGTGCAAATCCCGTCCCCTAGCTCAAAGGTCAAGGTCACAATTGGAGGTCAAAGGTCAACAGGGCTTTTTTCCTGTCCGGTCCATAACTCTCCCATCCATGAAGAGATTTTAATATTACTTGGCACAAATGTTCCCCATGATGAGATGACATGTCATGCGCAAAACCTGGACCCCTAGCTTAAAGGTCAAGGTCACAATTGGAGGTCAAAGGTCAACAAGGCTTTTTTCCTGTCCGGTCCATAACTCTCCCATCCATGAAGGGATTTTAGTATTACTTGGCACAAATGTACCTCATAATAAGACGATGTGTCATGCACAACTTTCAGACCCCTAGCTCAAAGGTCAAGGTCACACTTAGCAGTCAAATGTTAACATAGCATGAACAGGGTCTGTTTCGTGTCCGGTCCATAACTCTGACATTCATTAAGGGATTTTAATACCACTTAGCACAAGTGTTCCCCATGATGAGACGACATGTCATGCGCAAATCCCAGACCCCTAGCTCAAAGGTCAAGGTCACAATTGGGGGTCAAAGGTCAACAGAGTTTTTTTCCTGTCCCGTCCATAACTCTGCCATCCATGAAGGGATTTTAATATTACTTGGCACAAATGTTCCCCATGATGAGACAACGCCCAGACCCTTAGCTCAAAGGTCAAGGTCACAATTGGAGGTCAAAGGTCAATAAGGTTTTTTCTCTGTCCGATCCAGATCTCTGTCATCCATCAAGGGATTACAATATTACTTGGCATAAATGTTCCCCATGATGAGACGACTTGTCATGCGCAACACCCAGTACCCTAGCTTAAAGGTCAAGGTCACACTTTGAGATCAAAGGTCAAGAGGATTTTTTTCCTGTCCGGTCTATAACTTTGTCATGCAAAGCAGAATTTAGATATCATTTGGCACAAATATTCCCCTGGATGAGACAACATGTCATGCGCAAGAACCAGGTCCCTAGGTCTAAGGTCAAGGTCATATTTAGAGGTCAAAGGTCAAATTAGAATGACTTTGTACTGAACATTTCTTCTTCATGCATGGAGCGATTTTGATGTAACTTGGACCAAATGTTCACCACCATGAGGCACCCTTGTTTTTAGAATTACATCCCTTTGTTTTTACTATAAATAGATTTTATTGTAACTTTTTTATTACTGGCCGTAGAGAAAAATCAAGACCACTTTTCTGTGGTACAGCATGCATGTTACATCCAATTTTTAGGTGTATTTTGACCTTTCTCTACCTGGTAAAGAGTTTCTTGTGGACTTATATTATTTAGATTTTTTTTTTTTTTTTTTTTTTTTTTTTTTTTTTTTAAGATTAATTTCCATTTGTTGTTACTATAAATAACTTACATGATAACATTTTTATAATCAGCCAAAAAAATTCAATATGAAAGCAACTGTGGGTTTTTATATATGCACATTTTAATCCAAGTGTGCGATTATAACATATTGTATATGTAGTACAATATTGTTTATACATCATTGACAGATATCAGTTCATTATGTTATGCTGCAGTAGAGAAAATTAGGTGCCTTCCAGTAGGGGACTTTGTATTGCATGGCAATACTTCATTCACTTGTTCTTTCAAGGGGCTTCTGTGGTGTTGTTTGATTGCCGACTTAAAATCAATTGCCTGTCACTTCATTTGGTTTCAAAGTCTGCCTTGAGTGTAGAATTGTTGTGGGAGCATTCAGACATTGACCTTAGGTGCCCCTCTGCAAAGGGCCCCTGGGGTCTTCCCCAGCCCCCATCTGCCTAACATTTAAAGCTTAAAAAATACCATAAAAGGTAATACTGTAATCTAGCTACTGAAGTTATTATGTTAAAGCATGAATTTGGTTCTTTTAGTCACTTTTCAGTGCTAGTAAATTCAGTAACAGACAAGAAGGTGGGCCGGTGGTCTAGTGGTAACAAGTTTGACTGTCAGTCCAGAGGTCCGGGTTCGAATCCCGGTCCAGGCACTGGAAATTTCTGAGATGCTCTTGAGTGTCTCCCACCTAACTTAGAGGCCTGTACTGGTTCTTCCCGGGAAAGACAGCTTCGCGTGTATCGGTGCTATAACCAGACTGTCTATCCGCAAAGAGCTAGGCTAAGTTAGCCGGACAAGTCTGTATCTGAAAAGGATTCTCTCTCTCTCTGTTCTGGAGGCTTTATCTCACTCTGTCCCTCTGGTCAGATTGCTCTGTGTCTGTACTAGTAGAGGATGAATTACGCACCCTGTGTTGCTACATTTGCTATATGTAAAGCGCCTTTGAACGTGTTTATCATGAAAAGGGCACTATATAAATCTGGTATAATATTAGTAATAATAAAAAGGACATTACAAATATATTCATGTTTGCAGTGATGTTACAAAATTGAGAAAGACTGAGGTTAAGAGAAAATGTTTTAAAAGTCTTAAGAAGTTTGATTTAATAAAAAATTCAATCATGATTTGCTTGATCGACATTCGGAGGTGATGCACTGTTTCGTATGAAAATTAAACAATTCATAAAAAAATCCGGCCTCCACAGAATAGTAAGATTGTTATATTAAGATATAGACAGTTAGGTAACAGATAGTGTGATAGATAATTATATGTAATATTTTCAGGTGATGTACTGCAAAGAAGAGCAGTCAGATTATCTGTTTGCTTCACTGGTCACATTGTTCCAGATACACAGGGAAGCTCTTCCTCAGTAAGTATTACAAAGTTTTCTGTTTAAGCTACTGACTAAATTATGACTGTTAAAGTAATGAAGCTATCAAGCTGACATATGGAAGGCTGGTGGTTCTACCCAGGTGTCTGCTTGTGCCTGAGATAATGCCCGAAGAGCAAAACTGGGTTGGTATGGCTTAAAAACCATTAGAATATATTGTTGAAATATTGATTGTGATTAAATTATATAATATAGATATAACTCTTAAATTTTTTTAGTAAGTTTTGGTTCCTGCTTAAGTTAAAAAGTGCAAGGCTATGAAATTTATGCACAGGCAAGACAATGTTCTCTGTTTTAATTTGACTGATCAGCAATTTTTTCTACCGCCCAGGAATGAATTGAAAGGCAATAGTCACTGTTGGAGGACAAGATATACAAAGTTATATGGGGGCTATATTGGAGTTACACATGTCCATCCATCCATTGGTCAATCCCTATTCTTGGTCACTCCTTATTTTCTTAACTGCTGGGAAACTCTTCATAAAACTTACACCAGTTATTAACCGCATCAAGCTGTCCTGCAGAGCACAAAACCAAGGTTACTGGGTCAAGGTCTGGGTCACATTTGGAGATCAAATGTCAAATAGCTTAAACTTGTGTCTTATCCATGTCTCCTAGACTGCTTGGGAAATTTTCATTAAACTAGCATAAAATACACACTTCATCAAAATGGCATGCAGTGTGTGCACAACCCATGTCACTAGGTCCAAGTTCAACGTCACATGCAGAGGTCTAAGATCAGCTAAATTCTGTGTCGGCTCCATATCTTCTAAACTACTTTAAGTATTTTCATAAAACTAGCATCAGTTGTTAATCTCATCTAGAAGACATGCAGAGTGCATAGCAAGATTCAAGGTCAACGTCACAATTGAAAGTCAAAGGTCAAGATAACAACATTTTACTTTCCCTGTATCTAAGCGATGTCTTGGGGTATTAATCACCTTAAATGATAGCTCTAGTTTTTTGAACCTTTCGTTTGACATACATAATACATTTATCTCTTTCAAGGGAAGATATTTTGATGTTTTTGACTGGACAAGAAGAGATAGAGTCTGCTGCTAAGTCAATACGAGATATAGCTAAAAACATGACAGGAAATGTTCCCAACTTGATTGTCTGTCCGCTGTTTGCTGCACTGCCTTCACAACAACAGCTGAAAGTGTTCCAGCCTACACCAAAGGTAAGTGTTCCTAACTTGATTTTCTGAACATTGTATGCTGCACTGCCTTCACAGCAACAGCTAAAAGTATTCTAGCCTACACAAAGTACTGTAAGTGTTCCTAACTTAAGTTTGCTACACTGCTTGCAATTTTAATACAATATTTATACAATTTTACATTGTTTGTAGAAACATAAGGCAAGAAAAACATTTTTTTTTCTGTGATTAATGAAATATTTGACAGAAAGTTCCATGATTTGTGCATTTAAATAAATAGGCTTAGAGTTTCCAATACCAGAATTGTTCTAGTGAACAAGCCATAATTGAAGATATATTTGACACATTTCTATTTGTTTTGATAAATTTTCAGGGATGTCGTAAAGTGATTATTGCTACAAATATAGCAGAGACGTCCATTACAGTCAGTGGTGTGAAATATGTCATAGACTCCGGGAAAGTTAAGGCTAAGTAAGCATTAAACTCAAATTATTTATTTGAAAAATGAAGTGCTTTCGAACAATCTGATGGAAAAAATTAATTTTTCCAACTTTTGGTATGGAGTGCAGTGTTGAAAAACGGCATTAAACACCCCCTTCCCCCCCCCCCCCCCCAAAAAAAAATTTTTTTTTAAATTTAAGAATAGGGAGTGTAAGGGTTGTTGCAAATTTCATTTCCTGTCATAAACACACTCAGTCATATAAAGTCTGCTATTTTTTGTTTGGTTATACACATGTATGCATCTAAAGATCTTCCTACAAGTTTTTTTAACCTTCACAACAGCAGTCTATAAGTGCATAGTAAGTCTTCTGTACTTGAACTCAGTGTGGTCTGGTCCTTTGAGATTGTGGAATCTATCAGATCTTGGTGACTTTATTTAGTATCATGACTGTAATGTCCAAGTGATGTTTAGCACAATAAAAGTCTCCCCAGCCTTGTTGTTATATTTTCTGGTCCTATGGGGTCATGGAATTCATTAGATATATACATATATATAAATAGAATTATGCTTAAGCTGGTGCTAGGGGGCATGACTAATGTTTCATATTTCAATATCTTTCATGAACAAAATCAGTTTATCTGAGTTCAGATATTTTGCTTCATTGCATTTTTGCTTCTGTTGGAACTACATGTATATTTTATTACACATGACAAAACAGACTTATGTCTCCTCAAGTGTTGTTTGCTGTATTGTATTAATAATTTATAAAATGGTAACACTAAGACTGAAACTGTATGAAATGCTATGTTATGTGTCCTTCAAATTTTAAGCAACCAGAACAGTGGTCAGAAAAAAAACAGACAAAGTACCAACAGCCGAAAACATCCATTGTATATATTGTAAAAGAATATTTTTTGTTTTACCAATATCTGGCTATTGATTTAATGACATTGGTTAAAAATCCTCTATAACTGGTGGATATAGTTGCAGACAATATGTTGCATATTTAGCATTGTATGCAAAAGTTGCAAAGTAAAACTTTTCACAAATATTATCCTATCCAGTTATGCATAGTACTTCTCTGTCATTCCTGTACTGCTTTAAAAGTGGTCAGTATCATTGATTTCAAATCGTCCCTCACCTCTGTAGGTATAAGCCCTGTTAAGGTCATCATGCAAGAAAGCATTCTTCTGGATGTGGAAGGCCAGCTGCTAGCCTGCGCCTTTAATAATGCTAGACGAACATCTTTCATCTTTTACCACCAGTACAGCTAGAAAATTATCTGGACTATTTGGTAAAACCAAAGAAACATGAAATGATTTATTTTTAAACCTAAAATTGAAATTAAAATTCATTCATTTTCAGAATATATAATTCCCGAGGTGGCCTTGACCTTATGAAGGTTGTACATGTGTCACAGGCCCAGGCGCAGCAGAGATGTGGCCGTGCCGGGCGCGAGTCTCCAGGGACTTGCTACAGACTGTATACTGAACAACAGTATGAAGCTTTCAGGAAAACAACAATCCCAGAAATACAAAGGTATTAAGTTCTTCTGTATATACGAGTTATGAACAAGGCCGAGCTAGGAAATTATTATATACATGTACAGTAACTGATTCTTAAACACTGTGAGTTACAGAAAAATTATTAGCTTAGCATCGACAAATACACACCTGTTCTTCTTCTGCTGGGTAATGATGTGCACCTAAAGTTATGCAGTATCTCAGTTGCAGAACCCTTGTATGTTTCCAAATGTAAATCTAGTAACCTGTAAACATCTACTGAAACAGATCATATATAATGTAACAAGTTGTGCAGTACTTGTCTAGATCAAATAACTGTAAATAAATTCATTTTGATATACAAACATATTTGAAAGAATTACAATAGAACTGCGAAATCATTTAAGTTCATTGGTATTAAATTTTGTGGTTTTGTCAAAATGACTACTGGTATATCACAGAGACCTAAGTTACTGGATCTCAAATTTTCTAGATCAAATAAAATAAAAGTTTGTCTGAATTTGTTTTCCTGGATCCATGCAACCACAAAATCCAGGAAAATTAGTCCCCCGTGAATTTTAATGATTTGACAGTATGTTTTTAAGCACTAACTCCTCTAAGCTTGTTCAAAACTTGCCCTCAAGGTTGAATGCTGCTCTTCAACTGGCATTCAGGTGGTGTTTATCAGATGACCGCAGGGTTTTCCATGAAAGCTTGAAAACTTGAGTAACCCAAGTTTTCAGGTCCAATGTTACTTCATACATGAAATTACAACAGCATCAAAAAGAATTACTGATTCTGACTTCTTCATGTGCATAGAGTGGTTTTCATTGACATGTATTTCAGGTTTTTACCCAGTAAGATGAATTTATACATGCTTTTTTTTTCAGGTGTAATTTAGCCAGTGTAGTGTTACAGTTAACTGCAATGGGTATACAAGATATAGTTAACTTTGATTTCATGGATAAACCTTCTACTGAGGTAGGTAATTGTACTTTAACTCAAGTTTATTTTCAGATTTCACATGACATGTTCATTGCGTGTTGACAGAACATTGTTCTGAAATTTATCTGAATTAAATCTGGACCTTGAACAAATTGATTTTTTTTTTTTGAAATTTCTCCTGTTATGGTTTTGAAAGCCTTTAAATGACACAAGACTTCAGACTGAGCTAAAGTATCAATCCATTTTTCACTTCTAAAGTTTATCATCACATCAGTATTGCTAGATGTAAAATTATGGCATTACTACATACAGAGATTTTAGTAATATTTTAGTTTGCCTGAATGTTGTTTACTACATATTACTTGAATTTTTTTTCTTCATTGAATAGGCGATAATAAGTGCAATAGAACATCTGAAACTTCTTGGGGCATTGGAGAATACAGAAGAAATCAGGGTAAGTACAAGCATATAGTCGCAGCTTGTCAAGATGTTTAATTTTGTTGACTCTTGAACAGTTGTTATATAATTTGGTTGGCTTCTTTAAATGTGCTTAAATATTTTCGGTGACAGTTCGAAAGAAAACATTCCTAAAAGTCATTTCTTGAAAAATTATCAGTAACTTGCACAGAAGTTAGTAATGATAGGGAATCAAGGACTACTTTTGACTTCAAGTGACAGACATTGCATAACTTATTTAAATTGGTGTTAAACAGTTGTTTTCTGTTTGTAATAAAGAATAGAACAGTTTTAGAATATGGTCACAGATGAAGGACACACTATGTAAAAAACAAGTAACTGATTGGTTCTTTTTTTTTTTATAGCATTAATGTATGCAAAATCAATTTAAAACATTTAAATGTAATAAGTATTAATGCTATATTGGAATGTATCACTCTACTTTTTCTTTTCAGTTAACTTCAATAGGCAAACAGATGGCAGAATTTCCACTTGACCCTAGAATGTCAAAGGCCATTATATCAGCCAAAGATTTCAAATGTTTGTAAGTCTTTGATAATGGAATTTCAGCCACAGTCAGCTTGTGTGAAATTTAAAGCTTAGTAAAATATATTTTGTTATGGTAGAAAATCACAAAAAGTCAAGAAACAGCCAAGTTACGTGCAGAAGGAACAGTTCTATCAGATTGAGATTATAGCATTTCTTTCTTGCATGCCAGCCAGAATTTTCTGTGTTTTCACAGAGCCTCATTACACTTAAACAGCTACCCTCAAGCCAGATACATGTATATCAATCTGATCCTTCAGCCATTTAAAGTTTTGCAGTACTCTTCTTGAAGAGAACTCTGGTGGGTCTCGTCCACTATGTGGACAATATCACAGGCTTTGCATGACCTACACAAAAATATGCTTAAGTAAGGGTCTTTTCTTTAAATTTGAACTTCAGAAAGAAATTATGTGATGGACTGACAGCTCTATAAAATATGCGAATAAATGCAAGGTGACAAGCTGTATAGCTTGAGTATGTTGTGGGGAATTAAAGATGTTTTTACATGAAGTATTCTTGCATTATAGACTTTCAATTTTAACATACTAATTATTTTTAATGTTACAGAGAGGAGATTCTGACTATAGTGTCACTGCTGTCTGTGGACTCTGTTCTTTATACTCCACAAAGCAGAGTAAGTATCTAAGAGAATTTTTATTGTACAAAAGGTGAAACAATGATAAAGTGGCCCCTGTATAGTCACAGTAAAAAGTAGAAGAGTATATGAATACATTGAGCATATAAAGTGCAACTAGAATTATACACTGTTATACCAGTTAGACTAAATTGAGACTGTAATGGAAAGATGTAACATATGGAGTACTTTATATACCTATAAGCAAAATTTTGAAATAAATGTGTTACTGTAATGAAATTGTATATGGGAGAGGGGGGAGGCGGTCACTGGGTTCAAAGTCAGGGACACACTTGGAGATCAGAAGTCAGATAGCTGCATTCTGTATCTTCTAAACCACTTGGTGAGTGTCATAGAACTAGCATCAAATATTACCTTGTCAGGGCAACATGCAGAGGGCGCAACCTGCATCATTCTGTTCAAAAGGCCACTCTTGGAGGTCAAATGCCAAATACCTCGAACTGTGTGTCTGCTCTGTATCTTCTAAACTACTTGGAAGATTTTCATAAAACATAGTCAAATGATTACCTCATCAAGGTGATGGGCAGAGCACACAACCCAGCTCATAAGGTCCAAGATCAAAGTTGCACTTGGAGGTCAAAGATCAGATAGCTTAAATTTTTGTCTGCTAATTTCATTTTAACTACTAGAAGGATTTTCATAACACTAGCATCAATTATTTGCCTCATGAAGAAGGCATGCAGAGTGCACAGCCCAGATCACTAGGATCAAGAGGTCAAAGATCAAATAGCTCAAATGTGTGTCTGCTCCATATCTTCTAAACTTCTTAAATTAATTTAAAAAACTAACATCAGTTGTTGACCTCATCCAGATGACATGCAGAGCGCACAGCCCAGGTCATTAGGTCCAAAGTCAAGGTCACAGAGGTCAAAGATCTTTTATATTGCTTTTCACTCTTATGTTTCAATTTCATATATTTATTTTATGTAAAACTTTATGTAAATGAAGAAATTTGTTTTCATGTAAGATCAAACTAACCTAACTTCTACTAAGAGAACAATGGATACAGTATATTCAGGTTTGGCATAGCCAAAGTGAAAATGCAAGATATGGTGTTTGATCTTTCATGTAAATCAAACAGATTTTCTTTTTTTTCTTGTTTTTTGAAAGTTTTTTAACCAAACTTTACCCATTTTGTAGTTCTGTACCCCTAAAAGTTTGGGTTCTTGCAGTCTAAAATTGTGTTTACATTTTTTGGGGAATTAAAAGAAACAGTAATAGTATGACAGCCAGGCTGATTTGAGCATAGTAATAAAACAGTAAAGTTGAACTTTGTTCACTTGAACTTGATAATCCAAACACCACCCTTTGTTCACAATCATTATGTTTTGGCAAAATCCCTATATAATGTGTATTGCTTGATGCCTCCAGCAAATTTTTCCGGCCCTGTCAAGTTCGAGTGAACGAAGTTTGACTGAAAAACACTGATTTTTTAAGGATGCAGAAGGATGAGCATAAGGTTCGAGCTGTCAGAGGTTCAAGGGATCCAGACTACAAAATACTAGGAATACGGCCAAGGACTACAATGTTATGTATTGTTCAAGCCAGCTGGGGCACTTCAGACATCGATACTCAAGCCAGTGTTGTTTCTTTGTGTAAAAATATGAGCTCAGTGTGCAGGTTTAAGGAAGTTTTTTTTTAATTGCAGAGGGAGCAAGCTGTAGCTGTTAGACAGAAGTTTATGTCAAGTGAAGGTGACCATATAACACTACTCAATGTATTCAGGGCTTATAAAGGTGTTAATGGGAACAAGGTGAGATAATTACAGTATTTTATAATATAAGAAATTTTAGATATAGGGAGAAGATTCTAACTAAAACCAGTTAAATAGTTCAGTGTTTGATTTTTGACTTGTAAAAAATATCAAATTGCATTTGATTTAAACCAGAACACACTCTTTATGTTTCCTGTAATGAATTTCCATTATAAATTGTTTTCGAAAGGACATTAGTACAGGAAAATTGAAATCCTCTTATAATAACTATACATGTTTTTATGATGTCTAATGGTAAAATGCATTATTAGCAGGTGAATTATAACGTTTGACCACAACAAACTCTTTGATGTCCTCCATTCATTTTGATAACACATCTGAAAGATCATTAATTATTGCTGAATATGTTAAATTAAAAAGTTTCAGTAATGGATTATTTCTTATGAGTTATGTTATGGTGACATGAAGAAATTGTTTTCATTTTATAGGCATGGTGTCAAGAAAATTTTATCAACATGAGAAATATGCGGACAGTGTTTGATGTACGACGCCAGCTCAGGGATATATGTGTCAGACAAGATCTGCCTCTCAATACATGTGGTCATGATACAGCCTCTATCAGGTATTGTTCTAGAAGAGTTATCCATCTCAAAAATAATTTGTATGTTTTATATGGATTTAAAGTGACTTATTCATGATTTTCCTGATAAAAATGAAAGGTTTTTTTTTTCGTAATTTATTTTGGTAAAGCTGGTCTTGGCAGGAATCAGCTGGCATTAACTTCTTAAAAGTATCATTGAAAAGGAGTAAAAAATGTGGGAGATTCTTTTTAGCTCGACTATTCGAAGAATAAGTAGAGCTATCCTACTCAGGTCGGCGTCAGCGTCACACCTTGGTTAAGTTTTTCGTACCAGTCCACATTTTGACAAAGTCTTTTGAGATAAAGCTTTGAAACTTTCAACACTTGTTTACCATCATCATGGCCAGTTATAGGCAAGAGCACATATTTCCATCAAGGATTTTGGCTGAATTATGGCCCCTTTTGACTTAGAAATCATGGTTAAGTTTTTCATACCAGTTCATATTTAGACAAAGTCTTTTAAGATAAAGCTTTGAAACTTTCAACACTTGTTTATCATCACCATGGCCAGTTATAGGCAAGAGTACATAACTCCATCAGTTTTGGCTGAATTATGGCCCCTTTCGACTTGGAAATCTTGGTTAAGTTTTTCGTACCAGTTCATATTTAGACAAAGTCTTTTAAGATAAAGCTTTGAAACTTTCAACACTTGTTTACCATCACCATGGCCAGTTATAGGCAAGAGTACGTAATTCCATCAGGGATTTTGGCTGAATTATGTCCCCTTTCGACTTAGAAATCTGGGTAAATATTTCGTACCAGTTCATATTTTGACAAAGTCTTTTGAGATAAAGCTTTGAAACTTTCAACATCTGTTTATCATCACCATGTCCAGTTATAGGCAAGAGTACATAACTCCATCAAAGATTTTGGCTGAATTATGGCCCCTTTTGACTTAGAAATCTTGGTTAAGTTTTTCGTACCAGTTCATATTTTTTGTAAAGTGTTTGACATATGGCTTTTAAACTTTTATCACTTGTTTAGTATAATAGTCTCTATCTGTAGGAAAGAGAACATAACTCTGTCATCTATTTTGGATGAATTATGGCCCTTTTTGGACTTTGAAATTGGTTCTGTTTTCATACAAGTCCATGTTTTGTCAAAACTATTTGACATATGGCTTTTAAACTTTGAACACTTGTTTATCATTATGATTTCCATCTGTAGGCAAGAGTACATAACTATTTTGGCTGAATTATGGCCCTTTTTGGACTTTGAAATTGGCTCATATATTGCCATTTAGTGCAAGACTTATCGAAATCAAAGTAATACAGGAACATTGTTTGTCTAATCTATTTATTTCTTTTGTCTGAATATCCGTGGAAATATTTTGACCCCATTCTTCAATCAATTCTTCGAATAGTCGAGCACGCTGTTGTCGGACAGCTCTTGTTTATGATATATGTAATCAATATATAATGTTTTTTTTACTGATATTTATTAATGGTTTTCACTTCTGTTGTTATTTATCAGACTTAGACACACATTTTATAGTTATATCAGTTCTGCAGAAATCAAGATATTTTAAATTTTCATGCCATTTCTGACAAGTAGCATTAAATTTAATGCCATGTTTCAACTTGATTTCATTGTTTATGTGATGGCATTCAATTTACCTTGAATGCATATCAGTACTACATTGATTTCCTGCGATAAATGGCAACTTCCCTTTATGAATCAGGTGTGAAAGATAAATGATGCCAGACATACTCTTTAATGTCAAATCCTCCTTCAGACAATTTCATTGCCTAGGACTCGAGCTCTTCGGCTCGTAATCATTACTGTTTAAAGTCTGAAACGGAAAATTTTAGGAAGACAAGTGTTCAATTTTTCAAAACTATATAGCATATTTATACTGCAAAAATTTTGCTGAGTCATCATTAGCTGCAGAATGAAGATTTCTGCCAAGTTCCATTGCAATCTGTGCAATATTCTACTTGTGGTACCGCTCTGACAAGCTGTATTTGTTTGAAATATTTTGTTGTTTAAAATGTTGTCTTTACAACAAACTTCCTGACCATGTAGATATCATCACTTAAAGTTGTAAATGAAGGTTGCAATGTGCAATTTTTGTAAACTGTATGTAAAGGATATTCTCTCTTTTACAGAAAATGTTTAGCTACTGGATTTTTCATGAATTCAGCAGAACTGCAGAAGGAAGGAGAATACATGTCTGTAAGTGATTTAAGTTGTGTTTTATTTAACTGATAGCCTCAAGAAATATAGATATAACATAAGTAGTCTTATCAGGCGTAAAGATATTCTGAGTTCATTTTCTGTAGTAAGAAACGAGGAAGGATCTCGAATATATATAATGTTTATGGCGTCGTGAAACTTGATAATTATGTCCTTTCACAACAAAACAGAATTTTGCAACATACACTATATCTAATCAAATTATGTCAGACGATGACATTTTTTCATTCAGGATATGTTTCTGCTTTTGCTGTGGAGGGGGTTGAGGGGCGGGTCTCAGCATATTTCGTTTTAATGACCAAAAAAAATTCTGTTATATAACCTATAAACAAACAGTATCTCATTGTCCAGTACACAATCAGAGAAGCAAAATATACACTTGTCGAGCAACAAGTTCGCCTTTGTCATTATGACTTCCTGCCTGTTGACATCAGAAAATATTGTATGGCTTGCTAGTTAATAACCGTATAATATGTAACTTACCTGTAACTTCTTCATTTACAGTTATCAACTAGGAAATCAGTTACGATACATCCATCATCAGCTTTGTTCCATTGTAAACCTGCATATGTCATCTATAATGAACTTGTACAGACTACTAAATGTTACATGAGGTATTATTACTACACTTTCTGTAACATTCATTCATTTGGGTTTTAATTTCATGGATCCACAAAAATAAGTCCTCCATGACCAACAATGATTTTCACGGTAGACTTAAATGGTGAAGCCATATGACAAACTTACTTCATAAAGTGTGTAGACAAACAATGTTTGTTTTTTGAAATTCAATAGCTGTGTATGACAGTTGTAATGAACTCCAATAAAAGATAAATTCATTTCATCAAAAATATGTAGTAACATATGAAGTAGTATGTTACCATTTGAAGACTAATTACTTTCAAGTATACAACAAGCAAATTCGATGAATTGGAATCCCCCGCCAAAAGGGTCAGAGTTGAGGAACGGCAAAAAATATATCGCAAAAAGTTAAGAATGTTACCAAGAAGCAAATAATTTCATTAGTCAAAATCAAATTAAAAGAAAATGAATGGTTTGTTTGGGTGGGGGGTGGGGTGAGGATACAACAGTTTACATGTTGATTATAAATATTGACAGAAAACGAAAAATGAAAAAAAAAAAAAATTGGGGGGGGGGGGGGGGGGGGTGAGCGTGGTAAGGTGGTGACCAGGTGTAGGTACACAACATCACATGTTTATAATAAATGTTCATGGAAAAGAATGAAAGAAGTTTAATGAAATTCTTCCAATTGGTTGGTTTGTTATGTACAGATCTGTGGATTTTTAAACAATTAAAGGGCAATAACTATATGGAAAATTGACCAATCGAAAAAAAAACTTGAAGGGCATCGTTGCAGTATCTTGGTTCATGTCTGTTTCAAGTTTGATGAAATTCTACCTGCTAGTTACTGAGAAATGGCTGCAGACGGACATTTTTCATTAAATCAAGGGCAATAACTCTGAGGGAAATTGACCTATCAAAAAAAAACTTGACGGGCATCAGCACAGTATCTTGGTTCATGTCTATTTCAAATTTGATGAAATTCTACCTGTTAGTTACTGAGAAATGGCTGCAGACGGACTTTTTTTATTAAATCAAGGGCAATAACTCTGAGGGAAATTGACCAATCAAAAACAAAACTTGACGGGCATCATCGCAGTATGTTGGTTCATGTTTATTTCAAGTTTCATGAAATTCTACCAAGTAGTTACAGAGAAATGGCTGCGGACGGACTGACTGACGGACGGACAACACCATTTCAATACCCCCCTCCCGATTTCATCGGCGGGGGATAAAAAGTTAAAAAAGAGGGACATCAGCAGTTAAATGGTTGAATTAGTAAGAAAAAATCATGCGGGGCCAACAGACAATCTGCCCACTTTGCACCAGCATCATTGTTAGTCTGCGGAGGGAATCGAACCCTCATACATGATTTTTACCACATAAAATGTATGATATATTAGATAATACAGATATTGAGAAATGTGAGTATATTAGGCATGGAAAATAGCTTTAATGTCCAAAATGATATGAATAGATATAAAGTTTTCTTTGTTCAATTTTATAGGGATCTGTGTGTCGTAGATGCTGACTGGTTATATGAGACTGCACCTACCTACTTCAAGAAGAAAAAACCTGGTGAATGCGCTGTTGTAAATTATTATTCTTTACTTGTTATCAATCTAATGAAATAAATGTATAATATAAAAAGCATGTTGTTTTTTTTCACTTAACATACAAAATGCACTCATGGAGAAAACCAATACTGTGAAATAATTTAATTTCATGGGCATGATATTTCTTGGTTCTCGGCAAAAATGTTTATTTCTTGGGGAGATGAATTTGTTGATTTCAACTTTTTAACATAAAACATGTATGGCAGTTTTATCTGTCCTTTGCAATTTAATTTCATTGATCAAAGAAATTGTTGACTGTGAATGTTTATAATTTCACAGTATGCTACGTTTGGAAAATACAACTGAATATGCAACAATTACAGTTTAAAACAATAAATTTTTATAGGATTAAGCGAAACAGTATGTTGAATTATTAAATGCAAACAGCATTTTAATATGTACCAGTGAGAAAGTATGTGACTATGAGAGATCAGTAGTTATTAAGAAGAGATATTAATCATTATGCAAATTTTGTTTCCTTTTTTCTTTCTACATCAACACTGATGAGGATTTAAGCAATTCACTTAATATGTGTATGGTATTGTACATATCGTCTGTGCATAGTTTATCATCACTGATAAATCATTGTTTATATTCTACCTACTGTTAGTAAATGGAACTTGTAATAATTCTCATTCATGTTTGCAAGTTTTTTCTCAAAATTTAAGTTTCGCAGAAACTGAAGTCTGCTGCACCAATAAATCTATTTTCAGAAAATGCTAAATCTAAAAAAACGTGTTAAAACTACTTACCAGAGAACAATGAACAAGTGTGCAAAGTTTAAAAGCTACAACTCCCATAGTACTCGAGAAAGTGGACCAAAACAAAACTTTTAAAGCACCAACAAGTCAAAGCAACAACAATACCTTGTACATTTTTTTTAGCTCACCTGAGCACAAAGTGCTCATGGTGAGTTATTGTGATCACGCTGTGTCTGTTGGTCTGTCGTCAACAATTGTGTTTAAACAACATTTCCTCCAAAACCACTGAATGGATTTTGATGAAACTTGGCTTAGATGTTCCTTGGGTGGTCCTTTACCAAAGTTAGTCAAAGGTTCCGCTTGGTTTCACATAGAGGCCACCAGACCTAAAAATAGAAAAATCTTCGAACAACATCTCCTCTTAAACCGATTGTCCGACTTTGAAATAATTTCAGACAAATGGTCGTTATGTCACCCTCTACCAAGATTGTTCAAATTATACCAATTCGTCAAACATGAGGGCCATGATGGCCCTATATCGCTCACCTGTTATCATTGCACTTGAGGACAAGAAGGTCCTCAGAAAAAATCCAAAGGACAGGAAAGGGAAGAAATTTAACCAAAAAGAAAAAAAATCTTACAAGGTACAGATATGTTAAAATACACCTAAAAATTGGAGGTACCATCCATGTTGTACCACAGAAAACTGGTCTCGTGTTTTTCCTATGGCCAATAATAAAAAAAGTTACTAAAAATAAGCTATTTATAGTAACATAAAAGGGAAGTAATTAAAAAAAATAAATATTGTAAGTGGACAAAAAAAGGATCTGCCAAATAAATCTATTGACGTAAATGAAATTTCAGATCAGTATCTTCATTAGTTATGGAGATATAACAATTTTAATTTGAAATAAAGGGAGGTAATTTGACATAAAATCAGTCCATAGTTATCTACCCTGATTGTCTCAGTCCAACTAATAACAATAATGAAATTTCAAATAAGTCCTGTAAGTACTTACTGATATAAATCCATTTTGATTACAATCAGGGGAGGTAATCAGATATAAAATAACTCTGGAACCTACGATTGGATCTGATTTGTCATGGAATCCAAGATTTCTTGTTGTTGAAGGTATTTTGGAAGTTTGTATCAAATAAAACCATAAATGAAGTCTCTATATGGCTGCAAAAGCCAAAATAGCCAATTTTGGACTTTCAAGGGGCCATAACTCTGGAACCCATGATGGAATCTGGCCAGTTGAAGAGAGGAAGCAAGATCTTGTGGTGATACAAGTTGTGTGCAAGTTTGGTTAAAATCAAATCATAAATGAAGCTGCTATTGTGCAGACAAGGTCATAATAGCTAATTTTGGCCCTTTCAGGGGCCATAACGCTGGAACCCATTATGCGATCTGGCCCGTTCAAGAAAGGAACCGAGATCTTGTGGTGACACAAGTTTTGTGAAAGTTTGATTAAATTCAAATCATAAATGAAGCTGCTATTGTGCAGACAAGGTCAAAATAGCTAATTCTGGGCCTTTCAGGGGCCATCACTCTGCAACCCATAATGGAATCTCGCCAGTTCAAGAAAGGAACTGAGATCTTATGGTGATACAAGTTGTGTGCAAGTCTGGTTTAAATAAAATCATAAATGAAGCTGCTATTGTGCAGACAAGGTCATAATAGCTAATTTTGGCCCTTTCAGGGGCCATAACGCTGGAACCCATTATGCGATCTGGCCCATTCAAGAAAGGAATCGAGATCTTATGGTGAAACAAGTTTTTTGAGAGTTTGATTAAATTCAAATCATAAATGAAGCTGCTATTGTGCAGACAAGGTCAAAGTAGCTAATTTTGGCCCTTTCAGGGGCCATAACTCTAGAACCCATAATGGAATCTGGCCAGTTCAAGAAAGGAACTAAGACCTTATGGTGATACAAGTTGTGTGCCAGTTTGGTAAAAATCCAATCATAAATAAAGCTGCTATTGTGCAGACAAGGTCAAAATAGCTAATTTTGGCCCTTTCAGAGGCTAAAATCTGGAACCCATAATGGGATCTGGCCAGTTCAAGAAAGGAACCGTGATCTTATGGTGATACAAGTTGTGTGCAAGTTTGGTTAAAATAAAATCATAAATGAAACCACTATCGTGCAGACAAGAAATTGTTGACGGACGCACGCACGGACACACGACGGACGAAGGGTGATCGCAAAAGCTCACTATGTCACTATGTGACAGGTGAGTTAAAAACATGGCCTCCAGGGGGCCTGGTCACTTTTGTTTTCCATATACGTATGTATTAGAAATTTTAAAAATCTTCTTGTGTGAAAGTGCTGGCCAGATTTTAAAATAATTTTACACAAATGGTCCTTGTGTGACCCTCTACCAAGTGTTCAAATTAATTTGATTCGTCAAAAAACATTGATGTCAGAGGGTGTGGTCGCTTTTCCCTATATGTATATTGTGGAAACTTTAAAAATCTTCTTGTGTGAAACTGCTGGTCCAATTTTAAAATAATTTTACACAAATGGTCTTTGTGTAACCCTCTACCAAGATTGTTCAAATTATTCTGATTCGTCAAAAAACATGGCAGCCAGGGTGTGTGGTCACTTTTCCCTATATGTTTATAGTGGAGATTTTAAAAATCTTGTGTGAAACTGCTGGCCCTATTTTAAAATAACTGTACAAAAATTATCCTTATGTGACCCTCTACCAGTATTGTTCAAATTATTATGATTCATGGAAACATGGCCGCCAGAGAGCATGGTCACTTTTCCCTATATGTATAGTAGAAACTTAGAAAATCTTTTTAGTATGAAACTGCTAGCCCGATTTTAAAATAATTTCGCACAAATTGTCCTTGTGTGACCTTCTACAATAGTGTTCAAATTTTTCTCATTCATCAAAAAACATGGCCCCCCCGGAGGGTGTGGTCACTTTCCATCGACAATTTCTTAAAATGACATCTCCAAAACCACTGAATGGATTTTGATGAAACTTTACATAAATGATCTCTTTCAAAGTTGTTCAAATGGTTCTGGATCATTGAACATATGGGACTTTTTGGTTAAAAATAGGTTTTCAGTTATCAGACTTTAAAAATCTTCTTCTCTAAAGCTCTGATATTTGGCATGTGATATAAGGGTTCGACTCTCTACCATAATTGTCCAGATTATTGCACTAAGGTCAAAAATGGCCACGCCTGTGTGTGGCATATGTACTTACTATAGACTTTTATATTAGAAACTTTGAAAATCTCCTGCTAGAGCCTTGCTATTTGGTGTGTGATATCAGAGTTTTACTGTCTAGCAAAATTGTTCAAATTATTGCCCTAGGTTCAAAAATGTGTGTGACATGTATATATAATATAGGCTAACATAAAAGAAACCTAACTCTGTACTTGTACTGGACACACTTGAAGCCTTGTACACTGGTGAGCGCTTTAGGGTCAATGACCCTCTTGTTTAAATTGAAAAAAGACGGCTCCATGCCTCTCATCTGAGTTAACACATCACATAGCAAACATTTTCTTATTAAATACATACTGCTCTGTGCAATAAGCCATGTTAACACTACAATACATACAAAATCTGGCATGATGACCTACAAGTGTTGCCTTGATCTGAGATTGCAACCAGTGTCTTCTGTGTGAAATGCCACCCCATTAAGGTTAACAGTTCTGTAAAATAAAGAAAGATTGCTCCATGCATGTCTAAATAATGGATCAGATAAGGTCTGTTTAACCTTTGACACAATAATGTGACATTGAGGCAAACATTTCCGATAAAAAACGTTTGTTCATGCATGTCTAAGTTTAAAGTCTAGACAAGATCAGAATTGACCTCTGACCCCTATGTGAATGCAACATCTGTGTTAAAAAATTTGTAAAAAGATCCTTTAGAAGCAAAGAATGCAACCAAGAAGAATAATAGCAGACACGCTTTGATTGAGTCTGTTCATGAGAGGTAATGAAATATGCAACACCTCCCCTGCCCCCTAGCACCGGCTTATGCAGAACCCTATTACACATAATTATGTTGAATGGACTCCATGATCCCAAAGGACCAGAAAAAAACAACAACACTGAATCTAAGTATGGGGAGACCAAATAAACAAAAGGGCCATGATGGCCCTAGGTTGCTCACCTGAGATACACTGTTTTGGAAGTTAATTATGCAAGGAAAATGTCTGTGAAATTATTGTGAAACAGTATATTTGTACAATCTTTGTAAAGGGCCAGCAGTTTCTGACAAGAACATTTTTAGGGAAGACATGACCACACCCCCCTGACAACCATGTTTTTTGATGAACTGGAATAATCTGAACAATCTTGGTAGAAGGACACACAAGGACTGTTTTATGAAATCAATATCTCTCGCCGAAGGCAGAGGGATATAGTTTTGGCATTTTCTGTCTGTCCTGAGCCATATCTAGGAAGTGTTTTTGAATTTTTAAATAGAACTTCATCTACATGTTCACCACTATGGGGAAATGCTGCCTGTCAAGTTTCAGACAGATTGCCCAAATAACACCAGAGTTATGGCCCTTTGTAGTTTCTAGTGTTAACTATATAGGGTACTATAAATATGGCAATTTCTGCTTCATAACTTGTGACATATTTGACCTAGAACTATGAAACTTGAATTAAATTTAGATCACCATAATGTGGTAGTGCACACTCAATTTTGTCAGGATCTCTGTAGTAACTTCAGAGTTATTGCCCTTTAATTGTTTAAATATTTGTACATAACAAACAAACCAATTGGTAGAATTTCATTGCACTTCCTTCATTTTTTTCCATGAATATTTATTATCCACATGTTAAGTTGTGTACCCACATCCGGTCACCCCCACTGCCCTGATCACACCACTTCCCTCTCCCCACCCCACAAAATTTTCTTTTTTTTTTTTCATTTTTTAAAAAAAATGTTAAACCTTCCATAAATATTAATAAACATGTAAAGTTGTACACTCCCCCCCCCACCTCACTACTCCGCTACTCCACTCAGGCACCCCCACCATTTTCATACAACAAGATTTTTAAACCATAATATACAAATAGGGAAAAGTGACCATGCCCTCTGGCAGCCATGTTTTTTGATGAATCAAAATAATTTGAACAATTTTGTTCGAGGATCACACAAGGACCATTTGTGTGAAGTTATTTTAAATCGGGCCAGCAGTTTCATACAAGAAGATTTTTAAAGTTTCCAATAAATACATATAGGGAAAGTGACCACTAACCTTGGCGGCCATGTTTTTTGACGAATCGGAAAAAATTGAAAAATCTTGGTAGAGTATTATATACGGACCATTTATGTGAAATTATTTCAAAATTGGACCAGCTGTTAAGGAGATGTTGTTTAAAGATTTTTCTATTTCTAGCCCTGGCAGCCCCTATGTGCCTCCAAGCGGAACCATTTAAACAATTTTGGAAGAGGACCACCCAAGGAACATCCGAGCCAAGTTTCAACTTCCACCAAAAGTTTCAGAATAGATGTTGTTTAAAGGAAAGTCTGGATGGACGATGGATAGATGCCGGACAATGAGCGATCACAACAGTTATAACAAGAGGGCCATGTTGGCCCTAGGACGCTCACCAGAGTAACACACCATAACAAACATGTTTGACCTAGTTTTTGACCCCACATGACCCAGTTCAAAACTCGTCCATGATTTTATGAAAACAAACATTCTAACAAAGTTTCCTGAAGATTGGATAAAAAAGTGGCCTCTAGAGTATAAACAAGCTTTTCCTTTGATTTTACTAAGTGACCTAGTTTTTGACCCTACATGACCCAGAGTCGAAATCATACAAGACTTCATGATACCAAACATTCTGACCAAATATTTTATGAAGATTGAATCAAAAATGTGGCCCCTAGAGTGTTAACAAGATTTTCCTTTGATCTGATCTAGTGCCCTAGTTTTTGACCGCACATGACCCAGATACCCAGATTCAAACTTGGCCTAAAGATCATCAAGATAAACATTTTGACCAAGTTTCATTAAGATTTTTTTTTTTGTGTTCAGGTTTAACGCCTTTTTCAACAATTTTTCAGTCATATGAACGACGGTGTCTGCTTGTAGCAGTGAGCACAATGCCCAACTTTATAGTGCTGGCTCACTGGAATATCACGCCGTAGACACGTGACATGATACCCCACCCAGTCACATTATACTGACACCGGGCTGACCAGTCCTAGCACTACCCTCTTAATGCTGAGCGCCAAGCGAGGAAGCTACTAGTACCATTTTTTACGTCTTTGGTATGACTCGGCCGGGAATAGAAAACACAACCTCCCACACATGAAGCGGACGCACTACCCTTAGGCTACCGAGGCAGTTTCATGAAGACAGGATCATAAATATGGCCTCTAAGAGTGTTAACAAGCTTTTCCTTTGATTTGACTGGGTGACCTAGTTTTTGATCCCACATGACCCAGATTTAAACCTGGTCATCAAGATAAACATTCTGACAAAGTTTCATGAAGATAGGGTCATAAATGTGGCCTCTAGAGTGTTAACAAGCTTTTCCTTTAATTTGACTGGGTGACCTAGTTTTTGACCCCATATGACCCAGATTCAAACTTAACCTAGAAATCATCAGGACAAACATTCTGACCAATTCTCATGAGTTTCAAACTTAAAATGTGGTAACTAGAGTGTTAACAAGATTTTCCTTTGATCTGGCTTAATGATTTAGTTTTTGACCAGACATGACCTAGATTAAAACCTGGCCTAAGGGTCATCAAGTTAAACATAAGTGTGGCCTCTAGAGTTTTAACAAGCTTTTTCTTTGATTTGACCTGGGTGACCTAGTTTTTGACCCAACTTGACCCAGATTCAAACTTGGCCTAGAGGTCATCAAGATAAACATTCTGACCAAGTTTCACGAAGATAGGGTCATAAATGTGGCATCTAGAGTGTTAACAAGCTTTTCCTTTCATTTGACCTGATGACCTAGTTTTTGACTCCAGATGACCCAATATCGAACCCATCCAAGATTTTATTGAGGGTAACATTCATTTTTTAGCTCACCAGTGCTCAAGGTGAGCTTTAGTGATCACCCTTTGTCCGTCGTCAGTCATCGACAACAATTTGACTGTTAACAGTCTAGACGTCACAATTTTGGCCCAATCTAAATGAAACTTGGTCAGAATGTTATTTAAAATAGGTCACTAGGTCAAATCAAAGAAAAACCTTGTGTATGCAATAGAGGCTGCATTTTTTACTTGATCTTCATGAAATTTGATTAGAATGATTGCCTTGATAAAATCTAGGTCAAGTTCGAATATTGGTCATTTGGGTAAAAAAAATAGGTCACTAGGTCAAATCAAAGAAAAACATTGTGTATGTAATAGGGCTGCATTTTACACTGCATCTTCATGATATTCGATCAGAATGTTTGTCTTGATGAATCTAGGTCAAGTTTGAATATGGGTCATCTGGGGTCAAAAACAAGGTCACCCAGTCAAATCAAAGATTAACCTTTTGTATGCAATAGGGGCTATATTTTTCACTGGATCTTCATGAAATTTGAACAGAATGTTTGTCTTAATGAAATCTAGGTCAAGTTTAAATATGGATCGTCTGTGGTCAAAAACTAGGTCACCCAGTCAAATCAAAGAACAAGAGGGTCATGATGACCCTGAATCGCTCACCTGAGTAAATTGAACCACGTTTCAAATGGCAAACTGATGCTAAAATATTAGAAAGTAGATCAGTAGGTCATATTTGTGGTCACTGAAAGACAGTTTAAAGATTGGTGTGCAAAACTGTACATGTCATCCAAATTTCAAGGCTTGATCTTAAACTAGAGTGGTCACAAGCAAAAGTTTACGCACAGACACACGGACGACGCAGACCTACTGACCTAGTTTTTGACCGCAGTTGGCCCAGTTTCAAACTTGACCTAGATATCACCAAGATGAATATTCAGACCAACTTTCATACAGATCCCATGAAAACTATCGCTTCTAGAGAGGTTACAAGGTTTTTCTATTATTTGACCTACTGACCTAGTTTTTGACTGCGCGTGACCCAGTTTCGAATTTGAACTAGATATCATCAAAGTGAACATTCTGACCAATTTTCATGAATATCAATTGAAAAGTATGGACTCTAGAGAGGTCACAAGGTTTTTCTATTTTTAGACCTACTGACCTAGTTTTTGACAGCACATGACAAGTTCCGAACTTGCCCTAGATATCATCAAGATGAACATTCTGACCAATTTTCATGAAGATCCATTGAAAAATATGGCCTCTAGGGAGGTCACAATGTTTTTCTATTTTTAGAACTACTGACCTGGTTTTGACCACAGTTGACCCAGTTTTGAAATTGACCTGGATATCATCAAGGTGAAAATCCTGACTAATTTTCATGAAGATTCATTGAAAAATATGGCCTCTAGGGAGGTCATAAGGTTTTTCTATTTTTAGACCTACTGACCTAGTTTTTGACCGCAGTTGACCCAGTTTCAAACTTGACCTAGATATCATCAAGAGAAGTATTTAGACTAACTTTCATTCAGATCACATGATAAATATTGCCTCTAGAGAGGTCACAATGTTTTTCTATTATTTGACCTTATGACCTAGTTTTTGAAGGCACATGACCCAGTTTCAAACTTGACCTAGATATCATCAAGGTGGACATTCTGACCAATTTTCATGAAGATCCATTGAAAAGTATGGCCTCTAGAGAGGTCACAAGGCAAACAGATGGCAGAATTTCCACTTGACCCTAGAATGTCAAAGGCCATTATATCAGCCAAAGATTTCAAATGTTTGTAAGTCTTTGATAATGGAATTTCAGCCACAGTCAGCTTGTGTGAAATTTAAAGCTTAGTAAAATATATTTTGTTATGGTAGAAAATCACAAAAAGTCAAGAAACAGCCAAGTTACGTGCAGAAGGAACAGTTCTATCAGATTGAGATTATAGCATTTCTTTCTTGCATGCCAGCCAGAATTTTCTGTGTTTTCAGAGAGCCTCATTACACTTAAACAGCTACCCTCAAGCCAGATACATGTATATCAATCTGATCCTTCAGCCATTGAAAGATTCTTGCAGTACTCTTCTTGAAGAGAACTCTGGCGGGTCTCGTCCACTATGTGGACAATATCACAGGCTTTGCATGACCTACACAAAAATATGCTTAAGTAAGGGTCTTTTATTTAAATTTGAACTTCAGAAAGAAATTATATGGTGGACTGACAGCTCTATAAAATATGCGAATAAATGCAAGGTGACAAGCTGTATAGCTTGAGTATGTTGTGGGGAATTAAAGATGTTTTTACATGAAGTATTCTTGCATTATGGACTTTCAATTTTAACATACTGATTATTTTTAATGTTACAGAGAGGAGATTCTGACTATAGTGTCACTGCTGTCTGTGGACTCTGTTCTTTATACTCCACAAAGCAGAGTAAGTATCTAAGAGAATTTTTATTGTACAAAAGGTGAAACAATGATAAAGTGGCCCCTGTATAGTCACAGTAAAAAGTAGAAGAGTATATGAATACATTGAGCATATAAAGTGCAACTAGAATTATACACTGTTATACCAGTTAGACTAAATTGAGATTGTAATGGAAAGATGTAACATATGGATTACTTTATATATCTATAAGCAAAATTTTGAAATAAATGTGTTACTGTAATGAAATTGTATATGGGAGAGGGGGGAGGCGGTCACTGGGTTCAAAGTCAGGGACACACTTGGAGATCAGAAGTCAGATAGCTGCATTCTGTATCTTCTAAACCACTTGGTGATTGTCATAGAACTAGCATCAAATATTACCTTGTCAGGGCAACATGCAGAGGGCGCAACCTGCATCATTCAGTTCAAAAGGCCACTCTTGGAGGTCAAATGCCAAATACCTCGAACTGTGTGTCTGCTCTGTATCTTCTAAACTACTTGGAAGATTTTCATAAAACAAAGTCAAATGATTACCTCATCAAGGTGATGGGCAGAGCACACAACCCAGCTCATAAGGTCCAAGATAAGAGTTGCACTTGGAGGTCAAAGATCAGATAGCTTAAATTTTTGTCTGCTAATTTCATTTTAACTACTAGAAGGATTTTCATAACACTAGCATCAATTATTTGCCTCATGAAGAAAGTATGCAGAGTGCACAGCCCAGATCACTAGGATCAAGAGGTCAAAGATCAAATAGCTCAAATTTGTGTCTACTCTATATCTTCTAAACTTCTTAAATTAATTTAAAAAACTAACATCAGTTGTTGACCTCATCCAGATGACATGCAGAGCGCACAGCCCAGGTCATTAGGTCCAAAGTCAAGGTCACACTTAGAGGTCAAAGATCTTTTATATTGCTTTTCACTCTTATGTTTCAATTTCATATATTTATTTTATGTAAAACTTTATGTAAATGAAGAAATTTGTTTTCATGTAAGATCAAACTAATCTAACTTCTACTAAGAGAACAATGGATACAGTATATTCAGGTTTGTCATAGCAAAAGTGAAAATGCAAGATCTGGTGTTTGATCTTTCATGTTAATCAAACAGATTTTCTTTTTTTTCTTGTTTTTGAAAGTTTTTTAACCAATCTCTACCCATTTTGTAGTTCTGTACCCCTAAAATATATCTTATATATATTTTTCACATTGAAATTACTATATATATAGTTCAATGTTATATTTTTTGATAATTTACTGAAAAACAAAACATGTAATAAAGTGTCTCCAGCAACTAGTTATGATTTCACAGTATTATTTCAGTTAAGCAGCACACATGTGGATTACATGAAATTTGGGTTCTTGCAGTCTAAAATTGTGTTTACTTTTTGGGGGGAATTAAAAGAAACAGTAATAGTATGACAGCCAGGCTGATTTGAGCATAGTAATAAAACAGTAAAGTTGAACTTCGTTTACTTGAACTTGATAATTCAAACACCACCCTTTGTTCACAATCATTAAGTTCTGGCAAAATCCCTATATAATGTGTATTGCTTGATGGCTCAGATTGGCGATAACTCCAACAAATATTTCTGGCCCTGTCAAGTTGCAGTGAATGAAGTTTGACTGAAAAACACTGATTTTTTAAGGATGCAGAAGGATGAGCATAATGTTCGAGCTGTCCAAGGTTTCAAGGGATCCAAACTACAAAATATTAGGAATATGGCCAAGGACTACAATGTTATGTATTGTTCGAGCCAGCTGGGGTACTTCAGACATCGATACTCAAGCCAGTGTTATTTCTTTGTGTAAAAATATGAGCTCAGTGTGCAGGTTTAAGAAAGTTTTTTCTTTAATTACAGAGGGAGCAAGCTGTAGCTGTAAGGCAGAAGTTTATGTCAAGTGAAGGTGACCATATAACACTACTTAATGTATTCAGGGCTTATAAAGGTGTTAATGGAAACAAGGTAGGATAATTACAGTATTTTATGTAAGAAATTTTAGATATAGGGAGAAGATTCTAACTAAAAACCAGTTAAATAGTTCAGTGTTTGATTTTTGATTTGTAAGAAATATCATAACCATAACACACTCCTTTATGTTTCCTGTGATGAATTTCCATTATAAATTGTTTTCTAAAAGACTTTAGTACGGGAAAATTGAAATCCTCTTATGATAACTATACATGTTTTTATGATGTCTAATGGTAAAATGCACTATTAGCAGGTAAATTAAAACGTTTAACCACAATAAACCTTTATGGTGTCCTCCATTCATTTCGATAACACATCATTAAATTATTGCTGAATATGTTCAAATTAAAAAGTTCCAGTAATGGATTATTTCTTATGAGTTATTTTATGTTGAGAAGGTGACATGAAGAAATTATTTTCTTTTTATAGGGATGGTGTAAAGAGAATTTTATCAACATGAGAAACATGCGGACAGTGTTTGATGTACGACGGCAGCTCAGGGATATATGTGTCAGACAAGAACTACCTCTCAATACATGTGGTCATGATACAGCCTCTATCAGGTATTGTTCTAGGAGAGTTATCCATCTCAAAAATAATTTGTATGTTTTATGTGGATTTAAAGTGATATGTTCATGCTTTTTAGCTCACCTGTCACAAAGTGACAAGGTGAGCTTTTGTGATCGCGCGGTGTCCGTCGTCCCTCTGTGCGTCAGTGCGTGCGTCCATGCGTCCGTAAACTTTTGCTTGTGACCACTCTAGAGGTCACATTTTCAGTCGGATCTTTGTGAAAGATGGTCAGAATGTTCATCTTGATGATATCTAGGTCAAGTTCGAAACTGGGTCACGTGCGGTCAAAAACTAGGTCAGTAGGTCTAAAAATAGAAAAACCTTGTGACCTCTCTAGAGGCCATATATTTCATGAAATCTTGATGAAAATTGGTCAGAATGTTCACCTTGATGATATCTAGGTCAGGTTGGAAACTGGGTCACGTGACTTCAAAAACTAGGTCAGTAGGTCTAAAAATAGAAAAACCTTGTGACCTCTCTAGAGGCCATATCTTTCACAAGATCTTCATGAAAATTGGTCAGAACGTTCACCTTGATGAGATCTAGATCAAGTTCGAAACTGGGTCACGTGCCATCAAAAACTAGGTCAGTAGGTCAAATAATAGAAAAACCTTGTGACCTCTATAAAGGCCATATTTTTTATGGGATCTGTATGAAAGTTGGTCTGAATGTTCATCTTGATGATATCTAGGTCAAGTTCGAAACTGGGTCACGTGCGGTCAAAAACTAGGTCAGTAGGTCTAAAAATAGAAAAACCTTGTGACCTCTCTAGAGGCCATATACGGTATTTCATGAGATCTTCATGAAAATTGATCAGAACGTTCACCTTGATGATATCTAGGACAAGTTCGAAATTGGGTCACGTGCCTTCAAAAACTAGGTCAGTAGGTCAAATAATAGAAAAACCTTGTGACCTCTCTAGAGACCATATTTTTCATGAGATCTTCATGAAAGTTGGTCTGAATGTTCATCTTGATGATATCTAGGTCAAGTTCGAAAGTGGGTCACGTGCCGTCTAAAACTAGGTCAGTAGGTCAAATAATAGAAAAACCTTGTGACCTCTCTAAAGGTCATATTTTTCATGGGATTTGTATGAAATTTGGTCAGAATGTTCATCTTGAAGATATCTTGATGATATCTAGGTCAAGTTCGAAACAGGGTCATGTGCGGTCAAAAACTAGGTCAGTAGGTCTAAAAATAGAAAAAACCTTGTGACCTCTCTAGAGGACAGACTTGTGAATGGATCTCCATAAAATTTGGTCAGAATGTTCATCTTGATGATGTCTAGATCAGGTTCGAAAGTGGGTCACGTGCCTTCAAAAAGTAGGTCAGTAGGTCAAATAATGAAAAAATGTTGTGACCTCTGTAGAGGCCATATTTTTCATGGGATCTGTATGAAAGTTGGTCTGAATGTTTATCTTGATGATATATAGGTCAAGTTTGAAACTGGGTCAACTGCGATCAAAAACTAGGTCAGTAGGTCTTGAAATAGAAAAACCTTGTGACCTCTCTAGAGGCCATACCCTTGAATGGATCTTCATGAAAATTGGTCAGAATGTTCACTTTGATAATATCTAGGTCAGTTTAGAAACTGGGTCACGTGCCTTAAAAAACTAGGTCAGTAGGTCAAATAATAAAAAAAACCTTGTGACCTCTCTAGAGGCCATACTTTTTATGGGATCTGTATGAAAGTTGGTCTGAATGTTCATCTTGATGATATCTAGGTCAGGTTTGAAACTGGATCAACTGCGGTCAAAAACTAGGTCAGTAGGTCTAAAATTAGAAAAATCTTTTGACCTCTCTAGAGGCCATATTTTTCAGTGTATCTTCATGAAAATTGATCTGAATGTTCACCTTGATGATATCCAGGTCAGTTTTGAAACTGGGTCACGTGCGGTCAAAAACTAGGCCAGTAGGTCTAAAAATAGAAAAACCTTGTGACCTCTCTAGAGGCCATATTTTTCATGAGATCTTCATGAAAATTAGTGAGAATGTTCACCTTGATGATATCTAGGTAAATTTTAAAACAGGGTCACGTACCTTCGAAAACTAGGTCAATAGGTCAAATAATAGAAAAACCTTGTGACCTCTCTAGAGACCATATTTTTCAATGGATCTGCATGAAAATTGGAGAGAATTTTTATCTTGATAATATCTAGGTCAAGTTCAAAACTGGGTCACATGAGCTCAAAAACTAGGTCACTATGTCAAATAGTAGAAAAAACGATGTCATACTCAAAACTGGGTCATGTGGGAAGAGGTGAGCGATTCAGGACCATCATGGTCCTCTTGTCTTGATAAAATGAAAGTTTTTTTTTTCAGTAATTTATTTTGGTAAAGCTGGTCTTGGCAGGAACCAACTGGCATTAACTTTTTAAAAGTATCATTGAAAAGGAGTAAAATGTGGGAGATTCTTTTTTATGATATATGTAATCAATATATAATGTTTTTTTTACTGATATTTATTAATGGTTTTCACTTCTGTTGTTATTTATCAGACTTAGACACACATTTTATAGTTCTGCAGAAATCAAGATATTCTAAATTTTCATGCCATTTCTGACAAGTAGCATTAAATTTAATGCCATGTTTCAACTTGATTTCATTGTTTATGTGATGGCATTCAATTTACCTTGAATGCATATCAGTACTACATTGATTTCCTGCGATAAATGGCAACTTCCCTTTATGAATCAGGTGTGAAAGATAAATGATGCCAGACATACTCTTTAATGTCAAATCCTCCTTCAGACAATTTCATTGCCTAGGACTCGAGCTCTTCGGCTCGTAATCATTACTGTTTAAAGTCTGAAACGGAAAATTTTAGGAAGACAAGTGTTCAGTTTTTCAAAACTATATAGCATATTTATACTGCAAAAATTTTGCTGAGTCATCATTAGCAGCAGAATGAAGATTTCTGCCAAGTTCCATTACAATCTGTGCATATTTGACAATGATAGAGCAAAAGAAAAATTTAGTGCTTTAATGTCTGTCTAAGACTAGACTTTAGAGGATGAGTTTGGACCCAGATGTTTAGATAAGTAGATCAATATTCTACTTGTGGTACCACTCTGACAAGCTATATTTGTTTGAAATATTTTGTTGTTTAAAATGTTGTCTTTAAAACAAATAACCTGACGGTGTTGATATCATCACTTAAAGTTGTAAATGAAGGTTAATTTGCAATGTACCATTTTTGTAAACTGTATGTAAAGGATATTCTCTCTTTTACAGGAAATGTTTAGCTACTGGATTTTTCATGAATTCAGCAGAACTGCAGAAGGAAGGAGAATACATGTCTGTAAGTTATTAAAGGTGTGTTTTATTAAACTGATAGTCTGAAGAAATACAGATACAAAACAAGTCAGGCCTAATGATATTCTGAGTCCATTTTCTGTAGTAAGAAACAAGGAAGGTCTCAAATATGTATAATATTTATGGCATCGTGACACTTGATATGTCCTTTCACAACAAAAAAGAATTTTGCAACATACACTATATCTAATCCAAATTATGTCAGAGGCCAAATGAGTATAAAAGGGGGATTTTTTGTCTGGAATGTTTATCTTGAATAGGAGGAACTTGCTACAAATGATGACATTTGTTCATTCCGGAGATGTTTCTGCTTTTTGGTGAGGAGGGGGAAGAGGGGTTTAGGGGCGGGGGTCCCAGCATATTTCTTTTTAGTGAGAAACAAGAGCTGTCACTATTGGTGACAAATGCCCCCGAAGTAGGCCCAAGAATGCCACAGTTGTATTTGCAAAAAATCACGTATCATTCAGGGGTCATCCTAGGTCAAAATTTTAGGGAGAAGTGACTTCTTCTCCACAGAATTTAGGGAGAATTGAGCAATTTAAGAAGAAGATTTGGCATAGTATTCAGTTTCCTGCCTATATATCCACTTTCTATGAGTGTTGCTAGATAACTTATAAACAGATATTATTTAAGGAAATTGAATATTGCATTATTATTTTCATGAATTTCTAAATCATTAATAAAGTACAAACTGAGCTGTGAAAAAGTCGCCTTTAAATTTTTATCTGAAATCTACGCGTCCGAAACTCATACATTTATCAGGTGCACGATCGAAACGGCGTGAAAGTTTTCATTTATGATTCAATTCTCGTGCTTTAAAAATGCCCGATTCTTGCATCAACTTGTTCAGATTTATACAATTAATTGATTTATTTATTAATCCTTTTTCGAAAATAATGCCAAACTTGTAGATATTGGTGATCTTTTAACAATATTTTGTATGGCAGTTCAGACGTCCGCGGAATCGTTTTTTATCCACAGCGCCTGGGCAATTCATTTACAGAAATTGGCCGTATTTGAAATAATTTTTGAAGCAATTTTTAATAAAATCAAGAAATATTATACAATTGATGCATAAGATTATGCACTAGTTAAGTTTATCGGCTTTTTACACGCCGATTGAAAATTTTCAAAATGGCGGCAGCTTACAATATCATTGATTAACTACCGTGGGATAACAACGCTATGATTGGTTGAAGTTTGACGGGCGGGTAGGCAGGGTTGACCATGGATTTATCGGTAATTTAATCTAGAATATGCATCAAGTTTTACAACTTTAAATAAACAGACTACAAAACTCTGAAAAACTCTGCGATTTGGATTTCGCCAGGAGGCGATAATTAGGTGAAGTGGCCGACTTTACAGTGACGATATCCCTCAAATCGCCATGTAGGATGATCCCTGATCATTTTGTGACCTTAGAGGCCTCGGTCATAAGTGTGACACATCTCAATATGGTTAACATTTGTGTCAAATTATTTTCAAATCCCTTGATAAATGGTAGAGTTATGGACCAGACAAGAAACACCTTTGACTTCTAAGTGTGACCTTGACCTTGGAGCTAGGGGTCTAGGTCTTGTACTTGACACCTCATCTCATTATAGAGAACATTTATGCCAAGTAACTTCAAAATCCCTTCATCAATGGCAGAGTTATGGACCGGACAAGAAACAGACCATATTAACCTTTGACCTCTAAGTGTGACCTTGACCTTGGAGCTTGGGGTCTGGAACTTGCTCATGACATGTCGTCTCATTATGGTGAACATTTATGCCAAGTAATTTCAAATCCCTTAATGAATGGCAGAGTTATGGACCGGACATGAAACATACCCTGTTAACCTTTGACTTGTAAGTGTGACCTTGACCTTAAAGCTAGGGGTCTGGATCTTGCACATGACACATCGTCTCATTATGGTCAACATTTATGCCAAGTTCTTTCAAAATCCCTTTATGGATGGAAGAGTTACAGCCCAGACAAGAATTTACTGAACGCACGCAGGCACGGACAGTGCGATTTTAATATGCCCACCTTTGGTGGCATAAAATTTTTTTTTATCATATAACCTATAAATAAACAGTATCTCATTGTCCAGTACACAATCAGAGAAACAAAATATACACTTGTCGAGCAACAAGTTCGCCTTTGTCAGTATGTCTTCCTGCCTGTTGACATCAGAAAATATTGTATGGCTTGCTAGTTAATAACCGTGTAATATGTTACTTATCTGTAACTTCTTCATTTTCAGTTATCAACGAGGAAATCAGTTACCATACATCCATCATCAGCCTTGTTCCATTGTAAACCTGCATATGTCATCTATAATGAACTTGTACAGACTACTAAATGCTACATGAGGTATTATTACTACACTTTCATTGAAATTGTTGTTAAATTCCTTTTCCTGAATGTCCTGGTGAACGTTATTTTTGTGTCTTTTTTTTTCACAAATTCTGTCACTTTTAAAAGAAAATGTCTTCTCAAGTTTTGCAAGAACCAATGATAAATTACATATATATAAATGCTACAGGTCTTCAGTAGGTGTAGTAGGAGTTTTTTGAAATTTGAAGACATCTTACATCACTTTAATTTCTTGGTTAGAAATGGTACTGTTTTATAATCTACAATTTGATAAGAAACATACTAGTATACTGTGATATCATTTAATTTTATGCCCATGCCAAAACAGCTATTTTGTTGGGGCATGAATTCTTGTATTTGGCATTTTAGAAGTTAAAGAATAGAGACTTACATTCATTCATTTGGGTTTTAATTTCATGGATTTAAATAACCATGAACTCCACAAAAATAAGTCCTCCATAACCAACAATGATTTCACAATATCTAATAGACTTTAATGGTGATGCCATATGACACCTTAGGCCAACATTTTTTTATTTTCTGGTTTACGGGAGATTTTTCAAAAAATTTGGGTCGGGGGGACAAATAAAAATAAAAATAAAAGTCCCAATTTTGAGCAGTCGACCAAATAAATAAAAATAAAATGTCCAAAAGGATACATTTTTTTTTATTTTTTGTAAACCACAAAAAACGAAAGCTTGCAAGCTTCAGTTGCATACACACTAACAAATGAACTATTCTGAACTGGTTTATATCTCATCATCTCAGTATACTGTTGCTTTTTTATGTGTAGCTTGTATGAAAAGTGCCATTTTCATGAAAAGTGCAATATTTGTGTTTTTGTATGTATCTATTTTGTAGTAAAATTAGGCAACTTGTGGAAACATTTTTCGTAATAAAATATGCATATACCACAGTTGACATTGTCATATCGTAAGAACACTGCATAATGTTTATTGTACAAACACGAATAAAAACTGCTATTAAAATGGGGATCCGATATGCAATGACTACTGTAGATCTGCATCCTGCATACATGCATATTACATGTAGCTGGCTGGATATTCAGTCTCAAAAGACAGGCATTATCATACTAGAAATGAAAAATTACAAACTGATAAATATTTATAAATGCACACTGGCTTTAAAATTAAATTGCTTTGGTTAAGTTTCAGTGGCTTGAATATTGTTTTATATTTTGCCAACTGTCAGTGCCACCTTATAATTTGTATGACAAGCCAAAACAATCTGAATTTTGGTTCAGCTAAAATATGCACAAAATAATAACCTTATAGGCTGATGTTCAAACAACATTATCGGAGATTTATAAGATTCTTCACTGAGATGGGACTTGGAATTAGTAAGTTATGAGTCTGAAAAAAACATTTATTACTGGATATGTCATTATGTGTTCCTCAGTGTCAAAGGCACATGCGGTGTGTAGTGTTTGAGCATACTTACAAAGGGTCCTCTTACAGATTTTATTGGTATACTTTTAAAAATGAACATGAGAATATTGCTGGCAGTTTCATGTTTGATAATTATCTTTTGAGTTACAGTACCTGGATAGTCAACCTAATTTGACGTGATCCTAGGAAATATTGAGAAAATCTTTTCATATGGCCAATATCTCCACTCGGTAGATTGCCCATCACAAATAATAAACAACCATTATTCTGACTGTCCAATTATTTTGACCAGTTTGAATCTTTTATCACATTTATCATTGTCAAGCTTTTGCAGGAAGATGTGTCATTTTACATTGAAATTGCACTTTCTTTAAACAGAACTGAAAATTGTGGTATTAGTGATTTTTTCTTCTCTTACCCTCAAGACTTCAAAGTAAAAAAAATGTGTTTAGCAAGTTGATACTCACTTTTGCTCTTCCATTTTGCCATGTTTCTTTCCTTCTTTATCAATTGAAGTATTTTTCTGACAGTCCCACATGAATTTGATCGTTGTCCAGTTATAATATACAGACAACAAATCTCGTACATGTGATACGCCAGATAATTTTTCTACATCTGGACACAGACACTTGGGGGTCAGAACCTGTCCCCCCTCCCAATCCGCCCCTGCCAACCTTCAACCAATATATTTTCACTTTTTAAATCAAACTGTGCACATGTCTCGATCATACAACAACTTCTGTTACCATTTCAATATGTTTAAAAAATCTCCCATATGCTATCAATGCTCAGAAAAACTAAAGACAACTTACTCCGAGCGTTTTCAACACAAACTAGCTTGTCCAAGGAATAGGAGAATAGATCCCAGCTTGATGTCAAATTTACTACACAGAGCCGGGACACAGACAATATCGTTAGTGGTTAAAATAAAAATACTCGCCCGTGATGTCAACTGCCGCGGTGGCCGAGAGAGTACAGACACTGGTTCTGTGACCTTATTTTTGGGCAGGGCCGCGGGTTCGCTCCGCGCTATGAGAGATCTTTTTCTCTCCTTTTTTAGGTTTTTTTATATCTTGAAAATATATTGTTTAAAAAGAAAATGAAAATATTATATTAGAAAAAAAAAAAGAATGCCCGAAGCGCGGAGCGAACCCATGGCCCTGCCCAAAAAAGTTCTTTCAAACCCAGCGTCTGTACTATCTCGACCATCGCGGCTGTTGATTTTCTAAGCAAGTATTTTTTATTTTAACCGCTAACGATATCTTCTGTGTCCCGGCTCTGCGTAGTAAATTTGACTACGCAACATCAAACTGGGATCTATTCTCTTATTCCTTGGACAAGAAAATCGTGTTTATATTGCGAAGTAAGTTGTCTTTAGTTTTTTTGAGCATTGATAGAGTATGGGAATTTTTCAAACATGTTGAAATGGTAACAGAAGTCGTTGGATGATCAAGACATGTGCTCAGTTTGTTTTAAAAAACAAAAATGTATTGACTGAAGGTTGTCAGTGGCGGCATGGGAGGGGGAGGGGGAGGGGTGCTGACCCCCAAGTGTCTGTGTATCTGGACAGCGTTGATAGTGAAGGCCATTTTTCGTAGGTGATTACTCCTAATGTTGAGCTTTAGGTGCTGTTATTTCTACTCAGATCCAATTTGTTTACAACACTTGTTATCTCTGCCAACTTATTCCAAAGATTATTGTCTGTAAACTTGTACATTTTTCCTATTTAATTTCACACAATTTACACTCATGCAGGCAGCCATTTTTCATACGTCTACTGATCTAGATTAAAAACCTCTACCATACAGTTAAACTTTTATTTTTTAGGCAGCAGCAATAATGGACGGTCGGCGGGTAAAATGAAAATAAAAGAACTGAAAATGACTTTTATTTTTATTTTGTTTTGTCAAAAATTAGGGTCGGCGCTCCCGTAAACCAGAAAATTAAAAAATGCTGGCCTTACTTCATGAAGTGTGTAGACAAACATTGTTCAATAGCTGTGTATGACAGTTGTAGTGAGCTTTAACATGACTAAGATGTAAATGATGTTATTGAAGTTTTAAAAGATAAAATGCCAATATAAGGAAGAACTTTTTTTTCTGGCACATTTTGTGGATTTGCTGATCATGTTATGTGATTCGTTTTGCATGAACTCCAATAAAAGATAAATTCATTTCATCAAAAATATGTAGTAATATCTGAAGTAGTATGTTACCATTTGAACACTGTAATTACTTTCAAGTATACAAAAAATTAAAGAAAAGGGACATCTGCAGTTTAATGGTTGAATTAGTAAGAAAAAATCATGTGGGGCCAACAGACAATCTGCCCACTTTGCACCAGCGTCATTGTTAGTCTGTGGAGGGAATCGAACCCTCATACATGATTTAGTCTTACCACATAAAATGTATGATATATTAGATAACACAGATATTGAGAAATGTTAGTATATTAGGCATGGAAAATAGCTTTAATGTCCAAAATCATATGTGTAGATATAAAGTTTTCTTTGTTTAATTTTATAGGGATCTGTGTGTCGTGGATGCTGACTGGTTATATGAGACGGCACCTACCTACTTCAAGAAGGAAAAGCCTGGTGGATGAGTTGTTGTAAGTTATTAACCTTTACTTGTTATCAATCTAATGAAATAAATGTACAATATAAAAAGCTTGTTTTTTTTTCACTTAACATACAAAATGCACTCCTTTTTTTTGGAGAAAACCAATACTGTGAAATAATTTAATTTCATGGGCATGATATTTCTTGGTTTCCGGCAGAAACCTTTATTTCTCAGGGAGATGAATTTTTTACTTCAACTTTTTAACAAAACATGAATGGCAGTTTTACCTGTCCTTTACAGTTTGATTTCACTGATTTAATATCAAGGAAAAATTGTCGACTGTGAATGTTTTAATTCCACAATATGCTTTGTTTGGAAAATACAATTGAAAAAGCAACAATTCAGTTTAAAACAAATTTTTATAGGATTAAGCGAAGCAGTATGTTTATTAAATGCAAACCGCATTTTAATATGTACCTGTGATAAAGTATGTGACTATGAGAGATCAGTATGATCTAAGAAGAGACAATAATCAGTATGCAAATTTTGTTTCCTTTTTTTTCTTTCTACATCAACACTGATGAGGATTTAAGCAATTCACATAATACATTGTGTGGTATGGTACATATCGTCTGTGCAGAGTTACTTTATCATCACTGATAAATCATTGTTTACGAGGGTTGTCCCAGAAAATTGCGAACTTCTTTTTATCATTTCAAAGATAAACGACACAACAAATAATTATTTTAACAGATGTTAATTCATTGTATACTCTACAGAACTATAGAGTTTAACATTAAATATCTGTTATATAATTTGAGTACTTTTTAAATAATGGACGGCAGTCAGTGCTAGTCGGCGCACGCTCAATTTTCCCAATCCAACATTAAACAGCTTCGTTTTAGATTAATGTAACTTACCCGATATACATCTCACAAGATTAAAATTTATATCATCATTAAGAGTAACATGTGGTGTGTAATTATGTTGCGTTTCAAGACTTTGACATCACTTATGTTAATATAGTGATGTAAATTTTTAAAGTAATGGCCGCATGCCATTTCAGAAATGAAACGTGACGTCAGATAAGTTTGCGGCGCAAATGTTGCCCTCTCTTTGAATAACTCGCCTAACCTTCCTTCAAACGATTTTGTCATGTAAAGACAAGTGTCCTGCTAACATTTGTCAATCTTCCAGAATTTTCCATTCCTTGTTTTACTAGTGAAGGGGTCATATCGCGATCTACGCAAACTTTTATTAATATTTTCTGCGCTGCGAAATTATCTGACGTCACAATTTCTGAAATGGTGTGCAATCATTACTTTCAAAATTACGTCATTGTTTTAATGTTAGTTATGTCAAAGACTTGAAATGCAAGATAGTTACGTGCCACACATTGCCGTTAACGACAATGTAAATTTTAATCCTTTGAGATGTATATCGGGTAAGTTACATGAATTTAAAAGGAAACCACTTCTTTTGTAGTGGGAAAATTGAGCGTGCGCCGATAGCACTGATTACTGTCCATTATTTAAAAAATACTCAAATAATATGACAGATATTTAATTTTAAACTCTATAGTCCTGTAGAGTATACAATGAAATAACATCAGTTAAAATAATTATTTGATGCATTGCTTATTTTCGAAATAAAAAAAGTCTACGATTTTCTGGGACAACCCTCGTATATTCTACCTACTGTTAGTAAATGGAACTTGTAATAATTTTCATTCATGTTTGCAAGTTTTTTCTCGAAATTTAAGTTTCGCAGAAACTGAAGTCTGCTGCACCAATAAATCTATCTTCAGAAAATGCTAAATCTAAAAAAAAAACAAGTGTTAAAACTACTTACCAGAGGACAATGTACAAGTGTGCAAAGTTGAAAAGCTACAACACTCATAGTACTCAAGAAAGTGGACCAAAACAAAACTTTTAAAGCACCAACAAGTCAAAGCACCAACAATACCTTGTACAAGTTTTTTTTAGCTCACCCGAGCACAAAGTGCTCATGTTGAGTTATTGTGATCACGCTGTGTCTGTCCGTCTGTCTTCAACGATTGTGTTTAAACAACATCTCCTCCAAAACCACTGAATGGATTTTGATGAAAATTGCCTTGGATGTTCCTTGGGTGGTCCTCTACCATCGTTAGTCAAAGATTCCGCTTGGTTGCACATAGGAGCCACCAGACCTAAAAATAGAAAAATCTTCAAACAACATCTTCTCTTAAACCGATTGTCCGACTTTGAAATAATTTCAAACAAATGGTCCTTATGTCACCCTCTACCAAGATTGTTCAAATTATACCGATTCGTCAAAAAAACATGGCCTCCAGGGGGCGTGGTCACTTTTCCATATACGTATGTAGTGGAAATTTTAAAAATCTTCTTGTGTGAAACTGCTGGCCTGATTTTAAAATGATTTTACACAAATGGTCCTTGTGTGACCCTCTACCAAGTGTTCAAGTTATTTTGATTCGTCAAAAAACATTGCTGTCAGAGGGTGTGGTCGCTTTTCCCTATATGTATATGGTGGAAACTTAAAAAATTTTCTTGTGTGAAACTGCTGGTCTAATTTTAAAATAATTTTACATAAATGGTCTTTATGTAACCCTCTACCAAGATTGTTCAAATTATTCTGATTCGTCAAAAAACATGGCAGCCAGATTGTGTGGTCACTTTTCCCTATATGGTTATAGTGGAGATTTTTAAAATTTTGTGTGAAACTGCTGGTCCGATTTTAAAATAACTGTACAAAAATGGTCCTTATGTGACCCTCTACCAGTATTGTTCAAATTATTATGATTCATCGAAACATGGCCGCCAGAGAGCGTGGTCACTTTTCCCTATATGTATAGTAGAAACTTAGAAAATCTTTTTAGTATGAAACTGCTAGTCCGATTTTAAAATAATTTCGCACAAATTGTCCTTGTGTGACCTTCTACAAGTGTTCAAATTTTTCTCATTCGTCAAAAAATATGGCCCCCAGAGGGTGTGGTCACTTTCCATCGACAATTTCTTTAAAAGAAATCTCCAAAACCACTGAATGGATTTTGATGAAACTTTACATAAATGATCTCTAGGTAACTCTCTTTCAAAGTTGTTCAAATGGTTCTGGATCATTGAACATATGGGACTTGTACTTACTATAGACTTTTATATTAGAAACTTTGAAAATCTTCTCTAAATCCTAACTGCTAGAGCCTTGCTATTTGGTGTGTGATATCAGATTTTTACTGTCTAGCACAATTGTTCAAATTATTGCCCTAGGTTCAAAAATGTGTGTGACATGTATATATAATATAGGCTAACATAGAAGAAACCTAACTCTGTACTTGTACTAGACACACTTGAAGCCTTGTACACAGGTGAGCGCTTTAGGGTCAATGACCCTCTTGTTTAAATTGGAAAAATTGATAAAAGATGGCTCCATGCCTCACATCTGAGTTTACATATCACATAGCAAACATTTTCTTATTAAATACATACTGCTCTGTGCAATAAGCCATGTTAACATTACAATACATACAAAATCTGGCATGATGGCCTACAAGTGTTACCTTGATCTGAGATTGCAACCAGTGTCTTCTGTGTGAAATGCCACCCCATTAAGGTTAACAATTCTGCAAAATAAAGAAAGACTACTCTATGCATGTCGAAATAATGGATCAGACAAGGTCTGTTTAACCTTTGACACAAAAATGTGACATTGAGGCAAACATTTCCGATAAAAAAGGTTTGTTCATGCATGTCTAAGTTAAAAGTCTAGACAAGATCAGAATTGACCTCTGACCCCTATGTGAATGCAACATCTGTGTTAACAAGCAAATTCGATGAATTGGAATCCCCCGCCGAAAGGGTCAGAGTTGAGAACAGCAAAAAAATATATCCAGCAAAAAGTTAAGAATGTTACCAAGAAGCAAATAATTTCATTAGTCAAAATCAAATTAAAAGAAAATGAATGGTTTGTTTGGGTAGGGGGTGGGGTGAGGATACAACAGTTTACATGTTGATTATAAATACTGATAGAAAACGAAAAATAAAAAAAAAATAAAAAAAAAAATGGAGGGGGGGGGGGGGGGGGGGGGGGGGGGGGTGACCAAGGTAAGGTGGTGACCAGGTGATGGTACACAACATCAGATGTTTATAATAAATGTTCATGGAAAAGAATGAAAGAAGTTTAATGAAATTCTTCCAATTGGTTGGTTTGTTATGTACAGATCTGTGGATTTTTAAACAATTACAGGGCAATAACTATATGGAAAATTGACCAATCGAAAAAAAACTTGAAGGGCATCGTCGCAGTATCTTGGTTCATGTCTATTTCAAGTTTGATGAAATTCTACCTGCTAGTTACTGAGAAATGGCTGCAGACGGACATTTTTCATTAAATCAAGAGCAATAACTCTGAGGGAAATTGACCTATCAAAAAAAAAAACTTGACGGGCATCAGCGCAGTATCTTGGTCCATGTCTATTTCAAATTTGATGAAATTCTACCTGTTAGTTACTGAGAAATGGCTGCAGACGGACATTTTTTATTAAATCAAGGGCAATAACTCTGAGGGAAATTGACCAATCAAAAAAAAAAAAAACTTGACGGGCATCATCGCAGTATGTTGGTTCATGTTTATTTCAAGTTTCATGAAATTCTACCAAGTAGTTACTGAGAAATGGCTGCGGACGGACATACTGACGGACGGACAACGCCATTTCAATACCCCCCTCCCGATTTCATCGGCGGGGAATAAAAAATCTGTAAAAAGATCCTTTAGAAGTAAAGAATGCAACCAAGAAGAATAATAGCAGACTCGGTTTGATCGAGTCTGTTCATGAGAGGTAATGAAATGTGCAACACCTCTCCCGCCCCCTAGCACCGGCTTAAGCGGAACTCCTAATTATGTTGAATGGACTCTATGATCCCAAAGGACCAGAAAATATAACAACACTGAATCCAAGTACTGGGAGACTAAATAAACAAAAGGGCCATGATGGCCCTAGGTTGCTCACCTGAGATACACTTCTTGCTTAACAGTTTTGGAAGATAATTATGCAAGGAAAATGTCTGTGAAATTATTATGAAACAGTATATTTGTACAATCTTTGTAAAGGGCCAGCAGTTTCTGACAAGAACATTTTTAGGGAAGACATGGCCACACCCCCTGACAACCATGTTTTTTGACGAATTAGAATAATTTGAACAATCTTGGTAGAAGGTCACACAAAGACTGTTCTGTGAAATCATTCTCTCCCCAAAGGCGAAGGGATATAGTTTTGGCGTTGTCCGTCTTTGGTGTTGTCCACCAATTGTTTCAGAATAGATGGTGTTAAAGGAAAGTGTAGACAGACAGATGTATGGACGATGGATAGATGCCGGACATTGAGCGATCACAATTATAGTTATAAAACTAGATGTGTGTCCATAACATAACATGTTTAACAAACTTTTTTTAGCCCACCATCATCAGATGGTGGGCTATTCAAATCACTCTGCGTCTGTGGTCCGTCTTCCTTCCATTAGCAATTTCTCGTTATCGCATCTCCTCAGAAACTACCAGGGGGATTTTGACCAAACTTTGTCAGAATGATGTATTGATACCCTAGTTGTGTCCCCCTGAAAATCAGACTGGTTCAACAATTTTTAGTGAGTTATGGCCCTTTGTTTATTTCTATAATTTACATAGGGAAAAACTTTGAAAATCTTCTTGTCCAAAACCACAGAGCCTAGGGCTTTGATATTTGGTATGAAGCATCATCTACTGGTCCTCTACCAAAATTATTCAAATTATTTCCCTGGGGTCTAATATTGCCCCGCCCCTGGGGTCACAACGTTTATATAGGGAAAAACTTTGAAAAACCTCTTGTTCAAAACCACAGAGCCTAGGGCTTTGATATTTTGTTTGTGACATCTTCTAGTGGTCTTCTACTAAGATTGTTCAAATTATCCCCCTAGGGTCAAATATGGCTCCGCCCCGGGGGTCACATGGTTTACATAGACTTATATAGGGAAAAACTTTGAAAATCTTCTTGTACAAACCACAAAGTCTAGGGCTTTGGCATTTGTAATGTAGCATCATCTAGTGGTTCTCTATCAAGTTTGTTCGAATTATCCCCCTAGTGTCAAATATGGCCCCGCCCTGGGGGTCACATGGTTCATATAGACTTATATAGGGAAAAGCTTTTAAAATCTTCTTGTCAATAACCTACAACATTCAAATTTAGACCACATGTATGGTTTTGAGTGGCAAGATGAACCTTGACATGAGTTGACCTTGATTTTGACCTAGTGACCTACTTTCACATTTCTGTAGCTACAGCCTTCAAATTTGGACCACATGCATAGTTTTGTGCACTGAAAAAAACTTTGACCTTGACATTAACCTAGTGACCTACTTTCACATTTTTGAAGGTACAGGCTTCAAATTTGGACCACATGCATAGTTTCGTGTTCCGAAATGAAATTTAACCTTGATTTTGACCTAGTGACCTGCTTTCACATTTCTCGAGCTACAGCCTTTAAATTTGGACCACATGCATAGTTTTGTGTACCGAAACAAACTTTGACCTTTACATTGACCTAGTGATGGTACAGGCTTCAAATTTGGACCACATGCATAGTTCTGTGTTCCGAAATAAAATTTGACCTTGATTTTGACCTACTTTCACATTTCTCTAGCTACAGCCTTCAAATATGGACCACTTGCATAGTTTTGTGTATGGAAATGAACTTAAGATTGACCTGGTGACCTAGTTCCACATTTCTGTAGCTACAGGCTTCAGATTTAGACCACATGCATAGATAGGATTGTGTACCGAAACAAACTTTGACCTTGACATTGACCTAGTGACCTACTTTCACATTTTTGAAGGTACAGATTTAAATTTGGACCACATGCACAGATTTGTGTTCTGAAGTGTAATTTGACCTTGATTTTGACCTAGTGACCTACTTTGACATTTCTCAAGCTGCAGCCTTCAAATTTGGACCACTTGCATAGTTTTGGTTACTGAAATAAATTTTGACCTTGACATTGACCTAGTGACTTACTTTCACATTTTTGAAGGTACAGATTTGTGTTCTGAAGTATAATTTGACCTTGATTTTGACCTAGTGACCTACTTTCACATTTCTCTAGCTACAGCCTTCAAATTTGGACCACTTGAATAGTTTTGTGTATGGAAATGAACTTTGACCTTAAGATTGACCTTGTGTCCTACTTCCACATTTCTGTAGCTACAGGCTTCAGATTTAGACCACATGCATAGGATTGTGTACCGAAACAAACTTTGACCTTGACATTGACCTAGTGACCTACTTTCACATTTTTGAAGGTAGATTTAAATTTGGACCACATGCACAGATTTGTGTTCTGAAGTGTAATTTGACCTTGATTTTGACCTAGTGACCTACTTTGACATTTCTCAAGCTGCAGCCTTCAAATCTGGACCACTTGCATAGTTTTGGTTACTGAAATAAATTTTGACCTTGACATTGACCTAGTGATCTACTTTCACATTTTTGAAGGTACAGATTTAAATTTGGACCACATGCACAGATTTGTGTTCTGAAGTGTAATTTGACCTTGATTTTGACCTAGTGACCTACTTTGACATTTCTCAAGCTGCAGCCTTCAAATTTGGACCACTTGCATAGTTTTGGTTACCAAAAAAAACTTTGACCTTAAGATTGACCTAGTGACCTACTTTCAAATTTCTCAAACTACAGCCTTCAAACTTGATGCACATGCATAGTTTTGTGTACAAAGAACTTTGTCCTTGAAATTGATCTAGTGACCTACTTTCACATTTCTCAAGCTACAGCTTTTGAATTTGGACCACATGCACAGTGTTGTGTACGGAAATGAAATTTGACCTTGAGCTAGTCAATAAGTCTTGAAATTTGGAACACTCAAAAATGGCACATTGGTGGGCGCCAAGATCACTCTGTGATCTCTTGTTTGGACAAGAAGTCTTGTCTTGTTAGTGAAATAATGACTAGGTAAAATATTTTCAGAGCTACGCGCGACAAAACATTAAAATGACAATTTTTTCCTAGGTCAGAGGCCATAACTCCTACAATACTGAACGAATCCGGACGCAAAACCCCAGGTGCACAACTGCTCATGCTGACCAACGAATCCGGACGCAAAACCCCAGGTGCACAACTGCACATGCTGACCAACATTCCTGTAAACTTTACAGTCAAATACTTTTGGAGCTACACGCGACACAACATTAAAATGTCAAATTTTTAACTAAGTCAGGGGCCATAACTCCTACACGACTGAATGAATCCGGACGCGAAACCCCAGGTGCACAACTACACATACTGACCAACATTCCTGTAAAGTTTTGTGACTACATCAAATACTTTCGGAGCTAGGCGCAACACAACATTAAAATGACCAATTTTTACAAAGTCAGGGGCCATAACTCCTACACGACTGAATGAATCCAGACGCGAAACCCCAGCTGCACAACTACACATGCTGACCAACATTCCTGTAAAGTTTTGTGACTCTACGTCAAATACTTTTGGAGCTAGGCGCGACACAACAATCTCGGAAGGACGCACGGAAGGCGGGCCGACAAGAGCAAATCTATATGCCCCCACCACTTATGGGGGGTGGGGGGTCACAAAAATGAAACCGGTTTGAATAAACTTCAGGAAGAACAATATAATGACGCAACAGACCAAGTTTGGTGAAAATGATTTGAACATTTGATATCATTGTTTCCAGACATACTGATTCAGTGCTGTGCATCTGTCTGTCTGTCTGTCACAAAGCTTGTCAGCACAACTCCTCTGACACCACCAGGCAGATTTACGCAAAACTTTACAAAAGTGATCATTGCCAAGCGTTACAGTGATACTACTAACCAACTTTGATTAAGGCCCATCAACCAGCCAGTGAGAGGAAATCATTTTAAGATTTCTCTGTTTTTCGCTCTAATGGCCCCTAAAAGGGTCCAAGCAACCCCATTTGAATAGAATTGGGGAGAGTACCTTATGATGCTGTGGACCAAGTTTGGTAAAGATGCATCAAGTGGTTCAAGAGAAGGAGTCATTTAAAGGCTTTCTATTTTTAGTTGAAGTAACCCTTAAAAGGGGCCCCAAGTGCCCCCATTTGAAAAAAAAATGTAGGAGAGACCTTGACCAAGTTTGATGAAGAGCCATGAAGCATTTCATGAAATGAAACCTTTGAAAGGTTTTTCTATTCTAAGCTTGAGTGGTCCCGGGGCCAAGTGTCCTCGCTTGAAGCCATTTGAAAGGGAACCTTACAATGATACTACAAGCCAAGTTCAATGAAGATCCATCAAATGGTTCTTGAAAAGCAGTCGTTTTAACAGTTTTTCTATTTTCTAGTGGCACCTAAAAGAGGTCCAATGTCCATGTTTGAAGCCATTTGAGAGAGGACTTTACAATGATGCTACAGGTCATGTTTAATGAAGGTCCATCAAGTGGTTCATGAGAAGAAGTCATTTAAAGGATTTCATATTTTAGGTCTAGCAGCCCCTCAAAAGTCAAGTGTAAAGTGTCCCCATTTGAATAATTTGAGAGGAGACCTTACAACGATGCTACAGATCAACTTTGATGAAAATTCATAAAAGTATTTCATGAGAAGAAATTGTTCAAAAGTTTTTTTTCTACACTGTATTTCTAGTGCTAGAGGCCCCTAAAAGGAGCAAAGCATCCCCATTTGACCAAATTAAGGATAGGATCTTATAATGATGCTACAAACCAGGTCTGATAAAGATTCCTCAAGAAAAACTCTTTAAAGGTATTTCCATTTTAATCTGTAGCGGCTCCTAAATGGGGCCAAGTGCTCCCATTTAAAAAAGCTTTGGAGAGGACCTTATAATGATGCTAAAGATCAAGTCTGAAAAAGATCCATCAAGAGGTTAAGAAGTCAGTTAAAGATATTTCTATATTCAGCTCCTGCAGCCCCTAAAAGGGGTCAAATGCCCCCATTTGAACAAAATGGACAGAGGACCTTACAATGTTGCTACAGACCAAGTTTGAGGAAGATCAATCAAGTGGTTTAGGAGAAGTCATATGAATGTATTCTCTTTTAGCTTTACCGGCCAAGTCCCCCAATATGAACAAACTTCAAAGAGGATCTTCAATGATGCTACGGACCAAGATTGATGAAGATCCATACAGTGGTTCATAAGTAGTCTTTGATATTTTTTTTCTACTTTTAGTTCTTGTGGTTGCTAAAAGCTCCCCCCTCCCAGTTATTTAAAGGTTTTTTAGCTCACCTGAGCACAAAGTGCTCAAGTTGAGCTATTGTGACTTGTCATTGTCCGGCAGCGACCGTCGTGAGTCAACATTTGCGTTTTTAACATCCAGAGGCCACAGTTGTGAACCAATCTTTATGAAACTTGGTGAGAATGTTTGTCTTGATAATCTCTTGGTCAAGTTTGAAACTGGGTCATGTGGGGTCAAAAACTAGGTCAGTAGGCCAGATCAAAGGAAAATCTTTTTAATATTATAGAGTCCACAGTTAAAGTTTGGAACTTATGTGAATCGGTCAGAATGTTTGTCTTGATGACCTCTAGGTCAAGTTCGAATCTGGGTCATGTGGGGTCAAAAACTAGGTCATCCTGTCAAATCAAAGGAAAAGCTCGTTAATATTCTAGAAGCCATAATTATGACCCTATCTTCATGAAACTTGGTCAGAATGTTTATCTTGATGATCTTTAGGCCAAGTTCTAAACTTGGTCATGTGGGGTCAAAAATTAGGTCACCAGGCCAGATAAAGATAATTTTGTTAACATTCTAGAGACCACATTTTACGTTTGAATCTCATGAGTATTGGTCAGAATGTTTGTCTTGATAACCTCTAGGTCAAGTTAGAATGTGGGTCATGTGGGGATCAAAAACTAGGTCATTCGATCAAATCAAGGGAAAGCTTGTTAACACTCTAAGGCCACATTTATGATCCTATCTTCATAAGACTTGGTCAGAATATTTGTCTTGATCTTTAGGTCAAGTTCGTATCTTGATCATGTGGGGTCAAAAACTAGGTCACATGATCAAATCAAAGGAAAAGTTTGTTAACACACTAGAGCCTTGATAAAATCTAGGTCAAGTTTGAATATTGGTCATCTGGGGTGAAAAAATAGGTCACCCAGTCAAATAAACAAGAGGATCATGATGACACTGAATCGCTCACCTGAGTAATATGAGCTACATGTTTAAAATGGCAAACTGATGCTTAAATATTAGAAATTAGGTCAGTAGGTCAAATTCATGGTCACTGAAAGTCAGTTTTAAGATCGGTGTGCAAAACTGTACATGTCATCTAAATTTCAAGGCTGTATCTTAAAAAATAAGAAAGTAGGTCAGTTGATCAAGGTCACAGTCAAGTGACCCCTAATCGCTTGGGGTCATCAGGTAGTTATAATTAAACAGTCTAGGAAATATGATCTGATAATTTTTTAAGTATTTATTCCTATATAACTCATATAATAAGTGACCCCCCAGGGCGGATCCTCTTTTCACCACAGGGGCATAATTTGAACAATCTTGTTAGAGATCCACTAGGCAACGCTACATACCAAATATCGAAGGCCTAGGCCTTGAACTTTCAGACAAGAAGATTTTTTCCCCTATATGTCTATGTTAAATTTGGGACCTCCAGTGCAGGGCCTCTTTTCACCCCAGGGGCATAATTTGAAGAATTTTGGTAGAGGACTACAAGGTAATGCTACATACCAAATATCAAAGGCCTAGGTCTTGTGGTTTTAGACAAGAAGATTTTTATAGTTTTTTTCCTATATAACTTGTGTAAAACTTGTGACCCCTGGGGAGGGGCCTCTTTTCACTCCAGGGGCATAATTTGAATAACCTTCATAGAGGACCATAAGATGATGTCACATGCCAAATATCAAGGCTCTATGCCTTGCGGTTTTGGATAAGAAGATTTTTAAAGTTTTTCCTTTCGGTTGCCATGGCAACCAGAGTTCTGCATGGAATTCAATTCTTTGAACAATCTTGAAAGGGGGCCACCCAAGGATCATTCCTGTGAAGTTTGGTGTAATTCTGCTCAGTGGTTTTCAAGAAGATTTTTTTAAAAATTGTTGACGGACGCACGCCGCACGACCCACGACGGACATTGAGCGGTCACAAAAGCTCACCATGAGCCTTTGGCTCAGGTGAGCTAAAAAACCTTGTGTTTGCAATAGGGGCTGCATTTTACATTGCATCTTCATGATATTTAATCAGAATGTTTGTCTTGATGAAATCTAGGTCAAATTCGAATATGGGTCATCTGGGGTCAAAAACTAGGTCGCCCAGTCAAATCAAAGATTAACCTTGTGTATGCGCTAGGGGCTACATTTTTCACTGGATCTTCATGAAATTTGATCAGAATGTTTGTCTTAGTAAAATCTAGGTCAGGTTCAAATATGGGTCATCTGTGGTCAAAAACTAGGTCACCCAGTCAAATCAAAGAAAAACTGTGTGTGTATGATAGGGGCTGCATTTTTCACTGGATCTTCATGAAATTTGATCAGAATGTTTGTCTTGATAAAATCTAGGTCAAGTTAAAATATGGGTCATATGTATGCAAAAACTAGGTCACCTGGCCAAACCAAAGGAAAGGCTTGTTAACACTCTAGAGGCCATATTTATGACACTATCTTCATGAAACTTGGTCAGAATGTTTATTTTGATGATATTTAGGGCAAATTTGAAACTTGGTAATGTAAGTTCAAAAACTAGGTCACCCGGTCAAATCAAAGAAAAACCTTGTGTATGCAAAAGCGGCTGCATTTTTCATTAGATCTTCATGAAATTTGATCAGAATATTTGTCTTGATAAAATCTATGTCAAGTTCAAATATGGGTCATCTCGGGTAAAAAACTAGGTCACACTATCAAATCAGAGAAAAACTGTGTGTGTACAATAGGGGCTGCATTTTGCACTGGATATTTGTGAAATTTGATCAGAATGATCTTGTTGATGAAATGTAGGTCAAGTTCAAATATGGGTCATCTGTGGTGAAAAACTAGGTCACCCAGTCAAATGAAAGAAAAACAGTGTGCATACAATAGGGGCTGCATTTTTCATTGGATATTCATGAAATTTGATCAGAATGTTTGTCTTACTGAAATCTAGGTCAAGTTCGAACATGGGGCATCTGGGATCAAAAACTAGGTCATGAAATTTGATCAGAATGTTTGTCTTGATGAAATCTAGGTCAAGTTCGAATATGGGTCATCTGGAGTCAAAAACTAGGTCACCCTGTCAAATCAAAGAAAAACCTGGTGTGTGCAATAGGGGGCTGCATTTTTCACTTGATATTCATGAAGTTTAATCAGGAAAATTGCCATGAAGTCTAGGTGAAGTTCGATAATTGGTCAACTGGGGTCAAAAACTAGGTCACTAGGTCAAATAAAAGAAAAACTTTGTGTATGCAATAGGGGCTGCATTTTTCACAAGATATTCTTGAAATTTGATCAGATTGTTTATCTTGATCAATCTTGAAAGGGTGCCACCCTTGGGTCAAAAACTAGGTCACCAGGTCAAATCAAAGGAAAAGCTTGTAAACACTCTAGAGGCCACATTTTTGAAAACATCTATATGAAACTTTGTCAGACTGTTAACCATGATGATCTTTAGGTCAAGTTCAAATCTGGGTCAGGTGGGGTTAAAAACTAGGTCACCAGATCAAATCAAAGGAAAAGCTTGTTAACACTCTAGAGGCCACATTTATGAATGTATTTTCATGAATCTTGGTCAGAATGTTAACCTTAATGATCTTTAGGTCAAGTTCAAATCTGGGTCAGGTGGGGTCAAAAACTACTAGGTCACCAGGTCAAATCAAAGGAATAGCTAGTTAACACTCTAGAGGCCACATTTATGACTGTATCTTAATGAAACTTGGTCAGAATGTTAATCTTAATGATCTTTAGGTCAAGTTCGAATCTTGGTCATCTGGAGTCAAAAACTAGGTCACCAGGTCAAATCAAAGGAAAAGCTACATACCAAATATCAAAGGCCTATGTCTTGTTGTTTTAGACAAGAAGATTTTTAGAAACTTGGTCAGAATGTTACTCCCAATAAAATCTTGGACGAGTACGATATTGGGTCATCTGGAGTCAAAAACTAGGTCACCTGGTCAAATCAAAGGAAAAGCTTGTAAACACTCTAGAGGCCACATTTATGAAAATATCTATATGAAACTTGGTCAGAATGTTAACCATGATGATCTTTAGGTTAATTTTAAATCTGGGTCAGGTGGGGTTAAAAACTAGGTCACCAGATCAAATCAAAGGAAAAGCTTGTTAACACTCTAGAGGCCACATTCATGACTGTATCTTCATGAAACTTGGTCAGAATGGTAATCTTAACGATCTTTAGGTCAAGTTTGAATCTTGGTCATCTGGAGTTAAAAACTAGGTCACCAGGTCAAATCAAAGGAAAAGCTTTTTAACATTCTAGAGGCCACATTTATGACCATTTCTTAATGACACTTAGTCAGAATGTTAATTTTGATGATCTTTATGTCAAGTTCAAATCTGGGTCAGGTGGGGTTAAAAACTAGGTCACCAGGTCAAATCAAAGGAAAAGCTTTTTAACACTCTAGAGGCCACATTTATGACTGTATCTTCATGAAACTTGGTCAGAATGTTAGTCTTGATAATCTTTAGGTCAAGTTCTAATCTTGGTCATCTGGGGTCAAAAACTAGGTCACCAAGTCAAATCAAAGGAATAGCTAGTTAACACTCTAGTAGCCACATTTATGACCATATTTTAATGAAACTTGGTCAGAATGTTAATCTTAATGATCTTTAGGTCAAGTTTAAATCTAGGTCAGGTGGGGTCAAAAACTAGGTCACCCAGTCAAATCAAAGGAAAACCTGGTCTGTGCAATAGGGGCTGCATTTTTACTTGATATTCATGAAGTTTAATCAGGAAAATTGCCACGATGAAGTCTAGGTGAAGTTCGATAATGGGTCTACTGGGGTCAAAAACTAGGTCACAAGGTCAAATAAAAGAAAAACTTTGTGTATGCAATAGGGACTGCATTTTACACCAGATATTCATGAAATTTGATCAGACTATTTGTCTTGATGAAATCTAGGTCAAGTTTGAATATGTGATTTGCCAAATGGAGTAGATAACCCCTATTGCTTTTAAGATCAATACGTTAAAGGTTAAGGATGCAGCAGCCGGAATGATTCCTGTCTCTTTTGTGATCGCCCTGTGTCATTTATCCGTCGTCAACAATTTGACTGTTAACATTCTAGAGGTCACACTTTTGGCCCAATCTTAATGAAACTTGGTCAGAACGTACCTCCCAATAAAATCTTGGATGAGTTTGATATTGGGTCATCTGGGGTCAAAAACTAGGTCACCAGGTCAAATCAAAGGAAAAGCTTGTTAACACTCTAGAGGCCACATTTTTGAAAATATCTATATGAAACTTGGTCAGAATGTTAACCATGATGATCTTTAGGTCAAGTTCAAATCTGGGTCAGGTGGGGTTAAAAACTAGGTCACCAGATCAAATCAAAGGAAAAGCTTGTTAACACTCTAGAGGCCACATTTATGAATGTATCTTCATGAACCTAGGTCAGAATGTTAATCTAAATGATCTTTAGGTCAAGTTTGAATCTTGGTCATCTGGAGTTAAAAACTAGGTCACCAGGTCAAATCAAAGGAAAAGCTTTTTAACAGTCTAGAGGCCACATTTATGACCATATCTTAATGACACTTAGTCAGAATGTTAATCTTGATGATCTTTAGGTCAAGTTCAAATCTGGGTCTGGTGGGGTCAAAAACTAGGTCACCAGGTCAAATCAAAGGAATAGCTAGTTAACACTCTAGAGGCCACATTTATGACCATATCTTCATGAAACTTAGTCAGAATGTTAGTCTTGATGATCTTGGTCATCTGGGGTCAAAAACTAGGTCACAAGGTCAAATCAAAGGAATAGCTAGTTAACACTCTAGAAGCCACATTTATGACCATATTTTAATGAAACTAGGCCATAATGTTAATCTTAATGATCTTTAGGTCAAGTTTAAATCTGGGTCAGGTGGGGTCAAAAAGTAGGTCACCAGGTCAAATCAAAGGGAAAGCTTGTTAACACTCTAGAAGCCACATTTATGACTGTATCTTCATGAAACTTGGTCAGAATGTTAACCTTGATGATCTTTAGGTCAAGTTTTGAATCTGGGTCATGCGAAATGTGACCTACTGACCTACTTTCTTGTTTTTTAAGATACAGCCTTGAAATTTGGATGACATGTACAGTTTAGCAAACCGATCTTAAAACTGACTTTCAGTGACCATGAATGTGACCTACTGACCTTCTTTCTTGTTTTTTAAGACCTTGAAATTTGAATGACATGTACAGTTTTGCAGACTGATCTTAAAACTGACCACGAATGTGACCTACTGACCTACTTCCTTGTTTTTTTTAAGATACAGACTTGAAATTTGGATGACATGTACAGTTTAGCAAATCAATCTTAAAACTGACTTTCAGTGAACATGAATGTGACCTACTGACCTACTCTCTTGTTTTTTAAGATACAAACTTGAAATTTGGATGACATGTACAGTTTTACCTACTGATCTTAAAACTGACTTTCAGTGACCATAAATATGACCTACTGACCTACTTTCTTAATATTTTAGCATCAGTTTGACATCTGAAAACATGTAGCTCATATTACTTAAGTGAGCGATCCAGGGTCATCATGACCCTCTTGTTTTCTATAAAAATACAGAAAAAATTAGAGAACAGTTTCTTCAGTCACACTTTTAGCAAGATTATTTCAGATGTTCCGCAGGTAAGCGACCTAGGACCATTTAGTCCTCTTGTCTTATTTTAACTCTAGTGGCCCCTTAAAGGAGCCAAGTGCTCAAATTTGAACAAACTTGAAAGGGTACCTTGCCAGGATGCTACTGATTAAGTTTGGTGTAATTCTGACCAATAGTTTGAGAGGATGTAAAAATGTTGACAATGGATGACTGACACTGGACAATCCTTTACTAAATGAGACCTTGACCTATGACCTACTGACCCCACAATTTCAGGTCTAATTCTGTTCACCACTGGCAATAAATGTATGATATAAACAGAAAGCTAAGGTACAAGCGTTCTTTAGTTTTTTAGTTACACCCATTTTCAGTCTCAAGGTCAAAAGCCAAAGTGACCTTAACTGAGACCTTCTGACTCAAAACATAAGGGTCATCTACTGACTACAAACAATGGTCCAATGAAGTCTGAAGGCAGTATTCTTAAAGGTTTCTTTATTTACTGAACGAAAAACCATTTTCATTATTGAAGTCTCTGTAACTTTGACCTTTGACCATTAAGAGTCATCTTCAGGCCACTGTCAATCATCCTATGAAGTTTGATAACTTTAGGCCAAAGGGTTTATCAGTTACTGTGTGGAAACTTTTTTTTTTCAATCTTAATGTGAGTTGTCTCGACATATTGACCCCCAAAACATTGACCAGAGGCAATAATCGTATGAAGGTTGGCAACTGAAGGCTACAACATATTGTAGTTACTAAGTGAAAACCATTTCAGTATTAATGGCATTTTGACCTTGATCTTTGGTCTACTGATGCTCCTTCCAAAGAAATGGGGATCATCTCTGGACATCAGGCAATTATTCTATGAAGTTTGACAACTGTAGGCCAAGTGTTCTCTAGTTATTGATCAGAACCCAAAAGAAAGGTCTACCAACTGATAATAGCAAAACAAGAGATGTTTGTAAAACATGTATGCCACACATGATGGGTTGTCCCATTTGCAGTCTCGTGACCACTATGACCTTGACCTTTGACCTACTTAGCCCTAAAATAATAGGAGTCATCAACTTCACAAGTCCAATCAGGCTATTAAGTTGGAAGGTCCTGGGTCACGCGGTTCTTAAGCTACTAAGCAGAAATGGTTTTCAAGGTTCAGGCCCCTGTGACCTTGACCTTTGACACCTGACCAAAAATAAAAAGGGTCATCTACTTAGCCCAATCATGCTATCATGGTTTTGGGTTGACTAGTTCTCAAGTTATTTGGCAAAATCAATTTTCAAGATTCAGGCCCCTGTGACCCTGACCTTTGACTTACTGACCCCAAAATAATAAAGGTCCTCTACTTCATACACCAAATCATGTTACCAAGTTTTAAAATACTGCGTCAAGTTATTGGGTGAAAACCATATTCAAGGTTCAGGCCCCTGTGACCTTGAACTTTGACCTACTGACCCACAAACAATAGGGGTCATATACGGCATAAGCCAAATCATGCTGTCAATTTTTGAAGGTCCTCCGTCAAATGGTTCTTAAGTTATTTGGCAGAAACAGCTTTCATTGTTCGACATCACTGTGACTTTGACCTTTTAATAACTGACCCTAAAAACAAAATGGATCATCTACTTATAAGCCAAGTCATACTTCCAAATCTGAAGGTCCTGGATCAAATGGTTCTCAAGGTACTGGGCAGAAACCGTTTTCTTTGTTCGGGCCCCTGTGCCCTTGACCATTGACATACTGACCCAAAATACTAAAGGGGTCATCTACTTGATATTTCCAATCAAGGTACCAAGTGTTAAGGTCCTGGATCAAGTAGTTCTCAAGTTATTTAGCGGAAACAACTTTCAAGGCTCAGGCCCCTGTGACCTTGAGCTTTGACTTACAGACCCCAAAAACTATCAGGCACAAGGTAGAAACCAATTTCACTGTTCAGGCCCCTGTAACCTTGACCTTTGACTTACTGACCCCAAAAACTAATTGGGTCATCTACTTGATAATTCTAATCAAGATACCAAGTTTGAAGCTCCCGGGTCAAGTGATTGTCAAGTTAATCAGCGGAAACCATTTTCAAGGTTTGGGCCCGTGACCTTGACCTACTGACCCCAAAAACTATAGGGGTCATCTTCTTCATAAGCCCATCCTGCAACCAAGTGGTTCTCAAGTTACTGGGCAGAAACTGTTTTTAAGGTTTGGGCCCCTGTGACCGTGACCTCTGACCTACTAACCAAAAAAACTATAAGGGTCATCTACTTTCTAAGCCAAATCATGCTGCCAAGTTAATTGGTCCTCGGTCAAGTGGTCAAGTTATATGGCGCAAACCCTTTTCAAGGTTTGTGACCCCTTAACCTTTGAAACCTACCTACCCAAAAAACTATAGGGGTCTTCTACTTTAAAAGCCCAATCATGCTGCCAAGTTTAATGGTCCTTGGTCAAATGGTTCTCAAGGTTATGTGCAGAAACCATTTGCAAGCTTTGGGCTCCTGTGACCTCGACCATTGACCTACTGACCCCAAAAACGATAGGGATCATCTACTTGAAATCATGCTACAAAGGCCCTGGTTCAAGAGGTTCTCAAGTTATTGGCCAGAAACTGTTTTTAAGGTTTAGCCCTCTGTGAACTTGACCTTTGGCCATCTAACCCCAAACACTCTAGGGGTCATCTGCTTTATTAGCCCAATCATGCTACAAAGTTTGAAGGTCCTGGGTCTAGTGATTCTCTGGGCAGAAACAGTTTTCATGGATTGGGCCACTTTGACTTTGACCCTCGACTTTCTGACATCAAAAACAGTAGGGGTAATCTACTTTACAAGCCCAATCATGCTACCAAACTTGCAGGTCGTAAGTCAAGTGGTTCTCAAGTTATTGGGCAGAAACCAATGACCCTAAAAACAATATAGGTAGTCTACTTATAGGCCCAATCATGCGATCAAGTTTAACAGTTCAGGACACAGTGGTTCTCAAGTTATTTGGCAGAAACAGTTTCCATTGTTCGAGGCCACTGTGACTTTGACCTTTGAATAACTGACCCTAAAAAAGGGGCATCTACTTAACTCATTCTACCCTAAAGCGTTATATCTACTTCCACTCTGCTGATTTTTATCTTTCAGCCACCTAGGAGGTTGATAAGCCAATCTACCCCTGAATACCTAAAGATCTTTTGAGAGATAACATTGATTTTGCAGTTTTTTGCTTGGGATATTGTTATTAATTAGTGATATATGACATCAAATATGTGTTAATTGGTATGGAATTTGCACTCTTCATAAGTAAATTGAAGTAGCTACACAACAAAGCTAATTTCATGCAGCTGTGTAGTACAGTCATTTTTAACACACTGTTGAATTAAAGACACAAATCAAATGATCATAATCTCTCATCAGATTTTGTTTTGGCTAAACATTTAAAAAATTCTAAATTTTATCATGCACAGATCTAAACAACAAATAAGAACAATTCTTAAAAATAATTTTAGATAAATATTATTGTCATTTTCTAACACTGATTTTACTCAGTTATATGAATACAGGCAATCAAAACGCATCAAAATAAAGTTATTTCTCATAAAAAATAGTGTATGTATTTAATATGAAGATGTAATAAAATGAAAATAAGTGAATATTTCAATTATCTTAGACAGAAACTATAAAGTTTGAAAATGGGATTATTTTGGACTAATTTTCAGATATGAACTTTGAAACAATTTTGTAGAGTTTCTAAACTGTCAAAATGATTGAGTTATTATTAACAGTTTATTCTATAGATCAAGATTAACACCAAACAAATAAATAAATAAATAAATAGATACCCACGAAGATGATTTTACTTTTTCATACACACATGAGCATTGTCATATCGCATAGGTAAAGATGAAAGGTCTCGTGTGCATGGGTGGAATCTTACATGTAAAAGAAAATGTTTTAGGTCTTTATTTTTCAATATTATATAATCCACAATTCTACCAGTTTTGTCCAGGATGTGTTGTGTGCATCGTCACCACGAAACTATGCGGTATGAAAATGTAAAACGAGATTTTTTTTTTGCATTTCGGTATGATGCGTACACATTATCTTTGTGCAGTAATTATGTTCGTCTGTCTTTATTGAAGTGTATTTTTATAACGATACCCAATTATTTACATTTTTTTCCACATTCGAATGTTTAGATCCGTACTTAACAAGAGGGCCATGATGGCCCTAGGTCACTCACCTGAGAAACACACCGTAACAGTGTAAACATGTTTGACCTAATGATTTCATGGAAAAAAATATTCTGACCAATAATTAAAATTGGAGCAAAAAATCTTGAGTATAAATAAGTATTTTCTTTGATTTGACCTAGTGACCTAGTTTTTGACCCCAGACTACCCATATTCGAACCTGACCTAGATTTCATCAAGCCAACCATTCTGACCAAATTTTATGAAATCCAGTGTAAAATGCAGTCCCTACTGCATACACACGGTTTTTCCTTGATTTGACTTAGTGACCTAGTTTGTAAACCCAGATGACCCATATTCGAACTTGACCTAGATTTCATCAAGGCTATCATTCTGACAAAATTTCATGAAGATCGGTTGAAAAATACAGCCTCTATCGCATACACAAGGTTTTTTTCTTTGATTTAACCTAGTGACCTACTTTTTGACCCAGATGATCCATAATTGAACTTGACCTAGATTACATCAAGGCAATCATTCTGACCAAATTTCTTAAGATTAATTGAAAAATACAGCCTCTATCGCATACAGAAGGGTTTTCTTTGATTTGACCTAGTGACACACTTTTTTAATCCAATGACCCATAATCAAACTCAACGTAGATTTTATCAAGGCAATCATTCTGAGGAAATTTCATGAATATCAATTGAAAAATACAGCCTCTATTGCATACATAAGATTTTTCTTTGATTTAACCTAGTGACCTACTTTTTGACCCAGATGACCCATATTCAAACTCGACCTAGATTTCATTAAGGCAATCATTCTGACTTAATTTCAGGGAATTCAATTGAAAAATATAGCCTCTATCGCATACACAAGGTTTTTCTTAGATTTGACCTAGTGACCTACTTTTTTACCCTAGATGACCCATATTCAAATTTGACCTATATTTCATCAATGCAATAGTTCTGACCAAATGTCATGAAGATCAATTCATCAAGGTTATTATTCTGACCAATATTCATGAAGATTAATTGAAAAATACAGCCTCTATCGCATACACAAGGTTTTTCTTTGATTTGACCTAGTGACCTAGTTTTTGACCAGAGATGACCCATTTTCAAACTGGCCTAGATTTCATCAAAGTTATCATTCTGACCAATATTTATGAAGATTAATTGAAAAATACAGCCTCTATCGCATACACAAGGTTTTTCTTTGATTTGACCTAGTGACCTAGTTTTTGACCCCAGATGACCCATTTTCAAACTCGGCCTAGATTTAATCAAGGTAATCATTCTGACCAAATTTCATGAAGATCAGTTGAAAAATACAGCCTCTATCGCATACACAAGCTAAATGTTGACAGACAGACGACGGACATCGAGTGATCAGAAAAACTCCCCTGAGCATTGCTCAGGTGAGCTAAAAATATACTCAACGCCTTTTCTAGCTCCCCATAGCTGGGTTCTTATTTTTATCTCTGCTAAGTCTTGACAGATCTGAAGATCCCGCATATGGAATTATTTGCCTTGTAGCGACGAACGACAAAGTTTATATTTTTGGGTTGCGTTACTGCAATTGTCATTGCTCAGTGAATCTTCGTTGGTATTTATTTATTTATTTATTCATCTTTTTGCTTATTCTTTTATGTTTCGATCATATAAAGAATCATCAGTAGTTTTCAGGCTTCAAGAAATCACAAATTATAACTTGAACGACGCTAGCTTTTATAGCTTTCTTCAGTGAAAGCATTCACTTTTTCACAACAACCGCTTTTATTTATGTTTTAAAAATGTTATGCAACAAACAAATTGATTGGTCCAAGTTGTTAGAAAGTACTAAAAGAGTTTATTTGAGACCAATGAAATGTGACGACTGAAAGCATCACGCGGAATTCAGAGCTATTATTATAAAGACACATGTATGCGGCATGCGGTTTACAGATGTAGATAACAACACTGCCTAGAAGCGGCACGCGGTATACAGATAAAAATTGGCCGACGCATTAATGCCTCGCACGGGCAGAATGAGTTAATAAGCCCAATCATACTTAAGACCCTGGATCAAATGGTTCTCAAGGTATTTGGCGGAAACAGTTCTCTTTGTTCGGGCCCACATGACCTTGAACTTTGACATACTGACCCAAAAAACTAAAGGGGCATCTACTTGATATTTCCAATCATGGTACTAAGTTTTAAGGTCCCGGGTCAAGTAGTTTTCAAGTTACTGAGCAGAAACAACTTTCAAGGTTCAGGCCCCTGTGACAATGACCTTTGACTTACTGATCCCAAAAACAATAGAGGTCATCAACTTCATAAGCCCAATCATGCTATCAAGTTTAAAGGTTCTGGGTCAAGTGGGTCTCAGGTTAATATGTAGAACGTGTTTTCAAAGCTTGAGCCCGTGTGACCTTGACCTTCTTACCCCTAAAACAATAGCGGTCATCTACTTCATTAGCCCAATCACGCTACCAAGTTCCAAGGTCCTGGGTCAAGTGGTTCTCAAGGAATTGTCAGAAACCATTTTCATGGTTCGGGGCCCCAGTGACCTTCACCTTTGACTTACTGATTCCAAAAACTAGGGCTCATTTACTTGATAATCTCAATCATCCTGCTAAGTTATAAGGTCCCGGGTCAAGTGGTTCTTAAGTTACTGAGTGCGAACCTTCTTCAAAGTTCAGCCCTCAGTGATCTTGATTTTTGTCTAGCCCACATGCCAAAGCAGAGACATAGTAGTCCAAATGGCTGTTCGGTGTATGTGCGTCTGCCGTCTGGATGTTTGTCCGGACCATAACTTTGACATGCATGGAGCAATCTTGTTTATATTTGGCATGAATGTTAACCTCAGTGAGGTAGAGTGTCATGCACAAACCCCTGGTTCCTATCTCAAAGGTCAAGGACACAATTGGAAGTCAAATATCATGTCAGATCTTGTCTGGCCCATAACTTTGACATGCATTGTGGAATCTTGTTTATATTTGGCATGAATTTTTAACCCTGTGAGACGGAGTGTCAAGTGCAAACCCCAAGTTCCTATCTCAAAGGTCAAGGTCAAAGTTAGGGGTCAAAGGGCAGGCTAAACATGTTGCCTGTGGGCATCTAGTTGACCTACTGACCCCAAAATACTTGATAAGCCCAATCATGCTGCCAAGTTAATTGGTCCTGGGTCAAGTGGTTCTCAAGTTATTGGGCGCAAATCATTTTCAAGGTTTGTGCCACTGTGACCTTGACCTTTGAATTCTACAGACCCCAAATACTATCTACTTAAGCCCAATGATCTGCTCTCCATGACCAAGTGGTTCTAAAGTTATTGGGCAGAAATGGTTTTCATGGTTTGGGCCCATTTAACCTTGACCTTTAGACTTATTGACCCAAAAAGCGATAGGAGTCATCTACTAATTCATTTGAAGGTCCTGGGGCAATGGTTGTGATGTTATTGTGTGTAAACAGTTCAAGGTTCAGCCCCCATTTGATCTTGACCTTTGACCTACTTTACTCCAAAAACTGTAAGGTTCATATACTTTTTAAGCCTTACCAGGCCTCCAAGTCTGAAGGTCCTGGGTCAAGTGGTTCTTAAGCTATTTGGCAGAAACTGTTCACTCTATGGATCGATCGACCTACACAACCGACAGGTGCAAAGCAATATTCTTCGAAGGAGGGCCTAACAATATACCCCCTTTTCAAAGACTGGCATAATAGAATTTTGTCATACAGGAAATGGGAGGCGCGAACAAGTTGGACAGAGTGAAAGACAGGGAGATGGTATCTAATACTGTATCAACTACCCCTTGAATATCTCAAGGGTTGATGCTGTGTGAAGATACTCTTACAGTTGTCTTCATAGACATGTAGCAGAGTAGAAGTTGTGGAGATAACCAGAAGACAATACTTCATCTGAACATCCTCTGTTTGCTACCCTGGCGATAAGGAAGTATGTCAATAGGAGGTGTGTTCAGAAAGTTCCAAGACTGTGATCATATAAGAAAAACTAAGGTGTTGTGAAAAAAAGTGGTGTTGTATTGAAATATCACACCCACATAGATTAACCATACACTTAATTTTCATTACATTCCAAATATGAAAATATGAGATACAGTCAAATTAACACTCACAGTATAGAGCTGTTGGCCCAAGGCAACGTCATTTTGAACGCGATGTCAAGTTAATGTCACACCTCCTCAAAGTAACGTCCACTAGCCTGCATACATTTCTCATGCTGCCGAACCTGAAGAGTCAAACACATTTTTAAACCATAGGTTATCGAGAGAACGAATGACAGTTGCACTTTCACTGTGGGGAAAAAGCGCAAAAACTAGTGGCGCGAGATCTGGCGGGTAGGGGGCTTGGTCTCCCTGCTCTTCTATCATCCCCCGTTGATGTTCTTTTTATACTATTCATACACGACAGTACGGCTCAATGTCTTCTCACTGAATGATTTATATAGCATTTCACATGTCTTTGTTGGTGAAACATCGTGGTTTGGTTAAACTGAATGATAACGTGCTGCTTTTCAACAATGCTGCGACCCATGTTTATGAGCACCTGTTTGTTTATTTCAATGCAGAAACATGATCCGAAGTCAACGCAAGTGGATTATGACGTCATTTCAACACAAACATGGCGTTTCCCGCATTTTGATCAGTAAAACATGCCGATAAAACTCAAAAGGAAGGTATAAGATCCGGTGTGGGCCGGCATTGTATATATGAGATTGCTATGGGTATGGTAACTATTCAGTGCATCAATATATAATAGATTTTGAAATTAAAATAACAAGGCTTGTGTCTGTCTTGGAACTTTCTGAACACACCTCATATAGATATTCATGAACACCATGGTTACTGGCGGTTAGCTTGACCCATCACAATTTGTGTTGAAGAGATGGCCCTCCACAATGTGCTTGTGGTTTTCTTCTTTTCTACTGCATTCAGACGTGTGCCTGGAACCCGTAATTTGGAGGCATACTGGTGTTGGTCAAATGGGGTTCTTGTATGCTTAGGTCTCTGCTCCACATGAACAGCTTAATGGGATCCTTCTAATGAATACCAAGCTTTTGTTAGTTTCTAGACAGTAAACTCAACATGTGGCTTCCAGGAGATGTTGTCAAAAAGTGTTGTCTTAATGTACTGTTAAGTATGGTAAAGCAATTATTGTGCCATGGATATACATGTAATACTAAGCATATTCAAAATTATTTGCACCTCACAGAATAAAGGGTATTATCTAGCAAAGTGTGTCATAAAACTTTTACCAATACCATAACAGAATTTGACCCTAGTGATCTTGACTCTTGATGTACCTGGCCCTAAATCGAAGGATGTCTGCCCCTTACTTTGAACAATCCATATGCCAGGTTTGGTGATTATAAGGGCAGTAGATAAGTAGATAAGAAGATAAAGTGAAACTGAGCTTGGTTTAAAACTTACGGCAGCACTATTACAAAATATCTCAGTGACCTTGACCTTTGAGGTATCTGACCCTTCACCCAAAGATGTCTGCCCTTAACAAAGATATGGGCCTCTGTGGCTGAGTAGTTATGGTCGCTGACTTCAAATATCTTGCCCCTCAAAGATACGAGTTCGAGCTTCACTTGGGGCATAGAATTCTTCATGGGAGGAAGCCAATTAGCTGGCTTATGGAAGGTTGGTGGTTCTATCCAGGTGCCCACTGTGATGAAATAATGCTCAGAGGCATCTGGGGTCTTCCTCTACCATGAAAAGCTGGAAAGTCGCAATATGATTTATAACTGGGTCAAAGTGACGTTCAACTCAACATCTGACCCTTAAGAATAACTGATACTAACTTATCAAATATCCCCTTACCAAGGCCAACCCTTATGTGAAGTTTGTTGACAATTAGGGCAGTACTTAAGAGAAGATTTAGTGAAATTGAGAAGCTCGCCATTAAACTTTAACCTGAATGCAATGGCAATGCCGATGTCAGGGTGAATGCAGTAGTCCTCCTTATTCTTTGAATAGTAGGGCTTTAAAGTTCTGAAGTTATACAAACAAGTGGACTCTGCAGCATTAAGATTTAAGTTTTCTTTGATATGACATTGTCATATAGTTTTTGTCACTAAAAGACCCATTTTCAAATTTGGCGTAGACTTTATAAAGGCAAATGTTCTGACTAGATTTCATGTAGATGAGGATGAAGTTTCTCAAAACTTTATCCACTGGTTTAGTAATTCTAAAATCTTTTCAACAAAGGCTGAATCTGGTAGATATGACATTACATGATGTTAAAATCCACCTAATCTACTGAAATAGTCTTTATTATCATGAACTGTCATCAAAATGTGTGGTAAAATTTGAGGAACAAAGTTACCCATTGTATAAATTTTTGAGGTTAATAAGGTATGAAGCAGTCTTGAAATACAGTTATTTGACCTTCAACCTCCAAGCATGACCTTGACCTTGGACCTAGTGACCTTGATTTAAGTGAACTGCATATTGCCTTGTTCTGATGGCAAATACCAATGTGTACTTATTCATAAATATAAAAAAAACCTTTTAAATATAGCAACTTTTACTTCCCAATGTGACCTTGACCTTGGACAGAATGATCTGGGTTGTACTTTCTCCCTCTCATTTTGACAAGGTAAACAATCTTTATGCTAATTTTAAGAAAATTCTTACAGCAGTTTGAGTTTGTAAGGTAAGTTTACTAAGCTTGAACAAGTGTGACATTGACATTAGACATGGTGATCTGTGTCATACATGATTCTCTTTGTATAAGAATAATGAACATTTGTATGTAGTTATTTGCAAATCCATAAAATGGTTTCAGAGATGTCATGCCTCAAATATAGCCCCCTTTACTTTGTATCTAGAGTTCTGAGAAAGTTTCATGAAAAAGAGAACCTATCTGCTTTGACATGATAGTGACCTAGTTTATAACACCAGATGACCAAAACTGAACTAAAACTGATTACCTTCCTTACTTTACAGTTTTGCTGTACAAGACCATCAATATCTACAAGAAGGGTGTTCACTAAATACATATTTAGAGAAAACTGACAAACAATATTTTTTCACATTTTATTCGTTTTTTTGTATTTTTCTAGAAGAAAAAAAGGAGTAGTTTCATATTGTTTAAGAATATTTTACGAAGTCTAAACTGAACAAGAACTAATTTCCAATTTGTTGTTCTGTCTGTCTAGATTTATTTATATATTTTTCTTTCATATTCCAAAAGAAATCATAGACAATTTTTAATAGTTAAATGATAGACCCCATTCCCAGTTTTGTTTTTATATATTCCCAAAATATCTTTATTTTCTATTGCATTCTTTTTGTTTCTTCAAATAATCAAACTTTGTTTCGTAAAAATTTGTTCGGATTATCGGTAGTTCGAGTTATCACTATAATTATACATCATATAGAGATTTTGTTGGGATCTGATGATGAGTTCATACGGATTATCTGAATTCGAATTATAACTGCTGGAGGCAGCAGAAAATATAAGTACATACAGAAAATTAGAAATATTAAAGTGTTAAATTTTAACAATTATCCAAACATTGGTAAAATTACAACAAGCCATAATAACTTTACAAGATACAAAAACTACTAGACAAAACAATGTAATTATAATTCTGCAACTTGCAATCACTTGATAGTAGCTTCAGAAGAGTAAATATACTACTTAGTATGCTGGCTAATCTACATAGTTTAATGGACAAGAATATAATTATGCTTCTGAATTCCAAACATTCCTATATATTCATTACAAATATTAGAATAAATTACAGATCTGCCCTGTACAAAAATGGAGCTAGAAAGGAGGAAGATTTTTATTGGCAATTTCGTAAGTATAATCACTGTCTTTAGGAAGCATTTAAAAAGAGGATACATTAACTTTAAAAAAACCTGCACCCAACAAAAAAATACAGCATAACCAATAATTCCCTCAATCAGCTAATAAATTTCTCAGTTATTCAATAAATCCCTCATCCTTTGCTACCTCAATGTTACATTCATAGAGTTTATGCTATTATGCCTAGATAAATCAAATATCTTTTTACATCAAAGAATGGTATCTGATAACGTCCATTTTAATAATAACTTAGTACTGTCTTACATGACAGTTCAAACTTCTGTTGCAACTTGTTGCCCTTAAAACCTTTCAAATTAATGGACTTCATAAGAAAATAAACATCTAAATGAGAAATTTTCCACATTTGAAAAAGTAAATCTGTTTTGTCGGTTTCTGCATTTCTTGACTTACATTTTTTATTGCGTTAAATCATTCAAAAGATATACAATTTTTCATTTTCTGACAATAAAAAATAATTTTGACACCCCTTATAATTATTTAAGGAATATTATCCAGAAATCAGCAAATTAAAGAAATTAACAAATATCTTACAATTTTTATAAGCAAAACAAAACATCAAACACATACTTGACAATAAACTGACAACAATTATAGTATATCTTACTAGAACGAAATGACAAACTATCTAATATACCGATACATGACATCTGCATTATCTATGTTTAAGGACTTTACAATACAATACAATGTATAACTAAATGTTTTATTGCTCATCTTTATTTAGGAAATTCACAATATTTACCGTTACATTACATTTATACGTGTAGATACGCATGTAATAAAAAAGGTTATTATCTTTGCATCGGGAAATATGCACTCGTTCTTTAGCGAAAGAATACTGTGCTCCTGAAGTCGTGCAATATTTCGGCTGCAAAACTTGTGCATAATTCCTGATACAAAGGTAATAACCTATATATATCTGTATTATTTGTAAAAGCAAGAGAAAAACATACACACAAACAACAAGAAAAATAAAACTGAAATTGAACATATTTATTTATTTATTTGGGTTTTACGGTGCACCAACACAGTACAGGTTATATGGTGCCAAACAGGACTACAAATTTTGGTTTCACATCTCATTTACATCAAAATAAAAACATGAGGTATGGAATCAAAATTTGCATACCTGTTGGAATCACAAAACCAAGTGTTAAGACCCTATTAGTCCTCCTTACGATCATGCAACTTATATAGACATGAAATACCACTGATTATCATGAATCATAGCACATGGCCTAACTTACATAAAAGATAAATGCAAACACTAAAATGTTACTATTCAACAAAATTCTTTTGAAATGTAGAACTTGGTAGTTATCAACTGTCAATAAAGACCTTATACGCTGCCTATCAACATCTTTATTTCTACCTGTAAGAGATTTTTTTTAGCTATATCACAGTTCTTTATTTCTATCTGAAAGAGTTTTTTGAGCTATTTCACAATATCACAGTAAATTTTAAGAATAAAAATGTCTCAAAGTTTTAAGTCAATACCTTGACTGGTTATTAGGTTATGCTCTGGATACAAAATAAGACCGGCAAATCTGGCCTTGCTGGATCCTTCATGTGCTCGAATACTAAGGCACAAGAATATAAAGCGGGTGAGGGGTAGGGTTTAATAATAGCCTTAATAATTGGGACAAGTTAATCATATTAAAAACATTTTAAATTGAATCTGTCAAAAAATGGAATCTCCTTATTTTTCAACAAATCTTTTCAGACTATGAAACTGACCTAGTTTACCTACATATAGATATGTAACATGATGGTACTACTCCTGCACGATAATTTAAACGACAGCATGTTTATATTATTGTTTGACTATTATGGTTCTCATGTATCATTGAAATCAAAAAGGTTGTCAATGACAGAAGTTAAGTGCATACTGTAATGTTATACAAAAATATTTTCTGTATTGAAATGTTTTAATGACGAAAAATCATAATTATCAAACATGTTATCATTTGAGTTATCATGTGGGATTTATACTGCCAATACAAAGCTTGCATTATATTGCAAAACATAACATTTTTAAATAGCTGCAAACACTGCCTCTCATTTTCAGATATAACTCACTAAAGGCAAATAAAAAATAAAATCAAAATATATATAAAAAATAGTCTAGAAGAATAATAAAGATGTCAAACAGGAACAGCACTTATAAAAAAAATATTATACAACACACAAGCCCAAAATGATGGTCTGTCAGGAGGTAACTTGGTGTGCAATTTTTACTCTCAAGTATGCTTAACTACTGACCACAAACAATCATGCTATTAAATTTGATAGCAATAGACGTAAGGTTTCTTAAAGACCATAAAGATGTTAAGTATCTAGGTCACTGTGACCTTGACCTTTACCCTTTTGTCTTAAGCAGTCACCATTCATTGACCAGAAATCATATTCATTCTCAAGGTCATTGTGACTTTGACTTACAGACCCCAAAAACATAGAGTCATCCACTAACTACAGACAATATAGTCTGGTAACTGTGTCAAAGCATTCTCTATAAATTGATTGACAACCAAATTCTCTACTGACAAACAATCTAACCAACATAAGTAAAATATATTTCAAAACATAGGCATTGATGGAAGGGGGTATAATTAGACAGATATATTATCTTTGCAGAATTTTATGTCTGCTGCATACTTTTTCATACTTGGTTCTCAGCAATTGACTTTGACCTTGATAGATGCATCTAAACACTGTCTATATGATATTTGCTCTTACTGTTTGACAATGTTACGCATATCATCTATATGCAAAATGATATACCATCATTATGCGAAACATTTGTCCAAAGTTTTCTTTAAAAAAAAATACAGAGTAAGAAAGGATACGCAGCAGACATACAATTCTGCAAATATCTTACAATAATAAAGTTAAACAAGCTAGACATTCATTTCACCTTGACCTTTGACCCCTAAATCAATATACTATCATTATTGATCTGAACCAATTTTAAAGAAAATATTAGTGTGACAGTGACCTTTATTCAACTGACACTAAAGCAACAAGTTCATTTATTCACCGTGTGTGTGTAAGCCCATGCATTCTATGGCTACTGAGAGGGGTAGGGGCCAAAAAGTGAATTACGGATTCCTCAAACTATTCTCTTCTATTCTTCTTAATCTCGTAAAGTCTTTGCAAAGTAATAATAATAATATTAATAACAAGAGCTGTCACTAATGGTGACAAATGCCCCCGCAGCACCTTGACCTTTGACCTGGTGACCCCAAAGTCAGTAGGGGTCGTGTACTCAATAAGTACTATCAGCATGTGAAGTTTGAAGGTCCTGGGTGCAGTGGTTCGCAAGTAAAGTGCCTTTATGCAAAAAGTTAACGTTGTGACAAACGAACGAACGAACGAACTAACAGACAGACAGTTGAAACCTAATATGCCTCCCTTTGGGGGCATAATAATATTGACAATAATAATAATAATAATAAAGATAAAAGTGATTAAGATTATAATAATAATTTCAAGTAATGCTAAATATTTCAGGTGGACACTTGATATCTCAGAAAAAAGTCCTGATCGTCATCCCATACAAGCAAGTGAAGAACTAAAGAATTGTAAACTTAATACAATAACACGCAATACATTTTCAAAAACCACTTTCATGAGACACTTACGATCAAAATAAAAGAGCTAAACTACCAAAAAAATAAAAAAAAAAACAGCAAAAAAAAAAACCACACACTATGTAATAGGTATGAAATATTCTGAAAACAGATATTTCAATATCTTCACAAGAAAATACTAGTAACAACTGTATCTACTTAAAAGTGGTGGAATTAACTTTGTCTATAACACATAAACTAGAAGTCCACACAAAAATCCTTACCAGTGGAGATAGGTCAAAATACACCTCAATATTGGATGTAACATGCATGTTGTACTACAGAAAAGTGGTCTTGATTTTTCCCTATGACCAGTAATAAAAAAAGTTACAATATAAGCTATTTAAAGTAACAACAAAGGGAACTAATTCTAGGTTCTTGTGCATGACACTCAGTCTTATGATGGTGAACAATTGTGCTAAGTTACATCAAAATCCCTCTATGCATGAAAAAGAAATGCTCCGGACAAAGTCATTATTGTATCTGACCTTTGACCTCTAAGTGTGACCTTGACCTTAGACCTAAGAACCTGGTTCTTACACATGACACTCCATCTCATGGTGGTGAACATTTGTGCCAAGTTACATCAAAATCCCTCCTTGCAAGAAGAAGCAATGCTCCGGACAAAGTCGTTATTGAATTTGACCTTTGACCTCTAAGTGTGACTTTGATCTTTGAGATAGGAACCTGGGGTTTGCGCATGACACTCCGTCTCACTGAGGTTAACATTCATGCCAAATAGGAACAAGATTGCTCCATGCACGTCAAAGTTATGGTTCGGACAAACAAATCCGGACGGACGCACATACACCGAACAGCCATTTGGACAACTATGTCTTTGCTTCCACAAGCGGGCTTGACAAAAAGAAGAAATTTCGATGTTCCAGCAAAAAAGTATCTAAAATGTGATAAAACAATTATTACATTAATTTTGTGCCTGTCTACAGAGAGTTGTTCAGCAGAGCATTTAATCATTCTATTAAGCCCATTCAATATAAAAAGACAACCATGTAATATTGATAATTCTCTAACTAAATAATATATAGATTCTTTTTGGTAACTTTTTACCAACTGGTATGTGTTTATTGCAGACATATTTATAATGCTTCATCTGTATTTGTTGAAAATGATTCTAAAACATATTCAAAGGTTTCATTAGCAGTGTCCAACTTCAAATAAGGCATTTTTCCAAGAATTACTCTGTTATCTGATGACAGTGTTTTTCCGATTGATTTTGTTACATGTGTATCTGTTGGTGTTTGGGTTAAGCACACTTTTCAAGAATTTTTCAATTATATAATAGATGTTGTCTACTTTTAGCAGTGAGCACAGTGCCCAACTTATAGTGCTGCCACACTGGAATATCCCACCCAGTCACATTTATACTGATACTGGGCTGACCAGTTGTAGAACTATCCTCTTAATGCCAAGTGCTAAGCAATAAAGCTACTAGACTGAAAACTTTTTTTTCACTTCTCCTTCTTTTATAATGACACATTCAGAGAGTTAACCCAGACCCTCCCTCACCTGAACCGACTGCTCTATCACTAGGCTACCGAGGCAATTCTAATTTTGTTTCAGTTTGCAATTTTAATGAATATTTGTTTCCGACAATATAATGAGGTACATCATTATTTAGGATTTTATGTCATGAAAACTTTTGAGTTCTCCATCACAGAATAATTAACTTCTCTGTATGTTTTGTACAGAAAGAAGAAAATGTTTGTTTCTGTATATAGACAACATTAGTGTAATAATATGAAGGGTGGCCATTTTTACAAGATTACACGTGTGATCAAATGTCTTTCACAGGAAAAAATGGCATTGTTAAAAAATATTTCAATACTGGAAAAGAACATAAAACAAGAGCACCGCCTGCGGATGCCAATGATCATCTGCAAGTGCTGGACAATATGTTAAAAAACGAATTTTGGTTCTTGGCCTTTTACTCATCTTAACTGATAACAAAAAAATGTATGAGGTTTCAAAGATATAGAAAGTAGCTATAGAAATTATTCATGAAAAGTGAACTTAAACAAATCCTGAATTTCTAAGTTAAAAGGGCCAATAATTCAGACAAAATGCAAAAGAGAGTTATGGTTCTTGACCTACATACTAAACTAATGACAATAAACAAGTGTACAAAGTTTCAAAGCTATAGCTCTTATAGAAATCAACATAAATAAAATGAAATTCAAATTTTCTAAGTACATCAAGGGCCATAATTCAGACAAAATGCATATCAGACTTACGGCTCTTGGCCTAGATGATAAACAAGGCTGCAAAGTTTCAAAGCTACTTTGCTTACTGTATTGAAGTGAAGTGGACCTAAACAAAAATTTAAACCAAGAAATTCAAATTTTCTAAGTACATAAACAGCCATAATTTTAACAAAATGCAAGTTACAGTAATGCTTCTTGGTTTACTTACTCAACTAATGATGATAAACAAGTCTGAAAAATTTCAAAGCTGTAGTTCTTATAGTTTCTGAGAAAAAGTGGACCTAAACAATATTTTTAACCAAGAATGATAATCAAATTTTCTAAATACAAGTAGGGGCCATATTTCTGACAAAATGCTTAACAGAGTTATGGTTCTTGGCCTGTGTAGTCACCTAATGATGGATGATAAACAAGTGTGCAAAGTTTCAAAGCTGTAACTCTTGCAGTTTTTGAGAAAAGGCAGACATAAACAAAAATTTTAACCAATGCCAACAATCAAGTCACAACAATAAATGTTAGGACTGAATCCTATTCTTTGATGGTATGAACTACACTGGGACTTCTTGTAATTCATTCAAGAATTACATGATCTGTGGATTTGCAAGAAGTTCCAATGTAGTTTATACCTATCTGAATGCATAAAAATAACATCTAATTCTTAAATTCTTAAATAATAATTTCATATTTCTTGTACAAAATTTCCATTCTGTTCTTAAACTACTGATCAAAAATTGATCTAAAGAGTGGCAAACTTTTTCAATATTTACATAATGTACAAAATGATGGATGCACCCTTGTATACCTACAATGCTTTCAAGCTGATACAAACTCTAAAGCAACAACAATATGCCATATTTTTGAAATTACAGACATGTTATTTCAAAACAGATTACTAAAAGACATTTCACATAAGGCATGACATATAGAAAATTTGTTTGTTTATTGTAAGATCAAAATTTCATCTACCAGAAGAACCTAGAATCTAGTATATATGAAAATAAAGACCTTTTTAATCTTACATAAAAAAAAACAAATTTTCTCTTTATGTCATGCCTTTTCAAAGTTTCTGATCAATTTTAAACAATTTTACTTGAAGTGCAACACAACTTCACACACACAATATCATGGCATAAAAAATTTATGATGAAAAACAAAAATAGTTTCTATGAAAGATTACAGATTTCTGACACATTTTAAAATGGTGGACATACATTCTTATGCTTAGGTACATACAAATACTTATTGTATTTATTGGAGTACTTTCCAATAGTTCAAAATTTATGTCCCTTGCATTCAAGTGTACTCAAAGTGAAGGATGATGTTTGAAACAAATTGAGTCCGACACTCCTTTAAAAGTCCCACTGTGTGCATTGCTTTATGAACTTGACAGTTTGCCTCAGAGTAGCCTCCAACTAATATTCAGAACAACTCAAACATTTAATTCTGTTGTCATCTCACTGTGAACCTTTCAAATGTATTTTCAGTCATTTATGACATGTATGTCCTTACAGTACCTTTCACAAGGGCACGACAAATGGGACATTTCCGCATCGCTGGAGCGCAGTCGGCGCAAGTCACAAGATGTCCACATGGGAGGAATACAATGCAAACTGTATTATCCAGGCAAACTTTACACAATGTCTGCTCCTTCAGCTGCTCATTCTCTGCTTTGATGGCCTTTGGGTCTTGTGATATAGCTGTAATTAAAAATTTTGAATATTTCGCTGTATTATTGCAAATATACTTGTGTACTGGTAAACTTTTACTTACCTGAAAGGTATCTATACAAATCAAGAATAAAATAAAAATAAGAGAAATTACAAAATCAGGACCACTTCTAGCTAATATTGTGGTTATTTATAAATGCAAAATTGCAAAAGACAAAATGAATACATGACAGTCTTTTCAGATGTAAGAAAAGCAATGTAATCAGATCTAGAAAAACTTAATAAAAACTTTATGCAAACTCTTTAATCTAGTTCAAAGAAAGCCTTAAGCTCAAGTTTAAGGGGCTTTTCAATCTATTGTTTATTTTATAAATGAAAGGGTGTAAAATAATTGAAAAGGAAGGGCAACTAAACTCCCAGATGTCTGCATAAGATTAAACAAAAAACAAAAGATGAAAAGATTTTCTAATGGCAATCTACAATTTCTCCACCTGAATCATTGATAAAGGACGAAAGATTTCAGACACAATGCCATCTATCAAACTTACACAGAGGACCTATGCTGAACCTAAAATCCTACAATTTATAGAAATACTTTCTCCTGGTGGGCTTAACTGACACATCAACACAACCAGTAGCAAATAAAAGAAATTTAATGACGGACCCTGACTTACATTATCTAAAGAAAGTTATAACTCTGCAGAACTTAAAGTTTACATCCATTTCAAATACTGTGAAATTATATTTGTGAGGGACTAAATTAAATGATTTTACAGTTTATCAATACTTTGAAGTAACTTTTTATTCAAGCCCTTTAATAAAATCAAGACACACTTTGCTAAGCATTAGACTGTAAGCAGAAATATGCAAGTTGCAGAATAAATTCTGTATATAAAAATAAGGAAATGGATTAATATAAGCTTTCGATGATGAAAGCTTGTTTTAAGATCCTTTACATTATTTTGATTGTAAATGTTATTGTATGTATGTGATTTATGTACATGTACATGATATATTTAATAAATACTGTTTATACTAAATTCTGTAAGCAGGAACAAATGTCATACAATACAACAAACATATACTGTGTAACATAATGTACCATAACTATATAACAATATACAATATGTAAAATATTAAAGTCTATTCTAGTTACATGAATATAGTAATAGCTATAGTGAGGTTCTAGCTTTTGTGTACTGAATATTTATAACACTGTTTTGCATATACATAATACATGGTAGAAAATGGTACAAACAAAAACTGTGTTTCCAGATTACCTGTGACTTTGAAATATGCTCCAAATTATTAGAGTGAAGTAGCAATTGTTGAAAACTATTCAAATATCTGCAATTAAGCAGATCTTGGTGATGGATTTCTAAATACATCTGGAGTTGAGTTCAGCCTTATATGTTATATGTTTGATTAACTATAAATAATTTTTCAAAAGTTATTTTGATTCTCATACAACATTTCAAATTGAAGGGCATAATGGAGACACAGGTTTTTTCTGTCTAGAATATTACAGTGAACTCCATAACATTGAAATTCTGGTGTAAGAACTGGTTAACAAATAATGTGTTAAAAGCTAGAGCTAAAACATTCAAAAACAAGAGCACCACCTTGCGGGTGCTGACGCTCATCTGATTTTTTTTTTATAATAGAAATATTGTCCTACCCATGATTTTCTAAGTCTAAAAAGGCCCATCACTCTTGCAAAAAGCAGGATAGAGTTATGTTTCTTGATGTATAGTGTCCACTTATGATGGTGAAAAACTGTTGCAAGTTTTAAAGCAATAGCTTTGATAGTTTTTGAGAAAAGTTGACTTAAACATAATATTCAACCAAGAAAATGATTTTTCTAAGTCCAAAAGGGGCAATAATTATTGCAAAAAGCAGGATGGAGTTATATTGCTTGCTGTACAGGGTCAGCTTATGATGGTGAACAAGAGTTGCAAGTTTTAAAGCAATAGCTTTGATAGTTTAAGAGAAAAAGTTGACCTAAACATAAAACTTAACCAAGAAATCTGATATTTTCTAAGTCCAAAAGGGGCCATAAATCTTGCAAAAAGCAGGATGGAGTTATGTTGCTTGCTGTACAGGGTCAGCTTATGATGGTAAACAAGTGTTGCAAGTTTTAAAGGAATAGCTTTGATAGTTTAGGATAAAAGCTGACCTAAACATAAAACTTAACCAAGAAAACTGATTTTCTAAGTCCAAAAGGGGCAATAATCTTGCAAAAAGCAAGATGGAGTTATGTTTCTTGATGTACAGGGTCTGCTTATGATGGTGAACAAGTATTCCAAGTTTCAAAGCAAAAGCTTTGATAGTTTAGGAGAAAAGTTGACCTAAACATAAAACTTAACCAAGAAATCTGATATTTTCTAAGTACAAAAGGGGCCATAAATCTTGCAAAAAGCAAGATGGAGTTATGTTTCTTGCTATACAGGGTCAGCTTATGATGGTGAACAAGTATTCCAAGTTTCAAAGCAATAGCTTTGATAGTTTAGGAGAAAAGCTGACCTAAACATAAAACTTAACCAGGCAACGCCGACGCAGACGCCGACGCCGACAACCGCTCAAGTGATGACAATAACTCATCATTTTTTTTCAAAAAATCAGATGAGCTAATAACAACTGAAAGAAACTCCAAACAGACCAGGTGGCAAGCACAAATTTTTAACTACACCAACCAATCAAAACCACCGATTAGCATTCCCGGTGTAATGTATTTGGTTTAATTTAGCAGCAAAAGCATGATATTTATTTATGATTTCCAAAAATTTTCTACATTACACAAAAACTTAATAAATTATCTAGAAGTCACTGTTTCATTTTTGTGACAGTCTTTTACTGTAGGCCAGGCATATACGATTATATGAATAGTGTTTGTGGAAAAAGTCTATATATATACATTTTGTGCTGGTTTTAATCCAGATATATTTAAGGTAGTGAACGTGTAATGACCCTAGGAAATTTCAGTGTGATTATGTATCCTGGTTAGGAAATTGAGGTAAATATAGCATCAACATAAATTTTTCTGTAAAAAAGCAGAGAATGCCAAAATCATACACAGAGAATATCTAGCTTTTTGTCATTTCCAATCTATTATCTTAAGTGTGTAAACAAGATTAAATATAATTTAACAACATCACTGTTTTGAAAGCATATTTTAAAAACATTATTAAAGTTGAGCTGCTTTTGAGAAAAGCACATGTCTCCCACAACTGCCTAATCATCTAAACCATAAGTCAGTCTTTATATACTGTTTACTCACTACAAGGGGCCTCCGTGGCCGAGTGGTTAGAGTCGTTGACTTCAAACCATTTGCCCCTCATCGATGTGGGTTCGAAACCTCATTTGGGGCGTAGAATTCTTCACGTGAGGAAGCCATCCAGCTGGCTTACGGAAGGTCGGTGGTTCTACCCAGGTGCCCGCTCGTGATGAAATAGTGCACGGAGAGGCACCTGGGGTCTTCCTCCACCATTAAATCTGGAAAGTCGCCATATGACCTAAAATTGTGTCGGTGCGACGTTAAACCCAACAAAATAAATAAATAAATACTCACTACAAATTTACATTTGAAGAGTAAAAAGGCAATTTCTGGGTAATTCAAGGGCCACAATTCTGAAGTGCCTGGACTGATTTGGCTAGTTATTGAACTTGGCAGAGGACTTATTGGCAAATATATTTTGTTTAAGTTTGGCAAAGATCGTATGAGAAATGTTCGACTTAAGAGCATGGACAAGAGTAAAAAGGCTGATTTTCGGTAATTCAAGGGCCATAATCCTGAAGTGCCTGGGCGGAATTGGCTAGTTATCAAGGTCTTATGGTCAAACACATTTTGTTCATGTTTGGTGAAGATCGAATCAGAAATGTTCCACTTAGGGTGCAGACAAGATTTGTGACAGACAGACACACATGCACACACACAGACAGGAGTAAATCAATATGTCTCCCACACCACTGTATGGTGGGAGACATAATGATTATGTAACTGATAGCTCTAAAAATCAATATAAATGTATATTTTCCTGGGTAATTCTTTTATTAATGCTAGCAAGTTTTTCACCTTAAGCATAATTAAAGTTGTAGATAATTTTAGACAGGATAGGATGGTGTTAAGGTGGAGTGAGAACATTATGTCCACTCTGGTGTAAAGTCTAAACTGCATGTTAAATAACTAAGGAAAATATATTAGGAACAACAATGCAAAGCCTGCTCTTAATCACTCACTTCAGTCAGCTAACTTCAGTCTACTATATCTGAACCATATTGAATTTTAATGTCCAAAATTTGTTGTAGAGCGTGACTGTTATTTAAAATTCTATTTTTACAGTTGGTCAACCCTGCGGACTATGAATAGGAACTATTTGAGCAATGATGCTGCAGACCAAGTCTGGTGAGAATCCATAAAGCAGATCATGAGAAGTCCTTTTCAAGGTTTTTCAAATTTTAGCTGTTGTAGTCCCTTTTTTGCAATTTGGTGGAACCATTAAATTTTAGGCAAAACTGAGAAAGGTTGCAAAAGACCAAGTTTGGTAAAGATCTACCTAGCATTTCAATGCAATTTTCCATTATGATTTCTGGCTTTGCCTTTGAGAAGTGCGGTTAGTTTGAGAGCGGTTACAGACCCACTTATGGATAACAGTGCTTATGAAGTCAGTGAAAGATAAATTAAAATCATGCAGGAGTGACCAAATACACTAAAAGCTAGCCCCATGCCTATTCCAGTGAGCTAAGGTAGTAAGTAAGAAATGGCAAGCTCTAACAAAAAGGCAAGGATACAACAATGCAAATACCTTCAGTTGATAAATCTTTTGACTCTGAATTTGTTTTTGTTTCCTTTTTATCTACAAGAGTAACAAGGACGAGGGATATTAGATAAAGCAATATTGAACCAAAATACAATTAAACATGTCATCACTTACCTGTTACATGGGAAAACTGCAAATTAAACACCATAACTTCTTCTCCAAAAATATTCTTGCAGCAAATAAAATGGCCGTAAAAAAGTATCATAAACATGCGCGATGAAAGTGTGACAATACGTTTTGAAATATGCACAATATGTCAATGACTATACCTTTGGACATCCTTGGATGAAAAATTTTCTCTTTCACTTCAGTACAATGAAATAAGATATCTAGCTTTTATCTGGCGTACCACAAACATTAACTGTAAACAATAATACTGACAAAGATTCTGTCAGAGTTCACCTGTGTATGTATATTTGTATGGAAGGATTTTCCTTACTGCATCCTGGTATCAAATCTTAATTCAATAGGGATATGGGTAATAAAGTTATGACTTGGACAAGAATGTGTTGAGCGATGGCAAGGACAACTGAAATTTAAAGTCATCATTTGTATAATAGCTAAAACAAGAGAAACTAATAGAGAAGACATCTTTAAAGACTTAAAAGATAATTCAAGATCAAGCACCGTTACCTATGATTTTTAATACATATTTCCGTTTTAAACTTGATTCTCAGTCAGTACACAAAGTTTCAAGAAATTCTGTCCGTAGGAAAATGTTTGGCTATATACATGTACATATAGGAAACTGTCAGATGTGTCTTTAAGTACAACTGCCGAAGTCATTTGACTGCAATACTTTTTTCAAATCAAAGCATACAATATGCTTGTGTAAGGAGATGTCTTCATCATCTCTCCTTCTTTCAGCAGCTAAACTTTGGATTACCAAGTTTTAACACTTCAGATTAAAAGAAACAATCAATTAAAGCTTACAAGTTTCAAAATATACTCACTCAGTTACTATATAGCACTATGTCAGAGGTATCTCTGTCTTCTATCATTTTTTACCAATGTACCTTTAACAACTATAAAAAGGATTCCAGTTCTATCATCAGAAAGACTGTAAAACATATATTATCATTTAGCAGGAGAAAATAAGAGTGAAATCATGCATTTACCTTTGTCCTTATCACTGTCCTTGCTTTGTAATGAGGACTTAGCTCCTTCATCAGGTTTTTTCTCTGCCTTTGGTTTAGCAGCTGCCTGACTACCTTCCTTATTCGTTGCACCTTCAGTTTTAGCAGGCTGAGAAGTTGGCTTGGCCTGTGGGGGTGCAGCAGCTGCGGCAACAGGTTCTTGGGTAGGTGCAGGTGCAGCTTGCGGTGGATTTTCTGCTTCCTCGATCTCTAATACCTTCTCCATCAGAATCTGAGCTGTAATTTTTGCATTTCCTAGAAAAATAATAAGTCTGGAATTAAACTGGTACTCTTATTTGGAACTGGCTGTAGTTAAGCAAGGTGCTGCAAGTTCATCCTGAAAATTAATTTCTACATCATCAAAAGTAATTGTTTAAAAAAAACCACAACATAGCATTCATTTTTACAATTTCCAACATAATTTATTTGATTGATTTTCTGGAGAAACAGTTATTTAACAGAAACGTAGTTACTCCATGGACAACACATGTCACATGATAACACAATTACCCTGCCTTTAAAGTGACATTTCATAGTTTCATTGACATCTCTCACTGAAAAATATGAAAAACTATAACCTAGTTGAGTTTAAAATTATCTACCACAATAAATAAATAAATAAAAAAATTAGCAGAAATTGGGTGATAAGTTGCAAAAAAATGGAAAAAATAACCTGGGTATCACTATTTGGCTTTGTATGTGTAGTTCATGTTGATTTCAATTTGAACATCAAACCTGATTATACACAAGAGCTGTCTGTTGACAGCATGCTATTTGAAGAATTGATGGAAATATGGGGTCAAAATATTACAAAAGATTTTCAAACAAAAGAAAAAAAAAAAGATAAGACAAACAAAGTAACTGTATTTGTGGATTTGGATAAGTCTTGCACAATATGTCAATGTGTAACCATGATGTTAAGCAAGTATTCAAAGTTTCAAAGCCATAAATATTATATCAAACAGTTTAGACAAAATATGAAATGCTATGTGAAACGTTACTAATTTCTATGTCAAAAAAGAAAGGACCATAATTGAGCTTAAGTCCTTGTCCTAGTTTTGTAGTTTTGCCTACATATGCAGACTATGATAGAAATCATGATGATAAACAAGTGTTCACAGTTTCAAAGCCACATGGCATATAGTTCTGACAAAACGTTGACTTGTACGAAAACTGAACAAATTTCCAAGTCCAAAACGGGCCATAACTCAGCCAAAATAGTTGACAGAGTTCTGTACTCTTGCCTACAAATGGAAATCATGATGATAAACAAGTAATAAAAGTTTCAAAGCCACATGTCATATAGTTATGATAAAATGTTGACTTGTACGAAAACTGAACAAATTTCCAAGTCCAATAAGGGCCATAACTCAGCCAAAATAGTTGACAGAGTTCTGTACTCTTGCCTACAGGTGGAAATCATGATGATAAACAAGTAATAAAAGTTTCAAAGTCACATGTCAAATAGTTTTGACAAAACATAAATTTGTACAAAAATTGTACCAATTTCCAAGTCCAAAAAGGGCCATAATTCAGCCAAAATAGTTGACAGAGTTATGTACTCTTGCCTACAGATAGAGACTGTTATAATGAACAAGTGATAAAAGTTTCAAAGCCATTATGTCAAACACTTTACACAAAATGTGAACAGGTATGAAAAACTTGACCAAGATTTGTAAGTTAAAAGGGGCCATAATTCAGCCAAAATCCTTAATAGAGTTATGACTCTTGCCTAAAACTGGACATGGTGATGGTAAACAAGTGTCGAAAGTTTCAAAGCTTTATCTCAAAAGGCTTTGTCAAAATATGGACTGGTATGAAAAACTTAACCAAGGTGTGATGCTGACGCCGACACCGACGCCAATGCCTTGGTGAGTAGGATAGCTGTACTTATTCTTTGAATAGTTGAGCTAAAGGCAACTAAACCTATTCAACTTAAAATATTAATCTAAAGACATTTTATCTGTCTTACATAAAATATTAATAATTCCCAATACATTTACTGACAGCTCAAATACACTTTCATATAAAGCTATTTTGAATGTTGACCGGGAACATGTAAACTGTGGGTATTTCAATTTTTGGTTGTAACTAAAATTGTGGTCACTTGTAGAAGATGAAAGCAGTAAAACTAATTATTTTCATAAAATCAAGTGCTGTCACTATTGGTGACAAATGCCCCCGAAGCATGCCCAAGAATGCTACAGTTGTCTGCGCAAAAAAACACACATCATTCATGACCTTGACCTTGACCTAAAAGCATGACACACCTTCTCAATGTGGTTAACATTAAATTTTGTGTCAAATTATTTTCAAATCCCTTGATAAATGGCAGAGTTATTGACCAGACAAGAAACACCTTTGACTTCTAAGTGTGACCTTGACCTTGGAGCTAGGGGTCTGAGTCTTGCACACGACCTGTCATCTCAATAAAGGGAACATTTATGCCAAGTAATTTTAAAATTCCTTCATCAATAGCAGAGTTATGGACCGGACAAGAAATAGACCCTGTTACCCTTTAACCAGATCATGACTTACTAAGTGTGACCTTGACCTTAGAGCTAGGGGTCTGGATCTTGCATAAGACATGCCGTCTCATTATGGGGAACATTTATGCCAAGTAATTTCAAAATCCCTTCATCAATGGCAGTATTATGGACCAGACACAAAACAGACCCTGTTACCTTTGACTTCAAAGTGTGACCTTGACCTTGGAGCTAGGGGTCTGGATCTTGCATATGACATGCCGTCTCATTATGGGGAACATTTATGCCAAGTAATTTCAAAATCCCTTCATCAATGGCAGTATTATGGACCAGACTTGAAACAGACCCTGTTACCTTTGACTTCAAAGTGTGACCTTGACCTTGGAGCTAGGGGTCTGGGTCTTGCGCATGGCACATCAACTCATTATGGTAAACATTTATGCCAAGTTATTTCAAAATCCCTTTATGGATGGCAGAGTAACAGCCTGGACAAGAATTTACACAAACGCACGGACGGGTGGAAGGTGCAATTTTAATACCCCCCCGAAGGTGAGGGCATAAAACATCAAATATAGTACATATTTAAAACTTTGCTTAAATATGAATATCAAGATACATGCATAATTTCCCAATCCAAACATGCATAATTTATGAATCTGAACAACAAAACTGAGGAAGCTACACAATGTGTAGCTACAGAAGTTACAAAAACAGATTGATGCATTTTTTTTTTCATTTCCAAGTTTCAAAAATAATACTGAATATTACAAAATTAACATTTTAGAAACTTTGAAACACTTTATTTGAAAACCTTTGTTACTTCTGAACAGCAATTTTCATATCTTAAAAGCTTCTATTTTCCTTTACTTAGATTTGGGAACCTTCTGTTTTCTTCAGACACAGGATTGCAAAACAAATGGGTAGCCCTCAAAATACATTAGAAACCAGTTCCAACACATAATATTCACACTGATTATATATTCAAGAGGAAGGAATCATTAGATTTATATTATACTGTAAAATCATTATTATTTATAATGGCCTTAATTTGGTGTATTCTGTATATTATGTATCAATCCACAAAATTAAGTCCCCCCCCCCACCCCCAAAAATGAAACCAATGACAACTTGCAATTTGTCTTAATTTTTCATCATTTTTCTTAAGTTGAAAATTTACAAATTTACGTCCCCTTGAAATTTTTTTTCTGTAAAATTATATAATTTATTAACTGATTTCACAGTATAAATTTTTTTAACAGAACTGGGAAAAGTACAAAGGTTAATGTTAGACTTAAGGTATCCCATTCACAGAAAAACTGAAAATGTGTAAAAATTACACTGTGAAATAAGAGGAGAACCGAACATACATATAAAAAAATATAATTTGAAATACACAATTCAAGCCTCTGGAAAATGGATTTATACTACAGAAAGATAATTTCCAACAACAGATTTGTCAATTATTCATCAAATGTAAATTTTAACAAGAGGAACATAATAGCCCTATGTCACTCACCTGGCCTTGACTAGCGGTTCATGTGAAAAGTCGTTTAAAGATATTTCTAGTTTAAGCTCTACTAGTAGCCCCTTAAAGGGACCGAGTGCCCCCACTGGAAAAAATCTATTGGAGGACTTCAGAAAAATACTACAGATCAAGTTTGATAAAGATCTGTCAACTGGTTTATGAGGAAAAGTTGTTTCAAAGTCAATCTATTATTAGCTCGAAGTAGATCCTAAAAGGGGCAAAGCCCCTTCTTCCATTCAAACAAACTTGAGACAGTGCCTTATAATGATGCTAGAGACCAAGTTTGATGAAGATCTGTCTAGTACCTTAAAAGGGGCCAAGTATCCCAATTTGAATAAAACTGGGACAGGACTGTGTAATTAAGCTATAGATAAAGTTTGATAAAGATCTATCAAGTGGTTCACAAGAAGAGGTCATTTGGTGTAATTGACAAATAGTTTAAGAGGAGAACAAGAGCTATTACTATTGGTGACAAATGCTCCTGAAGCATGCCCAAGAATGCTACACTTGTCTGCACAAAATATGTCAGAATAGTTTAGGAATGAATCATTTTGTGACCTTGACCTTGACCTGAGAGACCCTGTTATAAGGGTGACACACCTTCTTAATATGGTTTAACATTTGTGTAAAATTTTTTTCAAATCCCTTGATAAATGGCAGAGTAATAGACCAGACAAGAACAAGACCATGTTAACCTTTGACTTCTAAGTGTGACCTTGATCTTGGAGCTAGGGGTCTGGGTTTTGCGCATGACATATCATCTCATTATAGGGAACATTTATTCCAAGTAATTTTAAAATCCCTTTATCAATGGCAGAGTTATTGACTGGACAAGAAACAGACCATGGTAACCTTTAACCTCTAAGTGTGACAATGACCTTAGAGCTAGGGGTCTGCCTCTAGCACATGACACATTGTCTCATAATTTCAAAATCCCTTGATGAATGGCAGGGTTATGAACCTGACACCTGTTAACCTTTGACTTCTAAGTGTGACCTTGACCTTGGAGCTAGGGGTCTGGGTCTTGCGCATGACACATCTTCTCATTATGGTGAACATTTATGCCAAGTTATTTCAAAATCCCTTCATTACATGGATGGCACAGTTATAGACTGGACACAAAACAGACCCTGTTAACTTTTGACCTCTAAGTGTGGCCTTTACCTTGAAGCTAAGTGTCTTTGTCTTGCGCATGACACGTCATCTCATTATGGTGGACATTTATGCAGAGTTATTTCAAAATCCTTTTATAGATGACAGAGTTACAGCCTGGACAAGAATTTATGGACAGACAGTAGGATTTTAATATGCTCACCTTAAAAAGTTATGTTCAAACATTAGCAACTGATATTGGATGCCAGACCAGATGCCTATGCTAAAAGCTCAACCTGAACCTTGGGTCAGGTGCGCTTAAAAAATAACATCTTGTTTCAAAACTGAATGAAAGCAAAATTAGTTAACCAGAATTTTGTGAATGAGTTACTTTAAGATGAATGTTATTTGCATCAGAAGACCAGTCTATACGAAATAATTTTAATTTTTTTCTTCAAAATACCCAAATGTTTCACTTCAGCAAGTTTGTTTCCAGTATGTGTGTAAAAAAACGAAAACAATGCATATAACACACTTGCTTCATATTTGGAAGGAAAATTTATGTCATTTTTAAAGACTACAACTTTTCTTTTTCACAAGTAGCTCATCAAAACACACTGATGGCAACTCATCCTCACCTCCTCCTTTGAGGACATCTCTGAGAAGAAAATACTGCCTTATAAAGGCAGATATTTTCCTTTCTGGTAGATGTATTTCATTGTAAACAAGTGAATGAAGTATTGCCATGCAATACAAAGTCCCCTACTGGAAGGCACCTAATTTTCTCTACTGCAGTATAACATAATGAACTGATATCTGTCAATGATGTATAAACAATATTGTACTATATCACACCCTATTACCTGATGTCCACCACGCCGAGGGATGTGGCTGCCACAGAGGTAGGAAATCAATAACGGCGAATAGTGGTGTTAGTTTTTGGAGCTGTATTTTTTCAATTCGACTTTCCATGAAGATATTCTGGTGCAGGCATGTGTGTAAATGCCTAAACATATTATATGATTAATCCTGGTCGCCAACTTTGCGAAATAAAGAAGTAATTAGCTGTTTAAATTGGACGTTTATTAAAATTAATGCGAAAATCATATTCAACGGCCCAATTCGGAGTGTTTACAAAATGATTTGATCGGGTTTACCTCACACGTCAAACGATCAATCATCTGGGGATAATCCTGGCAAGTTTCAAGTCTGTCCGTACGTCTACACCGACGTTATGACCCTCCAAAGGGACCCGGGTACAGTCACGCATGATAAACTTTACCGCAGAGGGCATTTTTAAATGATGCCCATCCCGCCGAGGAATCAAAATATAGGGTATCGTTTACGACAGAGGGAAATTTTGTGTAAAAATATCTATTTTGGCTGTTTGTTTTGCTTTTGAGACCTGGGAGGTCATGGAATTATTTGCAGAATGCATTGTTTATACTTGTGTTTAATAATGGACGATTTTCAATGGCGAACACCGCTGTAACACGGTGGTAATCAGTTTAGATTGAACTTCTATCTATCTCCGACGTTGTTTTGCTACTATTTAAGTCTTCGTTTTGTAAACTCAGTTTTGTTTCAATTTCTTTTATCATGAAATATACAGAAATAACGATATCGTAAGTCCTGATGGTATCGGTACTTGCGTTCTTGCTGGATTCAGTGTTGAATTTACGGTTTATGATAAATCGTTTTGCAATCAGTCTAGATATATATCCTACATTGCAAACAATCTTATACTGTACATGTATAGTGCTCTTTTGCCACTGAAAGTCTTTGTTTTGTAAAATCATTTTTGTTTCTTTTTTATCATAATTTACAGACATTTGCTGCCAGCAATGAAATTCTGAAGCCCTGGTACTTGCGTTCTTGCTGGATTCAGTGTTGAATATAGGTTAATATAAAATATCAAATTATTTTGCATTATCAAGCTTTCATACTAAGAGGCTACTAATAGTAACATAGTTCTACATAAAAGATCCGTTAGGCTAGAAAATTTAAATATATTTCTGGTCAGTGGCATAAGTCAAGTGATCGGTTCTAAATAAAGCTGTTATTCATTAATCGTTTACAGAAATGTTCTAAACAATTTATTTTGTATTCAATTTCAGAACCAAAGATGAAGGCATACACGTGTTATTACTGTAACAATGATTTTGAAGTTAACACTGGAGTGATTGACCATTTAGTTAATTGTCATGTCAAGAGAGATCTATCAAAATGCAATGGAAATAACTAAACCATCTGTTATTACCGAGTTACTATCTGAAATGAAGATTTCATTCTGATCGATCTCTCTTGAAAACTTTAAAGATGTATTCAATTTTGATATTTTGCCCTTAACTTCAATACATGCCCACACGTTGGTCATTAGAAATGAATATTTCACCTTCATTTGGAATCACGTCGGTATATGTTTTCTGTCCTATATCCAGCATTCCAAATGTTTTCATCTTAATCCAGTTCCATGTACTTAAATGGTCAATCACTCTAGCGTAAGCTGCAAATCAGCGTCTTAGCTTTTTTAAACAATACTCATGCATTTCAAATATATATGCTTAAATATACTACTCGACAAACTGTGTTAAACTATATGATCTGATGTGTATTTAAATGAAAGCTGTATATAATAAATGCATTTAACGATTTAATACCTAATATTAACCGTAACTTCAACACAGAATCCTGCAAAACGCAAGTATCAGGACTTCAGATATCATTATTTCTGTATATTTCATCATAAAAGAAATTGAAACAAAAATGAATTTACAAAATGAACATTTACAACAGCAGAATCAATCTATACATGTAGCAGATAGTTAAGTATGCAATATCGGAGATAGAAATACAATCTAGACAGATTAACACTGTTACAGCGGTGTTCGCCATTGAAAATCGCCCAGTGGCATTATTAAACATAAGTATATAAACAATGCATACTGCAAATGATTCCATGACCTCCCAAGACTTTAAAGCGAAACAAACAGCCAAAATAGACGTTTTTACACCAAATTCCCCTCTGCCGTAAACGGTATCCTATATTTTGACTCCTCGGTGGGATGGGCATCATTTAAAAATGCCCTCTGCGGTAAAGTATATCATACGTGACTATACCCGGGTCCCTTTTAAGGGTCATAACGTCGGTGTAGACGTACGGACAGACTTGAAACTTGCCAGGATTATCCCCAGATGATTGGTCGTTTGACTTGTGAGGTAAATTTGATCAAAATATTTTGTAAACACTTCGAATTGGGCCGTTGAATATGGTTTTCGCATCAATTTTAATAAACGTCCAATTTAAACAGCTGAATACTTCTTTATTTCGCAAAGTTGGCGACCAGGATTAATTCTATAATATGTTAAGGCATTTACACGTATGCTTGCACCAGAATATTTTCATGGAAAGACGAAATGAAAAAATACAGCTCAAAAGACTAACACCACTATTCGCCGTTATTGATTTCTGACCTCTGTGGCAGCCGCATCCCTCTGCGTGGTGGACATCAGGTAATAGGGTGTGTATATATACAATATGTTATAACAAAACACTTGGATTAAAATTTATATATATATAAAAACCTACAGTTGTTTTCATATTGAATTTTTTTTGGCCGATTATAAAAATGTTATCATGTAAGTTATTTATAGTAACAAGAAAGGGAAATTAATCTTTTAAAAAAAAAAAAAAAAAAAAAAAAAAAAAAAAAAAAAAAAAAAATCTATATAATACAAGTCCACAAGAAACTCTTTACCAGGTAGAGATAGGTCAAAATACACCTAAAAATTGGATGTAACATGCATGCTGTACCACAGAAAAGTGGTCTCGATTTTTCTCTACCGCCAGTAATAAAAAAGTTACAATAAAATCTATTTATAGTAACAACAAAGGGACGTAATTCTAAAAACAAGGGTGCCTCATGGTGGTGAACATTTGGTCCAAGTTACATCAAAATCCCTCCATGCATGAAGAAGAAATGTCCGGTACAAAGTCATTCTTGAATTTGACCTTTGACCTCTAAATATGACCTTGACCTTAGACCTAGGGACCTGGTTCTTGCGCATGACATGTTGTCTCATCCAGGGGAATATTTGTGCCAACTGATATCTAAATCCTGCTTTGCATGACAAAGTTATAGACCGGACAGGAAAAAAATCCTCTTGACCTTTGACCTCCAATTGTGACCTTGACCTTTGAGCTAAGGGTCTGGGCTTTGCGCATGACATGTTGTCTCATCCTGGGGAACATTTGTGCCAAGTAATATTAAAATCCCTTCATGGATGGCAGAGTTATGGACGGGACAGGAAAAAAACTCTGTTGACCTTTGACCCCCAATTGTGACCTTGACCTTTGAGCTAGGGGTCTGGGATTTGCGCATGACATGTCGTCTCATCATGGGGAACACTTGTGCTAAGTGATATTAAAATTCCTTAATGAATGTCAGAGTTATGGACCGGACACGAAACAGACCCTGTTCTTGCTATGTTAACATTTGACTGCTAAGTGTGACCTTGACCTTTGAGCTAGGGGTCTGAAAGTTGTGCATGACACATCGTCTTATTATGAGGTACATTTGTGCCAAGTAATATTAAAATCCCTTCATAGATGGGAAAGTTATGGACCGGACAGGAAAAAAGCCTTGTTGACCTTTGACCTCCAATTGTGACCTTGACCTTTAAGCTAGGGGTCCAGGTTTTGCGCATGACACGTCGTCTCCTCATGGGGAACATTTGTGCCAAGTAATATTAAAATCTCTTCATGGATGGGAGAGTTATGGACCGGACAGGAAAAAAGCCCTGTTGACCTTTGACCTCCAATTGTGACCTTGACATTTGAGCTAGGGGTCCGGGATTTGCGCACGACACATCATCTCATCATGGGGAACATTTGTGCCAAGTAATACTAAAATCCCTTCAAGGATGGGAGAGTTGTGGACCGGACAGGAAAAAAGCCCTGTTGACCTTTGACCTCCAATTGTGACCTTGACCTTTGAGCTAGAGGTCCGGGTTTTGCGCATGACACGTCGTCTCATCATGGGGAACATTTGTGCCAAGTAATATTAAAATCCCTTCATGGATGGCAGAGTTATGGACCGGACACGAAATTGCGGACGGACGGACAGACGGACGGACGGACAGACGGAATGACAGAAAAGTGCATTCCTATAGTCCCCGAAACTGATTTTCAACCAGTAGGGGACTAATAAACCTCTCAAGAGCAACAACCTCTGTATAGCACATTTTAGGCCTCCAATTTGTATCTACTATACAAGGCTGCCCTGAATGACATAGTGTAACACAAAAATATCTAACAGCTATAGGTATCAACATTCACCTGCAACATTTTCAAGCTGGAAGACAAACAGGCAATAAAGTATCATAGTATTGAAGTGAAACAAATACTTAAGCAAGTACCTCAGATTTTTCTGAAAAAAAGAAAAGTTGATAAAAGAAATTTAGAGTTCTTAAGGTTCTAAAGACAAGAGACTGCGTTTGTCATAAAAGTGTAACATCCATTATTAGAAAGTACTAGGTGAAGCATTAAACACAGACGAAAAAAGTATCAAAATCGGACTAAAAACAGAAACGTTATAGCAATTTGAGTACCAACTATGTAATGAAATGGCAACCATTTTGGGCACAATGGCATCATCGTTCTTACCTTATATTGGCATTACCATATATGGAAAATCAGTAAATTACAACTAAGAGAATAATATTTTGTGGGTCATATCATAATACTAGAATTGTGTCCATTGGACACGGTTGCTCTCATATACTACGCCATCCTCTAAATAGCAAAGTTTTCATTAAAGACCATCTTCATATGAAGGCTGTTCGACTAAAAGTTTGAAGCTAATTGTATTCAGATATGGTTGTGCACCTCAGCAACTTTGAACCTATTCCTTCAAAAAGTGTATGAGGAGTTGAACACACCAAATTTCTTCACTATGGCCTATTTTGTGAAATTAAGGAAGGGCCACAATTCTAGAAAAGATAGCCGCCACAGTAAAAAAGTACATTATTTATGGTCATTTTCACATGAGATCCTTCAAATGTGAAACTTTCAAGCATATCCTTTCAACAGTGTTTGAGGAGTTGGACATATTAAAAGATTTTTCTCTATATTCTATAAAGCAAAACTATCAAAGGACCATTACTTTGGTAAAAATAGTCACAGAAAAAATTTCTTTCTTAATGGACATCAGATTCTGCACATCTAGCTTGTTCATCCATTAAAGTTGAAAGAAAATCAGCTAATAGTGTGGATGGAGTTGGGACACACAAGATTTTGGGATGTACGGGCGTATGTATGGACAGCAGCAATGCTGTATGACCCCACATAAATGTGCAGGGGCATAAAAAATTTAGTGTGTGTGTAAAAGCATATACTCTAAATTATGCTCCATGTTTTATTGTACTTTACATAATTTTGCCATGAAAGCCATATTTGGTAATGCCTATATAAGGAAAGAACAACGACATCACTGTGCCCAAAATGTCTGCCATTTCATTAAATTGACAATATTTAAATTGCTATATCTTTTTCGCTTATAGTCTGATTTTCATAATTTTTTGCCAGTTTATATCTTTAATCATACTCTCTCTAAATACATGAACTGTCAAATGTTGAATAATTATACGCCCGTTTGAAAAACGGGACGTATTATGGGAACGCCCCTGGCGGGCGGGCGGGATGGCGGCGTCCACAGACTTTGTCCGGAGCATATCTTCTACATGCATGGAGGGATTTTGATGAAACTTGGCACAGTTGTTCACCATCATGAGACGGAGTGTCATGCGCAAGAACCAGGTCCCTAGGTCTAAGGTCAAGGTCACACTTAGAGGTCAAAGGTCAAATTCAAGAATGACTTTGTCCGGAGCATATCTTCTTCATGCATGGAGGGATTTTGATGAAAGTTGGCACAGTTGTTCATCATCATGAGACGGAGTGTCGTGCGCAAGAACCAGGTCCCTAGGTCTAAGGTCAAGGTCACACTTAGAGGTCAAAGGACACAAGAAAGAAAACTTTGTCCGGAGCATATCTTCTTCATGCATAGAGGGATTTTGATATAACTTCGCACAAATGTTTACCACCATGAGGCGGAGTGTCATGCGCAAGAACCAGGTCCCTAGGTCTAAGGTCAAGGTCACACTTAGAGGTCAAAGGATACAAGAATGAAAACCTTGTCCGGAGCATTTCTTCTTCATGCATAGAGGGATTTTGATATAACTTGGCACAAATGTTCACCACCACGAGACGGAGTGTCATGCGCAAGAACCAGGTCCCTAGGTCTAAGGTCAAGGTCACACTTAGAGGCCAAAGGTCAGATACAAGAATGACTTTGTCCGAAGCATTTCTTCTTCATGCATGGAGGGATTTTGATGTATCTTGGCACAATTATACACCATCATGAGATGAAGTGTCATGCGCAGTTCCCTTTTTAGAATTACTTCCCTTTGTTGTTACTATAAATAGCTTATATTGTAACTTTTTCATTACTAGTCGTAGGGAAAAATCGAGACCACTTTTCTGTAGTACAACATGCATGCTACATCCAATTATGAGGTGTATTTTGACCAATCTCTACCTGGTAAAGAGTTTTGTGTGGACTTAAAATTTTTTTTTGGATTTTTTTTTTTTTTTTTTTTTTTTTTTTTTTTAAGATTACCTTCCCTTAGTTGTTACTATAAATAACTTATATTGTAACTTTTTTATAACTGACCGTTGGGAAAAAACAAGACCACTTTTCTGTGGTACAACATAGATATTACTTTCAAATTTTAGGTGTATTTTAAGGTATCTCTACCTGGTAAGGAGTTTTTTTGTGGACTTAGAAAAACAAAAGACTTACAATGATTATTAAACAACCACAAAATTAAAATTCCATTTGCAAATACAGGTGCTAGAGTAAAGAAATTTGCTGTGACGGGCGTATATTGTGACATTCTGGCACTCTTGTTCCCCTTTAAAATTCATGGGATCAATAATCACCTGATAATTTTTCAAAACTATAGCTGAATAAATTCTGTACATTGTTTGATATGTTTATGTGAAGAAAGTATGTTTCCATTTAACAGCAAGTGAGTGGAATGGATGGTACTTTCCGAGTATCAATTATAGTTTTTAAAACAAAATCCTGGGGGAAATAACCTTTCCATGCAAGGTAAATGTAATTCAGATACCAAGAAAAAAATATTTAAGGACATATAATTCACAGTAGTCCAGTGCCAAAATATATAACAGTTCAATGTATGTAGCAGCATACACATCAAAAGAACTGAAGATATTCATTCATTACTTATGAGAAAATACTACTGGGTCATCTGCTATAAATTTTTATATTAATTGCATAAAAAGAAAATAAGATTTGGTACTGAATGGTGCTCAATCGCCACATGGGTATTTTAAAGGCTCTTTTTGATCATATAAAAAAAGATTTTCACAACTTTTAAATTCCATTTTCACAACTTTTGAATTCCATTTTCATAACTTCTGAATTCCATTTTCACAACTTTTAATTCATAGCACCTAAAATGTACCATGCACTTGTGCATCTCATATCAATTCAGTCTTCTTTTGAGAGAACATGTGACTTTTGCATCATACAAATATGCGGGTATTGCTAAATATAAATAATTCAATAAATGCAATACATTAAAATTTTATGTGAACTTTGAACAAACTGCCCAGTAAACAAAAACTCAATACATGTACCAACAAAAATGAAGAACTTTTACCTCCAATTACCATCCTTAAGAATGTAAGTAAAAATAGTAGAACAGAAACACAATAAGGTGCAGTGTAAGTCAGTTAATGAAAATTCAGATTGAAGAAATCAAATGCATAATTACTTATTACAAAATGTCTCTTACTATCTTGTCTTAGTATCTGTTCTATTGCCTTCTTGATAATTCTTGGCTGGTACCCCATCTCTAAAACACTCTGTGCAGCATCCGAGAGCAAGATTCTCTCTATTTCCTGTACTGGTAACTGGTTCCCGGCTTATGTAATACAAAGTTATCATATACCTCAGATTTCAACTATTGTCAACCTCACTTACCTAAATATAATGTAGTTATACAGAGAGAAGAACTTTATAAGCTTTCTGTCTGTCTATTTATGTTTAATTAGGGTCCATCCGCCCGTAAGGGCACAGTATAGCATTTTTAGCTATGTAGAGTATAGACCCCCGGCATGTCACCAGGCATGCTGTTAAAGATAAATTTTTGAAGCCGAAGTGGTGAAAATTTACCTCTATGCAATTTCCGTAGAGTATATACCAAAGAAAAATAATTTTGTTGCCAAAGGTGAATCACTGTCACGGCCAATGAGACCTAAACGACAGAGACCCGTAAAGAGACGTGGTTGCTCGAAGGCGCCCTTAAAAGGGCGGTAAGTGCTGCAAGCCGCTGTCGCTGGAATCCTCAGCCGCTCCTCTGCTGTGGGTGTTGTGCCCCTCCCCGCTCGCCCCCCACGTTGAGCGTGGGGTTTGAGCAGCTCGGGGGCTTCTCTGCATGCCGTCTGTATTCTGCAGGCCATCTGAACAGCAAGCCGTCAGCCAAGTACATAGCTCCTTGTCACAAACAGTCCCTTTTAGGGCCACTCCTGCCAGCTTCAGTCAGGACATTGACAGAAAAATGCCAATGACCTAGTTCTGTCAATGCCCTGTGCCTTCTCAAGACGTGCACTCACTGGCGGGTCGGAGAAGCTTTCTCTCATTCTAATCCTTTTTATGCTTGTAAAATCTAAGTGTAATGTAATTTTTGAAATACATTTTAAAAAAAGTAAAACTACTTTGCAGCATGAAATGGAAATGTTTAAGGGTAGACTTATTCCTTTGGTACTACATCAATAAGGCTAGTATAAAGTACCAAGTTTTATCCTATAATTAAAAATATTCACAAATACAGATATGCTACCAGTCAACTCAGTTTCATGCTTTTACATTAATTAAAATGTACTATTTACAGATATATCAGAGAAGTAACTGCAATAACTTACCACTACTATTTGATTGTGCTTCATTCTGAAAACAAAAATTCAAAGACATGGAAATACTGTTTATGAAGCCCTGTTTTGCCTCAAATTTAATAAAAAATACATTGTTATTGTACCATAACACTAAACTGACATTTCTGAAACTCTACGGCTGTGTTTGGGGTGCTCTCAGCCTCTGGGATAACTACCCTTAGCTCTTATTTTTTGAAAAAAAGGTAGAGTAAGTCATCATATCTTGACACAGTAACTGTGAAATCAGTAATATTTGTAGGGGACAAATTTCCACTTATTTAAAGATGGAGTCAATACCAAAGATTAAATGCCAACAAACAGACTCTCCATGCATTTTATGTTCAAAGTTTGAAATCCACTAATTTATATCATTACAAAATAGCAGTTTGGGCCAAAAAAAAAAAAAAAAAAAAATCATGTGTCCACAAAATTAAATGATTTAACAGTATTTGGATATGCAAATATTCAGCCCTGTCAGAATCTTTTGAAATCCTTTTATGGTAAACATAAAACAGTTCTATAAACAAAGCCATTTCTGAGAAAATTATAAGCATGGTTCTGGAATCATTCTACCACCATTTCTTTCTTTTTTAAATAACCTCTTTTAACAAATTTTCTTCGATGAACTAAGTACAATTACAACTTACATCTTGGGAGTACTGAACAGCAAGTTGGACGAGGTTGACAAACTCCTCCCCTTTCTTCTGTTTTACAAAGACACAGTTCCGAGACCAGCGGGCATGCTCTATCCATGGATTGTCATCTTTCGTCCAGTGACGAAGACCTTTAAAACATAAAGCACCAATTATATCTCTTTATGAGTCACGTACTAACAGTAATGCTTTACGATTTACTTAAGAAATGAAATAAGAAATAAGTTAATAAACAAGAGCACCACAATGCGAAGCAATATACGCCCGAAAGTATGACCTTTGACAACTATGTATAACCTTGACCTTGAATTCAGCCATCCAGAACATGTGCTCTGCACGTCGTCTCGATGTGGTGAACATTTGTGCCAATTTTTTAAAAATCCTTCAAGCAGTTCAAGAGTTACAGAGCAGACACGGAACAAAGTCATATGACCTCTGACCACTAAGTGTGACCTTGACCTTGAAGCGAGCCATCCAGAACAAGCGCTCTGCACGTCATCTCGATGTGGTGAATATTTGTGTCAAGTTCCTTTGAAATCCTTCAAGGGGTTCAAGAGTTACAGAGCGGACAAGAAATTGCTAACCGACGGATGGACACAGGGGTTTAATATATTACGTACCTTTGGACGTTTAATTATGACTTAGTAACAAAATTCCTATGCATGCATCTGTTTTCATATTGGCTGATGTTTACATATAACTACTCCAAAAAGCAGAGTGTAATCCAGGTTTGCTAAACAAATGGGTTCTGTTACTATTTACCTACACAAATATAGTAAGTATCACAACATAGTACCTGCACATGAACATGTACCAGTACTATCAAATATCATCATCTCTGAAGAGACACTTACCTATCCCACAGTAAAAGCACCTGACACAGTCACCAAAACCTGAAAGGAAGTTTGTATTTTCATAAACATCTGTATCCTTGTTTTAAAAATTGTGACAGCCTGCATACTATGTTGTTAAAAAACATGTGTCTACATAATAATCTTCTAATATATCCATACACTGTATAAGAAAGAGAACAAGAGCCAAGGGCTTATATGACAGACAGATGATCTATTATAGGACTAATGTGAAAACCAACTTTCTTGAAATCTAATTAAATGATCACATTGAAATATTTAAAATCAAATACATGTCAATAACAATCAATCTTGCCTGGAAACATGTCTTCAGCATTTGCATTCTTTCTGAAATTTGTGGCTGTGCCATAGAAATCAAATTTTGTGTGAAAAAAGACTGCATTACGCGTAATATAATCAAAAACCATGTAATTTCCATAGCGCCTACTCATTACAAACCTTTCAGATAATGTGTATACTGGTGTAATAATGTACAGGCTGGAATGACCTTTTCATTGTAATCATGTAATAATAAGCGGCTAATACAGGGCTCAGGTATGCTTTCTGGCGTAGTACACTTAGTGCCATTATGGCATCAGGGCTTTATGACCAGAAGGCAAACCCAAGACGTATATTGACCTTTATATTACATAACTATAACTTAACTTTTATCTTGGTATTTTCATTTTCATACTTTCAAACATCATACTGATATGGATCAGTTCATTGCTTTAATATCTATAAATAAGCCTATGCCTATAAATCGACCAGAAACCTTTCATGGAAATATGTTGCTACACGATGACAACATCAGTATGCGCGAACATTCCAGTAACCAGGGGTTACATTGGTAATGGCTTGTGAGGCACAATGTGTTACTACTAGTCTATAGCGAAGACCATAATGAACGTTTTTAATAGCTTTGTTATTACTATTTATTGTAAGGTATATAATAATACAAGTATGCCCATAGGCAGAATGTCGAGCCAGCCAGCTGTTGTGACCTTGACCTTAGACCTAAGGACCTGGTTCTTGTGCAAGACACTCCGTCTCATAATGGTGAACATTCGTGCCAAGTTACATTGAAATCCCACCATGCATGAAGAAGAAATGCTCCGGACAAACTTCAATTTAATCCTTGACCTCGACCTTTGAGATAGGAACATGGGTTTTGTACACGACATGCCTTCTCATTGTGGTAAACATTCATGCCAAATACAAACAAGATTTGTCCATGCATGTCAAAGTTATGGTCCGAACAAAATCGGACGGACGGACGCACACGCAAATAGTGGCGACTACAACGAGCTCACCGCAAGCGGGCTCGGCAACTAGATGTAAGCAAATTATTCGAGCTGATTCTGCCAATATCGACGCAACATTCAATGCCGATAACAGCAAGTTTCTAAATTCACATTTTATAAAAATTGCGTAACGGTAAAGACGGCCATTAGGCCATAATCAAACAAGAGGACCATGATGGTCCTGAATCGCTCACCTCTTCCCACATGACCCAGTTTTGAGTATGACGTCGTTTTTTCTATTATCTGACATAGTGACCTAGTTTTTGAGCTCATGTGACCCAGTTTTGAACTTGACCTAGATATTATCAAGATAAAAATGCTAACCAATTTTCATGAAGATCCATTGAAAAATATGGTCTCTAGAGAGGTCACAAGGTTTTTCTATTATTTGACATATTGACCTAGTTTTCGAAGGTACGTGACCCTGTTTTGAAATTTACCTAGATATCATCAAGGTGAACATTCTCACTAATTTTCATGAAGATCTCATGAAAAATATGGCCTCTAGAGAGGTCACAAGGTTTTTCTATTTTTATACTTACTGGCCTAGTTTTTGATTGCACGTGACCCAGTTTCTAAACTGACCTAGATATCATCAAGGAGAACATTCAGATCAATTTTCATGAAGATCCATTGAAAAATATGGCCTCTAGAGAGGTCAAAAGATTTTTCTAATTTTAGATCTACTGACCTAGTTTTTGACCACAGTTGACCCAATTTCAAATTTCACCTAGATATCATCAAGATGAACATTCAGACCAACTTTCATACAGATCCCATGAAAAGTATGGCCTCTAGAGAGGTCACAAGGTTTTTATTATTATTTGACCTACTGACCTAGTTTTTTAAGGCACGTGACCCATTTCAAACTTGACCTAGATATCATCAAGGTGAACATTCTGACCAATTTTCATGAAGATCCATTCAAGGGTATGGCCTCTAGAGAGGTCACAAGGTTTTTCTATTTCAAGACCTACTGACCTAGTTTTTGATCACAGTTGACCCAGTTTCAAACTTGACCTATATATCATCAAGATCAACATTCAGACCGACTTTCATACAGATCCAATGAAAAATATGGCCTCTAGAGAGGACACAACGTTTTTTCATTATTTGACCTATTGACCTACTTTTTGAAGCCACATGACCCACTTTCAAACAAGAACTAGATATCATCAAGATGAACATTCTGACCAACTTTTATGGAGATCCATTCACAAGTATGGCCTCTAGAGAGGTCACAAGGTTTTTCTATTTTTAGACCTACTGACCTAGTTTTTGACCGCACATGACCCTGTTTCGAAGCTGACCTAGATATCATCAAGATGAACATTCAGACCAACTTTCATACAGATCCCATGAAAAATATGGTCTCTAGAGAGGTCACAAGGTTTTTCTATTATTTGACCTGCTGACCTAGTTTTTGAAGGCATGTGACCCACTTTCGAACCTGACCTAGATATCATCAAGGTGAACATTCTGACCAATTTTCATGAAGATCTCATGAAATATATGGCCTCTAGAGAGGTCACAAGGTTTTTCTATTTTTAGACCAACTGACCTAGTTTTTGACTGCACGTGACCCAGTTTCAAATTTGGCCTAGATATCATCAAGATGAACATTCAGACCAACTTTCATACAGATCCCATGAAAAATATGGCCTTTAGAGAGGTCACAAGGTTTTTCTATTATCTGACCTACTGACCTAGTTTTTGACGGCATGTGACCCAGTTTCGAACTTGACCTAGATATCATCAAGGTTAATGTTCTGACCAAGTTTCATGAAGATCTCTTGAAATATATGGCCTCTAGAGAGGTCACAAGGTTTTTCTATTTTTAGACCTACTGACCTAGTTTTTGAAGGCACGTGACCCAGTTTCGAACTTGACCTAGATATAATCAAGATGAACATTCTGACCAACTTTCATGAAGATCTTGTGAAATATATGGCCTCTAGAGAGGTCACAAGGTTTTTCTATTTTTAGACCTACTGACCTAGTTTTTGATGGCACATGACCCAGTTTCGAACTTGACCTAGATATAATCAAGATGAACATTCTGACCAACTTTCATAAAGATTCCACAAAAAATGTGACCTCTAGAGTGGTCACAAGCAAAAGTTTACAGACGGATGTACGCACTGACGCACGGACGGACGACGGACACCGCGCGATCACAAAAGCTCACCTTGTCACTTTGTGACAGGTGAGCTAAAAATTGTTTGTTTGCAGTGCTCCGACCTAGATTTTTAGGAGTGGGTAGGTAGGTAGGGATTTTTTATTTTTTTTGTAAAGTCAGTGTACAAAAATTTTCTCAGCAGACATTGAAACATATTCATGAATTTCAGAGAGTAAGAGCATACATGGCAGACAAATTCTACCAGGAATTTCACAGAGCATAAACTAGCATGTAGACATTTATTAAACCAGATCTTTTATTTTATAATTAATCAAAATTTTCGTGAAACTGAATGACACTACTTTGGATACAGACCAAGAATGCAACGAACGATCTTGACACTCCGAACCCTCATTCCCTAAAACCTTTTACAGGACAGTTGTTCTGACTTCATGCAGATGCTGTCAGACCCTTAGTGTATGAAATGATGGCCTTTGTTGCATTTTGGTATAAGTTTTGAGTACTCAAATGTCATCAGTCTGGATACAGGAAGAGACAGAAGGTTTATAATGACCTCACTGCAGACCTAAGCTGTTCAACCTGTTTTTGGCGAGATGGGGGTGGGGAAGGGTAAGCAAAGAAGAATGTTTGCTGCCATCCTCCTGGAAATGTTAAAAATATATTAATGAAATGGTGGCCTCTGTTACATCTCTTGACAGGAATGAAATAGTGGCCTCAGTTACAGCTTTTGACAGGAATGAAATAGTGGCCTCTGTTACATCTTTTGACAGTAATGAAAGGGCGGCCTATGCTACCTCTATGAATGAAATAGTGGCCTTTTTTACCTTTTTTGATGATAGAAATGAAATGGTGCCCTCTGTTACATCTTTTGATAGGAATGAAAATAATGGTGGCATCTGTTACATCTTTTGATAGGAATGAAATGATGGCCTGTTTTACATCCTTGTTAGGAATGAAATGATGGCAACTGTTACATTTTTTGTATAAATTCTGAGTGCCCTGATATTATTAATCTGGACACAGGAAGTGTTGTTGCATATGAAAGCCACATTACAGTCCAAAATTTGGTGGTAGGTATAGAAGATCCAATTTCAGAATTTCTGAAGTTTGAAATGGTGGGTTCTGATACATGTTAAACTTTGTTAAATAAAGGTAACTTCTCGGGCAACTTGGGGCAGGGGAGCAGCATAGGCCTCCCAATCCCTCCACCCCAACCCTTTGAATATAGGTCTGTGTATAAGCGGGTGATTGTGACCAGCTGTGGAGCTTCTCATGCTTAATTTTTAGTCTCCGTTGGCTTTAAAACTGAAAGGCTTCACTATTAAACACAAGCTGAAGTATGTCAAATTATGAGTAAGGAACAAGAAACGAAGTTCACAGCACTTAAATTGCAAATCCATAAATCATCTCAGTCCTTTTAAATCAAAGTGTATTAGGTAATACACAAATTGTACTTGTAGAATTAGGTCAAATTACATCACACACATCACAACATTTAGCTGTCAAACTGCTTCCTTTCATCTTACATCAAAGGTCAAATGCCAATTGGCATCTTTCCTCTGAAGGACAAGTGCCAGTGTATTTTTCAAGATGTTTATGCAATTTTGTCACCAAATGTGTTGGATAAAACTGGGATTTAAAAGTTAAATCATGTTTGCAAGGAAAGGAAAATTAGGATTTACAAAAAAAAAATCAAGGTATGTGGCTTTATTAAGTGTTCAAACAAGGTCTCAATTAATACATAAAAATGTGAATAGTTATCATTCAAGTTGCCGATTATTCTGGTACATGATCAAAAATTCTGATGTCTGTTTAATTTATAAACTTTTAAATGTTCAAACTAATCAACAGAAAATCAGAATAATTTTTTTGGACCATGGTCATGTCACCGTAAAATCATGTGAGAAAGACTAAGTAAAGATGTCTGAGTGACTTTCTCACTCGGATTGGAACTTGTGACTTCCGAAACACGCGCGAAGACGGCAATATGGTCGCGTACACTAAACGTTGAATGATCTGCTGTATATTAAAATACGAAAAGGAAAATGTCTGCTGAAAATGCATTTTGCATCAGAAAGGATCAAAACATATATTAAAAAAATTTGCCCCCATGAAATGCCTAAAAAAGTTTTGGGTCGGGACTATTTTGATCGGTCGGTCGGAGCACTGCAAACAAACATTTTTTAAATTATGGCCTTAGGTCACAACGCTTTCAGCAGTTACTACAAGTATACTTACTTTGACTATGATATTTATCTTTAAAATAATCTATTGCTGCTTAAATTTGCGGTAAAACGTGGATATCGGCACGCAGTTTGCTAGAAAAATAGAGATGATAAAATACATAAAAGGCAATGTTCAATATCGCAATCGTTTAACTAAAATATATAAAACCACGCTGAAAAGTTGTCTACTTTTACTTCAAACCAATGACCTATATAAATTTAATATTTCTGCATTACAGCTTTATCAGCGCCACGATGCCTTGTATTGTCCGTTTCATGCTTACTGACATTATGCAACTGTAGAATATTCAAACACTAGCGTAAGTTCACTTTAGGTAGCGCAGGACAGTGATCTATCTTGATGACTTTCAAGTCTGTTTTGCTTTTAGTATCACACGTGTGATCTGCTCAGAATCCCAAAACTAGAGGTTTGCTTTTTTTCAGCTAGAGTTGGGGTGTCAAAACTGGAGGTTTTTATAGCCAAATGTTTAAGCATGCTAAAGTACAACTTAACCTTTAGCCTGCTAAATTTCTAAAATAAACTGATCCATCATTCAATCTGGGCAGTACCACTTACTATTCAAAGGGGTGCTCACTGAAAATTTACTGACTGAACAGTGATCAGTGCCGACCATGCAAAGGCAGAATCACTTGCCGCCAGCAGGCTTAAGGTTCAGAAACAAAGTCATGTCATTTATAATCTATATATTATGTAGACACTTGAAAATACTGAAATCCCTCAATATGTCAAACATTTTTATAAATCCTGAAACTATCCTAGCTTCGACTTGGAGATTGAAACCGGGAAAAGTTTTGCAAATGAAGATGTGGGGCAAACTAGAGATAATTTTACTTGTTAAAATAATGACCTCGTTGCTTGCTCTTTTTGTAAGAAAACAGCAAAGTACGAAAGGCCAAGGGATATAACTTTGGTGCCATTTGTCCGTCAGAGTAATATTTAACTAAATAATTTAAGACACGGTTTGGAGTATTTAAACAAAACATGGTAAAAATGATGTTATTTACTATAGAGAAATACCACCTGCAAGTTTCTGCCAGATTGGCCAAGGAAGAGAATATATATATATATATATATAGTGATTTATTCCATTTTTTTTCTGTCTGGAGACATATCTAAGGCATGGTTTGAAGGATTTCAATAAAACACAGTAGAAATGTTAACCCCTATAAGGGTATAAGGCCCTGAGAATTTCAGTTAGACTGCTTGAGGAAGACAAGTTTTATGAAACTTATTGCTGAAAGATTTCAATAAAACATGGAATAAAAGCTTTAAAGAAAATGAAACCAAACAAGGTTCAGACTGCTTGACGAAGACGAGATTAATGGCCCTCTGTACCTATCTGTTTGGAGCCATTTCTAAGACATGGTTAGGAGAATTTCAATAGAACATGGAAATAATGCTAAGTGTTATTGGAAAATGCAGTCCTGGAAGTGGCAGTGAAATTGCTTGAGGAACACGAGAATTACGGCCCATTGTACTTATATAATGTTTACTATATAGGGTATTTCTTTGCTAGTGGCACATGTCCATTTTTACTTTGACTGTAAAGAAGGCTTACCTGCATAAAAGAAACCAGCTTCTGCAAGTTCCTGTGGGGTATGGCTGGCTGTATCAGGCCATCCACTGTAGCTACCTTCTCTAGCTGTCTTTGTAGCATATTGGGTGTGTTTAGGGATTGCTGTATTTATACCTATACAAGTACAACCAACTTATTTATATTTACCAAAACTAAAAATCTACATGTTTCTCAAACTGCGGAGTCTCCATATTCTTACTTTCGGAATGAGTTAAGATTTGTTTAACTTAGTAAAATATACTTGTGACAGATATCTTATTTTTCACTTCTCTGATAAAAAAGGCATCATTTTTATAATAAATTTTTCATTGTCTTTCTAACTTTCAAATTTGGTGTGCAAATTATCATGCTAAGAATTAAATATTAGGTTTTTATCTTCAAATAAAGCATTTCTGACATCTACCTGCCGTGCAATGAATTAAATAAAAGGCTACCGCAGGGAATAATGTAAATCAAGTTTACATTAATTGGTCTCTTACCTAGGGAATTTGCTCCAGTTTCAACTTGTTGGTTTTGTTGAGCAGGTGCTGGACTGCGAATTCTTTCTGGTGCCCAGTCATTGTTTACATCTTCACTCTGTTCTGATCTTTCCCTTGGTTCTGGTATGTCCATTATAGCCATCAAGGCTCTGCTGAATGGCCCAAAGTACTGAACAGGTACATTGACTTCTTCATTTTTTCTCAGGAATTTGCAGTTTGGATTTATTCTTTCATGAATTTTCATCGGCATATCTTCTGCTACCCAGTTATATCTTCGAACTCCACAGCAGTAGCAGACGACACCATCACCATCTGAGGCATAGTAGAAACCTGCTTCTGCTAGTTTGATGAGATATGGTTTGTTTTCCTTTGGATAGCTTCTCAGTGTGCAGAAACGCAGAAGTTCATATCTCATAGAAACATGTGGTGTTGGAGGTGTTCCATTTGCAATTTGCTCAATTATTGACAAAAGTGGTTCAAACTTTGGAACGAAAGCCACTGTAATCTTTATTTCTGGTACTGGTAGTTCATTTAATGGTAGCCATGTGCAGGCTCTTATAGCTAACAGGGTTTCAAACTCATCTTCTGTAAAGGTGCAGTCTGTGTTTTCCTTTCTTGATCTTTCAACTTCCACCTTAAACTTAAGATTTTTAAATGCTTTAAAACTTTGCTGCCTTTTACATGACAAATGGGCAACTTTTTTTGCAACAGCTTCTACCGCAGACTGTTGTCTTATTTTTTGTGATGGACTTGGGATAACTTTTAATCTGAGCTTTGATTTCTCTGGTATTTCATCATTTTCTGCAAGTGGTAAACTTGATCCAAAAGGTGGAGGTATTGTTACGTTTAAATCATCATTTCCGTTACTATTTTCAATTTCAGCCATATAAAATGTGTCTGAGGTTTTTGCTTCGTAAGACCCTTTCCTTTTACTTCTTGAGGGATAATGAGAATTTCTGTCTTGTGCACCTTTGTCAATATTAAATTTTATCTGTTTTGCTTCTGAATTGCTGTGCGCCAGTATATTTATATGAGTTACATCTGTATCATCCCTGATCCCTTGTTTTATGAAGTCATCTTGATCTGAACAATTTTCACGTTTCTCCTCAAATTCAACACCTATTGTTTCATTTTTAAACCCACCAAAATCAACATCTGTGTAATCCTTGTTTTCTTCAAACCTATCAAGGTCAACTGCTGTTGTTCCATTTTCAAACCCACCAAAATCAACATCTGTGTTATCCTCGTTTTCTTCAAACCTAACAAAGTCAACAGCTGCTGTTTCATTTTCAAACTCAACAAAATCAACATCAGTTATATATTTGTTTTCTTCAAATCTAGCAGAACCAACATCTATGGTTTCATTTTCATCATCACATCCAACAAAATCATCACCTGTTTCACCATTTCCATGTTTTGTCCTCAACCTTTCCCTGTTATTCTGTCTCATAAAATCATCATGCCTTGAATCATTTTCATACTTTTTCTGTTGAGTTTCTTCTTCTTCAAAGCTTCCAAAGTCTACATCAGTTGCATTTTCTATAGCATTTTCAAATATAATCTCCTCATCTTTTGAAGGCATATATGCTTTTGTTGCAACAGAGTCATGAATATATACATCATCAGCAGCAGCAGCTTCAAGAGGTTCAAAGTCACTGGGAACTGTATCTTCAGATTTATATACTTCTGCAGTATAATGTTCAGTCTGTTGGAAATGCCTTTCCTTTTCTATGTCTTTATGAGTTATATTTTTACCTTTTCCTTGCAGGCATATATAATCATCCCATTCATTTTCAGTTTTCTCAGAATGTGACACCTTTTCAGCTGCAATGGAAACAAGAAGGCCATGATAGCTATGTGTATTCCTCATCTGACCCAGTTCTTACCCCTAAATTGCATTACAATAAACATTCTGACTTATGCTTTATTTAAATCAGGAAGAACATTAAAAACAAGAGCTGTCTGTTGACAGCGCGCTCGACTATTCAAAGCACTGATGTAAGTATGGGGTCAAAATATTACCAGAGATTTTCAGACAAAATAAGAACAAGAGATCACAGAGTGATCTTGGCGCCCACCATTGAGCCATTTTTGATTGTTCCAAGTTTCAAGACTAGCTCACGGTCAAAATCAAGGTCAAATTTCATTTCAGTACACATCACTGTGCATGTGGCCATGCATGTGGTCCAAATTTGAAAGCTGTAGCTTGAGAAATGTGAAAGTAGGTCACAAGATCAATTTCAAGGTCAAAGTTCATTTCGGTAAACAAAACTATGCATGTGCTTCAAATTTGGAGGCTGCAGCTTGAGAAATGTGAAAGTAGGTACTAGATAAAAATCAATGTCAAATTTCAATTCAGAACACAAAATAATGCATGTTGTAAAAATTTGATACCCTGTAGCTTGAGAAATGTGAAAGTAGGTCACTAGGTCAATCTCAAGATCAAAGTTCATTTCGGTACACAAAACTATGCATGTGGTCCAAATTTGAAGGCTGTAGATTGAGAAATGCGGAAGTAGGTCACTAGGTCAAAATCAAGGTCAAATTTCATTTCGGAACACAAAACTATGCATGTGGTCCAAATTTGAAGCCTGTACCTTCAAAAATGTGAAAGTAGGACTAGGTCAATGCCAAAGTCAAAGATTTTTTTGGTACACAAAACTATGTATGTGGTCCAAATTTGAAGGCTGTAGCTTGAGAAATGTGAAAGTAGGTCACTAGGTCAATGTCAAGGTCAATGTTTTTTTTCAGTACACAAAACTATGCCTGTGGTCCAAATTTGAAGGCTGTAGCTTGAGAAATGTGAAAGTAGGTCACTAGGTCAAAATCAAGGTCAAATTTCATTTCAGAACACAAAACCATGCATGTGGTCCAAATTTGAAGCCTGTAGCTACAGAAATGTGGAAGTAGGTCACTAGGTCAAAATCATGGTCAACTTATGTCAATGTTCATCTTGCCACTCAAAACTATACATGTGGTCCAAATTTGAATGTTGTAGGTTATTGACAAGAAGATTTTAAAAGCTTTTCCCTATATAAGTCTGTATGAACCATGTGACCCCTGGGGCGGGACCATATTTGACTCTAGGGGGATATTTTGAACAAACTTGGTAGAGAACCACAAGATGATGCTACATAACAAATATCAAAGCCCTAGCTACAGAAATGTGAAAGTAGGTCACTAGGTCAAAATCATGGTCAACTTTTGTCAATGTTCATCTTGCCACTCAAAACTATACATGTGGTCCAAATTTGAATGTTGTAGGTTATTGACAAGAAGATTTTCAAAGTTTTTCCCTATATAAGTCTATGTAAACCATGAGACCCCCAGGGCGGGGCCATATTTGACCCTAGGGGGATAATTTGAACAACCTAAGTAAGAGACTACTAGATGATGTCACATACAAAATATCAAAGCCCTAGGTCCTGTGGTTTTGGACAAGAGGTTTTTCAAAGTTTTTCCCTATATAAGTCCATATTAACCATGTGACCCCCAGGGTGGGGCCATATTTGACCCTAGGGGGACAATTTGAACAATCTTAGTAGAAGACCGCTAGATGATGTCACAGGCAAAATATCAAAGCCCTAGGCCCTGTGGTTTTGGACAAGAGGGTTTTCAAAGTTTTTCCCTATATAAGTCTATATAAAGCGTGTGACCCCGGGGAGGGGCCATATTTGACCCCAGGGATATAATTTGAATAATCTTGGTAGAGGACCACTAGATGATACTTCATACCAAATAACAAAGCCCTAGGCCCTGTGGTTTTGGCAAGAAAATTTTCAAAATGTTTCCCTATATAAATCTATGTAAATTATAAAAATAAACAAAGGGCCATAACTCACTCAAAAATTGTTAAACCAGTCTGATTTTCAGGGGGACACAAATAGGGAACCAATACATCATTCTGACAAAGTTTGGTCAAAATCCCCCCCCCCCCCCACAGTAGTTTCTGAGGCGATGCGATAACGAGAAATTGTAAATGGACGGACCACGGACGCAGAGTGATTTGAATAGCCCACTATCTGATGATGGTGGGCTTAAAATAGATAAGACAAACAATGTACCTGCATTTGTGGATTTGGATAGTTCTTGCACTATATGGCAATGTGTGACCATGATGGTTAGCAAGTGTTCAAAGTTTCAAAGCCATATATCAAACAGTTTAGACAAAATATAGAATGGTATGCGAAACTTAACTAATTTCTATGTCAAACAAGAGATCACAGAGTGATCTTGGCACCCACCATTGAGCCATTTTTGAATGTTCCAACTTTCAAGACTTGTTTAAGGTCAAAATTAACGTCAAATTTCATTTCGGTACACAACACTGTGCATGTAGTCTAAATTTGAAAGCTGTGGCTTGAGAAATGTGAAAGTAGGTCATTAGATCAATTTCATGATCAAAGTTCATTTCGGTAGACAGAACTATGCATGTGCTTCAAATCTGGAGGCTGTAGCTTGAGAAATGTGGAAGTAGATACTAGGTAAAAATCAATATCAAATTGCAATTCAGAACACAAAAGTATGCATATGGTCCGAATTTGAAGAATAGCTTCAGAAATGTGAAAGTAGGTCACTAGGTCAATCTCAAGATCAAAGTTCATTACGGTACACAAAACTATGTATGTGGTCAAAATTTAAAAGCTGTAGCTTGAGAAATGTGAAAGTAGGTCACTAGGTCAAAATCAAGGTCAAATTCCATTTCAGAACACAAAACTATGCATGTGGTCCAAATTTGAAGGCTGTAGCTAAAGAAATGTGAAAGAGCTTCAGAAATGTGAAAGTAGGTCATTAGGTATCTCTCAAGATCAAAGTTCATTTCGGTACACAAAAATATGCATGTGGTCCAAATTTGAAGGCTATAGCTTGAGAAATGTGAAAGTAGGTCACTAGGTCAAAATCAAGGTCAAATTTCATTTCAGAACACAAAACTATGCAAGTGGTCCAAATTTGAAGCCTGTACCTTCAAAAATGTGAAAGTAGGTCACTAGGTCAATGTCAAGGTCAAAGTTTGTTTCGGTATACAAACCTGTGCATGTGGTCCAAATTTGAAGGCTGTAGCTACAGAAATGTGAAAGAAGGTCACTAGGTCAAGATCAATGTCAACTCATGTCAAGGTTAATCTTGCCACTCAAAACTATACATGTGGTCCAAATTTGAATGATGTAGGTTATGGATATGAAGATTCTAAGTTTTTCCCTATATAACTCTATATGAACCATTAGACCCCCGGGGCGGGGCCATATTTGACCCTAGGGGGATAATTTGAATAAACTTTGTAGAGAAGCACTAGATGATGCTACATTACAAATATCAAAGCCCTAGTCTTTGTGGTTTGGACAAGACGATTTTCAAAGTTTTTCCCTACATAAGTCTATATAAACCATGTGACCCCCAGGGCGGGGCCATATTTGATCCTAGGGGAATAATTTGAAAATCTTAGTAGAGGACCACTAGATAATATCATTTGCAAAATATCAAAGCCCTAGGCCCTGTGGTTTTGGACAAGAGGTTTTTCTAAGTTTTTCCCTATATAGGTCTATATAAACCATGTGACCCCTAGGGCGGGGCCATATTTGACCCCAGGGAAATAATTTGAACAGTCTTGGTAGAGGACCACTAGATGATGCTACATACCAAATATCAAAGCCCTAGGCCCTGTTGTTTTGGAGAAGAAGATTTTCAAAGCTTTTCCCTATATAAATATATGTAAATTATGAAAATAAACAAAGGGCCATAACTTACTCAAAAATTGTTGAACCAGTCTGATTTTCAGGGGGACACAACTAGGGTACCAATACATCATTCTGACAACATTTGGTCAAAATCCCCCCAGTAGTTTCTGAGGAGATGCGATAAGGAGAAATTGTTAACTGACGGACGGACCACGGACGCAGGGTGATTTGAATAGCCCACCATCTGATGATGGTGGGCTAAAAAAAGGCCATAACTGAGCTAAAGTCCTTGTCCTAGTTATGTAGTCTTGCCTACATATGTAGACTATGATGGTAAACAAGTGGTCGAAGTTTCAAAGCCATTATGACAAACAGGTTAGGCAAAATATGGACTGGTATGAAAAACTTAACTGATTTCCAAGTCCAAAAAGGGCCATAATTCAGCCAAAATAGTTGACAGAGTTATGTACTCTTGCCTACAGATGGAAATCATGATGATAAACAAGTGTTCAAAGTTTCAAAGCCACATGTCAAATAGTTTTGACAAAACATGGACTTGTACAAAAATTGTACCAATTTCCAAGTCCAAAAAGGGCCATAATTCAGTCAAAATAGTTGACAGAGTTACGTTCTCTTGCCTACAGATAGAGAATGTTATAATAAACAAGTGATAAAAGTTTAAAAGCCATATGCCAAACACTTTACACAAAATGTGAACTGGTACGAAAAACTTAACCAAGATTTCTGAGTTAAAAGGGGCCATAATTCAGCCAAAATCCTTGGAGTTATGCAGTCTTCCCTAAAACTAGACATGGTAATGGTACACAAGTGTTGAAAGTTTCAAAGCTTTATCTCAAAAGACTTTGTGAAAATGTAGACTAGAACGAAAAACTTAACCCAGGTGCGACGCCGACACTGACGCAGATGTCGTGGTGAGTAGGATAGCTCTATACTTATTCTTCGAATAGTTGAGCTAAAAAGCTATTTATTGATTTTACTTAGTGACCTAATTCGTGATTGTAACTGACCAAGTTTTAAACCTAGTTTTATAAGGACAGACACACTGACAAAACTTCATAAAGTTCATGTATAAAATATTGCCTATAGAATGTTAACAGGATATTTCTATGATTTGACCTAGTGACCTAGTTTTTGATCTGAGGTATTCCATTTTCAAACTTGATCTAGACTTCATAGATATATACAATCTGACAAACAAGCTGAAAATAAGGCCTCCTGTTTGTTAACAAGGTTTTCAGTGATCTGACGAGTGACCTAGTTTTTTACCTCAAATAAAGTGACAAGATTTTTTTAAATTTCCCATTTAATAAACATATAGGGAAAATGACCACACCATCTGGTGGCCATGTTTTTTTGATGAATCAGAACTACTCAAACAATCTTGGTAGAGTGCAAAACAAGGAACATTTCAGTGAAATTAATATGAAATCAGGCAAGCAGTTTGTGATAAGAAGACTTTCAAAGTTTCCAATATATAAAAATTGGGAAAGATCACCCCACAGTCTGGTAGCCATGTTAAAATCCATTTTACTGACAAGCCTTCAGTCATAATAGTTGAGTGTGCCATTATGAACCAACTCTTGTTAAACTTGCTGTTTCAGAAGAGAAAACATTTGAAATAAAAAGAGCAACAAGTGTAACATAAATATTCTACCATTACATTTCAAGAAGACCACATTTTTTTTTGTTCTGATCACATTGACACAATTCAAATTTGGATGAAGGCGCCCCTCTAGGCATTGTGTCAGGCCAGAGCGGGCACCTGGGTAGAACAATTGATTTTCCATAAGCCAAGCATGGTCTCAAATCTACATCGGTGAGGAGTCACTGACAAACCATGACCACAGAGGACTATGACATAAAAGATTTCACTGTATGATATAGCTTTTTATGTTTTTGTTGAGTCTAATGTCACACTGACACTATGATAGTTCATATGGTGATTTTCCAGCTTTTCATGGTAGAGCCATGGGCATTATTTCATCATGAGCGGCACCTAATACTAGGTAGAACAACTGACCTTCCATTAGCCAGCTGAACGGCTTCCTAACATGAAGAATTCTACGCCCCAAGTGAGGCTCCCACCCATGGTGAGGGGCAAGTTTTTGAAGTCAGAGACACTGACCACTCTACCAGAGGCCCCTGGCACAGCTTTTTCTTCTAAATAATCTAATAATGATATGGTTCATAGTCAATGCACATCTTCAGACAGCACTGATCAGACATGATCATAATAAATATCTTTATCTTCGACAATATGAAATGTTCTAAAACATCTTTTCTTTTTTTTTCACTTGACATAATCTGACAATAAATCAAGCAAGAGTTATAGTTCATGGACTTTGCACTATGACATTTAATCTAAATAATTATCATTGAATTACATGTATATTAGAGATAAATAAAATTGCATCATGTAATATAAAAGGAACAAAATTCCATCTAAAACTGAAGTTGCTGTTTGGTATTGTTTTGTTTGTTTTGGGTTTAACGCCGTTTTTCAACAGTATTTCAGTCATGTAACGGCGGGCAGTTAACCTAACCAGTGTTCCTGGATTCTGTACCAGTACAAACCTGTTCTCCGCAAGTAACTGCCAACTTCCCCACATGAATTATCAGAGGTGGAGGACGAATGATTTCAGACACAATGTCTTTTATCAAATCGTCACGGAGAACATACGCCCCGCCCCAGGATCGAACTCACGACCCCGTGATCCGTAGACCAACGCTCTCCCTACTGAGCTAAGCGGGCGGGCTGTTTGGTATTGACATAATTGGAAATTCTAATTGTACTGACTGTTTGCTCTATGATTTTTCGTCTTCTAGAAAATAAGACAAAATTCCCCATATAGAGGGCTTAATAAAAAATATCCATGCTGTCATCTTTACCACAGGCACAATTACCTCAAAAACTATCATCCAATGAAGATAAAAAGCTCTTGGTCCATGCATTTTCTAGTTATCTTATTGAACTATTTTCAGCCTCAGGTACATCTAATCGATAAAACGATTATGGTCATATCATGAGCAAAGGCCATCTGAAAATGTTTACCATCTCGAGGTCAAACTTTATTGAAAGAAAAAATACTTCAATGTACTCAGTATGTTCTGTACAGACAATACAAAATGAAAAGCAAAATATTTTTACATACCTTCACATGAATGGCACGAACTGTGATGCTCACTTCTCTCTGCTTCTCCATGCTCTGACTGAAGTGTTACATCAAGAACATTATCACATGTTTCCTGGATAGCTATTGAGGATGTTGACTTCACTGAAAGTAAAAGGTCAAGTAAAAAAAATTGTGAACAAAATACTTTACTGCAAAGATAATTCTTAAATCCTGTAAATAGGAGACATGCATATACTTTTTTCATTTGTAATAAATCTATTTTCCAACTAGAAATGTGTCCATGGGACACAGATGCCCCCACTACATGACAAAGGACACAGATCAACATTGGGAAAACAATATGTTGCTTAGGTCAGGGGCCATAACTCCTACAATACTGAATGAATCTGGACGCGAATCCCAGGTGCACAACTGCACATGCTGACCAACATTCCTGTAAACTTTGGTGACTCTAGGTCAGATACTTTTGGAGCTACGCGCAACACAACATTAAAACAAGAGATCAGAGTGATCTTGGCGCCCACCATTGAGCCATTTTTGAATGTTCCAAATTTCAAGACATTTTTCTTTTTTTTTTCTTTTTTTGGTTTAACATCGCACCGACATATGATAGGTCATATGGCAACCTTCCGGCTTTAATGGTGGAGGAAGACCCCAAGTGCCCCTCCATGCATTACTTCATCTTGAGCGGGCACCTGGGTAGAACCACCAACCTTCCGTAAGCCAGCTGGATGGCTTCCTCACATGAAGAATTCAACGCCCTGAGTGAGGCTCGAACCCACATCAATGAGGGGCAAGTGATTTGAAGTCAGCGACCTTAACCACTCGGCCACGCAGGCCCCTAAATTTCAAGACAAAATCAAGGTCAAATCAAGGTCAAATTTTATTTCGGTACACAACACTGTGCATGTGGTCCATGCAGGTGGTCCAAATTTGAAAGCTGTAGTTTGAGAAATGTGAAAGTAGGTCATTAGATCAATTTCAAGGTCAAAGTTCATTTCGGTATATAAAACTATGCATGTGCTTCAAATTTGGAGGCTGTAGCTTGAGAAATGTGAAAGTAGGTACTAGGTAAAAATCAATGTCAAATTTCAATTTAGAACACAACTAGAGCTATCACTAAAGGTGATGAATGTACCCCCCCGCATGCACTGACACAGTACATTGCAATTTGACGCACACAAGATTGCATAATTATGTGGACTGTATGTATATATAGACTGTATGTATACAGTATAGTAACAAAAAACAAAGTACCATAACTATGCAGAATATTTATCTAAAAGAATGTAACATGCACCATGCACAACTAGGGTTGGTACTGATCACTTGTGTGAAGTTTCATTAAATTGTGTGCAAGGGTTTGGTAGATTAGGCACGCACAAAATTGCATATGCAGACTGTATGTACATAGTATGTTAACAAGAAACAAAGTCCCATAACTCTGCAATTTTTGTCGCTGAAAGAACCTAACATGCCCCATGCACAACTACTGTTGTTACTGATCACCTGTGTGAAGTTTCATTAAATTGTGAGGAGAGGATGAGGAGAGATGGTGCGCACAAGATTGTGTCTATGTATATAGTATAGTAACAAAAAAACAAAGTCCCATAACTCTGCAAAAAAATTTTTCTGAAAGAACCTAACATGCCCCATGCACAACTACTGTTGTTACTGATCACTTGTGTGAAGTTTTATTAAATTGTGTCAAGGGGATGAGGAGAGATGGTGTGCACAAGATTGTGTCTATGTATATAGTATAGTAACAAAAAAACAAAGTCCCATAACTCTGGAATTTTTTTTTCTAAAAGAACCTAACATGTCCAATGCACAACTACTGTTGGTACTGATCACTTGTGTGAAGTTTCATTAAACTGTGTCAAGGGGATGAGGAGAGATGGTGCGCACAAGATTGTGTCTATGTATATAGTATAGTAACAAAAAAACAAAGTCTCATAACTCTGCAAATTTTTTTTCTAAAAGAACCTAACATGCCCCATGCACAACTACTGTTGGTACTGATCACTTATGTGAAGTTTCATTAAATTCTGTCAAGGGGATGAGGAGAGATGGTGCGCACAAGATTGTGTCTATGTATATATATAGTATAGTAACAAAAAAACAAAGTCCCATAACTCTGCAAATTTTTTTTCTAAAAGAACCTAACATGCCCCATGCACAACTACTGTTGGTACTGATCACTTGTGTGAAGTTTCATTAAATTCTGTCAAGGGGATAAGGAGAGATGGTGCGCACAAGATTGTGTCTATGTATATAGTATAGTAACAAAAAAACAAAGTCCCATAACTCTGGAATTTTTTTTTCTAAAAGAACCTAACATATCCCATGCACAACTACTGTTGGTACTGATCACTTGTGTGAAGTTTCATTAAATTGTGTCAAGGGGATGAGGAGAGATGGTGCGCACAAGATTGTGTCTATGTATATATATAGTATAGTAACAAAAAAACAAAGTCCCATAACTCTGCAAATTTTTTTTCTAAAAGAACCTAACGTGCCCCATGCACAACTACTGTTGGTACTGATCACTTGTGTGAAGTTTCATTAAATTCTGTCAAGGGGATAAGGAGAGATGGTGCGCACAAGATTGCGTCTACGGACAGACGGACAGACAGACAGACGGACAGACAGACAACCTGAAACCAGTATACCCCCCCTTACAACTTTGTTGTCGGGGGGAACAAAAATATGCATGTGGTCCAAATTAGAAGCCTGTAGCTTGAGAAATGTGAAAGTAGGTCACTAGGTCAATCTCAAGATAAAGTTCATTTCAGTACACAAAACTATGCAAGTAGTCCAAATTTGAAGGCTGTAGCTTGAGAAATGTGAAAGTAGGTCACTAGGTCAAAATCAAGGTCAAATTTCATTTCAGAACATAAAACTATGCATGTGGTCCAAATTTGAAGCCTGCATCTTCAAAAATGTGAAAGTAGGTCAATGTCAAGGTCAAAGTTTTTTTCAGTGCACAAAACTATGCATGTGGTCCAAATTTGAAGGCTGTAGCTACAGAAATGTGAAGTAGGTCACTAGGTCAAAATCAAGGTCAACTCATGTCAAGGTTCATCTTGCCACTCAAAGCTATACAAAAAAAACAAATTACTACACGTAAGGTCCTAATCTGAATGTTGTAGATTACTGACAAGAAGAGTTTAAAAGTTTTTCCCTATATAAGTCTATATGAACCATGTGACCCCCGGGGCGGGGCCATATTTGATCCTAGGGGGATAATTTGAACAAACTTGGTAGAGAACCGCAAGATGATGCTACATTACAAATATCAAAGCCCTAGGCTTTGTGGTTTTGACAAGAAGATTTTCAAAGTTTTTCCCTATATAAGTCTATGTAAACCATGAGACCCCCAGGGCGGGGCCATATTTGACCCTAGGGGAATAATTTGAACCATCTTACCAAAAGACCATTATGTCACATACAAAATATCAAAGCCCTAGGCCCTGTGGTTTTGGTCAAGAGGTTTTTCAAAGTTTTTCCCTATATAAGTCTATATAAACCATGTGACCCTCGGGGCAGGGCCATATTTGACCCCAGGGAAATAATTTGAATCTTCTTGATAGAGGACCACTAGATGATGCTACATAACAAATATCAAAGCCCTAGGCTCTAAGGTTTTGGACAAAAAGATTTTCAAAGTTTTTCCCTATATAAATCTATGTAAATTATAACAAGAGATCACAGAGTGATCTTGGCGCCCACCAATGTGCCATTTTTGAGTGTTCCAAATTTCAAGACTTACTGACTAGCTCATGGTCAAATTTCATTTCCGTACACAACACTGTGCATGTGGTCCAAATTCGAAAGCTGTAGCTTGAGAAATTTGAAAGTAGGTCACTAGATCAATTTCAAGGACAAAGTTCTTTGTACGCAAAACTATGCATGTGCATCAAGTTTGAAGGCTGTAGTTTAAGAAATCTGAAAGTAGGTCACTAGGTCAATCTTTAGGTCAAAGTTTACTTTGGTACACAAAATTATGCAAGTGGACCAAATTTGAAGGCTGTAGCTTGAGAAATGTGAAAGTAGGTCAATAGGTCAAAATCAAGGTCAAATTACACTTCAGAACACAAATCTATGCATGTGGTCCAAATTTAAAGCCTGTACCTTCAAAAATGTGAAAGCAGGTCACTAAGTCAGTGTCAAGGTCAAAGTTTGTTTCGGTACACAATCCTATGCATGTGGTCTAAATTTGAAGGTTGTAGCTCGAGAAATGTGAAAGTAGGTCACTAGGTCAAAATCAAGGTCAAATTTTATTTCGGAACACAGAACTATGCATGTGGTCCAAATTTGAAGCCTGTACCTTCAAAAATGTGAAAGTAGGTCACTAAGTCAATGTAAAGGTCAAAGTTTGTTTCGGTACACAAAACTATGCATGTGGTCCAAATTTGAAGGCTGTAGATTAAGAAATGTGAAAGTAGGTCACTAGGTCAAAATAAAGGTCAACTCAGTTCAAGGTTCATCTTGCCACTCAAAACCATACATGTGGTTCAAATTTGAATGTGGTAGGTTATTGACAAGAAGATTTTTAAAGCTTTTCCCTATATAAGTCTATATGAACCATGTGACCCCCGGGGCGGGGCCATATTTGACCCTAGGGGGATAATTTTAACAAACTTGGTAGAGAACCACTAGATGATGCTACATTACAAATGCCAAAGCCCTAGGCTTTGTGGTCCTAGGGCTTTGTGGTTTTCACAAGAAGATTTTCAAAGTTTTCCCTATATAAGTCAATATAAACCATGTGACCCCCGGGGTGGGGCCATATTTGATCCTAGGGGGGTAATTTGAACAATCTTAGTAGAAGACCACTAGATGATGTCACATACAAAATATCAAAGCCCTAGGCCCTGTGGTTTTGAACAAGAGGTTTTTCAAAGTTTTTCTCTATATAAGTCTACATAAAGGATGTGACCCCTGGGGCGGGGCCATATTAGACCCCAGGGAAATAATTGAATCATCTTGGTAGAGGACCACTAGATGATGCTTCATACCAAATATCAAAGCCCTAGGCTCTGTGGTTTTGGACAAGAAGATTTTCAAAGTTTTTCCCTATATAAATCTATGTAAATCATAGAAATAAACAAAGGGCTATAACTCACTAAAAAATTGTTCAACCAGTCTGATTTTCAGGGGGACACAACTAGGGTACCAACTCATCATTCTGACAAAGTTTGGTCAAAATCCCCTCAGTAGTTTCTGAGGAGATGCGATAACGAGAAATTGTTAACGGATGGACGGACGGGAGGACGACGGACCACGGACGCAGAGTGATTTGAATAGCGCACCATCTGATGATGGTGGGCTAATGACCAATTTTTAACTAAGTCAGGGGCCATAACTCCTACACAACTGAATGAATCCAGACACGAAACCCCAGGTGCACAACTGCACATGCTGACCAACATTCCTGTAAACTTTGGTGACTCTAGGTCAAATATTTTTAGAGCTACGCGCGACACAACATTAAAATGACCAATTTTTACAAAGTCAGGGGCCATAACTCCTACACGACTGAATGAATCCGGACCCGAAAGCCGAGGTGAACAACTACACATGCTGACCAACATTCCTGTAAAGTTTTGTGACTCTAGGTCAAATACTTTTGGAGCTAGGCGCGACACAACATTCTTGGAAGGACGGACGGACGGACAAGGGCAAATCTATATGCATCCCCCGCCCCACAAAGTGGGGGCATAAAAATGATAAAAAACAAGAGTGCCAGACTGTCACAAAATATGCCCATCTAAATATTCAGTTATGTATCATAAAGGTAATAATGTTGATGTTGTATGCCTTGTTAACCCAAAACAAGAGGGCCATGATGGCCCTATATCGCTCACCTGTTATCATTGCAATTGAGGACAAGAAGGTCCTCAGTAAAAATATTTAAGTCCAAAGGAGAGGAACAACAAAGGGAAGAAATTTAACCAAAAAGAAAAAACAATTCTTACAAGGTACAGATATGTCAAAATGCACCTAAAAATTGGAGGTACCATCCATGTTGTACCACAGAAAAGTGGTCTCGGTTCTTCCCTATGGCCAATAATAAAAAAGTTACTAAAAATAAGCTATTTATAGTAATGTAAAAGGGAAGTAATTAAAAAAAAATATTGTAAGTGAACAAAAGAAGGCTCTGCCAAATAAATCTGTTGACATAAATGAAATTTCAGATCAGTATCTTCATTAGTTACAGAGACATACCCATTTTAATCTGAAATAAAGGGAGGTAATTTGACATAAAATCAGTCCATAGTTATCTACCCAGATTGTCTCAGTCCAACTAATGACAATAATGAAATTTCAAATAAGTCCTATAAGTACTTACTGATATAAATCCATTTTGATTACAATCAGGGGAGGTAATCAGATATAAAATAACTCTGGAACCTACGATCTGATCTGATTTGTCATGGAATCTAAGATTTATTGTTGTTGAAGATATTTTGGAAGTTTGTATCAAATAAAACCATAAATGAAGTCTCTATATGGCTGCAAAAGCCAAAATAACCAATTTTGGACCTTAAAGGGGCCATAACTCTGGAACCCATGATGGAATTTGGCCAGTTCAAGAAAGGAACCAAGACCTTGTGGTGATACAAGTTGTGTGCAAGTTTGGTTAAAATCAAATCATAAATGAAGCTGCTATTGTGCAGACAAGGTCAAAATAGCTAATTCTGGCCCTTTCAGGGGCCATAACTCTAGAACCCATTATGGGATCTAGCCGGTTCAAGAAAGGAACTGAGATCTTATGGTGACACAAGTTTTGTGCAAGTTTGATTAAATTCAAATCATAAATGAAGCTGCTATTGTGCAGACAAGGTCAAAATAACTAATTTTGGCTCTTTCAGGGGCCATAACTCTAGAACCCATAAAGGAATCTCGCCAGTTCAAGAAAGGAATCAAGATCTTATGGTGATACAAGTTTTGTGCAAGTTTGGTTAAAAAAAAATCATAAATGAAGCTGCTATTGTGCAGACAAGGTCAAAATAGCTAATTCTGGCCCTTTCAGGGGCCATAACTCTGGAACCCATAAAGGAATTTGACCAGTTCAAACAAGGAACCAAGATCTTATGGTGATACAAGTTGTGTGCCAGTTTGGTAAAAATCAAATCATAAATAAAGCTGCTATTGTGCAGACAAGGTCAAAATAGCTAATTTTGGCCCTTCCAGGGGCCATAACTCTGAAACCCATAAAGGGATCTGGCCAGTTCAAGAAAGGAACAGAAATCTTATGGTGATACAAGTTGTGTGCAAGTTTGGTTAAAATAAAATCATAAATGAAACCATTATCGTGCAGACAAGAAATTGTTGACGCACGGACGGACGCACAGACGACGGACGAAGGGTGATCACAAAAGCTCACCTTGTCACTATGTGACAGGTGAGCTAAAAAAAAGAGTAAGAAGGAATCAAGGTATTTGTGTAGTTCCATGTGGTATGAAATTGACAATTGGATGAAAACTGTTTGAATGGATAAGGCTAATTTCGAGTAATTCATGGGCCATAATCCAAGAGTGCCTGGGGCGATTTGGCTGGTTATCGAACTTGGCTGAGATATTATGCCCACAAACATTGTCACCAAGTTTGGTGAAGATCGGATGAAAACTGTTCAACTTGGACAAGGCTAAATTTGCAGTTTTTTTTTTAGTAATCCAAGGGCCCTAATCCAAGAGGGCCTGGGGCGATTTGGCTGGTTATCGAACTTAGCCGAGATATTATGCCCACAAACATTATCAGCAAGTTTGGTGAAGATCGGATGAAAATTGTTCGACTTAGAGAGTGGACAAGGCTAAATTCGCATTTTTTCGAGTAATTCAAGGGCCATAATCCAAGAGTGCCTGGGGCGATTTATTTGGTTATCAAACTTGGCCGAGATATAATGCCCACAAACATTGTCACCAAGTTTGGTGAAGATCGGATGAAAACTGTTCGACTTAGACAGTGTACATGCTTTTGGTCGCCGACCGCCCACCACGGGTGTTCACATACTACGCCCTGCTCTTTCAGAGACGGGCGTATAAAAATCTAATGAATATAACAATGATCTGCTATGAAGACTTCTCTTTCAAAGTATTAAAGCAAATGTTTGGAGTACTGACTAGATAAAAGTGATAATTAAATAATGGGACCACTTAGAGTTATGGTTCCTTGTCACTGCACTCCCTCTCACTGACCTCTATCAATATGTAAAGTATGAAGTCAATACCTTACACAGTATTCAAGTTATGCCATGGACAAGGTAAAAAAAACAAGAGCTGTCCGTGGACAGCGCGCTCGACTATTCTCAGTGCTTGATAGTATAATATAAGCAATGAATAAAACTTTAACATTACAATAAGCATATTCTAAGTCGAAAAGGGGCCATAATTCAGTCAAAATGCTTGATAGAGTTGCCTCCTCCTTTTTACAGACTGGGGTCACGATGGTTAACAAGTATGCAAAATATGACAGCAATATCTCAATGGACTTTGAAAATATTTGGGGTGGTACGCAAACTTTAACATTTATTCTAAGTCGAAAAGGGGCCATAATTCAGTCAAAATGCTTGATAGAGTTGCCTCCTCCTTTTTACAGACTGGGGTCATGATGGTAAACAAGTATGCAAAATATCAAAGCAATATCTCAATGGACTTTGAAAATATTTGGGGTGGTACGCAAACTTTAACATTTATTCTAAGTCGAAAAGGGGCCATAATTCAGTCAAAATGCTTGATAAGAGTTGCAGGGTTTTTTTTTATTCTATAGCAGAGGCTGAATATCGGCCTCGTCCCCCAGCCGAGGATTTCCCCCACAGCCAAGGATTTCCCCTACTGCAGTCGAAATTCCCCCTCCAAAATCGTAAACTAAGCAATGGAGATTACTCCCAGCGATTTTCCCGACCGAATATCGGACCCGTTCACAATTGCAGACGGTCTTTCACAATTTTCAATGGGTGTGAAAACCTTTAGAAATAGTAGAAAAATGTTAGAAGAGCATTCAGTGGACCCGCGGTTCCGGTTTTGACCAGCGAAAATCGAAAAATTCTCGTATCTGACCCGCACATAATATGCTGTGGGCGTCTGCTCGTCTCGCGGTAATACTCTTTGATGCGTAACGAGTTCGAAAGCTCTGCCCCTTGTCAATCAAAATCCCAGTGAACTTCATACTGTTTGTCGACACCAGCGTAAGTATGACAGTAGGCGGAGCGTCGTATGTTAATTAGCTACTGACAGATGTCAATCACGCCACGCGCCGACTGACACGTGGTTATCATCAGTATGTAATATAGTTGATTGATAAACAATGCAGCGTCAGATTATCGTGTTTGTACCTCTTGCTAATTAGCGGTAACAGCTTATGCTGTATTGTGTAATATGTGTTGTTAATTTAAAGTAATTATTTTATGTGCTTGATTCGATTAAATAAGCCGGTCGGCCGTTACGCAAATTTATTATCTTTGCCGAGGTATTTTGCTAGAGCAAAATAAAATATAAATGTTTTAAGTAATCAGATATTATAAGTATGGAATAGTTCTGGTGAAAAGATGAAATTTAAAACGGGTATTTTATCAAGAATTTTTAATGTTTGCTTTCGTTTTTTCATATTTGTCACACGTTTTCGCGATCGTGATTTTCGGACTTTTTTATCCTTTCTTATAAGATTTTCTAGTACAATTGAAATAAAAAGCCAACAAAAGTATGCATTTAATAATAATATGATGACTCTTGCAAAAACAACTCTTATTTTAAAGCATTTTTTTGTGAATAAAAGCATGTGACCTTTAAATATTCAATGATTTGAGCATTACAACTCTCCCCACCCACCTTGTTACAGTGATAAGTGAACATTAGTGCAAGTCCATCTATTGCTAAGTGACAGTGTGTATAGTTGATAAAAGTTGCAAGAATATGTAATAAAAACATAGTTTAAAGTGTTTATTATGCCTAATTGTAAATTCCCCCCTGAGTGAAAAAATCCCCCAAAACTGCTCGTCGCGCGCTATTTTCTTCCCCCAATGACAGGCTGGGGCCTCTTCCCCCAGTCGTAAAAAAACCCCCTGAGTTGCCTCCTCCTTTTTACAGACTGGGGTCGTGATGGTAAACAAGTATGCAAAATATGAAAGCAATATCTCAATGGACTTTGAAAATATTTGGGGTGGTACGCAAACTTTAACATGGTTCATACAAAATTCTCTTACCAAAATTCAAGGACTTTTCAAGGTTAAATTTGTATTTTCAAGGATTTTTTTTAAAATCCGTACCCAGTTCAAATTATACAATTATGACAATGTATTTCATGAACACGATAACTATGTATTAGTTTCTAACTTAAATAGTTTCATTACTGACTAGAAAACACAGTTCATTTGTTAACAACAATGGCCTCCACATACAGTTACACACACTAAATGAATTATTGTCACCACTGATAAAAAAATTAATGTCAGTTTATGTCAATCCTTAACCAATCCCCAAATACAGACATTTTAGATTTAGATTTTAGAGTATTTAACTGTTACCACTAATAAAATGGCAGGCCATGTCAACCCCTAAGTAATCCTGACTTCACAATATACTGATTAATCCTTGTTGGCCCTTGGGGTCTATTAACAGTTTCTGAAGTGGGTGGGGGTGGGATAGTCATACCAGTGACAGAACTTTCCATCAGTTTCAAGAGTGGATGGGGGAGGTAGAGTTGAATTATTGTTGATATCTCGGCTACTGCCAGCACTAGTTTCGCTCTTTACATTGAAAGTTCCTTCCTGTCGAATGAATGCCACCCCACACGATGCCAACGACGATCTCACTTCTTCGTTTTTCTTATGCTTTGCACTCTTAGCATGCGACGTTATTGCACTAACACCCATGTGCGTCAAGTCAATATCTTTCATGCATAGCGTGCACCGGGCTTTGTGTTGGTTACTCGTGGATTTTACCCACTGATACTTTCCTACCCACTTGTGCTGGAACGAACACTTCTTCCCGATTTTCCCCATTTCTACAAAACCATGGACGCTGCCATTTTCACAATTTCTAGTGACGTCATACACAAACGTTTAGTATAAAACCTGTACCGTACAGGATACACGCTCTCGTACCGGCGACGAATACTCCTACACAAACGTATTTTAAATTTGCCGAAAAAAAGTTTTTTTATTCATTTTTACACCGATAACATACGATTTTGACAACAGACAGAAACTGTTAATGGATTTTCAAGGCTGTTTGCCTAAATTCAAGGACTTTCAGTCAAATTCAAGTACCCTTTTTGCATTTTTTCAAGGCAACACTAAATTCAAGTACTTTTCAAGGTTGCAACCAAATTCAAGGACTTTTCAAGGCCTGTGCGAACCCTGTTTAACATTTATTCTAAGTCGAAAAGGGGCCATAATTCAGTCAAAATGCTTGATAGAGTTGCCTCCTCCTTTTTACAGACTGGGGTCATGATGGTAAACAAGTATGCAAAATATGAAAGCAATATCTCAATGGACTTTGAAAATATTTGGGGTGGTACGCAAACTAACATTTATTCTAAGTCGAAAAGGGGCCATAATTCAGTCAAAATGCTTGATAGAGTTGCCTCCTCCTTTTTACAGACTGGGGTCGTGATGGTAAACAAGTACGCAAAATATGAAAGCAATATCTCAATGGACTTTGAAAATATTTGGGGTGGTACGCAAACTTTAACATTTGTGTGACGCTCAGATTTCATCAAGGTAATCATTCTGACAAAATTTCATGAAGATCAGTTGAAAAATACAGCCTCTATCGCATACACAAGCTAAATGTTGACAGACAGACGACGGACATCGAGCGATCACAATAACCCACCTGAGCATTGCTAAAAATGGGACCACCTAGACTTATAGGTCACTGCACTCCTTCTCACTGACCTCTATCAATATGAAAAGTATCAAGGCAAAGTACCTTGAAAGGGAGATAATTCAAAAATGGGACTGCCTAGAGTTATGGTTCCTTGTCACTGCACTTCCTCTCAATGAGCTCTATTATTGTATAAAGTTACAACTTGGTACCTTCAATACTTTTTGAGATATCTTCTGTACAAGTGAGACGGACAGACAGGCAGACGGACAGACAAGGTGGCAACTATATATTCCTCCCTTCAAAGAAAACTGAAATTAGGACTAAACAAGAAATTAATATATTTTATATTGATCACTAAAAATGTGGCAGCCATATAAACAAAGGCAATATGTGCCTTTAATTAGATCACTAAATACTATTCATTATACTGAATTGTTCAGAACAAGTACAAGTCAGACATGATTGAAAATATATATCTTATCTTATATCACATGGACTTTAACTGTCCACATTCTATTATGTAGAAAATATCAATCTTCTTTATCATATGTTTTCTGAAAAATGAGTCACTTCTATAAATATCTTTTTTGGAAATCTCTACTTTCACTTTCAGTTTATTGTTTCCTTTAGATGTAAATATTAACATTTTAAAACTAAAGAAATACGTTAGACACACAAAATTTATTTACATTTCTGAAAAAAGAAGTTTGATATTTCCTACAAAACATATTTGAATAGTTATTGTTCATGACTGTGATAGTGAAAACAGAACTTTTTGTGATATTCTTCTACTTTTCTGAACTACTTTTCTGAACAATTTGGCAAACTCTGCATAAAAAAGAAAGGTCTTTGCCATGTAAAAACCCTCAACAAAAAAAGAGAAAAAAATATTTGAAATACTTTACTTGAACCTTAACAAAATTAATATGGATGTCAAAAAATAATAATAACAGACTTAAAATGTAAATCATAAATAAAAGCTAAAAAAAACAAGCATACAAATTGTTGTTCATGTACAAGTTACCTGTAAGAATAGTTTCTATCATTCTGAATATTTTCATTCAATATAATCTATAAGGAAGGAATAGTGGTGAAAATTCTCATGGTTAGTGTTTGGCCATTTCATCATCATTATAAACTGACTTTTATTGCATACTAGCTTAAAACAGAATTGGGTTTTCACAATGTGTTACAAGTTTATTATAAATAAGTCTTCATGTTAAAACAAAGAGTGCCAGAATGTCACATTATACACCCATCATAGCAAATTTCTTTACACTAGCACCTGTATTTGCAAATGGAATTTTAATTCTGTGATTGTGTAGTAATTCTTGTAATTCTTGTTTTTCTAAGTCCACAAAAAACTCCTTTATACCAGGAAGAGATACCTTAAAATACACCTAAAATTTGAAAGTTACATTCTATGTTGTACCACAAAAAAAAGTGGTCTTGGTTTTTCCCTATGGTCAATTATAAAAAAGTTACAATATAAGTTATTTATAGTAATAACAAAGGGAAGTTAATCTAAAACAAGAGGGTCATGATGACCCTGAATCGCTCAACTGAGTAATATGAGCCACATGTTTAAAATGCCAAACTGATGCTAAAATATGATAAAGTAGGTCAGTAGGTCCCATTCATGGTTACTGAAAGTCAGTTTTAAGATCAGTGTGCAAAACTGTACATGTCATCTAAATTTCAAGACTGTATCTTAAAACGCAAGAAAGTAGGTCAGTAGGTCAAGTGACCCCTAATTGCTTGGGGTCATAAGGTAACTATAATTTAAACAGTCTAGGAAATATGATCTGATAATTTTTTAAGTATTTATTCCTATATAACTCATATAACAAGTGACCCCCCGGGCAGGGCCTCTTTTCTCCCCAGGAGCATAATTTGAACAATCTTGTTAGAGATCCACTAGACAATGCTACATACCAAATATCAAAGGCCTAGGCCTTGAACTTCCAGTAAAGAAGATTTTTTTCCCTATATAAGTCTATGTTAAATTTGGGACCCCCAGGGCAGGACCTCTTTTCACCACAGGGGCATAATTTGAACACTTTTGATAGAGGACCACAAGGCAATACAACATACCAAATATAAACAAGAGCTGTCACAGGAGACAGCGCGCTAGACTATTTCAATGCTGGATAGTGAAACTGGGCACATCTAAGGAAACTAGAGCTGTCACTGGAGTGTTTAATGACTCCAATTGTGGATGAAGATATTGCACAATAGCCTGAGTCTATGTCAAAAATATCAACTTAAAGTAATAAGAGAGGTAAAGATAAAATGTATCAAAACACTATATAAGTATATCCTAAGCAAAAAGGGGCATAATTCATTAAATATTGGTGCCAGAGTTATGCAGCTTGTGTCATACAGTGTGGGTGATGATGTTGAAAAACTATTTTAAGTTTGAATCAAATCCATTCAGTAATAACAGAGACAAAGTGCATCAAAACTTTAACCTAAAATTCTAAGTAAAAAGGGGGAATAATTAATGAAAAAATGGTGCCAGAGTTATGCACCTTGCGTCATATGGTGTGGGTGATGATGTTCAACAACTATTTTAAGTTTGAATCAAATCCATTCAGTAATAATAGAGACAGAGTGAAAGTGCATCAAAACTTTAACCTAAGATTCTAAGTAAAAAGCGGAAATAATTCATGAAAAATTGGTCCCATAGTTATGCACCTTGTGTCATATGATAAGGGTAATATTGTTGAACAATTGTTTAAGTTTGAATCAGATCCATTCAGTAATAACAGAGATAGAGTGAAAGTGCATAAAACTTTAACCTGAAATTCTAAGTAAAAAGGAGAATAATTCATGAAAAATTGTGCCAGAGTTATGCATCTTGTGTCATATGATGTGGGTGATGATGCTGAACAACTATTTTAAGTTTGAATCAAATCCATTCAGTAATAACAGAGGTAGAGTGAAAGTGCACCAAAACTTTAACCTGAAATTCTAAGTAAAAAGGGGGAATAATTCATGAAAAAATGGTGCCAGAGTTATGCACCTTGTGTCATAATGATGTGGGTGATGATGCTGAACAACTATTTTAAGTTTGAATCAAATCCATTCAGTAATAACAGAGATAGAGTGAAAGTGCATCAAAACTTTAACCTGAAAATCTAAGTGAAAAGGGGGGATAATTCATGAAATATTGGTGCCAGAGTTATGGCCCTTATGTCAGATGATGTGGATGATGATGAGGAATAAGTATTTCAAGTTTGAATCAAATCAATCAAGTAATTACAGAGATAAGTTGAAACAAGAGGACCATGATGGCCCTATATCGCTCACCTGTTATCATTGCACTTGAGGACAAGAAGGTCCTCAGTAAAATATCAAAGTCCAAAGGACAGGAACAACAAAGGGAAGAAATTTAACCAAAAAGAAAAAACAATTCTTACAAGGTATAGGTATGTCAAAATACACCTAAAAATTGGAGGTACTATCCATGTTGTACCAAAGAAAAGTGGTCTTGGTTTTTCCCTATGGCCAATAATAAAAAAGTTACTAAAAATAAGCTATTTATAGTAACGTAAAAGGGAAGTAATTAAAAAAATAAATATTGTAAGTGAACAAAAGGATCTGCCAAATAAATCTGTTGACATAAATGAAATTTCAGATCAGTATCTTCATTAGTTATGGAGATATACCCATTTTAATTTGAAATAAAGGGAGGTAATTTGAAATAAAACCAGTCCATAGTTATCTACCCTGATTGTCTCTGTCCAACTAATAACAATAATGAAATTTCAAGTAAGTCCTATAAGTACTTACTGATATAAATCCATTTTGATTACAATAAAGGGAGGTAATCAGATATAAAATAACTCTGGAACCTATGCTTTGACCTGATTTGTCATGGAATCCAAGATTTATTGTTGTTGAAGATATTTTGGAAGTTTGTATCAAATAAAACCATAAACGAAGTCTCTATATGGCTGCAAAAGCCAAAATAGCCAATTTTGGACCTTTAAGGGGCCATAACTCTGGAACCCATGATGGAATCTGGCCAGTTGAAGAAAGGAAGCAAGATCTCATGGTGATACAAGTTGTGTGCAAGTTTGGTTAAAATCAAATCATAAATGAAGCTGCTATTGTGCAGACAAGGTCAAAATAGCTAATTTTGGCCCTTTCAGGGGCCGTAACTCAGGAACCCATTATGGGATCCGGCCGGATCAAGAAAGGAACCGAGATCTTATGGTGACACAAGTTTTGTGCAAGTTTGATTAAATTCAAATCATAAATGAAGCTGCTATTGTGCAGACAAGGTCAAAATAGCTAATTTTGGCCCTTTCAGGGGCCATCACTCTGGAACCCATAATGGAATCTCGCCAGTTCAAGAAAGGAACCAAGATTTTATGGTGATATAGG